>NC_090437.1:118611386-119811386 GCF_031143425.1 Pleurodeles waltl
TTCCTATCACACGTGAGAAAGGGCCATGGTGTTAATACCTACGTACATCACTGATCATGACGCTGATAATGACGCCTTCACAGAGTGGCACTGATCATGTAATTTAAAAAAATTCTATAAACTATAAACAATGGCAGCCATCTTAAAAGAAATAATAAAATAAATGTACTAGGACAGAGCAAGCCAAGTAGGTTAAATGTTACTAGGTGACGGGCACAGGCCTACAAGCCAAAGGCTAAGCTAAACTCCCGAGTCCCAATAAGAACTAAAATGGATTAGCCACAGCGTGGGTCAGGTAGTGACGTGTGCGTCAACTTGCCAACTGTTGTGCTTATCTGCCTTTTTGTGCTATGATGCTACTTCGACCCGTACAAGTCAATGTGATGTGTTTAGAAAAAACAGCACTCAGAGTTAGTTGTAATGACATGTCCTTGTTTAAAACCAATTAATCATATTCCGTAATGATATCTTCTCAAGTGTACAGTGAGATCACTTTTTAGGATAAAAAGCTACTCACATTCCTACATCAGTTATGATTCCTGAAAATGCATGGGAAATACTAGCATGCTCCTGGTCATCACATTACTTTTGACAAATGGGGCGTTCCTCCAGATGTGCTCAGATTTCAGGGGCTAGACCTACGTAAATAAGATTATATTAAGCATCAACTAAGTCAAACTCAACCACAGGATATTGTCATTCAATTCTTTGGCATGGGTAGATAGTTTATAGATCCATCTCTGTTGCTTCCCAAGTAGGATCATGGAGGGTTGCTTATTTGTCTTGGGTAGCCTTATAGCTCTAAAACCGTCCATGTGAAGTCATCCTGTGGGTGTCCAGTGCCCATAAAGTGATTGAAATTTGTGTGGTGTCCTATTTGCATCCGGAATTGCTCTCAGAATACCTTCTTGGGGTGATCTTGTATTTAGGGTTTCTACATCCAGACCTAATAGTAGGTTTCTGTTGGGGTCAAATACTATATCCCTCAATAATATCAAAAGGTCTTTTGGTTCATTTATATATAAAGGGATAACTTCAAACAGAGGTTGTAGACAATAATCACTGAATTGTGATAGAAGTCCAAGGACTGAGTTGATTCCTGATACAAAAAGTCTCATCAGTGTTGGAATTCTATTCTTGTCAATTTTGGACAGTGTATAAAAGTAAGGCTTCACTGGGTTGTCTGCTTCAAGGAACCCAGATTCTCCTTTTGAAATGTATTTGCCTTCTTCAGCTTCCTCTACCTTATTAACAATTTCTGCTCTCATGGTTTCAGTTGTGTCTTTGTCAGTACTTTATAATTCCTCGGGTCATTCAATAAACTCAGGCATTCCTCTCTCTAATCCTCTAGGTTCTGCAGGGAAATTGCCCTAACCTTGGAAACAGAGGCCAATGATTCCATAAAAAAATGAGGAACCCATCATAATCAAACCAGTGGACAAGGAGTATTGAGTAGGACCCTTGCCCACATATTGAATGCTATTTTGATATCACAAATTTCTATTTGTTTTAAAGTTACACAACAGAACAAAGTACCAATATCATCATCCCTGGACACTTCCATGCATCATTGCTAAAACAAAGAAAGCTAACAGTTCACAAAAGTATACCGAATGTTACAGTGTTTGTTGACCAGCCAAAGTAGTCCCGCCAGCTCCCCATATTTTAATATTTATGTGCACAACCTCTAGACTGATAAATAGGTTCCTTCAGCTTTACGCACTAGTCCACGGAAGGGTTTTAGCTGTACCCCTTGTAGGAGGCTGGCCTGGTTTGTAGTGGGTACCAGAGGTACTTACACCTTATACCAGGTCCAGTTGTCCCTTATTAGTGACATGTAGGCAGTGTCTAGCAGCTTAGGCTGTCCAGGGGTAGCTTTAGCAGAGCAGCCAAGGTTGAACTAGGAGAAATGCAAAGCTCTTGCAAGGAATCACACAGTACTTGCACACAAGAAAGACAATACTGAGTGTACTTAATTTTAGTGACACAAGGCCAAAAATATCTTAGAGGCAATACTTCTACTGAAGGTAGGTATTATACACTATATACACACTAGTACCCAAAAGCAGGTAAGTACACAGTCATCAAATAGTGCAAACAGTGAAAATAACAATAGGTTTCAATGGGCCTAGGGGCAGCACAAACCATATACTAAAATAGTGGAATGTGAATGTCGGTTTCCCACCTAGGCAAGTGTAGTGTGTAGAGGGGTGCTGGGAGTGTAAGAAAATACCAAAGGTAAGTAAAATACCCCACCCCAGAGCCAAGGAAAGCAGGAGTAAAGTACAGCAAGTTTTCTAAAACACACTAGAAGTTGTGATAGAAGATAATGCAAGAACCAGAAGAGATTGCAAGACACCAATGATGGGTTCCTGGACCTGAAGACCTGTGGAAGACGGGGACCAAGTCCAAGAAGCACTGAAGAGTCCAGGGAGAACAGGAGCCCCTGTTAGCCCGGATGAAGGTGCAAAAGAGGAACCACCATTGAGAAGACAAAGTCAGTATTGCACCACAGAAGACAGATAGGGGTTCCTGGTTGGTGCAAAAGATGTCCCAAGCCGGATGGATGAATGCAGTCTGGTTTGCGTTACAGAATTCCACCAACAAGCCTTGGTAAACACAAAAATTGTGTTTCGTGAAAAATGGCGCTGCCCGGGCCCACGAAGGACCAGATCAACTCTACCAAGGAAGGGGAGACAGAGGGGGCTCTCAGCAACTCAGAGAGCCCTCAGAAGACCAGGCATCACGTACAGGAGTCCCACAGCACGGAGACAAAGGAGTTGCAAATGGCAGCTGTTGCAGCCCTACACAAAGGGATCCCACGGCGCCGGGGAACAACTCACAGAGCTGAGCGTTGCAGGATAGAGTGCTGGAGACCTGGGCTACGCTGTGCACAAAGGATTTCTTGGAGAAGCGCACAGAAGCCCTAGGATCTACAAAACACTTAGTACACAGAGATACTGTCTGGCACGGGGAGGCAAGCTCTTACCTCCACCAAATTTGGACAGCTGGACCTTTGGACAGTCAGGGTCACTTTAGTCCACCACCTGTGTTCCGGGATCCACACTTGTCGTCGGGAGAGGGGATCCAGGGTACTTGTTGCTGCAGGGAGGTGCCTGCTGAAGCAGGAAAGTGACTGTCACTCCACTGGAGATTCCTTCGGTCCTTCTGGTGCAGGATGAAGACAGACAGTCCTCAGAGCATGCACAGCTTGGAAACTGTTGCAGTTGCTGGCTGGAGCTGAAGTTGCAGAGTCACAGTAGCCTTCTTGGATACTTTGTTGCAGTTAGTGTTCCTGGAGCAGTCTGCGGTTGATCCAACAGTCAAAAGTTGAGGCACATGATGCAGAGGAGTCCTGGTGGAGTCTTGCAAACTGAATCTGAGGAAACACCCACAGGAGACACCCTAAGTAGTCCTTGGAGGGGGATTGGTCACCTAACCCGGTATGGACCTATCAGGAGGGGTCTCTGACGTCACCTGCGAGCACTGGCCAATCAGATGCTCCCAGAATATCCCATCATCTTGGAATCAAGATGGCAAAACCCAGGGACACTCTGGAGGAGCTCTGGGCACCACCCCTGGGGTGGTGATGGACAGGGGAGTGGTTACTCCCCTTTCCTGTGTCCAGTTTCGTGCCAGAGCACGGGCCGGGGGTCCCTGGACCGGTGTAGACTGGATTATGCAAGGAGGGCACCATCTGTGCCCTTCAAAGCACTTCCAGAGGCTCTGGGAGGAAACCCCTCCCATGCCTGTAACACCTATTTCCTAAGAGAGCCTAACACCTCTGTCCCAAAGGATATGCATTGTTCTGCCTTCCTGGGATTGGGCTGACCAAGCCCCAGGAGGGAAGAAGACTGTGAGGTGGTAGCAGTTGGGGCTGCAGTTAAAGAAGACTGGTATGGCAGTACTGGGGGTCCATGGTGGAGCCCCCAGGGCACATGGAATTGGCCCCCCAAGACCAGAATCAGATTGGGGGTACAATTTCTGGTTCCCAGACACCTCACATGGCCATATTTGGAGTTACCGCTGTGAAGCTACAAATAGCTATTGACCTATTTGTAGTGCACGCGTGTAATGGCGTCCCCGCACTCACAAAGTCCGGGGAAATGGCCCTGAACTATGTGGGGGCACCTTTGCTAGTGCAAGGGTGCCCTCACACTTAGTAACTTTGCACCTGACCTTCAGCAAGTGAAGGATAGACATATAGGTGACTTACAAGTTACCTGGGGTAGTGAAAATGGCTGTGAAATAGTGCTTACACTATTTCACTCAGGCGGCGGTGGCAGTCCTGAAGAAGTGTTTCTATATGGGTGGCAAAGGAAATGCTGCAGCCCATAAAGATCTCCTGGAGCCCTATGCCCTGGGTACCTAGGTACCTTATACCAGGGACTTGTAAGGGGGGCCCAGTATGCCAATTCGGCGTGGAATACTGGGTTACCAGTATGTAAGTAAAAATTTGGAACCAGAGAGAGCATAAGCACTGGAGTTCTGGTTAGCAGGACTCCAGTGACACAGTCAAGCATACGGACAAAAGAGTAAAACATACTACCACAAACTATGAGCACTGGGGTCCTGACTAGAAGGATCCCAGTGAGACAGTACAAACACACTGACAAACAGGCCAGAAATGGGGTTAACAATGCTAGAAGAAAGCCACCTTCCTACACCCGTCACTATGCGCTATCCATGGGTCCCTCCCAAGCTGTCCAGGATACCCAGTAGTGGAGCTCTAGGGGGAAATTCCACTTGGTTCCCCAGAACCCACATCAGTACCCTTTTAATGGCCTACAAGTATTTAATGTTGCCTGGATATGTCCAATTTATGATTATAATCTGCATTTTGGGCAGAGCACAGGAAGCAATCAGGAGCAGCAAGCTTGTGGGCACGCCACAGGCACAGGTGTGAGATACGTAGCATGCAAGTACTGTAGTTGGATGAGTCTCCGATGGGAAGAGATAGCTTCAGTTCAGCAGGGGCAACCGTGAATCTCTGCAAACAGCATTGTCCAGAGGACCTATCCAGCCTTCCCATATCTGTTTGAAGGCTACAAATTTATCCAGTGCGTTAATTAATAATGATTTCTAAATTTGGTAGCTTTCCCAGGGAAGCCATCGGGTGTTTGGCTTCAAAGAGACTGTATTCAGCGGGTTCCAGTATCTCCTCTTGGTGGCATGCAAGTGTGTTTATTAAGTTTAAGTGTTTGTGGAACTGAGTTTTGGAAAGAGCAAATTAGGATTGCAAATCTTGAAAATATTTCATGTTATGTCATTGCCCAACATCTCCCAGGCAAGTGTAAAATATGTTATCCAATTTAGTGAACCACTCTTACTGCAATACCTGATGAAACCACTGTCCTTTCCAAAGTGAGAAATAATGCTTGGGGTTCCTGCCCCAGCCAGTCGCATGTAGCACAGTGCACCAGGTCAGAAACATCACTCTGGTAGGTTCTGAGAGATACCAGGGATATGCCCTCCACACAGTATGGTTATATTCCTAACAAGGCCCAACAGGGACAGTTCTGCCTAATATGTCGGGTCCCCCCACACACCGTTTAGTCACACATTTATCAGCAGGAGCAATGCCGCCTTGTAGTATAACTGAATGTCCACTATCCCATTCTCCCCTCATACACTGGTTGGCAAAATGGGTCTATGGTAGTGATCTTCAAACATTTTTGCTCCAAGCCCCCGCTAACCACAACGTTTTGAAGTCAGACCCCCTCCAAAAATATATGTCAAGAATAGGGAGAGCAGGAGGGGCAGGGCTGAGCTCCGGGACGGTGCACGGGAAATCATTTAAGGGATATTTTTCTGTAGTTCATAATCCAAACTATATGTGAGAGTTATAAAAGTGCAACTATATCAAACCAACACATAAATTGACCAAAACACAAGGCTCCATAGTTGGGGTGTTGTGCGCCTGGGTACCAATGCAACTGCTGCAATAAAGGCCATTAAGAAAAGAACCCCATTAACTCCCCAACCATCCTTTAGGCATCTTTCCGAGGATTCGGTCCCTATCATTTGCAAGCTAAAGAATTACATCTCCCAAATAGTGTACCTTACTCTGTGCCATCTCTTTCATGCTGTCTAAGGAGCACCATACTTTCCTTCTTTCCCTGGACTGTTACTTTGAGGCCCCAGGGGTCCAGGCAATCAGAGCTCTGCATCTAGACATGACCCTGCCCACCTCCTCCCTGCACCTGCTTGACTCACCTTGAAGGACATCTTCATGTAAACCGAGGTTAATGTGGATGGGATGTATGGGGATCACATGCCTCATTCTTTTTTCATTTTACAAAAACAGTTCCCATAGTTTTTGCCAAAAAACAACCTTCCCTGAACAGCTTTTGTGGGCCTTAAACTGCCTTTGTGTAGAAGTGAAGGGAGGGCGGGGTTGGGGTGGGGAGGAGTTTTTCTGTGATGTGAAGCTCAGGAAGGGACAGAAAGCTAAGGAAGAAACAGGCCTTCTCACCAATGTGCCTGCTACCTTAAAGGCTGTTTAGGAGCCAGTATAGGATTTAATTGATGGAATCACTTGAAGCTTCATGGTGACAATGAGTTATTCATTTTGAGGCGTAATGTCAAGGTGTTATAAGCTCAGTTCCAGAAAGTGTATTTTATTAAACATACAAATGTTTGCACTAGGTATAGTTAATCTATTATTAAAATATATACATTGAAATTACTTGTTTCATCTTAAAACACCAAATCATTTTGCGGCAGCTTACCTTGTACTGTGTACAATACAATTTTAAAATAACGACTTGCATATTCACAGTGCCTCCTGCACGAAGCTGGGACCTCATAGCACTATCAATATACAAGTCACTATTCCCCACTTCAGCAGTGGTCACGTTACCCAAAGAAAATTCATAACATAAAATAATGTATTTCCATCCGATTAGCTTAATTTGCATTTATTTTTATTTAAGGCTTCTACTTTACATACAGTTAGCTGAAAGCGAAAAACAAAACACTTAAAGAGTATTTTGTTATTTTTAGCCATGTTCTTGACCCTGCCACCACCTGAATGCGGTTTTGGCAGGGTCAAAAACATGGCTAAAAAGAACAAAATATTCTGTAACTGTCTTGTTTTTAAGTTTCAGTTAGCTGTATATAAAATAATACAAAAACCTTAAACGAAAAATAAATGCAGGTTAAGCTAATAGGATGGAAATACATTTGTTTACATTACGAGTTTCCCCATGTATTTTGTTTTAATCTCTACAAGGATTTCATGTAGACTAAGACAGCCTGGAAACACACCAAGTCACGCTTCCAGGTCATCTTTATTTACAAGTACTTGCAAAGCCATTTGTGCCCCCCCTGGGAATGCAGCCAATGCCCCCCACGGGGGCACACCCAAGAAGTTGAAGACCTCTGGTCTAGGGCAATACTGGGAGAACGGCAGGCCCAGGGAAAAGAGCGGACTATGGCTGTAGGGTTCCAGAAACAAGAGGCTGGGATTGTCAGCAGGAATAATGCATAATGTCGAGATGGCAGGGAAGAAATATAATTTTAAATAATGCTACTCTGCTAAGGATATGGAGTGGAGGATGAGCCCAATGCTGAAAATGCCTCATCATGTTGGACAGGAGAGGGTAAAGATTGAGACTCCAGATCACGACAGGTTCAAGGGAAACAACATTTTCCAGGTATTGGAAGCTAAGCCACTTTATTGGGGTTGATCCTGCTAGGTGGTCGTATTAGAGTCTCCATTAAGAGGGATCAGCAATGTTTTCGACCAATTAGTAAAGGGTCATGAGGCTTCTTCATAAAGAGGAAGGATCTGCAGTATGCCTTTCCCTGTCTCTTGAGGCTAGTCAAGTATAAGAGAACATCACTGGCATAAAGTACTCTTCTTTTCCTCCACCCTCAGCACCTTACCCAAAAATCACAGATGATTACTCGAGGTAGGGGTGCTATGGCTAGGGTGAAGTGAAGAGGGGACAGCCTTGACTGGTCCCTCTGATGACTGCAAGGAAGGTATGCCAACGCCAACAGTAGGAGTCTAATGCAATGACACATACTGCAGCCCAGCATAAAACCACATTAATGAAGGTGAACAAGAGAAGGGAGCACCCTGAAGAGCCCTTCAGGCTAGGACTTTGGCAAATATCTTAATTTTTGCGTTAATCAGTAGAATAGGCCTATAAGAGGAGCACTGCTTCAATAGGCATCCTGTTTTATGAATAGCCACCATAATAGTAAGCTTGAGTTCTGAGCTGAATGATCCCTTAGCTTCAGCTTTCATGTGTAGGCCTAGCAGATGAGGGGTGAGTGTCTCGAAATTTGCAATAATATTCGATAGGAAAACCGTCCTGGTGGTGTGTCTTACCAGCTTTCATCTCTGCCAGAGCATCCCCTGTTTCTTCTAATGTAATGGGTAGATCTAAGTCTTTCCTCAGGGGTGAGGAGTGAGGGCAAAGGATGCCTGCAAGGATTGATCTGTATTGCTCACTTTGAGATCACGGTTAATGATCATAAAGGGCACAATAGGAGTTGAAGAATGTTACTGCAATGTCTGTGGCTTTACAGTGCCTTGTCCCAGTATGGTCAATTACATCAAGAACTATCCTGGAGGTTATGTCTCTGGTAGCCGGCCAGTAGCTTGCTAGGTTTGTCTCCATCATCATCTCAATCAACGACCATTTGATGGAGTGACATCTTGTCTTACTCTAGTCGATGCTGGAGGGTGGGAGACATCCCGGTCAGATACTGTTGCCCACATTCAAGGTTCAGAGTTTTTAAGTCTGCCATTAGGGTACACTTTCCTTGTTCTCTGAGGCAAAGAAAAAATTTGGTTGCACTGAGGAGTGGTTGATAGTGAAATAGTCCTACATCTGGGAATTCAGAATATTAGGAATCTACCAGGAACCCTGCATAAAGGTGCCATGACAGGTAACATCAGGAGTAACAAAATGAACAAGGATTGAGAAGTGGCCGGATATACCCTGTGGGAGGATGGTTGCAGCCAATGGGCGCAGGACATCTGAAAATGGAAGGAGCATGAGAATCAATGCTGGGGAGTGTCTTGTGTACAGCTTATGTGTGAGTATATTCTGCATCATATAGATACCATACCCTCTTCGTATGGCAAAGACCCAGTAAGGTCAACAGTTTATAGGTGCCTAGCATGTTCTTGACACCGCTCGGGGAAACCTAGTATGGCAATTCTAGAAACCTCCAGGCCATGCCTGGTTAACCGAGGTGTGATATAGACACAAAAGAAATTGTACTGACTTTCAACCAGAAGTCCATCAACTACAATATACCGGTCTTGGGACTCAGAAGTTGTTGCTGTGCCCATCAGGGCAACGCCCTTATGAAGGATTATAGCCACCCCTGTGAGCCTGTGGAGAACCACTGTGAAAGACTTTGTTGTAGCCATAGAAGCTTACGAAGGGGCATCTTATGCTCTGCAAGTGGGTCTTTTGGGCCCTGAGAACCATTTGCATCCTCTTCTTGGTGTACTGAGGGGCAGTCATTCTCTTAATATGGTCCAATAGGCTATTAACATTCCAAAACAGGACTGACAAATCAGTCATCGAGGTGGGGGGGCTGGGGAACAGTGATCGATAACAGCAAGGGGATCCCACTACCCAGAGGCAGAAAGTCTGGGGAGCTGGCAATCATACAACAGTGAGCAACATAGATGACTGTCTGGATAATGGCTTGGGATAGCAAACTTATGTTCCAAGATGATAGACTGAATATTGAGATGAAACATAACATACCCATCTCCCCTCCAACACCCCTCAACCCATACTTTCTCCCTGCAGAGCCAACCACTGCTCTACTCTGGCATACGGAGACTGCGCCCAGTGGAGAAAAGAAGCCTCTAAGACGGACGCTCATGCAGGCTTCCTGGAGCATCGTCAGTTTACACAACTGCAGCAGCACTGCCGGATGATGCAGGATTTCTAAGGAGATCTGGAAGTATTTCTAGAACACTTCCACTATCTTGGCTGCACTGGCCATGCCCCCTGCCCCTTGCTAATTTTATAACTGTATGGAAACTGAATTTATTTTGATCACTCTGGCAAAAGGCTATTTTTTTTTTATTCTAGTCAGGAGTGTGACACTGAGGCCTGGACCCACCAGTAACCAACTTATGTGGTACATAGCAACCATATAAATTGTAGGTACCGAATTACTCAGTTCCGATATCTTATGCATAAGTTCACGAGTGGTCAATTTAACTAATTAAAATAACCAAGATCTGCCTGCCTCTAGGTTTGTCTTCCAAATAGTAAGCCTACACACTGGCAGGCTAAGCTTGTTATGAGTGAAGCAAATTGGGTATGCTTACGTATGGATACAAAATAAAAGCTGCAGGCAGCATGAGAGCTCAAGTGTGAATCACTGAAACAAGTGTGAATGCACAGCTAAAAATAGAGTTAGATGATATAGGCAGTCATTCCGGGAACCGCCAATCGGCCGCCATGCGGCCAAAAGACCGCTGCCGGCATTCCAACATTCCCGCTGGGCCGGCGGGCGCTAACCAAGGTAGCGCCCGCCGGCCCAGCAGGAATGAGGCCGCAACACAGAAGCCGGCTCCGGATGGAGCCGGCGGTGTTGCGGCCGTGCGACGGGTGCAGTTGCACCCGTCGCGCTTTTCACTGTCTGCTAGGCAGACAGTGAAAAGGTGGCTGGGGCCCTGTTAGGGGACCCCTGCACTGACCATGCCAGTGGCATGGGCATTGCAGAGGCCCCCAGGGGCCCCAGGACACCCCTTACCGCCAGCCTCTTCCTGGCAGTGAAAACCGCCAGAAACAGGCTGGCGGTAAGGGGGTCAGAATCCCCAGGGCAGCGCTGCTTGCAGCGCTGCCCTGCCGGATTCGCCCAGCCGGGGCAAAAACGGCGGGAAACCGCCGGCCCCGGTTTTCTGACTGCGGCTTTACTGCCGCGGTCAGAATGGGCTTTGACGCACCGCCAGCCTGTTGGCGGTGCTTCCGTCATTCTGCGCCCTGGCGGTCCAAGACCGCCAGGGTCAGAATGACCCCCATAGTGTCTGCTTTCAATATTATATACACTCTTTACATGACAAATAGGCAATGCTAGAGAGTGCAGTGTATCACGTGTGAGCACACTTAAGGCCTGATTATGACCTTGGCGGATGGGGTACTCTGTCGCAAATGTGACAGATATCCCGCCTGCCATTTTACAAGTTCCATAGGATATACTGGAACTTATAATACGGTGGACAGGATATCCGTCATGATTGTGACGGAGCATCCCATCCACCAAGGTTGTAATCAGGCCCTTAGTATTTAGTATACAGTGTTATTTTTTATATTCTTCCTATTTGCACAGATTAAGATACCAGGAAATCCCCGATTACCAATTACAAGAATTTACCAAGAACTTGGTGTTGGAACTCTTATGGTGTGTGCATGAAAAAAATTCATGTCTGAGCCTCTAATAATTAGGGACTATTGAAAAATGAATCCATTAGGGATCATATTAGTCCTGAAGAAAACAGGTTAACCTAAAAGGCTATTACAATTCCGGATAAAACATGTAGACCAGTCAGATGTAAGAGTTAGTAAATGATGCCAGTAAGTCCCCTTTGTTTTAACCTGCCTAAGGAAACCTTAAGGATTAAAAAGTAATAACTGAATAGAGATTAATTTTTGAAACAATTCCAGCATGTCCACACCAAAATATCTAAGTGCCCTCTAAAAGTGGCCTTGAGCCTGCCCAGGACTTTATATCTACCAGGCGAAGACCCTATGATGAAGCATGCCACACAGAAATGTGCTGGATGAAATTCCTTTAGAAAAGAGAAACACTTTTCTCCAGTCTGATTATAAGACTTAAATTTGGTGCTGTTTGGAGGCTTCCTCCTTGTTATAGACAATGTTGGACTTGTCATAAAAATACTCCAGTCTTGTTGAGAACCATCCCTATAGCAGTCAGCCTCTGTGGAAGTGAGGTGAGACTTTAGGGTATTTATGGTAAAGCTTTGGTCGTGGGCAAAAGGCACAGTCTGATGGAGATGTCCGTGCTCAGCATTGTGGGCTCCCGACCTTCGCAGAGAAACTATCATGATCACCAGCAAGTCTGTGAAGATGCATGGAGCAGTCATCAGACCAAATGGGAAGACTGCAAACTGAAAGAGATGGGACCCCAGTGTGAACCTCAAGTAGCGCCTGTAGGTGGGAAGAGGATGGACGAAGGAATTTGAAGATCAAAGTAGCTGTCCTGGAGGTCTGGGGCACCAAACAAACAATCTCCCAGGTTTAAGACCAAAAGCACTTGACTCAGACAGCACACTGAACTTGCTTTGCCAAAAGAACAGGTTATGAATGTAGAGGTTGGTGAGAGGACTCAGGATCATGCCCTTCTTCAGGACCAAGACATAAAGAGAATATAATCCTGTTACCGACTATTCCAGAGGCATTACTTTCAAGGCCTCTTTACTTAGGAAGGCAAGGGCCTCTGCCTCAAGGATCTAGACGTGAGCCAGTGAGTGCACACTAATGGAATGGGGTGGTCAAATGTGAACTTTAAGAAGGGAAGAATGTAGCTCCAGGTGAACAGCTGAAATAACGTGCAGTCCGATGTGAACACCTCCTGCTGAGTTATAAAATGGGAGACCCTCCCCCTCATTGGAAAGTTATGTCATAGGGAGAGAACGTCAGAGGAGTATGGAGGTATGAGAGAGAGCCTGCACAGGCTGATAGGGACTGGATCTGTTGGTGACACCTCCAACATCCCTTAATGCCTGAAAAGAAGTGGTACATTTGCTGTGACATTTGGATGCACTGAGATGGCTGCCATTGATGGGACTGCACAGCCCAAGAATAATCACAGAATGTCTGACACTGCTGGTAGGATTAACATACTGGGGAGACCAGGCACAGTGTGAACCATATTCATCCGGGTTCTTGAAATGTACCAAATAGGTATCAACCTTCAAAGGGAATGTCCATGAGAGCAGGCTGGACTTCACCCAGAAATCTAGTAGCATGCATTTAGGCATGTTGACACAGCCCAAAAGCCAGATCCACAGACCAAGGAAAGGTGTCTGCGGTCAAAGCCACACTTCAGCCTCTATTTGATACATATGGACCATCACTCACCAGGTCAGGTAATGGGTGCTTCACTTGTTCTGGCAAACTAACATACATTTTGCCAGTTACCATAATGCATGTACATAGCAGCCTAAAAGGCAAGTGGCACAAGGCATGTGAAGAAACAAACTGCCAGAGGCAACAACTTTTCAACTAAAGGCATCCAGTTTCTTGGGTTACCCATCTTTGGGAACCTTCGGGAAAGTGTTGGGTTAATTATAGACAGCTGTGTCTGAACAACCATACTCTATGGTGACAGATATGAGGACAAAAAGTGCCGGTCTCCTGGAGCAGCCCTATGATGTTGACGGTTCTGCTTGTGGACTGCTGAGCATGAAAAGGGTTTCGCACTAGCAGCCATTATAGAGTCTGTAAGAGACTCTCCGAATGAAAGCAAGGGCATCATAGAATCTGTGAACAGCAAGATTTCTGTCAGAATGCTAGACTTGACTTCCACAGAAGGCAAGGTCAGTTCCAAGGCCTCTGCCCCCTTCTTAACAACTTATGAAAGAGGAGACATCCTTCAAAAACAGACCAGAGGGTAGGAAATATTTCCTTCTGGTGAAGTATGTAGGCCACTTGCATTTTTGTAAGCTGAAGTAAATCACATTGTCAGTACTGTAAGATGACAGATGATCAGCTTCTGAGTCATCATCCTCTGTGCAGCAACAGCCCTGTCCTCCCTAGCCAAGACATTCAAATCTAAACATCGAGTCCTGGGGAGAGGCTTACATAAGGGTTCATTAATGTTTTCCTCAATCAATTTCTTGGCTGTTGCGCGTGTCACCTCCAAGGCCATTGTCAATATATCTACAAGATCAGTGACAATAAGGAGCCCATTGATTGGAAGATTGCATCCTGGCTGGTACCAATAATGGGACCAATACTGTGGAGGTGATTCATGGGGAGGCAGAGTAGTCACCAAGTCCACAGGAACAGATTTCTCCTTGGGAAGTAACCCTAGGGTTGAATGGCAGTCCTGAAAATGTACAGCTTCACTAGGATGGTGGTCTAAACTTGCACGACATGTGAGGCATGGGGTTTCAACCTCTATTGAGGAAGAGTCTGGCTTCAGGGTATGAAATCAGGGCAAGGAAGGGTACAGAGAATAGTACTGATTCTCGAGGAAAAATATAACTTCTTCTTTCTATGAAGCTGCCTGTGCTTTTTGTTGAGAACATCTCTTTGAAGAACATTCCCAGAAGGTGACTCACACCTTTGGGAGAAGGTGTACTGCAGGCCTTAGGGCAAAAAAACAGTTTGACCTCCCGCTCCCTGATGGGCTTTGGGTGCATGAAGGCACAAGAGTCACAGGCTGTGGTGTTTTGTCCCAGACCAAGACCCCACATACAATCATCCTAGGGTTTCGAAAAAGGTGTCTTTTTGCAAAACCACCTGTATGGATTGGAGCCAGAAGTTCCTTTAGGAGGATTAGACCTAGCTGCTGTTTAAAGCTGAGGAATTTGTCAGTGAAACACCGAGAGAGCACTAGGCCATATCAGTGAGTGCCAATAGTTGCTGGTTAGAATCTAATATACCTTGATGATTTCATGTCCACAGCAGACTCATGGCTTGGGCCACAGGGGGCCACCTGACAACACTTTGCAGGGGAAGTCTTTCTGTGACAGTCTGAAGCCTGAATGCCATAACTATATGATGAGTAATCTGCAGGAAAATGTATATGGCAGAAGCAAAATCCAACACTTTTACACATAAAAATCAAGTTCAGCAGAAAAAAAAAATGGAAACAGTGATTTACTTTTTTAAAGAATGGCACAGCACAGACATGTAAATCTACCCAGGGAGCAGGGAGGAGGCTGAAGGCAAGAGAGGTGACTGATCTCAGTATGGGCCCCAGGCAGAAGGAAGAGAACTGCCCCTACCACCCAAGGTCATTGGGACGGAGAGGCAACAGGGTAGGTGCGGGATGTGATGTGGTAGCCACACTGCTGAATTATTTTTACTCCAGGCGTCTGAAGTGGCTTGTTGACATCCCACTAAGTGCAAGGTGGAGGCCTCCTTAGTGACCCTGCCAGTGGAAGACAAGTAGCTAGATGAGTAAAGGAGAGGTCCCACAGTGACAAGACCACAGGATCCTGGCATTGTGGGCTTGAGAGGGCAGAGTCTGTTGAGGTCCCGGAAGGATCAATGGCTTGCACCGCCCCCCCCCCCCGCATGGCTGGAAAGGAGTGTGGTGAGTTCAGGGGCATTTGAGCTGCCCCTGAAATAAATATATGGTAGAAGGACAAGGTAGCCCGTGATGAAAGATACAGAAGATAAGAGACTGTGTGATATAGAAGATGGAGACTGTGAGTGAAACAGACAAAATGATCAAAATCATGCTGGTCATGATGCAGAATATGACTCCTCTGCAAGCAGAGTTTAGTGCCTGGAATGGAGTCCAATACCCCAGTAAAGTGAAGATCGCAGTGTCTCAGAGCTTTGCTATTAAAAGAAAGGCAGTGGCGAAGGTTTCCCCAACACAGGCAGATGCCGGAACTGCTACCCAGATATGTAGGCAGACCATGGATAGCTGAGGTAACACTGAGAAAATTCGTGCACCTCTGGATGAGATTTTCTCGGGTTCCATTAAAGGATTCCAGTGTGTCCGGGGACAATACTTGATATAGGTGTACCTGGAAGTGGGGTTGGGCAGTCGATTGGTGGAGGATGAGGGGAGAGGGCGACACCTGACTCAACATGGCAATCTGTTAAAAGAAGGAGAGTTCAGATGGTTCAAGCTAGACGAAGGTGCAGAGTGGCTGTGTGCTCACTAAAACCTCCACTAGCGATTGTTAGTCAGTCATAAATACTTTATTCGGTAACAATAGCTTAAAAGTTCATGAAACTACAAAAACAGGTACACAGCAAATACATAAAAAGCAAGATTCCAAACATAAAAAGTTAAAACACAGTATATTGGATATAAAGATTCATAAAAAAAGGGCACCCTAATCCTTAAAAAGCTGTTTTCTGAGTCTTAAAACGCCGGCAAGAAAGCTTGCAACCCCAAAGCACACCCTGGATGATGCAAGCATTTAAAGAAACAACAAAGCTGGTTTTGCTTCTACAAAATGAGATTCTCTTAGCAGTGGGACATTAAAGCGGTACCTTAGAGACTGATACAAATAACAAAAAAACATGAAATGCACAGGGCCCTGCTGGGAGAAATTGTCACAGAGTTGGCACATCCCAGAATTACAAAACCTTTTTAGGACAGCTAAAAGCCAGTGTATAAGGTTTCACCTGAAACTCATTAATAAAAAACGGTGGAGGGGATTATTAACAAATGCCAGATATGGTTCTCCTGATGAGCTTGTTATTACCAAAATATATTCTTTTACCATGGGTTTCAAGAGTTTCTTCTCCTCCCTATCTGCCATCCTACGTAAGAGTAACATATTTCTCAACTCCAGCAGTTCTCCTTTCCTAAAGTTTTTGGGATTAGTAAAAAGCTCTGCACAACATACACTCTCCAGCATGTTTTTAACATATCTAAGCCAGAGAATGTGGCGCAGCCCTTCCAATGCGCAACAATCCTCTATTACTAGCTGATTATTCGACAGGGCTGGATATGCCCACATTTTAAAACAGCGCATGACCGGGGCCAGGGCAATGAGATCTGAGAGATAGCCTAGTCCCAGTTCCTCATGTATTACAAAGGTCAGGGTGCAAGCTGGAACCACCAGAAGCCTACGAAAAAAATATTTTCTACTACTTGGAGCTCACTAGCATCTGTATGCCCTCAAACATTACACCCATAATATGACATCAGGACACTCTTCTCTCGGTAAACTTTAACCAAAGCCTGCACTGGTTTGGCACCCAGGGGGTCATTCTGACCCTGGCGGCCGGTGACCGCCAGGGTCACCGACCACGGGAGCACCGCCAACAGGCTGGCGGTGCTCCCAAGGGCATTCTGACAGCGGCGGTTCAGCCGCGGCCAGAAAGGGTAAACCGGCGGTCTCCTGCCGGTTTACCACTGCCCTACAGAATCCTCCATGGCGGCGGAGCGCGCTCCGCCGCCATGGGGATTCTGACACCCCCTACCGCCATCCTGTTCCTGGAGGGTCTCCCGCCAGGAACAGGATGGCGGTAGGGGGTGCCGCGGGGCCCCTGCAGTGCCCATGCCTATGGCATGGGCACTGCAGGGGCCCCCGTAAGAGGGCCCCACAAAGTATTTCAGTGTCTGCAATGCAGACACTGAAATACGCGACGGGTGCAAACTGCACCCGTCGCACATACCCACTCCGCCGGCTCCATTCGGAGCCGGCTTCCTCGTGGGGAGGGGTTTCCTGCTGGGCTGGCGGGCGGCCTCCTGGCGGTCGCCCGCCAGCCCAGCGGGAAAGCCTGAATGGCCTCCGCGGTCTTTCGACCGCGGAGCGGCCATATGGCGGTTCCCGCCAGGCGGGTGGCGACCGCCGGCCTCGGAATCAGGCCCCCAGTCTCTTAGCAAAGTCCACTGTCACAGCCACCGCTCTCCTAAGAATATTCATCTTTAGGTCTAGCTGAGGGATCCAGGACCCCCGATCATTAAAACCTCCAAGTATGGGAATGTGACTACTTTAGTTAGTTTTGTTCTATTACCCAAAAAAGATTTCCCCACTAACTTGCGGCAGCCGAGCGTCATTGTATGCAACGTAGTATAGTTTGCTGCTAGGTCCAGAGAGCCCATAAAGTTGGTAAAAGCGCCCAAAAGACGTTGTAGACCCACCAGCATCCTAGCAACCAACACTGCATTGTCAGCATACAATTAAGAGGAAATTAACTTCGTACCACCCATAGGAACATCCCTATAGGGGATTGGTAAAACCTCATCCAGTTGGTTAATTGTAGGAAAGTACCATCTTGCCTGGCATGTTACCCCCATATTTCACTGTATATATATTGTTTTAGTTGTATGTGTCACTGGGACCCTGCCAGCCAGGGCCCCAGTGCTCATAAGTGTGCCCTGTATGTGTTACCTGTGTTATGACTAACTGTCTCAATGAGGCTCTGCTAACCAGAACCTCAGTGGTTATGCTCTCTCATTTCTTTCCAAATTGTCACTAACAGGCTAGTGACCAATTTCACCAATTTACATTGGCATACTGGAACACCCTTATAATTCCCTAGTATATGGTACTGAGGTACCCAGGGTATTGGGGATCCAGGAGATCCCTATGGGCTGCAGCATTTCTTGTGCCACCCATAGGGAGCTCTGACAATTCTTACACAGGCCTGCCACTGCAGCCTGAGTGAAATAACGTCCACGTTACTTCACAGCCATTTACCACTGCACTTAAGTAACTTATAAGTCACCTATATGTCTAACCTTTACCTGGTAAAGGTTGGGTGCTAAGTTACTTAGTGTGTGGGCACCCTGGCACTAGCCAAGGTGCTCCCACATTGTTCAGGGCAAATTTCCCGGACTTTGTGAGTGCGGGGACACCATTACACGCGTGCACTATACATATGTCACGACATATGTACAGCATCACAATGGTAACTCCGAACATGGCCATGTAACATGTCTAAGATCATGGAATTGTCACCCCAATGCCATTCTGGCATTGGAGAGACAATTCCATGATCCCCCGAGCCTCTAGCACAGACCCGGGTACTGCCAAACTACCTTTCCCGGGGTTTCACTGCAGCTGCTGCCAACCCCTCAGACAGGTTTCTGCCCTCCTGGGTCCAGCCAGGCTTGGACCAGGAAGGCAGAACAAAGGACTTCCTCAGAGAGAGGGTGTTACACCCTCTCCCTTTGGAAAAAGGTGTTAGGGCTGGGGAGGAGTAGCCTCCCCCAGCCTCTGGAAATGCTTTCATGGGCACAGATGGTGCCCATTTCTGCATAAGCCAGTCTACACCGGTTCAGGGATCCCCCAGCCATGCTCTGGCGCGAAACTGGACAAAGGAAAGGGGAGTGACCACTCCCCTTACCTGCACCTCCCCTGGGAGGTGCCCAGAGCTCCTCCAGTGTGCTCAAGACCTCTGCCATCTTGGAAACGGAGGTGCTGCTGGCACACTGGACTGCTCTGAGTGGCCAGTGCCAGCAGGTGACGTCAGAGACTCCTTCTTATAGGCTCCTCCAGGTGTTGCTAGCCTATCCTCTCTCCTAGGTAGCCAAACCTCCTTTTCTGGCTATTTAGGGTCTCTGCTTTGGGGAATTCTTTAGATAACGAATGCAAGAGCTCATCAGAGTTCCTCTGCATCTCTTTCTTCACCTTCTGCCAAGGAATCAACTGCTGACTGCTCTGGAAGCCTGCAAAACTGCAACAAAGTAGCAAAGACGACTACTGCGACCTTGTAACGCTGATCCGGCCGCCTTCTCGACTGTTTTCCTGGTGGTGCATGCTGTGGGGTAGTCTGCCTCCTCTCTGCACCAGCAGCTCTGAAGAAATCTCCTGTGGGTCGACGGAATCTTCCCCCTGCAACCGCAGGCACCAAAAGACTGCATCACCGGTCCTCTGGGTCCCCTCTCAGCACGACGAGCGTGGTCCCTGGAACTCAGCAACTCTGTCCAAGTGACTCCCACAGTCCAGTGACTCTTCAGTCCAAGTTTGGTGGAGGTAAGTCCTTGCCTCCCCACGCTAGACTGCATTTCTGGGTAACGCGTGATTTGCAGCTGCTCCGGCTCCTGTGCACTCTTCCAGGATTTCCTTTGTGCACAGCCAAGCCTGGGTCCCCGACACTCTAACCTGCAGTGCACGACCTCCTGAGTTGTCCTCTGGCGTCGTGGGACCTTCTTTTGTGACTTCGGGTGAGCTCCGGTTCACTCTTCTTCGTAGTGCCTGTTCCGGCACTTCTGCGGGTGCTGCTTGCTTCTGAGTGGGCTCTTTGTCTTGCTGGACGCCCCCTCTGTCTCCTCACGCAATTGGCGACATCCTGGTCCCTCCTGGGCCACAGCAGCATCCAAAAACCCTAACCGCGACCCTTGCAGCTAGCAAGGCTTGTTTGCGGTCTTTCTGCACGGAAACACCTCTGCAAGCTTCTTCATGATGTGGGACATCCATCCTCCAAAGGGGAAGTTTCTAGCCCTCTTCATTCTTGCAGAATCCACAGCTTCTACCATCCGGTGGCAGCTTCTTTGCACCCACAGCTGGCATTTCCTGGGCATCTGCCCTCTCCCGACTTGATCGTGGCTCTTGGACTTGGTCCCCTTGTTCCACAGGTACTCTCGTCAGGAAATCCATTGTTGTTGCATTGCTGGTGTTGGTCTTCCTTGCAGAATTCCCCTATCACGACTTCTGTGCTCTCTGGGGAACTTAGGTGCACTTTGCACCCACTTTTCAGTGTCTTGGGGTGGGCTATTTTTCTAACCCTCACTGTTTTCTTACAGTCCCAGCGACCCTCTACAAGGTCACATAGGTTTGGGGTCCATTCGTGGTTCGCATTCCACTTCTAGAGTATATGGTTTGTGTTGCCCCTATACCTATGTGCTCCCATTGTATTCTATTGTGACTATACATTGCTTGCACTGTTTTTTATTGCTATTACTGCATATTTTGGTATTGTGTACATATATCTTGTGTATATTTGCTATCCTCATACTGAGGGTACTCACTGAGATACTTTTGGCATATTGTCATAAAAATAAAGTACCTTTTTTGTTGTATATCTGTGTATTGTGTTTTCTTATAATATTGTGCATATGACACCAGTGGTATAGGAGGAGCTTCACACGTCTCCTAGTTCAGCCTAAGCTGCTCTGCTAAGCTACCTTTTCTATCAGCCTAAACTGCTAGACACCTCTCTACACTAATAAGGGATACCTGGACCTGGTGCAAGGTGTAAGTACCCCTTGGTACTCACTACAAACCAGGCCAGCCTCCTACATTAATGTAGAGTGTAAATAGCAGGGGTGCTAAAATGTACCCTTGTGTTACCCGCTGCATACATACTGCCCATGGAGCTGTCAGACTGGCATCAACATTGTATCTTATCAGGAGGTTAGAGTGTAAATTATGTAGGAATGCCACTAATTCTGCCTCTACCCCAAATCTGACAAGTAAAGGCCAAAGCTTGGATCTATTCACTCAGCCAAAAGCCGAGGTGAGGTTCATAAAGGCCATATAAAGACACCCCTCCGGCTATTTCCCAATGATCATCTGCAGGTTAATACACTGATCCAGGGTCCCCCTCCCATGTCTAAAACCATACTGAATGTCTGAGACTATATTTTTACTATCAAGCCAGAGCGATAGTTTGCCTAACACAACCCTGCCCATAATTTTTGCAGCAGAATCTATAAGGGATATAGGCCGATAGCAAAGCAGGTTGTCTCTTGCTCCTTTCTTGAAAAAAGGTAAGATAACACATTTGGACCGGGGGAGACCTGGGGCAGAGGGCTAGGGGCCCACTGCGTGGAGAAACACCATGTGAAAGTGTACTGACTGTATAGTGGTGGACAAGAGTGAGCTTAAGGAGACTGGTAAAAGAGTCATTGGCCAGTGAGTTCTTGGAAAGATGCAATCTGCTGAGTCAGAAAAGTACCATGGGAGAGAGACATAGCCAATAAGAGGGATGGGTTGGCAGGAACAGAACAGTAGGTCATGGAGCTGCAAAGGAAGACATGAGTTTTACAGGCTCTGAGAAAGAGATGGAAGTGACAGGTCGGAGGAGAGGTGTGAGCTACAGCCTGCATATGAGGGAACCGGAAGCAGTAAAAGAGAAGAGGCAGGTAACTTTGCAGTGGTCAGCAGAGAGCAGTAACAAGGGACACGTGCCCTAGGAGATCAGAGGATGTGACCTGGAATACAGAGGAACCAGAAAGTGGGAATGTGAAAGCTTGATGGGATAAAAGTTGCAAGGATCAGAGAAGTTACATAGGGAAGTAGGGAGCATCATCATCGTTCTTATTGAAAGAATGAATTGAATGGCAGGTGTGTTTTGTGCAATTCCAAAAATGTTGGGAATTCGGGGACAAGTTCCCGGAAAAGAGTGGCTCAAAATGTGGGGCAAAACACTCAATCACCAGTTTTTAGAGAAAGAGGTGTGGGACAACAAAGTAGAAATAGAGGTGATAGGAAAGAAGTTGTGGTAAAAGGCCTGTACGCCAGCTAAATTGGATAAGATGGTGGTGTGGCTGTGGAAGTGCCCAGACAATGAAAATGTCAGACTGTTGGACGCAGCTTTAGGATTCCCTGTGAAGGGCCAATTACCAGCAGGTGGATGGAGAACCTAGATTCATACATAGGAATTGTGGACAGTCTAGAACAAATTAGGGATGGAGGTAGAGGAGAGGCCCCTCTAAATACTCCCTTTTTCAGGTCTTACTAATTTGTAAGCACTGCACCAAAAAGAGTAGAGGCAGAGTTTAGATTTATCCATCATCTATCATGGCCAGAAGAAAAGGTGGTAAACTCAACTGAGAGTGAATGCACAGTAACTTACTTGAACAATGAACATGCAATAGAACCGGTTCAGAAATACAGCAGAAATGGAAAATAAAATGTTGCTTACCCAGTAAGCAACTGTTTGTAGCATGCAGTGCTGTAGATTCACGTTATGCATACTTCCGCCATCTAGCGTTGGATCCGGAAGGTTGCAACTTGTTTTTGTTCGAAAGTGTTCAGAGTTATGTACATAGTGACCCCTCCTCTTGTTTGCAATGCGCATGATCCTCAGCTCCATCTTCAGATTGTTTTCTCGCAGTTGGTGATGAATGGAGTGTAATGAAAAGGTAGATAAACTAAAGGATCATGCATGAAAACGTATGTTATGTACTTTAACAGCCATAGGTGATGTTCTGGGGAGGCAGATGTGGATCTATAGCACTACATGACACAAACAGATGCGTACTGGGTAAGTAAACCTTTTTTGTTTGATGGCAAGTGTAGCTGTAGATAGATATACATGCTCTGCATAGACTAAAAAGAAAAGCAGTGCCTTCATAAATGTGGTAGCTAACCTGTGGGTGTGACCCTATTTTGGAATAAAATATGTGGCATTGCCTCTCCTACTTTAAATTGTTTGTGTGCTAAAACATCCACACAATAAAGGTTAGTGAAAGTGTGGGGTGTTGGCCATGTAGCTGCCTTACAAATGTCAGTTACAGGTATGTTGCCTATAAATGCCATAGATGCGCCTTTCTTACGTGTTGAATGTGTTCTAGTAGGTAGTGGCATTTTAGCTTTTGCATAAAAAGTTTGTATACATTTAACAATCCATCTTGCTATAGTAGATTTAGTTATAGGATTACCTTTATGTGGCGTAGAAACAATAACGTTTTTTGTCTTTCTAAAATCTTTAGTTCTATCAATATAGAATATAAACTCTCTTTTCACATCTAATGTGTGTAAGGCTCTCTCTGCAACTGAATCAGGTTTTGGGAAAACAAATTGGTAATTCAATAGTCTGATTTATATGAAAATGAGACACAACCTTGGGTAGAAAAGTTGGATTAGTACGAAGAGCCACTTTATCCTTGTGTACCTGAAAAAATGGTTCATGTAATGTTAATGACAGAAGCACACTTACACATCCTAGGGAAGGAACTGCAACTAGAATGGCTACCTTCCACAATAGAAAATACAGAAGGCATGAGTGCATTGGTTCCAAAGGTGGTCCCATAAGCCCGGTGAGTACTATATTTAAGTTCCAGGAAGGGACTGGAGGTAGTCTTGGTGGTATTACTCTTTTACTTCCTTCCATAAAAGCCTTTGTGACAGGGATTTTCAAAAGAGAACATTGTTTGAAAATAAGCAGCTATAGCTGCTAAATGTAACCTTGTAGATCTATATGCTAAATTTGCTTTTTGCAAATGGAGAAGGTACAAAATAATGTTTTGTGTATATTCTTGAAAAGGATTCCAGTTTTGAGAAATACAGTAAGGAGAAAAACGCTCCCACTTAGCTGCATAACAAGCTCTAGTGGTTGGTTTGCGTGCTTCCTTAAAGTCCATACATTCTTGAGGTAAATTTAAATACCCAAATTCTATGACTTCAGGAGCCAAATTGCAAGATTCAATCCTTGGGATTTGGGTGTCTGACATTTTCACTCAGAACAAAGGACAGGTCAATGTGTAGAGGAAGGTCCGTATGCGGTACTACTGAAAGGTCTGGTAGCCTGGTGAACCATGGTTGTCTTGCCCACGTGGGTACCACCAGTACTATTGTGAGAGAGGGTTGTCCGAGTTTCCGAACCACCTATGGTAGAAGAGGGAGGTGGAAAAGCGTAAGCAAATATCCCTGATCAATTCATCCATAGAGCATTGCCCTTGGACTGAGGGAGTGGAAACCTGGAGACAAAGTTTGTGCATTTTGCATTTTCTTTTGTTGCAAGTAGGTCTATTCCCGGACACCCCATCTTTGGAAGTAGGACTCTGGGGTGGAGTTCTACCCGTGGACTTGTTGTGGCGTCCTTCTGAGGTCAGCAAAAGTGTTGTGTATCCCCAGAAGGTGTTCCTCTAATTTGTAGATTGGTCCCCAGAAGGTGTTCCTCTAATTTGTAGATTGGTCCAGTGCCAAATTGTCTGTGCAAGGAGAGACAACTATAATAAATGTGCCCCTCCCGTTTCTGCAGTTAAAACATGGTTGTCATGTTGTCTGTGCGTATGAGGACTACTTTGTTTTTTAGATGAATACAAAGGCTTTGAGAGCTAGGTAAACTGCTAGCATCTCCAGATAGTTGAGGTGCAAAACTTTGTGTCCATGACTCCAAAGACCTTGAATTATGAGGTTGTGGAAATGAGCACCCCATCCATTGTGTGAAGCGTCTGTTGTGAGAATGACTTGGGGAGCAGGGTCTAGAAATGGATGCCCTTTGGAAAGATTGTTTTTTTTCTACCACTGGAGAGTGCAAGAGGTGCGGCTGTCTACCAACTCTACAATCCTGCAAATGACCATGTGCTTGAGACCATTGGCGTTAGAGACATTCCTGCAACGGATGCATGTGTAGTAGTGAATGTCGGACAATTGCTATGCAAGAAGCCATCATTCCTAGAAGTTTTAAAGCTACCCTTACTGTAACCTGCTGTTTGGGGCGAAAGTGAAGAATATGTGTTTGGACGTTCTATATCCTTGCTGCATTTGGATAAGCTACTCCTATGCGGGTATTAATAATAGCCCAGAGGTAAGGTTGAACCTGTAGTGGGGTGAGATGGGACTTCTGGAAATTGATTGTGAACCCGAACTAGTGAAGCAGATCTATTGTGGCTTGAATGTGGTTGGGAAACTGTAGACTAGAGCTTGCTTTGATGACCAAGTCGTTGAGGTATGGGTATACATGAATGCTTTGACTGCGTAGATGTGCTGTCCCTGGATGACAAATCTGAGGTATTTGTGATGCGCTGGATTTCTAGGTATATGAAACTAGGCATCCTTTAGATCTAGTGTGGATAGAAAGTTGCCTTGTTGTATCAGAGGTAGCACATACAGTAAAGTGACAATATGAAAATGTTCTGACAGGATGTGATGGTTTAAGGGTCTGAGATCTAATCTGGGGCTTAGAGAGCCATCCCTTTTGGGGGATGAGAAAATAAAGGGAGTACACTCCTGTTCCTTGCTGTTGAAAGGGAATTGGTTCTATTGCTCCTTTGAGAAGCAAAGACTGTACCTCTTGTTGCAGTAGGAGAACTATGTGATTCTGTGAGAGAGCACGATGAAGAGGTCTATGTTTGGAAGTGTGGAAATGAACTCCTGGCAATAATCATGTTGGATAATATCCAACACCCATTGTTCTTTTGTAATTGTTTGCCAATTGTGTAGGTGAGACTGAAGTCATCCTCCCACTGATTTTAAATGATCTGTTGGAAGCTGCAGAGAGTCTCTGTTTGGGGACAGTGGCAGATGATCGAGGGGAAGATGTTTTGCCTCTACCTCGGAATCCATTCCCCCTTAAGATCATCTGTAAAATCCTCTGTTGGAGGATGTACGTGATTGTCCTTTATTATATGAGGGATGTTTCCCCCTACCGCAGGTTTGGAGGGTGGTTTATGAAAAGTACAAGAGGAAGGGAGATGAAGTGCTCCCATAGATTTAGCCACTGCGTTATCTTTTTTCATTTCTTCCAAGGCCTGATCTACTTGTGGCCTGAAAAGGTGTTCCTTGTTGAATGGAACATTTGATAATGTCTGATGCACTTCTTGCTTGAACCCCAAGATACAGTCATGCATGTCGGCGTAGTAAACCACGAGTATTAATGCCCCTAGCTGCCGTATCAGCAGAGTCTCGGTCACTTCGAATAGCATTATTAGAAATAAGCTGTCCCTCGTTAACAATTTCTTGTTCCTTCTTCCTATGCTCCTCTGGGAGATATTAGAGTAACTGCTCCATTTCATCCTAGTGGGCACAGTCCTATCCGGCTAGCAGTCCCTATGTATTGGCAATTCGCCAATTATTTGCTGCTTGAGCAGCAACACACTTACCAAATGTATCAATAAGTTTACTTTCGTCAGGAGGCGGTGCATCCTGAGAGGCTTGTGAATTAGCTCTTTTCCTATAATTAGAGACCACCAAAGCGTCTGCTGGTATTTGCCTCTTAATGTATGTGGGTTCTGACGGAGAGGCTTTGTATTTTTTCTCTACTCTTGGAGTAAGAATGCAAGCCTTAGCTGGATCCTGGAAACTATCATGTGCATGTTTGAGCATTCCCTTCAGTATAGGGAGATATTGTGCAGATTTATGAGAAGCTGTTAGTGTCTCAAAAAGGAAGTCATCTTCTATAGGATTTTTGTGGAGGGGTACTTAATGATATGTAGCAGCCCTCCCTACTAATTCTTGAAAAGATGTTGTGTCTTCAGGTGGTGAAGGCCTAACTGGGGAGATTTCTACATCATACTGTGACCATGGATCTATGTCCTCCTGGATATGTGTTATATCATCACTAATCTCGTGGATATCTTGATCTGAGTGAGGAAACCCTTGTGGAGACATTTCTAATGGGTCTTCTATAGAGTGTTGTGGAGATGGAGTTTGTGGTGGTGGAGAGCTAATGAGTGGAGGGGATGCAGATAAAGGTGGATGAATCTCCTGTGGCTCCTTGTTCACTCTTATTTTGGTGATTTATTTGTGTCCAAAGCTTCCTCAAAAGTAAGCATTCTTTTAAGAGAAGGAGTTTTTACCAACACTCTTCCAGTATGAGGCTGGATATGTAGTTGGGACTGCTTCCCTTGGAGCTGTTGCTTAAATTTCTGAAGAATCGGCTCCTGGACTTTTTTCTGGTCCGAAGTAGGTTTCTGATTGAGTTTTCTTTTTCTTTCTTTCTTTTTTTAGTACCGAAGAGGTTTTAATTTTGGATGCCGCCGATGTTGGTGCCGATATGGGCAGTCTTTTCGGCACCCAAGCGGTGGACACCAAGTGTGATGTGGAAGGTTCTAAATTAGAAGTGCCCATGCTATCTTGTTTACCTTTTAGGAAATGTGTGCTCATTTTGATTGTAGACTAATGTTTAGGGAGACCGCAAACTGGACCTGACCACAGTTCTCCCTATCCCTCCTTTTTCACACAGAGTCTGAAAGTGGGGCATCTGAGAACATTTTTAATGTCTCCCATGGCCAGAAAGCAGTGGTGGCTCGACAGCTTCCATATGCAAACTTAGGCCCTCATTATGACATTGGCAGTGAGCGATAAAGTGGTGGTAATACCACCAACAGGCTGGTAGTAACTACTGCCAAATTATGACCATGGCGGTGGTAACTCCCATAGATAATGTACCACACCAACCACCAGGGCGGACACACCACTCACCACAGGGGTAGCCGTCAAGAGCCAGGCAGAAGACAAAGTACCACCCACCATATTAAGACCATACAATCTGCCAAGTTTTCTGGGGCGGACCAACGCCATCAAAAGCCTGGCAGAAACGCATCACAGACGAGAAAAGACTCACCATCGGAGACACAGAGATGAACAACGCCTCCATGGAATCAGAACTGCAAGTTTTTCCGATGATCTTCTACGTTATGCTCCACCTGGAACACCAACGCTGACGAAGATGATGATGGTGAGTACAGCCGCCTAGCACACAAGGGAGGGAGGGAGGAAAACGAGAGTGACAAACACACAAGCACAACACACGCACAACACACACAACCAGCTGCACGAAAAACAATTTGCAGCCGATACACGACAGAATAATGCAAGGACAATAGGAATGCACCAAGGTGAATGTATTAATATCAACAGCTAATAAATAATCCAATTGTCTGTGAAACAGATATGTACAAATGTACACATAGGGACACTGCCCAGTCCAATGGTCAAAGGCCCCAAATGGCCACAGGGCACAGTCCAAGGCCCAACTCGAATCCTGACTTCATCCGGATAGAACTCTGCAGGGGCACCAGTTTGCAAGTGGGCAGGTGTAGGAAAGTACCATCTTGCCTGGCATGTTACCCCCATTTTTACATGTATGTAAGTTTGTTTTTGCCTGTCTCACTGGGACTCTGCTAGCCAAGAACCCAGTGCTCATAGTTTGCGCCGTGAATGTGTCTAACTGTGTAGTGACTAACTGTGTCACTGAGGCTCCGCTAATCAGAACCTCAGTGCTTATGCTCTCTCTGCCTTTAAAGTTGTCACTATAGGCTAGTGACCATTTTTATCAATTCTAATTGGCACACTGAAACACCCTTATAATTCCCTAGTATATGGTACCTAGGTACCCAGGGAATTGGGGTTCCAGGAGATCCCTATGGGCTGCAGCATTTCTTTTGCCACCCATAGGGAGCTCAGACAAATCTTACACAGGACTGCCACTGCAGCCTGACTGAAATAACGCACACGTTATTTCACAGCCATTTTTCACTGCACTTAAGTAACTTATAAGTCACCTATATGTCTAACCTTCACTTGCTGAAGGTTAGGTGTAAATTTACTAAGTGTGAGGGCACCCTTGCACTAGCAAAGGTTCCCCCACGTAGATCAGGGCCATTTCCACGGACTTTGTGAGTGCGGGACGCCATTACACACTTGGTGTGGTAATGCTGGTGGTGGATGTTGGTGCAGTGCATGCAGGTGTGAGTGTGGACCTGACTTGGAGGGAGGTGGAGGAGCAGGGAGACAGTGGATGTGGTTGTGTTTGCAACTGTCTGGTGTTTGCGTGAGTGCTTGTGGGATGAAGTGTGGTGCCTGTGTCACTCGTGGGTGTTGTCTTGTGTGCGTGCTTGTCAGTATGTGTGCATGGGATGGGTTGGGGGTTGAGGAGACTGGGAAGTGGTAGTTGGAGGGGGAATGGTAGAAATAGGGACAATAGCTGCCATCAAAGAGGAAGCCAGAGCCTGAATCGATCTCTGTTGGGCTGCCAATAACTGTGGATGCCCTCCAGGAATGCATTGCATGGCTGCATCTGGGAAGCCAAACCCTGGATGGCATTCACAATTGTGGACTGTCCTACAGAGGTTGATCTCAGGAGGTGAATAGTCTCCTCACTCAGGGCAGCGGGGCTCAATACGGCAGGGCCTGAGGTGCCTGGGGCAAAGGAGATGCCCACCCTCCTAGGTGAGCAGGCACGGGCAACTCGCTGAGGGGCTACTGGGAGAGCAGTGCTGGTACAGGGGTGGCAGCTGTACCTGCAGCTGGGATGGTCACAGAGGTGTCCGCCACCACCAAGGAGCTCCCATTGGAGGAGCTGTGGTGCTCCCCTCACCCTACGTCCCACTGGTCCCCTAGGCATCAGTGGACTCTGCCTCCAGGGTTCTGTGGGATGCAGCTCCCTCTGTCGCTGGTGCCCCACCAACTACACTCCTCCTGGTATCCACAAAGCCCTGCCTGAAACAGAATGCTAAAAAGCTAGGTTACCTGCATTTGCCATACACCCATTACCCTAGAGTTGACCCACACTGCAATGTCTGGTCTGGCCTGGCCTTAGGGGCACCCACAAACCCACATCCACCACCCTGACCCCACCCCACCTGCAATTGTTAGAATGATACCCACTGTACTCACCCCCTTGTGGCTGCTGTGATTCCCTCAAGCGCCCATCAGTCTCTGGGTAGGCCACCGCCAGTATGCGGCCATCAGGAGGGTCAGGTTCCGACGGGCAACCCTTCCTCATTGGGAGTTGTAGGAGGCTGGCCTGGCTTGTAGTGGGTACCAGAGGTACTTACACGTTGTGCCAGGTCCAGTTATCCCTTATTAGTGTAGAAGAGGTGTATCTAGCAGCTCAGACTGATAGAAGGTAGCTATGGCAAAGCAGCTTAGGCTGAACTAGGAGACATGTAAAGCTCCTACTATACCACTGGTGTCATATGCACAATATCATAAGAAAACACAATACACAGATATACTAAAAATAAAGGTACTTTATTTTTATGACAATATGCCAAAAGTATCTCAGTGAGTACCCTCAGTATGAGGATAAGTTATATACATAAGATATATGTACACAAACCAAAATTATGCAGATAATAGCAAAAGGAAGTAATGCAAACAATGTAAAGTTACAGTAGATTGCAAACGGAGGACATAGGTATATGGGCAACACAAAACATATACTCCAAAAGTGAAATGCGAACCACGAATGGGCCCCAAACCTATGTGAGTTTGTAGAGGGTCGCTGGGACTGTAAGAAAACAGTGAGGGTTAGAAAAATAGCCCACCCCAAGACCCTGAAAGGTAGGTGTAAAGAGCACCTACTACCCCCAGAAAGCACAGAAGTCGTGATAGGGGGATTCTGCAGGAAGAACACCAGCAATGCAACAACAGTGGATTTCCAGACCTGAGTACCTGTAAGACAAGGGGACCAAGTCCAAGAGTCACAACAGTGTTGAGAGTGGGCAGGAGCCCAAGAAACGCCAGCTGAGGGTGCAAGGAAGCACCCACCTGTTGGAAGAAGCTTGGTGTTCTGCAAGAACGAAGAGGACTAGGAACTTCCCGTTTGGAGGATGGATGTCCCACGTCGCGAAGAAGCTTGCAGAAGTGTTCCCATGCAGAAGGACCCCAAACAAGCCTTGCTAGCTGCAAGGGTCGCGTTTAGGGTTTTTGGATACTGCTGTGGCCCAGGAGGGACCAGGATGTCACCACTTGGATGAGGAGACAGAGGGGGTGCCCAGCAAGTCAGGGAGCCCTCACAGAAGCAGGCAGCACCCGCAGAAGTACCTGAACAGGCACTTAGAAGAAAAGTGAGCCAGAGTCCACCTGAAGTCACAAAAGGGAGTCCCACGACGCCGGAGGACAACTCAGAAGGTTGTGCACTGCAGGTTAGAGTGTCGGGGACCCAGGCTTGGCTGTGCACAAAGGAAATCCTGGAAGAGTGCACAGGTGCCGGAGCAGCTGCAAATCACGTGGTACCCAGCAATGCAGTCTAGCGTGGGGAGGCAAGGACTTACCTCCACCAAACTTGGACTGAAGAGTCACTGGACTGTGGGAGTCACTTGGACAGAGTTGCTGAGTTCCAGGGACCACGCTCGTCGTGCTGAGAGGGAACCCAGAGGACCGGTGATGCAGTCTTTTCTTGCCTGCGGTTGCAGGGGGAAGACTCAGTCGACCCACGGGAGATTTCTTCAGAGCTCCTGGTGCAGAAAGGAGGCAGGCTACCCCCAGAGCATGCACCACCTGGAAACAGTCGAGAAAGTCGGCAGGATGAAGCGATACAAGGTCGCTAGTAGTCGTCTTGCTACTTTGTTGCGGTTTTGCAGGCGTCCTGAGCAGTCAGCGGTCGATCCTTTGGCAGAAGGTGAAGAGGGAGATGCAGAGGAACTCTGGTGAGCTCTTGCATTCGTTATCTGGTGAGATCCTCAAAGCAGAGACACTAAATAGCCCGAAAAGGAAGTTTGGCTACCTAGGAAGGAGGATTCGCTACCAAGAGAGGTACGAGCCCATCAGAAGGAGCCTCTGACGCCACCTGATGGCACTGGCCACTCAGAGCAGTCCAGTGTGCCACAAACACCTCTGTTTCCAAGATGGCAGAGGTCTGGGGCATACTGGAGGAGCTCTGGGAACCTCCCCTGGGAGGTGCACGTCAGGGGAGTGGTCACTCCACTTTCCTTTGTCTAGTATCGCACAAGAGCAGGGCTGGGGGATCCCTGAACCAGTGTAGACTGGCTTATGCAGAGATGGGCACCATCTGTGCCCATAAAAGCATTTCCAGAGGCTGGGGGAGGCTAATCCTTCCCAGCCTTCACACCTATTTCCAAAGAGAGAGGGTACTACACCCTCTCTCAGAGGAAGTCCTTTGTTCTGCCTGGACCCCAGGAGGGCAGAAACCTGTCTGAGGGGTTGGCAGCAGCAGCAGCTGCAGTGGAGACCCTGGAAAGGCAGTTTGGCAGTACCCGGGTTCTGTGCTAGAGACCCGGGGGATCATGTAACATGGCCATGTTCGGAGTTACCATTGTGACTCTGTACATAGGTAGTGACCTATGAACAGTGCACGCGTGTAATGGTGTCCCCGCACTCACAAAGTCCGGGGAATTTGCCCTAAACGATGTGGGGGCACCTTGGCTAGTGCCAGGGTGCCTACACACTAAGTAACTTTGCACCCAACCTTCACCAGGTGAAGGTTAGACATATAGGTGACTTATAAGTTACTTAAGTGCAGTGGTAAATGGCTGTGAAATAACGTGGACGTTATTTCACTCATGCTGCACTGGCATGCCTGTGTAAAAATTGTCAGAGCTCCCTGCAGCCCATAGGGATCTCCTGGAACCCCAATTTCCTGGGTACCTCAGTACCATATACTGGGGAATTATATGGGTGTACCAGTATGCCAATGTGAATTGGTAAATTTAGTCACTAGCCTGTTAGTGACAATTTTGGAAAGCAGAGAGAGCATAACCACTGAGGTTCTGGTTAGCAGAACCTCAGTGAGACAGTTAGGCATCACACAGGGAACACATACAGGGCACATACTTATGAGCACTGGGGCCCTGCCTGGCAGGGTCCCAGTGACACATAGACTAAAACAACATATATATGCAGTGAAATATAGGGGTAACATGCCAGGCAAGATGGTACTTTCCCACACAACCCCCCCAAACGAAGGACAATAAGACTAGCCATGACCTGATGAGTCTTCATTGTCTAAGTGGAAATATCTGGAGAGTCCATCTGCATTGGAGTGGGTACTTCCAGGTCTATGTTCCACTGTATAGTCCATTCCTTGTAGAGATATGGACCACCTCAACAATTTAGGATTTTCACCTTTCATTTGTTTCAGCCAAAGTAGAGGTTTGTGGTCTGTCTGAACAATAAAGTGAGTGCCAAACAGATACAGGGAGTGCAGAATTATTAGGCAAGTTGTATTTTTGAGGATTAATTTTATTATTGAACAACAACCATGTTCTCAATGAACCCAAAAAACTCATTAATATCAAAGCTGAATATTTTTGGAAGTAGTTTTTAGTTTGTTTTTAGTTTTAGCTATGTTAGGGGGATATCTGTGTGTGCAGGTGACTATTACTGTGCATAATTATTAGGCAACTTAACAAAAAAAAATATATACCCATTTCAATTATTTATTATTACCAGTGAAACCAATATAACATCTCAACATTCACAAATATACATTTCTGACATTCAAAAACAAAACAAAAACAAATCAGTGACCAATATAGCCACCTTTCTTTGCAAGGACACTCAAAAGCCTGCCATCCATGGATTCTGTCAGTGTTTTGATCTGTTCACCATCAACATTGCGTGCAGCAGCAACCACAGCCTCCCAGACACTGTTCAGAGAGGTGTACTGTTTTCCCTCCTTGTAAATCTCACATTTGATGATGGACCACAGGTTCTCAATGGGGTTCAGATCAGGTGAACAAGGAGGCCATGTCATTAGATTTCCTTCTTTTATACCCTTTCTTGCCAGCCACGCTGTGGAGTACTTGGACGCGTGTGATGGAGCATTGTCCTGCATGAAAATCATGTTTTTCTTGAAGGATGCAGACTTCTTCCTGTACCACTGCTTGAAGAAGGTGTCTTCCAGGAACTGGCAGTAGGACTGGGAGTTGAGCTTGACTCCATCCTCAACCCGAAAAGGCCCCACAAGCTCATCTTTGATGATACCAGCCCAAACCAGTACTCCACCTCCACCTTGCTGGCGTCTGAGTCGGACTGGAGCTCTCTGCCCTTTACCAATCCAGCCACGGGCCCATCCATCTGGCCCATCAAGACTCACTCTCATTTCATCAGTCCATAAAACCTTAGAAAAATCAGTCTTGAGATATTTCTTGGCCCAGTCTTGACGTTTCAGCTTGTGTGTCTTGTTCAGTGGTGGTCCTCTTTCAGCCTTTCTTACCTTGGCCATGTCTCTGAGTATTGCACACCTTGTGCTTTTGGGCACTCCAGTGATGTTGCAGCTCTGAAATATGGCCAAACTGGTGGCAAGTGGCATCGTGGCAGCTGCACGCTTGACTTTTCTCAGTTCATGGGCAGTTATTTTGCGCCTTGGTTTTTCCACACGCTTCTTGCGACCCTGTTGACTATTTTGAATGAAACGCTTGATTGTTCGATGATCACGCTTCAGAAGCTTTGCAATTTTAAGAGTGCTGCATCCCTCTGCAAGATATCTCACTATTTTTGACTTTTCTGAGCCTGTCAAGTCCTTCTTTTGACCCATTTTGCCAAAGGAAAGGAAGTTGCCTAATAATTATGCACACCTGATATAGGGTGTTGATGTCATTAGACCACACCCCTTCACATTACAGAGATGCACATCACCTAATATGCTTAATTGGTAGTAGGCTTTCGAGCCTATACAGCTTGGAGTAAGACAACATGCATAAAGAGGATGATGTGGTCAAAATACTCATTTGCCTAATAATTCTGCACTCCCTGTATGGCCTCAACTTTTATAGTGCCCAGACCACAGCAAAGGCCTCCCTCTCAATGGCAGACCAATGCTTTTCTCTAGGGCTCAACCTTCTACTGATAAAAGCAACTGGTTGATCCTGGCCCTCAGAATTCAGTTGTGATCAGACTGCCCCTACCCCTAATTCAGATGCATCAGTTTGAACAGTTAATTTCTTGGAGTAACATGGGCTTTTTAGGACAGGTGCAGCGCACATGGCCTGTTTGAGCTCCTCAAAAGCTTTCTGACAGCTGGCTGTCCACAATACCTTTTTAGGCATCTTTTTACTGGTGAGATCATTAAGTGGGGCTGCAATGGAGCCATAGTTTTTAATGAATCTCCTGTAATACCCAGTGAGGTCAAGGAAGGCTCTCACCTGGGTCTGAGTTGTAGGGGGAACCCAATCCATGATTGTCTGGATTTTCCCCTGAAGTGGTGCAATCTCTTCTCCACCTACCAGGTGTCCCGGATAAACCACATTCCCCTGCCCTATCTGGCACTTTGAGGCCTTGATAGTGAAGCCTGCCTTTTGCAGGGCCTCCAAAACTTTCCAAAGGTGGACCAGGTGCTCATCCCAGGTGGAGCTAAAGACAGCTATATCATCAAGATATGCTGCACTAAAAGCCTCCAACCCTTGCAGGACTGTGTTCACCAACCTCTGAAAAGTGGCAGGTGCATTTTTCAAACCAAAGGGCATTGCTGTAAATTGGTAGTGCCCTCCTCTAGTTGAAAATGCAGTTTTAGGTTTAGCATCCTCAGCCAATTTGTTCTGCCAATACCCTGCAGTCAAATCAAAGGTGCTTACATACTTGGCAGATGCCAGTTTATCTATGAGCTCATCTGCCCTTGGTAAAGGGTGAGCATCAGTTTTTGTTATCTGGTTGAGACCTCTGTAATCAACACAAAACCTCACCTTCCTTTTTCCATCTTTTGAGAGAGGCTTTAGTACAAGCACCACAGGACTCGCCCATGGGCTTTCAGAAGGTTCAACCACTCCTAGATCAAACATTTTCTGAACCTCTTGTTTTATGCAGTCCCTGACATGGTCAGGCTGCCTAGAGATTTTACTTTTGACAGGCATGCTGTCTCCAGTATCAATTGTGTGTTCACACCAAGATGTGGTGCCTGGCACAGTTGAAAAGAGTTCAGAAAACTGTCCTAGGAGATTTATGCAGTTGTCTTTCTGTTCTGCAGTAAGACAGTCTGCCAAAACTACTCCCTCCACTAGAGCATCCTCTTCAGTGGAGGAGAAGAGATCAGGGAGAGGGTCACTCTCTTCTTCCTGTCCTTCATCTGTTGCCATGAGCAGGGTGAGATCAGCCCTGTCATAGTAGGGTTTTAGGCGGTTGACATGAATCACCCTAAGGGGACTCCTGGCAGTTCACAGGTCAACCAAGTAGGTGACCTCGCCCTTTTTCTCAACATGAGATGGGGTCCACTCCATTTGTCTTGGAGTGCTCTTGGGGCCACAGGCTCTAATACCTACACCTTCTGTCCTGGTTCGTACTGGATCAGAACAGCCTTCTGGTCATGCCATTGCTCAGCCATTCTGGATCTTAGGCTAAGTACATAGTCCACTATTTCCGGTTAGGGTTTTTGGGTGCTGCTGTGGCCCAGGAGGGACCAGGATGTCGCCACTTGGATGAGGAGACAGAGGGCGTGCCCAGCAAGCCAGGGAGCCCTCTCAGAAGCAGGCAGCACCTGCAGAAGTACCTGAACAGGCACTTAGAAGAAAAGTGAACCGGAGTCCACCCAAAGTCACAAAAAGGAGTCCCACGACGCCGGAGGACTACTCAGAAGGTTGTGCACTGCAGGTTAGAGTGTCGGGGACCCAGGCTTGGCTGTGCACGAAGGAAATCCTGGAAGAGTGCACAGGACCCGGAGCAGCTGCAAATCACGCGGTACCCAGCAATGCAGTCCAGCGTGGGGAGGCAAGGACTTACCTCCACCAAACTTGGACTGAAGAGTCACTGGACTGTGGGAGTCACTTGGACAGAGTTGCTGAGTTCCAGGGACCACACTCGTCGTGCTGAGAGGGGACCCAGAGGACCAGTGATGCAGTCTTTTGTTGCCTGCGGTTGCAGGGGGAAGATTCCGTCGACCCACGGGAGATTTCTTCAGAGCTCCTGGTGCAGAAAGGAGGCAGGCTACCCCCAGAGCATGCACCACCTGGAAACAGTCGAGAAAGCCGGCAGGATGAAGCGATACAAGGTTGCTAGTAGTCGTCTTGCTACTTTGTTTCGGTTTTGCAGGCGTCCTGAGCAGTCAGCGGTCGATCATTCGGCAGAAGGTGAAGAGGGGGATGCAGAGGAACTCTGGTGAGCTCTTGCATTCGTTATCTAGTGAGATCCCCAAAGCAGACACCCTAAATAGCCTGAAAAGAGGTCACTGCTAGGCAGGACCCCAGTGCTCATAGTATGTGCCCTGTATGTGTTCCCTGTGTGGTGCCTAACTGTATCACTGAGGTCCACTTACCAGAACCTCAGTGTTCATGCTCTCTCTGCTTTCTAAACTTGTCCCTGCAGGCTAGTGACTAAATTTACCAATTCTCATTGGCACACTGGTACACCCATATATTTCCCTTGTATATGGTACTTAGGTACCCAGGGTATTGGGGTTCCAGGAGATCCCTATGGGCTGCAGCATTTCTTTTGCCACCCATAGGGAGCTCTGACAATTCTTACACAGGCCTGCCACTGCAGCCTGAGTGAAATAACGTCCATGTTATTTCACAGCCATTTTTCACTGCACATAAGTAACTTATAAGTCACCTATATGTCTAATCCTCACTTGGTGAAGGTTGGGTGCCTAGTTACTTAGTGTGTGGGCACCCTGGCACTAGCCAAGGTGCCCCCACATCGTTCAGGGCAAATTCCATGGACTTTGTGAGTGCGGGGACACCATTACATGCGTGCACTATACATAGGTCACTACCTATGTATAGCGTCACAATGGTAACTCCGAACATGGCCATGTAACATGTCTAAGATCATGGAATTGTAACCCCATGATCTCCCGGGTCTCTAGCACAGAACCCGGGTGCTGCCAAACTGCCTTTCCGGGGTTTCCACTGCAGCTGCTGCCAACCCCTCAGACAGGATTCTGCCCTCCTGGGGTCTGGGCAACCCCAGCCCAGGAAGGCAGAACAAAGGATTTCCTCTGAGAGACGGTGTTACACCCTCTCCCTTTGGAAATAGGTGTGAAGGGCTGGGGTGGAGTAGCCTCTGGAAATGCTTTGATGGGCACAGATGGTGCCCATCTCTGCATAAGCCAGTCTACACCGGTTCAGGGATCCCCCAGCCCTGCTCTGGTGAGAAACTGGACAAAGGAAAGGGGAGTGACCACTCCCCTGACCAGTACCTCCCAGGGGAGGTGCCCAGAGCTCCTCCAGTGCGTCCCAGAACTCTGCCATCTTGGAAACAGAGGTGTTGGGGGCACACTGGACTGCTCTGAGTGGCCAGTGCCAGCAGGTGATGCCAGAGACCCCCTCTGATAGGCTGTTACCTCTCTTGGTATCCAATCCTCCTTTCTTGGTAGCCAAACCTCCTTTTCTGGCTATTTAGGGTCTCTCCTGTGGGGAATTCTTCAGATAACGAATGCAAGAGCTCACCAGAGTTCCTCTGCACTTCCCTCTTCGACTTCTGCCAAGGATCGACCGCTGACTGCTCCAGGACGCCTGCAAAACCGCAACAAAGTAGCAAGACGACTACCAGCAACATTGTAGCGCCTCATCCTGCCGCTTTCTCAACTGTTTCCTGGTGGTGCATGCTCTGGGGGTCATCTGCCTTCACCCTGCACCAGAAGCTCCAAAGAAATCTCCCGTGGTTTGACGGAATCTTCCCCCTGCTAATGCAGGCACCAAAAGGCTGCATCACCGGTCCTCTGGGTCCCCTCTCATCCGGACGAGCGTGGTCCCTGGAACACAGGAACTCTATCCAAGTGACTCCCACAGTCCAGTGATCCTTCAGTCCGAATGTTTGGTGGGGGTAAGTCCTTGCCTCCCCACGCTAGACTGCAAACCTGTGTACTGCGTGATTTGCAGCTGCTCCGGCTGCTGTGCACTCCTCCAAAGATTCCTTTGTGCACAGCCTAGCCTGGGTCCCCAGCACTCCATCCTGCAGTGCTCAACCCTCTGAGTTGGCCTCTGACATCGTGGGACCCTCCTTTGTGACTCTGAGCCAGCTCTGGTTCACAAATCTCACAAGTGCCTGCCCCGGTACTTCTGCGGGTGCTGCCTCCTTCTGTGGGGGCTCTCTGAGTTGCTGAGCGCCCCTTCTGTCTCCTCCTCCAAGGGGCGACATCCTGGTCCTTCCTGGTCCCCAGCAGCACCCAAAAACCTCTACCGCGACCCTTGCAGCTAGCAAGGCTTGTTTCCGGTATTCCTGCGTGGGAACACTTCTGCAACCTTCAGCAAACCGTGGGACATCTTACATCCAAAGGAGAAGTTCCTAGCTCTCTTCCTTGTTGCAGAATCCTAAGCTTCTTCCATCCGGAGGCAGCTTCCTTGCACCTTCATCTGGGGTTTCCTGGGCTCGTGCCCCCCCTGGACACTATCGCGACTCTTGGACTTGGTCCCCTTGCCTTGCAGGTCCTCAGGTCCAGGAATCTGTCTTCAGTGCTTTGCTGGTGTTTGTGGTTCTTGCAGAATTCCCCTATCACGACTATTGTGTCCTTTTGGGGTAGTAGGTGTACCTTACTCCTACTTTTCAGGTTCTTGGGGTTGGGTATCTTGGACACCCTGACTGTTTTCTGACAGTCCCAGTGACCCTCTACAAGCCCCCATAGGTCTGGGGTCCATTCGTGATTCGCATTCCACTTTTGGAGTATATGGTTTGTGTTGCCCCTAGACCTATGTTTGCCTATTGCAACCTACTGTAATTCTACACTGTTTGCATTACTTTTGTTACTCTTACTTACCTGTTTTGGGTTTGTGTACATATAACATGTGTATATTACCTTCTTACTGAGGGTACTCACTGAGATACTTGTGGCATATTGTCATAAAAATAAAGTACCTTTATTTTGAGTAACTCTGAGTATTGTGTTTTCTTATGATATTGTGCATATGATAAAAGTGGTATGGTAGGAGCTTTGCATGTCTCCTAGTTCAGCCTAAGCTTTGCCATAGCTACCTTCTATCAGCCTAAGATGCTAGAAACACCTCTATTCTACTAATAAAGGATAACTGGACGTGGCACAGGGTGTAAGTTCCACAAGGTACCCACTATAAGCCAGGCCAGTCTCCTACAGCTGGTTAATTTTGGGTTTCTTTGGTCCCCAAAAAGCCGGCAAGCTCCACAACACATTTGACATTTTTAAGAGTTGAATTAGATTCACATGCCATGGTATCACGGTTACCTGCTGACAAATTGAAAAGAAACCTAACACACTTAGAATCAGAGGTAGCACATAGCAAGTGTGAACTTTGCTTATAAATTGGTGGAGTCTGACAGCGTTTTGCATGCAAAGGGCCTTAGCTGTGAGGAGTGTAGAGCTATATCACATCACAAAAAACAGAGAGAGCGCAATGAAGGATGCACACATGACTAAATGACTGGGTGGAGTGACAATGTTGCTACAAGAGCCCTTATTTTTTTGGATGATATATTTTAAGACCGGACTTGGACATAAGGTTTTAACCTCTATTGGGACAGAACACAATATGGAGAAAGATGGCTAGAGAAATGGGCGATGCCGCAATTAAGCATGTTTTTCCTGGAATTTTTCATAGTGGTGCTGCCAGTTAGGTTGTGGGATAAATAGCTGAGCAATAGGGAGGTGACTCTTGAAATCTATGAGAAAAGAGGGCTGTTAGTTCAGGGTGGTTGTAAGATATCACCAAGTAATAATGTCACTATTGTGTATCTGGTCAGGTTACTTCAAGTTAAACCTCAGGCCAGTCCTGGGTAGCTGTGGAACAGAGCAGCCAGGCTTATATCAAAGGAAACAAGTGTAAAGCATTTAACAGTACCAAAACAGGTAAGAAACATGACAATAAAATGCCAACACCACTTTATTAAAATAGTATATATTTTTTATAATTAAATTGACACCAAAATGACAACAGTCAAATGACAGGAACAAGAGTTACGATTTTTGCATTTTCACAAATCAATGTTGTTCACTCAAAAGTTCTAAAAAGTTTGAAAATTGCTGCTTTTCACTCTTAGAGGTATTCTGTGTACTTAAAGTTTTAAGCAGACTGAGATGGAAGTTGGGGTCAGATGCAGGCACCCAGTCAAGATTTTACATTTGCACTTAAAAAAACGTATCTGATTATTTTTCTTGTTGATGGTGAGGTTGGAGAGGTACTCTGCATCTTGAGTCCTTTGTTAGGTTTGCCATTAACAGACGGAAGAAGTCCAGTGGTGTGGTGAGGCATCTCTTGGAGGCTAGGACTTGATCTCATGGCTACACCAACCGAGTCCAAGGCAATTATGATGCGAATTGATCAGCTGGGCACTGTGCAGATGCAGGGCTTCCATAGTTTGTGTGTCCCTGAAGGTTAACAGGAGGCTATCCAATTAGTCCTTGGAGTCCACACATTGGTCCTTGTCACACAAGGCAGCAGGTCGAGCCCTTGGGGCCTCTCACCAGGGGTTAAAGAGTAGTAGCATCCAACCTCTTTCTGAAGTCTTGCCTTGGTTCAGTAGGTGCACTAGGCACAGTCTTCCTTTGTGCAGCTTTTCTTTCCGAGGTCCACAGATTCAGCAGGTGCAGTGCTCCTTCCTCCTTGCCTTACCAAGTCCAGCCACATTATGAGGCTGGTACTGAAGGGGTGCCACCTTTATGCCAATTTCGAGTTTGTGTGTCGGGAGGAATCACTATCCAATGGGGCAACGCTGCCCATTAACTATTACAAAAGGTTCTGTGGGGATGGCGGTAAACAATTCCACAGCACATCTCTTTCCTAAATCCTAAAAATGAAGGGGCCCTTCTTTCCTGATTCAGAGCCATGGACACACCTCTTAAGAGTGTCCAGTATAATGAGCCCCCCCTCCTGGAAAACCAGTTCTGCATATGCTGCTCACCTCATGAAAGAGGTGCCAGCCTGACTACCTACATAAGTAAAGGGCAGGCTACAGTGTGACTCGCATGTACCTATAGGAGATGGTAGCATTTTTTAAACTGGACTATCTGTGGCCACAGCCCTCTACCCATTCAGTTGGAGGTCACACCTCCTCTGACTATAAGACTGTTTATTTCTCCATTTCTGGGACTGCTTCACACCTCCTAGCAGGAGGGCAGCAGGCTGTATCAGGTGACAACTGCTGCACTTAATCAGAAACGTCTACTAGAACTTTGGAGGAAGAAAGTGGTCACTTTCTAAAATCACCTTTATATTAAAAGTTGTCTTAAAATCTGACTTCAGCACTGTCTGGTTTAATGTTACAATTAATTTGATACCTAGGAGTACTATATTTGGTGGTCCCAAGTGGAAGTTAGCACTTAGCGGTTGGGTTAGTGTGACTCCATGTTTGGACAAATAAAGTATAAATGAAACATGTCCTTTTTAAAATGTAGTACTCTGCCTGTGGACTACTATGGCCTTCCCTAGGAGTCACAAACATTAAAAAGAAAGGTACTGACCTTGTAAAAGTGTTTGTTTCCACGTAAGGTTGGCAGCATAAAAGCTACCTGACTAGGCTGTACTGGCAGAATCAGAGCCATATTTTTACTTTGTCATTGTAGTAGTGGCACAATATGTGCTGCAGGCATTAGTGACATTTAAATTACTAGCTCTAGGTACACTTTGTACCATATACTAAGGACAGGTAAGTTAAAAATGCTAATCAGGTATTATCTAATTGTACATATATTTTGAGGGGTTATGGCACATGCACTGAGGCCTGGTCACTGGTGCCTAGTTAACTTCAGTTTCAAAAAACCAGCAACATCAGCTCAAAGGTCTGGGAGTGATACAAAAAGAGGCACTTTATTATATAATTGATAAGGTAGCACTGGCAACAATGAACACAAAGATGTCTGATAACAACCAATGGGTGCTGTTTTTGCTGAGAGAACCAGTTTGGTTATGCTTGTTTGGTTCAAAGCAAAGTACATTCCTGCACTGGTGTGCAGTCTCGTTCACACGAGAGTCTGGTTGGCTACAGAAGCAGATTTAACTGCGACCCTGGTGTCAAAGAACAAAGGAAGTGAAGAAGCATTCTATGTAACTGAACGATCTGAAGCTGTGAAGAAAATGAACGTCTATCATCAAACCTCAAAATGTGTGGACTTGGAGGCGAGAGAACATTACTTAGAGGGCAGGAGAGGGCTGTCAAATGGTAGCATTTTCAGAGAAGGAATTAATTTTATAGGAAGTACATTTGGTGGTAAGACCACAGTGAAAGTGAGCTTGGTAGAATTTTTGTAGGACTGTAGGCAGGTCCTGCTTACACACTTCCCTGATGGGGAAGTTGTTTAAAAGTGCAGTCAAGGGTCCAGGCAATGCAACCTTAATGCAGTTATCATTATAGTAAATACACTGCCCTGCCCCTTGCAGTGCTTCAATAGCAGCTATTTTTTTATTTATTTTTTCACCCACGGAGCAGCAGATTAAGTTGAATTTCATTTTCCATGCTAGAATTTCGACCACTTCTACTTGGGACAAGTTCGACTAGCTGAAAAAACAGGAGTTGTGGACTTAAAGCTTGGGCTTATATTAGTGCTTAATGTTAGTAAATTAATAGCACATAGTTTATTATTGCTGGTTTCAGCACTATATTGTATGTATGTGTGAGGCGTTTCTATGGCGTAAACCTAGCCATAAGGCAGCGGAGCAAGCTACAGAATCAAAGAAAAGCATCAAGTTAACAAATAATAGGAGAGATAGCTGGTTTATGGACTGTTAATGCACTGTGATGTACAGTGGCGGCTCGTGACATCTGAAAGTGGTGGGGCGTAAAAGTTGGGTATGACTTTGATGTAGCGAGTGAAGCGAGCAAGCTTAATGGATAAACATGGGGTCCAAGGTGAGCTCTCCTCCCAAGCAAACATTGAAAAAAGATTGACAAATGGTGCATTTGAAAGCAAATTAATTTAGTGAGAAAGCAAGGTTTATAAAGCAGTGGGAATGTATAGTCTTCAAATACTAAACACATTAAAGCTGCCCAATATCATAATGCATTAATATGTTCACCAGTTACTTTCATGTGCAAATTTTACAACACAACAACTTCAGGCCCCTTTAACCACTACGGTGCCTTGGACGAGATGATCTCGTCCAAGGCACCAGTTCCCGGGTGCCTTGGACGAAATCACCTCGTCCTGCACCGGGTCCACGGGGGGAGCGCTAGCAGTACCCCCGTGGGCCCCCCCACCCACAAGCCCTGGTCGTGAATGGAAGGGGAATCTGTAGGAGGCTGGCCTGGCTTGTAGTGGGTACCAAGGGGTACTTACACTCTGTACCAGGTCCAGTTATCCCTTATTAGTATAGAAGAGGTGTTTCTAGCAGCTTAGGCTGATAGAAGGTAGCTATAGCAGAGCAGGTTAGGCTAACTAGGAGACATGCAAAGCTCCCACTATACCACTGGTGTCATATGCACAATATCATAGGAAAACACAATACACAGATAAACTAAAAATAAAGGTACTTTATTTTTACGACAATATGCCAAAAGTATCTCAGTGAGTACCCTCAGTATGAGGATGCCAAATATACACAAGATATATGTACACAATACCAAAAATATGCAGTAATAGCAAAAGGAAGTAATGCAAGCAATGTAAAGTTACAATAGATTGCAATAGGAGCACATAGGTATAGGGGCAACACAAATCATATACTCCAAAAGTGGAATGCGAACCACAAATGGACCCCAAACCTATGTGAGCTTGTAGAGGGTCGATGGGACTGTAAGAAAACAGTGAGGGTTAGAAAAATAGCCCACCCCAAGACCCTGAAAAGTAGGTGTAAAGTGCACCAATAACCCCCAGAGAGCACAGAAGTCGTGATAGGGGGTTTCTGCAAGGAAGACCAACACCAGCAAAGCAACAACAGTGGATTTCCGGACCTGAGGACCTGTGAAACAAGGGGACCAAGTCCAAGAGTCGCGACAATGTCGAGAGTGGGCAGATGCCCAGGAAATGCCAGCTGAGGGTGCAAAGAAGCTACCACCGGATGGTAGAAGCTGTGGATTCTGCAAGAACGAAGAGGGCTAGAAACTTCCCCTTTGGAGGATGAATGTCCCACGTCGTGAAGAAGCTTGCAGAGGTGTTCCCATGCAGAAAGACTGCAAACAAGCCTTGCTAGCTGCAAGGGTCGCGGTTAGGGTTTTTGGATGCTGCTGTGGCCCAGGAGAGACCAGGATGTCGCCACTTGGATGAGGAGACAGAGGGGGTACCCAGCAAGTCAGGGAGCCCTCACAGAAGCAGGCAGCACCCGCAGAAGTACCGGAACAGGCACTTAGAGGAGGAGTGAACGGGAGTCCACCCGAAGTCAGAAAAGGGAGTCCCACGACGCCGGAGGACAACTCAGAAGGTTGTGCACTGCAGGTTAGAGTGTCGGGGACCCAGGCTTGGCTGTGCACGAAGGAAATCCTGGAAGAGTGCACAGGAGCTGGAGCAGCTGCAAATCACGCGGTACCCAGCAATGCAGTCTAGCGTGGGGAGGCAAGGACTTACCTCCACCAAACTTGGACTGAAGAGTCACTGGACTGTGGGAGTCACTTGGACAGAGTTGCTGAGTTCCAGGGACCACGCTCATCGTGCTGAGAGGGGACCCAGAGGACAGGTGATGCAGTTTTTTGTTGCCTGCGGTTGCAGGGGGAGGAATCCGTCGTCCCACGGGAGATTTCTTCAGAGCTCCTGGTGCAGAGAGGAGGCAGGCTACCCCCAAAGCATGCACCATCAGGAAACAGACGAGAAAGCAGCAGGATAAGCGATGCAAGGTTGCAGTAGTCGTCTTTGCTACTTTGTTGCGGTTTTGCAGGCGTCCTGAGCAGTCAGCGGTCGATCCTTTGGCAGAAGGTGAAGAGAGAGATGCAGAGGAACTCGGATGAGCACTTGCATTCGTTATCTGAAGAATTCCCCAAAGCAGAGACCCTAAATAGCCAGAAAAGGAGGTTTGGCTACCTAGGAAGAAGGATAGGCTAGTAACACAGGTAAGAGCCTATCAGAAAGAGTCTCTGACGTCACCTAATGGCACTGGCCACTCAGAGCAGTCCAGTTTGCCAGCAACACCTCTGTTTCCAAGATGGCAGAGGTCTGGAGCACACTGGAGGAGCTCTGGGCACCTCCCCTGGGAGGTGCAGGTCAGGGGAGTGGTCACTCCCCTTTCCTTTGTCCAGTTTCGTGCCAGAGCAGGGCTGGGGGATCCCTGAACCGATGTAGACTGGCTTATGCAGAGATGGGCACCATCTGTGCCCATCAAAGCATTTCCAGAGGCTGGGGGAGGCTACTCCTCCCCAGCCCTGACAACTTTTTCCAAAGGGAGAGGGTGTAACACCCTCTCTCTGAGGAAGTCCTTTGTTCTGCCTTCCTGGGCCAGGCCTGGCACTAGGCCCAGCAGCAGCAGTGAAACCCCGGGAAAGGCAGTTTGGCAGTACCCGGGTCTGTGCTAGAGACTCTGGGGATCATGGAATTGTCTCCACACACTAAGTAACTTAGCACCCAACCTTCACCAGGTAAAGGTTAGACATATAGGTGACTTATAAGTTACTTAAGTGCAGTGGTAAATGGCTGTGACATAACGTGGACGTTATTTCACTTAGGCTGCAGTGGCAGGCCTGTGTAAGAATTGTCAGAGCTCCCTATGGGTGGCAAAAGAAATGCTGCAGCCCATAGGGATCTCCTGGAACCCCAATACCGTGGGTACCTCAGTACCATGTACGAGGGAATTATAAGGGCGTTCCAGTATGCCAATGTGAATTGGTGAAATTGGTCACTAGCCTGTTAGTGACAATTTAGAAAGCAGAGAGAACATAACCACTGAGGTTCTGGTTAGCAGAGCCTCAGTGAGACAGTTAGTCATCACACAGGGAACACATACAGGGCACACTTATGAGCACTGAGGCCCTGGCTGGCAGGGTCCCAGTGACACATATACTAAAACAACATATATACAGTGAAATATGGGGGTAACATGCCAGGCAAGATGGTACTTTCCTTCAGAATCCCTTCCCCCTCCACCCAACCCCCCATCCTCGGCAATTCGATGACGTCAGCGCGCTCACAGCGTGCCGACGTCATTAAGTATTGCCGAGGGACGTGCTGGAAGCCATTTGCTTCCAGCGTGTCAGCGAGAGAGGACTCACAGGTGAGTCCTTCCCTTTTTGGGGGTTTGGGGGGGAACAGACACGGGGGAAAGGAAAGGGTTTTTCCTTTCCCCCTGTGCCTGTTTTCAGTGGATTCCTGCTCCACGATCGAATCCCCACTAGGCACCAGGGATTTCTTTTTAGTGTTAGTTTTGGGAGTGACCCTTGGGCAAGGGTCGCTCCCATTGGGGGCTATTATTTTCCTATTTCGGCCCCCCCTGGGGGCATATCGGGCAATATTTTGGCCGATCTGACCCCGGAGGGGAGCGGGAGGGGTCAAAAACCACTGGACACCAGGGAAATTATTTTCGGCATGTTTTTTGGGAGCGACTCCTTGGGCAAGGGTCGCTCCCATTGGGGGCAATTTTTTTTCTCCTATTTCGGCCCCCAAGATGTCAGATTTTTTTTTTTTTTTTTGGTTCCCTTTGTTTTGTTTGTGCTGGGGCACCCCAATTGGCCCCCTTTGGCAAGCCCCCCCCTCCCCCCCCAAAACAGGGTACAGAGCTGTTGGCCATTTCTGAGCCACTTGGGGGCAGATCAGCCTATTTATTTTATGCCTATCTCCCTCCTAGTGGGGCAGAAGCCACTTAGGCACCAGGGACAATTTCTAAGTTCTTGGTGGCAGGGTGTTTGTCAACTGGCGAAGTATTTGTATTTGTGATTATAACAGTTTATTTCTTCTTTTTGTTCTGCTGTGGATCCTTGCGGTTTTGGCAGTAGTTGTCCTGCGGCTTACATAGTTGCATGTTTTAGGTAAGTGAAAGCAATTTACTCCAAAGGAGTATTGTTGACATGCATGAATGACATGTTTGTAGGTGGTGTACTAAATGCAGTATTGTGTGTGAAATTGTCCTTAGATTTGAGCACAATGATATTTGTGTTGTCATATGTCTAATTTGCTTTTTTCTTTTTAGTGGGATATCATTGGTGATTGCTGTGTCTGTGCAGAGTAGTTGCTGGTGAGTAGCTTTTTCAGGCAAGTGAGTGGTATAGTTTTTTAGTACATAACTCTTTGTGCTAAAGCTACACTTTGTTTATTACTTATTTTAGTGCTAGTTGTTGTTGGCAATCCATTTGTTGATAGTGAGGATCATGGCTAGCCACTGAGTGACCGCTCAGCAGGTTTTTGGCATGCTCTTTGAGTTGTCTTCAGACCATGATTACGAGACTGACTCTGCATCTGAGGCAGAGGAGGAAGTGAGAGATTCTGGCAGTGAGTTTTCTGTCCGAGAGTATTCTTCTGATGAGGAAGCTACTCTCAGTGCAGATGAAGGGCCTGTTTTAGAGTAGGACATTGATGTGCAAAGAGTGCAGCAGCTTGGGGCTGAAGGGTTTCCCATTAGAAGACCTGACACCTGGATTGCCCCAAACATGGAGCAGCCAGTTACCTGCATTTACTGGTCTCCCAGGGTGTAGAGTCAATACAGAAAACTTTTTGCCTGTCCATTTCTTTAACTTGTTTATGGACAATGTATTTTTGGAAGAGATTGTGGAGCAGACTAATTTGTATGCAGAGCAATATTTGAGGGACATCGCTGCCAGACTTGGGCCTCAGTCTAGAGCTACTCAGTGGGTTCCCACATATCTGGAAGAGATGAAAAAGTTTTTAGGTTTGACTTTTTTGATGAGGTTGATTAGGAAGCCGTCACTGGCTTCTTATTGGTCTACTAGTCCCTTGATGCAACGGCTATATTTCCTGCAACTATGACACGTAATCGCTATTTGCTTCTTCCTCGTATGCTGCATTTTGTAGACAATGTTTTAGCCTTGCCACGAGATCACCCTGATTGTGACCATCTTTTTAAGATTAGGCCTGTCCTTGATCATTTTGTAGATCGTTTTTCAGAGGTCTAAGTTCCAGGCAAAGAGATACGTGTGGACGAGTCTTTGGTCCTTTTCAAGGGGCGTTTAGTTTTTAAGCAGTACATTCCTAGTAAGGGGGCACGGTATGGGATTAAATTGTATATGCTGTCAGAAAGCAGTACAGGATATGTGTATAATTTCCGGGTCTACACTGGTAGGGATTCCAGTATTGACCCTCCTGGTTGTCCGGCCACTTTTGGAGTTAGCGAAATAATTGTGTGGGAACTTGGTAGACGACTGTTTGACAAAGGCCACCATTTGTACGTAGATAATTTCTACATTGGAGTGCAGTTGTTCAAGGAGTTGTTTAGAGTGGGCACTGTTGCTTGTGGCACAATCCGTTCTAACCGGAAAGGCTATCCACGGGAGCTTGTCTGTACAAAACTTGAGAGGGGACAGTGCAGTGCCTTGCGGAATAATGAGCTGCTAGCTCTGAAATTTTCAGACAGGAGGGATGTGTACATACTATCTACCATCCATGATGAGAGTACTTCCCCTGTGACTGTTTGGTGTCAGGTTGCGAAAGAGCACAAACCTGCGTGCATTTTGGACTACAATAGGCACATGGGTGGTGTTGATAGTGTAGATCAGAGGTTGGAACCTTACTCTGCTCTTCGTAAGTCTTACGTGTGGTATAAAAAATTGGCCCTAAATTTATTTCATTTGGCAACTTTTAATGCTTTTATTGTGTTCAAGGATTGTTCACCTGAGTCAAGGATGACATTTGTTCAATTTCAGGAGTCAATGATAGAGAGCCTTATTGTGGTGGAACAGGCAAGAGTTACTAGAGTAGAAGTGGTGGAGGAAGTGGCTAGATTGAAAGATCGCCACTTTCCAGATCACATTCCTACCACTCCCAAAAAAGACTTGCCCACAAAGAAATGTACTGCCCCAAATGCCCTTCAAAGCCAGGGCTGTGTGTGCCCGGCTGTTTTAGAAGTTACCACACTAGGAAATGTTTTTGGGAAATACCGTGAGCGTAAACTGCCTGTTTTATATTTTCATATGTTCAGTTTCACGGTTGGCATTACTGTCATGTATTTAGTTAGAGCTTTCGTGTTTGTAGTTTTGTACTTATTTTATAATTAGTTAGTGGTTTCTTTGTTGTTTACAAACAACAACAAAAAGTGATGGCGGTGTGCGTGGGGTGGCACTTGGCTGGCGGTGTGCTTGGGGTGGCGCTTGGCTGGCGGTGTGTGTGGGGTGGCGCTTGGCTGGCGGTATGGGTGGGATCAAATCAAATCAAATCATTAGCATTTATAAAGCGCGCTACTCACCCGTGCGGGTCTCAAGGCGCTATGGGATGGCGCTTGGCTGGCGGTGTGCGTGGGGTGGCGCTTGACTGGCGGTGTGCTTGGGGTGGCGCTTGACTGGCGGTGTGCTTGGGGTGGCACTTGACTGGCGGTGTGCGTGGGGTGGCGCTTGGCTAGCGGTATGGGTGGTGTGGCGCTTGGCTGGCGGTATGGGTGGTGTGGCGCTTGGCTGGCGGTGTGCTTGGGGTGGTGTTTGGCTGGTGGTGTGCGTGGGGTGGTGCTTGGCTGGCGGTATGGGTAGGGTGGCGCTTGGCTGGAGGTGTGCTTGGGGTGGCGCTTGGCTGGCGGTGTGCGTGGGGTGGCGCTTGGCTGGCGGTGTGCGTGGGGTGGCGCTTGGCTGGCAGTATGGGTGGGATGGCGATTGGCTGGCGGTGTGCGTGGGGTGGCGCTTGGCTGGCGGTGTGCGTGGGGTGGCGCTTGGCTGGCGGTGTGCGTGGGGTGGCGCTTGGCTGGCGGTGTGCGTGGGGTGGCGCTTGGCTGGCGGTGTGCGTGGGGTGGCGCTTGGCTGGTGGTGTGCGTGGGGTGGTGCTTGGCTGGCGGAATGGGTGGGGTGGCGCTTGGCTGGCGGTGTGCTTGGGGTAGCGCTTAGCTGGCGGTGTGCGTGGGGTGGCGCTTGGCTGGCGGTATGGGTGGGGTGGCGCTTGGCTTGTGGTGCCAGCCCAACGCCAGTCCACACAATCATCAGCTGGTGTGATTGCTGTATCAGGCATGTGGGCATATGAAAGTGATGGGCCCTTGACTGGCGCTGTCTGTCAATGCAAGTGTTGTAATGTGCTGGGCCCGTGGCTGGCGGCGTGAATGGTCTTGTGCATGTCATGTATGAAAGGTGTGTGAATGGACTGTAAAGTGGTTGGTGCCTTGCCGTGGCTTTACAGCTCACGAGCTGTGAGTCATTAGTTCAGTTTTTTGGCCTTTCAGTTATTACCAGTGCATTTCACTTTTGTGAAATCTCTTGTTAATAAAATTTGATCTACTGAACCATCACTCACCCTTGTGGTAAAAAATTTAAAAACCATGCTCTGCTGTAATCAGGCGTCGCAGCACACTTGTGACAAGCTAGGTGTCTCAGGTGGGACCCCGATGATAAAGCATGCCACCAACTTGGTTGGTGGGTGAGGGGTCTTTTTCACATAACCTAAGTGCGTTTCTTTTCACAATTTTAGAGTTTGGCACATCACAGACGTATGTGGACACATCAAAATGATAGATTACAAAACTACCTGTGTTGGGGGGGGGGGGGGGGGGGGAGGAGGCACCTATGTTTTTGGTCCTGGGTGCGGCCTTCATCTAGGGAAACCTACCAAACCCAGACATTTTTAAAAACTAGAAACCCACAGGAGTCCAGGGAGGTGTGGCTTGCGTGGATCCCCCAACATTTTCTTACCCAGACTCCTCTGCAAACCTCACAATTTGCTTAAAAAAGCATATTTTCCTGACTTTCGTTTGTACGATCACCGCTCCAGCACAAAATTCCTCCTCCCCAGCGTTCCTCTGTCTCCCAAGTAAAATGAAACCTCACTTGTGTGGGTCCCCAAAACAGAGTCAGCCTAAAGATGTATAAAAGAAGAATATGTGCTTATCAACTCACTGTGCTATCCCCATAATCTCTACAAGTTTGTGGCCTTTTTCTGTTGCAGGCACCTGACCCACCCACCCAAGTGAGGTATAATTTGTATCGGGAGACTTGGGGGAACGCTGGGTGGAAGGAAATTTGTGTCTCCTCTCAGATTCCAGAACTTTCTGTCACCGAAATGTGAGGAAAACGTGTTTTTTCACCAAATTTTGAGGTTTGCAAAGGATTCTGGGTAACAGAACCTGGTCAGAGCCCCACAAGTCACCCCATCTTGGACTCCCTTAGGTCTCTAGTTTTCAAACATGCACAGGTTTGGTAGGTTTCCCTAGGTGCCGGCTGAGCTAGAGGCCAAAATCTACAGGTAGGCACTTTGCAAAAAACACCTCTGTTTTCTGTCAAAAAATGGGATGTGTCCACGTTGTGTTTTGGTGCATTTTCCCGACGCGGGCGCTAGGCCTACCCACACAAGTGAGGTATCATTTTTATCGGGAGACTTGGGGGAATGCTGGGTGGAAGGAAATTTGTGGCTCCTCTCAGATTCCAGAACTTTCTGTTACCAAAATGTGAGGAAAACATGTTTTTTTAGCCAAGTTTTGAGGTTTGCAAAGGATTCTGGGTAACAGAACCTGGTCAGAGCCCCACAAGTCAACCCATCTTGGATTCCCCTAGGTCTCTAGTTTTAAAAAATGCACAGGTTTGGTAGGTTTCCCTAGGTGCCGGCTGAGCTAGAGGCCAAAATCTACAGGTAGGCACTTTGCAATAAACACCTCTGTTTTCTGTCAAAAAATCAGATGTGTCCACGTTGTGTTTTGGGGCATTTCCTGTCGCGGGCACTAGGCCTACCCACACAAGTGAGGTATTATTTTTATCAAAAGACTTGGGGGATCACAGAATAGTAAAACAAGTGTTATTGCCCCTTGTCTTTCTCTATATTTTTTCGTTCCAAATATAAGAGAGTGTGTAAAAAAAGACGTTAATTTGAGGAATGCCCGGTAATTCACATGCTAGTATGGGCACCCCGGAATTCAGATATGTGCAAATAACCACTGCTCCTCAACACCTTATCTAGTGCCCATTTTGGAAATACAAAGGTTTTCTTGATAGCTATTTTTCACTCTTTATATTTCAGAATTGCTGTATACCCGGTATAGAATGAAAACCCACTGCAGGGTGCAGCTTGTTTATTGGTTCTGGGAACCTAGGGTTCTTGATGAACTTACAAGCCCTATATATCCCAGCAACCAGAAGAGTCCAGCAGACGTAGCGGTATACTGCTTTAAAAAAATCTGACATTCCAGGAAAAGGTTACAGAGTAAAAGGTAGAGAAAAATTGCTGTTTTTTTCACCTCAATTTCAATATTTGTTTTTTTCAGTTGTTATCTTCTGTAGGAAACCCTTGTAGGATCTACACAAGTTACCCCTTGCTGAATTCAGACTTTTGTCTACTTTTCAGAAATGTTTAGGTTTCTGGGATCCAGCATTGGTTTCACACCCATTTCTGTCACTGCCTGGAAGGAGGCTGAAAGCACAAAAAATTGTAAAAATGGGGTATGTCCCAGTAAAATGCCAGAACTGTGTTGAAAAATTGGGTTTTCTGATTCAAGTCTGCCTGTTGGGAAGCTGGTGATTTTAGCACTGCAAACCCTTTGTTGATGGCATTTTCAGGGAAAGAACCACAAGCCTTCTTCTGCAGCCCCTTTTTCCCATTTTTTTTTTTAAAAACCAACATTTTCACTGTATTTTGGCTAATTTCATGACCTCCTTCAGGGGAACCCACAAAGTCTGGGTACCCCTAGAATCTCTAGGATGTTGGAAAAAAGGACGCAAATTTGGCGTGGGTAGCTTATGTGGACAAAATGTTATGAGGGCCTAAGCGAGAACTATTCCAAATAGGCAAAAAAAGGCATGGCACAGGAGGTGGGAAAAGGCCTGGCAGCAAAGGGGTTAAAGTGTGTGGTTAGCCAGTGTTTTGCATTGCATGCAGTATCAACTTTGGAAGAAAATGCTCAAACCAGGCATCAGGAAGCACCCACAGCTGCTGGCTGCAATCAATCATACATAAATATATGTAGACAGATCTTTAAGTGGGATGAAAACAGTGGTGGCTCTCTGAAAGGGAACATGTAAAATAAATTTCTGTGATTCCCATAGTTTGCCATCCAACCTGTATTTTTGTTTCTCTCTGAGATGTTAATGCATCAAGAAATATGACACAACTGACATACACCTAACACATGTCAGTACTATTGGCTTTGCCAATGGTTGTTAGCTGTTTAAGATAAATGAGTAACAACAATGTTTAATTATAAATGAACATTGGCCATGTTTCAATTCTGAAATTGTAAGAATGTGAATTAAATATTATTGAGGCCAATGGAAGGAGTATGGCCTTCAGTTATGTGTGCTTTACATTAGATATGTACGCCGTTTTTCTCTTCACATCTTATTCATCTGCACATTTTCAACCTCCTCTCTTTCCCCTTCAGCACTATTTTCCCTCTCTCCTGAATACACTCTGTCGCATCTCCCTCATTTTAACACCCCATACACTGCACTCATTCACATTTAAGCATTTATTTTCATTTTGCTTCAGCCTTCTAAATATTTTGAACTCTACGCATCCCTTCATGCACACTTACACTGAATTTCATTTGCAACTCTGATACATGACCATTGTTCTGTGTGCTCTAAAGAGAGACCAACCCACTACCAGGCACTTTGTTTTGCCTTCATGTAGGAGGCTGGCCAGGCTTATGGTGGGTACCTTGTGGTACTTACACCTTGTGCCAGGTCCAGTTATCCCTTATTAGTAGAATAGAGGTGTTCTAGCAGCTTAGGCTGATAGAGGTAGCTATAGAAGAGCAGCTTAGGCTGAACTAGGAGACAAGCAAAGCTCCTACTATACCACTTATACCATATAGCACTATATCATAAGAAACCACAATACTCAGAGTTACTAAAAATAAAGGTACTTTATTTTAGTTACAATATGCCAAAAGTATCTCAGAGGATACACTCCCTTAGGAGGTAACTAATATACACAAATTATATGTACACAAACCAAAATCAGGTAAGTAACAGTTAGAAAAGTAGTGCAAACAATGGAGGACACAATAGAATGCAATAGGAAGAAATAGGCCTAGGGGCAACACAAACCATATATTCCAAAAGTGGAATGCGAACCACAAATGGACCCCACGCCTAGTGTAGGTTGTAGAGGGTCGCTGGGACTGTTAGAAAACACTAAGGGTGTCCAAGATACCCAACCCCAAGACCCTGAAAAGTAGGAGTAAAGTTACCCTACTACCCCAGAAAGACAGTAAAGTCGAGATTGGGGATTCTGCAAGGACAACATCTGCCAGCAAAACACTGAAGATGGATTCCTGGACCTTTAAAGGAAGGGGACCAAGTCCAAGAGTCACGCAAGTGTCCAAGGGGGCAGGAGTCCACTAAACCCCGGATGAAGGTGCAAAAGGGCTACCTCTGGGTGGAAGAAGCCGAAGATTCTGCAACAACGGAAGGTGCCAGGAACTTCTCCTTTGGTCAGAAGATGTCCCACGGCGTGCTGGAAGATGCAGAGTTGTTTCCACGCAGAAAGACCGCAAACAAGCCTTGCTAGCTGCAAGAGTTGCAGTTGAGGATTTTGGGTGCTGCTGGGGCCCAGGAAGGACCAGGAGGTCGGCCCTTGGAGGAGGAGACAAAGGGGGTGCTCAGCAACTCAGAGAGCCCCCGCAGAAGCAGGCAGCACCCGCAGACGTACCTGAACAGGCACTTAGAAGATCTGAGGAAAGCGGTCGACTCAGAGTCACAAAGGAGGGTCCCACGACGTCGGAGTCCAACTCAGCGAGTTGGGCAATGCAAGGACGGAGTGCTGGGGACCTGGGCTAGGCTGTGCACGAAGGAAGTCTTGCAAAAGTGCACAGAAACCCGAGCAGCTGCAGTACACAGGATTACTGTCTGGCGTGGGGAGGCACGGACTTACCTCCACCAAATTTGGACAGAAGGACCACTGGACTGTGGGAGACACTTGGACCCAGCTCCTGTGTTCCAGGGACCACGCTCATCAGGATGAGAGGGGACCCAAAGGACCGGTGATGCAGAAGTTTGGTGCCTGCGCTAGCAGGGGGAAGATTCCATCGACCCACAGGAGATTCCTTCTTGGCTTTCAGTGCAGGGTGAAGGCAGACAGCCCTCAGAGCGTGCACCACCAGGAAACAGTTGAGAATGCCGGCAGGATGAGGCGCTACAATGTTGCTGGTAGTCTTCTTGCTACTTTGTTGCAGTTATGCAGGCGTCCTGGAGCAGTCAGCGGTCAATCTTTGGCAGAAGTCAAAGAGGGAAGTGCAGAGGAACTCTGGTGAGCTCTTGCATTCGTTATCTGGTGAGATGCCCACAGGAGAGGCCCTAAATAGCCCACAGAGGAGGATTGGATACTGAGAGCGCTAAGAACATATCAGGAGGGGTCTCTGACGTCACCTGCTGGCACTGGCCACTCAGAGCTGTCTATTGTGCCCTCACACCTCTGCATTCAAGATGGCAGAGGTCTGGGGCACACTGGAGGAGCTCTGGGCACCTCCCCTGGGAGGTGCTGGTCAGGGGAGTGGTAACTCCCCTTTCCTTTGGCCAGTTTCGCGCCAGAGCAGGGCTGGGGGAATCCCTGAACCGGTGTGGACTGGTTTATGCAGAGAGGGCACCATCTATGCCCTTCAAAGCATTTCCAGAGGCTGGGGGAGGCTACTCCTCCCCAGCCCTTCACACCCATTTCCAAAGGGAGAGGGTGTAACACCCTCTCTCAGAGGAAATCCTTTGTTCTGCCTTCCTGGGACCAAGCTGCCCAGGCCCCAGGGGGGCCCAAACCTGTCTGAGAGGTTGGCAGCAGCAGTAGCTGCAGTGGAGACCCCGGAAATCAAGTTTGGCAGTACCCGGGCACTGTGCTGGAGACCCGGGATGCATGGAATTGTCCCCACAATACCAGAATGGTATTGGGGTGACAATTCCATGATCCTAGACATGTTACATGGCCATGTTCGGAGTTACCATGGTGACGCTACATATAGGTATTGACCTATATGTAGTGCACACGTGTAATGGTGTCCCCGCACTCACAAAGTCCGGGGAATTTGCCCTGAACAATGTGGGGGCAGTTTGGCTAGTGCCAGGGTGCCCACACACTAAGTGACTTTGCACCTAACCTTCACCAAGTGAGGGTTAGACATATACGTGACTTATAAGTTACTTATGTGCAGTGTAAAATGGCTGTGAAATAACGTGGACGTTATTTCACTCAGGCTGCAGTAGCAGTCCTGTGTAAGAATTGTCTGAGCTCCCGGTGGGTGGCAAAAGAAATGCTGTAGCCCATAGGGATCTCCTGTAACCCCAATACCCTGGGTACCTAGGTACCATATACTAGGGAATTCTAAGGGTGTTCCAGTGTGCCAATCAGAATTGGTAAAATTAGTCACTAGCCTGCAGTGACAATTTTAAAAGCAGAGAGAGCATAAACACTGAGGTTCTGGTTAGCAGAGCCTCAGTGATACAGTTAGGCACCACACAGGGAACACATATAGGCCACAAACGTATGAGCACCGGGGTCCTGGCTAGCAGGATCCCAGTGACACATATCAAACACACTGACAACATAGGATTTTCACTATGAGCACTGGGCCCTGGCTAGCAGGATCCCAGGGAGACAGTAAAAACACCCTGACATATACTCACAAACAGGCCAAAAGTGGGGGTAACAAGGCTAGAAAGAGGCTACCTTCCTACACTTCAGCCATAAACATCTGGCACAAGTCAAAGTATGCACTATGCAAGAGTAATACGATGCACAGAAACACAGCACGATGAAACAGCTAACTCTCGTGGGGAATGCAACATTAAGTAAAACATGTGAAATAAGAGGAACTAAATGGTTGAAATACATTAACACATTTTATCATTCATTGTTCGCATATCAATTCATGTTTGTGGCATTAATGTTAAGGACATGAAGATAGGGTCAGTTTTACCTCCATGCAGCAGATAACTGCCTTTACTGTAAGCACATACTTCTCTCCTTGCCTCGGATATTTGGATCCATTTCGCAAAGGAGCAAGAACCCTGTTCGTCGTCAGAACAATTTCACAAGGAATAGATACAGCAGCTCCACTTCTAAAGGAGCCAGTGATCTGCAGCCAAGGCCCAGGGTGTCCCATGAGGGAGGTTAGAGGGACAAGGGGTCTCAGTATAATAAAAAAATAACATGATTAGCATTATAACACTTACCAAAGCCAAGGCACTAAATCACACGTGCTTGCATCCACTCCTACTGCGTGATGAATGGGGAAAGGGAGGGGATCTATACCTGTTAATGACAGATGGTTGCCCTCACGCAGGGATGAAGACTCAGACACCCAAAATGATGACACTGAAAGCGTCACTGGCCTACAGTGGATAGTGCCATAGACCACAATGGAAATGAAGGGCTTTAAAGCAGTCAGCCGTGTCATGCATCACAGTGTAGAAAGTTGATTTACCCTCTGACTTCTGTCTCGTGCTTCAAAGCGAGGTGAGACATGCAGCCTGGGACAGACAGCCCAGACTTAAATGCATCAATTTGTTTAAAAATACGATTGTACTGCTAAACAAATAGGTCTATTTCATAATATTAATATGAATGCACAGGAATTTCAAAGGGGCACAGCCCATCAGCTCTAACAGAGAAAACACCCCAGGTGATGTAATGTTATTTAAAGTGATGTGTCTTCAACTCTGCTGAATTTGAGCAACATTGGGGTGTCCTTGATCAATAAGAGGGTTGTTTTAGATCCTGTGTGCAAAAATGGAAAATGTATGTTGCTTTTTAAAACAATAAAATTACACTTCCAAGTCTGCTGTCTGATGGTGCCCTCACTGCAGATAAGAACCACCAGATATGGAGCTTTTCTGCACGATAAACAAGGAAGCTGATCATGATGGCTTTGTAAATGTTGCAGCTTGTTTTGAAGATGGTGCATTCAACAAGTAGGATCAATTGAGTTCCATCAGGAAGGGGATGATGTTGTCATATTTCTTCATGCCCTGAATGAGAAGTGCTGGGGTGTGAAGGGTGCGTGTAAGAGGTAGAAGTGTGGCTCTGGGAAGCCATGAAGCAGAGCGTTACCACGATCCAAAGGGCTTGAACCGCACTACTCTCCTTCCAGTTTCCTCTTCTCTTCCTTGTTTTCTTGTCTTCCCCCTCAACAATGACAAAGAATCACATCCCAGGTGGTCTCAAGGATCATCACTGTATATCAAAGGATGACAATCTGTATTTTGCATTTACTAAATGATGCCATTTCATACAAATGTTGCACTGTAACAACCATGGAATATGACTCAGTCCATTGTACATAATGTACAAGTTATCATGCTTTACCTTTAAACATATGTATGAGTGATAACACCTCATGTGTCTATAACGCTACGAATACCTGAAACTTAATAAAGCCTTTGGAACAAAAAAACAAAAGAGTGGACTAGATGCACTCTTATAACACTCATCCTTGGAAAGTTCAGCATGAAATCCCTGTAGACTAACAAAAGTGAACATCTTTGTGTTACAGGTTACAGACATATCTTACACAAAAATACGTTTTAAAAATAGATTGCAGCAATATAAACGTGCAATTTAGTAAGCGCAATCGTTAACATTTATAAAAGAAAATTAATTTAAACTGAAAAGCATTTTTCTGAAACATTAAATATTTTCACACGAAAATTGGGTTCAGGAGGAAAAAAGGAAAATACTTGCGAGATAAAGAGCACCAACACCTACGAGGCCCTGCTGTAGCAGAAGAAATGTGCACTGAAGACTAATGACCGAAACAATAAGAGGGTGAACAAGACTTACTTTATGTGAAAAATAATTTAGGAGTTTAAAAAATACACAACATAGCTAATCCTAAAAAAGTGAAAAATAAATCAGACACGTTTACACAAAAATCTGCATACATTGTTTTATACTTAAAGCGTACATCTAACATCTCAGAAGTGTAACTATTATTTCAGTTAATTTGCATTGTCAGGTTTCTCCTCTCCCAAAGGAGGAATAAATCGTCCGAAATTAAACCCCAAAGCTTCACTTGTTGCACTGCTGACAAGCCCACGCTTCACAAACGGTCCTAATGGATAAAGATACGGAGATAAAGTTACTTGAGTTATACTACTGGCGCGCACTCAGTCAAAACTAGTAACAATGTTATCTAATCTTTGCTTGAGGTCAATTGTTGGAATCTATGAGGCCTGCATCCCGGGTATCATAACTTCTCCTGATTAATTATACCGTGCCCAGTTAAGGAGACAGGAATGCCCCTACAGAGTGTGGTGCTCCGCATTTCTCCTTCATCTACAATCCAATATTTGTACTATATTTTAGTCAACGTATTTGATGTAAGGCTTGCGGCTTGCTTAGTGCTAAAGAGGAGCATAGAACTTAAAAAAAGTACTTTTAGCTGCGGTATTTCAAACATAAATCAATCACCATTCTACTATGTTAGACACGATGGTGTGAGTTATCCAGCTGGGGGCAGGATGCAGAAATCAAGTTGCCATGCGTTAGTACAGTATACCCAAGCATAAACGTACACTTTTCTTTCTTGTATACTGTATTACACTATAAATATTTACAGTCAGAGGCAGATCCAAAACCGTGTTAGATCCCACTTTTGGCTGGGCCTAAAACTTCCACATTGTACTTGAGCAATTAGCTGACTCAGCGAAACTAACAATTAGTTTTCTTTGGCTTTTAATTTGTCAATTTCTGCAGAGTAATCACAACCGCAGGGTAATTAATTACGACGTTCTGATTGCTACAACACGATCAAACATTTGCTTTAAGTGCTAAGGAAGCCATGTGTTCCATACACTGCTTTCCTTTTCCACTGAAGGCAATACATGCACAGTAAACAACAAAACATCAAAGAGAGTGGAGTCCCAAAACGACTTATTAACCAGGAGTCCCTTGTTTTTTTTTTTTTTTAGAGACCATCATTAATGGCATGCTTCATCATCGGATCAGCACTCGAGAAACCTGGTGGGACTGAGTGGGCTTAACTCCCCTGGTGAGGGATCACTTTCTAAGTGTAATTATCAGTGAGATCTGCGTGTATAAATTTACCTCAAATAACCCATATGATTTATTCTTTTTTGAAAATTAGTGTAAGGTTAAAAACAAAAAGGGATTTTAGATAGGGGCAAGTCAATCACTGACTGAAACCTTTGATTTTTTGTTCAATGCTTGAAGTTGAGTGGTTACACCCCTAATACTTCTATTCCTCTCCTTTTGATTATTAACAATACATGCACAGTGCCTAGAAAAGAGAAATCCTAGGTTTGCTATAGAAGTGCTCCGGCATGGAATTGTTACTATGTGCCAACAAAGATAACTAAGGCTTAAAGAATATAGATGAAGCTACTTACATAGTTAAAGCAGAGTTCAGGACCCAGAGTTTATTTCCTCCTTTGATTTTGTAATACGTATGGAAACGGATTAAATGTCACACCTAAGCCAGCACTCATATACATCAACTCAAAAGGAATACCACCGCTGCTGCTGGTGCTGGTGCTGTATTTTTAACTACATTACTACGACCTTCACCAAGTCCAGCTATAATGCTTGTGTAAGGTGGTAGGGGCAGTGCCTGAGTGGGCAGAGTTAAATCCAAGGAGACTGGAATGTAAGCCAAGCCCACTGCCTGGGCTGGCTACCTGCTCTTTCTAGCCTTACCCATGATCCTTCATATCTCTCAATGCGTGCTATTATCTAAATATGCTTTTGCTGTTTTGCTGCTGCAAAATTTTTAACCGTATTACTTTGTCTTTCAAACAAATTACACTATGAATCTTTGTGTGAGATGGGGGAAGCAGTTTCTAAACAGGTGGGGTCAGTAACAGTGAGTCAAGGGGCGGCTGGTAACCTTAAAAAGTGTTGGGGCGAGTGAAGTGCCCCACCACTTACCAAAAAACAAAATAAAACAGCCCCTCCCTCCAAAAGCCCTTAATAAACACTCCCTCCCTCAAAAGCCCAAAATAGAATACCCCCCCCCCTCCAAAAGCCCATAATAAAACAACCCTTCCTACAAAACCCCAAAATAAAACTATTTTTTAATAAAATTAAAAGGTACTTACCCACTGCAGGACTTTCTCCTCTGTGTTCTGCAAACTGCAGTGTGCTGCGGAGCTACCCTAACCAATCCAGACACTGCTCTCAAGCTATTAACCGGCATGAGAGAAGTGCCTGGATCGGATGGAGCAGCCTAGCTGGACGCTCCTTCAGCCCCTGGAGGTCTGTGCTTTCTCTCCAGCCAGCTGTCTAAGACAGCTCAAGATGGAGAGCTTCAAAGAGCGCATATGAGGCTGGCTGTCACAAGACAACCAGCCAAACTGACATGCACACTTTGGAGCATCCAGCCAGGCACTGCTTCTGTCCTGTATGCTGCCAACTGGCAGAAGAGGACATAACCCACATGTCTTTTGCCTCAGGAGCACTGCAGGGCACACATTGGGAACAAAAAAAAATGGCAATGAAATCATTTCATTGCTAGTTTATGTTTTTCACTCGTGGCAGTGAGCTATGCTTCCCTGCCCTCGTGGAGAAACTGCAGCTGAGTGAGTCTGGTCCATAAACCTCAAAGTGGGCTGCTCCAGCTCCTCCTATGGTTGTATTGTATTGTAATAGTATTTATATAGCGCTTACTACCCCTGACGAGGCGTTGAAGCGGTTTTCGGCGAGTAGCACGCTACTCCGGAACTCAACAAGAATTAGTGATGGATTAGTATCGGGAAATATGAGTACAGTTTTAGTATTTTTATGAGTTAATTTGAGCCATGAATATGAGAGTTTGTTAGTTAGATTGACAGGAGTAATGGAGGGGTGGAGGAGGAAAGAAATCCAGAAGTGTTAATTTAGAGTATGTCCCTCATTTACTCATCCCAACGGCTTGGGATGAGTAAAGGGGGATGGAGGAGGGAAGAGTCTGTGGAAGGGTTAGGGAGATCATAGTAGCAGGGTGAAATAAATGAGGGTGAATTTAGTAGGGTTGTTTGGGAGGTCATGTAGTAGAGTGAGGTTTTGTGAGTTAGATGTGGAAAAGGAGGGAAGAGCTTAGGCAGAGTTAATTAGGAGATGAAAGCAGTAGAAGGGACTTGGGATGAGTCAGAGTGGGGATGGAGGATAGATTGATAGAGACATGACATACGATGGTCAGTAGATAAGTGTGATAAGATGAGAGCAGGGATCCTTAGATATCTAGTATAACAACCCACCCAGGTGCCATGCAATGACCCACGAACATGCCAAGCACAGAAACAACATACACATATACATACATATATACATACATATACACATATATATATATACACACACACACACACAAGCACATATATATGTACATACAATACATAATTAGGACCATGGGTAAATATACTTAGTCAAACAGGTTTAAAGAGTGTGTGTGTATTTTATTGTTATGACATAGTAGCGATACATATTTTCTAAAGAACTATACATAACTAGAAATATACACAATCAGAAAAAATATTTATCAACATAGGCATATGCAGTCAATAGTTGTATGAATATGGTGGTTGTGAAGGAAAGAGCCAACTCTTGAGTAGTTTTCTGAAGACAAGAAAGTTATCTGTGGCTCTTATAGTTGGGGGTAATGAATTCCATAGTTTGGCTGCTTGAACTGAGAAGGATGTACCACCTATAGTCTTTTTCTTGTATGGTGGTGTTCTAAGGCGGGTTGGCATATGCTCGTCTCTCCCTCTCTGGTGGTGTTGGTTTGGCTGCAGCTATAGCGTTCCCAGAATTCAGAATCAGCGTTTTCTCTGCATTTTTCTTGCTTGCCAGCCCACTTACTGCTTCATCTATGTCTGTAAGCAAGTCTGGAATTACTAGATTATGGCTGTAGTGTTTCGGCTGTATTAGTAGTGGTAGGGCAAATTGGCAGTGGGATGGCCATTATCCTCCATCAGTTTCCCGTGATGGATTGGACTGTAGCTACCGCACCAGAGTTGAACTGCACTGCAAGGTAAAATGATGAAAAGGAAATCTTGGAGAGGAGATCTCAGAGCATTGTAAGAGAGTCCTAGAGCACAACAGAAGTGATGTGTGGGTCTGTGCCTTAGCCCTAGATCAGTATTTAACTGACCGTCACCCTCGAATTTGGATGGAAACCACAGGAAATGCTGCTGGGAGAAGGCCAAGAAAGCTTAGTTCCACCACCCATGAAGTGGGCGATTTTCAATTGAAGCATAATACAGTCTTTGAACCCCTTCACAATCTGCTCCAGGGTGTCCATTCCACAGCCACTGGCGCCTCTACTGAGATCTCAGGGATCCGGGACCAGAGTGTTTTGTGTTCTACCAGGTGTGCTTGGCACCTAGGGTTACCCTCAGTGTGGGGCTACCCAGGGGCCTTTCAGAGTGAACTAATGCCATAGTATTAAGTGTGTTGGCTAAAGGCAGACATCACACCCCTTTGGTGAGAATCGTGGAACTCTACCAGAAAGAAAAGCCAGCTGCCGCCAACAAGCCAGTTGAGCAGTGAGTAAGAGCCGATGAATTTGCTGTAAAACAATTAAAAATGCTGAAGCACTTGTTTTAGCTCTGTGAAGAGCTGTGATGCCTGGAGTAAAAAAAAAAAAAACAATATATAAAACTGCCATTGCCAAAAGAAAAAAAAGAGACTGGGAGGCCAAAACCTAAAAATCCTCTAATGTTTGCCCAGTCAGAGATGGGAGTTCCTGGTGTTATCAGTACCCCCAGTATATCTACTCAAGAACTTTTGTGGAAGGCAGTTATCCCTGTAACACCAGAAGTTATCCAGTTGGTGTCATAGATAAGAGACTTTGTTGGGAAGAACTTTAAGAAAAAATTCACACATTATTCCATATCTAGTCCACCATTAATGCTCGGAAGTAAGAGCAAGGAGTCTGCAACAAATTGAATTTTTAGCTTGGACAGATGTTCACTTTTCTCAAACAGAGAAGCAACCTACTGGCCCGACTAGAGCCTCTGTTATACTCTTCACCCTGAATCAGGTCCTTAAAATTTCCAGGCCAGCGCACAGAAAATGAGGAGTCAATGGGCCTGGGAGAGTCACAGCTTCAGGCTATGTAAGGTTAATTAATAGTATTGTCGTAAGGAACAGTAATATCAGTGACAATTCCAATTCTAAAGATCATTTTGCATTAAAACCAATCCGATCAGCTTTTTTACTCCAACCTGGATACCGCTGCTACCTCTGGGCTTTTTACGCTGGACATTTCACTGCTTATGCAGAAACCCCTACATAGGATTTTTGAATCAATGATTTTTAAATAATGCTGAATTTAAAAAACACTACTAAAGAAAACAAACTGTGCTATTGAAGGGTATATCAGAGGAGTTAAATGTGATAAATGCATGCATGTAATCTCTTAAATATGAGAAGAATAAGTACTGGAAAGAATAAACAGATGCCTAGCATCCAAATGTGGGAAGATGCCAAGAAGTACCCTGAAGCTGTCATGAGCCATGGGTAAAAAAGGGAAATCACTCCGTCAGCAATGTAATTATGCTTCTAAATGTGGTTCCTCTAAGTATAGCCCAAAGGTGACAAACACAGTCAGAGAGTAAAGAAACAGGCCGTTCAAGGTCAAGGAAAGGCAGATCTGTTTGCAAACAAAATAAAAATATATAAGTAATGAGGCTAAGCTTCAATCAGGATCTGAAGTACATGCAGATCCACAAGTTATATATTCTGATATAATAAAGGAAGGGAAGAAAGAGAAGAAGTTGAGACCAGTTCCACACCATGTGACAACTGCTGGTCTAATCCATTTCCGGCCAACTAGCAGTGCCTCATCTCTGCCCAAGAGCGGTGTATCAGATCTCATCCTTTTCTCTCAGTTACATTGGTCGCACACATGCAAAGACAAAGAGAGGTAGAAAATGGTTCGATAGGATTTATTGATCAGCTGCGTCTTAGATAAAATGTCATGAAGTGCAAAAATTAGAATGAAGAAACACGCTAAAAGCAAAATGGTGACAAGAAAAGTGAAACACAGGAAAAGTCCCACCATGTTGTTACTATGCGTATTATAAGTGGTTCCCACCTAAGCACAGCGTGATAAGCCCTAATCTGCCCTTCAGAATTTCCCCCTGGGAAGACATCATCCCTCATACCTGAGCAAGGAAGCCTGTTGTCTAGAGAGTCACAATCCCCATGTAGTCCAGGGAATCGGTCGTCTCAGCAAGCAGCTGTAACAAAGTCAATCAGCATATGGTCATGGTCATCTGGCTGGAATCTCCCTTTATCGTGCATGGGACAGAGAAGTGTTTTTATAATAAAACAGTTTATTTTCTGAGAAAATGCCCCCTTGTAAGGATGTGTATGTTTCTGTGAATGTTGGAGACAAAGTGTACAACTTTGCCGGCAACCCTATCTTGCTGCAGCCTTGAGGAAAGCACAACGTGAAAAAAATGTCTTCCTAAGAAACACAATGCTTTCCTATGCAAAAGAACAACTAGATAAAGAAAATAAAACACCACCACAAATGTGACTAATCCTGAAATAATAAAAATGAAGCGGAATAAAATGTAACTGGGCTAAAGGGCACAAGCGGCAGGGCTAGTTGCTAAAATAACGTGCCTAGAAACTTTACTAAAATGGCTATCCAAGACCATCCACTTGCCGGTTCAAAGGTGGTAAAAAAACAAGCCTAACATAAAAAATATAACAATAATTAAAAAGCTCTTCTCTAAAAACCTATATCCATAAATGTCAATAATGACAAGTAAAAACACATGTAAGCATGTAAAATATTGGAAGAGGTCAATTTAAAATAATAGCAGTGACGCTGATAAAAACAAATTTAAAACGCAATATCATTTTAAAAGTCTCCAATTATTCCAGGGACAATTGAAGCACTTAAAATTTCCACTTCGGCAGGTTGTAAGGTAACCAAGTACTTGCCAAGGAAAACCATAGAGCACTCATGCTCCAAAGCCTGAGCACCAGCTGAGGCAGCCAAATTCCGTGTTGTTCCCAATGTTGAGTTTAGAGCTGCATGATTCATGAAGGGCAACTCAAAGACCGCTTCCTGTAGCAAACGCACCCTCAATGAGCATGTCTGGTAATAAGCCCTCAGCGAGAACATCAACATCAATGAAAGTAAGCGCTGTGTAGAAAGACAAACATTCGAAAAGGCGCCGGGGGCATTGAACACAATCCAAAACCGGCCTGAATGACAGAGAACAGTTGCACTCCAGTTCTTCCAGGAGTGGTGCTACGAAATACTGCAGCATGCGTCTACAACACAGTTGCACTGGTGGAAGCGCTTTCAGTCCTCCTTGCTGTGATGGGACAGCCACTGCGAAGACAAAATAGCAACAGCAAAATGCCACCTATTATACCCAAAGTAAGCGGAAATCACCCGAAAATACTCGATAATATCAAGTGTATGGCCAAAGGTATTAAGTCAGATATAGAGGAGAAGGTGTGAATGAAACAAGAACCAACAGCCTTAAAGAAATGTACAATCCCAGTAGTAATGGACGTATAAAAAATTTGCCCCATGAATTCACAAACATTTCAACAGGACTGCGTTTCTGCAGATGACCTTGGAACTTGAAGTGCATGGTTCTCATTCGCAGATGTCAGTGCCATGTGTGTTTGAAACTTGTCAAAATTCACATTTGAAGTAGCAATGTGAGGCCAAATATCTGCTACTTTAGTCAGTTGTGTAGGAGGAAAAAGCACATTCCCGTAACAGGTGACAATTTGGGAGACCAAAACGATGTAAGCTATTCTGGCCTGCATTCCGCAACAACTCTCACTTTCATGAAGCTCATGGCTTCCAATAGAGAGCAACTGGCAAGCAGGTCTAATCAAGGGTACTAGAACTCCTTTCAGACAGCATGCTAAATTCGCTGCTTAAGCGTTACACGCCCCGTGCAAAGACAGCGGCTTACAAACCACTAAATGGTTCACAGAAGTCTTGCATTCACTGCCGCTAAGAAAGACCGCTTTCAAGCCATTAAAGCATTCATGTGAAAAGGGAAGCTCCCACACCTCATGGATGTAGCTATCTCCTAGCCTTTCAAAGCTGCCTACTGGAATAGGTTTCAAGCAGGAAGTGAATTAAAGTGTTGAAATAGATTAATAACCCAGTGTATTAACCATTTAGCAGATGGTATTTCAGCCACAGTAAAAGTCAACTTTTCTAATTTGTCGATGTTTAGCATAACATAGGTCGCTTCCTTCTTAGCCATTATTTGTTGCTGTAGCTTTGAATTAAATGTTGAAAATATATCCCTCTCGCTAACGTGTTGCTTAGGAATGCAACCTGATTTCAGCGTTTGTAGTGTCCAACCCAACTGCATAATGGACCTTAGCTGGCTCTTTCCATGTTGTAAAATGACACTGTTTTTTTTTCAATAGACATTGTACAAAGTGACAATGTTACTTCAAGTGTATATGCCGTCGGGCAAGGTTTTAACTCCATTATCTACAACGGCTAATGCTTTCTGTAAATTTTCCTGATCTATTTGCCTGAACTGGGCAGCAGCTTCTTGTTGGGAAAGTTTCCAAATTTCATTACAAACAGCAGATAAGAAGCGCTTTTTACGTTGTCTTCCAGGGCTTAACAGGAAATCCTGCAAATCTGTGTTGTTAAACAGGAGACTGAGGTGTTCCTTAAAAGCATCTAGTGAGGAACTTTTTAACCACTGCTGGCATAATTTCTCTACACTCTATGTTCTTACTATACTCGACACTTAGCGAGGGTCTGGCCTATTTGTTCTTAAAACCTCTGTAGAGTTTACAAAATGTGCATGACAACCATTTGGGTCTACCGGCCATGATGTTAGATGTTCCATTTTGGACCCACTCATCATGCTGATCTTCAGTTGCATTAATGTATTTTTGCCATTTGTAAAATCTAGCAGGAATACTGGGCGCATGCAAGTCCTTCATTTTGGCCAAGCCTAAACATATGAACAGGTACAGGCATGCTCTAAAGCTTCCTTTCCCCTTATTTGCTAAATTTTAGTTCCCCATACACTTTTTAAGTCAATTGACTTCAGCCAATATTCATAGCCTTCCATAGCCAACGAGGAAACAAAGGAATCAGAATACATTTATTTGGTATCAGTTAATAAGATAAGTTGCATTTCCATCACTGGCAATTTATAATAATACGACTCAGCATTTTTAACATTGTTACCAGAAAAATATGCAAACTTTTCAGAACATGTTTTGAAACTCCCCACTGGCGGAGTTGGAGAATCTTCTCATTGTGTGCAATTCAAAATAGTCTTTGGGGTACTTACTCTGTGACTGTAATCATGTCCTTAATAATTATAACAAAACATATCTCCATAATTTTCTTTTGATTGATAAACATCTTCACTTTCAAATACAGTAAAATATTCGAATTCAGATAGCACAGAATCAACTGTTTTTACTTCCCAATCATCAGAAACAATTCCAGGTGTTATAACATCATTCACTGACAGTTTAAATATATTTGAATAACCTCCGTCGGGCCGTATATATCAAAGGGCACTTTATACCCAAACAATCCCTTCAGGAATTAGTATGGCTAAAATGTTCACTAGGGACAAGTCTGTGCGGATCTTATTGAAGGAAAAATGTGGTTTTAGGACCTCTTCCACCAGTTCAACAATAGAGCGTCCAGGAGAGTAATGACCATGTTTTAACAAGAACAAGACAATGACAAACTCAATCCAAGGATGGAAGGCATGTAGAGTTGATAGTAGCCACAGATAGTTCCATGGAAGAATGAAATAGTTAATTTTGAGGCAAATTATTAGCTTATATGCTCTTGACAGTCTTGTTGCAGAAAAGGCAGATGAGTCAGTCAAAGTGTCATTGACGTCAGCAAAGTATCCAGAAGCCGTTTATGCAAAAACTGGAGCCGTGTTTGGATGGAGAGAGCTGGCAGAAGACTCCCTCGGTGGTTCATAGTAGATTATTTCATCCGTTTATGTAGAATTTGAGAAGAATTGCTCAACATTGTTGATGTTACTTGTTGCAGAAGAAGTTAGTGAGACTAATGAAAGATCATTTTTAATCCTCCCTGAGCTGGGAGAGGTGTCAGCATTGCTGCTTAAAACCTGTAGAGGAACATCCTGGTCTGTATTAAGAGGGATTCGGGCAATACCCAGGAGTCCTCTAGGTCTGCTGTGCTGCTTGACATTTCGATGGAGACAAAGCGATTTTCTTTACACCAGGCGGTGGTGGTAGAATGAGAGTTCTGGTACTGTGTATTGCCAGAACTGGAACTGGTGCACAATAGTAAGGACCAAACTCCATTTTCACAGCATTTTTTCACGCGCTAGATCCACAACTTTAGGAATCCAGCTGTTAGGTGTTATTGGTGCATCCCCTATTCCCAAGGAGGCAGCACTGGCAGATGCCTTGTCATCACGGAACTGTTTCAAGTTCTGCAAAATAGTGACAGGTTCATTTATATCAAAAGGTGCATCAGGACCATCAAGAACTGGAATATACATTTGTGTTACGAACAGGCATTCATATGAGGTACGCCCCCGGGACCTTGTGGGCAGATTATTAAGTGCTCTCTGGACTCCATACAGGTGATTAAGCCAACAACAACCCGTGCCTAGTACTCTGGCTGTTCAAGATTGCTTCAAATCCTGATTTGTTTGTTTCACAACCCTATTTCCCTCGGGATGAAATGGAGATGAATAATACAGTTGGACCCCTAACTAAGCCAATGGTGTCCCTGAATGCCCTTGAGGTGAAAGAAAGGCTCTGGTCGGAGTGGAACAACGCAACTGCATGTGCCAATAAAGACTTGCAAATCTTTAATAACAATTTGAGTGTCAGCCGAGCGTTGTGGCCATACCCATAGAAATCTGGAGCATGAGTGTAGGAAAGTACCATCTTGCCTCGCATGTTACCCCATATTTCACTGTATCTATGTTGTTTTAGTCCTTGTCTCACTGGCACCCTCCCAGGCAGGGCCCCAGTGCTCATAGTATGCGCCCTGTATGTGTTCCCTATGTGGTGCCTAACTGTCTCACTGAGGCTCTGCTAACCAGAACCTTAGTGGTTATGCTATCTCTGCTTTTCAAATTTGTCACTAACAGGCTAGTGACTAAATTTACCAATTCACATTGGCATACTGGTACACCCATATAATTCCGTTGTATATGGTACTGAGGTACCCAGGGTATTGGGGTTCCAGCAGATCCCTATGGGCTACAGCATTTCTTTTGCAACCCATAGGGAGCTCTGACAATTCTTACACAGGCCTGCCACTGCGGCCTGCGTGAATTTCACAGCCATTTACCACTACACATAATTAACTTATAAGTCACCTATATGTCTAACCTTCACCTGGTGAAGGTTGGGTGCCAAGTTACTTAGTGTGTGGGCACCCTGGCACTAGCCAAGGTGCCCCCACATTGTTCAGGGAAACTTCCCCGGACTTTGTGAGTGCGGGGACACCATTACACATGTGCACTATACATAGGTCACTACCTATGTATAGCGTCACAATGGTACCTCTGAACATGGCCATGTAACATGTCTAAGATCATGGAATTTTCACCCCAATACCATTCTGGTATTGGGGGGACAATTCCATGATCCCCCGGGTCTCTAGCACAGATCCGGCTACTACCAAACTGCCTTTCCGGGGTCTCCACTGCAGCTGCTGCTGCCAACCCCTCAGACAGGTTTCTGCCCTCCTGGGGTCCAGGCAGCCCTGGCCCAGGAAGGCAGAACAAAGGATTTCCTCTGAGAGAGGGCGTTACACCCTCTCCCTTTGGAAATAGGTGTGAAGGGCTGGGGAGGAGTAGCCTCCCCCAGCCTCTGGAAATGCTTTGATGGGCACAGATGCTGCCCATCTCTGCATAAGCCAGTCTACACCAGTTCAGGGATCCCCCAGCCCTCGTCTGGCGCAAAACTGGACAAAGGAAAGGGGAGTGACCACTCCCCTGACCAGTACCTCCCAGGGGAGGTGCCCAGAGCTCCTCCAGTGTGTCACAGACCTCTGCCATCTTGGAAACAGAGGTGTTGGGGGCACACTGGACTGCTCTGAGTGGCCAGTGCCAGCAGGTGACGTCAGAGGCTCCTTCTGATAGGCTCTTACCTCTCTTGGTAGCCAATCCTCCTTCCTCGGTAGCCAAACCTCCTTTTCTGGCTATTAAGGGTCTCTGCTTTGGGGAATTCTTCAGATAACGAATGCAAGAGCTCACCAGAGCTCCTCTGCATCTCCCTCTTCACCTTCTACCAAGGATCAACCGCTGACTGCTCCAGGACGCCTGCAAAACCGCAACAAAGTAGAAAGATGACTACCAGCAACATTGTAGCGCCTAATCCTGCCGGCTTTCTCGACTGTTTCCAGGTGGTGCATGCTCTGGGGGTAGCCTGCCTTCACCCTGCACCAGAAGCTCCGAAGAAATCTACTGTGGGTCGACGGAATCTTCCCCCTGCTAATGCAGGTACCAAAAGACTGCATCACTGGTCCTCTGGGCCCCCTCTCATCCTGACGAGCGTGGTCCCTGGAACACAGCAACTCTGTACAAGTGACTCCCACAGTCCAGTGATCCTTCAGTCCAAGTTTGGTGGAGGTAAGTCCTTGCCTCCCCACGCCAGACTGCAAAGCTGTGTACTGCGTGATTTGCAGCTGCACCGGCTCCTGTGCACTCTTCCAGGATTTCCGTCCTGCAGTGCACAACCTTCTGAGTTGTCCCCCGACGTCGTGGGACCCCCTTTTGTAACTTTGTGTGGACTCCGGTTCACTCTTCTTCTAAGTGCCTGTTGGGGTACTTCTGCGGGTGCTGCCTGCTTCTGTGAGGGCTCTCTGAGTTACTGAGCGCCCCCTCTGTCTCCTCCTCCAAGGGAGGACATCCTGGTCCTTCCTGGTCCTCAGCAGCACCCAAAAACCTCTACCACAACCCTTACAGCTAGCAAGGATTGTTTATGGTATTTCTGCGTGGGAACACCTCTGCAAGCCTCATCACGACGTGGGACATCTGTCTTCCAAAGGAGAAGTCCCTAGCCCTCTTCTTTCTTACAGAACTCCAAGCTTCCTCCATCCAGAGACAGCTTCCTTGCACCTTCATCTGGGATTTCCTGGGCTCCTGCCCCCCCTGGACACTGTCGCGACTATTGGTCTTGATCCCCTTGCCTTGCAGGCCCTCAGGTCCGGAAATCCGTTGACAGTACACTGCTGGTGTTTGTTCTTCTTGCAGAATCCCCCTATCACGACTATTGCGCTCTCTGGAGGTAGTAGGTGCACTTTACTCCTACTTTTCAGGGTCTTGGGGTGGGGTATTTTTCTAACCCTCGCTGTTTTCTTACAGTCCCAGTGACCCCCTATAAGCTCACATAGGTCTGGGGTCCAGTCGTGGTTCGCATTCCACTTTTGGAATCTATGGTTTGTGTTGCCCCTATACCTATGTGCTCCTATTGCAACCTATTGTAATTCGACACTGTTGGCATTACTTTTCTTGCTCTTACTTACCTAATTTTGGTTTGTGTACATATAACTTGTGTATATTACTTACCTTCTTACTGAGGGTACTCACTGAGATACTTTTGGCATGTTGTCATAAAAATAAAGTACCTTTATTTTTAGTATATCTGTGTATTGTGTTTTCTTATGATATTGTGCATATGACACCAGTGGTATAGTAGGAGCTTTACATGTCTCCTAGTTCAGCCTAAGCTGCTTTCCCATAGCTACCTTCTATCAGCCTAAGCTGCTAGAAACACCTCTTCTACACTTATAAGGGGTAACTGGACCTGGCACAAGGTGTAAGTACCTCTGGTACCCACTACAAACCAGGCCAGCCTCCTACATTGGTTGTGCAGCGGTGGGATAAGTACTTGTAACTACTTACCACTTTGTCATTTTGTACTTTTCATAAGAGAATAATATACAAAACAAGTTCAGTGTATATACACCTAACCAAAAAGTTTTGCTTTTCTTCTCTGACACTTTCTGCTAAGTGCTGAAAAGTACTTCTAAAGTTCTAAAAGGTTTTTAAAAGTTTTTTTCCTGTTCTTTAAAAAGTTTTGAAACTTTTTCTCTCTTCTCACTGTCTCTAAACCTTCTTTCATGTCTGATGTAGGAACTGCTCTTAAAATGTTCAATACAACTTATGACAATTTAAACTTTAAGAGCCTAAGGAGTCTCTGCATTGATAGAGGTTTAGTGATAGGAAAGAATCCTTCAAGAGAATTTCTATTTAACCTGCTCATTGTGAATGATAAGTCCCTAGCTGGCACTTCAATTGAGAAGTTAGTAGATAGCTCACACTCTGACTCAGGGGAACCCCTTGAGGGAGGTGTGGAGGGTTCTATTCCAAATCTGTCCCTTAGCAGACCACAGCGCAATGCTGGTAGTAACAGAAGCTCCCATCATAGTAGGGATGTTTATGTTCCTGGAGGCCAGGTTGTTAGAGTCCAAGCTGTTAGGGACAGTTCTCCCTCTGTTGGCTCCAATATATCCTCAGTGTCCAAGCATTCCCAACCCACCCACCCTGAAGACAACATGTTAGAAAGGGAACTCAAAAAGTTGAGAGTGGAAGAGACCAGGCTGAAGCTTAAACAGCAACAGCTGGCTCTAGACAGGGATCCCTAGACCTGGAGAAGGAGAGACAGAGATTGGGGTTTGGACCCCATGGTGGCAGCAGCAGTATTTCTGATAGTAATCCTGTGAGAGAGCATGATTCCAGGAATCTGCACAAGATAGTTCCCCCTTACAAGGAGGGGGATGACATTAACAAGTGGTTTGCTGCACTTGAGAGGGCCTGTATGGTACAGGGGTCCCTCAAAGGCAGCGGGCTGCTATATTGTGGCAATCTTTCAATGGAAAGGGTAGGGATAGGCTCCTTACTGTTAGAGAAAGTGATGCCAATAATTTTGCAGTTTTGAAGGATGCACTCTTGGATGGATTTGGCTTAACCACTGAACAATACAGGATTAAGTTGAGAGACACCAGAAAAGAGTCCTAACAAGACTGGATAGACTTTGTTGACTGTTCAGTGAAGGCCTTGGAGGGGTGGTTACATGGCAGTAAGGTTTCTGACTATGAAAGCCTGTATAATCTTATTCTGAGAGAGCATATTCTGAATAACTGTGTGTCTGACTTGTTACACCAATATCTAGTGGACTCAGATCTGACCTCTCCCTAAGAATTGGGAAAGAAGGCAGACAAATGGGTCAGAACAAGAGTGAACAGAAAAGTTCATACAGGGGGTGACAAGGATGGCAAGAAGAAGGATGGTATATCTTTTGACAAGGGTGGGCACAAAAGTAAAACTGAGTCTTCATCAGACCCACAACAACACTCTGGTGGGGGTGGTGGGTCCAAATCCTCTTCAAATCAAGCAAAAAAGCCTTGGTGTTATTTATGTAAAATAAAAGGCCATTAGACAACTGATGCCAGTTGTCCAAAGAAAAACACCAAACCTCCCACTAGCACAACCCCTACTGCAAACTCTAGTGCCCCTAGTAATGGCAGTGGTGGTGGGAGCAAACCTACTAATAGCCAATCCAATGGAGTAGCTGGGCTCACTTTTGGTAATTTAGTTGGGGTTGGTCTTGTTAGGGAGACCACAGAGGCTGTGTTAGTCTCTGAAGGTGCCATTGATTTGGCCACCTTGGTTGCTTGTCCGCTTAATATGGATAAGTACAAGCAACTTCCCCTAATCAATGGTGTTGAGGTTCAGGCCTACAGGGACACAGGTGCCAGTGTTACCATGGTAATAGAGAAACTGGTACACCCTGAGCAACATCTACTTGGTCAACAGTACCAAGTGACAGACGCTCATAACAACACTCTTAGCCACCCTATGGCTGTTGTGAATCTCAACCGGGGGGGGGGGGTTACTGGTCCAAAGAAAGTTGTGGTTGCTTCAGATTTACCTGTAGACTGTCTACTAGGAAATTATTTGGAGACACCAGTTTGGGCAGAAGTGGAGTTGGAGGCTCATGCAGCAATGCTGGGCATTCCTGGGCATATTTTTGCTTTGACAAGGGCTCAGGCCAAAAAGCAAAAAGGACAGGGTGACTTGGATCCTGGAACAATGGACCAAGTGCTCCCTAAAGCTAGGGGTAGCAAGGGTAAATCCCTACCCACTACCCCTCCCTCTACAGAGGATTCTCCTTCTGAGGAAGAAGAATGTCCTCCCTGTGCAGAACCTTCACCAGATGAGCTGGCAGCAGACACTGCTGAGCATTTGGGTGGAGGGGGGCCTGCCAGGGACGAGCTGAGTGTGGCACAGCAATCCTGTCCCACATTAGAGGGTCTCAGACAGCAAGCTGTCAGCAGCAAAATGGGGATGTCAGTGACTCACATAGAGTTTACTGGGAGGACAACCTCTTGTACACAGAGGCAAGGGACCCAAAACCTGGAGCAACCAGGAGATTGGTCATTCCCCTGCAGTACAGAGAGTTCCTCCTAACTCTGGCACATGACATTCCTTTGGCTGGGCATTTGGGCCAGATTAAAACATGGGAAAGGCTTGTCCCCCTGTTTCACTGGCCTAGGATGTCAGAGGACACAAACGATTTTTGCAAGTCTTGCGTGACCTGCCAAGCCAGTGGCAAGACTGGTAGCACACCAAAGGCTCCCCTTATTCCACTACCTGTGGTTGGGGTTCCCTTTGAAAAGGTAGGGGTTGACATAGTTGGCCCCCTTGACCCTCCTACTGCTTCAGGCAATGGGTTTATCTTGGTGGTAGCGGACCATGCAACAAGATATCCTGAAGCAATTCCTCTAAGGACCACTACAGCACCTGCAGTGGCAAAAGTCCTCCTGGGAATCTTTTCCAGGGTGGGTTTCCCAAAAGAGGTTGTATCAGACAGGTGTAGCAAATGTATGTCTGCATACTTGAAGGCTATGTGGAAGGAATGTGGTGTAACATACAAATTCACCACACCTTATCATCCACAAACAAATGCACTGGTAGAGAGGTTTAATAAAACTCTCAAAGGAACGATAATGGGACTCCCTGAAAAATTCAGGAGGAGACGGGATGTCCTGTTACCTTGCCTCCTTTTTATTTACAGGAAGGTACCCCAGAAAGGAGTGGGCTTCAGCCCCTTTGAACTCCTATTTGGGCACCCTGTCAAAGGTCCACTAACACTTGTGAAGGAGGGTTGGGAACAACGTTTAAAAGCTCCTAAACAGGACATAGTGGACTATGTACTTGGCCTAAGATCCAGAATGGTGGAGTACATGAAAAAGGCCAGTAAAAACCTTCAGGCCAGCCAAGAGCTCCAGAAGCAATGGCATGACCAGAAGGCTGTTCTGATTCCGTACCAACCAGGACAGAAGGTGTGGGTTTTGGAGCCTGTGGCCCCAAGAGCACTCCAAGACAAATGGAGTGGACCCCATCTAATTGTTGAAAAGAAGGGCGAGGTCACCTACTTGGTTGACCTGGGCACTGCCAGGAGTCCCCTTAGGGTGCTCCATGTCAACCGCCTAAAACCCTACTATGACAGGGCTGATTTCACCCTGCTAATGGCAACAGATGAAGGACAGGAAGAAGAGAGTGACCCTCTCCCTGATCTCTTCTCTTCTCTTCTTCTGAAGATGATGCTTTAGTGGAAGGTGTAGTTTTGGCAGACTGTCTTATTGCTGAGCAGAAAGACAACTGCATAAATCTCCTTGGACAGTTTTCTGAACTCTTTTCAACTGTGCCAGGAACCACATCTTGGTGTGAACACACAATTGATACTGGAGACAGCTTGCCTGTCAAAAGTAAAATCTATAGGCAGCCTGACCATGTCAGAGACTGCATAAAGCAAGAAGTTCAGAAAATGCTTGATCTAGGAGGGGTTGAACATTCTGAAAGCCCATGGGTCTCTCCTGTGGTGCTTGTACCAAAGCCTCACTCAAAAGACGGAAAAAGGGAGATGAGGTTTTGTGTAGACTACAGAGGTCTCAACCAGGTAACAAAAACTGATGCTCACCCTATACCCAGGGCAGATGAGCTCATAGATACACTGGCATCTGCCAAGTATTTAAGCACCTTTGATTTGACTGCAGGGTATTGGCAGATCAAATCGGCAGAGGATGCTAAAGCGAAAACTGCATTTTCAACTATAGGAGGGCACTACCAATTTACAGTGATGCCCTTTGGGTTGAAAAATGCACCTGCCACTTTTCAGAGGATGGTGAATACAGTCATGCAAGGGTTGGAGGCTTTTAGTGCAGCATATCTAGATGATATAGCTGTCTTTAGCGCCACCTGGGATGATCACCTGGTCAACCTGCTGAAAGTTTTGGAGGCCCTGCAAAAGGCAGGCCTCACTATCAAGGCTTCAAAGTGCCAGATAGGGCAGGGGAAAGTGGTTTATCTGGGACACCTGGTAGGTGGAGAACAGATTGCACCACTTCAGGGGAAAATCCAGGCAATCATAGATTGGGTTCCCCCTACACCTCAGACCCAGGTGAGAGCCTTCCTTGGCCTCACTGGGTATTACAGGAGATTCATTCAAAACTATGGCTCCATTGCAGCCCCACTTAATGATCTCACTAGCAAGAAGATACCTAAAAAGGTATTGTGGACAGCTAGCTGTCAGAAAGCTTTTGAGGAGCTCAAACAGGCCATGTGCACTGCACCTGTCCTAAAAAGCCCATGTTACTCCAAGAAATTCATTGTTCAAACTGATGCATCTGAATTAGGGGTAGGGGCAGTCTTATCACAACTCAATTCTGAAGTCCAGGATCCACCAGTTGCTTTTATGAGCAGGAGGTTGACCCCTAGAGAAAAGCATTGGTCTGCCATAGAGAGGGAGGCCTTTGCTGTGGTCTGGGCACTGAAGAAGTTGAGGCCATACCTGTTTGGCACTCACTTCACTGTTCAGACAGACCACAAACATCTACTTTGGCTAAAACAAATGAAAGGTGAAAACCCTAAATTGTTGAGGTGGTCAATATCCCTACAGGGAATGCACTATACAGTGGAACATAGACCTGGGAGTACCCAGTCCAATGCAGATGGACTCTCCAGATATTTCCACTTAGACAATGAAGAATCATCAGGTCATGGCTAGTCTTAATGTCCTTCGTTTGGGGGGGTTGTGTAGTAAAGTACCATCTTGCCTGGCATGTTACCCTCATATTTCACTGTATATATGTTGTTTTAGTCTATGTGTCACTGGGACCCTGCCAGGCATAAGTATGTGCCCTGTATGTGTTCCCTGTGTGATGACTAACTGTCTCACTGAGGCTCTGCTAACCAGAACCTCAGTGGTTATGCTCTCTCTGCTCTCCAAATTGTCACTAACAGGCTAGTGACCAATTTCACCAATTCACATTGGCATACTGGAACACCCTTATAATTCCCTAGTATATGGTACTGAGGTACCCAGGGTATTGGGGTTCCAGGAGATCCCTATGGGCCGCAGCATTTCTTTTGCCACCCATAGGGAGATCTGACAATTCTTACACAGGCCTGCCAGTGCAGCCTGAGTGAAATAACGTCCACGTTATTTCACAGCCATTTACCACTGCACTTAAGTAACTTATAAGTCACCTATATGTCTAACCTTCACCTGGTGAAGGTTGGGCGCAAAGTTACTTAGTGTGTGGGCACCCTGGCACTAGCCAAGGTGCCCCCACATCGTTCAGGGCAAATTCCGCGGACTTTGAGAGTGCGGGGACACCATTACACGTGTGCACTATACATAGGTCACTACCTATGTATAGCGTCACAATGGTAACTCCGAACATGGCCATGTAACATGTCTAAGATCATGGAATTGTCACCCCAATGCCATTCTGGCATTGGGGAGACAATTCCATGATCCCCCGGGTCTCTAGCACATAACCCGGGTACTGCCAAACTGCCTTTCCGGGGTCTCCACTGCAGCTGCTGCTGCCAACCCCTCAGACAGCTTTCTGCCCTCCTGGGGTCCAGGCGGCCCTGGCCCAGGAAGGCAGAACAAAGGATTTCCTCTGAGAGAGGGTGTTACACCCTCTCCCTTTGGAAAAAGGTGTCAGGGCTGGAGAGGAGTAGCCTCCCCCAGCCTCTGGAAATGCTTTGATGGGCACAGATGCTGCCCATCTCTGCATAAGCCAGTCTACACCGGTTCAGGGATCCCCCAGCCCTGCTCTGGGGCGAAACTGGACAAAGGAAAGGGGAGTGACCACTCCCCTGACCTGCACCTCCCAGGGGAGGTGCCCAGAGCTCCTCCAGTGTGCCCCAGACCTCTGCCATCTTGTAAACTGAGGTGTTGCTGGCACACTGGACTGCTCTGAGTGGCCAGTGCCAGCAGGTGACGTCAGAGACTCCTTCTGATAGGCTCTTACCTCTCTTAGTAGCCAATCCTCCTTCCTAGGTAGCCAAACCTCCTTTTCTGGCTATTTAGGGTCTCTGCTTTGGGGAATTCTTCAGATACCGAATGCAAGAGCTCACCACAGTTCCTCTGCATCTCCCTCTTCACCTTCTGCCAAAGGATCGACCGCTGACTGCTCAGGACGCCTGCAAAACCGCAACAAAGTAGCCTGACGACTACTAGCAACCTTGTATCGCTTCATCCTACCGGCTTTCTCAACTGTTTCCAGGTGGTGCATGCTCTGGGGGTAGCCTGCCTCCTTTCTGCACCAGGAGCTCTGAAGTAATCTCCCGTGGGTCGACTGAATCTTCCCCCTACAACCACAGGCAACAAAAGACTGCATCACCGGTCCTCTGGGTCCTCTCTCAGCACGACGAGCGTGGTCTCTGGAACTCAGCAGCTCTGTCCAAGTGACTCCCACAGTCCAGTGACTCTTCAGTCCAAGTTTGGTGGAGGTAAGTCCTTGCCTCCCCACGCTAGACTGCATTGCTGGGTACTGCGTGATTTGCAGCTGCTCCGGCTCCTGTGCACTCTTCCAGGATTTCCTTCGTGCACAGCCAAGCCTGGGTCCCCGACACTCTAACCTGCAGTGCACAACCTTTTGAGTTGTCCTCCGGCGTCGTGGGACTCCCTTTTGTGACTTCGGGTGGACTCCGGTTCACTCCTCTTCTAAGTGCCTGTTCTGGTACTTCTGCGGGTGCTGCCTGCTTGTGTGAGGGCTCCCTGACTTGCTGGGTGCCCCCTCTGTTTCCTCATCCAAGTGGTCGACATCCTGGTCCCTCCTGGGCCACAGCAGCATCCAAAAACCCTAACCGCGACCCATGCAGCTAGCAAGACTTGTTTGCGGTCTTTCTGCGTGGGAACACCTCTGCAAGTTTCTTCACGACGTGAGACATCCATCATCCAAAGGGGAAATTCGTAGTCCTCTTCGTTCTTGCAAAACACCAAGCTTCTTCCATCAGGTGGCAGCTTCCTTGCACCCTCAGCTGGCATTTCCTGGGCTCCTGCCCACTCTCGACACTGTCGCGACTCTTGGACTTGGTCCCCTTGTCTTACAGGTACTCCGGTCCGGAAATCCAATGTTGTTGCATTGCTGGTGTTGGCTTTCCTTGCAGAATCCACCTATCACGACTTCTGTGCTCTCTGGGGGTCGTAGGTGCACTTTACACCTACCTTACACGGTCTTAGGGTGGGCTATTTTTCTAACCCTCACTGTTTTCTTACAGTCCCAGCGACCCTCTACAAGCTCACATAGGTTTGGGGTCCATTCGTGGTTCGCATTCCACTTTTGGAGTATATGGTTTGTGTTGCCCCTATACCTATTTGCTCCTATTGCAATCTATTGTAACTTTACACTGCTTGCATTACTTCCTTTTGCTATTACTGCATATTTTTGTTATTGCGTACATATATCTTGTGTATATTTGGCATCCTCATACTGAGGGTACTCACTGAGATATTTTTGGCATATTGTCATAAAAATAAAGTACCTTTATTTTTAGTATATCTGTGTATTGTGTTTTCCTATGATATTGTGCATATGACACCAGTGGTATAGTAGGAGCTTTACATGTCTCCTAGTTCAGCCTAAGCTGCTTTGCCATAGCTACCTTCTATCAGCCTAAGCTGCTAGAAACACCTCTTCTACACTAAAAAGGGATAACTGGACCTGGCACAAGGTGTAAGTACCTCTGGTACCCACTACAAGCTAGGCCAGCCTCCTACACTCCTGCCATGTCAAGTGATGTCCATCCAGTCCCTTGAAAGGTGAAGCTGGTAAAACAAAGACTGACATCCACGCATAGGACGCAGTGCGTGGAAAATTTTGATGCACCACCTGCAACGCGGCTGAACGACTGCACCATCCACTTTGTGGCTAAAATAGACGCTCCACCTGCATTGCGGCTGGGAGATCAACACATCGCGCTGAAGAAATGATGCAACACTCGCTTGCGGCTGATGATAACGACACAAACCCCATGCAGCGCAGGTTTCTGACAACGTGCGATTGGATTTATCATGCATCATTGCTGGGCGTCAAAAATCAACGCAAGCCTGCGCGGATCCGAGATGCCCGTCCAGAAATGGATGTATCTCTCTCTTGCGGGAGAGAAAAACGACCCATCGCCGACCCGACTGGAGAAGAAATGAAGCACGGTATTCACTTGCGAGTAAGAATTCACGCATCGCTGACTTCTCCGACACACACGCTCGCCCGTGCGGGTTTATTTTTTATGCAACCAGGTACTTTGTGTAACAACGTTTGCCTTGTTTTCTATGGAGTAAGGCTCTTATTTTTTTGAAAATTCTTATCTTGACTTCTGTACGTTGTATTTTTGTCGTTTTGGTCTTGTTTGATTTAGATAAAAAATGCCTATTTTTCTAAACTGGTGTGGTGTCCATTTTGTAGTGTTTTCACTGTATTACTGTGTGTTTGGTACAAATACTTTACAAATTGCCTTTGAGATAAGCCGGATTGCTTGTGCCAAACTACTAAGGGGGTGAGCAGGGGTTATCTTAAGTGTATCTCCATTGCCCTGACTAGAGTGAGGGTTCCTACATAGACAGATTGCAAACTGACTGCCAACCGGAGACCCCATTTCTAAAACAGTTACTGCAAATGCTACCCGTTGTAGGTTCGCCTTGGTGGACATACCTGTTCAGAGATAAGGACACCAAATGGGGATAGATCCTTTTTAAGATCAAGGTTGAACAACCTATATTGCTGGATAGGTACTACCCACATAGCTGAGGAAGAAGGACTTCTCTGATCTAGTATTGAGGTGCCTTTAGCACATAGTAAGACAGAGATACTTAGGAGGATCCAAAAATCAGTGCCTGACCAAACGCTGGTGGCGCCATGTCACAGGGGCTCTCATTATCCTAATGAGGCTGCTGGATTCGGGCAGCAGTATCACCTGAATTGTGGGGAACTGAGTCCAATCCGACACCATGTGACAACTGTCAGCCTAATCAGTTTCCAGCCAATAAACAGCAGCTCATCTCTGCCCAGGAGCAGGGATGATCTGTGGCAACCGGGAGCATGACAAGAATGACTTCTCAGGGAAATCGTGGTGTATCAGATCTCATCCTTTTCTCTCAGTTACATTGATCTCACACCTGCAAATACAAACAGAGGCAGAAAGTGGTGCAGCAAGATTTATTTAAGCAGCTGCGTCTTAGATAAAATGGCATGAAGTGCAATAATTACAATTATGAAACACACTTGAAGCAAAATAGTCACAAGAAAAGTGAAACACAGAAAAAGTATCACCATACTGTCACTTTGCGTACTATATGTGGTTCCTACTGAAGCTATGTTAGAGCACAGCATGATAAGCCCTAATCCTCCCCTGGGAAGACATCACCCCCACTTCCTGAGCAAGGAAGCCTGTTGTCTAGAGAGACACCATCCCCATGTAGGCCAGGGAACAGGTGGTCTCAGAAAGCAGCTGTAGCAAAGTCAATCAGCATACGGTCGTGGTCATCTGGCTGGAACATCCCTCTAACTTGCATGGGACACAGAAGTGTTTTTATAATAAAACAGCTGATGTTCAGAGAAAATGTCCCCACGTAAGGATGTGCATGTTTCTGTGAATGTTGGTGATGCAGTGTACCATTATACTGGCAACGCTATACTGCTGCAGCCTTGAGGAAAGCACAAAGTGAAAAGAATGTCTTGCTAAGCAACACAATGCTTTCCTAGGCAAAGAACAATAAGATAAAGAAAATAAAACAGCACCATGAATGTGGATGATTCTGAAATAATAAAAATGAAGCAGAATAAACTGTAATTGGGCTAAAAGGCACAAGTGGCAGGGCCTAGTTGCTAAAATAACGTGCCTAGAAACATTACTAAAATCGCTATGCAACACCTTGAATACATCAAACCTTTTAGGGACATGGAACAACAAGGATATATCCTCAAGTGATTTTATAACAAATGGGTTTTATCGAGGGGTTTACCTCCCAAAGACATAACAAATGTAACACTGTCATGCTGTGCTAGGTACAAGACAATCAAATGTCTCTCAGGAAGAAAAGAACACAAACCATCAACAATGAACAGTTGGGCATAACAGAGGTAATTTAATAATGTCTTTTGCAGTGAATGATAAAGAGCATAAATCCAGAAGGGCAATTAAGGCAGGAGTTTAGTAGACAGTGATATAGATTAGGACATAACTCCTGATAGCCAATCTCTTCTTGTATTGAATGTACATGGGCCGAGAAGCCTGATGTAATCTGCTTCAATAAAAAAACGTTTCTTGGAAAGAATAATATGATATGTTTACAAGAAACTTGGTTATTGGGGGAAAAACCTGCGTTGCCGGGTTTCATCCAAATCTATTCAGAAGCAACACCAAATAGCTCTGTATGTATTTCTGGGGGCCTATTAAACCCTCATATCTACACAAAGCATAAAAAGGGTCACTCATCTTCAAACAAAAAGCGACTGGCTTGATGCCGATAGGTTGATCTTTATAATAATAGGGAAGTCACAGGAAGCATAATAATTGTAAATGTTTGCACAAATTTAAGAGAAAATTAATACAATGCAAATTAATTCTTGGTTTTTGATGGGGATTTAGGTAACATTTGTACATTGTTTCTAATACCATGATAATAATTTAGACTGACTTCACTGTGCAATCTGAAACCTTCCTAGGAAGAAATACACTTCGGAGAACTCTTGACAACATAGAAGATAACTATGGCAATTATTTCTCAGTTTTCAAGATCCAAGTTAGTGGGAATAATGCTAAAATGCTTGGAGAACTGGAGCTTTGTGTGTTCAAATGGCTGATTCCATTCAGACACCCTGGCTAGGCAGACATTTAGGCAGGGTAGCCCTAAATGCCCCTTCTGATTACACTTTTGTTCAAGCATTGGCATTTTCCACTAATTTCGGGTTTTCAAATATTCATTTTAGTATAAGTGATCATCTTCCCTTAAGAGCTAAATGTATACTGAAAATGTCACAAACAGATACATTTATGTCACCGGATTCTGAATATCAAAACCGTATCACTAAGAGATTAAGCGACCATCATTTAAAGTTATCTGAAGGTCTACAGAGAAATATAGAATTAAACAGTCTGATAACATAGCAGGATCTGAATAGGAAAGTAAGAAAGTTGAAACCTTTAAATGATCCGTATACCGATGTTAAACTCTGCTGAGACATACAAAAACAATGTAAGGCAAGGTTAAAAAAAAAAACATAACAATGGGCAATAATATAAGGACATCTGGGAGGAATTTCATCCAAAGACAATCATAAATAAAAAGACTAGGTTTATATGTCAAAGATACTAGCAGTTACTAGAAGTCTTGGTGAAGCATTTATTGTTAATCTACAAAGGTAAAAATGATGATGGTCCATTAGATTTTTTTTCAGTTGATAAGGAGACTCTCCCTGTTCTCAGTAGCTACAGTAACATATACCATTTCTCCCATTAAATTGACAAGAGCAGGGGGTCAGATAATCTTCTGGTAATTATAGATTAATCAAATCTAGAACCGTGAGCAAGTTTTTTCAACAGGTGTAGACCCTGCAAATTGTAAAGCTGCCATCATAAAACCTATTTATATATATATTTATATATATATATATATATATATATATATATATATATATATATATATATATATATATATATATATATATATATATATATAAAAATAAAAATATAAAGGGTGACCCATTGGATCTGAAATATTATAGATTTATCAGACTAATAAATGTAGGGGCAAATGTATATGCAAAAATATTACAACAAGCACTTTAACAATGGATTCAGTAGGCTAATCTGATTCCAGCAGAACAGGGTGGCTTCAAGAAGGGAACTCCACTATCAAACTTTGTTTTAGTCTTTGGGCAATAGCAAGTAAGTCCATAGAAACTGGTGGCTCTTTGTTCATCCTTTTTGAGGATCTCTATGCCAAGTTTATCTTGGCAAATTGGAAAATCTTGGAGTACAAACTACAAACTTTGAAGATTTCAACCAGTGATCTTGTAATACTGAAGTAACTGCACGAGAATAACTGGTCAAGGATTGTGTTGGTTTATAGTGGCAGCCTCTTCTAGAAGACAAATATTTAGAATGGTTTGTATCAAGACTGTGTGTTGGCACCAACATTATTTGCATTATTTTTAGCAGACCACCCTAAAATCCTATTACTCTGATTCATTCTCATCCAAATGGGGGATTCCCATGTCCCCTGCCTTATTTATGCAGAAGACCTCGCAATAATGGATAGGACCCCAAATAGCCTTGAAAGAAAACTGGCAAAGTATGATAAGAATTGGGCTAATTAATAAAGTCATATTTAGCCTGGATAGGACTAAAATGATGGCCTTGATAGAAATGAATAAAGGCATATATGGTCAAGCAAGCAGACCGGACCAGAGGACGTTTAAGAGTTTAGGTATCTGGGTATGCTTTAATAAAACGTCAACTTGGACTTCGCACATCAACACTTTAAACTCGAAAGCACTTTCATCCATTGGAGGATTAGGAATATTTAAACGTGATTATGGAGCACCTTTGTTTTTTCCTGTAATTGCAGCTAATAAAGCCAAGGCCCCCATGCAATTCTTATATGGGTTAGAATTTTTAGGCCCAGATGGGTATTTAGACTGAGGAAAGGTGGAAGGCTGCTGTCTAACGAACTTGTTATCCCTTGTGAAATGTGCCATGGCCTCAGCCATTAGAATGAGTCCGATTTGCAATCCTGGTCCTCCATCATTTTATTATAGAACGCTGAGATTTTGGAACAAATTGTTAACGTAAGATAAATCCAAAAATGCCACGTTATGTAAAGACAAAATTAACATAAGCGATTTTTGCTGGGCAATGAAGGTAAGAAAGCAGCTGTTGGATATGTCAACTGTATTAAAGGTTAATAATTTTATATCAACCATTAGCCGTATCCAAGAGAGAAATGACTGAGTTAAATTAGACAGTCTTGAGAGAAAGATCTCTGGTAGTTACGACCTAAGTCTTGAACTGCAGATTTGTGGGTGTCTTGGGAAATAAACTCTTCTTCTTTTCTATATTTACATTGTCTCTGAAACCTGTGGATATGTTGTACAATATTAAAATTTAGAATAGGGCTACATCCTCTTTACACACATCCCACCGGTGCAATTTATTTTAAGAATTCGGATTGGCTGTGTTCTTGAAGTTTGAAAAAGGAATGTACAACAGTTCATATTGTATTAGACTATCTTCACTTTTTAAACTAGTGATGAGAAGTTTTAAAACCTATCTTTTTAACACATATTGTAAGTTCAAGATTGGTAGCAATGAAACATGGATGTCACTTGTGCACTGACTAAATTTTAAATGCCTTTAAACAATTTTAAACCTTGATTGTGGAGGCATTGTTGTATTTTTATGAGTTGTGTCTACTTATTGTTAAGGAGACTTGTATAATAAATATATATATTTTATTAACTTTAGAACTCTGACCTGCATGTCGGACCTTTCATCCAGAATGACTGACTGCTCCTCGTACTCCTCCACATCTGTTGAAATCCCCCCAGAACCGGTAGGGAGTGCCTGTGATGCTTCAGAGCTGGTAGCACGATAAGCCGGTCGCCAACAGGCCCAAGGAAGATGGGCCAATAGCACTGCCCAATTTTAGGTACAATTATATTGTTTTATATAGATAATGGTGATTGCTTTATTTGACTGAGAGAACAATATTTACCATTCTGTCCTATGAACCAAAGGAGCCTGCCTGGAATTTGAATACCAACAGCAAGTGGCTGTGTCTTTCTCAGTAGGTACCATATGTGAGAAAGTAAACACATTTTATCACTAATACTGCCAAGGCACTTGAATGGGGCACTCCCATGGCTGAAATTGACTTTAGTGCCATAAAGGAGCAGCCAACAAGCAAAAAGTGTTTATGTGTTGGAATGCATGAGAATTCTATTGTGATGTGTGAGAAAAACGTCTTATCCCCACCACTCATCATTCTGCAATCTTGAATTTTAGTGAATTCAGAGTTTAATAGCATTGATATATTGGAAAGTCTTAAGGTGGCTGATGATGTGCCATTAGAGTCGCAGGTAACGACGGACGGTCAGGCCCTAAGCCCATTAGTACACAGACTCTCCTTGCAATATTATGTCCTGTTTCTTTCTAGAACATTATAAAATGCTTTCTAGATAAAAGAACATTCAGATAAAAGTCTATGAGAGGGATAGATCCAAGCGAGACTGAGAGAAGGACTGGCTCAATGAGGTTGAACAACAAAGAATAGAAACAGAGACACCTGGAGGTAATCAGAGGATGAACTAATGTTCCAGTGAAAAAATGGAGCTAGTGTACAAGGACTAGGGAAAGATCGGGTAGAGAGTAAGGAATGCCCCTTAATTACAGCCGTAAAGTGCAAGGGCGACCCCTGAAGGGGAGTGATTCAGAGAGAAGTGAGTATGGACACGGATTCACTAAAATGCCAAGGGTGGCAGAAGTGACATCACACATATTGCCCTAAACCCATGACTTCACATGCTCTTTATCTCTGGTGACATTCCAGTAAGTGACATGATTGAAAAATAAACTGTTCTTCAAAATGGTAAGAAAAAGTATCTTTTCAAGGAAAATTATTCTCTGTTACAGCAGTTGTTAAGAACACACTCACAGCTGGTCATGTTACAGTACATGTATTTTATGGCACAGCAGCTTTAATTTAATACTGTTGTTGCACTTTTAAACCATGGTCTTATATTTTGTGAAGAAAAGTCACAATGTATGTAAGCATTTATGATTAGGTGGCCTGAAAGAAATCCAATTTGTTCAAGCTTCATGTCAGGCGTATTGAAACACTCAAATCCCAATACATGCAAGAAAATTGAGTCATCCTTATTGGAGAGGAAATGAAATATTAAGAAATTACGCTACATCAGACATCTGTGGAAAATATTATAAAATCATATATGGTGAAAGAGCAGTGTAGGCCTAAACTTTGTGTTGATGCCAGGGAGGTGAAGAGTTCACTTGAAAACAGAATGCATGACCAGCAAAGTTGTAGTTAAAGCAACATGTGTTTGTAAGCGTTAAGGAACTTATAGTTTTAAGCACCAGGCATGCATTCTGTTGTCTCAGTAAGTTAAAAACGTGACTGAAGAATAGGAGCAGGAGACTGAATTAACCTATGGTACGCAAAAGCTAATAGGAAATCTTGGGAGAAGAATGATAAAGCACACACACAAATAAACAAGCATTCAAGAGTAGTGAATGGTTAGTTTGTTAAGCACTGCAATAAAGAATGTGTAAGAAATAGGTTAAAGATTAAGGGTCACCAGTGCTGTGATTTTCCAACAAGTATGTAATTGATAAATTTACTGGTTAACTTTTTTGTACTGTTCAGTTTACTATACAAGGGGCAGCCTGAGAGGCAACACAAAAGGTTGATGGACGGAGTGCTGAAACTTTTGAAACACTCACCCCCAGTCACAGATCTGGGTTAAATCCGTTGTTCCTTTGCTCCACATGCCACCCCAGTTTGGACCCAGCCATATGCCAATTAGTCTTTTTTTTTTGTAAATCTTTTTATTTAACACCACGTGGCATACAATACATGCAAACAAAGGAAACTTGACATGATAGGTAGTGAACGGGTGTGACGGAGTCCAAAGTCTTTTCAGGACCTTTTGCCCACGGATCCCTTCTAGTTCGCTTCTACCTTCTCTCCTCCCACCAAGATTAAGAAATACAATCTCTACCTCCCTTGTGGCTATTTCCCTTTTCCCGGCACCCTCCTCCTGCTCATGTGCATTGGGTTGCATTCCATTGTCCCCATATCCTGTCCCGTTTTGCTGGCACCCTCTGCTTTTATAGACCACTCTCTTGGACCCGCAGCACCAGTCTATGTCTGCCACCCAGGCTACCCCCCCCCCCCCCCCCCCCCCTCGGTCGGTGGGGAGCACCCCATACCCTGGCCACATTCCTCTTAGCCACTCCTGTGGCCAGCCTCAACCATACCATTTGAGTTTTTTTCCACCCCATTTCTTGAGGGATCGACAAGACTAGCCACCTAGGGCCAATCAGGATTGGGCCTCCCACCATTGGGACATCTCCTAAACCACTTCTTTCCACAACAACTGAATCCAAGGGCAGGACCATAGGATGTGATAGAATGTCCCTGGCATCTCACACCCTCTCACACAGAGATCTGATTGGGAGCGGCCCATCCGCTGGAGTCGCATCCTGGAAAGATAGACCCTGTGCAGTATCCGAAGCTTAACCAATCTAAAGCAGGTTTGAATTGTAGTTTCTCTAGCGCTTTTCAACGCGTTGGCCCATTCATCCTCATCCAAGGGGCCTACGTCCTCCTCCCATGCCACCTGCAGTCATTCATTTGGATTAGGGGAGTTATTGGGTAGCTTCCTATAAATTATTGAAATTGCCTGTTTCTGTAGCGGCTCAGCAAGGATCCTGTCCTCAAGTAGTGTAGTGTCCTGGATTTGCTCCCCAATGTGTATGTGGCTACGCAGCGCGTGACGCAGTCGCAAGTATTTGTATCTTTCTGCCTCCTGTAAGGCAAATTCCATGTGCAGGTCCTCAAAAGATATCATAGCATTGTCCCTCAAAACGTCTCCCAGGTGTTCTATCCCAATCAAGGCCCACCTAGAGAACCCCTGTAGCGCACTCACTTCCTTCAGGTAGTCACCAGTCCAGAGTAGGGCACGAGCCAACACCACACCCTCCTTCCCAAGGGGATTTGCCTCTCTCCATGCCTGCACCACAGTCAGGGTGTGAGTCAGTAAGTCCTGGGCCCTCCGCCGGCAGTATAGGACCTTCTCATAACCCGAGGCACCCATCGCTGCCCTATTGACCCTATAAGCTGGCTCCTCAGGTCCTGCAAAATCCCATTCAATGATCACCACCAGGTGGGTCGCCCAGTAGTACATCCGCGCGTTGGGAATAGCCAGTCCTCCACCATAGACCCCACATCTGAAGCTTCCTTAGCGCTATACGGGTGATCTAAGGGCCTGATTGATTTTTCGAAAATCCACCGGGGTGTTCCGAAACATGTAGAGCAGTCGGGCAGTGTCATCTTGTACAAGGCTGCCCTACCCATTAGTGTCAATGGTAGTTGCTGCCAATGTTCTACATCACTTTCCAGCCTGTCCACCTGTGGGACAGGTTCACTCGGAGGCATTCTTGCGGGTCTCTGGTAATGTATATCCCCAAGTATTTGAAACCATCAGGTGCCACAGGAATGTCTTCTTGGAGGGGCATCGGGGCTGTCTCCCCCGCCAGGGGGTACAGTAGGGATTTGTCCCAGCTAATAGTATACTTGGAGTTATCTCCGAAGGTGTGGAAAATCTGTAGTAGCCTGACAATGGAGCAAGCTGGATCTGTGATGTATAGTAGTATGTCATCTGCGGATAGAGATACGCTCCTCCTACCCCTCCCCACCGGGATTCCCCGGACCCAAGGGTCCTGTCAGATCCAGTCTGCCAGCGGCTCCACGGCCAGTGCAAACAGCATAGGGGAAAGCGGGCATCCCTGCCTCGTACCCCTCTGTAGTTCAAAGGTGTGGGAGTTCACACCATTTACTCTCACCCTTGCCAGTGGTTTCTGGTAAAGCAGCTTAACCCAGGCAGAGAACCGCAGACCCAGTTTCAGCCTATGAAGTGTTGCGAACATATATCCCCACTCCAGACTGTCGAATGCTTTCCTTGTGTCCAGGGCCAACAATGCTGCCTGGGTGCACTCCAGCGACTGCGTCATATGAAGCATCCTGTACAGTCGACTAATGTCGAGCAGAGTGCTTCTCCGAGGCATAAACCCTGATTGATCAGGTTGTACAATGGAGGTGATCAACAATTACAGCCGGGTGACCAGCACCTTGGCCAGTACTTTCTCTTCCACATTCAATAGAGATATGAGCCTATATGATGCGCATTGCACTGCCGGCTTCCCCTCCTTAGGAATGACCACTATAGTTGCTGTCCTTTGATCTTCTGGCAGTTGCTGCGCATTTAGTGCCTTGAGGTACATTTGTGTTAGATATCGGACTACCCCCCTTTTCAGCCCCTTGTAGAGCTCCACTGGGAGCCCGTTCTGGCCTACTGCCTTACCCACCTGTAGGGCACCAATTGCCTTCCCTATCTCCTCAGCCGTCAGCTCTGCCTCAAGTGACTCCTTTTCTACCTCGGTGGGGGACACCAGGGCCACGTCTTTGAGCAGGTCGTCACAGTCCTCATCTGTCATACGAGTCTTTGTGGAGTATAGCTTCTCATAGTAGCAGGTGAAAACCTCAGCTATTTCTGGGCTCGATCTTCTGGACCCACCCGATTCGTCCATTATCTCGCTTACCCCTCTTTGTTTTTGGTCTCTGTGGTCTAGCCACACTAACAGTTTACTTGCCTTGTCCCCAATGTCATATAACCTTCTTTGTGTCGCCGAGGCGTACTTCCTAGCCTCGTCCTCACGTAATTCAGTTTGCTTCGCTATTAAACGCCGGTGGAATTCTTCTGATCTGTCACCTGGCAGTTGGGCCTCTAATGCTCCTACTTCTCTCTCCAGGGCTTCGATTTGGAGGTTGTTCTTTTTCTTTCCCCCTATTAGGGCCTGGGCCTGTCCACGAAGGACCGCCTTAAATGCCTCCCATAATATGCATCTGGAGGACACCAACCCCACATTTTCTTTAAAGAAGAGGTCCGTCCCCTCCCGTAACTGTTCCCCCAATGACCTGGCCCCTCAAGTACCATGGATCTATTCTGGGTATGGTGGCATAGTCACACTTCCGTCCTTTTAGAGTTATCACCATTGGCGAGTGGTCCGAAATTCCTCGCGCCCCATGCCTGGCCTCCCCAAAGTGACCTATCTATCGCCTATGTGTGTATATGTGGTCTATCCTGGAAAAACTGCTATGTGGGGCGGAGCAGTACGTGTCTGCCCTCTCCTGTGGGTGCAACGCCCTCCAGATGTCTACCAGTGCCATCGCCTCTACAAACAATTTCAGTGGTTCACCCCCCCAATAAGGGGTGGGAGATTTAGTCTGCCAGTCCACCTCTGTGTCTGTCATCGCATTCATGTCTCACCCTAAGATGAGGATCCCAGCCGGCAGATCCAGCATCTGAGTTCCAGTGGCCGGCAAAGCCACCCTGTGCAGGTGCGGCGGGATGTGCGCCAAGGCATATATTTAACGATAGCCCCTTCCATTGTCCCGTGATTGTGACAAATCAACCCATGGGATCTGCACAGAAACATATTAGTATGAAGGGAAGTGTTTTCCTAAGAAGGATGCCCACCCCCTGGGCATCTGAGGAGTATCCCACATGTACGGAATCGGTTTAGTGCAGGTGGGTCTCCTGCACCAGGACTAAGTCTGGAGCCATACGCCTGAGGTGCTGTAAAACTATTGTCCTCTTAATTTTACTCACCAGCCCATTAACATTCCAGGACATGATGCTCAGTCCATTATACAGACAACTAGCCATCTTATGCAGTTGGGTTGGACGCTATATCTTGCTCCTCCCAGTCATTAGCTCTCTGCCTCTGCGGTTGGGTGCCCTCTGTTAGCCCAGTCCCCTCGATCTCAACTTGTGTATGTACACGCCTTACATTTAAACTTGTATGCTGCCTCTGTTGAACTTCCCTCCACCCAACAAACCCCCCTCCATTTCTGCTGCCCTGCCCTACGGGACCCCAACACCCTGCTTCAAAACTTAGCAGAGTGACTGTCGCCCCAACCCCTTCAAACCAATTTGTGGGTGTGGTTTGCGAACCATTGCAGACGGCGAGCCATAAGTCACCAGCTCCTACCTGACCCTGTTCATTAATTGCTATATAACCAGACTGATGGCAGGGGTCAACACTTAATTTTGTACGAGGTCCTGGGCTGATGTTCCGATTCCCCCCTCAGGCGCAACCCATCTCTCCTCCTGTTGCTTGGCTCAAGTCCAGACCCCCCTGGTCTGATGCACCCTCCGGGCTAGGCGTAGATTGGCCCCGCAGTCCTCTCCGTGGATTCGGACTGTCCTGAGGTTCTGCTCCAGACCGGATGGGACGTGTCTGGGCGCGTCTCGGGAGTCCCTCTCTCTCTTGCTGCTCACGGGCCCCATGGCCACACCTCTCCGTCGTGCGCCAGCCCTCTACATGTCCCATGTTTCCTCCGAAGACTGGAACCAGGACTTGCCATCTTGCACTAATTTTGGTTTGGCCAGGAAGATCATCATAGATTTGATGTCCTTGGTCCGAAGGGCCTGTTTGACCTCCTCAAACTGGCGTTTCTGCCTCTGGACCTGAAGGGTTTAGTCCGAGAAGAAACATACCAGTGCATTTTCCCATTTCAGATCACCCCTTGCTCTGGCTGTCTGCAGAATTGCATTGCGGTCTCTGATGTTGAACACTCTAGCGATGATTGTTTTGGGGGGGGGGGGGGGGAAGGGGACATGCTGGCACTCTATGTGCTCTTTTGATGGTGAAGTAGTTTGACAGACGTTTGGGCCCCAGTTTGTTTAGGATAATGTCCTCTATGAATAGTTCTGTGCAGTGTACTTCTGCCCCTACTGAGAGTCCAGTGACCCTTATGTTGTTGCGATGGGCCCTGCCCTCTTTGTCCTCCAACTTCGCCTCCATCTCAGTCTGCTTCTTTGTTAGGTCTCATATGTGCTTTTCTAGTCATTTGTTTACAGCGTGAAGCCCGTTGATCTGACCCTCTGCTGTGGTGACCGTATCAGTGTCCTTGTGAATGTCCGCGCACAATAATTTCAATATCTAGAGTCACTGCATCAATTTTTGGCTCGATGTTGTTCCTTAGCGCTTGTATGGCATCCATGATTTCTCACAGCAAAGGGTCTCCACTTTCTAGGTTTCCCCATGTAGGATCTGGTGCGGTTCTCACCGATCCTTTTGACGCAAGCTGCACTGTGTACTTATCCAGACTATTTGTTTGCGTTGCTTGTGGACCTCGGTTGCGCCCCATTTTTGCAAGCCCCTTGCAGGGGTGCTCTCCTGGTCACTGTGAGGCGAGTCGTTACGTTGTGCAACGTGGGACAAGTTCTATGCGCCTCCCCCTGGATAGCTAAAAGTGCCTACCCTCTTTCAGGCCAGTTCGCAGTCCAGTCTAGGCAACGCTCAATGTCCTCGGCCCAGTGTGATCGCCCACAGTGATCTATAGTCTACCCCATGGCTTATGGTTGTCGCAAATGGGGTGTTAACTGTTGGGAGCTCTGCTCCTTATGTTCATGGTGGTGTCTTTCAGTCCGTTTTGCCACTGGTGTCGTGGATCTCATCTCCCTGGGCCACTCCTGTTTCCATTGGGGGCTGCCGTGCCTCTGTGCTGATCATAGGCCTGATGAGTCTCTCTCGGCAGCCTCTTTCTCAGCGCCAGTCTCCCTTCCACTGCTGCTTCCACCCGGCCACTGTGGGTACCCAGGCCCACCAGGGGCACGGCCCAGGTTCCCCCGCTTGTCCCGCTGACTTGGTGCCCTCCGTGCCCCGTAGCACTTCTATGTGGTTTCACTCCTGTTGTGCAGGCTGCCTGCGGGGCTGCAGGTCTGGATCCCCCCCACTCCAGCCCCTTCCTAGGTCCAGGACGCCCCCCCTCCCTATCTCACTTGACTTTCCCTGTAACTGCTGTGAATCGGTGGGGGGGCGAGAGGGGCACACACCTCAAATGCTCCGCTCCCGGCCTTGTTTATTTTCTCCCAGCCGCCATTTTGTTTCCACCTGGCGGCTGGTTGCTTTGTGGTCCTAGGCACAGATCTCCGTCTGATGCTTCCCGTTTCGCTTTTTTTCCGTTCTCGAGAGGCTCTCATTTGCTGGCACGCCTTTCCCCTGCCTCTGGTCAGGATAGCAGATTTTATTGGGCCTGTAAGGCACTACTATGGAGCCTCTCGACTATGCGGCCATCTTGCGCGGCACCAGACCACACCCCCTGCAAATTAGTCTAGAGTCTGCTCTCCATGGGAACAGTCCAGCCCGAAAGGCCAGGCCAGGTCCTCCCTCAACCGGAAACAAGCATCCTGGGATCGGTTTTGAGGTATCACCTCTCATCAGCCAGGCTAGCTTGAATCCATTGGCACAGTGAGCAAGGAAGCCACATTTGGGCATACCCTGGTCCCTTTAGCTTTAGCACTACAAAAGGATGATAGACAGAGTGCTGAAACTTTTCAAACACTCACTCCCAGTTCAGTTTTAGGGTATCGGCTTTACATCTGAGCCTACATAATGCATTGCAGCTTATATTACAAACCCTTTACCCTTTATTCATAAGAATAAATTAGATACAAGTGATAAATCAGAGAATCATTATATTTTGGCTTGCCTGTTATACTTAGATTGTTTTACGGAAAACAGGATACCCTTTTGGGTCTAACAAACCACCCCTAGAAAGAAAGTATTTGTTGTCAATGGCATATGAGTCCATGGAGTAAAGAAAAGTTCTTCCTTAAAAATATTCTCTGGAGAAATTCATCAATCAAGAGTCCAAATCAGAAACCAAGAAAGGCAGGTACATTTTTTTTTTAGGTTGCCTGAAAAGTGGTTCCACTGTTGTTGCGAAACCAATGAAGGCACTGCAATCAGAGTTGTTCTGGCAGCAGTAAAAAAAAATATAATTACAAGAGGCCATCAGCCAGAATGAAGTGACTACTTAGATTGACTCTTGAGAGAAGAACATCAACATCTGTCAATCATTTCAAAATCCATCTTGTGGCAGAAAAGTCTTCAGGGCTTCAATGTCTATGTCCACTTTAGAAGCAAAGATCAAAAACATATGTTTATTCAGAATCCCCGCTTTTGCAAAAGGTTAATAGTAATTTCTTAGGGCTGCCACACCTATACCAGGGAAAAGCCTTTCACTAACAATTCTCCAGATATAGGGCCTGATTACGACCTTGGGAGATGGGATACTCCGTCACAAACCTGACGGATATCCCGTCTGCTGTATTACAAGTTCCATTATATCCTAAGGAACTTATAAAATGGCGTTCAGGATATCCGTCACGTTTGTGACAGAGCCTCCCATCCGGCAAGGTCACAATCAGGGCCATAGATACATTTTGATTCCCTAGTGGCCAAAGTGTGTAACTACCCCACCAAGACTTGTGAAGAGTTGTACAGTGCACACATAATGGGCATGCTGACAGTGTGTGCGGTTTACAATAGGCATACCCTGTTTGAATATAGCAAAGCTTCTGTACGCAACTGTATGCACAGATTGTGTGTGCATACTGAATGCATGTGTACAGGTAAAGGTGCAATACACAGAGGTATTAGTGCAGGGCAGTAAGTGTGCTGGGAGTGTACACTGTGTAAATGTGCCTCTTATAGTACGGACTATTCAGGTTCTATTTTAAAAAGCTCAGGACTGTCTGTTAAAGACACGAGAAAAGGAATCCCCATAGCCACATTTGTGGCTTGCTGCATTCCTGTGAGCTGGGTGGGGACACACTGGAGGGAAAAGGCCAAGGCTCCCTTTGCTTTTCAAAAGAATGCTCTTTGGTTCAGTGATAGATGTAGGTTAGTACCCTCTTTCTTGCATGGTTACCACCATTTTCTGCCTGATCTCAGTGTGCTTGACTGTGTTCACTGGGACCCAGCTAACCAGAACCCCAGTGATTATGCTCTCTCTCCCAAAACTCTGTATTTCACCCACAACTGGCATACTAGTGCCCTCTTATGAGACCCTAGTATATGGTACCTAGGTACCCAGGCATTGGGATTCCAAGGGATCCCTATGGGCTGTAGCATATATTTTGCCACCCTTAAGGAGCCCATGCAAAGGCTTCTGCAGGACTGCCACTGCAGCCTGAGTAAAAAGGTGCAAGCACCCTTTCACTGCCATTTGCAGTGCACCAGGTCACTTATAAGTCACCCCTAAGGCAGGCCCTCCAGCCCTGAGGGCAGGGTGCAAAATACCTGTGTGAGAGGGCACCCCTACACTAGCAGAGGTGTGTCCACGAACTCCAGGCCCATTTTCCCAGACTTTGTGAGTGCGGGGATGCCATTTTATGCTTGTACTGGACATAGGTCACTACCGATGTCCAGCTACATAATGGTAACTCTGAACATGTTTGGTACCAAACAAGTTGGAATCATACTCCAAGGATTTTGTTTGCAAGCATTGGTTGTATGGTCCTATGCACTCCTGGGCTCCCAGTATTGCCATTTCAGCCTTCTGAGGTTTTCCAGGCAGCCCCAGCTGCTGCCACCTCACAGACCGGTTTATGTCCTCCTGTTGCTTGAAAAGCACAAGCCCAGGAAGGCAGAACAAAGGTTTTCCTTTGCGAGAGGGGTGTTACACCCTCTTCCTTTCGAAATAGGTGTTAGAGGCTTGGGAGGGGTAGCCGCTCCAAGCCACTGGAAATGCTTTTAAGGGCACATTTGGTGCCCTCCTTGCATAAACCAGTCTACATTGGTTCAGGGAACCCCAGTCTTTGCTCTGGCGCGAAATTGGGCAAAGGGGAGTGACCACTCCGCTGTCCATCACCACCCCAGAGGTGGTGCACTGAGGTCGTCCAGAGGGTCCCTGGGTTTTGCCATCTTGTATTCAAGATTAGCAGGCAATGCTGGGAGCATCTGAGTGGCCAGTGCCAGCAGGTGACATCAGAGCCCTCCCTTGATAGGTGCTTACCTGCTTAGGTGACCAATCCCCCTTTCAGGGCTCTTTAGGGTCTCTCCTTTGGGTGGTTCCTCAGATTCGGACTGCAAGACTCCAGGAGGAATCCTCTGCATCCTCCAATTCGACTTCTCACTTAAGAAACTGCATCTGGACCCTCCAGGAACTCTACAAGCTGCAACAAAGAAGCAAGACGCCTTCTGCAACCTTGTATCTCCGGGCTCCTGCCAGCAACTGCAACAGTTTCCCGGTTGTGCATCCTCTGAGGACCGCCCGGCTTCAGTCTGCATCAGAAGAGCGAAGGAATCTCCCTTGGGGTGAAGGAGTCACTCCCCTGCTTCTGCAGGCACCAAGTGCAACGATGACAGGCTGTGTGGATCCCCTCTCCTGCATCACGGGTTGAGGACTGAAGTGGTCACGAAGGTCCGCTCTTGCAGCTGTCCCACTTTGGTGGAGGTAAGACCTAGCCTCCCCAAGCAAGACAGTACCCCGTATACGAGCCTTTTGCAGCTGCCTAGGCTTGTTGCTACCCTTTCTCCAAGTCCTTAGTGCATCTTGTAGCTTCGGTTCCAAGCACTCTATCCTGCGACCCACAGCTTCCTGAGTGGTTCTTCAGCAGAGTAGGAGCCTTTGTCGTAGTGCTGCGTGGGCCACTTTTGCAACTTTCTTGTCCCCGTGCTGTGGGACTCCGGTGTGCCCTGCCTGGTCTTCTGTAGGCTCTCCGAGTTGCTGAGGGCCCGCTGACTCCCCCTCCTGTGTAGAGTCCACCTGGTCCTGGTCAGCGCAATTTTCTGCTAACCGCGGGCCTTGCATGTGCCAAGGCTTGTTGGCAGACTCCAACGACGCAAACCCGACTGCAATCCTTCATCTGGGGAGGGACATCACTTGCACCCTCCAGGAACCAAACTTCGTGCTGACTTTTCTTCTTCACCGGTGATTCACCTTTTGCAACTTCATCCGCGTTAGCTGGGGCACCTGCTATTCCTGGACTCTTCTGTCATTCTTGGACTTGGTCCCATTCCGCCACAGGTCTTCTTGTCCAGGAATCCACTGTTGGTGTCTTGCAGTCTCTTCTGGGTTTTGCGTAAGTCTTCTTCTCGTTTCTGTGTGTGTTCTAGGAAAGTTACTATGATTTAATCCTGCTTTCTTGGTCACTGGGGTGGGTTTGTGGTACTTACCTTTGGGCTTTTCTAGAACTCCCAGCTCCCCTCTACACACTACACCTGCCTAGGTGGGGGACCGACTTTCGCATTCCACTTTCTTAGTATATGGTTTGTGCTCCCCCAGGTCCATTTCTAACTGTTGTGATTCTCACTAATTGCACTGTTTTCTAACTGGTTTTATGCCTAGTTCTGCATGCTTGTGTATATAATTTGGGTATTACTTACCTCCTAAGGGAGTATAGTCTTTATGGTATTTTTGGTATTTGTGTCACCAAAATAAAGTACCTTTATTTTATAACACTGAGTATTTTCTTTCATGTGTGTGAGTACTGTGTGACTACAGTGGTATTGCATGAGCTTTGCATGTCTCCTAGATAAGCCTTGGCTGCTCATCCACAGCTACCTCGAGAGCCTGGCTTCTAGACACTGCCTACACTACACTAATAAGGGATAACTCAACCTGGTATAAGGTGTAAGTACCATAGGTACCCACTACACACCAGGCCAGCGTCCTACAATAGATCACAAGGAAGGGGCCTGGACGCATCTCAGAAAGGGACATGTTGCTGATAAGGGAATCATAAAGAGTAGGCCTGTGGGCTGGAATTAACACTTTCATGCACATATCAATGCAGCTGACATGCAGGTGTATACTCTGTCCCTCTTTCATGAAGGAAGACAAAAAGGAGAAATACCCACTTCTAAAGAAGCAGAACTCCAAAATAAAACTTCAATGACCCAGACTCTAAATTATGTTTGGTGTCTCGAAAAGGACCATACGAAGGGGCGATTTAGTCCCCAAAAATGATTCATCTGTGAAGCAGCCAGATGGGATGTGTGAGGAGGGGAAGTTCTACAAGACTTCTGCCTGGGAAATGGACTAGGGGGACAAAAGCCTACTAGTTTCCCTGCTGGGTGAGGTCTAGCCCACTGTCTGCACCTGACTGTTCCCCAAGAAAACCAGGATGCTGCTAAGGAGGCTGCATCCTCACCAAGGCTCCAATTGGGAGCTGGAGAAATTCCCCTACTGTTTTTTCTATAAAGCGCAATTTACCTTTTGGGTCTGCCGAGCAGGAGCAGCTCCGATCACTGAAAACCAACAGCCAGCGCTGCTCGACAAAAGAGCCAGCATTGCTGGGTGGTTCTGAGTCCATTGTGAGTGGCCTAACTTCACTGTATGAGATCCAGATTTGTGAGAGTCCAAGGAAAGGACATTCACTTCACCGTTTACCACCGAACACTGTCACACCGCCGGAGTGGGTAAGTCTGACATTGGGCCTTTAAGGCTTCCAGGAGATACACTGCTTCTGAAGGTGCTTCAGCACCATAGACACTTTTGACTGAAATCCTGAAGGGTCAAAAAAGAACTGTTTAGTACAGTCCAATAGTTTACATTCTGTGATGTGGCTACCAGCTAATAGGGAATAATGCTGAACACGTTACACGAAGGAGAGTGGGAGAGTTATTTATCTGACAACTACTAGAGCCCCCATCTCAAGAGTGTCTGAATGTTGGTTTCCTCTGCATGTGCAGAGTTAGAATTAAAATAATACTTTTTCTTCTAAAAGCAAGTATTTAGCTGGACATTGATTTATTCTTCACACTGGTTGCATTTTGTGTGTTATGTTCACTTACCTATATCCACATCCTCCTGAGGGAGCCTTAACTGTGTGCCCACAACTACCACTGAGAGTCAATTGCAGCAGGGGTACTAGGTCCAGTTGAGCAGGAGGTATAGTCGGCCGGGCCAGGGATATCAGGATTAAGAAGCCTCAAACATCACAGGTGGACCCAGCAACCCCTGTGTGCCCCAGAGCCCACTGAATGGGGTTCTGACAGCGCCCAAGAAAATATAATTGAAAGGAAGTAAGGTCTCTGAGGACTCTTCTGTTGTCCTAAGGCAACATGCAAAAAGACTGTCCAAAGTCTGCTCTTTGTGTAGCATTATACTGAGTAGTACCCTAAGATACTTTAATGGCCTACGGCCAAAATGAAGTAACAGAATAAAAAAAAAATGAAACACATACATTAACTCACAAAAAAACATGCAGCAATCTATATAAAAATATTGCACAAAATACTCCACTACTGGCCTGATTACACAGAAAGAATACACAAGCACATACCATAGACAAAAACGTAAGATGGTCTGCCATGTCTAAAGGGGGAGTTCATAAATATGATAATAATAAAAATAATTATATTAAGTATAACTGCAGGCCATATATAAACAATTAAGACAAGAAAAGGTACAGCAGTAAAATTAATTGGTGGACTTGCTTGAATGCAAAATAAAACTCATAGGTCATAAGTGTTAAGTGTTATGAAAATATACAGCAGTCTCCACATATGGCAGGATGTAGCGACAATGGCTCACAAACCACAACTCAAATACGCATACATGCCCTACATGACCCATAGTTCAGCCAAGTAAAATAAACTGCAAGTGTTCTACTTCTGAGGCAGGAGGTCAAGTTACTTTCTGGTTGCTCCCAGTGCTAACTTGACTAAAGTGCAAAACTCGAGTGTCATAGCAGAAGGCCAAGTCGTTTTCAAGTCGCTGCTAGAAATGGGGTCTCTAGTTGGCAGTCAGTTTACACCCTGTCCAAGAAGGAACCCTCACTCTAGTCAGAATAAGGGAGATACACAGCTTAGATAACCCCTACTCACTGCCTTGTTAGCTTGGCACAAGCAGTCAGGCTTATCCCACGGGCAATGTGTAAAGTATTTGTGCAAACACACACAATAACAAAGAGAAAATACCACAAAAATCCTCCACACCAGTTTAGAAAAATAGCCAATCTAAATCAAACAAGACCAAAACGACATAAATCCAACATACACAAGTAAAGATATCAACTTTTTAAGTAAAAACAGAGTCTTAATCCATAGAAATCAATGTGTTGTTTTAGTACAAAGTACCTGGTATGCGTCAAAAATAAAAACACAGTGGAGGTGATGTGTCAGAAAAGAAAGCGATGCGTCCATTCCCCACGCAAAAGTGAGGCAGTGCGTTGATTCTTTCCTCACCGGGTAAGCGTTGCATAGATTCTTTCCTCGCAGGGAAGGGATGCGCAATTTCCGGACAGGCAAGCCTCAGATCTGAGCAGTTATTTTAAAGTTTTGATGCCCAGGGTCGATGCATGAAAAACTCTAACGTGCTGTGCGAAGGATCTGCATAGAGAACATGCATTGCGTCGATTCTCCTGGTGCTCCGTCGAATTTTCAGCCACTGGACAGGTGCTACATTGATTCTTTTGATGCGCACACAGCAGTGCGTTGATTTCCCATCACAGGTTACCAGCTTCCACTTTTAAGGGCCCAAGGACTGGATTTGGCACCATTTAGCAAGTCAGGACTCCCAACAGAAGAGCCCAGGCACTGGCAGATGAAGTCTTTGATGTCCCTGAGACTTCACAACACTAGGCAAGCTCAGTTCAAGCCCTTGAAGAACCTTGAGCAGGATGTAGACAACAAAGTCCAGTCCTTTCACTTCCAAGGTATAAGCAGCAGTAGGCCAGCACAGCAAAGCAACAGGGAGAGTGGCAGGTCCTCCACAAGCATCCAGCTCTTCTCCTGGCAGAATGTCCTCAAACAATTCTAAAGTTGTGCGGTCGGCAGTCCAATACTTATACTCATTATGAGAAAGTAGCCTCTTTCTAGCCTTGTTACCCCCACTTTTGGCCTGTTTGTGAGTATATGTCAGGGTGTTTTCACTGTCTCACTGGGATCCTGCTAGCCAGGGCCCAGTGCTCATAGTGAAAACCCTAGGTTGTCAGTATGTTTGTTATGTGTCACTGGGACCCTGCAAGCCAGGACCCCAGTGCTCATAAGTTTGTGGCCTATATGTATATGTTCCCCGTGTGATGCCTAACTGTCTCACTGAGGCTCTGCTAACCAGAACCTCAGTGGTTATGCTCTCTCTTCTTTACAAATTGTCACTAACAGGCTAGTGACCAATTTCACCAATTCACATTGGCATACTGGTACACCCATATAATTCCCTTGTATATGGTACTGAGGTACCCAGGGTATTGGGGATCCAGGAGATCCCTATGGGCTGCAGCATTTCTTTTGCCACCCATAGGGAGATCAGACTATTCTTACACAGGCCTGCCAGTGCAGCCTGAGTGAAATAACGTCCACGTTATTTCACAGCCATTTACCACTGCACTTAAGTAACTTATAAGTCACCTATATGTCTAACCTTCACCTGGTGAAGGTTGGGTGCAAAGTTACTTAGTGTGTGGGCACCCTGGCACTAGCCAAAGTGCCCCCACATTGTTCAGGGCAAATTCCCCGGACTTTGTGAGTGCGGGGACACCATTACACGCGTGCACTATACATAGGTCACTACCTATGTATGGCGTCACAATGGTAACTCCGAACATGGCCATGTAACATGTCTAAGATCATGGAATTGTCACCCCAATGCCATTCTGGTATTGGGGGGACAATTCCATGATCCCCCGGGTCTCTAGCACAGAACCCGGGTACTGCCAAACTGCCTTTCCGGGGTCTCCACTGCAGCTGCTGCTGCTGCCAACCCCTCAGACAGGTTTCTGCCCTCCTGGGGTCCAGGCAGAACAAAGGACTTCCTCTGAGAGAGGGTGTAGCACCCTCTCCCTTTGGAAATAGGTGTGAAGGCTGGGAAGGATTAGCCCCCCCCAGTCCTCTGGAAATGCTTTTATGGGCACAGATGGTGCCCATCTCTGCATAAGCCAGTCTACACAGGTTCAGGGATCCCCCAGCCCTGCTCTGGTGCGAAACTGGACAAAGGAAAGGGGAGTGACCACTCCCCTGACCTACACCTCCCAGGGGAGGTGTCCAGAGCTCCTCCAGCGTGCCCCAGACCTCTGCCATCTTGGATTCAGAGGTGTGCTGGCACACTGGACTGCTCTGAGTGGCCAGGGCCAGCAGGTGACATCAGAGACTCCTTCTGATAGGCTCTTACCTTTGTTACTAGCCTATCCTCCCTACCTAGGTAGCCAAACCTCCTTTTCTGGCTATTTAGGGTCTCTGCTTTGGGGAATTCTTACCGAATGCAAGAGCTCACCAGAGTTCCTCTGCATCTCCCTCTTCACCTTCTGCCAAAGGATCGACCGCTGACTGCTCAGGACGCCTGCAAAACCGCAACAAAGTAGCAAAGACGACTACTGCAACCTTGTATCGCTTATCCTGCTGCCTTCTCGACTGTTTCCTGGTGGTGCATGCTCTGGGGGTAGCCTGCCTCCTTCTTACACCAGGAGCTCTGAAGAACTCTCCCGTGGGTCGACGGAATCTTCCCCCTGCAACCGCAGGCAACAAAAGACTGCATCACCGGTCCTCTGGGTCCCCTACCAGAATGACGAGAGTGGTCCCTGGAACTCAGCAACTCTGTCCAAGTGACTCCCACAGTCCAGTGACTCTTCAGTCCAAGTTTGGTGGAGGTAAGTCCTTGCCTCCCCACGCTAGACTGCATTGCTGGGTACCGCGTGAGTTGCAGCTGCTCCGGCTCCTGTGCACTCTTCCAGGATTTCCTTCATGCACAGCCAAGCCTGGGTCCCCGACACTCTAACCTGTAGTGCACAACCTTCTGAGTTGTCCTCCGGCGTCGTGGGACTCCCTTTTGTGTCTTCGGGTGGAATCCGGTTCTCTCCTCTTCCAAGTGCCTGTTCCGGTACTTCTGCGGGTGCTGCCTGCTTCTGTGAGGGCTCCCTGACTTGCTGGGCGCCCCCTCTGTCTCCTCATCCAAGTGGCAACATCCTGGTCCCTCCTGGGCTACAGTAGCATCCAAAAACCCTAACCGTGACCCTTGCAGCTAGCAAGGCTTGTTTGCGGTCTTTCTGCATGGGAACACCTGTGCAAGCTTCTTCACGACGTGGGACATCCATCCTCCAAAGGGGAAGTTTCTAGCCCTCTTCGTTCTTGCAGACTTCACAGCTTCTACCATCCGGTGGCAACTTCTTTGCACCCTCAGCTGGCATTTCCTGGGCATCTGCCCACTCTCGACATTGTTGCGACTCTTGGACTTGGTCCCCTTGTTTCACAGGTACTCAGGTCCGGAAATCCACTGTTGTTGCTTTGCTGGTGTTGGTCTTCCTTGCAGAATCCCCCTATCACGACTTCTGTGCTCTCTGGGGGTTATAGGTGCATTTTACGCCTACTTTTCAGGGTCTTGGGGTGGGATATTTTTCTAACCCTCACTGTTGTCTTACAGTCCCAGCGACCCTCTACAAGCTCACATAGATTTGGGGTCCATTCGTGGTTCGCATTCCACTTTTGGAGTATATGGTTTGTGTTGCCCCTATACCTATGTGCTCCTATTGCAATCTACTGTAACTTTACATTGCTTGCATTACTTCCTTTTGCTATTACTGCATATTTTTAGTATTGTGTACATATATCTTGTGTATATTTGGCATCCTCATACTGAGGGTACTCACTGAGATACTTTTGGCATATTGTCATAAAAATAAAGTACCTTTATTTTTAGTATATCTGTGTATTGTGTTTTCTTATGATATTGTGCATATGACACCAGTGGTATAGTAGGAGCTTTGCATGTCTCCTAGTTCAGCCTAAGCTGCTCTGCTATAGCTACCTTCTATCAGCCTAAGCTGCTAGAAACACCTCTTCTACACTAATAAGGGATAACTGGACCTGGTACAGAGTGTAAGTACCCCTTGGTACCCACTACAAGCCAGGCCAGCCTCCTACACTCATTTGACATAGGAAAACTTCAAAGGAAGTTCTCTGTAGAGCACAAGACCCTGCCTCTACCAGTCCTGGCTCCAGACACTCTAGGGAACTGGAAACTGCTTTGTGTAAGCACAGGCAGAGCCCTATTCATGTGCAAATGTCAGCTCTTCCCTCCACTCTACCCCAGGAAGACTCATCAGGATATGCAGGACACACCTCAGCTCCCTTTGTGTGACTTTCTAGAGGGAATTCACGAACAGCCTGACCCAGACGTGTATTCCACAGCCAGGCAGTGGCACATAAATGTTAAGCAAGAAAATACACACTTTCTAAAAGTGGCATTTTCAAACTTACAATTTAAAAACACAAAACTCCCCATCTCTATCTGCTCCCATTGGGAAACTGCACTTAAAAGACATCTCAAGGCAATCCCTATGTTATCCTATGGGAGAGATGGGGGCCTTGCAATAGTGAAAAAACAAATTTAGCAGTATTTCACCACCAGGACACAAAACACCCCAGTACATGGCCTATCTTTTAAATACACTGTCCCTGCCCACAGGGCTGCTTTAGGCCTTCCTTAGGGGTGACTGACATTAAGTAAAAGAGAAGGTTTGCAACACAAAACTGCATACACAGACACTGCAGTGGCAGGTCTGAGACAGGTTTACAGGGCTACTTATGTAGGTGGTACAATTAGTGTGTCAGGTCCACTAGTAGAATTTGATTTATAGCCCCTGGGCACACACAGTGCAGTTTACTAGGTATTTGCCACTAAATCAAATAGGTCAATCATAGATAAACCAATCATCAATCCACTTTAGACAGAGAGCACGTGCACTTTAGCACTGGTCAGCAGTGGTAAAGTGCCCAGAGTCCTAAAACCAGCAAAAACGAATTAAAAAAAAATAGTAGGAAGAAGGCAAAAGGTTTGAGGATAAAGGGCCGTTTCCAACAGTCGCTATCGTGAGTACTTTGAATGCAAACTGTAGGAATTTATGGACCATCTTGCAGCCCTTTGGTTTCTTATTATGGGCTAGTAGGCAGTGCAACAGTGTGCAGTCTATTTGTATATGTGTAGTCCTCTTTAAATCAGTCACTACCTTTTCCCAGTAGTCCTGCACAGCCCGACATAGCCAGGCTAAGTGCATGAAGTTCGCACCATTGGCATAGCAGCGCAGACAACTATACTGCTGTGTGGGTGTCATGCATTGCAGGTTCTTGTGGGTCAGGTATGTCCTATGGAAGAAGTTGTAGTGTACCAGCTTAAAGAGTACTTTACTAGACACTGTGTGTATAAGTCTGCAGACTTCACTCTGTCTCTTCCAGTGGAAACGCTAGATCCGATTTCCACGCGGTGCGCATAGGTCAGAGGGCCTGTTGCACGGTTTCTCATTTTACTGTACATGAGTGTTATTACCCGCAATTCAGGAAGTCATCCAATGTGTGCGTGGTTCGTGGCGTGTCAAGATAGCTAGGCCAAGTCACTTTGGCCACCTCTGTGAGCCCTGTATAGTGCAAGTAGTTCCCTGGTCCAACAGGGCGCAGCCGCCTTCCCTCCATGCCTGAAAGCCCATATTGTCCATCATATTACGTATCACCCTCAGCATCCAAATTGGGAGTTCTCTTTGAAACGTGACTCTCTTCTGAGTCGCTTCAACAAAGCAGTGCCAAATTTTCACTGTCTGACGGACTACATATGGCCGGTCCCTGTCTACACCTGCTCTTTCCATTAGCATGGTTGGCAGTTGGTCTGCAGCGATCAAACCTGCCAAGAGTCGCTTCTCCCAGTTGTACCCATCATCAAACCATTTTGTTGCCTGCTGCAAGTGAGCGGCACAATGATATAGATCTAATCTCAGCATCTCTAAGCCTCCGTCTTCGTACTCTCTGGTCATGTTGACAAGGCCACTGTACGACAGCGACTAAGCATGAAACTCATCTGTTTAAAGACCTGCTTGGGGATGGGGCAAATCGTGTTCTGTAATGTGTACAGACATCTAAGCATCAAAACCATTTTTGCTATAGCCAGCCTACCAATCAATGATAGCGGCAATGTGTTCCAGAAGGCTACTGACTTCTGTAGAGCATGTATGGTCTGTTCTATGTGGAGACGTAGCCGCTGCATCTCGGCGTGGTCCACCTACATCCCTAGGTATTGAAAGTGTGCCATTTCCGAAATTAGTCCTGGGGTGGGAGGTGATCCAGCGATGTACCCGCAACGGCAGCCAGGGGAAACAGCAGAGATTTATTACGGTTGAGGCAGAGTCCAGACGTCCGCAAACTCCTCTAGGAGTTGCAAGAGTATGGGTAGTGCCACTCGAAGAGAGGTAACAGAAAATAACGCATCGCCTGCCTACCGGTATATTATATGGCGAGTGGTACCCAATCAGATGCCCCAGTCTTGAAGTTTGAGGCATGCCCATATTGCCATCGACTCTATGGCTATTGCAAACAGAAGGGGGGGACATGCTTCTGATTGGGTTCGACCCACTGGCACTCTCACATTGGGGCTGACGTAAAGCAGCTATACCCATTCCCGATACTAGTGACCAATTCCCATAACCCTAAGCACTTTGAGGAGGTAGCCCCAGTCCACTGTGTCGAAGACCTTTTCTAGATCTATGGAGACGAGTGCTGTAGGAAAGTACCATCTTGCCTGGCATGTTACCCCCATTTTTCACTGTATATATGTTGTTTTAGTTGTATCTGTCACTGGGACCCTGTTCACCAGGGCCCCAGTGCTCATAAGTGTGCCTGAATGTGTTACATGTGTAGTGACTAACTGTCTCACTGAGGCTCTGCTAATCAGAACCTCAGTGGTTATGCTCTCTCATTTCTTTCCAAATTGTCACTAACAGGCTAGTGACTAAATTTACCAATTCACATTGGCATACTGGTACACCCATATAATTCCCTTGTATATGGTACTGAGGTACCCAGGGTATTGGGATTCCAGGAGATCCCTATGGGCTGCAGCATTTCTTTTGCCACCCATAGGGAGCTCTGACAATTCTTACACAGGCCTGCCACTGCAGCCTGAGTGAAATAACGTCCACGTTATTTCACAGCCATTTTACACTGCACTTAAGTAACTTATAAGTCACCTATATGTCTAACCTTTACCTGGTAAAGGTTAGGTGCAAAGTTACTTAGTGTGAGGGCACCCTGGCACTAGCCAAGGTGCCCCCACATTGTTCAGGGCCAATTTCCCTGACTTTGTGAGTGCGGGGACACCATTACACACGTGCACTACATATAGGTCACTACCTATATGTAGCTTCACAATGGTAACTCCGAATATGGCCATGTAACATGTCTATGATCATGGAATTGCCCCCTCTATGCCATCCTGGCATAGTTGGCACAATCCCATGATCCCCCGGGTCTCTAGCACAGAACCCGGGTACTGCCAAACTGCCTTTCCGGGGTTTCCACTGCAGCTGCTGCTGCTGCCTGCCCCTCAGACAGGTTTCTGCCCTTCTGGGGTCCAGGAAGCCCTGGCCCAGGAAGGCAGAACAAAGGATTTCCTCTGAGAGAAGGTGTTACACCCTCTCCCTTTGGAAATAGGTGTGAAGGGCTGGGGAGGAGTAGCCTCCCCCAGCCTCTGGAAATGCTTTGATGGGCACAGATGGTGCCCATCTCTGCATAAGCCAGTCTACACCGGTTCAGGGATCCCCCAGCCCTGCTCTGGCGCGAAACTGGACAAAGGAAAGGGGAGTGACCACTCCCCTGACCTGCACCTCCCCTGGGAGGTGCCCAGAGCTCCTCCAGTGTCCCCCAGACCTCTGCCATCTTGGAAACAGAGGTGTTGGGGCACACTGGACTGCTCTGAGTGGCCAGTGCCAGCAGGTGACGTCAGAGGCTCCTTCTGATAGGCTCTTACCTCTCTTTGTAGCCAATCCTTCTTCCTTGGTAGCCAAACCTCCTTTTCTGGCTATTTAGGGTCTCTGCTTTGGGGAATTCTTCAGATAATGAATGCAAGAGCTCACCAGAGTTCCTCTGTATCTCCCTCTTCACCTTCTACCAAGGATTGACCGCTGACTGCTCCAGGACGCCTGCAAAACCACAACAAAGTAGCAAGACGACTACCAGCAACATTGTAGCGCCTAATCCTACCGGCTTTCTCAACTGTTTCCTGGTGGTGCATGCTCTGGGGGTAGCCTGCCTTCACCCTGCACCAGAAGCTCCAAAGAAATCTCCCATGGGTCGATGGAATCTTCCCCCTGCTAACGCAGGCACCAAAAGACTGCAACACTAGTCATCTGGGTCCCCTCTCATCCTGACGAGCATGGTCCCTGGAACACAGCAACTTTGTCCAAGTGACTCCCACAATCCAGTGACTCTTCAGTCCAAGTTTGGTGGCGGTAAGTCCTTGCCTCCCCACGCCAGACTGCAAAGCTGTGTACAGCGTGATTTGCAGCTGCTCCTGCTTCTGTGCACTCTTCCAGGATTTCCTTTGTGCACAGCCTAGCCTGGGTCCCCAGCACTCCGTCCTGCAGTGCACAACCCTCTGAGTTGGCCTCCGACGTCGTGGGACCCCCTTTTGTAACTTCATGTGGACTCCAGTTCACTCTTCTTCTAAGTGCCTGTTGGGGTACTTCTGCGGGTGCTGCCTGCTTCTGTGAGGGCTCTCTGAGTTGCTGAGCGCCCCCTCTGTCTCCTCCTCCAAAAGGCGACATCCTGGTCCTTCCTGGTCCTCAGCAGCACCCAAAAACCTCTACTGCGACCCTTGCAGCTAGCAAGGTTGTTTGCAGTATTTCTGTGTGGGAACACCTCTGCATGCTTCATCGCAACATGGGACATCTGTCTTCCAAAGGAGAAGTCCCTAGTCCTCTTTTTTCTAGCAGAACTCCAAGCTTCTTCCAACAGGAGGCAGCTTCCTTGCACCTTCATCCGGGGTTTCCTGGGCTCCTGCCCCCCCCCCGGACACTTTCGCGACTATTGGACTTGGTCCCCTTGCTTTGCAGGTCCTCAGGTCCGGAAATCCGTTATCAGTGCACTGCTGGTGTTTATTCTTCTTGCAGAATATCCCTATCACGACTATTGTGCTCTTTTGGGGTAGTAGGTGCACTTTTACTCCTACTTTTCAGGGTCTTGTGGTGGGTTATCTTGGACACCCTGACTGTTTTCTTAAACTCACAGCGACCCTCTACAAGCTCACATAGGTCTGGGGTCCATTCGTGATTCGCATTCCACTTTTGGAGTATATGGTTTGTGTTGCCCCTTTGCCTATGCTTGCCTATTGCAACCTATTGTAATTCTACACTGTTAGCATTACTTTTCTTGATCTTACTTACCTAATTTTGGTTTGTGTACATATAACTTGTGTATAGTACTTACCTTCTTACTGAGGGTACTCACTGAGATACTTTTGGCATATTGTCATAAAAATAAAGTACCTTTATTTTTAGTAATTCTGTGTATTGTGTTTTCTTATGATATTGTGCATATGATATAAGTGGTATAGTAGGAGCTTTGCATGTCTCCTAGTTCAGCCTAAGCTGCTTTGCCATAGCTACCTTCTATCAGTCTAAACTGCTAGAAACACCTGTTCTCTACTAATAAGGGATAACTGGACCTGGCACAAGGTGTAAGTACCTTTGGTACCCACTACAAGCCAGGCCAGCCTCCTACAGCCGTCTAGTCCTGTATAGACCCCTTGCGCTGGTTCACTTATGTGGCTTGGGGGTGGGGAAGACACCCACTGCTCCTCCTCAGTGTGTGGTGGCTTGCTTGCCATTGTGCGTACTGAGGAGACCTAGCAGCTTCATCACAATGGCAGTTTTCCGCTTCAAACAGTGCCTTGCCCCTCTCCGGCGACTCTCCCAGGCCGAGAGGCAGCGCCGCCAGCCACTCAGGGAAGGTCTGCACTGTATTGCCCAGGATCCACCAGGTTATCTCTGCTCCTGTTGAGGCACTGTGTCTGGGGGGAGTCCCAGGGCCAGAGCTCCAAAGCAGGCAAGACCTGTGGCCTCTTCCCTTGATTTCACCTCCCCTAGGGCCTCTACTCTTCTCCAGCCACAGATCCTGTGCCCCTGAGCGGACCCCAGGTGTGTCAGTGGTTGCAAAGGCGGCACACAGTTACTTCTACCAGCCGGGGGAGTTAATTGCCCAATCCCCACTGGCCGCGGGCAGGCGTGGTTTTCAGCCGCATGGTGCAATGTAGGTCTCTGTCGGGTCTTTCGTGCGGCCCTCATTGCCCTCGGCAGATTGCAACTGCCTCTCACTTCAGCCATCTGGGTGTCAATGCCTTTTGCTGCTAGGGCCCTATGACGACATTCTTTTTTAATCTAAATGCAGGATTTTGTAGTATTAAGGAGGATTACTGTGGACGGTGGGCTGATCCTCTCAGCCATGTTGCCTGGCCAAGCCCCCTCTTGAGTAGTTCTTTAACCTTGAGGATCGATGTGTGAAAATGTGACTGGCACACTGACACATGATTCCTCATATGATAGAAACTCCTTCTTTAGTGACCTGAATAGCCTCGACATTTTAGTGGTCTATTACTAATAACCTCTTGACATTTTAGTGGTCCTTTACTAGGACCTGAAAAAAGAAGAACAGGAAATCTAAAAGGAACACTTGATCACATGTTGTGCTGAGAGGCAGACAAAAATTAACAGATTTCAGAAGGCCCTAAAGAGCCATATATAAGACTCCTGATATAATTTTTGGTTTTCTCTACATCAGTACTGAGATCAGCAGCACCTACTGATGCCGGTATAATGGTACTATCTAAAAAACATTCCACATTCAGTCTGGCGTCTGGTGGTTAAGGTTCATACTAGGAATATTTGTGAACAAATATACACCGAAGTGTGCTTTTCCTTTTGAAATTAAGCCTTAGTAGTGTGTCTGTACCTTCATTTATTATTATTTTCAGATTTATTACATTTTTACTGATGGTGCTTGCCTGATGAATTAAATAATCCATAAAGGACTATACTTAAATTTAATCCCGGGACGTCTTTATTTTAAATATATTTTTACAAAGTAAAAGCATCCTCTACTAAAGTGCAACAAAAAAAACACTTTTCAGAATTGAGGTTTCTCCTACATTTCTTAGAAATAAATATGCTTATGCAACATAGATGGAAAATGTATTTACCAAGATTAAGTGGCTTGTGGTGACAGACATCCTTGATAAGTGCGTCCACATTGGCAACTATCTGTTCACAAGGCATATGCAACTGAAATACATAATGCAAACAATACTTAATATACAATTAGGCGTGTGTGGCAAGTGCTTATCAGTACTCTTGATTACAGCTCAAAAACATACATTACCAGACGTTCACAACTTGTCCACAGTTATCATGCTCAAGGATATCTTATTCACAAACATTCAAATGTAGTGACGAAACGGAAACGTAATTAACAATTAACTTTTTCTGAGTGCAGTGGGAGAGAGGATGGGACGTTAAGGTTATTTATGCACATCTATATTTAAACGTAAATAATATTTTTATGAAACTTTTCTTTAGATGTTTTTCTTTAGCTTTCTCTTGACCCACCCCAAGCAAAATGTTTCTTAATATGTGAGGAAACTCCACCATCGCCAAGTTCTTGTGACTTTCCACACCAGCAGACCAAATCTGCAGAGGCAGAGTGCCTGCGCATGGACTGGCAGTGCTGCACAGTTGGAGGCTGTGCTATGGAAACCTTAAAGAAACTGAGATTGATACAAAGCTGGACTGGCTGGACCGGGAATTGGGCGTTTCTCTTGGAGGCTGGAAGAGTGGTGGGGGGCTGGGATACTTTTGTTGGGGGGGTGGGGGGCAAGAGGTGATGTAGCAATGCAGCATTTTTAAAAGAACTGCAGAGCGCCTTGTATATCCAACACAAAATGCCTACCAGTATGGATGACGTGAATCCTATACCTTGTAGTCAATCAATCAGCATTTGTATAGCACAGCTCTATCTCCCCTACGGGTATACAATCAGTTTGCCACAGTCTATTTTAGCAACGATGGACTGGAGGCTGGACCTCAGTTCTAATAACATGGTAGCTGTGATATAGTTGGGGTCTGATGTCTTCAAATGTGGTGCTCTGTACTCGTCAAGCATGGGATCAGTGCAACATGGAGTTGATCTCATGTCACAGGACAGTTTGCATTGCTTTGAGTCACCTTTCCCCATTGTGGCCCACAGCAGGGCTTAGCATGCTGCTATATCTTTAATCGTTTTAAAACACACAAGGGACAACCCAGAGGTACTAAGGGACCAGGGACATGTATTTTATAAAGAAACAAGTGTGCTTTAGAAAAAAGGACTATATATTTAAATACCACATAGAATCACAATGAAGTTTATGGAAAACATGCAATTAACCAGTATATATATTCCAAACGAAAGTAAGAAAACAGTATAGTGGGAAAATAAAAACGTCTAGCAAACCATAAATCATAATTGCTCAGGCATAGCCTATAGGACGGAAAGCATTGTTAAATTTACAATTTTACAGTACTCTTGCTCATGTCAAAACAAATATTATTGTACAGAGTCCAAGTACTAAACATTGACAACATTTCGATCCCTTTTGTGATTGATGGGATTATCATCAGGACATAAAAATTATGCCTAACATCCACATAAGTAGTCACTGACTATATAACCAAGACCTGTTAAAAGCAAGGGAAGAAACAAAAAGGAGAAAAGATAAAAGGTTAAGAGAGAAAAAATAAAAAAAAATAGATTGAATTTTGCGTTATGTCAAAAATATAATACAAATGTGCTGCCACACCATGCATCACATGCAGGAAACATTTATAAAATTATGTCTGGTGATGATCCCAACAATTCATTCCTTCTGCCCTACCTGGGGGGCAGAAAGCGCACTAGGCGACAGGGACTTTAAAAAAAAAATTATGTATAGGTGAGGGGGGCTGCCCAAAATGGGCATGTCAGTGCCCCCCACCCACCTCCAAATATGAGAGAGGCAGAAAGCCCTCTAGGCACCAGTGATTATTTTTCTTTCAAACTTTGGGGTGGGGGACTGTCCAAATGGGCTAGCCAATGCCCCCACCCCAAACATGTAAACAGTCTATCTGCAAACACCCTCCTGGTGGGGGGAGAGAAAGGGGGACTATACCCCTATTCTACCCCAGGGGGGCGGGGGGCAGAAAGCCCACTAGAACCCAGGGAAGATTTTCTTTTTTTTTTTTTTTTTTTTTAAAGAAGGGGTGGGGGCATGGCCATGGCCACACCCCAAATAAATGGGGACAAAGTCTTTCAGCCCCTCTAGTGGGGGATAGGGGAATTACCACTGATTTGCACGCCCCTCCCCACTCCCCAAGGAAGCAGAAAGACCACTAGACACCAGGGAATTAAAACTCAAAAAAATAGAGGTGTGGGCTGCCCACCACCATAGGCATGGTTATGCCCCCCACACAAACTAAAGGGCGTAACATTCTACTGCTTTCATATATGGGCTAAGAGAGCTTGGCTAACTCCCAATATCGTCCACAATTATGAGCAGTTGCACTCCTTGGACTTGGGTATGTTGCCACCTGGAAAAACATACCTGACCCAGACACATCTGAAAACTAAACATCTGGGGGAGTCCAGGGTTGTTGCTTCACATGCACCCCACACCATTTTCTTACACACAATGCCATGCCAACCTCCATCTTTGCCTGAAATCATGCATTTTCCCTACATTTCTGTGATGGAAAATGTATACCACCCAGCATTGCCCCATCTGTACGGATGAAAACAATCTGCCCCACTAGTGTGGATGCTTAAAACAGTCAGCCTAAAAACATTTGGAAAAAAAACTGCCCTTCTAAACCACTTTGGCCCCCCCTCAATTTCTACACATTTGTGGCCCTTCACTGTCACAGGCACTTGGCCCACCCTACACAAGTGAGGTATCATTTTTATCAGGAGACCGAGGGGACGCTGGGTGGTAGGTAATTTGTTTGTGCTAGTGCTGTGATCCCCCACAGAAATGCGAGGAAAATGTGATATTTTTCTGCTAAATTTGAGGTTTGTAGGGAATTCTGGGGGATCCACGCAAGCCACACCTCCCTGGACTCCCTTGCGTGTCTAGTTTTCAGAACTGTATGGGTTTGGTAAGTTTCCCAGGATGGCTGCCGAGCCCAGGACCAAAAACACAGGTCCCCTCTTGCAAAAACAGGTCATTTTGTGATAAATAATTTTGATGTCTCCACAATACGTTTTGGGCCCCTCCCTGTCGCGGGCAGCAGGCCTATCCACACAAGTGAGGTACCAGTTATATCAGAAGACTTGGGGAAATACTGGGTGGACGGAATCTTGTGGCTCCTCTCAGATTCCAGCACTTTGCCTCACAGAAATATGAGGAAAATGTGTGTTTTAGACACATTTTGATTGCAAGGGATTCTGGTTATCAGAACCTGGTTAGAGCCACACAGGTCACCCTGTCCTGAATTGTCCTGGGCATCTATTTTAAAAAAATGTACAGGTTTGCTAGGTTTCCCTAATTGCCGGCTGAGCTAGAACCCAAAATCCACAGCTAGGCACCTTGCAAAAAAACATGTTGGTTTTCAGTGGAAAAATGTGATGTGTCCATGCTGGGTTCTGGGGGCATTTCCTGTTGCGGGCACTAGGACTACCCACACAAGTGAGGTAGCATTTTTATCGGGAGACTTAGGAGAATGCTGGGTGGAAGGAACTTTGTGGCTCCCTTCAGATTTCAGAACTTTGCGTCACAGAAATGTGAGGAAAATTAGTTTTTTTAGACACATTTTGAGGTTTGCAAAGGATTCATGGTAGAAAAATGAGGTAGGAGCTACACAAGTCAGCCCATCCTGGATTCCCCTAGGTGTCTAGTTTTAAAACATGTACAGGCTTGCTAGGTTTCTCTAGCTGCCGGCTGAGCTAGAGCCCAAAATCCACAAGCTAGACACTTTGCAAAAAATGTGTCAGTTTTGAGTGGAAAAATGTTCTGTCCACGTGTTTTGAGGGCTTTTCCTGTTGCGGGCACTAGGCCCACCCAGTGAAAAACCATTTGTATCGGGAGACTAGGGGGAATACAGAATAGAAGAGCAAGTGTTATTAACAATTGTCTTTTTCTGCATTTGCTGTTTCCAAATGTAAGACAGTGTGTAAGAAATATGTCATTTTGAGAAATGCACTGTAATTCACATTCTAGTAAGGGTACCCCAAAATTCAGAGATGTGCAAATAACCACTGCTTCTAAACACCAAATCTTGTGCCTCTTGCGGAAATACATAGGTTTCCTTGATACCTATTTTTCACTTTTTATATTTTACCAAATGAAATGCTGTATACATGGTACACAATGAAAACCCATTGCGAGGTGCAGCTCATTTATTGGCTCTGGGTACCCTGGGTTCTTGGTAAACCTACAAGGGCTATATATCCTGCAATTAAAAGGGTCCAGCAGACGTAACTGTAAATTGCCTTTGAAAATCTGCCATGGTTGGAAAAAGTTACGAATGAAAACGTAGACAGAAATTGCTTTTATTCTTCAACTCAATTTCAATAGTTTTTTTAAATTTCAAGTGTTACTTTCTATAGGAAAGACTTGAAGGATCTACACAAATGACCCCTTGCTGAATTCAGACTTTTGCCTACTTTTCAGAAATGTATGGTTTTCCGGGATCCACCATTGGTTTCAAACCCATTTCTGTCACTAACTGGAAGAAGGCTGAAAGCACAAAAAATAGGAAAAATGGGATGTGTCCCAATATAATGCTAAAGCTGTTAAAAAACGTTAGTTTTCTGACTCTAGTCTGCCTGTTCCTGAAAGCTGGAAAGATGGTGATTTTAGCACCACAATTCCGTCGATGATGCCTTTTGCAGGGAAAATGGCAGATGCTTTCTTCTGTAAAAAATCCAACTTTTAGCTACATTTTGGCTCATTTCTCTGTCCCCTCCCGGGGAATCCACAAACCCTAGATTCCTTTAGAATCCCCAGGATGTTGGAAAAAAGGACAAAAATATGGCATGGAAAGCTTATATGGACAAAATGTTATGGGGCCTACATGCAAAATACCTCAAATAGCTAAAAAAAAATTGCTTAACACAGGAGGGGGAAAAGGCTCAGCAGCTAAGGGTTAAGGATCACAAGAAGAAAATCAATCATTCCTGGAAAGCTTGCCAGGATAAGCTGTTGGATATGTCTGTCCCTTGGCATACATTTTAGATTTGGTTTTCCTAGCAAATGACACTGGTAACCCTATCGACCCTAATATTTTGGCTGGCTGGGCCCAACGGTCGGTTGAGGCAGGAGATACTCTACCGGTCACTCACAATATCCAGGCTCCTCCTTCAGAGACCAGAGCAGGCGAAGCTCCTCAGGCTGGAATTACTGGCAGAGAGGAACTGCCTTCTACCCTGCCCGACCACGAGGCTTCCGAGGGCGATTTCATCAGGGGAATGGTCGTGGATCAGCTTCCAATACCTCTTTCTAAGGCAAGTCCTCACCTTTTTTCCCATATAGAACTAGGAGGCAGGATTCATCCTTTTTTTCATGGTCATACATAACCCAGAATGCGTGGATTCCTAAAACAGTTCAAGGTTTTCACCTAGATTTTAACGAGACAACAGTTCAGAAGTCCACTCCTCGTCCACTCTTTTTTCCAGCCCACAAGAGGCTCTTCATAGAGTGGGAGGCGGCTTTCCTCTTATAAAAAAAGAGCTATCGCCCCATGTCAACCCCATCCTATGGGTTTCTTAAGCCACATTTTCCTTGTGGGCAAAAAGGAAGAGGCTTTCACCTGGTCTTCAACCTCAAACAGTTCAACTCTCAGATTATTTACCGGTACTTCAAAGCAGAAGGAATTCACTTGTTGAGGGAATTGTTGAGAGAAGGTGACTACATTATCTACCTCACAGTACAAATTTTATGTCATCATAGATTTTTGCAATTTCAATGGCAAGAAATTTCTTACAAGTTTTTGGTGATGTATTTTGGGGTTCCATCAGCCCCTTGGTGTTTTACCAAATTACTCAAACCAGTGGTGGACTTCTTGAGAGAAAGAGTTATTTGCATGATTATATATGTAGATGATGTCCTTCTGATGTCTCACGACCACCGGGTACTCAAGAAACAATTGAGTCTCACAATTTCCTTGCTGGAGTCTCTGGGTTTTGTCATCAATTACGACAAGTCTGATCTAGTCACTGCACAGCAGATAACTTTTCTGTTTTTTTTTCAACAATTATGTCTCAAGCCTCCCTGGTAATTCAACTCCAGACAGAGCAATAAAGATGGAGATTCTCAAGTCGCTGGCCTGCCTCTCTACATTGGTTGACTCGACAGGTGGGTCTCTTGGCATCCTCTATCAAAGCCATATTTCTGGGCCCTCTCCATTATCAGGCCCCTCATTTGCATAAAGGATTGTCCTATTCACATCTGAGTGCTCTAACTTAGAAGTGTGTCAAGAATTACAGTGGTTGCTCGAACACATGGAGGCCTGGAATGGGAGGGACATTTTTGGTCTCGTTCTAGATATGGTGATGGAGTGAGATGCCAGCTGTTGGGGTTGCGGAGCCCTCTGTGGCATCCTTTCCACAGGGAGATGTTGGTCCAAAGCAGAACTTTCTTCACACATGAACTGTCTAACATTGCTGGCCAGTTCCTTTGAGATTTACTCCTTTTTGCCCCATCACTCACTGTTGTATCCTCCTGAAGGTGGACAATTTATCAGCAGTCCAATACATCAATCGTTTAGGAGGCACATGTTCTCATATCCTGCCAGAGATATGAAAGAGCTTCTGGCATTGTTGCCTTCAGCATCAGATCTCAGTCATTGTGATGCATCTCCCAGGATCCCAGAACCTAGTGGTGGACTTTGGCACCTCAAAGATTCCAACAATTGGGAGTTGAATCCGATTCTGCTCTCCAAAATCATGCAGAGGTGGGGTCCATGTCAGACAGCCCTGTCTGCTTCCTGCCTAATGCTCCAATTACCATCCTTTTCCAGTTGGAGATCGGATCCATTAGCTCTGGCAACACATGCCTGACGTGTCTCAATTATGCCTTTCTCCCCCTTTTGTATGGTGTTGAGAGTGACCCTGGACCCTCTTGGGAATCTGCACCCTTTAGTCGAGTCACTTAAACTCCAATTAGTAGCCTGGAGACTTTCCCACGACACCGGCAGGTGCCAGGATGTTCAGAACAGACTCTTAATCTCATTGACAAGGCGTGGTCAAAGTCTATCCATAAATTATACCAGGCAGCCTGGAGGTGATGGTCTAGCTGGTGTATGGAACAGGGTTTGGATCCCGTAGCAGTGTATGTGAATCATGTCAATTTTCTGGCATCTCTTGAATGCTCTTACTGTACTGTCAATGCCTATCAATCAGTAATTTCCACTGGACATCTTTCACTAGCCAATAAACGGGTGGGAGAACACCCGCTAGTATCAAGGCTTCTCAGAGGAGTACATTTTACTGTGCCTCCCTAACCTAAATATTAATCACTTTGGGATGTTTCCATTGTTGTTAGGTATCTAATCTTGGCCTGATAATCTTCTTTTAAATAGCAAATAGTTGCCACAGAAGTTGACGCTCTTGTTGTGCCCTGTCTCCTGCAAGCGGGTCTCGGATGTTTGAGCTCTGGATCTTGCAGGTAGATCGTTTACCACTGAAGGGTTTTTCTTTCTGATATCCAAACGAACCAAATCAGCAACCAGACAGGTGTTTTCTTTCACTCTGCCAACAGACAGGAAGCTTTGTGTAGTTCAGTGCTTGCAAGGCTATGAGATGATTACTGCCCTGATAAGAAATTCTCCTTCTGGTCTGTTACTGATTTTTTAGTGCACCCTCATACACCTGTGTCTTGTCCCACTCTAGCACACTGGGTGAGTAGGCTCCTTTCCGAAGCCAGAATAGATACTTCTATCATTGGAGATCATTCTGTTTGAGGAGCTATGGCCTCCAGGTACTTTGCTGCTGGAGCTAGGTTAGAGGAAATTATAAGCATGGCGGACTGGTCTCAGATTCCATGTTTAAAGAATTTCATCATAAACCAGTAAGTAATCCTTTTTCTTTGGTGGTAGACAAGTTTTAAAACTTTCATAATCCGAATCCCCAGTTTTTCTGTTTGTTTACATGGCTGGTATGTTTATAAAAACAAAGAAGAGAATGCATCATTTTTGCCCCTGTGTCCTTAACAGAATTGAAAATTCTTGTCATGAATACTAGAAAATGTTCGATTGTTCATTGGGTTCATGCTACAGAACAGGTAATGAGAGAACAAGGGAGAGCTACCATTTGACAGTGGGTAGAACACAGAAATAAGTCAGGTTAGTCCTGCGTTATAGTTGACTTTGAGAAATCTGGCTTTCCATACCTCTGTGCCTTTTAACTTTATGGCTGAGGGACATGTTATCTGGAGACAGGAATGAGTACAAAGAGCATGATTCTTACCAAGGCTCTCGTTCCACAATGATGAGAAGATCTAAAAGATTTTTTATCTTTTTAACAACTACCAAAGCCGGCATCTACAACACAATATTTAGAAAAAGCATTGTAATGTGACGCTAGATAGAGAACACCAAGAGGTGAATTAAATTCAAAGTTTCTTAAGGCTTTCATTGCTGTGACTATGTGCAAACAAACGTCTATAATAGGAATAATCAAACTCACAGCATAACACTGCAGAATAAATTAGACTTCCTGGCAATTCCAGGGAATTTTGTAACCTGATTTGCCTAAGAATTGTCACAATATGAAGGAAAGAATGAATGAGATATATAAACCATGAACAGTGGGTAAGTCATCCCAGCACTGGGAACCTCTAACTTCACAGAGAGTCAATTAAAATGGACAGAGGCAAAGAACAACAAAGTTTTAGGGTATCTCCTCAAGGATACACGATTGGGTCGACCAGAGAGCAGGGGATAGAGAGTTTCAGGAATTTAAGAATTAAAAAGATCTGTCACCTATTTTGGAGCACTGAATGACCAGGATTCTCAGCAGGTGTAAGGGTACAGGGTGTAAGGGATCATGTACTAGAAAAACAAAGGTCGAGGAAGTTGTCCTAAGAGAAGGCAAACAGCAGTCTTTTGAATGGTCTGTAGCCATGCCAACGTTTTATTGGGTAAGCCCTATTTCGGCGTTCCCATAATGAATATGGGATTAATGAGAGCAAGGGCAAATGTTTTTAAGTTGTCTGTAGGATGTAGAGGTTAGGAGTTCTCAAAGCAGGAAGCAAGAGGAGCTTATCTTCCTAATTTTAGGCTTGAGTGTGACAGGAGCCACAAAGGTTCAAATACGTTCTTAACAGTGATATACTGCGAAAGAGGTTCCCCGTGGAACAATACCTGCTCCCAAGATAAAAATCTATTTTTTCACAGTTCAATCTCTCAAGGGTCAAGGTTCATCAATAAGCAATGAAAGACACAGTAATGTAGCTGAATCCGAATTTCAGACACTTCCATGTCTAATCTAACAAGAACGCAGGTATGTTTAACACAACTGAAAATTTTGAAACTGAAGGAGCGGGCAAGTGCAACAAGAGGATTTACATACACAATTAAAGTGTGAGGCTGAGTGCAATGCCCCGAGAACCCACACAAAGAAAAGGCTTGTGGCCAGAGAGAAACTGTGGGGTACAAATAGCAGAGAGAAGGGAGAGGAACCGTGGTCGGGCACTGCCCTTTACCGCTACCTTGAAGAGGAGAATAAGAGACAGTGGGGAAGTGTTGGAGACTTCCAGTAAACGATCACCATGCTGTCCCTTTCATTAAGTTAAATCTGGTTGTCAATGAGGGCAGCTAAAAGCAAAGATTCAGTTTTGTGGCAAGGGCACAAGCTAGTCTCAGCAGCATCCAAAAGGCTGTGCTGGCTGAGCTCAATTTAGGTTCAGACAGGAGAATGAGCAAGAAATTATTATGCTTTTTGGATGGGTCAGCTTTAGGGTTTATTCAAAAGTCAGCTTCCAAGCATGAGGTGTAGCAGCAAAGCTTAGGGAACAGTTAGAGTTTTCTCTGAAATGGGGTGACCATGGTAGACGCTAGTTTAAGATTTCTAGGGGGTGTCAAGGGTCAAACGGTGACCCTAATTATGCAACAGGAGTTGAAGGATGACAATTGCTTGGATTAGAAAGATCCTGTATAGCCCTTAAAATTTCTAGGAAAGGATTTTTGCATCAAAGATGTGTGTTTTTCAATCTTTCTGCCTATGTGGCTTTGGGTTGGCACTGCACATTTTTAAAGATGCTAAGCAGATTGGCTTAGGAGGAGTCAGAGAAGTCTTTATTCCATGTGTCTAATTTTTGGTAGATTTCTTTGGAGCACAAGGCTCTCCATCTATAATGGGTCATATTAAGGAAAGAGCATTGAGAAATGACAGTCTTGAAGAACAAGTTACTTACCTTTGATACCACCTTTTGTGGTAGAGACTAATAGCAGATTCCGCACATTGTGAATATCCCCAAGCTGGAGCCAGATAAATTTCAATAGTAATTCCTCTGTACATCGGTTAATGGCATTGTGTAGCTCCATGCCGGATCTGTCCTGCCTTTGATGTGATACCACAGCCACTATCTGCACTACTTCCATATGCCAACATCTGTTTCTTTCTGTCCATGCGGTCAGATGCGGAACCCCTAGAAATTAAAGTGTGCCAGTGAGCAGATCTATAGATTGGGATCTTATTAGCAGACTGTACGAATCCATTCTACAGAATGGGAAAGTGGGTGGGTCGGTCAGAAATGTTAGATAGAGGCTCTATGAGAAGACGTTACCAAAAATAATATGTTCTTCTGGTAGAGACTTCTATTGAAGATTATCCTCTTGTGAATTGGTACCAAAACAATACATCCTAGATGGTGTATCTGTGGAATGACACAGACCTGACAACCTGCAGGACAAATCGGACAAAGCACCAGCCCTGCCAAATGTAGCTGTCCAGACAATAGTATTTTGTGAACATATGGAGGGATGTACACAAAGCAGCCTAACAGACGTCCAAGACTGGCACACCGCGCCAGAACAGCAGTAGCAGTCTTTGCTCTGGTGGTGAAATGAGCATGCAAGCCTTCTGGGGGTTGCTTCTTAGCTAGCCCATATTTTTATTAATAATAAAATCCATCAGGAGAAGATGCTTTTATGTACCACTTTGTTCTTTTTGGCTCCAGAGCAGGCGTATTCCTGTTCAAATGATTTTTTTAAATTACACAGTTCAACAGACACCCTGCCTAGGGTTAGCAAAAATAAAATAAATGAATGCGCCCAGTATCCCCACACCAGCCAAATTCACAGATTGGCAATCTTTCCTAAATGTCACAGAGGAATAATTAAATACTACGGTTCAGGATAGTACCTATAATTCAGCACTTTCAAGTTCCGGTGGGTGGTTATTGGGGCCACTAGACAAGAATGAGTGTCAGAAGTGTTTTGTAAATTCCTCAGGGGGTTTTATGATTAGCCGGCCGGACACTTGCTTTGTCTCGGGTCAACACTTGAGTATAGTTACCACATACAGTGTGGGTAAACTGTGCCAACAATGGTTATGCACTGACACCTTAGCAGCAGCTAAAGAGCACCTTAGTCTCCTATCAGAGGAAGTAGACTTGCAGGATTTCTTGATAGGTCCAAGAAAACTCCGCTCTAAACGATTCCTGTATGCCATATACAATGATATCTGGAAGGTTTCGCAAATGGAAGTCACTGTACATTTAAGGCAGATAGAGAAGGAAAATTTGGAAAAAGCTTTGGCTGTTGTCGATAATGGCATGAATACTCTGTCCAACAGAGTATACACCCTTAATAATATAGGGGGTCATTACAACATTGGCGGTAAAAGCCGCTTACTGCCGTGCAGAAGACCGCCAACAACGCCGCGGCTGCGGAATTCCGCCACAGCTATTATGACCCACATCTCGGAACCCGCCAAAATTCAGACACCCACTCAAGTCCGCCACACCAAAGGTCAGTAATAAACTGGTGAAAACAAAACCTCCACCGTCACGCCAACAGAAATACGCCCACGCTATCACGACACACGAATCCACGTGGCGGTCTTTCAACCACGGTATTCCATTGGCGGTACACACCGCCGCACTCAAAATACACACACTCTTACAAAACACAGCCACATTGGACAATTCAAAATACACATACCTGATACACATACACACACCACTCCCACACACCCAATACAATATAAAACACACACCCACATCACCCACAAACCCCTACTACTAAAAGTTGAGAACGAAGCACAGAGAGAGACACCACCAGCAAGTACAACAGCATCCACAAGCACATAACACCATCACCCACACAACGTCCACGCATCTCACACAACACACCACTACATATCACCACACTTATCACCACACACACCACCCCACACATCACCTATACCACCCTATGGCACGGCAAAGACAGGCCAGGTTCTCGGAGGAGGAGCTCAGGGTTATGGTGGAGGAAATCATCGGGTAGAGCCACAGCTATTTGGATCACAGGTGCAGCACACCTCAATTGCAAGGAAGATGGAGCTATGGCGAAGAATAGTGGACAGGGTCAACGCAGTGGGACAACACCCAAGAAATCGGGAAGACATCAGGAAAAGGTGGAACGACCTACGGGGGAAGGTGCGTTCCGTGGTCTCAAGATACCACCTGGCGGTTCAGCGGACTGGCGGCGGACACCCACCTCCTCACCCACAACTAACAACATGGGAGGAGCAGGTCTTGGCGATTCTGCATCCTGAGGGCCTCGCAGGAGTTGGTGGAGGAATGGACTCTGGTAAGTCAAATCTTAACTATTACATCCCGCCACCCTACCTGCATGCTATCACATACCCCCACCCTCGCCCTCACCCCATCACTCCAACTCCACACAAATGTACCAATATCACAAACCACACATCCCAACACCAAGCCCTGCATGCAAGAACAAAGCATGGACACCCATCACTAAAGCATGCCCACTGCACATACCCATACACCCCCCTAAGCCATCATCCCATAAGCTCCCACACAGGAATGCGAGCACTGGGGTACACGGTCACCCACCCATTGCACACCATGCCACACACAGATGCAATAATCATGCCTATCCACCCCTGCACTGCAGGACCACTACCCAACGTCACCAGACAGGAGGGTCCAGACATGTCCACTCCACCCACAGAAGAGGCCCACAGTGATGACAGCACCTCTGTCCAACTGGATCTAGATGACCAGCCCGGACCATTGAGGGCCTCAGGACAGTTGGTTCCCCTCAGGCCACCACAGACCTTCCCCCCTCTGGAAACACCAGCACAGCACCCACCCAGCGGGCCCATACCTCCGTCCCCAGGACACGTCCATCAGCTGTGTGTCCACCACTACAGGGAACCCAGGATAACCCACCACCCCAACAACAGGGAACTGGGGGCAGTGGCAGTGGGCACACGGTCCAGGGGACGGAGGCCCAGGAACACAGAGGAACTGGGAGGACTGCTGTGCGACAGGGGGCGGACAGGCCAAGGGAACCCACTCTCCACGAGGCCCTCTCCTCCATCATGGGAGCATACCACCACTCCCAGGAGACGATGGCAACGGTACTGGCCAAGTTTCAGGAGACCCAGCGCTTGCAGGAGGAACAGTATATGGGCTTCAGGGAGGAACTCAGAACCATCAGCTCCACCCTGGGCACCATCGTAGGGGTGCTGAAGGAACTTGTGAACACCAGGAGGGACACTGTGGCACTACAAGGGGCCCCTGACACTAGCATGGACGATGAATTGCCCAACACCTCTGCCGGCGCTAGTGGACAGGACTCCCCGCCACAGGACCACCACACCAGCACCCCACCCCTTGCAGAGGGAGAACCACCCCGCAAACGGTCCCTGAGATCCAGGAACAAGACAGAGCACGATGCCAAGACCCCCGCCAAGAAATGAGACCACCCTGATTGTCATCCCACTGTCCCACTTTGTCACCCTGTCCATAATTAAACTGCCCCAGCTCCACTTCCTATGCCCATATGGGCAATGCACCTGTGAGACTAATAGATTGGACTCTGCCATGGACACTCCTCCGCCATCACCCCTCACCATTTAACTTCCCCCTCCAATATTTTGCATTTAAATAAACATACCTAAAGCACAAAATGATATGGAGTCTGTCTGTGATTTCGAAATAGTGTATTTGCAATTACAGTGACAAAATGTTCTTGAAATAGTAATGTCAACATACCTATGTCACACAGCTCTAGTCCATGAGGAATCTAAGCAGATGGCACACGTTGGGACCCACATCTGTGAAACCGTAAGGGAAAGTGACAATTCAGTGACCATACACTGGGTGAAAACGACAGACAGTAGAGAGGTAGTAGTGTAAAAGTACATGTAGTAGGCAGGAATGTTTTCTCACCTGTGTTTCACTGGAAATATTGCTGGATCACTGAGTCCCTATTCTGCATGTCTTCTTCCTCTGCTTCATCCTCATCACTATCCACAGGCTCCACAGCTGCCACAACACCGCCATCTGGACAATCCTCCTGCAGAAAAGGCACCAGTCGTCGCAAAGCCAAGTTGTAAAGCATACAGCAGGCCGCGATGACCTGGCACACCTTCTTTGGTGAGTAGAATAGGGATCCACCTGTCATATGCAGGCACCTGAACCTGGCCTTCAGGAGGCCGAAGGTCCGCTCGATCACCCTCCTAGTTCGCTCATGGGCCTCATTGTAGCGTTCCTCTGCCCTGGTCCTGGGATTCCTCACTGGGGTCAGTAGCCATGACAGGTTGGGGTACCCAGAGTCACCTGCCAATGGAGAGGGACAACTGTTAGACACACACTAACCTGTAGGGATAACCCCAGACAACCATTCCCACTGTCTTGCTTCCAGGCGCTCACCTAATAGCCACACACGGTGCCTCTGGAGTTGACCCATCACATAAGGGATGCTGCTATTCCGCAGGATGTAGGCATCATGCACTGAGCCAGGGAACATGGCATTCACATGGGAGATGTACTGGTCTGCCAAACATACCATCTGTACATTCATGGAATGATAACTCTTCCGGTTTCTGTACACCTGTTCACTCCTGTGTGTGTGTGTGGGGGGGGGCAACCAAAGCCACATGGGTCCCATCAATGGCACCTATGATGTTGGGGATATGTCCAAGGGCACTGAAGTCACCTTTCACTGTAGGCAAATCATCCACCTGAGGGAAAACAATGTAGCTCCTCATGTGTTTCAGCAGGGCAGACAACACTCTGGACAATACGTTGGAAAACATAGGCTGGGACATTCCTGATGCCATGGCCACAGTTGTTTGAAAAAGACCCGCTTGCAAGGAAATGGAGCACTGATAGCACCTGCACTTGAGGGGGGGATTCCTGTGGGATGGCGGATTGCTGACATCAGGTCTGGATCCAACTGGGTACACAGATCCTGGATGGTGGCACGTCAAACCTGTAGGTGATTATCAAATGTCTTTCCTCCATTGTCAACAGGTCCACCAGCGGTCGGTACACCGGAGGATTCCGCCATCTCCTCACATGTCCCAGCAGACGGTGCCTATGAAGGACAACAGCGACCACAGAGTCAAACAACTCAGAGGTACGTACCCACAGTTTACCCAGAACACTAATCATACACAATAGGTGGCCTGTATGTGTGTTGAGACCAGGCCTAGGTATGTGTGACGCAGTTGGAAATTAGGCCATGTGGGCCCCTGAAATGGCGGCTGCCTGACCTCTAAAGTGGGACAATGGGATGTGAGGTAACTGCGCTGGCGTTGTACACCGTCACGGTAGGTGGTCGGAGACCGCGGCGCAATGCTCCACTGGTTAACATTGGACCCTATGGGTCCCAGGAGCCAATGACGATGTACACCGGTGGTGATGGTACACACCGCCGCGGACGTGACCGCCATTTTCTATCTGTTCAATCACTCGATACCTGATCTTCGACAGGAAAGGACCTACACTGCAAGTGCTGCTGTGACCTCGGTCTGGAAGAGACAATGGCTCGTGCATCTGGGGAAAGGGCCCCTGCCTTCACATCGGAGGAGTTGGAGAAGCACGTTGGGGGTCCTCCCCCAGGACACGCTACTCTACGGTCCTCCAGACAAACAGGTAAGTACACAGGGTGAATGTTGTATGGGCTATGCCTGTGTGGAGAGGGCTGGATGTAAGAATGAAGAGGGCAGAGTTCTTCGTGCATGAAAGACGGTGGGTGCATGTGCCACATGGCAAGGGTAGGAATGGGGGCCACTCACTTTTACAGTGCAGTTGTTAATGACTTGTCTTCTTCCCCTGTACATTTCATGTAGGTCAGCGCCCACCAGAAGAAAGATATTTAGCGTGCCATCGCCAAGGACGTCCGGACCCTGGGGGTCTACCACAGACGGAGCACCCACTGCTAGAAAAGATGGGAGGACATTCGCCGCTGGAGCAAGAAGACGGCAGAGGCTCAGCTGGGGATGGCCTCCCAACGTGGGAGGGGTGCCCGTCGAACCATGACCCCCCTGATGTTCAGGATCCTGGCGGTGGCCTACCCAGAGTTGGATGGGCGCTTCAGGGCATCACAGCAGACACAAGGGGGTGAGTACACTCTCATTCAGCTGACTTTGCGTGCAGTGGAGTTGTCTGGGTGGGGGAGGAGGGCTGTGGGTTTCCCTAGGCCAGGGCGAGTTCTGTAGGCTAGGCCCCTCCGTAAGGCATGGCCCTGTGGCCCCCCACCTCTGTAGAGTGCCAAGCAGTTATTCATGCCCCTGTGTCATATATGTGTGCAGATGTCGTCCATAGCCTTGTAGGCCATTTCCCAGGAATTGCACTGTAGAGCCCAAGAGCGCGACGTAGTGCAGGGGGCTTCTGTGTCTGTCTTGTCCGCCAATGGTAGCGGTAATCCATGCACTCAACATGTGTTTATTCTGTCCCCCCTCCCCCTTTTTGTATCATCAGGCGGAGGAGCAGTGGCACCGGAGCACGAGGGAGCTGCATCCCACATGGCCATGGAGGGCTACACTACGGACTCAGAATTCCCCAATAGGACGGAGGGTGAGGGGAGCTCCACGGCGGGGACAGGAGCTGACACCAGCGACACGGACTCGTCCTCTGATGGGAGCTCCCTTGTGGTGGCAGCAACATCTGTGCCCCCGCTTCTACAGGTACAGCCGCCACCCCCTCTACCAGCACTGCCTCTCAGCAGCCCCTCAGCCTTCGCCATGTGCCCGCTCACCCAGGAAGGTGGGCATCACCTTCGCCCCAGGCACCTCAGGCCCTGCCCCAGTCAACCCTGCTGCCCTCAGTGAGGAGGCCATTGACCTCCTCAGGTCCCTCACTGTTGGGCAATCTACCATTTTTAATGCCATCCAGGGTGTAGAAAGGCAGTTGCAACAAACAAATGCATTCCAGGAGGGCATTCATTCTGGTCAGGCGGCCCTTCACCGAGCCTTTCAAACTCTGGCCTCAGCACTGATGGCAGCCATTGTCCCCGTCTCTAGCCTCCCCCCTCCAACTTCCTCCACCCAGACCCAATCCCCTGTACCTCTGCCTATCCCAAGCACACCATCAGACCAGCCTGCACACACCTCACCACACAAGGGAAGCTCAGGCAAACATAAGCACCACACATCCCACAGGCACTCACGCAAGCATCAGACACATCAACATCCACTGCCTCCACTGTGTCCTCCTCCTCGTCGTCTCCCTTCTCCCTCTCAGTCTCGTCTACACACACACCTGCATGCACTACCTCTACAGCCACTGCGTCCCTCACCAGCACACCCCGCTTACGTGCAGTCACCACCCCCACTACCATTCACACGTCCCCCGTGTCCTCTCCCAGTGTGTCTGTGACGCCCCCTCCCAAGATACACAAACGCAGGCACACACCCACCCAACAGCCATCCACCTCACGACAGCCTCCAGCGCATGCACCTGCACCCAAAGTCACCAAACCTACACCTCCTACTACCACCACCTCTTCCTCCACTCCCAAACCCCCTCCAACTACCCGTCCCAGTGTGTCCCAAAAACTTTTTCTTTCTAGCCTTGACCTTTTTCCCACACCTCCCCCACCCCGTCCATCTCATAGGTCCCAAACTAGCACCTCAGCCACAACATCTCCGGGACCAGTGGTGCCTGTAGTCACAGGCACGGAGCCACAGCACAGCCATTCCCCCCCGTGATGCATCAGAAGTTGGCCAGTGCCTGGCGGGAGAGGGGGAAGACTCCAGCCACCCAAGCCACTCCCAGGGGTCCCGGGGGGAGTGTGGACTCAGCTGTGACACCTCCCAAGGTGGGGAAGGGCCACAAGAAACCCGGCAAGTCTGGGAAGAGCAGCACGGCGGAGAAGACCGACATCATCCCCGCTGCCCAGGAGGGTCCCGCCAGCCCCATCCCAGCTGCCCAGGAGGGCCCCGCCAGCCCCATCCCAGCTGCCCAGGAGGGCCCTGCCAGCCCCATCCCAGCTGCCCAGGAGGGCCCCGCCAGCCCCATCCCAGCTGGGCCATGAAGGACCGCCAGCACAAGACCCGCTGGGCCATGAAGGACCGCCAGCACAAGACCCGCTGGGCCATGAAGGACCGCCAGCACAAGCCCGCTGGGCCATGAAGGACCGCCAGCACAAGACCCGCTGGGCCATGAAGGACCGCCAACTCAAGCACCGCTGAACAGGGCACCACCAAATCAAGCACGGCTTAACAGGGCACCAGCAACTCAAGCACCGCTGAACAGGGCCCCGCCAAATCAAGCACCGCTGAACAGGGCAAGCACCGCTGAACAGGGCCCGCCAACTCAAGCACCTCTGAACAGGGCACTGCCAACTGAAGCACCGCTGAACAGGGCACCGCCAAATAAAGCACTGCTGAACAGGGCAAACACCGCTGAACCGGGCACCGGCAACTCAAGCACCGCTGAACAGGGCAAGGACTGCTGAACAGGGCAAGGACCGCTGAACAGGGCACCGCCAACTCAAGCACCGCTGAACAGGGCACCGCTACTCAAGCACCAGTAGGCCATGAGCGGCAGGGGCACTGACGCAACTGGGACCGTCACGGGTGAGTGATGCACTCTGGGCACCAGTTCCCCTCCAGAAACAGTGGAGACATGCATCCACTACCTCTGTCCTTCACAGGATGAAGCACTCTGGGCACCAGTCCCCCTCCAGAACCAGTGGAGACATGCATCCACTACCTCTGTCCTTCACAGGATGAAGCACTCTGGGCACCAGTCCCCCTCCAGAACCAGTGAGACATGCATCCACTACCTCTGTCCTTCACAGAATGAAGCACTCTGGGCACCAGTCCCCCTCCAGAACCAATGGAGACTGTTATCCACTTGAGAGACTATGGCTTTGCACTCCCCAGGATAATGCAGTGGGCAAGCCACCCAATGTAGAGACTTGAGAGACTGTGGCTTTGCACTCCCCAGGATAATGCAGTGGGCAAACCACCCACTGGAGAGACTTGAGAGACTGTGGCTTTGCACTCCCCAGGATAATGCAGTGGGCAAACCACCCACTGGAGAGACTTGAGAGACTGTGGCTTTGCACTCCCCAGGATAATAGTGGGCAAACCACCCACTGGAGAGACTTGGGAGACTGTGGCTTTGCACTCCCCAGGATAATACAGTGGGCAAACCACCCACTGGAGAGACTGTGGCTTTGCACTCCCCAGGATGCAGCAGTGGGCAAACCATCCAATGGAGAGACTGTGGCTTTGCACTCCCCAGGATTGAACAGTGGGCAAACCACCAACTGTAGAGACTTGCGAGACTGTGGCTTTGCACTCCCCAGGATTGAACAGTGGGCAAGCCACCCACTGTAGAGACTTGAAAGACTGTGGCTTTGCACTCCCCAGGATTGAACAGTGGGCATTGAGCCCCTCGTGGATCTGGCGTCGTGCACTCATCCGGCTGAGGTGCCCCCCCCCTTCCCTTCCCCCTGAGGTGCCTGTTGTATTTCTATCTGATGCCCCTGCAGTGTTCTCTCTGTTTTGATCTAGTATCGAGTGTGGGCCTCGCCCATGCATTTTGGGCCCAGTGGTCAACGGACTATAAATGGTGCAATACCTGGACTACTATTCTCGGTGTGTATTTTTTTGTAATAGTGTATATATGTATATTTTTGCGTACTGCATTTTAATAGATTACAATGGTTACACTCATTTTCTTTTGTATTTGCATTCTTCCGGGGGGGTTGGGGGGGTGTAACTATAATGTATAGGTGAGTATTAGTGTGTGTGTGTTGTAGTGGGTGAGGGTGGGGTTGGGGGTGTTGCGTGTGTGTGTCCCTGTTTTTTTCATCCCCCCTCCCCTGTGTCGTAGGTGCAGTGCTCACTGTGGTCTTCGCCGCCGGCGTTCGTGCTCCTGGTACAGGAGCAGGAAGACTATCGCAGGTAGGATTTGGAGTTCCGGGTCCATGGTGTGTAGAGGTGAGCGTTTTCCCTTCGAAATTCCTATTTCCGCCGTGTTTTTATCCGCGGTGAATCCGCCCCGGAAAAGGTGGCGGTTTGGCCTGTCATAATAGTGTGGGCGGTACACTGTCTTCCGCCTGTCTGTTGGCGGTGACCGCCGCGTTGTTTGTACCGCCGTGGCGGTCGGAGTGTTAAAGTGGCTGTATTTGTTGGCGGTTTCCGCCACGGTCGTAATTGCAAATTCTTTTCCGCCGGCCTGTTGGCGGTCTTACTGCCGCTTTAACACCGTCCGCCAGGGTTGTAATGACCACCATGATGTCTTCTGCAATTGATATCACTCACAATGGCATGTCTCTTCTACAACATGGGCTAAGTCAGCTGCGCTCCATCATTCAGTTAGGTTGGACTTACAGATTCTGAAAAATGGCTGCATGCCATGGAAATACTTTAATAGTAGTGACTTGTTCTCTGCTATTAATTTATGCAGGGAACAACAGACAATGGCAAAAAGGAAGCAAGTTACACCAGGCTCAACAATGAAAAGTTAGAAAAGCTGCCTTTCACTGTAGCAGAAATTCCATCAACAGTATGGCTTGTACATGGTATTATAAATCTGCCAAATTCCATCATTCGTTTCACAAAATGTTTGAAACATTTTTCTGTGGGCAGATTCGAGCGATTCAGAGATAGCTATATAAAAGAAGAGTGGAAGTTGCCACTCGAGTTCAAATGTCTGAACGGCGAAACAGGTCTTTCTGAGCAGAAGCAAATGTGACACTACTGTCAGTCAATGATCTGCTAGCAGGTGTCCCTTCACGCCTTTGCAATGTGGGCCTCTTTTCTGAAGGGTACTCGTGTACCTTTGATTCGCCCAGCAATTCATATACTTTCGAATGGAAGTTATGTGGTACTGAATGAACAGAGATGTTGCAGTACGAGACAAATTGCCTACGTAATTTCAGTCTCTCAAATTGTAACTTGTGGACATGTTCTATTCCACCCCCCACACAAGAGATAAGAGTAGCAGAATTGTGGCCTCACATTGATACTACTAATGCAAATTATGACAGGCTGAGCAGACTAAAGGCACTACTGTCCCAAAAACAAGTGGGTTTGACATCGGCCAGAGAGATGTATGCTCTCCAGATAACGCCACAGACATTTCAGAAAATGTCAGACACAGATTAACACAACATCTAGTAGCCCATGGCTTAAAAGACGAGTGTGGGGATGTCACAGTTATCGTGGAAGCTCATGAGGCAAACAAAAACATTCTATTCCTGGGTTACCTTTCCTGAGAAACACACTACAACACACACATACCAAATTGCAAACGTACCACAGTGGTACAGAGCACATCAGTACATCAGTATATAGAAATACCCCTTTCCTACCGAGAACATCAAAACTGATTCAATGGCGCCCTATCACATGTAAAACAACCAATGAGATTAGGTCCTTTAAATAATGATGAACCAACGTGGCCTTTGTTTGCCACATACACACCACATCCTGGCGTACATGCTTTGCAAGAAGCTGACGTACATGCACTTTATAGTGAGCTAGTACAACTTTACAGACTATTAGTACAATTCGCTATGCGGACCTTGAACACCGCCCCAGCACGAGCTGCACCAGCTGGTCACCAACAACACATTCTATCATGGGCAAAGCATCTGCAGAACGTAAACATATTCCATTCTGGATAGCACAAAAAACTAACCACCCGGAAGCAGTGTTTCCCCATACTGGACCCCAAAAAACTATCGAATTCTCACAATGTGCTTGCCATTCAGAATGGTTCCCTCAGTGGATGACTGCACCAAATGGGGTACAGTCTTTGCTGCAATTTACACTACCACATATGGTACCCCGATATTTGCCATTTTACAAGAAGTGTTAAAAGAAATTCAAAATGAGCACGGGATGCTCCAAACCTAGATTTGGGGATGAAACTGATGCACGACTTCAACACAGTCTCTTCAATAATACTCAGTAACATTAAAGGGGAAACAGTAACGTTGGCCATACACCAGCGGCTCCGAGAGATTCTACAACTGGAAAAGGAGCGTCAACTACCGAAAATTATTTCCGATACCTATACTAGTATAGGATGGGAAAGTTTAGGAGTCAAGCCGAAGAAGTCCGAAATTCAGAGTACCACCCCTAAGGACTGTACTAAACACGCACAAGAGGATTCTAAAAAAAAATCTGGGATAAACAAAAACAAAATAAAGACAGACTAAGTCAGAGAGCAGAATCTCCACATCCAGAGAACTCCAAAAGGAGATTTAATCTCAGAAATAGATAAATATAAAAGCTCCTAACAGATATACTGATTCACATCCCTCTTGCTCCTTTCATGACACACCGGATAGATGTAGTGAGAGAGTGGGGCCAGTAAGAGCAATGTCCTGACTACATGAAACAGAAGAAAGACTTACCGGAGTCTTCAGACAAGAAAGATACAAATTCCCACAAAAAAAACACAATTAAAAAGGAAAATGTGGCAACAATTTCAATTAAACATGCCACCAAACTTGAGAACGTTGCTGAAGAACAAGAAATGTGTACTGGCCCTGCTAGACAGCGCAGCAGAAGTCACAATATGTCACCAGAGTCTGAAAGATCATCCGGATGAGGTAACTAAAGACTTTTTTGCCGTCGAGACTGCTGACGGGTGCATTTTTCCACCGACAGTGTTTATGATTTAAATATCCAGATTTAGGGAGACATAGAGCGCACCATTAATGTAATGTTTTGGTATGAACTTAATTGTGAAAGCCTATTGGCAGAAAGAGACTGGCCACCCGAACACTTCTGTAAGCTCCCAAATGGGGAATTTGTAATTATTCTTTCTTTCTCAGATCTTGTTCAGGAAGCAGTAAAAGAAGCCTATGCTGTCTACTGGGCTTTGGCACAGACACCTGCACTATACTGAAACCACGTAGGGTGGGATAGAGATTCCACTTTCCATGTAATACCTATCAGGTCTACACCCCAGCCTCAGCGCCAATACCTAGCTAAGCACGAAGCTAAATGTCCAGTGAAAGATATCTTCACTCAGCTTGAGTACCAGGGAGTAATAGAGCCCTGTGCCTCTGTAAGGAATAACCTGTTATTCCCCGTTGCGAAACCAGACCATTCATATAGAACAGCCTATAGACACCTAAAGAACTATACACACACATACACAATACAAAATGCACACAGCACCGCATTAATTAACAACATACTGCGTAAAAAAAAAAAAAAAAACACAAAACAATCTTGGATACTTCCAATGTTTTTTTTTCTGCCAAAACTTAGTACCTGAAAGTCGGGACCTATGTGCATTCTCATTTGGCTCGCAAAAACGTTTCTGCCATTTGCCCTACGGCTATAAGAACAGTCAAAGGTTATTCTCAGCCCATGTAACATCAATACTTCATGATATTGATCCTGAAGTATTGTCCTTTGTAGATTACATCTACCTCACAGATGACTATCTCAACATTTATCTTGCTAGGGTCGATCGGATCGTTCTAGGATTTGCAGCCCTTGGCAACAAATTCAATTTCAAGAAAACTAAATTAGCCTTTCGCAGTGTATTCTTCAGGGATACGACCTATCAAATGAGGCCAATAGCCTGGTGTAGGAGGCTCGACTGGCTTGTAGTGAGTACCAAGGGGTACTTGCACCTTGCACCAGGCCCAGTTATCCCTTATTAGTGTATAGGGTGTCTAGCAGCTTAGGCTGATAGATAATGGTAGCTTAGCAGAGCAGCTTAGGCTGAACTAGGAGACGTGTGAAGCTACTACAGTACCACTTAGTGTCATATGCACAATATCATAAGAAAACACAATACACAGTTATACTAAAAATAAAGGTACTTTATTTTTATGACACTATGCCAAAGTATCTCAGAGTGTACCCTCAGTGAGAGGATAGGAAATATACACAAGATATATATACACAATAGCAAAAATATGCAGTATAGTCTTAGAAAACAGTGCAAACAATGTATAGTTACAATAGGATGCAATGGGGACACATAGGGATAGGGGCAACACAAACCATATATTCCAAAAGTGGAATGCGAATCACGAATGGACCCCAAACCTATGTGACCTTGTAGAGGGTCGCTGGGACTATTAGAAAATAGTGAGAGTTAGAAAAATAACCCTCCCCAAGACCCTGAAAAGTGAGTGCAAAGTGCACTAAAGTTCCCCTAAGGACAAAGAAGTCGTGTTAGAGGAATAATGCAGGAAAGACACAAACCAACAATGCAACAACGATGGATTTCCAATCTAGGGTACCTGTGGAACAAGGGGACCAAGTCCAAAAGTCACAAGCAAGTCGGAGATGGGCATATGCCCAGGAAATGCCAGCTGTGGATGCAAAGAAGCTTCTACTGGACAGAAGAAGCAGAGGTTTCTGCAGGAACGAAAAGGGCTAGAGACTTCCCCTTTGGTGGACGGATCCCTCTCGCGTGGAGAGTCGTGCAGAAGTGTTTTCCCGCCGAAAGAACGCCAACAAGCCTTGCTAGCTGCAAATCGTGCAGTTAGCGTTTTTGGACGCTGCTGTGGCCCAGGAGGGACCAGGAGGTCGCAAATTGGACCAGGAGGTAGAGGGGACGTCGAGCAAGACAAGGAGCCCTCTTAGCAGCAGGTAACACCCCGAGAAGTGCCAGAAACAGGCCCTACGAGGATGCGTGAAACGGTGCTCACCCGAAGTTACACAAAGGAGTCCCACGTCGCCGGAGACCATCTTAGAAAGTCGTGCAATGCAGGTTAGAGTGCCGTGGACCCAGGCTTGGCTGTGCACAAAGAATTTCCGCCGGAAGTGCACAGGGGCCGGAGTAGCTGTAAAAGTCGCGGTTCCCAGCAATGCAGTCTAGCGAGGTGAGGCCAGGACTTACCTCCACCAAACTTGGACTGAAGAGTCACTGGACTGTGGGGGTCACTTGGACAGAGTTGCTGGATTCGAGGGACCTCGCTCGTCGTGCTGAGAGGAGACCCAAGGGACCGGTAATGCAGCTTTTTGGTGCCTGCGGTTGCAGGGGGAAGATTCCGTCGACCCACGGGAGATTTCTCCGGAGCTTCTAGTGCAGAGAGGAGGCAGACTACCCCCACAGCATGCACCACCAGGAAAACAGTCGAGAAGGCGGCAGGATCAGCGTTAGAGTTGCAGTAGTCGTCTTTGCTACTATGTTGCAGTTTTGCGCTTCCAGCGCGGTCAGCAGTCGATTCCTTGGCAGAAGGTGAAGAGAGAGATGCAGAGGAACTCGGCTGAGCTCTTGCATTCGTTATCTAAAGTTTCCCCAGAGACAGATGTGAGAAGGTAGCCTCTTTCTAGCCTTGTTACCCCACTTTTGGCCTGTTTGTGAGTGTATGTCAGGGTGTTTGTCACTGTTTTCACTGTCTCACTGGGATCCTGATAGCCAGGCCTCAGTGCTCATAGTGAAAACACTATGTTTTCAGTATGTTTGTTATGTGTCACTGGGATCCTGCTGGTCAGGACCCCAGTGCTCATAGGTTTGTGGCCTATATGTATGTGTCACTGGGACCCTGTCACACAGGGCCCCAGTGCTCATAGGTGTGCATGTATATGTTCCCTGTGTGGTGCCTAACTGTCTCACTGAGGCTCTGCTAACCAGAACCTCAGTGGTTATGCTCTCTCATTACTTTCAAATTGTCACTAACAGGCTAGTGACTATTTTTAGCAATTTACATTGGCTTACTGGAACACCCTTATAATTCCCTAGTATATGGTACTGAGGTACCCAGGGTATTGGGGTTCCAGGAGATCCCTATGGGCTGCAGCATTTCTTTTGCCACCCATAGGGAGCTCTGACAATTCTTACACAGGCCTGCCACTGCAGCCTGAGTGAAATAACGTCCACGTTATTTCACAGCCATTTTACACTGCACTTAAGTAACTTATAAGTCACCTATATGTCTAACCTTTACCTGGTAAAGGTTGGGTGCAAAGTTACTTAGTGTGAGGGCACCCTGGCACTAGCCAAGGTGCCCCCACATGGTTCAGAGCCAATTCACTGAACTTTGTGAGTGCGGGGACACCATTACACGCGTGCACTACATATAGGTCACTACCTATATGTAGCTTCACCATGGTAACTCCGAATATGGCCATGTAACATGTCTATGATCATGGAATTGCCCCCTCTTTGCCATCCTGGCATTGTTGGTACAATTCCATGATCCCAGTGGTCTGTAGCACAGACCCTGGTACTGCCAGACTGCCCTTCCTGGGGTTTCACTGCAGCTGCTGCTGCTGCCAACCCCTCAGACAGGCAGCTGCCCTCCTGGGGTCCAGCCAGGCCTGGCCCAGGATGGCAGAACAAAGAACTTCCTCTGAGAGAGGGTGTGACACCCTCTCCCTTTGGAAAATGGTGTGAAGGCAGGGGAGGAGTAGCCTCCCCCAGCCTCTGGAAATGCTTTGTTGGGCACAGATGTGCCCAATTCTGCATAAGCCAGTCTACACCGGTTCAGGGACCCCTTAGCCCCTGCTCTGGCGCGAAACTGGACAAAGGAAAGGGGAGTGACCACTCCCCTGACCTGCACCTCCCCTGGTAGGTGTCCAGAGCTCCTCCAGTGTGCTCCAGACCTCTGCCATCTTGGAAACAGAGGTGCTGCTGGCACACTGGCTGCTCTGAGTGGCCAGTGCCACCAGGTGACGTCAGAGACTCCTGCTGATAGGCTCCTTCAGGTGTTAGTAGCCTTTCCTCTCTCCTAGGTAGCCAAACCCTCTTTTCTGGCTATTTAGGGTCTCTGTCTCTGGGGAAACTTTAGATAACGAATGCATGAGCTCAGCCGAGTTCCTCTGCATCTCCCTCTTCACCTTCTGATAAGGAATCGACCGCTGACCGCGCTGGAAGCCTGCAAACCTGCAACATAGTAGCAAAGACGACTACTGCAACTCTGTAACGCTGATCCTGCCGCCTTCTCGACTGTTTTCCTGCTTGTGCATGCTGTGGGGGTAGTCTGCCTCCTCTCTGCACCAGAAGCTCCGAAGAAATCTCCCGTGGGTCGACGGAATCTTCCCCCTGCAACCGCAGGCACCAAAAAGCTGCATTACCGGTCCCGTGGGTCTCCTCTCAGCACGACGAGCGAGGTCCCTCGAATCCAGCGACGCTGTCCAAGTGACCCCCACAGTCCAGTGACTCTTCAGCCCAAGTTTGGTGGAGGTAAGTCCTTGCCTCACCTCGCTGGGCTGCATTCCTGGGAACCGCGACTTTGCAGCTACTCCGGCCCCTGTGCACTTCCGGCGGAAATCCTTTGTGCACAGCCAAGCCTGGGTCCACGGCACTCTAACCTGCATTGCACGACTTTCTAAGTTGGTCTCCAGCGACGTGGGACTCCTTTGTGCAACTTCGGCGAGCACCGTTTCACGCATCTTCGTAGTGCCTGTTTCTGGCACTTCTCCGGGTGCTACCTGCTTCAGTGAGGGCTCTTTGTCTTGCTCGACGTCCCCTCTCTCTGCAGGTCCAATTTGCGACCTCCTGGTCCCTCCTGGGCCCCAGCAGCGTCCAAAAACGCCAAACGCACGATTTGCGTGTAGCAAGGCTTGTTGGCGTCTTTCCGGCGGGAAAACACTTCTGCACGACTCTCCAAGGCGAGAGGGATCCGTCCACCAAAGGGGAAGTCTCTAGCCCTTTTCGTTTCTGCAGAAACCTCAGCTTCTTCTGTCCAGTCGAAGCTTCTTTGCACCCACAGCTGGCATTTCCTGGGCATCTGCCCATCTCCGACTTGCTTGTGACTTTTGGACTTGGTCCCCTTGTTCCACAGGTACCCTAGATTGGAAATCCACAGTTGTTGCATTGCTGGTTTGTGTCTTTCCTGCATTATTCCTCTAACACGACTCTTTTGTCCTTAGGGGAACTTTGGTGCACTTTGCACTCACTTTTCAGGGTCTTGGGGAGGGTTATTTTTCTAACTCTCACTATTTTCTAATAGTCCCAGCGACCCTCTACAAGGTCACATAGGTTTGGGGTCCATTCGTGGTTCGCATTCCACTTCTGGAGTATATGGTTTGTGTTGCCCCTATCCCTATGTTTCCCCATTGCATCCTATTGTAACTATACATTGTTTGCACTGTTTTCTAAGACTATACTGCATATTTTTGCTATTGTGTATATATATCTTGTGTATATTTCCTATCCTCTCACTGATGGTACACTCTAAGATACTTTGGCATATTGTCATAAAAATAAAGTACCTTTATTTTTAGTATAACTGTGTATTGTGTTTTCTTATGATATTGTGCATATGACACTAAGTGGTACTGTAGTAGCTTCACACGTCTCCTAGTTCAGCCTGAGCTGCTCTGCTAAGCTACCATTATCTATCAGCCTAAGCTGCTAGACACCCTATACACTAATAAGGGATAACTGGGCCTGGTGCAAGGTGCAAGTACCCCTTGGTACTCACTACAAGCCAGTCCAGCCTCCTACAACAGAGACCCTAAATAGCCAGAAAAGAGGGTTTGGCTACCTAGGAGAGAGGATAGGCTAGCAACACCTGAAGGAGCCTATCAGAAGGAGTCTCTGACGTCACCTGGTGGCACTGGCCACTCAGAGCAGTCCAGTGTGCCAGCAGCACCTCTGTTTCCAAGATGGCAGAGGTCTGGAGCACACTGGAGGAGCTCTGGACACCTCCCAGGGGAGGTGCAGGTCAGGGGAGTGGTCACTCCCCTTTCCTTTGTCCAGTTTCGCGCCAGAGCAGGGCTAAGGGGTCCCCTGAACCGGTGTAGACTGGCTTATGCAGAATTGGGCACATCTGTGCCCAAGAAAGCATTTCCAGAGGCTGGGGGAGGCTACTCCTCCCCTGCCTTCACACCATTTTCCAAAGGGAGAGGGTGTAACACCCTCTCTCAGAGGAAGTCCTTTGTTCTGCCATCCTGGGCCAGGCCTGGCTGGACCCCAGGAGGGCAGATGCCTGTCTGAGGGGTTGGCAGCAGCTGCAGTGAAACCCCAGGATGGGCAGTTTGGCAGTACCAGGGTCTGTGCTACAGACCACTGGGATCATGGAATTGTGCCAACTATGCCAGGATGGTATAGAGGGGGCAATTCCATGATCATAGACATGTTACATATCCATATTCGGAGTTACCATTGTGAAGCTACATATAGGTAGTGACCTATATGTAGTGCACGCGTGTAATGGTGTCCCCGCACTCACAAAGTCCGGGGAACTGGCCCTGAACAATGTGGGGGCACCTTGGCTAGTGCCAGGGTGCCCTCACACTAAGTAACTTTGCACCTAACCTTTACCAGGTAAAGGTTAGACATATAGGTGACTTATAAGTTACTTAAGTGCAGTGTAAAATGGCTGTGAAATACCGTGGACGTTATTTCACTCAGGCTGCAGTGGCAGGCCTGTGTAAGAATTGTCAGAGCTCCCTATGGGTGGTAAAAGAAATGCTGCAGCCCATAGGGATCTCCTGGAACCCCAATACCCTGGGTACCTCAGTACCATATACTAGAGAATTATAAGGGTGTTCCAGTAAGCCAATGTAAATTGGTAAAATTGGTCACTAGCCTGTTAGTGACAATTTGAATGTAATGAGAGAGCATAACCACGGAGGTTCTGATTAGCAGAGCCTCGGTGAGACAGTTAGTCACTACACAGGTAACACATTCAGGCACACTTATGAGCACTGGGGCCCCTGGTGAACAGGGTCCCAGTGACACATACAACTAAAACAACATATATACAGTGAAAAATGGGGGTAACATGCCAGGCAAGATGGTACTTTCCTACACCTGGCCCACACTTTTTAGAAAAATGTGCTCAATTGAAACCAGTAAACACTTAAGAAATTGCAGTGTTTACTTGGCTTCTTTAACTTTGGCAGAAAATACATTTCAAACTATGCACAATGCATCAAGCCATGTGATTTAATTCACCCCGATTTCTTAAGCAGACACTGGACAGTTGAACACGCACGCATCCTCAGAGGACTGCAGCAAGACATACAATAAGCAAAACACTTACACACATGTGAAAACGAAACCAACTCGGTCATCACAATAATTGCTGGTGCCATTTGATTCACCTATGTCACCTTTAATGAAGGAGACAAGGTGTCCATAGCATATAAATCACATTTATACTCAAACACAGAACAACGCTTTGCACCCACAGAAAATATTCTGACTGCTGTACAACTGGCTGTCGTCAAGGAGAGTCCACTTGCCCAAGGGAAATGCATCACTGTTGTTACCCTGGTGTCAGCCTTAGAGGCTGTAACCAAAGTAAGCATTTCTAATTCTAAACCATTACATCCACGCTGGATTCAATGGGCAACTTCCCTGACTGTCACTGATGTAGACTACATCTTTGACACAAAACTTCAAACACAAGAATTTCTCCAATACGAATAGGAGTACCCTTCACCTCTTAACATCTTGCCACTTGACAGATATACTCTCATTTACACTGATGGTTTGGCACAATCAGCAGGGGTGTGGAATTTAATCAAATATCTACTTGTCCATGGGACAGGTTGCTTCTTAAATCTACTTGTCCTCCAAAAAAATCTACTTGTCCCTTTGGTGCCATGTAGTGCGACGACAAATTATGACCCCAATCTCTTTATGTAAGAGCTCTGATTATAGCCTCTTTGATTATGCAAGAGCTACTACTATAATAGAGCTTGAATACTTGCAATTTCAATCCCTACTATAGCAATTTTCTTATTTTGCCACCTTTCCGCAGATCTACATAGCAAGGCTGGAGGAAGCAGTAAGCAATAGTTCCAGGACTGGAACGTCTAAGTCTGCAAACCTACTAAATTGCATGTTTTAAGGATTTTCACCAGCTCTTCTATAACCTTTTCCCATAATGAGAAAGGTTGGAAATGTACTCCTGACAATGGCATAAGTAGAAGTTCTTTCAGGGCTGGGAAAAAAGTGGTTGGCGGGAAAGTGAACTTGTAAACTCTCAACAGATTTTTAAAAGAGCAAATCTACACATGGATATTTGCTAGTGCTAAAATATACTTCACAAATATTTTCTATGAGTGCTATTTTGTGGTCTACTTCTATACGTTCTTGTGAATTCATGAAAGCCACTAATTCAAAGAAATATACCATGGGTGCACTTTTGTGACTTTCTTTACGAATAGGGTCCCTAATTAGGTCTGGCATTAACAAAGACATTTTGTTTTTATTAAACTTCTATTTCTCTATCTATCGTCTGTCTTTACTGTGAGGGATCACATTCGCTCTTCCACAAGGAACATACTGGCACACAAAATAGTTTTGTTCAGTGCCAGGAACTACTGTGGGAATCAGTGGCTTAACAAACCTGGAGGGGGTTCCCTGCAAAGAACATAGAGGGCCCCCCCCTCCAGACTCATTCAGGGCATTTGCTGTGCTGAGGGGGGGCCCCCCTCGATGGAGGCTGCAGGGCCTTTGTTATGCCAATGGTGGCAATGTGTGCTTTTTGAGACCAAAAACTTTTTTTTTTGCCACTGTTTGTTACAATGGTGCGGGCCTGGCAGCTCTCACAACAATAGTGTTACAAAAGCCATGTCAAAACAAGAAACGCATTGACAAAACCAAAATACTTACAAAAAAATGTTGGATTGGTTGGCTTTGTCAGTGCTCGTTTATTTTTATGCTTCCCATAATCTTGTTGAAAATGGTTACACTGACTTTCATTATGAATATATTTTGGAAATACTAGCATGCATCAACACATTTAACTAAGTGACGCTCAAAGAAATAGCACCTAAAATTTCCTACTTGCATTTTTTCTGAACATTTTATTTTGAAGGCAAAGCATCATAACTCTTGCTTGCAAGCCTCTGCAAAAACCTGCATCTAATCAGAGAGCATTGTGGGAGCATTATACTTAGCGTCATGTTTTTAAACTTTTCAAACGTGTGTACACTTTTTTTTTTTTTTTTAACTGAAATCACTGCTAGTAGTGCAGTGTGACCTTAAAATATTTACAGAGCTCACTCTAATAATGAAGGCTAATAAACCATAAATACAAGTTTGAACAGCATTAACAAATGGACACAGAAGTTACCTCAGCTTCAGACTGTTCCCTTCTCTGTAAACTGGCAGCCAAAGGGTTTGTGCTGCAGGGGGCTGTGCCTACTTGTCCCAGGGACAAAATAAACATGAAAACTGGTTGCCCTTGACCCCAAACAATATCTCCCGGGCATCGGGCAATGGGAATTCCACATCCCTGAGACTGTAGGAAAATCTCTCGTTTTGCCATGGTTAGCCCCATTTTTTGCCTGTTGTCAATGTGCTTAGACTGTTTTCACTGGGATCCTCCCAATCAGGATCCAAGTGACTGTGCTCTCTCCCTTCTCAATTTGGTTACAAGTGGCATACTTTGTACCCCAGTGAGTCCCTAGTATATGGTACTAAGGAACCCAGGGCATTGGTACACCAGGGGCTGTAGCATGTATTATACCACCCCTTGGGAGCCCATGCAAACTGTGTCTGCAGGCCTGCCATTTGCAGCCTGCGTGAAAAGGTGCATGCACCTGTTCACTGCTGGGCACTACACCAGGTCACTGTAAGTCTCCCCCTATGGTAGGACCTTCCAGACCTAATGGCAGGGTGCAGGTCCCTGTGTGCGTGGGCACCCCTGCAAGGTGCCCCTATGAACTCAAGCCCCAATTCTCTGGACTTCGTAAGTGCAGGGAAGCAATTTTAGCTATATACTGGCCTATGGTCCAGCTACATAATGGTAACTCCGAACCTTGGCATGTTTCGTATCAAACATGTTGGAATCATACCGCAATACTGATGCCAGTATTGGTGGCATAATCCCATACACTTTGGGGGCTTCTTACAGGACCCCCAGTACTGCTCCTATCAGTCTTCCAGGGTCTGCGGGCAGCCCACATGGCTGCAGCACCTGGGACCGGATTCTGTCTTTCTGCCGCTTGACCAGCTCAAGCAGGGGAAGGCAGAACAAAGGATTTCCTGTGGGAGAGGGGTGCAACCTCCTCTTCCTTGGAAATAGGTGTCACACAGCTGCAGGGGGGCCTGCGGGGGGGGGGGGGCGCCAGCTTTCTTTGAACGGCACATTTGGTACCCTCCTTGCAAAATATGGTTTGCAACAGTTCAGGGACCCCCTGTCCGTGCTCTGGAGCAAAACTGCACAAAGGAAAGGAGAGTGACCACTCCCCTGTCCATCACCACGCCAGGGTGGTGCCCAGAGCTCCTCCAGGTGGCCACTTGATTCTGGCATCTTGAAATCAAGATGGGCAGAGGCCCCAAGAAGCATCTGACTAGTCAGGTTAGGTAGATGTCAGTGACCCACTCTGATAGGTGGCCACCTTCCAAAGTGACCAATTCCCTTTTTAGGCTATTTAGGGACTCCCTTGCGGGTGAGTCTCTAGATTTGGCATGCAAGACTCCACCAGGACTCCTCTGCAATGACCTCTTCTGCTCCTGTTCACCGAAACCACTGCTGGACTTCACAGGAACCAAACAAGACTGCAACACCGAGATGCATCTCCTTGCAACATTGTTTCCGGGGCTCCTGTCAGAAACTTGCAACATTTCCATGGTTGTGCATCCTCTGGGGTCGGAAAGACTTCAGCTACACCAAAGAAGTAAGAAGGATTCTCTCTTGGAGTGAAGGAGTCCCTTACCTGCATCTGCAGGCACCAAAGGCAACAATGTCTAGCTGCTGAGATCTTCTGTCCTCTGGACCTGCAAAGATTCTCCAACACAGGTGGTGGTTCTGAGGGGTCCTCTCTGCCTTCTGTCCAACTTGGGAGACGGTGAGTCCTTGCCTCTTCTTCAAAGACCGAATCCCTGTGTACAGCGACTGTTGCAGCAACCAAGGCTTGTTGACTCCTGCTCAGAGGGATCTTCAGGCTCCAAGCAGCCCCAGCCCCCAGTACTCTACCTCTGCAAGGAAAGTCTCCTCTCTGCTGCTCCAGCGAAGTGGAACTCCTCTTCAGGTGTGCCTCCCGGGCCTCACTGCGACTTACTGTGCCTGCTGCCAGTGGGTTACTCGTGGGGGCTCCGACTGCTTCTGCTGGCTCTCTTGCCTTCTTCGGGTCCTCCTGACCATGGACCCGTCTGCAATCCAGCGACTGTCTGAGGACAGCTCCTAGGCGACTTCATGGACTCCTCTGTAGCTCCTGGACTCCGCAGCTGGACTTCATCCACCACCGTCGACCCGGATCTTCACCCATAGACGGGTGGGCATTGCTTCCTGCTCCACCTGGACACTCCTGGGTAGACTGGACTCGGTCCCCTTCTTTTACACGCCCTCTTCATCCGGAATCCACCATTGTGGTCCACCCGCCTGGTCCTGTTCTTGCATTGATCGAATTTCAAGTTTCCATGTTAGCCTATGGGACGACCAGGTAACATACCTCAGCTTTCCTGGTCGTTGGGGGACTTCTAGATACTCACCTCTTAGGGTTCCATATTCTCACAGCCCTTGGCTAACTATTCCATATCCTCGATGGGGAATCCATTCTCGCATTCCACTATTTTAGTATATGGTCTGGCCCCCCATATGGCCCTTGCCATTTCTAATGTTTTATGCTAATTCCTAGTACTTATCTGTATATATTTTGTGTGTACTTACCTACATAAAGGGGATTGCATATAGTAATCTAGTTCAGTGTTACTGTATTAAAGTACCTTTATTTTTGCAACCCTGTGTGGTTCCTTTCAGGTGTGATAAGTGACTACTGTGGTATTGCAAGTGCTTCACACACCTCCTAGATAAGTCTTGGCTGGGTGCTCACCACAGCTACCACTAGAGAGCCCTGGCTTCCTAGACACTGTAACACTAACTAATAAGGATTGCCTGGACATTGTATAAGGTGTAACACCATAGGTGTCCACCACACACCAGGCCAGCCTCCTACACCTACCTTATTACCTAGTGGAGGTTGTCACTAGGTAGTTATAGTTAGGACCATGTTTCCATAGAAAAAGTGCTTTTTGACTTGCCTATATCCTTGGTGCCATTTGATGAATCTTCACAAAATTTTCCAAGATAAGGGCCCCGGAGATCCTTGTTGTTCACGGATAGTTTTGGGGTGACTGTCAAGCAGGAGCCGAGAAAAAGGAGGGGGGGGGGGGGGGGGGGGGAGGGGTAAAAAAAGTGCATTTTCCATTTCAATTCCAATAGGACCTTTAGACACAACTACAGCCTGAACAGCTGGACGGAATTACACCAAATTTGGCAGAAATCTAGCTTTCCGTAGGTAAATTGTGCTTTCGGTGTAAATTCTTTCAGTAGTTTCGGATATACTAAAGGGAAAATAGATTTAGATATTGGGCCGCGTGCATTCACGATTATTTCTAGAAAATTTGCAAATTTTCACGAATGAGCATGCGAAAAGAAGTACTGTAATCAGCGGACCGAAACCTGACTAGAAAGTTGCAGCTGCATTTTTATTTCACGGGACACAGTCCCAAGGAGTGAAAATCCTAATTGAAAGTGGCATGAGGGGTCAGGATAAAGGTACCTTGATCCCAAAGGATGTGATATAGGTATGTTTCAGGGGCAAATTATTGTTTTAAAATAACTTCTTGTCATCATGCGTGATCTTCGTGAATATTTGCAAATTTTTAGGAATTATTTGCAAAATATTCGCAAATATGAAAACATTTGGAACAAAAACCATAGACTCATTCATACACTCATACATGCATTCAGAGATGCACGCGCCCACTCACACACCCACTCAGACACTCATGCTCCCCACTCAGACTCACATACCTGCTCACAGATCCACTGACAGAGACAGGTCATATGGACAACCTACCCTATGCACAGCCAAAGGATGAGCCATGCACAGTGGGAGTTGGAATAAGTATAGTAATTTAAATTACTTTACGTTAAAAAACATATAAATTCACTGAAAAAACGCACCCTAAGGTAACTATAACTCCCACATTCGCCATGCACAGCTAATTACTCCACATATTATAACATTGATAAGATCTTGTATAGCATTTCTGACATTTACAATAAAATTATTTATGAGAAAACTGCGCATGGCAAGAGCATGAGTTATAGTTATCTTAGGGTGCGAGTTATAGTTACTTGAAAGAACTAGAACTACTGAATTTCTATGGTTTTGTACGAGTAAATCTTTCAGAACCTAACTATAACGTTACTATGACCTTTGGTTTTTTCAGTAATTTTTTTTTAAACATTTTTTATTCGGTTAACAAGTGTAGGAAGCTGACTCTGTATATACTATTGCAAAATGAGATATAGTGTGCACAGAGTCCAGGGGTTCCCCAGAGGCTTAATAGAGGCTAAAGTAGATAATACTAATGCGCTCTTGAGGCTTATCAGAGGGTAATTCAAAGCACTTGTTGTACACACACAGAAAATAGAAGAAGGACACACTCAATGACTTAACTCCAGACCAATGGTTTTTATATAGCAAAAATATATTTTTATAATTTATTTTTAGAACCACAAGATTCAAGTTACAGGTAAGTATTTCAATAGGTTCGTATTTCACACATGTATCAATAGTACTTTGAAATCGGTAAGTCTTACAGTTTTTGAAATATTGGCAATTATCTGGTTTAAAAGTTGATGGTGCAATTTTCAGAAACAGTTCCTGGTGGGAAGAAAAGTTAGTATGGTTTACAGGTAAGTACTTGACCTACCGTTCCAGTCTCCGGGGGTTAGGATGTCCACAGGTTGGGGTTCAAGTTAACCCAAAACACCAACCACCAGCAACATGGGGCCGGTCGGGTGCAGAGGTCAAAGTGGAGGCAAAATTAACATGGGTTTCTATGGAGACTGGGGGCACTCTGAATCAGGCCTGCCTGCAGGTAAGTACCCGCAACTTCGGAGGCAGACCTGGGGGTTTAGAGGAGCATTGAGGGCGCCACACGTAGGCACCCAACATACCACCCTCAGCGGCACTAGGGTGGCCGGGTGCAAACAAGGCGTCAGGTTTCCAATGCTTTGCTATGAGGGGACCCCAGGGGTCACTCAGACGTTGCAGGCGAGGTTCAGGGGGTCGGCTTGGACAAACCACAAGCTGGACAACTAGAAGGGCCGCCTGCTGAACGTTGCTGCACCTGAGGTCGGGTTCCCCAGGGCCAGGGGGCTGCAGGTGAAGGGAACCTTTAGGTGACAGATTTCTTCATCCAGAGCTTTCACAGTCAGGGGAGTCCTCTGGAATAACACTGCAGGCATCGTCGTGGGGGACAGGAGAGGTCAGCCCATGGTGGGTACTTGCTCGGAAATGCCTGAGGATCCTCTCTAGTTGGTTGGGCCACCTGGAAACGGGCGTCGGGTGCAGAGTGGTCAGGACTCACGCATCCAGAGTGGTGCTAGAGTCCTTGGGTGTTGTTTCTTCTTGGACAGAGCCACTGTCCACGGGAGTTCTTAGTGCTTTGGGGTGCAGGGCAGTCCTCTTGAGCTTGGCAGAGCTCGCAGGTCCCGCTGGATGCGTCGCTTTCTTTTTGCAGGTTTTTTGAAGCAGGAGACAGGCGGGTAGGGCTGAGGCAGTCAATTTGCGTCTTCCTTCTTCTCTGCTGGGGGTTCAGCTTAGCAGTCATGCTTCTTGTTAGGTCGCCAGGAATCTGGTGAGCTGGGTTCAGGGAGACCCTTAAATCCTAGATTTAGGGGCGTTGCAGGGGTCAGGGGCGGTAGCCAATGGCTACTGTCCCTGAAGGTGGCTGCATCCTTCTTGTGTCCACTCTCTTTGGGGAGGGGGACACAAACCTAACCCTAATGGTCCATGTCCTCCAAACCAAGATGGAGGATTCTGCAGAGAGGGGGTTACCTCAGGTCTGGACACCTTAGGGGTGGTCCTAGTTGAGGTTGTCACTCCTCCCTGCTTTCCTGCCGGACTTGCCACCAAAAGTGGGGCTTCGTTGGAGGGGGGCAACTCCACTAGCTAGAGTGCCCTAGGGCACTGTAACCTGAGGCTTGAGCCTTTGAAGCTCAACGCCTGGTGTTACAGTTCCTGCAGGGGTCAGGTGTGAAGCACCTCCAACCAGGACATGGTTTGTTTCTGGCCACAGAGAGCACACTTAGGGCTCTAAGGCCTGTTAGAGGGGTGACTTACCTATGCCACAGGCAGTGGTTTGTGGGCATGGCACCCTGAGGGGGGTGCCATGGCGACTTTGCCTCTTCTCCCCACCAGCACACAAAAGCTGTAAAGGTAGTGGGCATGTGCTTGGTGAGGGTACCCCCACAGCGGCGTAATACATGCTGCAGCCCTTGGGGACCTTTCCTTGCCACATGGCCCTTGGCACCATGGGTTCCTTTTATAAGGGATCTTACTGAGAGCCATGGGTGTGCCAACTGTGAAAACAAAGGTACAGATTTTTGGAAAAGAACACTGGTGCTGAGGCCTGGCTAGCAGGATCCCAGCACACTTTCAATCAGCGATGGCATCAACATAAGGCAAACCGTGTGGGGGAGGGGGGGGGGGGATGTTTACCATGTCAACAGTGGCACTTTCCTACACAGCCCCCTCAAACAAAAGAGGATGAGACTAACCTTTCTTAAGAGAGTCTTCATTTTCTAAGTGGAAGAACCTGGGAAGTCCATCTGCAGTGGCATGGGCAGTCCCAGGTCTGTGTTTCACTGTACATTTCCTGTAGGGATATGGATCACCTCAAAAGTTTAGGGTTATCACTTTTTTATTTGCATTATCCATCTGAGCGGTCTGTGGTCAGTTTGAACAGTAAAGTGAGTACCAAATAAGTATGGTCTCAGCTTTTTCAAGGACCAAACCACAGCAAAGTCCTCCCTCTCAACAGCACTCCAACGCTGCTCCCTGGAGAGTAACCTCCTGCTGATGAAAGCAACAGGCTGGTCAAGGCCATCATCATTGGTTTAGGACAGGACTTCTCCTAACACATGTTCAGAGGCATCTGTCTGCACAATGACCTGCCTAGAATAATCTGGAGCTTTTAGAACTGGTGCTAAGCACATTGCTTCCTTCAGGGCGGTAAAGGCATTCTGACAGTCAAGAGTCCAGTTTACATTTTTGGGCATCTTCTTGGAGGTCAGTTCTGTGAGGGGAGTCACAATGGACCCAAAACTCTTCACAAACCTCCTGTAATAACCAGTTAAGCCAAGGAATGCCCTGATTTTACTCTGGGATTTTGGAGCTTCCCAGTCCAGAATTGTGTGGATCTTGGGTTGTAAGGGTTGCACTTGGCCTCCACCTACAAGGTGGCCCAAGTATACAATTCTGCCCTGCCCTATTTGTCACGTTGATGTTTTAATTATGAGGCCTGCTGATTGCAAGGCCTGCAAAACCTTCTCCAGGTGGATCAGGTGATCCTGCCTGCTGGAACTAGAGACAGAAATGTCATCTAAATATGCTACACAAAAGGACTCCAAGCCAACAAGGACTTCAATCACCAACCTTTGGACGGTGGCAGGAGCATTCTTTAAGCCAAAGGTCATAACAGTAAACTGATAATGCCTTCAGGTGTAGAGAATGCTGTCTTTTCCCTTGCTCCAGCTGCCATTCTAATTTGCCAGTACCCTGCAGTTAAATCAAAGGTACTTAAAAATGTGGCTGCACCTAACTTGTCAATTAGTTCATCTACTCTGGGTTGAGGGTGTGCATCTGTCTTAGTGAAAGAGTTGAGACCTCTGTAGTCCATGCAGAACCTCATTTCTCTCTTGCCATCTTTGGTATGAGGTTTGGGACTAAGACCACTAGGCTAGCCGTGGAACTTTCAGAGTGCTCAATTACCCCTAACTCCAGCATCTTGTGGACTTCTACTTTGACGCTTTCTTTGACTTGCTCAGACTGTCTGTATATTTTTGTTTTGAGAGGTAAACTGTCTCCTGTGTCCACATCATGGGTACACAAGTGTGTCTGACCAGGGGTCAAAGAGAAGAGCTCAGCATACTGCTATAGGACTTGCCTGCAGTCAGCTTGCTGATGGGCAAGGAAGGTGTCTGAATAGACAACTCCATGAGAGGAGGTCAGGGAGAGGTTCACTCTCTGCTTCCTGATCCTCATCAATAACCATCAGCATGGTTATGTCTGCCCTATCATTGTAGAGTTTCAGGCGATTAACATGGATCACTCTCTTGGAAATCCTGCTAATGCCCAGGTCCACCAAGTAGGTAACCTAACTCTTCTTTTCCAGGATTGGGTAAGAGCCATTCCATCTGTCCTGAAGTGCCCTTTGAGCCACAGGCTCTAGATCCCAAACTTTCTGCTCTGGTTGGAATTCTACCAGTGCAGCCTTTTGGTCAGACCACTACTTCTGGAGTTATTGGCAGGCCTCAAGATTTTTGGATGACTTTTCCATCCTAGAGTGGAGGCCAAGCACATAGTCCACCACATCTTGTTTAGGCTATTGGAGAGGTCTCTCCAAGCCTTCTTTAACAAGTGCCAGTGGTCCCCTTACAGGATAGCCAAACAGAAACTCAAAGGGGGAAAGCCCTACTCCCCTCTGAAGCACCTATCTGTGGGTGAAAAGCAAGCATGGCAGGAAGACATCCCATCTCCTTTTGAGTTTTTCAGGAAGCCCCATGATCATGCCCTTCGATGTTTTGTTGAATCTTTCAACAAGTCCATTGGTTTGTGGATGGTATGGTGTGGTGAATTTATAAGTCACCCCACACTCATTCCACATGTTTCAGGTAAGCTGACATGAAGTTTGTAGCTTTGTCAGAAACCACCTCCTTAGGAAAACCCACTCAGGTAAAATACCATTTAGTGCCTTGGCTACTGCAGGTGCTGTAGTAGACCTAAGAGGAATTGCTTCAGGGTATCTGCTAGCGTGATCCACTACGACCAGTATGTACTGGTTCCCTGAGGCTGTGGGTAGCTCAAGTGGACCCACAATGTCCACACCAGCCCTTTCAAAGGGAACCTACACCACAGGAAGTGGAATGATACAGGCCTTTGGGGGGCCACCTGTCTTGCCACTGGCTTGACAGGTGACACAGGAGCTACAAAACTCCTTCACTTTCTGGGGCATATTGGGCCAATAAAAGTGGTTGAAAAGTCTGCTCCACATTTTGGTTTGCCCCAGATGCCCAGCTAGGGGGGTGCCATGGGCCAAAGTTAGGATAAACTCTCTAAACCCCTGAGGCACTACAATTCTCCTTGCATCACGTTTGGGGTCTCTGGCCTCATTGTAAAGGAGCCCATCCTCCCAATAGACCCTGTGGGAGTCACTGAAATCTCCCTTCTCTTGTGTAGCTGCTACCTGCCTCAGGCCTTCAAGAGTGAGACAGGTCTGCTGTCCCTGGCACAGCTGTACCCTTGAGGGTCCCCCTGGGTCTAATAGCTCTACCTGATAAGGCTCCAGCTCCATGGACCCAGTTCCCTCAGGGGATAAGCAACATCTTCCTGGGAAGAGAGGTCTTGTTTCTTGTGCTGTTCAGAGGCGGGTCCCCCAGTCCTCTTACCTTTTCTCTTGGAAGGTTGGGCCATTATACCAGATTCCAACACTTCTTTTTCACCCTGTGTTCTGCTTCGTGCTCTAGTTTTCACACACACATACACACCAGTTCAGGAATTCCCAGCATGGCTGCTTGGGTTTCGAGCTCTACCTCAGCCAAAGCTGAGGACTCCAGATCATTCCCTAGCAAACATTCTACTGGGATTGCAGAAGAGTCCACTACCTGTTTTAGACCAGTAATCCCTCCCCATTCCATAGTCACCATAGCCTTGGGATGGACTTTAGTCGCATTGTCCAGCCAAATACTGTCCTAGAGAAACCAGTTTCTCTGTCACCATGGTGACACTGGCACCTGAATCCCTCAGGGCTTCTACCTTTGACCCATTAATTAAGAGGTGCTGCCTGTATTTTGCATGTTAGACGGCCAGGCTGCCAGTGTTGCTATATCCACCCCACCCTCTGAGACTAGCTTCAGTGTGAACCCTGGTTTGCTCTGCGCATACTGGTGATCTCACCTTGAGACTGGCTATTCCAGTACTAACTGGAGTAGTGCTAGGGGGATTCATTTTGGGAGAGGCCATGTCTCCAGTTTGGTGTCCATGCAGTTTACAGTTGGGACATCAGGCCTTCTTGGGATCAACGTTTTTACCCTTTTACCCTCTTGTGGACTGTGAAGAGGCTCTGGCCCTCTCTCCTGAGCAGGTTTTTGGGGCCCTTGTGAAGACTCTTTATTTTTGTCCTTGGTTGTCTCATCACCCTTCCCCTTTCTTTTGGTCTGCCCCTGTGGAAGTCTTGGTCACCCTAGTCTTGTACCAATGGTCTGTTTTCTTTCCCAATTCTGGGGGAGAAATTGGACCTAGGTCTACCAGATGTTGATACAACTTGTCATTGAAGCAGATAATTAACAGGTGTTCCTTCATAAACAAATTATAAAGCCCATCATAGTCATGCACTCCACTGCCACTTATCCAACCATCTACTGTTTTCACTGAGTGGTCTACAAAATCAATCCAGGACTGGCTCAATGTTTTGTGAACCCCCCCTGAACCTAATTCTATACTCCTCAGTGGTGAATCCAAAGCCCTCAATCAGGGTAGCCTTTATGTGGTCATAGAATTCAGCATCTGCACCATTGAGTGTGAGGGGTCTATCCCTACACTTACCAGTAAACAGTTCCCAAAGGAGAGCTCCCCAGTGAGATCTGTTTAACCTTCTGGTTGCACAAGCCCTCTCAAAGGCTGTGAACCACTTGGTGATGATATCACCCTATTCATATTTTGAGACAATCCCTTTGGGGATTTTTAGGACATCAGTGTTCCCTATGACCCTATTTATGTTGCTGCCACCATTAATAGGTGCTAAGCCCATTTCTGATCTCTCCCTTTGTATACCTAGGAGTTGTTGCTCCATAGCTAATCTTTTGGCCATCCTTGATAAAAGGATGTACTCTTCATTGAGGCTGCCCTCAATGTTCCCAGAGGAGCTGGCCTCCCCTGTGGAAGATCCAGATCGTGTGAGCACTATCCTTGGAGATCAGGATCTTAGGGCCCTGATCTCCCTAGTTAGGTGAGGAGGATGGAGGTCATCCTCCTCATCTCTAACATGTTCTCTGCCTGAGTGGAGGTCTTTTTCCTCAGCAGGGTGGTCCCTCACATACTCTGCTAAGAGGTCCTGGAGCTTGACCTTGGTAGGGTTAAAACCTGTTCTAATCTTTTTCAGCTTACAAAGGGACCTTAACTCTGCCATCCCTAGATGGAGGTAAGGGGTGAGATTGAGTTCCACAACCATTTCCCCTGAGCTACTCATTAGGTTCTAAAGTTGGGATTGCTTTTTAAGAAACTAAAAACTACTTCTAGTAACTAACCCTTAACTTTTAAATCTAAAAATAAATGCTAAGTGGGCCTTAACCAGGACCCTAGCAGAACTTTAAACAGTTAGAACATTTTGCCAAATTTAAAAATCAGTTTTCTAAAGGCAATTTTGGAATTTAGTATTCAGTATTGGCTGATTAGTCCAGCAAATGCAAAGTCGTAGACCCAACTGCTGATCCACCAATGTAGGAAGCTGTCTCTGTGTATATTACATAAAAATGAAATATATTGTGCAGAGGCTTAACAGAGGCTCAAGAAGATAATACTAATGCTCTCTTTTCTGGTAGTGTGGTGGAGCAGTTAGGCTTATCAGAGGGTAGAGCAAAGCATTTGTTGTACACACACACATAGGAAAATAGAAGAAGCACACACTCAATAACAACTCCAGACCAATGGTTTTTACAGCGAAAATATATATATTTTTTTAAGAACCACAACATTCAAGTTGCAGGCAAGTACTTCAATAGATTTGTTTTTCACACATATATCAATAGTACTTTGTTTGAACACGATAAATTATACAGTCTTTGAAATATTGGCAATTATCTGTTTTAAAAGTTGACATAGTGCAATTTTCAGAAATAGTTCTTGGCGGGAAGAAAAGTTAGATCGATTTGCAGGTAAGCACAACACTTACAGTTCCAGTCTCCGGGGGTTAGGAAGTCAACAGGTCAGGGTTCAAGTTAACCCCAAACACCCACCACCAGAGGACAAAGTGTTGGCAAAATTAACATGGGCTCCTGTGGAGACTGGGGCACTTGGCTTCAGATCTGCAAGCAGGTAAGTACCCGCGTCTTTTGGAGGGCAGACCAGGGGTTTTAGAGGAGCACTGGGGGGGCACAAGTAGGCACCAAACATACTCCCTCAGCAGCACTGGGGTGGCCGGATGCAGGGTGCAAACAAAGCGTTGTGTCTCCAATAATTATCTATGAGGGGACCCCGGGGTCACTCATATGCTGCAGGTGGGGTCCAGGGGGGTCAACGTGGGTAAACAACAGGCTGGACAGGAAGGAGGGCAGTCTGCTGAACGTTGCTGCACAGGAAGTTGGGTTCCCCAAGGCCTGGGGTCTGCGGGTGCAGTGTGTCTTTAGGTATTGGATATCTTCATCCGGAGCTTTCGCGGTCAGGAGGGTCCTCGGGATTCCCTCTGCAGGCCTCGTCGTAGAGAGGTCAACCCAGGACGGGCACTTGCTCAGAATCACCTGGAGAACCTCTCTAGCTGGTCTGGACACCTGGTCACGGGCTGTGGGCGTTGGGTGCAGAATGGTCAGGACTCTCACCTTCGGAGTGAGGCTGGAGTCTTTGGCTGTTGTTTCTTCTAGGACAGAGCCGCTGTCAAAGGGGAGTTCTTGGTCCTTTCAGGTGCAGGGCAACCCTCTGGAGCTTGGCCGAGGTCGCTGGTCCCACTGGATGCGTCTCTGTTCTTGTGCAGGTTTTTTTAAGCAGGAGACAGGCCGGGAGGGCTGGGACCAAGTCAGCTGTTGTCTTCCTTCTTCGCTGCTGGGGGTTCAGCTATGCAGTCCTCCTTCTTGTTAGGTCACCAGGAATCTGGTGAGCTGGGTGCAGGGAGGCCCTTAAATCATAGATTTAGGGGCATTTCAGGGGTCAGAGGGCAGTAGCCAATGGCTACTGTCCCTGAGGTTGGCTACACCCTCCTTGTGCCCACTCCCTTTGGGGAGGGGGTCATAAACCTAATCCTATTGGGATTCTGAAGGGAGGGGGGGGTCCCCTGAGCTCTGGACTCCTTAGGGGTGGTCCTGGCTGTGCTGGGCACTCCTCCCTGTTTTCTCCAATTGTCCTGCCGGACTGGCCACCAAAAGTGGGTCTTTGTCCAGGGGGGCGGGCAACTCCACTAGCTGCAGTGCCCTGGGGCACTGTAACCAGGGGCTTGAGCCTTTGAGCTTCACTGCCAGGTGTTACAGTTCCTGCAGGGGTGATGTATGAGGCACCTCCACCCAAGAGAGGCTTTATTTCTGACCATAGAGAGCACAAAGGCTCTCACCCCATCTGGTCAGCAACTTTTCTGAAAGTACCAGGCTGGCACAGACTGGTCAGTCCTGCACTAGCAGTTTGGCTAACATAAAGGGGGCATCTGTAAGGTGCCCTCTGGGTGAATTTTTCAATACATCCCACACTGGCATCAGTGGGGGTCTATTATGCTGAGAGTATGATACTAAACTTCCCAGTATTAAGTGAAGCCATTGTGGAGTTCGTAATGACAAACTCCCAGACCATATACTCAATATGGCTACACTGCACTTACAATGTCTAAGAAGGGACTTAGACACTGGAGGGGCACATGCAGCTATGCCCTCACCTGGGGTATAGTGCACCTTGCCTTAGGGCTGTAAGGCCTGCTAGAGGGGGTGTCTTACCTATGCCAAAGGCATTGGTTTGTGGGCATGGCACCCTGAGAGGGGTGCCATGTCGACTTTGCCTTTTTCTCCCCACCAGCACACACAAGCTGCAAAGGCAGTGTAAATCTGCTTGGTGAGGCGTCCCCCAGGGTGGCATAATACATGCTGCAGCCCTTGGGGACTTTCCCTGGCCAAAGGGCCCTTGGTACCATTGGTACCTTTTACAAGGGACTTATATGTGTGCCAACTGTGGAAACAAAGGTACAGATTTTGGGAAAGAACACTGGTGCTGGGGCCTGGTTAGCAGGATCCCAGCACACTTTCAATTAAAGTTGGCATCAACATTAGGCAAAAAGTGTGTGTGTTGGGTCGGGGGGGACACACCAACAGTGGAACTTTCCTACAGCCTCCCCCTCTGCTGCCCTTCATTCAGTCATGGCCCCGCTCCAGGCTGCCATTGGGGACAGGTGATCAACAGTGTAGAGTTATTGTGCGAACTGCTAGCAGGAGTGCTAGACCTGCGAAGCGGGATTGTACTTTGTGTTTTTAATGTCGGAAAATGCCAAGGGCACTGGCCTCTCAGGTATTGAGGTCAGTCAGTTCCAACAATTCAGGGTATCGTGAACTGTGGGCCATTAAGAGTGAAGTGTTGGGCAGGCTCAGAGCATGTGTTGGAGGTCAGCCTCCTCTAGTGGGCAGCATGGGCATGTGAGGTGTGCTGTAGTGTGATACTTGTTCAGACACACCAGTGTGAGGTACGCTCTGGGCAAGATATACAATTGAATATTCTTGAAACAGGAATTACAGGAGACTTTCCTGGGGTAGGACAACACCATCTCCCTTTCTCTGTAACTCCCATCAGCATCTGAGGGGGACTAGGGTAGTGCATATAGTGTTAAGTAAACAAACACAAATGATGGACGGAATGCATAACTAATCAAACATTCACCCCTAGTCACAGATGTGGGTTAAATCCATCAATTCTTTTGCTCACCATGCCACCCCAGTTTGCACCCAGCCATATGCAAATCAGTCTTGACCGTGTTCCCCATGGGAACAGTCCAGTCCGAACTGCCAAGCCAGGTCCTCCCTAGACCAGAAACAAGCATCCTGGGACCGGTTTCAGGGTATCAACCTTCATCAGGCAGGCTAGCTTGAATCCAGTGGCATAGTGAGCCCGGGACCCATGTCTGGGCATACCCGGTGCACTTATGGCGACAAAAGCAAACAAACACAAATGATGGGAGGAATGCGGAACTAATCAAACATTCACCCCTGTCAGAGATCTGGGTTAAATCCACCAATTCTTTTGCTCACCATGCCACCCCAGTTTGCACCCAGCCATCATCTGTTGTTTTTGCTAGTGTCAAGTATGGTGCTACATAGCCAGGTTATAAAGTGGCGGCCAGGGCCCATGGTATATATTGTTTGTATAACAGGGTGGTGCTGTGCCTCAATCTCCACTGGTCGCCAAAGTGTCAGCATTGTGACACGCAGTTGTCTATGAGTGAGGAACTGCGCTAGCGGTATATTATTATTCACAGTGAATTGGTCAAACGTAAGTAATTGGTCATCTAGATATAGGTTATCCCACTATACTGATGTAATTTGCTGTCCACTCCGCCAATCGACACGATGTATAGTGGCCTAGGGGCGGGGGAAGACCACCAGTGGGATATTAGGTGCATAACAGGGTCTCGGGACACTCGAACTCATAGCATACAGGGACAGGCTAGCGATATCTGCAGATGCCAGGGGGAGGCGGGAGTCAGCTTCGGGAATAGGAAGCTACGTATAGTGATTATGTCCAAAGGGCCTTGGGGGCCAGTAGCCTCACCCATATAGCAGCCCACTGTCCAGCGTGATAACCATTGGAGATGTGTCGCCAGGAAGTAAGCTTCAAAGACAGGGGCTCACAACCCACCCCGGTTTAGGAGGAGCTGCAACTTTGCAATGGCCACCCTCTGGCGCTGTATGGCCTAGATCATAACTGTGAGAAAGTAGCGTCTTTCTAGCATGGTTAACCCCACTTCTGGCCTGTTTGTGAGTGTATGTCAGTGTAGGTGCTAGCGAGGACCCCAGTGCTCATAGATAAAAACCTATATGTCAGTGTGTTTTGCCTGTCTCACTGGGATCCTGCTAGCCAGGACCCCAGTGCTCATAGTTTGTGGCCTAATGTGTATGCCTGTGCAGTGCTTGACTGTGTCACTGAGGCTCTGCTAACCAGAACCTCTGTGCTTAGGGTCTCTGCTTTTGAATTTGTCACTGTAGGCTAGTGACTTCATTTACCAATTTCAATTGGCACACTGGACCCCCCTTATAAGTCCCTAGTATATGGTATCTAGGTACCTAGGGCATTGGGGTTCCAGGCGATCCATATGGGCTGCAGCATTTCTTTTGTCACCCATAAGGAGCTCAGACAAACCCTTACCCAGGCAATAGCTACTAATGGGTGGTTTTAAAGCTGTAATGGCGCTCTCCTTTAAATTTGACAGTGATACCTTAATATATTCAGATGGTGCTAAAACTAAGAAAACCCCCCATTCAAAACTTAGCAAGGATAACATTTGTTATCCAAACAAATAAAACAATCAGCACTCGTCGTATTTCATAACCAATAGTAATTAGTATGGCAAAATATTCCGAAATCCCCATATACATCAAAGTCAAAATTTTCACTTAAGTTGTTCTTTATTCCTCCTGACAAATTCCAATCCAAAATTTGCTCCACTTTCAGTTTTTCAGTCAACACGTGTTTTGTCTGGGGATTACCCCTCGACTTCCTCAGGACTTTCCATAACAAACAATATTCAACAAATACATAATAAATATACATAAATTGTTCTCAATATTTTCCATTTCTCATGTTCATGTAATATAACCATATGATCCCAATGTCAAAAAGTGAAAACCGTCCTACCAACGAAAATATTCACCACCAATCGTGATTTCTCGAAAGGCTTCGCCAATGTTCATTATTAAAAACCTAAGTGAATATCTTAAAAGTGTAAAGAAAAAAAGTGTTCAGAAAAAAAACGTTAAGAAAGACCTTGTTCTTCTTGTGAAATGGTGTTTAATTATATAATCTGTCTCCATTTTCAAAAAAGAGAACTGTACCTGTATTATTCCTAAAGTCACTTTCATAAATTCCATCCATCGTTTTAATTAATCACGTTATAGGATATAATAATTCACATCTTCATATCTGTTAACATGGATTCGAAGTTTGTTGATTCTTATGTTTATCCTTTGCTTTCATAATGTATTAGCACACAACTTCCTACTTCATGCCGCTTACCTGGCATTTTATAGTAAAAGTGTATCTTTCTTCAGTCTAGGATGCCCCCATAAGATCAATTTGAAAGCGCATCCTGCAATATTAAATTGTAGCTATTGAAATCTTTTAATTTGGGAACATTATCTCAACCCGTCTCTCAAAATGTATCACACGTTTTCACATACCTGTCTTTAACTCCGATCCTTCCGCGAATACGCTAGGTTCCGTCAAAGAGAGTCTGTTCTATCTTTCAACATTTAAATATCCTCCATCATTAGAAAGAGAGTGGACTAGCTCCACTCTCTATTCATGCGTATTGTACGTGAGCCTCAAACCCTTACACAGGACTGCCATTGCAGCCTGCGTGAAATAGTGCACATACTATTTCACGGCCATTTTCACTGCACTTAAGTAACTTATAAGTCACCTATATGTCTAACCTTCACCTGGTGAAGATTGGGTGCAAAGTTACTAAGTGCGAGGCACTAGCAAAGGTGCCCCCACATAGTTCTGGGCTATTTCCCCAGACTTTGAGAGTGCGGGGACGCCATTACACGCGTGCACTACATATAGGTCAATACCTATATGTAGCTTCACAATGGTAACTCCGAATATGGCCATGTAACATGTCTAAGATAATGGAATTGTCCCCCCATTCCAAATCTGGTATTGGGGAGCCAATTCCATGCATCCTGGGGGCTCCACCATGGACCCGCAGTACTGCCAAACCAACTCTCCAAGGCTTGCACTGCAGCTACAGCTGCTGCCACCTCACAGACAGGGTTCTGCCCTCATGGGGTCTGGGCAGCCCAGTCCCGGAAGGCAGAACAAACCATTTCCTCTGAGAGCAGGGTGTTACACCCTCTCCCTTTGGAAATAGGTGTTACAGGCTGGGGAGGGGTAGCCTCTCCCAGCCTCTGGAAATGCTTTGAAGGGCACAGATGGTGCCCTCCTTGCATAAACCAGTCTACACCTGTTCAGGGACCCCTTCTCCCCTGCTCTGGCGCGAAACTGGACAAAGGAAAGGGGAGTGACCACTCCCCTGTCCATCACCACCCCAGGGGTGGTGCCCAGTGCTCCTCCAGTGGTAGTCCCAGACTTCAGCCATGTTGCTTTGCAAGGTGTAGGAGCACTTTGGAGGCCTCTGAGTGGCCAGTGCCAGCAGGTGACATCAGAGACCCCTCCTGATGGGTCCATACCTGAGAAGGTAGCCAATCCCCCTCTCAGGGCTATTTTGGGTCTCTCCTGTGGGTTCTATTCAGATTCTGCTTGCAAGTTTCCTTCAGGAATCCTCTGCAACAACTTCAGCTTCCTCAGACCTCGGATCAACCGCAGCCTGCTCCAAGAAATGCTGTAATGGCAACAAAGTATCCACCAGAGCTACCTTTCTTCAGCAACCTCAGCTCCAAGTCAGCAACTGCAACTGTTTCCACGGTGTGCATGCTCTGAGGACTCCCTGTCTTCATCCTGCACCATAAGGACCTAAGAAATCTCCTGTGGAGTGACAGACTCACTCCCCTGCTCCAAGCAGGCACCTTCCAAGACGACAGCTGGTACCCTTGGACTCCTCTCACAGCGACGAGTGTGCTCCTAAGGACACAGAGGGTGTACATCGACAGGCTGTCCTGAGGTCCTGCTGACGCAATTTAAAGGAGGTAAGGCCTTACCTTCCCAGAGAGCGACGGTACCCCTGTGTACTGCGTCTTCTTCACCTCCTGAGGCCTCTGTGCACTATTTGCACAATTCCTTCGTGCACAGCCTGCTCCCAGGTCCCTAGCACTCCATCCTGCAACGCTCAACTCGCTGAGTTGTCCTCCGGCGGCGTGGGACCTTCCTTTGTTGTGCTGCATCAACTGCGTTTTGCACCTCCTTTGTCCCTGTGTCCTGGGACCTCTGGGGGTGCTGGCTGAACCTGAGGGCTCTCTAAAGTGCTGAGAGCCCCCTCTTCCTCCTCACAAAGAGTTGAGGTCCCCAGGTCCCTCGTGGGTCCATCTACGCCAGTTTGACGCAAAACGCACTTTTGTCGTAGCCAAGGCTTGTTGGTGACTTCCAACACGAAATCACGTCTGCAATGATCTTCACATCATGGGACATCCTTTGCATCACGCAGGAACTCGCCGGCATCTTCCTAGGGTGCATTTCTGCAGTCTTCGACTTACCGTGGACTCTTCTTTTGCACCCCGTGTTGGCAGGGGCTCTTGTCCTTCCTGGAACTTCTTTCGACTTACTTCTGGACTTGGTACCCTTCCTTTGCAGGTCTTCAGGTCCAGGAATCCAGCAGTTGTTATTTGTAGACTTGGTTGGCTGCTGCAAAATCCCAATCATAAGGTGTAGCGTGTCCTAAGGAAACTTGCAGTACTTTACTCCTGCTTTCCTGGGCTCTGAGGTGGGGTAATTTACTTACCTTTACTGTATTCTTACTATCCCAGCGAATCTGCACACACTACACTGGTCTAGGGGGGAATTCGTGATTCGCATTCCACTTTCTTAGTATATGGTTTGTGTTGCCCCTAGACCTATTTTCTCCCATTGCAATCTATAGCATTTCCTATTGCCTGCGTTGTTCTTTGACTATTTACTGGTCTAATTTTGGTGTCTATTGTATATATTGTGTATAATACCTACCTGTATTGTCTCTAAGATATTTTTGGTACTGTGTCACCAAAATAAATACCTTTTTTTTGGTAACACTGAGAATTGTCTTTACTTTTGTATAAGTACTGTGTAACTATAAGTGGTATAGTAGGAGCTTTGCATGTCTCCTAGTTCAGTCTAAGCTGCTCTGCTATAGCTACCTCTATTAGCCTAAGCTGCTAGAACACTACTAAATTTCACTAATAAGGGATAACTGGACCTGGTATAAGGTGTTAGTACCCAAGGTACCCACTACAAACCAGGCCAGCCTCCTACAATAGCCCCCATTAATGAATCCAGTTCCTTACAGAAGGCACGGGGGAGAAGTGGTGGGAGACAACCCTGAGGTTCACGAAGAAATATAACAGCCTAGGGAGGATGAGCATTTTAGTGAATTCTGTCCTTCCTATGGGGTGGGGGGAGGGGGGTAATACCTGCTAAAACCCGGCGATGGTTTCCTTTGTAGAGGTCCACCAGGGTGTGATATAGGCGGATTCAAATATATCAGACAGCATGTGGGGTCCACCGGAGGTGTGCCGGGCCTAGCTGTACACCAAGGCATGGATTTTCTGGGTGGAAAGGGTATGTCACAGACTTAGCCCAGTTAATTTGAAGGCCCGACAAGGTGCAAATACCTCCAGTGTGTTATAAAGTGGAGTGAGGGTACCCCCACAATAATCCACAATGAGGTACGTGTACCCGGTCAGTTAATGGGCTACCTTAATGGCTGCCCTCGTGCCGCAAGTGGATTACCACTGGCTCCATTGCCAGGGCAAGCAGAAGGGGAGACAGTGGGCAGCTCTTGGCGTGTACCCTGGTGTACAGGGAATGAGTTAGAGACCAAGTGGCCCAATCTAACTCAGGAGGAGGGATTATTGTAGAGGAGGCGAGTGTATGCTAATAAGCATTCCACAACACCCATGTGGGTCAGTACCTGAAATAAGCAGTCCCATGATAGCATATTGAATGCTTTCTCCACATTTAAAATGAGGGCTACGGCATGTGGGAAGGAGTTGCAGAGCTGATCCTGGATGTGAAACAGGCAGCAGAGTTTTTGTGAGATGTTCTGCCCTGTAACAAATCCATTTTGGTCCTCATTGACTAGGGTGGGGACTATTTGAGAGAACCGGCTTGCTAGTACTTTACCTAATATTTTCCAGGCGACTCTTAATATGGCTATCGGTCGGTAGGAACCCAGGGAGGCTGGGTCTCGATCAGGTTTAGGAATAGAGGTGAGAAGGGATTCCCAGAGGTTTCCGGGTAGAATATCCAGCTGCAATGCTTCATCATAGAGAGATACTAATCGCGGAACCAATTCACATGCAAATGTGGAGCAAAACTCCAATGGTAGACCATCTAAGCCTGGGGGTTTATTACAGGCTAGGTCTTTAATTGCCTAACAAACCTCTTGGTCTGTTACTGAAGCATCCAGGTCCCTCCTGGTAGTTGCGGGGATACATGGGATGTTGATTTGTGACAAAGTTGGCGAAGGCTCGTGTAGGGGTTGTGGCCGGGGCATTGTATAATTGTTCACAGTAGTGTTCAAATTCTTGCAGGATGGATTCTTGGTCCCAGAGTATCGCCCCTGATTGGGAGCATATTTCTGTGATTGCTGGAGTGCTTATGTCTTGTTGTGCTAACCAGGCATGCAATCGTCCGGCTTTGTCACCTTCCTGATGTATTCTTGCCGCATGTGCCATTAAGATGAAACGTCAAAGGGGTTCCAGTTGCTTGGTGATTGTTTAGCGTGCCTGGATACGATATGGAATGGTATTGGTCTGGGTGTGAGGATTCCCGTCTAGTGCTGCTTGTTGTACCTCTGCTTCGCTCAAATCACGCTCCAGCGTTCTGCAAACATCTGTGATCCCTTTAACATATACGCCTTGTGTGACAGCCCTGAATGTGTCCCTCTATATAACCCGGCCGGTGGTGAGATGCGGAATATAAGGAGTAGAGTCTGTCGGCAGGGTGCAATGCATGTTAGACATCTCTGAGATACCAGTGCTCAGCCCATGCATTAAGGTACATCACCTGGCGGTACGGTAGGGTGCAAGACAAGGGTGGGTGGGACCTGTCCAATGAGGTATCCAGAACACTGTTGCAGTCGCCCCCAGGAGCCACAGGAGGGGTCTCTTATGTGCCAAGTGCTCAGACAGGCGATCCCATAGGACATGTTGGTCTACATTGGGGGCATATATGCTGCCTATCAACAGTGGTTTCCCGTTTAGTCTGCCCTCTAGTAGTACGAAGTGACCCTCTTTGTCAACAGTGACTCTTGTTTCTTGGAATGGGAGGCCAGGCTGCACCCAGATTAGTCCCCCACATGCATATGCTGAGTAGGTGGTGGCATAGATAATTATGCGCCAGCGGCAACGGAGCCCTGGCAATTCTTCTACGTAAGTGTGTGTCTCTTGCAATAATACAATGTTGGGGTTCTGGCATCAGATATAGGAGTAGACTGTGTAACGTTTCCGTGTGGTGTGCTGGCCCCTTCAATTAAGCTTAAGGAAACAAACTGTCTTTGGTGGGGACATTTGGGTGATACATGCCTGTATGCAGGGTGCAAGAGGTGCTCTAACATGACCTCACCCTCGTGGCTAACTGCATCTGTGAAGTCATGTGGTGTCATCTTGTGGAAGGCTCAGTGTGTTGCCGTCTTGGTGGGGAAGGGTTATACATTTCAATGAAAGGACGACGCTTAAGGGGTGTTGAACAGGGGAAGCCCCTCGCAACAGACGAGGCACCCAAACTGGAAGTATATAATGTCAACTATCTCAGTAATGGGGTGATGTGGGTAAAACTGTGGGTGTAGGCTGCACGTGGGCAGCTTGCTTATCTGTGTGGGTTGACTTCTGCAGCGCGGGGACAGCCAGGGTTCCAGAGAAATCCATCTAGCCCTGCATTGGGTCTTTGAGCTATTCTGTTCAATTGCGTAGTTGATGGCAGGGTGCCTCATGAGGCACCAGACAACGTGGGTGGGGGGGGGGGGGAGGTTCTCAATCTAGCACATTTGATATGTCCACTGCAGACTTTATGCAGATCGAGCGGCCTCCTCCCGGCCTCTGTAGTCACGGGTCCAAACATGCTGCTCAGGTGGGGGAAGGATTATCGAAGGCACTAATCATTGCCACCTTAATGCAGGTCGAGCGGACTCCTCCCGGCCTCTGTAGTCACGGGTCCAAACATGCTGCTCAGGTGGGGGAAGGATTATCGAAGGCACTAATCCAGAGTCCGCAGATCAGTCCATATGCCATCTGGGGCTTGATAACCAGTAGTATGGGTGAATCTTAGGGTGTGATGGTGGAGTCCATTGTGTCCTCATCTGTTGCCGTCCACTGAGGGGATTGTGCCCCTAGAGTGGCTACAGCAGTCAGCGCCACCTTTCTCTCTTTTATGATCTGTTTCAGGTCCCGGGAGGCAGCCAGAACCCCTCAGGAGGCCGCCCATTTACTGGGTCGGGCCACTCGACTCCGCCTCTGGCAAGGGGACCCGTGGAAGCCCTTGGTATTGCGCACTGAGGTATTACCGTCTCAACTGTTGAGCCTTGCATCACCTCTACAGGATCTGTGAAGAAGTGGGTCTTGATCCATAGACGGGCTGGTAACAGTAATTAGTACTGGAGTCCCAGTTGCCAAAGGCAGCATTTGACTGCCGGAAATGTAGAGCACTGGTGTTGGACCTGTTTGGTGTAGTCGGGAAACAGCATTACTGTTTTATCTTCAAGCCGCCCAGAGGATAGCATCTCTGTCCCGATAGGGCAGGTGCTTGATAAGCATGGGGCGTGGTGGCAACCCGGGGGGCCTATGATGGGCAAGGACCCTGTGCGCCTTCTCCAGCGTGTAGAAGGGTGTGAGATCTGAGCTAGGAGTAAAAAAGCAGAACCAGTTTTCAAGAAAGGTCAGGGAGTCCAGTCCCGCTGCGCATCCCAAAACTCCTGTTGTTGCTCCTGCAGGAGAGTCCCTCGGCATCAGCTGCGCACATCTCCAGGTGCTGGACATGGCTGCGGACGTCTCGCATCTCCGTTTGGTGCTCATCACTTGTGGTTGCATTTCGGTGAGTGTTTTTTCCCCCCTTCATAGACTTTGTCTACCAGTTTACGGTGGTCTCTGTGGCCACAGCTCCCAATGGGTCTCAATGGACTGCCTAACTTGTGCGATGGCTGCAAATACCTGCTCCAGCTTGTCTGACATCGAGGGAGTGTCTGCGCCAATCTGGGTGAAGGATGCTGTACTTGCAAGCCAAAAAGTATTTGTTGCTAGGGCCTGCGTGGTTCTTTGGGGGTGGGTGGGGGTGCGGTTGCTTGCAGGTCCTCTCTGCTCTCCTCTGGCACTGTCCTGGGCGCCAAGTGTCTGTCACTTTTAGTAGTTCTTGCAGGGACTCTGTCCAGCACAGACTCCCCAACAGGCAGGCCCCTACTGGGATTGGGGCTCGGAGGTGCATGTGTTACAAATCTGCAACTTGCATAGTTGTAATGGAAGCCACAATGTGCCATCTTTGGGGATACGAACCATACAGCGCATTCTAGTCTCAATCCCTCACCCCTGGGAGTGCCATAAGCTGGGAATCTCCCCCAGGTGGTGGTTCTACAGGGGCCCCTACGGAGCTTTCGGACGGATGTCGTTAGGTGAGTGGCCGCCCTAAGTGTCCCTCTGGGGTTAATCACTGCTCTGAGTGTACAAGAGTTGGTACAGTCTTCCTGGGCGATCTCTGCCGCCACCGAGGGGAGCAAAATCAGTAGGTCTGACTGTGCACCCCAGCCTTTTCAGTAATATAGGTTGGGTCTCATGGTCTCAGCCGTTGCTTGCTCCTTTGGCCCACGCCCCGGGGTGGGCCCTGCTTTGTGACTCTGGCGTGGAGATCAGGGCTGGGCTGCTATCTGATGGTGCCGGCCGGTAGCTCCTGATCCGGCAGGTCGCACCTGACTGCGGCCCCTAGTTGTGCTCCTTCGCTGCCGGCCGGGCGTGAGATGCTGCAGAAGCAGGTGGGCCGCAATCAAGCAGGCCACTCTCGACCTCACCGCCCAGCAATCTACGCTCCCTCGTCGGGCAGCAGCAGATGAGTGCATCTTCTGTCTGGTTCCTGGGGCCTATGTAAATGACTATGGCTTTGGGATGATAGCTATGGCTCTGCTGATTGTGCAGCTGGGGCGCATCTGTCCAAGCAAGCCACCGCTGGCCGCACCATTGTAGGCAGGTAAGACGCACTTGCTGAGCGCCCCGTGGGAGCACAACCACCTTTCTCTCAAATCAGGCCCGCTCCCTCCTAACATGGGAGCCCTTGTGTAGCGTTGGTGGGTAGGTGCTGTCCCCGCTGCCAGGGTATCACTGGATGTTGTGGTGGCCTGCGGCTGAGCTGGCCTAAAGCACGTCCGCCATGTTAGCTGGCTTGGCCATGCCCTTTTCAGTGAATTAGATTAAATAAGTGATAACTTGCAATTGGTAGCAGGTAGGAATCTCGAGTTTGGTATCTAAAGAATTGCAATTTAAAATTTTCTTTACTGTTAAAGTCGCATTTTAAGTCACAATTCTGAAAATGGCACATTTAGAAAGTTAAATTATACAAAAAATTGATGGAGGGAATGCCTGAATTAATCTCAGAATATGGTAATTACTCTGGCAAGCATTCCGAGCTATTGTTATTTTACACACCATGCCTCCTCAGTTTGGACCCAGCTATATGCAAATTAGTCTTGGCTCTGTCCAATGGGAACAGCCCAAACCACACTACCAAGCCAGGTCCTCCCAGAACCGAAACACAAGCAACCCAGAACTGGTTTTGCCCTTGTTATGGGCTAATCAGACAGGTATTGCTTGGTTCCAGTGACATTGTGCACAAGATCCATGTCTGGGCATACCTGCATTATACAAAAAGTGATAGATGGAATGCTTGAATTAATCTCAACCACTGGTTTTAGTTGGGGTCGGTGAGCCTGAACCTATGACTTTGTCCTGGTCCAGCATGACCAGATACCAACAGTTGGCGCTTTGTGGTTCTAGGCACTATTTTTATTTAAAACTCGAACTGCATATTCCTTGTTCTACTGATACGATTTTTGTTGCTTTGAGCTCGAATAATTTATTACATTACACTCTGTTGTTCTCAAATGGTGTGGGTTTATTCTTGTGCGGTGTTTTCATTTTATTACTGTTTGAAGCACTGCATAAATACTTTACACACTGCCTCCAAGCTAAGCCTGCCTGTGGAAGATGAACACATTGGGCTAACCAAGGCAAAGATGGATGACCCTCTGATATCCCCTGGAACCAGGGAACTCGGGTTAAGGGGTGAAGGCCTCAAAAGTTTCAAATCATTAGATATTTTTGATTTTTTTCTCCAGCTTGTTGAGGAGGGGGAATGGCATGCCCCTACGGGTTTCACCGAATGCCTACCCCTTAGCCAGGGTACTGCCCATTCACCTGAGCAGGGGGTGGGCACCAGCGGAGAGAGGATATGATCATGGTTGGGGGACAGCATCAGCCAACGCAGCAAACACCGTTTCCTTCTACTAGAGAGTTACAATTGCCCATGTCACCAGTGGGAATGGTTTCCAACCTGCCAAATGTAGAGTGGCAATGTTGGGAGTTGGAGTCCCTGCCATACGGAGCAATGGCCAAAGCAGAAGATGCAAGCTTCAACTCAACATTTGACTCATTTACAGCTTACATGGATGCACCCACAACCTCACTGGTGCATCCATTAGCCTCCTTGGGGGGGCCGATGGTTAGACAGCTGGAGGAAATCAGGGCCAATAAAGACCACCAAAATCAAGGCACCTCCATTAAGTCCCCCAATGGCAGAGACCACAAGTGTGGAGGGGGTGCTAAAGTCCTACATGACCTTATCAAGGGCCCTTTTGGGCTCTGGAATGCAGAACTAAACACAAAGCAAGCTACACTTGAGGCAACTAAATCACCACTCCAACAAAATGGACATTCAAGTTCACCTGCTCAACATGATTGCAGTCTTTGTGTCCGGAACTGATGGAAAGTTAGAGAATTTAAATGCCAATATTCAAAGAGTCCAAGTTAGGAATGACAACAATATAATAGTGTGTTCTTGCAAAGAGGTGATTGACAATCTGGTCCAACTCCCAGTCCTCCTAGAGGAGATGGTTAGGGAAATTAGAAATGTCACCTATAAATCAAAAAAATCGGTAAGGAATCACTCGCTGTAATCGGACCGAGGGTCCAAAAAGTGCCAGCAGCAACAGCGCATGTCAAGCGCAGAGGAGTATCCAAGAGGAGGTACTGATTAGTATAACTACAAATGAAGGATAAAGAACAGCACCTCAAATAGAGGGGAGCAAGCAAGGGGACATATAGGTCGCTCTGGAATGGAACCTCCAAGAGAATGGGCCAAACCCCACGGTGAGCCTATTAAGGCTCTAGCACATCCCTTCCATGATGAAGCGGGAAAGGAAGCATGCAAGAAATGGTAGAAACTGGATCAACTTAGCGAGAATACCTAAGGCAGAAATCGCAGATGGAACGAAAGCACCCATATTGGTAGGTACCCTGCAAAACAAAGTGGACACAGTGCATCATGGTATCAAGGGAGCCTGGGACCACGAGCAGGAACCATCACCTGGAGCAAGGGACGCCGGTTGCCCCGGGATCTCAGATGCAGCCCCCTGTAATACCAAAGCTGACACAGCCCTAACTATCGCAGCAGAGGGGCTTGAAATAACTGCGGCAACCCATAAGTAGAACGTAGGAGGCTGGCCCAGTGTGCGGTAGACACCTGTGGTGTTACACCTTATACTGGGTCCAACCCTTATTAGATAGTGTTACAGTGTCTAGGTAGCAAGGGCTCTCTAGTCGTAGCTGTGTTTAGCAGCCAAGACTTATCTAAAAGGAGTGTGACACACTTGCAATACTACAGTAGTAACACAGCAACTTCTCACACATGAAAGGAACCAGTTGCAGTGTTGCAAAAAGTAAGTTTTTTTTTTTTTTTTTTTACAGGAACACCAAACTATATTACTGTAGGCAAACACCCTTCTAGGAGGTAAGCACACACAAAATAAAAAAAACTGGGGTTAGGAAATTGCAAAAAAAATAGAAAGGGCCATATTTGGGGGGGGGGGGGGGGGGGGGTTGCAAAAAAGAGGAATGTGAGAATGAGCCCCCCACCAGAGGATATGGAGTAGTTAGCCAAGGGCTGGGAGAGTGGAAACCCAGGAGGCAAGAACAGGACCAGGACGGTGGAACCCAATGGTGGATTCAAGATTAGGAGGACCTGCAAAAAAAGGGGAGAGTGTCCAGTCCACTCAGGATTGTCCAGGTGGGGCAGGAGACCATGCCCACCCACCAGTGTGTGAAGATCCAGGTCGATGGTGGTGGATGAAGTTCAGCTGTGAAGTCCAGGAGCTACAGAGGAGTCCCTGAAGTCAACCTAGGAGCTGTCCCTGAATGGTAGCCGGACTGTAGATGGCCCAGTGACCACTAACAAGCACAAGCAGATGCAACTGAAGCGGTGGCAGATTTGCAGAGCTGAAGAGGACCAGCAAGGTCCTGGGGAATCGACCCTTGGAGGGGGGTCCGGGCTGACCCCCGGAAGACCGGTGAGCCAGCAGAAGCAGTCAGAGCTCCCACGAGCAGCCCACTGGCAGCAGGCACAGTAAGTCACAGTGAGGCTCAGGCAGCACACCTGAAGAGGAGTCCCACATCCCTGGAGCACCAGAGAGGAGACTGTCCTTGCAGAGGTAGAGTGCTGGGGGCCGTGGCTACTTGGAGCCTGAAGATCCCTCTAAGCAGAAGTCAACAAGCCTTGGTTGTTGCAACAGTTGTGGTGCACGGGGTTCTGTCTTGGAGGAAGAGGCAAGGGCTCACCATCTTCCAATCTAGACAGAAGGAAGAGAGGACCCAGATGACCCCTCAGAACCACCACCTGTGTTGGAGAATCTTTGTAGGACCAGAGAAGAGCAGATCCCAGCAGCCAGACATCGTTGCCTTAGGTGCCTGCAGATGTGGGGGGTGACTCCTTCATTCCAAGGGAGAATCCTTCTTGCTTCTTTGGTACAGCTGAAGTCTTACTGACCACAGAGGATGCACAGCCGTGGAAATGTTGCAAGTTGCTGACAGGAGGCGCAGAAACAATGTTGCAAGGAGAGGTCGTCTACAAAGAAAGCACAGATTTCGTCACTACCCCAGGGCCGCACTCCTGTATAATATTGGACACCTTAGAATATGAGATTGTGGATCTGGAGAAAATCATTGCCCGCTCACGTAATAAATGCGCACCACGCCCTATTGGAATCCTGCCAGCCCTCCTGAAGGAAAACCTAAAGACATGGGCAGGTTTCCTGATTTTCAATATTTAACCATATATTATTGACTGGAAACATCCCTAGAAGTTGGAAAGGGTCAGTTATTCACCCCATTTATTGCTGCAAGATCTTACTGAATGGGTAATCGATGCAAAACTGGTGCCAATGAACCAAACGGGGTCTCCAAGAAGCAGGGGACACTATCTAATCTTACAGCTGTGGGTCTTATAATGAGAAGAGGGATCGACACCAGCACCCCTCTGTTTGTGTGTTTTGTGGACTTCAAGGTGGCCTTTACTCCGTCTCCCAGGAGCTGCTGTGGAAGAAATTACAGCGCTGTGTTATCCCCCAGGAAATTACTGCGAGCAATCCAACTGGTGTACTCTGGAACATGGGTAAAGATCAAGGTTGGGGACGGCCACCACTTGTCCAGAGAAGTAAGAACACCTGTAGGGTTAAAACAAGGCTGTGTACTAGCCCCTCTATTGTTCAATCTGCTCATCTCCGACCTATCACCGTTTCTGGACGGAGTGGGGTCACACGCACAGAGCCATGGTGGCAAAAAGCTGTGTAATATCTTAAATGCAGATGATCTGCTAATGCTAAGCAACACAATAAAAGGTCTCCAACAACTAATTAATAGGTTAGCAGAGTATTCTGTGAAAAAAGCTGAAAATCAGCTTGAAAATAAACAAAGTTATGCCTTTAAAATGCCAAATTTCGAAATCCAGGAAATGGTATCTGTAGGAGGCTGGACTGGCTTGTAGTGAGTACCAAGGGGTACTTACACCTTGCACCAGGCCCAGTTATCCCTTATTAGTGTATAGGGTGTCTAGCAGCTTAGGCTGATAGATAATGGTAGCTTAGCAGAGCAGCTTAGGCTGAACTAGGAGACGAGTGAAGCTCCTACAGTACCACTAGTGTCACTTGCACAATATCATAAGAAAACACAATACACAGATATACTAAAAATAAAGGTACTTTATTTTTATGACAATATGCCAAAGTATCTCAGAGTGTACCCTCAGTATGAGGATAGCAAATATACACAAGATAGATGTACACAATACCAAAAATATGCAGTATAGTCTTAGAAAACAGTGCAAACAATGTATAGTTACAATAGGATGCAATGGGGACACATAGGGATAGGGGCAACACAAACCATATACTCCAAAAGTGGAATGCAAACCACGAATGGACCCCAAACCTATGTGACCTTGTAGAGGGTCGCTGGGACTATTAGAAAATAGTGACGGTTAGAAAAATAGCCCACCCCAAGACCCTGAAAAGTGAGTGCAAAGTGCACTAAAGTTCCCCAAAGGACATAGAAGTCGTGATAGGGGAATTCTGCAGGAAAGACACAAACCAGCAATGCAACAACAATGGATTTCCAGTCGAGGGTACCTGTGGAACAAAGGGACCAAGTCCAAAAGTCACAAGCAAGTCGGAGATGGGCAGATGCCCAGGAAATGCCAGCTGTGGGTGCAAAGAAGCTGCTACTGGACAGTAGAAGCTGAGGTTTCTGCAGGAACGACAAGGGCTAGAGACTTCCCCTTTGGAGGATGGATCCCCCACGCCATGGAGAGTCGTGCAGAAGTGTTTTCCCGCCGAAAGACCGCCAACAAGCCTTGCTAGCTGCAAATCATGCAGTTAGGGCTTTTGGATGCTGCTGTGGCCCAGGAGGGACCAGGATGTCGCCAATTGCGTCAGGGGACAGAGGGGGCGTCGAGCAAGACAAGGAGCCCTCTCAGCAGCAGGCAGCACCCGGAGAAGTGCCAGAAACAGGCACTACGAGGATGCGTGAAACGGTGCTCACCCGAAGTCGCACAAAGGAGTCCCACGTCGCCGGAGACCAACTTAGAAAGTCGTGCAATGCAGGTTAGAGTGCCGTGGACCCAGGCTTGGCTGTGCACAAAGGATTTCCGCCGGAAGTGAACAGGGGCCGGAGTAGCTGCAAAAGTCGCGGTTCCCAGCAATGCAGTCTGGCGTGGGGAGGCAAGGACTTACCTCCACCAAACTTGGACTGAAGAGTCACTGGACTATGGGAGTCACTTGGACAGAGTTGCTGGATTCAAGGGACCTCGCTTGTCGTGCTGAGAGGAGACCCAAGGGACCGGTAATGCAGTTCTTTGGTGCCTGCGGTTGCAGGGGGAAGATTCCGTCGACCCACGGGAGATTTCTTCTGAGCTTCTAGTGCAGAGAGGAGGCAGACTACCCCCACAGCATGCACCACCAGGAAAACAGTCGAGAAGGCGGCAGGATCAGCGTTACAGAGTTGCAGTAGTCGTCTTAGCTACTTTGTTGCAGTTTTGCAGGCTTCCAGCGCGGTCAGCAGTCGATTCCTTGGCAGAAGGTGAAGAGAGAGATGCAGAGGAACTCGGATGAGCTCTTGCATTCGTTATCTAGAGAATCCCCAGAGACAGAGACCCTAAATAGCCAGAAAAGAGGGTTTGGCTACCTAGGAGAGAGGATAGGCTAGCAACACCTGAAGGAGCCTATCAGAAGGAGTCTCTGACGTCACCTGGTGGCACTGGCCACTCAGAGCAGTCCAGTGTGCCAGCAGCACCTCTGTTCCCAAGATGGCAGAGGTCTGGAGCACACTGGAGGAGCTCTGGACACCTCCCAGGGGAGGTGCAGGTCAGGGGAGTGGTCACTCCCCTTTCCTTTGTCCAGTTTCGCGCCAGAGCAGGGCTAAGGGGTCCCTGAACCGGTGTAGACTGGCTTATGCAGAAATGGGCACCAAATGTGCCCATGAAAGCATTTCCAGAGGCTGGGGGAGGCTACTCCTCCCCTGCCTTCACACCATTTTCCAAAGGGAGAGGGTGTAACACCCTCTCTCAGAGGAAGTCCTTTGTTCTGCCATCCTGGGACAAGCCTGGCTGGACCCCAGGAGGGCAGAAACCTGTCTGAGGGGTTGGCAGCAGCAGCAGCTGCAGTGAAACCCCTGAAAAGGCAGTTTGGCAGTACCAGGGTCTGTGCTACAGACCACTGGGATCATGGGATTGTGCCAACTATGCCAGGATGGCATAGAGGGGGCAATTCCATGATCATAGACATGTTACATGGCCATATTCGGAGTTACCATTGTGAAGCTACATATAGGTAGTGACCTATATGTACTGCACGCGTGTAATGGTGTCCCCGCACTCACAAAGTCCGGAGAATTGTCCCTGAACAATGTGGGGGCACCTTGGCTAGTGCCAGGGTGCCCTCACACTAAGTAACTCTGCACCTAACCTTTACCAGGTAAAGGTTAGACATATATGTGACTTATAAGTTACTTAAGTGCAGTGTAAAATGGCTGTGAAATAACGTGGACGTTATTTCACTCAGGCTGCAGTGGCAGGCCTGTGTAAGAATTGTCAGAGCTCCCTATTGGTGGCAAAAGAAATGCTGCAGCCATAGGGATCTCCTGGAACCCCAATACCCTGGGTACCTCAGTACCATATACTAGGGAATTATAAGGGTGTTCCAGTAAGCCAATGTAAATTGGTAAAATTGGTCACTAGCCTGTTAGTGACAATTTGAAAGAAATGAGAGAGCATAACCACTGAGGTTCTGATTAGCAGAGCCTGAGTGAGACAGTCACTACACAGGTAACACATTCAGGCACACTTATGAGCACTGGGGCCCTGGCTGACAGGGTCCCAGTGACACATACAACTAAAACAACATATATACAGTGAAAAATGGGGGTAACATGCCAGGCAAGATGGTACTTTCCTACAGTATCTCCATCTCCAACATACATATACTTAGGGTTTAAACTGGACTCGAGGGGGTCATTTGTCACATAAAAGAGGGACATCTCATCAAAAAGCGGATGCACTGAACTTTGCCTTCTCAAATATAAGGAGGCATCTGCGAAATCACACTCTTAAGGCCTTACTTATGGTGGTGAGATCAAAACTGGTCCCAACTTTGTCGTATGGAGGGGAGATCATGCTAGGGAAGGACGCTGATATCATGGCAACATTAATGTTGCAAACATACAAATGGGTGTTTCAGCTGTCAAAGTCTGCTTCCCTAGCCCGAGTAGGCTTAGAGTTCTCTCTGCCATAGCAAACATTAGCTAGGCAAAGCGCATTTCTAAGATGTTTTCACCACCTGAGGAATGCTCCCAAAGACACCCTTGCACATCATGCATGGCCTGAAATTAATCTTGAACGGGGGAAACAACGCTTTGCCACCTACTTGAAGGATAGCTTAGATAATTTGAGTCTCTCTAATGTATGGGAACAGACCATCAGTGATTCCAGCTTTAAGAAAATTTGGAACACTTGCACCCAGCAGAAAAGCGGTCTAGAGGATAAAGAGTTACTTGCAAAGCAAGCACACGGGTGGTCGGTGATGAACTCATACGAAACTCGCAAGAAACAACCATTGTTTGACCTCACCTTATCAATAACCATCAAGAAGGAGCTGATGAAATTGCGTTTTGGCCTCCTTCCAACGCTTGGGTTCACACACGAGTTGCAGAAAAAGGGGCAATTGATGACTACTCTGTGCTACCTGTGTTACCAGACAAATGAAACACTTACGCACATTGTATGTTTGTGCCCAAAGTTATCAGCAGAACGTAGGGTCCTGCTGCATAAAGAATTTATGGCCCTGGGAGTATGGTCCTGTACAGCAGCGGTAGTTGCGACCCTCTGTCACGTAGGCTCTCATTATCCTAATGAGACTACTGGATTTTTGGGTGACAAGTTTGTTCACAGTGTGGGGGACTAAGTCTGACCCACGGTGAAGGACCCTTGTCACCCCAAACCCGTTTTTTGCTCCGGCTAACTAGCAGTGCCTCATCTCTCCCGAAGGAAAGAGACAATTGGGCAGCCGAGCGCATGACATCTTGGTACTTCCCAGGGAAGTCGTGGTCACTGCTTGAAACAATGCTGTTAATTGTATATATCTGGTCGGACATGGTGTGAATTCCATTATCCACAACAGCTAATGCTTTTTTTCAGATTTTCCTGATCTATCTGCCTTAACTGGGCTGCAGCCTCTTGTTGGGAAAGTTTCCATATTTCATTGTATACTTCATACAAGAAACGCTTCCTACGTGGCCTGACAAAAAAAATCTTGTAAGTCAGTGTCATTAGACAGGAGAGTGAGATGTGTCTTGACTGCATCTAGTGAGGATGATTTTAACCATTGCTGGCACAATTGTTCCACACTATATGTAGTAATTATTTCAGCATGTTCTGGTGATATATAGCGAGGGTCTGACCTACTCGTTCGGAAACCCCCCGAGGAGGTGACAAAACGCTGATGACACCCATTGGTATCTATTGGCCACAATAACCACCTGCCTGGACGTGTCTGAAGCATTAAATGTACCATTCTGGGCCCATTCAGTAAGCTCACTAAAGGTGGCATTTATGTATTTCTGCCAATTATTAATTTTTGCAGGGGGAGGTATACTAGGCATGTTCAATTCTCTGATTGTAGCTAAGCCTAAACAGCTAGTCTGTTTTACTGTCATTTAAAAAAAATAATTTGGATGGGAATGAGACATGCTCTAAACAATGTTTCTCTACCCTTTGTTTGCCAATTTTTTGTTCCCCACTTTTCAAACCAACATTTTTTGACCAATATTCATAACCTTCAATTGACAATCGGAAAACAAAGGAATCCGAATATATGAATTTTGTGTTGGTCAACAACATTTGTTTATCTTTGGTTGGAGTTAACCTAAAATAATATGACTTAGCATTCTTTTGATGATGCCCAGAAAAATACGTAAATTTATCAAAATAAGTTTTGGAACTCCCTTGCGGGGGAGTTGGGCAATGTTCCCATTGCGTATAGTCAAATATCGTTTTTGGACTACTTGCTCTATGTATGAAGGGGTGCCCATAATAATTATAGCAAAACATGTCATCATAATTCTCTTTAAACTGGTAAACGTCTTCATTTTCATAGACAGTATAATATTGTAATTCAGTCATCATTGAATCAACAGTCTGCACATCCCAATCATCAGATACAATGCCTGGTATTACTATATCATTCATAGACAATTTTAGTACATATGGTATTTGAATTATGTAAGTGGGACCGTATATATCAAACATTACTCTATCCCACACAATCCCATCCGGAATTGGTACTGCAGATATGTTCACAAAGGATATGTCCCTTCGAACCCTATGTGATGAAAAATGTGGTTTCAACACCTCCTCCACCTGTTCAACCGCTGATCTGTCAGGAAGAAAATGACCATGTATCAATAGAAAAAAGGTGATAAACCCAACCCAAAGAAAAAATGCTGTCATAGTCAATTGAGCCACAGTTAGTTCCATGGAAAAACAAAATACGTATCTTTAAGCCAACACATTAGCTTACGTGGACCTGACTGGTCAGTAGTCGAATAGGCAAACAAGTCCGATAGACCATTGTTGTTGTCGGCAAAGTAACCAGAGGCAGTTCGCGCAAAAGGTGTCGCCGCAATCAATGGAGGAGTTGGTGTTTCTCGCGGTGGTACACTGTAGATAGCACCATCCGTCACGTCTGTAGTCATAGTGACTTGATCAAATGTTTCTAAATTAGACGTTGTTAGTGGAACTAATGCTAGATCATCATCCACCCTCCCCAAGCTAGGAGAGGCAACAGTGTTAGTATAGATGACTTGAAGCAGAACTTCTTCTCCAGTAGTGAGAGGGATTTGGGAACTACTGGACATTCCTCTTGGTCGGCTGTGTAGAATCGGCCACATGTAACCTGACATTGTCAATAGAAACAAAGCGATTTTCTTTGGCACCTGGCAACGGGGGTAGAATAACAGTTCTCGTTCCGTGTATCCCCAACACAGGGACTGATGCACGATAAGAAGGACCAAATTATTTTTTCACTGCAACCTTTTCACGCACAAGATCCCCAACCCTGGGAATCCAGCCGGTAGGAGTTAGTGGTGTATCCTTAATTCCTGTGGAGGCAGCACTTTTAGAAGAATTATCTTCATGGAACTGTTGTTATTCCTGTAAAACAGTGACACAATCATTTATGTCAAAAGGTGTTTCCGACGCCTCCACACCAGGACCATCAAGATCCGGAACAAACATTCGTGTTCCGAACAGGCACTCATATGAAGTACGACCCCCAAGGGAACTTCTAGGCAGGTTATTTAGTGCTCTCTGAACTCCATACAGGTGGGTTAGCCAACTATGACCCGTACCTAAGACTCTGGCTGTTAAGGACTGCTTTAAATCGCAGTTTAATCGCTCCACAACAGAATTTCCCTCGGGATGAAATGGAGACGAGTACTGAAGCTGGACCCCCAACGAAGCCAAGGTGTCCCTGAATGCCCTTGAGGCAAAAGCAGGGCCTGGTCCGAACGGAATGCCGCAACTGCATATGTACCGACAAAGACTCGCAAATCTTTAATAACAGTCCGAGCATCAGCCGAGCGCTGTGGCCACACCCACACAAATCTGGAGCAATAATCTACAACGACTAGTATATATTTGTATGCACTATCTGGTGTTAGTGGACCGCAATGATCCAAGTACACACATTGTAATGGTCTGTTAGATATTAAGAGGGGTGTCTGCGGCGGGCGCTTAGCTGTAGAAACTTTCATTTGTTGACAGATATCACAACAAAGGACGTGCTGCTTAGTCTCTTTATAGAGACCAGGCCACCAGTAACGGGCCTGCAATAACGATATTGTAGCTGCCACGCCAGCATGTGCTGATGCCACTCCCTCATGCGCTGCTTTAATAAATTGTGATCGTACATCTTTATTCGGGATGTCGCGCATGCCTACGCTAGGAATTTTAACTTCAGTGTTCAGCATACTTCCCATGAAGTATTGATATTTATTTGGAAATCCTTTTGGATAAGGTGTGCCATCAACCGTAGCCTTTATGGCAGCCATAATCTCTGTGTCTGATTTGGAACTCGAACGAGTCACTGCAGCTACAGTGGCAACTGCCACTGCCAATTTTGCGGCTTTATCAGCCAAAGTATTTCCAGCAACATGTATTCCAATGCGCTGGTGTCCAAATGTATGCACAACATGAACTTTGGGTAGCGTCTTTCAGGTCTGCTACCTTCCCCCACAGTAGTCTTTGTTTTATGGTGTTGCCTTTTGAATCTCTGAACCAATTCAAGCGCCAGTAATGTAGATATTCATTAAAAGACTGGACGCAATAATAAGAATCACAAACAATCAGAATGAACTACGTCGGATCCGTATGTTCTAGTGCCATCAGTAGAGCCTTTAGCTCTGCCAATTGTGGTGTACAATCCCCTAGAGTTTGCGTATAGGTATGTTGGGGGCAGAATTTCTCCCCCTCCATATAGTCGCTCACTACCGTACATGTAGCAGAATATTGGTGTTTTGTTCCAATCGCCGGATGCGCAGAGCCATCGGTGTACATAACTACTTGATATTGATCAATCGCAACGTGTTGGCGGGAACTGGATATTCAACTTCATATTGCAGAAATTCCTGAGTTTGTAACTTTGGGTCAAAAATGTAATCTACGTCAATGGCTGTTAAAGACGTAGCCCATTGTATCCAATGCGGGTAAAGTGCTTTCGCGTTTGGGACACTAGCTTTTGTAACAGCCTCGAGGGCCGGAATAGGAGAAATGACAATGCGTTTCCCCTGGGCAAGAGGTCTTTCCTTAATGACAGCCATTTGTACAGCAGTGAGAATTTTCTCTGTGGGTGCAAAACGTTGCACAGCAGCAGAATACAAGTGTGACTTGTATCCTATCGGGACTGTCTCACCCTCGTTAAATGTGACATATGTAAACCCAATGGCCCCAGCTATTACCCTGATGACCAAATGTGTCTTATTGTCCCGTGTGTGTAAATGTTTCGCTGCTAGCAGATCTGCTTGTAACTCCCGAAGGGTATGTGTGTGTGTTCAATTGTCCAGAATTTCCTTGAAAAATCAGGACGTATTAATTCATATAAAGGTTTTATGCGTGTAGCATAATCAGGAATGTATGTTCTGCCAAAATTTAGAAAGCCCAACAACGATTGAAGTTTCTTAATCGTGTTTGGTGGTTGCAATTGTGCACACTTTTCTAAGAATTGTGGCGCTAGGCTCTTACCTTCATTTGACAGCTCATATCCCACGAATATGACGCTGAGGAAGGCAATTTTTTTTTTTTTTATAGTTAAATTTGTAGCCGACTTCGGCAAACCCCACAACAATGCGGGCTACCCGTCTTAAATGTTGTAGTAACTCGTCATCCGTGAGATATATATCATCCACATATGACAACGCTTCAGGGTGTAACTCGTGTAAAATAGCCGTCACACAAGCCGCAAACAGTTCCGGGCTGTTCTTATACCCTTGAGGCAAACAACAGAATTTTTTCTGGGAGCCTAGTGCACTAAAGCTTGTTAAATCTCGGCTTTCAGGAGCAATATTCTGGCAGAAGAACCCATTCGAGATATCTAAAGTTGTTTTATATTTTTTTCACACAATGTTGCTCATTAGTGCTGCGCTATGCGAGTTCTGTATAGCATATGTACAGGTATGTCCGTTCAAATGTCTGTAGTCTAAGACTATTCTATATGAATGGTCCGGTTTAGCTACAGGGAATAAGGTATTATTCATTGGTGAGACACAGGGTTCAATTACCCCCTGGTATTCCAATTGTATAAGTATTTCTCTCACCGGTGCCCTTGCTTCATGTTTTATTGGATACTGCGGTTGTGGCTGAGGATCACCTTTAATGGGAATTACATGATATGGAGAATCCCTGCCCCACCCTACGTGATTTCTATATAAGGCAGGTGCTTGTGCAAGAGCCCATTTAATCGAATAAGACTCCGAGAGTTCCTCTGGAACAAGGGGTGAGAAGGAAGGTTTAATAACCTCCTCCCCTGCTGGGCAGGTGCAGACAAAATCAGGCGGCCAATCTTGTTCGGCCAGCAAGATGTCATATATCTTAACTACACGATCCCAAAAGATTGCGTATATAGTGCGCTCAATGTCTCCTACCAAATATAAAGTCACTGCATACACCCTATCGGGTTCGGAGACACGCATATCTGCTGTTTCTACGTGTATGAAGTCATCAGTTGCTTTCACCTCCAGATGCTCTAGAAGATTCCGGCGAACTATTGTGACCTCTGCCGCGCTGTCTGGCAGTGCTAGAGCCCATGTCTTGTTCTTCAAGAGAACTCTCTTCCTGTGTAGCATGTCTAACTGAGCATGACACCACCTTTTTCTTTTTAAACTGCTGTTTTTGTTGTATCGGTTTCTCTTCCTTCTTGACAGAAACCTCCGAAGAGCGTTGTGATTCCTGTCTCGGTTTCACGTACTCTGTTCTCCGCTCTGACCGCCCATCTCTCTCATTTTTTTCCCCCGATGAGTCCTGAAAGGAACGAGAATGGCGTGCATCAGTATATTGATATCTATCAGCCGTTTTATATTAGCTCTATTTCTGAGATTGTACCCATTCTGTGGGGTCTCCGTCCGTGGAGATTCTCCCCTTTCTTTTTTCGGTGTTTGCTGTTTTTTCTCCCAGCGCTTCTTATTACCCTCAGGTTGCTGTTTAGTATTATCTTTATTAACTTTTCCCTGAAATTGGGGTTTTTGTAGTCTAGCCCCTAGGCTATCTCGACCGATACTGGAGTATGTTTCCGCTATTATTTTAGGCAGTTCCTGCTCCTGATCTTGTTGCGGGACGTCACGAAGACGCATGCACACTGCAAGTGCAACTGCTTCCCCTTTAAGATTGTTTAGGATTATTGAAGAAACCGTGGCAAAGTTGCTCATCAGTTGCATTCCCAAATCTAAGGCTGGGGCAGCCCCATATTCATCTTGAATTTGTTTAAGCACTTCCGGTAGGTTGGCTAATGTCGGTGTACCGTGTGCCGTTGTATAGAGCGCGGCAAATACTGTGCCCCATGTATTACAATGTTCCACTGTGGGAACCATCCCAAAGGGTAAACACATAGTTAGTATTCTATGTTTGTCCTGAGGTCCAGTATGGGGAAATACTGCTTCCAGCGTATTCATTTTCTGCGCTAGCCAAAATGGAGTCTCCTCCCGTTTTGCTGGTACTTTACCCATAATAGAGTGTACAGTCACCGGGTTTATACCTGGTGTTACTGCATGTGGTTGTGCTGGAGCAGCACGCGCTGGGTTTGTATTTAGTGTCTGCATCACAAATTGTACTAATTGTCTATATATTGCTATTAGTTCAGTATATAAGCGTCGAACCTCAGCCACCGCCATATTAGCAGCCGCAGGATGTGGTGTATATGTGGGCAATAAAGGCCAGGTAGGACCATCATTGCTTAGTGGACCTAACCTTACTGGTAATATTGTATGGGGTAGGGCGCCGTCAAGCCAATTATTATGTTCTTGATAAGATAAAGGTATCTCTAAGTAAGTGTACGCCCTGTACTGCCCAGGCGCGTTCGCAACTGTATATGTATGAAATGTATTTGTGTTCCCATCAACTGCTGGAAGTATGACCCAAGAGTAAAATAGTTCTGTTCTATATGCTGCGTGGGCATCCACCACAAACGTGACTGGACCACCCTGGGCCGTGAGGCCGTCTGCCAGCAAATATGCCGTGAGCGGTTGTCTCATGTTAAGAGCTATTTGTACAACCTGGGGATTCGCCATTATAAAAAAGCCCAGAGTTCAGAGAAGGCACACCAAGATGTTTTTTTTATCCTTTTAAGGTTCAAGCTTGAACAATCACCCGCTGTAAATAGGGTTACCTATACGGCGGTGGTGGAAATCCTCAGTGCCACGGACATCTCCGCTAAAGGAACTGAGGGATCATTATATTATATGAGACAGAGAAAAACCGGTGGACCCGAAAATTAGAGCCAAACCAAACGTTGGCGGTGCCATGTCGCGTAGGCTCTCATTATCCTAATGAGACTACTGGATTTTTGGGTGGCAAGATTGTTCACAGTGTGGGGGACTAAGTCTGACCCACGGTGAAGGAACCTTGTCACCCCAAACCCGTTTTTTGCTCCGGCTAACTAGCAGTGCCTCATCTCTCCCGAAGGGAAGAGACAATTGGGCAGCCGAGTGCATGACATCTTGGTACTTCGCAGGGAAGTCGTGGTCACTCAGGTCACAACGGGTTCTCTCGTACACAGTGCGGTCTCGTATATAACTGGCAAAGGCCGTTTGAGTTTTAAAGATTGGTTTAATAAAACAACTGCATTTTAGATAACAAAGCGTGAGCTGCAATAACCAGAACTATACAACACAATAGGATTGAAATAGTAACGAGGAGAGTGAAGCACAAGAATAAAGCTATCATAGTGCAACTAGATTATGTTCTCTCTAAGTTATATGTTGAGCACAGCCTGTGAAGCTCTAAGCCTGCCTTTCAGGTTCCCCCGGGAGGACATCAACCTTCATACCTGAGCAAAGGCCTGTAATCTGCATCAGCATCTGCAACGGGGCAGTCAGCGTCTAGTTGTGGGTTCCTGGTCGGAATCTCCCTCTGACTTGTAGAAGGACTAGAAAGTGTTTTTATAACTAACACGCCGATGTTCTAAGAAACATCTCTACGTAAGGATGTGTACTTTCTACGAACCCTAAAGACTAAACTTCTACCACGCCTATCGGCAATGTCCCAGACTGTATCCTTGACTGAAGCACAGAGCGAGCAAGAATGTATTTGTTTGAGAACACAGTGCTGAAGTAAGCTAAACAGTGTGATAGAATGAAATCAAAACAAGACCGTGAAACTGGTTATTGTAAAATAACAGTGCGAGGTTGAATAAAATGCATCTAGGGCAAAGTGCACAGAGGCCTAATACCTTAAGCTAACACACAAAAAGCTACATTAAAAATGGCTACACTACACCTCAACCCACAAAACCCCATGCTGAATGTGCGACTGGTGCAGTTCTGAGCCATTTTTAATAGTAAGATGAAACTGTCAGGGGCCCTATTAAGGATAGGTTGTGAGAGGAATCAGACTCATACTCTCCCCCAGGCATTAATCCATTCTATGCATGAAAGGCAATGCTTGTAAGAGGCATACTTTGTATAATGCGCTATCAAGTTATTGTGCGCTATCCAGGTAACCAAACCCAGGGGTCTTGGAAACTACCTTTGGGGGTTTTCAGGTTTATTTAAAAACAGTTGATAGTAAAACAGCCCTGCATTTATTGTTTGTACCAAGCATTTTATGAATGATTGGTTATGCTTGCCTCAGAGGTAATCCCTAATACTGTACAATTTACTCATGCACCTACTGTTTATAATAAGCACTTTATGCACAATTGGTTATGACTGCCTTAGAGGCAACCACAGTATAATGCATTCCGCACTTTTAATACCATCATGTATCATTAAACCGTGAGGGGCCATTTATAATTTTTATTTTATTTAGTTATACAATGTTTTTTGCAAAGTGACCAGGTTGCAGCAGATGGATAATGAATGCTGGGTCTCACAGCTTTGCTAAACCTTGATGTTACGATTTCAATCATCCACGCCGAATCAAAGACATTTTAATTTTTATTGAAGGTATGCTTTTAGATTTTTTATTTGTGCTTGTTTATGGTTTTAATTAACTAATACATTACAATAACAAACTAAACTGTATAAAAAGAGGATTCTTGCACTGAGATCAGCTCAACTCCATGGATAAATTCTTCATTTGGATAGGTTCGATTTTTCCAGAAACTCTTAATTAAGTATACTGTGGGTGTGAGAGCACTCCAGAATAATTTATTGGGTGAACATATTTATTTGCTTCTCAAACCATTCTGTATTTACTCATCTCAAAACTTAAAATTTCTGATGCACTTTTATCTTTGTGTAAAACCTGAAAAGTGCTTTTCTGAAAGAGTGTCTTTGAGAATAATTTTTCAGGTAATTATAAAGGCACTATCGAACAAGTTACTTACCCTTGGTAACAGGTTAGCTGGTAGAGACATATTCTAGTTGCACATTCTTTACATTAGAATTTCCCCTTGGCGTCAGACTAGATACAGAGATTTTTCTTCGGGCAGTACCCTTGTGCGCGGTCCAGTGGTGTCTGTCGACTCCGTGTCCGTCGATGGCATCGTGGTTGCTGTGATGACATTACGGTCATATACATGCGCCACCCAAACGTGCTGATCTCAGTTTATTTTCACGACTTTCCACGCCAGAAGCGCAGAGCCATGAAGAACACTGAGACTGGTGCGCCAAAACTTGAGCCCTGAAAGGGAAGTCCCTGTCCCTAGAAATCAGTCTGCAGAGCAGGGAGGATGGGTGGGTCGGTAACTGCAACTAGAAGATATGTCTACCAGATAATTTGTTACCAATGGTAAGTAACTTGTGCATCTGATAGAGACTTCTAGTTGCAGATTCCTTACCTAAGAATAGATACCCAAGCAATACCGTCCCCGGAGGTGGCCCTGCAAACGAAGATCATACTAAGAAGTCCTGCAGGACCGAACGGCCAAAGTAGCCATCTGTGCGGACCTGACTGTCCAGGTAGTAGTGTTTGGTGAACATGTGCAGGGATGCCCACATTGCTGCCTGGCAGATGTCCAGGACTGGAAAACTGCGTGCTAACACAGTGGTTGCAGCAGGTGCTCTGGTGGAGTGAGCATGCAAACCCTCAGGGGTTTGCTTCTTAGCCAAAGCGTAGCATAATTTGATGCAGAGAACAACCCATCGAGAGATGGTCCATTTCTGCATCACCTTCCTTTCTTTGCACCCACGTAACCAACAAAGAGTTGATTGTCTGCCCAGAAGTCTTTGTTATGATTGAGGTTGAACGCCAATGTTCTTTTTGTATCCAGACAGTGGAGTCTCTTCTCTCCATGAGAAGGATGTGGGGGTGCATAAAAAGTAGGCAAGGTGACTTACATGAAAGGGTGAGACCACTTTAGGAAGGAAAGAGGCCCTGGTACGAAGTACCACTTTATTGGGATGGACAGAGAGAAAGGTCGCAGAGGTGATGGTAATAAGAAAAGCGATCTTTACATTGAGAAGCCACAAAGGACAATTATTAAGGGGCTCAAAGGGAGCACACATAAGGTAGGTGAGTACCAGGTTCAGATCCCACTGCAACATTATGAACTGGGTGTAGGAAAACACCCTCTTTTTGGCATAGTCACCCCCACCTTTTGCCTGCTGTCAGTATGTTTTGATGGTTTTCACTAGGATCCTGCTAACCAGAACCCCAATGATTGTGCTCTCTTCCTCTAAATTTGGTTGCTTAGGACTTGGTACACCCCAAAATGTGCATACAGGTGCCCCCATATAAGTCCCTAGTATATGGTACTTAGGTACCCCAGGCATTGGGGCACCAGGAGTTCCCCATGAGCTGCAACATGTATTGTGCCACCCATGGACGCCCATGCAAAATATGTCTGCAGGCCTCCTATTGCAGCCTGCTTGAAAAGGTGCATGCACCCTTCGACTACAGGTCACTGCAAGAGGTCACTGTAAGTCACCCCTATGGTAGGCTCTCCTAGCCCAGAGAGCAGGGTGCAGGTACCTGTGTGTGAGGGCACCTCTGCATGAGCAGAGATACCCTATGAACTCCAGCTCCATTACACTGGATTTCGTAAGTGCGGGGAAGCCATTATACCCGTGTACTGGACACAGGTCACAGCTACATAATGGCAACTCCGAACCTGGGCATGTGTGGTATAAAATCAGACCCCAATACAGTTGCCAGTATTGATTGTATGATTCCATGCACTCTAGGGGCTCCTTAGAGGATCCCCAGCATTGCTCCTACCAGTCTTCTGGGGTTTTCCGGGCAGCTGGCACTGCTGCCACCACCAAGACAGGTTTCTGCCCTGCTGCTGCTTGACCAGCTCAGGGGGAACAAGGCCGAAAAAAGGATTTCCTGTGGGAGAGGGAGGTAACACGTGTTACATGGCTTGGGAGGGGGTAGCCTCCCCAAGCCAACGGTATGCTTTGAAAAGCACATTTGGTGCCCTCCTTGCATAAAACAGTTTGCATCATTCCAGGGACCCTCGGTCCCTGCTCTTGCGCAAAACTGGACAATCCCCTGTCCATCACCACCCTAGGGGTGGTGCCCAGAACTCCTCCAGGTGGCCACTTGATTCTGCCATCTTGAATCCAAGGTGGGCAGAGGCCCCTGGGAGCTTCTGAGTGGCCAGGTCAGGTAGGTGATGTCACAGCCCCCTCCTGATAGGTGGTCACCCTGCTAGGTAACCAACCCCCCTGCCTGGGCTATTTAAGGTCTCCCTCTTGGGTGGGTCCTCAGATTCGATGTGCAAGATTCCAGCAGGACTCCTCTGCATTGTATACTTCATCTTATGGCCACTGAAATTGCACTGGACCCACAAGGAACAGACAATCTGCAACTTCAGCGATGACTCAGCTGTGCAAAATTGTTTCTCCGGCTCCTTCCAGCAACTGCAACATTTCCCCAGCTGTGCAAACTCTGAGGGCGATGAGTCTTCATCCTGAACAAGAAGTAAGAAGGAATCTCCCTTGGAGTGAAGGAGCCACTCCCCTGCATCCGCAGGCACCAACTGCAACAACAACCAGCTGCATGGATGTTCTCTCCTCCGGAGCTGCGTGGATCCTGCATTACAGGTGGTGGTCTGGAGTGGTCCCCTTTGTCCTCTCTACCTGCTGTCCAACTACGGAGACGGTAAGCCCTTGCCTCTCCTTGCAGGACAGTACCCCTGAGCACCGCGACTCTTGCAGCTACAAAGGCTTGTTTGTTCCTCCTCCAAAGGATCTTGAGGCTCTGTGCAGCCCCGACCCCCAGCACACCCTCCTGCAAAGCAGTGTCTCCTGCCTGCTGCTCCAGCGATATGGGACTCCTCTTCAGGTGTGCTGAGTGGACCTCACTGCGACTCCTGTGCCTGCTGGCGGTGAATTGCCTGTGGGGGCTGTCTCCTCTTCTTCTGACTCTCCCAGCTGCTGAGGGTCACCCCGGACTTCCCTCCTGGGGTCGAGTCCCCTGGACCCTGCTGGTCCTCTTCAGCCTTGCAAACCTTCTGCTCCGTCTCTTGCATTTTCCAAGGCTTGTTGGTGGTTTTCCAGCACCACTAACCGACTGCATCACGACCGCTGACATGGGACATCACTTGTATAACTTCTGGGACTCCTCTTCAGCTCCTGTGCTACACTGCTGGCCTTCTTTGTCCACTGTCGACTAGGTCCTGCAGCCACAGAACAGTAGGTAGTGGCTCCTGCCACAACGGGACACTCCATCACGAAGTGTAATTGGTCCCCTTCCTTTGCAGGTCCTCTTCTGTCGGTCCTTTTCCAAAGTCCTCCTATTGGTTTTTGGAGAATACCAGGTAGTTACCTCTGCTTTCCTGGTCGTTGGGGTCACTCTGGTACTCATCTCTTGGGATTCCTAGTTCCTCCAGCTCCCTTCTACTTATTCCACTTCCTTGGGTGGGGGACTGCCTTTCACAATCTACTTTTTTTTTTGTATATGGTTTGGACCTCACGTAGGGCCCTCATTATTTGCTACTGCTTTTACCAATGCCTATTGCTTTCTATGCTATTTACCGATTGCAAATTTATATATAATAGTGTGTTTACTTACCTCTAGTTGGGGGATTGCCTATTCAGTATTCTAGTATTTGTGTTACAGTAATAAAGTGCCTTTATTTTTATAACACTGTGTTCTTTCATGTGTGTAAGTGATGTGTGACTATAATGGTATTGCATAAGCTTTGCATGTCTCCTAGATAATCTTGGCTGCTCATCCACAGCTACCTCTAGGGAGCCCTGGATTCATACACACTGCCTACACTTCACTAATAGGACTAAAATAGGATACCTGGACATAGTATAAGGGGATAACACCATAGGTACTCACCACACACCAGGCCAGCTTCCTACATAGGGTAGGAGAAAACATGTGGGTAAGCCCCTTGAGAAACCTTCCAACAATAGGAGATTTAAACAAGGAGGGTTGATCTGGTAGTCTGAAGAAAGCAGAGATGGCAGACAGGTAACCTTTAATGGTGCACAAAGCAAAGTTCTTCTGGGCAAGAGAGAGTACCTACACAAGAACCTCAGACAAAGGTGCAGAAAGGGGATCAACAGACATGTTGGTACACAATGCCACAAACTTGTTCCAATGACAGGCATTTACTCTTTTGAAGAAGGGAAAAAGATAACAATGCGCCACTCAATGTCTATGCAAGTAGACAGAGACTGGACAGGTTCAGTGGAGAACCGTTCCTTGCTGCTGCAACAGAAGATCCTCCCAAAGAGGCAGTCTGAATGGAGGATCGATGGCCATGCTCAGAAGCTCGGGATACCATACTTTTCCTGCCCAGTTCCAGAGCCACAAGGATGACTTGGGCCCTGTCATTCTTGATCTTCTTGAGAACTCTGGACAGAAGTGGTATTGGCGGGAAGACGTATAGGAGAGGCTTGAGTTTCATTCAAGACCAAAAGCGTCGCCAAGCGAGTGCCACCTTGGAAACTCCAGCACGCAAACAGCTGACATTGTGTGTTCTCTGCAGAGGCGAACCAATCTAACCAAGGCTCTCCCTACTGCTGAAAGAGCTTGCGCCAGCTCCGGATGGAGAAGCCATTCATGACCGACCACGCACTGATGGCTGAGTTAGTCTGCTCTGGCGTTCAGAGAGCCTGCCACATGTTGAACCACCAGGGATATGTCCTGACGTTCCAGATGTGTCCAGAGGTGTAGAGCCTCCTAACAAAGGGTCCACAACCGCACTCCACCCTGCTTGTTGCACTACCCTATGGCAGTGGTGTTGTCTGTGAACACCTGCACCATTTTCTCTTTGAGACATGGAAGGAAGGCTTTCAATGCATGCCTGATCACCCTGAGCTCCAGAAGACTGATGTGTGCCTGGACTCCACTAGAGACCAGACACCTCGGATCTCCACCTCCCCATGTGGCCGTCCCATATCCCAGGAGTGATGCGTTTGTCACTATTGTGAGATCTGGTTGGGGAAGTGAGGGCGATCTGCCTCTGACCCAATCACGATTCGAAAGCCACAACTGCAGATTTGCGAGGTTGTCTCTGAGATCTGGACCATCTCAGAGAGATTCCCCTGATGCTGCACCCACTGGTACTTCAGGTCCCACTGCAGAGCCTACATATCTGGCATGTGTCACTAGCAGGATGCAGGAGGCCATGAGGTGCAGCAGCCTCAGAGTCATTGTCACCGAAACTCAGGACAGACGGAAACATCAGTATCATAGCCTAAATATCATGGACTCGCTTCTCGTGAGGATAGGCCAGAAACTGCACTGTGTCCAGAACAGCTTTGATGAAATGGCGCGCCTCAAAGGGAGTCAGGCGTGACTTTGGCACACTTATAGTGAACCCCAGTGAATGCAGGAGGTTCGCTGTAACCTGGAGGTTGGAGAAGACAGCCTGGGGCGAGCCTGCCTTTAACAGCCAGTCGTCAAGGTAGGGGAAGACTGAAATCCCTAGTCTGCACAGATGAGCTGAAACCACTGCCCTCACTTTTGTGAACATCCGAGAGGCGCTGGTAAGGCCAAGTGAGAGCACAGTGAACTGAAAGTGCTTGTGGCTTACCACGAACTGTAAGTAACACCTGTGGGCAGGTAGGACGGGAATGTGGAAGTATGTGTCCTGCAAGTGCAAAGCTACCATCCCATCTTCAGAGTCCAGAGCAGATAGAACCTGAGCCACAGTGAGCATTTTGAAGTTCTCCTTTCTGAGGAAGAGATTGAGGGACCAGAGGTCTAGGATAAGGCGAAGGCCCTTGTTGTTTTAGGGGACCAGTAAGTAGCGGGAATAACAATTACAAAATATTTCTGGCACAGGGACTCTCTCTGTGGCTCCCTTGACCAAGAGAACCTTAACTTTCTCACAGAGAAGTGTCAAGTGTTCCTCTGTCATCCAATTGTAGGATGGTGGCATGGCCGGTGGGGTAGTGTCGAAGTGGAGGGAGTAGCCATCTGGTGCAGGATGGAGCAATGGTCTAGGAAGGTTTGGAGGCTGCAGCTAGGGTGATGGTGGCCTACCCGACCACTGACTACTTGTTCCACAGGCCCGTTGGATCCCATGTACGCAGCCACACAGAGGCTGGGTAGCATGCGCGGCATGGTGGCTGGAGGGAAATGGATGGGGTTGTGCGCCCTTTCCATAGCCACGAAAGGGGCGAAAAGCGGACTGAGGGGGGCAAGAAGTGCTAAGTCCACTTTGTCTCCGAAGAGACGGTTGCCATTGAAGGGTATGTCCATGAGTGATTGCTGAACATCCCCAAAAAATCTGACATCCTCAACCAAGCATGCGCCTCAAGGAAACTGTTGACACAACCGATTTGCCTAATGAGTGTCCAGCCCACAATATATTGTGAACTTGGCTGCATCTCTCCCATCAGCAACGGCTTGTGAGAGAACGGCCCGAGGCCTCCTCCGGGACCTGTGGCAGCACCTGCGTGACCGTATCCCATTAAGTATAGGAATGGCGGCCGAAAAGGCATGCAGTGTCAGACTGGAGTAAGAGAACAACTTCTTCCCAAGTTGGGCCAGTCTATTTGATTCTCAATCTGGGGGAGCAGATAGGAATGCGCCAGATGAGGAAGAAGCCTGGAGGACTAAGCTCTCAGGCATAGGGAGTTGGGGCAGGAATCTAGGGTTGTTAAGTGCAGGCCTATGGCATTGGGCAATTGTTATGTTGACAGGAGTCCCTGTGCTGGGTTTGGACCACATCCCCAGCTGGATTTCAATGAGTTAGTGCTAACTGCCACAGAAGGCAGCTCGAGGCCCAGGATCACAGCTGCTCTTCTCACGCAGCTCACTCCATAGCCACGGTAGGGGGAGAAAGCATGCCAGTGCCAGGAGAGGTGTCTAGAGCACTGGATTTGCCCAATTCCGGAGCGGGGTCCATTTCAGGATCTTCCAGCTGGAATTCTATAAGGTCCAACGACCCCTCTACACTCTCCTTGTACCCGTATTTATACCCATAAGTATAAGGGACAGGATCCAATCTGGGGAACACAGGCCCCGTCAAAGACTGAATTGGCGCTGAGCGACATTGATCTGAGTTGGAGTCAGGAATGAGAATGGGGCCGACATTGATCGCGGGCCCGAACAACGTCGGAAGCATTAACGACATTGCCAACGCCGGGTAGGGTTGGCATGGATCTGATGACTGATTCTGGGGAGTCCTCCAAACCCAAGTCCTCCAAACCCATGGAGGCGTGGAGCCGACCCACAAGCAGGCTCTGAGGACAGAGGCCTGGAGCGTCAAAGCTCCTCTCATGTTGCATCGTCCGAGCAAAAGGGTGAAGTTGAAGAACGTCTGTCCTTCTTTGACTTCTTCTTGTGGCTCGAATGTCCTGAGGACTTGGAGTGGGATGAAGAAGAGTGGTGGCGGCTCTGCAAGAGGTCTTGTGACCTTCCTCTTGAACAAGACCGGGAGCGACGCAAAGCCGAGCGCTGGGCCGCCATGAGCTTTAGGGACAACTCCCTCAAAGCCTTTGAGTTCATGTCCTGGCTCTCGGAGCACGACTTCAGGTCATGATTGCGCTCCAGGCAGTACAAGCAAACGAGTTGCAGATTTATCACCGAAAAGTGTTGCACGTCTTGAAACCGGTCTTAGGGGAAGACATCTCGACACACCAAGAGTCAAATCTTCGACAAAAAGGTTGAAAAGTTAATCAAAAAGCGACTGAGGGTAGCTCAGAAAGAAATTAACTGATGTCAGGTTGCCAGGGTGGTGCCTACATACGACCCTAACGTCATCACGGCAACCACAACGCCAACAACTGACCCAACCAACGCCCCCTGACGGCTCACAAGGATACTGCTCGATGAAAAATCTCTGGATCCAGTCTGACGCCTGGGGGAAATTCTAAGGTAAGGAATCTGCAACTAGAAATCTCTATCAGATAAATTCAACTAGAAAGTCAACTCCCTTATATTTAAGTGAAGTCCAAAATAATGCCTCCTCTACTTTTTATTTTTTACTAGGTTTTATTGGCCTAACAAGATGTTAATGTTGTATTTATAAAAAGCACGTACCCCAGTAATTTCATGGTGTTGAGGCATGTGTAAGTGTGAGTGAAAAGGGTACTACAGAAAGAACAAGCATTTGCAATGTAATAGGTCTCGCATTTACTTGCGTTGGAGCTATTGGCATTGTAAATGCAGAACTTGACTTTTTTGACACATTAATTGGTCAACCCTGCTGTATATTGTGGTCCTTTCTGCCACATAATTCCAGTGAACCTGTATATAACTAAAGGGCTAGCAGGCCTACTGAAACACATTTTTAAACAAGGTCCTTAAAACATAAACTACTTCCAGGTGCAAAACATATTTGCTTGGAAGTTGGTACAGGTGACATTGCCCACGGGGAAATGAATATATAATTGCACTCCAAGAATACGTGCTTCCTGAATCACTGTACATTTACTACAGTTTGGGGAGTCGAACAAAATACCTATGATTTTTTACACTCTTGAGGAAAGGCACATCACATGATATTAATGATCCTCAGTCAGTCTTGAACTGAAATATTAGTTATAAAATATTGACCACTGTACAGCATAATCAACTAAGCTCTCATCGAGGTTGGCTTTATAAATAAACGCACACACAGCTCAAGTTTCACAGACTCAAACGTGTGTAGTTCATCTAGTCAGGTTTCCGCTTCGTATTCATCGTTTGTATCACGTTATAAAAATAAAACCACAAGTCCCAGAATGCAAAGCTGAAACAAACTAAATGAACGAATCGCACATCAAACTAGGGAACTGAACAAGTCTACGAATACTACTCAAAGGTCTGGTTATAAAAATAAAACTACAAGCCTCAGAATGAATATGTGTGCTACAAAGAAAGTGTACTAAGCATATCAGAGTGCATATAATGTAAGAATGTCAAAATAGCCCTTGAAATTAATTTGATTTCGGGAGAGAGAACGTACTTTTGTCTAGTGGAAGCTTGAAGTCATCATAAGGTAGCGCACAGGGTTAATATGCCTGCTGGAAAGAACATGTACTAAGCAGATCAGAGTGCATATAATGTAAAAACTATACTGCTGATCGAGTTCGCGCTGTGAGCGCCATGGCAGACAAGAGCACATACTTTTGTCTAGTGGAAGCTTGGAATCATTATAAGGTAGCGCACCAGTTTAATATGCCTGCTGCAAAGAACGTGTACTAAGCAGATAAGAGTGCACATAGTGTAAAAATTATACTGCTGATCGAGTTTACGATGTGAGCGCTGTGAGTGCAATGGCAGCCAAGAAAACTTTCTTTTGTCTAGTGGAAGCTTGGAGTCATCATAGAATAGCGCACAGTGATAATATGTCTGCTGTAAAGAACGTCTACTAAGCAGATCAGAGTGCATATAATGTTAAAACAATACAGCCGATCGAGTTTGCACTGTGAGCACCATAGCAGCCACGAAGTGCAGACAAAAGAAAAAGGTAGTCCCCTCAAGCTGAAATATATGCAATCTTGCAATTGTCCCTGAAAGAGGGTCGCGTCCAAGGCGGCAACCAAACCGCCCCAAGGTGGGACAAACAAAGCATTTACCAATGGCATCAAGTGATCTTTGAAAGGTAAGTCCACGAACGAATGAAAGTGATGGGCACGAGGTGGGCGTGGTTAAAAGCCCACAATACTCACAACAGGTCAAAGTGCTTGCGCTCAACCTAAAATATTAATTGAATTCCAAAAGGACACAATGTCAGGTTGAGAGCTGATATTGGATGGTTGAGAATTCCATTCCGCTAGGGCTAAAGCAGAGAGCATCTGTCCCCCATATTTAAGTCTGCAAAATCTCAGTACAGCAAATATGCTGTTGATGAATTAATTGTCCTTGATGAAGTAGATCTGGAAATTAATTTGGACAGAAATTGAGGGGCATGTGCTGCTTTAAAAACCAGACAGCAAGTTTTAAATTGAATTTGTTGTATAACAAGCAGCCAGCCACGGTGTTTCAGAAGAGGTGTAATACAAGTTTTTTGTGAGGCTTCAATAATAAGCCTAGCTGCTGCATTTTGTAGTGTCTGTAGCCTGCTTAAATTAACTTTGGGAATTCTGAGTTAGATCACATTAACATAATCTGACCGGGAGCCAATAACTGCTGACATGACGTTTAGCACCTCTGCAAAGAAATAAGCGAGATTTTTCCAAGTGATCCATAAAATACAAGTGCATTTTGATACCACTGTGTTAATATGTGGTCTCAGTGGTAAGTGATGATTAACTAGAATCCCCAGACTTTTCACAGCGCGCTGAGGATTGGAGAGAGGCCATACGCCAGTACCACTGGGTCCAGAGAGTGAGTCTCTAATTTATGACCACTAGTTCGCTTTTTCAGCATTTACTTTTAAGTGGTTATTCCTCACCAGCCTCAGATGAAACGCATAGTATCTTGAAACTTTGATGTGAGTATGCATTATCATTAGGCAAAGCAAATTCTGGAAGCCATCCGCATAGTTGTTAAGTCAGGATCTTATCTTAGCCAGCTCTCACTTATTAGAGGGCTAATGGAGATGTTAAATAAATTTGATAGCGTAGAACTCTGCAGTACCCCACATTTCACTCTAACATTCTGTGCAAGAAACAGAGAAAGCTAGATTGCATGTGATCTGCCCCTCTGGTAAGATACTAAACAGCCATATGGGGTGTCCATAATACAAGCATCCTGGGCACACTATTGCAGGATTTAGGCTCTACAAAGTCAAGGGCTGCAGATAAGTCTAACAGTGCCAGGGCAGAGGTTAAGCTTTTGTCAAGGTTTACTCGAAGATTCTCAATAACATATTGTAGGAGGCTGGACTGGCTTGTAGTGAGTACCAAGGGGTATTTACACCTTGCACCAGGCCCAGGTATCCCTTATTAGTGTATAGGGTGTCTAGCAGCTTAGGCTGATAGATAATGGTAGCTTAGCAGAGCAGCTTAGGCTGAACTAGGAGTCGAGTGAAGCTCCTACAGTACCACTAGTGTCACTTGCACAATATCATAAGAAAACACAATACACAGATATACTAAAAATAAAGGTACTTTATTTTTATGACAATATGCCAAAGTATCTCAGTGAGTACCCTCAGTATGAGGATAGCAAATATACACAAGATATATGTACACAATACCAAAAATATGCAGTATAGTATTAGAAAACAGTGCAAACAATGTATAGTTACAATAGGATGCAATGGGGACACATAGGGATAGGGGCAACACAAACCATATACTCCAAAAGTGGAATGCGAACCACGAATGGACCCCAAACCTATGTGACCTTGTAGAGGGTCGCTGGGACTGTAAGAAAACAGTGAGGGTTAGAAAAATAGCCCAACCCAAGACCCTGAAAAGTGAGTGCAAAGTGAACTAAAGTTCCCCAAAGAGCACAGAAGTCGTGATAGGGGAATTCTGCAGGAAAGCCCAACACCAGCAATGCAACAACGATGGATTTCCAGACGAGAGTACCTGTGGAACAAGGGGACCAAGTCCAAAAGTCACGATCAAGTCGAGAGTGGGCAGATGCCCAGGAAATGCCAGCTGTGGGTGCAAAGAAGCTGCTACTGGACAGTAGAAGCTGAGGATTATGCAAGAACGACAAGGGCTAGAAACTTCCCCTTTGGAGGATGGATGTCCCACGTCGTGAAGAGTCGTGCAGAAGTGTTTTCCTGTGGAAAGACCGTAAACAAGCCTTGTTAGCTGCAAGCTCGCGGTTTAGGGTTTTTGGATGCTGCTGTGGCCCAGGAGGGACCAGGATGTCGCCAATTGCGTCAGGGGACAGAGGGGGCGCCCAGCAGGACAAGGAGCCCTCTCAGAAGCAAGCAGCACCCTGAGAAGTGCCGGAACAGGCACTACGAAGTGGAGTGAAACAGTGCTCACCCGAAGTTGCACAAGAGAGTCCCACGCCGCCGGAGGACAACTCAGGAGGTCGTGCAATGCAGGTTAGAGTGCCGGGACCCAGGCTTGGCTGTGCACAAAGGAAATCCTGGAAAAGTGCACAGGAGCCGGAGTAGCTGCAAAACACGCGGTTCCCAGCAATGCAGTCTGGCGTGGGGAGGCAAGGACTTACCTCCACCAAACTTGGACTGAAGAGTCACTGGACTGTGGGAGTCACTTGGACAGAGTTGCTGGATTCAAGGGACCTCGCTCGTCGTGCTGAGAGGAGACCCAGGGGACCGGTGATGCAGTTCTTTGGTGCCTGCGGTTGCAGGGGGACGATTCCGTCGACCCACGGGAGATTTCTTCGGAGCTTATAGTGCAGAGAGGAGGCAGACTACCCCCACAGCATGCACCACCAGGAAAACAGTTGAGAAGGCGGCAGGATCAGCGTTACAGTGTCGCAGTAGTCGTCTTTGCTACTTTGTTGCAGTTTTGCAGGCTTCCAGCGCGGTCAGCAGTCGATTCCTTGGCAGAAGGTGAAGAGAGAGATGCAGAGGAACTCTGATGAGCTCTTGCATTCGTTATCTAAGGAATTCACCAAAGCAGAGACCCTAAATAGCCAGAAAAGAGGGTTTGGCTACTTAGGAGAGAGGATAGGCTAGCAATACCTGAAGGAGCCTATCAGAAGGCGTCTCTGACGTCACCTGCTGGCTCTGGCCACTCAGAGCAGTCCAGTGTGCCAGCAGCACCTCTGTTTCCAAGATGGCAGAGGTCTGGAGCACATTGGAGGAGCTCTGGGCACCTCCCAGGGGAGGTGCAGGTCAGGGGAGTGGTCACTCCCCTTTCCTTTGTTCAGTTTCGCGCCAGAGCAGGGCTGAGGGGTCCCTGAAACGGTGTAGACTGGCTTATGCAGAAATGGGCACCATCTGTGCCCATGAAAGCATTTCCAGAGGCTGGGGGAGGCTACTCCTCCCCTGCCTTAACACCTTTTTCCAAAGGGAGAGGGTGTAACACCCTCTCTCTGAGGAAGTCCTTTGTTCTGCCTTCCTGGGCCAAGCCTGGCTGGACCCCAGGAGGGCAGAAACCTGTCTGAGGGGTTGGCAGCAGCTGCAGTGAAACCCCTGAAAAGGCAGTTTGGCAGTACCCGGGTCTGTGCTAGAGACCCGTGGGATCATGGGATTGTGCCAACAATGCCAGGATGGCATAGAGGGGGCAATTCCATGATCTTAGACATGTTACATGGCCATATTCGGAGTTACCATTGTGAAGCTACACATAGGTAGTGACCTATGTGTAGTGCACGCGTGTAATGGTGTCCCCGCACTCACAAGGTCCGGGGAATTTGCCCTGAACAATGTGGGGGCACCTTGGCTAGTGCCAGGGTGCCCACACACTAAGTAACTTAGCACCTAACCTTTACCAGGTAAAGGTTAGACATATAGGTGACTTATAAGTTACTTAAGTGCAGTGAAAAATGGCTGTGAAATAATGTGTGCATTATTTCACTTAGGCTGCAGTGGCAGGCCTGTGTAAGAATTGTCAGAGCTCCCTATGGGTGGCAAAAGAAATGCTGCAGCCCATAGGGATCTCCTGGAACCCCAATACCCTGGGTACCTCCGTACCATATACTAGGGAATTATAAGGGTGTTCCAGTATGCCAATGTAAATTGGTAAAAATGGTCACTAGCCTGTTAGTGACAATTTGGAAAGAAATGAGAGAGCATAACCACTGAGGTTCTGGATAGCAGAGCCTCAGTGAGACAGTTAGTCATAACACAGGTAACACATTCAGGGCACACTTATGAGCACTGGGGCCCTGGCTGGCAGGGTCCCAGTGACACATACAACTAAAACAACATATATACAGTGAAAAATGGGGTTAACATGCCAGGCAAGATGGTACTTTCCTACACATATAATCTCACCCAGTCTGTATTCTGACTCGGACAAACTACCCGGTTGTAAAGTGTCCAAATAACTGGAATTATGCAGACCAATGCTAATCTTTTATGGCACATGCCCTTTCAAGAGTTTTGAAAAATGAGGCAATGAAGAGATGGGACAATAGTTCTTCAGTACTGCTGGATTGTCTCCTGTTTTTTTTTCGTATTAACCTTTTCATTAAGCTCCTGCTCAGTACATATTAAAGAATGTTCATTGTTTAACAGAGCTTTCAACAGCAATGGACCTGCAGATCTAAACAATACAATTCCTCTTTTTGTTTTAGTTTTTTTAAACAAAAAATCACTATAGTCCTTGTTGTATATAGTATAGTGTAGTTCTACAAGATTTGCTTTCCCACCCACGAGTGATGCAGGTGACACAACAATGCTGAATGTGAAAGACAGGATATTGCAGCCCAGCAGAATACCAATGTTTCAAACAAGTCAAGGGTCTTATGAGATACTGGAGTCATGCAAGTATTCCAGTCATAAGAGGGTGGTGTTACATTATCAAAGAAAAGTTGTCATTGTAGTGTCCCTCAAAACAGCTAGTTTTTGAGCTGTTAATGTTACAGATTAAATATTATTTACCAAGCTTTGTGACTTCTCAAATTCATTCTTCGATCTTTGTCTTTTTCCTCAATCGATTTTCCAGATGGTATGTTTGGTTTCTGGATCATTGGATCAGGTGGCTTGCTTGCCGCTGGGCTGATCGTTTAAAAAAAAAAAAAAAAATAGAAAAGTGGGCGACGTGGCTTGGTGCTGGGCTGATCGTTAAAAAGGACGGGAAATGTTTCAGTGTTTTCTTGCTATTATCCAGTCTTATACGCTGGAATTTATTCACCAGTAAGTCTTGTTTAGTTTACAAGTATCCGTTCACGGATACGGGGTATGTAGTGTGGGCACCATCGACTTAGTCATCACAGGCACATTCATTTTATCATAATATTCTGACGATGAACTCTAACATCACCTTGACGGTTATCAATGGCAGTTCATCTGTAACGTTTCAATACATTACATTTGAGGAGAGCATTATTGGATTTTTCATCTTGCCTTTAGGTTGTGGCTATGCATTTCGACTACCTTCAACTTTGATGATCTCTTTGAGCTTTCCAGACGTCAGCACACAAAATCACACTGGCACTTTCAAGTTCTAATTAACGTAAGTTTGGCATATCACATTGCATGGTACGGTATGTGCTTCAGAGTTTTAATGGTCTTTCACATGTTCAAGGGCTATTAGTTTAGAGTATGTTAGCTATGTGTAATGCAGATAACATCACCATAGTTCACCTGGCTCTAAAAGCTGCTAATCATTACAGTAAAACAATATGTTATTTCTAACATAATTAATGTTCCCTCTTAGTTTTCAGTATTTTGTTTCCGTTGTCCTGTTCACAGTTACCCCTGAAGAAGGGACAACGTGATCCAGAAATGCATTGGATTGTCGTCAATTACAGATGTGAAATTAACTCCAGAATCTATGTATACACTGTTGAGTTTGTATACAACGCATTGTGAACAATATAATTTTTCACTTTTATTTATCAATTAAATTCAGAATGATTTTTGCAATCATCATGTTGCAAATAAATGAATTGGAATCGATTTATGTTCAAACTTTGTGATGTTTCACCCCATGCAGTGCACATTGGTTCCAAGACACTTGGGTGCTTTGGATTTAGACCATTGTTAATTAAAAACAAGTTACTTACCTTCGGTAACACATTATCTGGTAGAGACTTCATCTAGCTGCAGATTCCTTACCTTAGAATTTCCTGGTGTCAGCTTGGAATCTGGAATTTTTTGCTGAGCAGTACCCTGCGCGCACCGTCGGGTGGCGTCGTTCAGATCCATGTGTGCCGTTCGGCTCCGCGTGGCGTCATTGGAGCCATCTGTGACGTCAGTCGCCTATAAAGGCACAACCCTGGCGTGCGTACGGCAGTTCTCTTACCCACAAACTTCCATACCAGAAGCGCAGAGTCATGGATAGAACCAACAGTTCATCTGTGCAAAACTAGGGCCCTAAAAGCGATAAACCCTAACCCTACTAGACCATATCAGTAGATCGCAGAGGCATGGGTGGGTGTAAGGAATCTGCAGCTAGATAGTGTGTCTATCAGATAATGCGTTACCAAAGGTAAGTAACTTGTTCATCTGATAGAGACTTCTAGCTGCAGATTCCTTACCTTAGAATAGATACTCAAGCCATAACCCCCTGGCAGTGGGCTGCAGATACCTCTACTTACATTAAAAAGTCCTGTAGGACCGAACGGGCAAAGCGTCCGTCTCTCCGTACTCGATTGTCCAGGCAGTAATGTGTTGCAAACATGTGCAAGGATGCCTGACAGATATCCAGGACTGGAACGCTCAAGCTAGCGCACTGGTAGCAACTTTGCCCCTGGCAGAATGAGCCCTCAAGCCCTCAGGAGGCTGCTTTCTGGCCACTGTGTGGCAGATTTCAATACAGGGAATGACCCAGCACAAAATGGTTTGTTTCTGCAGTGCTCGACCCTTCTTTGCTCCCACGTACCGCACAAAGAGTTGGTCATCCATCCGGAACTCTTTTGTGCGGTCACGGTAGAAAGACATCACTTTTTTTGGGTCCAGCCAGTGGAATTGCTCCTCTTCTTTAGTGGGATGCAGTGGAGCAAAGAAGGTGGGCAGGGCAATGTTCTGACCCAGATGATATGGAGTAACCACCCTGGGGAGGAAAGTGGCACGAGTCCTGAGAACCACCTTGTCTGAAAACAATGAGATACGGTGGCTTGGATGAAAAAACCTGCATCTCACTCACCCTCTTGGCAGTTGCCACTAAGAAGGCTGTCTTGATGGTAAGCAGCCGGGGGAACAGTTCTGTAAGGGCTCAAAATGAGCACACAAGAAATGTGAGGACCACATTTAAGCCCCATTGGGGCATAACAAAGGGCGTAGGGGGAAACATATGTGCAAGCCCTTTGAGGAATCTATGTACAATGGGAGATTTGAAAAGTGAAGGCTCATCAGGTAACGAAAGAAATGCCGATAAGGCAGAAAGATAGTCCTTGAGAGTATCCAAGGCAGAACCCTGCTGGGCAAGGGATAGTATAAATCAGAAAGAGAAGCAGAAAGAGTATCATTAGACCTTTCTGTAAAATAATATACAAAGTGTTTCCAACGGCAGGTGTCCACCATTTTAGTGGAGGGAAACATGGCTGCCGCTGCTCAATCTCCACACATAAAGGCGCAGAGTTAACAAGTTCGGGTGGAGAACCTTCCCCTGCATCTGCGACAGAAGATCCTCCTGAAGGGGCAGCTGGATCGGAGGTTCGATGCTCATTTTCAGAAGTTTGGGATACCAGACTCTCCGTGACCAGTCTGGAGCCCCTAGGATTACTTGGGTCCCGTCATTTATCTTCTTAAGAACTCTGGGTAGAAGTTGTATGGGCGGAAAGGCGTACAGGAGGTCTGAATTCCACTTGCGACGAAAAGCGCAATACTGCTGACATTGCACGTTCTCTGCGGTGGCGAATAGATTTAACCAAGGCTCTCCCAACTGCTGAAAGAGTCCTTGCACCACCTCCGGGTGGAGATACCATTCGTGATCTGCTAGGCACCGATGGCTGAGTACATCCGCCCTGGCGTTCAGAGAACCTGCCAGGTGTTGAACAATCAGGGTTATGCCCTGCTGTTCCAGCCATATCTAGAGATGCAGGGCTTCTTGACAAAAGGTCCACAACCTCACACCGCCCTGCTTGTTGCAGTACCACATTGTGGTGGTGTTGTCTGTGAACACCTGCACTATTTTTCCTTTTACAACAGGAAGGGATGCTTTCAATGGCAGTCAGATCGCCCGGAGCTTCAGTAAATTGATATGGAATCTCGGTCTCTGATCTTCACCTCTCCCAGATGGCCGTCCCATCCCAGAAGTGATGACTCTGTCACTACTGTGAGATATGGCTGGAGAAGGGAGAGGAGTCTGCCCCTGACCCAATCGCAGTTCACTAACCCCCACTGCAGATCTTTTGCAGTTCCCTCAGAGATCTGAATGTGTTGGTGAGATTCTCATGATTCTGCGCCCACTGGAACTTCAGGTCCCACTGCAGAGCCCTCATATGCCATCTGGCATGCTTGACCAACAGGAAGCAGGAGGCCATGAGTGCTCAGGAGGGTAAGCCCTAAACAGCACTGTGTCCAGAACAGCTCCAATGAAAGGGAGCTTCTGAGACGGAGTCAGGTGTGACATAGGCACGTTTATAGTGAACCCCAGCGAATGCAGGAGGTCTGCTGTAGTCTAAAGGTGGGTGACGAGTCAAGGTAGGGGAAGACTGACACCCCCTAACCTGCGCAGATGAGCTGCTACCACCACCATTACTTTGGTGAACACCCAAGGGGCACTGTTGGACGCGAACAGAAGCATGGTATACTGAAAGTGTTCGTGGCCCATCTTGAACCGCAGGTAGCGTGCCTGTGGGCAGGCAGGATGGGGATGTGAAAATATGCATCCTGTCGGTCAAACGCTACCCATCCAGTCTCCTTGGTCTAGGGCAGACAAGACCTGAGCAAGAGTGAGCATCTTTAATTTCTCCTTTTTGAGGAAGAGATTGACGTCCCGCAAATCCAGAATGGGGCGAAGACCCTTGTTCTTTTCAGGAATCAGAAAGTAGCGGGAATAACAACAACTGCCTACTTCTGACATTTGGACCCTTTCTATAGCTCCTTGGCCAAGAGAGCCATAACTGCCTCGTAGAGTAAAATTAAGTGATCCTCCATCAGCCATTCTTTTAATGGAAGCATAGAAGGAGGAAAAGACTGGAAGGGAAGGGAATAGCCCTTCTGCATGAGCTGCAAGACCTATTTGTCCGATGTTATGGACCGCCAATGAGGGAGATGAAATTGAACCCTACCACCAACAGGACGAATGTGGTCTTGCAGAACCACACTAGGAGGACTTGGATGCTGTGGAGGTGGGAGGCTGGGTGGTGGCCGACCTCTGGCTAGACCCTCTGGGTCTTTAGATACCACAACTTCGTCCTCGCACTGGATTCTGAGATGATGGAGGACAGTGGCTGATTTGAGGAAGCCGTGGTACCCCACCTCTTCCGCAGCCTCGAAATGGGCGAAAAGCAGACTGCTGGCGAGCTGGCATCGAGAGGCCCAAGGATCTGGCTGTGGCCCGAAAGTCCTTGACCCGCTCAAGCACCGAGTCTGCCTTTTCTCCAAAAAGGCGTGAGTCATTGAAGGCCAGGTCCATAAGGTTTGTCTGGATATCCCCCGCAAAGCCAGAAGTACAAAGCCAGGAGTGGCGTCAAAGGGCCACTGTCGATGAAATCGCCCTGCTCAGTGAGTCGGTTGTGTCCAAATCACACCGAATAGTAAACTTGGCTGCGTCTCTCCCATCTTTGATGGCTTGAGTGAGTGTGTCCCATATGCCCTCCGGGACCTGGGGCAGCACGTGTGCTACCGTATCCCATGAAGTATGGGAAAAACTGCCCAATATGCATGAGATGTTTACAGACCTCAATGGGGGAAGAAAACATTTTCTTACCAAGCTGATCCAGCCTCGGTGATTCCCTATCCAGGGAAGCGGAAGGGAAGGCACCATCGGAAGTGGAGGCCTGGATCACTAAGCTCTCCGGGATGTTGGGTGAGGAAACTAGGGTCAGTAGGAGCTGGCCGATGGCGGCGGCCGATTGTCCTGTTTACAGGAGCCCCTGTACTGGGTTTGCACTACGCCCTCAGCAGGACATCAGTGAGGGCTTCGTTGAAGGATAACATTGGTTCTGATGTGGAAACCCCCGGCTGAAGCACCTCTGTCAGGATGCACCATAGGCAACTCTAAGTCCAATACCTCAGCCGCTCTATGCACCACCATGGCATATGAAGCTCCCGCCTCCGTAGCCACAGAAGGAGGTGAGAGCATGCCAGTATTTGGAGAAGTATCCAGTCCACTGGCTTTCCCTAGATCCTCATATCAGTCCACATGCTCCAATCTAAATTCTAAAGGGTCCTCAGACCCCTCCAATTCCTCACCTGTGCCTGGCTGTTCGAAATAAGCCTCAGGCACTGATCTGGGCCCTGTTGGTGCGTCGAAGTCAGAATCGGTGTCGTACGACATCGTTCCAGCCCCAGATCATTCAGAATGAGGATGGGGCTCGCAACAACATTGAGCGCCGGAGGTGGAGGGGGAACGTCGAAGTTGGGACGGACGCTGGAGGTCGACTGTGTGCATCCGGCATTGTTTTGGATCAGATATCGGATGCTGGAGTCCCCAACGGCGTCGGGGACTAAGCTGCCGATGTGAAATTCAATGGGGCCCCTCACAACCCTGTGGGCTCAAGGGCTCACCAGTGGGGGCAGCCAGCTCAAATATGAGGCGGATGGCTTTGTAAAATTATTTAAATTGAGCAGTGCTCGCTCAGGGTCCAGGATAGGGGGGGAAACGCAAAGTCGGCCCTGGCATCGGTTCTATATAACGTCGACGTTCCCAAATCACCTCGTCGGCAGAGGCAAAGTCCTCGTGAACGACTTCTTCTTTTTGTGCCTCTTCCCAGAGCGTCCTGAGGACCTTGATTGCGAAGAAGAGGACTTGGGGCTCCTAGAGCGGTCCCACGACCTCCTCCTCAAGCGGGACCGTGACCTCCTGGGAGTCAACCAACCAAAGTCGACTGCGGTGCCGCCATGATCTTCAGAGACGGCTCCCTCAAAGCTTTTAGGGGTGTGCTTCAGCAGTCGGAGCACGACCGAGTCGTGGTCTCTGTCAAGGCACCAGAGACATACCTGGTGGGGGTCTTTTACCAATATGGCGCAATGGCATGCACCACACGGCTTGAACCCCCTCTTCCTCGATGACATCTCGCACAAACTTCGAAAAAGCTCAAGAAAAAGGTAAAAAAAAAAGCAAAGGGTAGCTCGATCCCAGACCTGTGCTTAACCAGTACAGAAAGAAAAGAACTGATGTACGCAGGCCGGGGTGGTGCCTTTACAGGTGACCATGATGTCACAGACAATGCTGACGACGCCATGCAGAGTCAAACGACGCACGCGGATCCGAACAATGCCACCCGACGGCGAGCTCAGGCTACTGCTCAACAAAAAATTCTGGAATCCAAGCAGACAACAGGAAATTCTGAGGTAAGGTATCTGCAGCTAGAAGTCTCTATCAGATGCTCCAGAAAATAACCATGTTGGATAATGGCAAAGACCCATTGGTCCGTGGTAATGGTGATGCATATTGGACAGAAATGTTGGAGTCTTCCCCCAATAGGTGTAGAATTAGCGGGGAAAAGGTAGAGGTAGTCACTGCTTGGCAGTGGAGGAGGACACGCATGTGACGGTGCTCTTTCCACTCCTTTTGTTGCTGGTACCTCTGTATGAGCCCCTGTAAAATCCTCTAGTGTAGGTGGAGTGAGACCGTCTAGGGTGCGATGGAGATCCCTCAGAGATCATCTATTTTCTTGCTCTCCTTGTCAGGGGGAGGAGAGTTCCCAGTGGCCTGACTGTTTATTCACTTATGAGCCACAGTAGAGTCTGGAGGAACCTATGACCTGATGTAGAACGAGTCAGAAGGAGCTGCCTCATACTTTTTGTCCACCCTTGGCATGATTAATCTATAGAGAACAGGCTTTTTGAAAATATCCTGCAAATGTTGAAGCATGCCGGGGAGCATGGGGAGATATTGTTTGTGCCTGTGAGTGGTAGCACAGGAAGTCCTGCTCAATGGGATCCTTATGCAGCTCTACGTTGTGGAATGCAGCAGTTCTAGCTATTACCTATTGGTAAGAGGTAGTGTTTTCAGGTAGTGAGGAGCATGTGGGGTAGAGGTCAAGGTTGATGGCGGGAACAGAGTCAGGATCATAAGCTTCCCAAGAATCTGAATCATCCCGAATTCCCATAAATCCCCAGTGGAAAACAGTGGAGAGCCCTGAAGTGTGTAATCCCCCAGTAAGGGTGAAGTGGGGGAAGGGGGCGAAGGTGAAGATGGAGGTGGAGGAAGAGGAGGAGGATGTGGTGGAGAAGACCTACGTGGAGGGCTGGTAGCCTTGTCTTTGGTTTTCCTCTTAGAAGGGACAGGGACATCCAAAGCCTCCTGGAAATATACTTTCCTCTGGAGAGCTCAGGAGAGGAAGGAGTGGCAATGATCCGGCCTGTGCCTTCTTGTACTTACAATTTGCACCAACGAGCGTCCACCGTTTCCAAAATTGGCTCGACCGGAGAAGGGCTGGTAGAAGACTGGCCGAGTTGTTAGCCTCTGAAGTTTTCGTCTCTGAAGATATCAGCACTAAAGGTTTCAGTCTGTGTGGTGTTGGCACCTAAGTCAAGGCTGAAGGCTGTCACCTCAGTCCAGAGGTTCAGATCTAATCCGAAACGATCTCTTGGTCTAAGGAAATGGAGGTCAATACCGAGGACATGACCTTGGTCTTAGTGCTTGTTTTCGGTGCTGAGATTGGGCTGTGCATCCGAAACAGTCACTCGCTACTGGCCATAGCCTCACGGCAGTGGCGGCTGGGCGGCCTCAATGAGTGATTGGAAAGTCTCTTTTAAAGTCTTATGTTGGGCAGGTGGGGCCACAGTACTTACACACTAGGCAGAAGTGATTTCATGGCTTTCGATGTCAGATTGGAGGTCCGAGCTGTCCTAAACAGAAAGGGCTTCCGCCTCCTGCACAGCTTCCTCCTGAGCATACTCATCTCCGAAGATGTCCAGGGTATCATCTGGCGTCTTCTGGGCCATCTCCAGCCGATGAGCTCTTCGGCCCGAACAGTTTTCTTGGAGTGGACGGATTTACAGGTGTAGGAAAGTACCCTCTTTCTTGGCATTATTACCCCCATTTTCTGCCTGTTCACAGTATGTTTGACTGTGTCTACTGGGATCCTGCTAACCAAGACCTCAGAAGTTCTGCTTTCGCCTCTAAATTGTATCCTTTTCTTCCCACAATTGGCATACTAGTCCCCCCATGTAAGTCCCTAGTATATGGTACCTAGGTACCCAGGGCATTGGGGCTCTAAGGGATCCCTATGGGCTGCAGCAGTTACACTATCAAGCATAGGGAGCCAATGAAAAGGGTTCTGCAAGCCTGCCATTGCAGTCTGAGTGAAACGGGTGCGTGCACCCGTCTTCACTAAAGTTCACTACACCAGGTCACTAAAAGTCAACCTGATGGTAGGCCCTCTCAGCCCAGAGGGCAGGGTGCAGCTACCTGTGTATGAGGGCACCTCTGCACTAGCAGAGGTGCCCCCACAAAATCCAGATCCATTTTCCAGGACTTTGTGAGTGTGGTGACGCCATTTTATGCATGTACTAGACTTAGGCCATTACATATGTCCAGCTACATAATGGTAACTCTGAACCTGGGCATGTTTGGTATCAAACATGTCAGAATCATACCCCAATACTGTTGCAAGTATTGGAAGTATGATCCCATGCACTCTGGGGGCTCCTTAGAGGACCCCAAAGCATTGCTACCACCAGTCTTAAAGGGGTTTCCGGGAAGCCCAGCTGCTGCCACCCCTCCAACAGGTTTCTGCCCTTCTGCTGCTTGATCTGATCAAGCCCAGGAAGGCAGAAGAAAGGATTTCCTTTGTGAGAGGGAGGTAACACCATCTCCCTTTGGAAATAGGTGTTACTGGCTTGGGGAGGGGTAGCCTCCCGAAGCCACTGGTTTGCTTTGAAGGGCACATTTGGTGCCCTCCATGCATAAACCAGTCCACACCAGTTCAGTGACCCCCAGTCCCTGCTCTGGAGTAAACCTGGACAATGGAAAGGGGAGTGACCACTCCCCTGTCAATCACCACCCCAGGGGTGGGGCCAGAGCTCCTCCAGAGGGTCCCTGGGTTCTGCCATCTTGTTTCCAAGGTTGGCAGGTAACTCTGGCAGCATCTGAGTGGCCAGGCCCGGGACGTGACAACCGAGCCCCCACCTTAGATAGGTGCTTACCTGGTTAGGTGACCAATCCCCCTTTCTGGGTTATTTAGGGTATCTCTCTTGGGTGGGTCCTCAAATTCGGCTTACAAGATTCCAGCGTGACTCCTCTACAATCTCCACTTTGACTTCTGGCCACTGGAACCATGACTGGACCCTCCAGGAACAGACGAACGTGACTACAACAAAGAAGTCTCTTCTGCAACTTTGTTTCCACGTCTCCTGCCAGCTCTGCAACATTTCCCCAGACATACATCCTCAGAAGACTGCAACTCTTCACCTGCAAAAGAAGAAGAAGGAATCTCCTTTGGAGTGAAGGAGTCACTCCCCTGCAACCTCAGGCACCTACAGCACGCAACGACCGGCTGCATGGATCTCTCCTCATCTTGAGCTGCATGGATCCTGCTTCACAGATGGTGGTCCGTTGTAGTCCTCTTGGTCCTCTCTGCCAGCTGTCCAACTTTGGTGAAGGTAAGCTGTTGCCTTCCCACGCAGAACAGTACCACTGTGCACTGCGTCCCTTGCAGCTGCCAAGGCTTGTTTGCATCTCCTCCAAGGGATCTTCAGGTGACGTGTAGTTCCAGCCCCCAACACTCCTTCCAGGAAAGCACAGCCTCTTGCGTAGTTCTCCGGCGGAGAGGGGTCCTCTTTTGTAGTGCTACATGGGCTTCTTCTGCGACTACTGTGTCCCCGTCCTGTGGGACCCCTGCAGGTGCTGCCTCTGCTCCTATGGACTCTCTCACGATGCTGAGGTTCCCTGTGACTCCCCCTCCTAGGTTGAGTCGTCCTGGGCCTTGCTGATCCCACAGGCAGCACCACTTTCACACTAACCGCAGGTTTGCCTTTCTCAAGGCTTGTTGGTGGAATTCCTGCACCAACACCCATCTGCAATCTTCCTTCCAGCGTGGGACATCATTTGCAACCATCAGGAACTCTTCTCCGGCTCCAGGGCTAACCTGTTCTTCTTTACTGTCGACCAGCTCCTTCAACTACAGCTGGGTGGGTAGTAACTCCTACTCCTCCTGGACTCCACTGTGACTCTTGGAATGAATCCCCTCTCTCAACAGGTCTGCTTTCTTTGGGAATCCACTGCTGGTTTTCTTGCAGTCTTGTCTGCGTGTCTTTTTTGATTCTTTTCCTCCTTTTGGGTGGTTTGGGGAAAAACCAGTGATTTACTCCTGCATTCCTGGTAGCTGGGGGGTTACTGTGCTACTTACCTCTGTGGTTTTCTAGTATTCCCAGCTCTCCTCTACACATTTTACTTAACTAGGTGGGGGTACCTTATTCACATTCCATTTTTTTAGTATATGGTTTGTGCTCTCCCTAGGGTCACTATTGGTTATTGCTATTTGCACTGTTTTCTAACCTTTTCTATGTCTACTTCTGATTGCTAGTGTATATATTTAGTGTATTACTTACCGCCTAATGGTGGGTTACCCTTCTAGTATTTTGTGGTGATTTATCCCACACCTTTATTTTTGTACAACTGAGTGTTTTCTTTCATGTGTTTAAGTGCTGTGTGACTGGAGTGGTATTGCATGAGCTTTGCATGTCTCCTAGATAAGCCCTGGCTGCTCATTCACAGTTACCTCTAGAGAGTCTGGCTTCTAGACACTGTCCACTAAGAGGGGATACCTGGTATAAGGTTTAATTACCTTAGGTACCAAACATCCACCAGGCCAGCTTCCTACAACAGGCATTTCAGTCAGCCTCACAATGGTTCAGGAAGATGCATAGGTTGCACACAAGATGCTGGTCTGTGTGAGGAAATTTGGCGTGGCACGGAGAACAGAAGCATAATGGAGTCCATTCCATCAGGGAAGTATTTCTGTTGGTGCTGCGTATAAGGTAGGTCTGAAGTGGGCACTGATGCCCCAAAAAGCAGTCAATTGGTGCCCAACCTGACGAAACGAGGAGGGCATTAAGATAAAGGACTCACAAGCAAGGACAATACTGTTGAAGCGAGACAAGATGGGAAAAAAACAAAGCAAGTTGATAAACAGAGTGAAGACACACATGTCCGAACTTGATGGTGAAGAGAAAACAATCTAACAAAGGAGTCGATGCCCATGTGCAAAATCACTGAGAGGAGTCACTCGATCTTGTGACTCGGACACTTCTTTGAAGAAAAACAACTTGCACCACTCCTGACCCACCACTAAATGGCAGGAGTATGCAGATCATGGATCTACAGCCACACATGCTATTGAACAAATTACTTATTTCGATATTATGCATACTCAAAATAAGGCTTATTTTCCTTGAATTTGCCAAAAGGTATGAAGTGAGTAGTGCTTTGATCTGTAACATTGTCACAAAAACATTTTGGAAAAATTGGGAATCAAGTTCCCTGAGTGGCAAAAACAACCAAATTATAGAGAGTATTAAAACAAAGGTGCATAAGATTAAATCTATCCAAAAAACCCTTTTGCAATGAAGAAGAGAGCGGCACTCAGCATGTGTGCTTCAGCTTTTTAAAAACATTTTGTTGATGCCAATCAACTTGTTTAGGTCCACTCCAGATCTTGGTACCCTGTGGACTGAAATGTGTTGGTTGGCATCGGCAAAAATAAAAAAAAGCTGAAACACACATGCTTGGTGTGCCGCTGTAGTCTTTATTGTAGAATTGCTTTTTGGATATATGGCGTGCTGGCCGTCACGCTGTAGCCAGCACCAGGAGCAGTAAGGAGCTGTCACTGCCAACTTAACCCTTTCCAAGATAAAATCTATACTGAGAGCTCGAAATTAAGTTCAGAAATGGCTCCAGACAAGATGACAAGTTCAAAATAGAATATGAAGCAAATGTGTCACACAAAGTAAAAAAAAACAAGCATTTGCAATGCAACGGGATTCGCGTTTGCTCGTGTTAGAGCTGATAGCGTTGTAAACTCCTAACCCGACTTTTCACTGGTAATTAAACCTATCGGCAAAAGTGCATTTATGTACTAACCGGAAAAAGTGCATTTAACTGTGTAACAAGCGCTCGACTTCTGCCAAGTGAGATCGCGCTGGGGAAATAGAGAAAAAGTAGTCCACGAGCCGGACAGAAAACAGCGAGCCTCGCATGTTTTCTATACTTGGTCGATGCGCTCGAGGAGGGCTATCCACCGGAAAAGGCATGACGGATGCATGCCTTCCACTAATGAAATCAAGCAGATCTAATAGGCAAGCCCACAAGCCAATGACATGACGTGGACAGGGCTCCGAGCCCTTTTTAATTACTAAAGCGTCTCTCCCTTAGCGAAACGCATCCGCAAGCGCATGCAACGCAGGCTCAATCCTAACAAATAGACTTAACAAGGTATTTTCCTTCTATTCCAACATTCTGAGGTTTAGTAAAGAAAACTCAGGGGTCCCACAAGATGTGAAGGACTCACTTTACATATGCAAGCCAAGAAATCACTAGCATGTTATCTAAGGATAAACAATCACTAATTAAAACCATGGAAAGGTTGCTTTTAGCTTCCCTCCGATTCTCAGCCATAAAAGCAATGTGATTATTTTGATGACATCTTCCAGATAACCCAGTCCCACTTAGGAGAGGCAGATGAATGTGGCTGAAGACTGTGGGACAGCTAGCAATCAAAGTACAAAGCCATTTACAGGATTTCGAAGTTAATGTACCCCCACACACCTGTGCCATTTTGCTGCACTGAGACACATTTACGCCTGTAGATTTATGGTATCTCTTTCACAGGCTTATGGCACAACTTGGATGAGAAGCAAAAGGCAAGCGCAATAGACCTTTAAAATTGCTGTACTCTTTCGTTAAGTAAATTGAAAAAAAGGTTTGAGCTGAATTAAACGGGATGCCAACATATGTGAAATTTTCGATTTGAGCACCTTGGAATCCAATTTATGAGATGTATCCTTTATTTATTGTTTTTGGGTCCGCTTCTCATAATAAATGATTTTGTTAAATTTGTTATTAGGTCTAGGTCATTCATTAAGTTTGTAAAGGCATCCAGGAGGATTTGTAGCCCGTTTGCGTTTCTTGTGATGGGGACCGAGTCATCCACATATAAAATAAGAGGCACTGGTAGTTTCCCTGATTGTGGCATGTCTTTTTCAGCAGAGCACAGATAATTCTCCAAGCTGTTAATGTAGATCAAAAACGAAAACGGCATTCTTGGTGTACCCTGTATTAGGAGCGAAATGAGGAAGAAAGTTTGCCACTGGACCCATTCTGGACCCTAGCCAAGTGTAGTTTGCTGGAAATCGGCTCTCTAGTTGGCAGAGGTGTACACCCTTGTCCAAGCAGGGACGACAATCATAGTCCGGGTTAGTCACAAAATAATCCAAATTAACCTGTGCCCACCCTCTGGTAGCGTGGCACTGAGCAGTCAGGCTTACCTTAGAAGGCAATGTGTAAAGTATTTGTGCAATATCTCAGAGTAACACAGTGAAAACACCACAAAAGTACACCACACAGATTCTGAAAAATAGGTAATATTTATCTGAATGAATAAAATAAGGGAAAAATGACAAACATCCAATACGCACAAGTTGAAATATCACTTTTTAAAGGTTTCAAAGAGTCTCAGTTTTTAAGAAACAGTGATTGTATCCTTATGATACACAGTACCAGAGTTGCGTCAAAAATACGACACATGGGGACCACAGAGGAGATGCGTGGAAAAATAGGGTGTTGCAACAGAATGTTCGGTGCGGCACAGACTGTGTGCTGTTTGTTTCCAAGCTACAAGGTGATGCGTTGTGACTTTCAGGAGTGCAGTCTTGGTTCCTCACTGCAATGCAGTGATATTGTGACGCCCAGGGACAATGCATAAAAAATCCTTGCCGCGCTGGTAGAAGGGGCAGGGACTGCATCATCCGGTAGGCGATGTGGCCAATTCTTCGCCGCGAGGCAGGAGCTGCATCGATTTTCATTCAGGAACCTGGTGCTGCATCATTCCGATCAGCGGTGCAGTGATTTGCCAGCCGCGATGCAGGCGTTACGTCAATTTCTGCAGGCATTGTGTTGATTTTCTGACGGACGAGATTTCTTGAAGAGGTGAAGTCTTTGTTGGCCCTGAGACTTCAGAAACAGGAGGCAAGCTCAAACTAATCCCTTAGAGTCCACTTTAGGAGGAAGGCAGAGTCCTTCCAGCAGTCAGAGGCCAGCAGGTAGCAGGGCAACAGCAGGGCAGCAGTCCTTCTCAGCAAAGCAATCCAGATGGGTCCTTTCGGCAGCCAGGCAGTTCCGCTGTCAGAGTTCAGGTGTGGGTCCAGAAGTGTCTGTTTAGACCCAAACATTCCTTTGAACTGGGGGAAACTTCAAAGAGTGGTTTTGCAGTGCGCAAGTTCCCCTTTCAGTCCAGTCCTGTTTGCAAGGGCCCCTTTGGGGGGGTTATCAGTCCTTTGTGTGGGGGCTGGCCACTGGCCTTTGAAATGTAAGTGTGAGCCCCTCCACCCTTCCTGCCCAGGAAGACCCATTCAGTATGCAGATGTGACTGAGTGTCCTGTGTTTGTGCTTGTCTGGGTGGAATGCACAAGGAGAGCTGTCAACCAGCACAGCCCAGATGTGGATTGGAGACAGGCTGTAAGGCACAGATGGCAGTAAGTGCAGAGACATTCCCACTTTTTAAAAGTGGGATTTCCAAAATAATAATATTAAATCCAACTTCACCAGTAAGCAGGACTTTCTATTACCATTCTGGCAATACTAAATATGACAGGGCTACTCCTTCCAGATCAGAATCTACCACTTAAAGTCATATGAGGGCAGTTCTAATGCTAGTGTACGAGAGGAGCGAGCCTCACAGTAGTAGAAAACAAATTTATGAGTTTTCACTACCAGGACATGTAAAACACATAAGTACATGTCCTGCTTTTTACCTACATAGCACCCTGCTGTATGGGTGACCTAGGGCCTAACCTTAGGGGAGGCATATGTAGAAAAAGGGGAGTTTAAGGCTTGACAAGTCATTTTAAACGCCAAGTCGAAGTGGCTATGAAACTGCACAAACAGATCTTGCAATGGGAGGCCTGAGACGTGGTTAAAGGGCTACTTATGTGGGTGGCACAAAAAGTGCTAGAAGCCCTCTAGTAGCATTTAATTTACAGGCCCTGGGCACCTGTAGTGCATTTTACTAGGGACTTGCAGGTAAATTAAATATGCCAACTGGGTAGGAACAAATGTCACCATGTTTAGGGGAGAGAGCATAAGCACTCTAGCACTGGACAGCAGTGGTAAAGTGCGCAGAGTCCTAAACCGAGCAAAAACAAGGTCAGAAAAACTGAGGGAGGAAGGCAAAAAGTTGGGGGATGACCACCCTAAGGCTGTCAGGTCTAACATAGTTGCCCTAGCAGCTTGATCAGGGCTTTTTCATCTCCCATCCTCTCAATAATGCTCCACAGTTCAGATCAATGCACCATGTCAAAAGCACAAGAGCGGCCCATTTATGGAACCTTGTTTAGCTTTGACATATTTCCATATTAGGAGGTATAAGTTGAGACACTGCTCAATGTTCCCATGCCTGGGCAGGAGACAAACTGCACTTCAAACGGAATGTTAATTTTTCTTAGCCAACACCTCCAACCTCGAATGAAGTACTATACCCAGGATCCTCTCCCATTCTTAAAAACTGGCACAATGACTGCCTCCTTCCAGGATGCTGCCATTGGGACTACTATGGCTGCTCCTTTAATTTATTTTATTTTTTAATAATAGGACCCAGAAGGTGGTGCCCATTTAAAAAATGTCCAAGGGAACTCTGTTGGGCGTCGGGATTTCCGCAATAGGGCTCTTATTCATTGCTAGGGTAACATCTTTTATATCAAATGGATGTCTCAAAGCTAGACCAGTGGCCTGATCATACATGACATCTCCCTGGTCAGGAGAATCTGTCTCAATATGACCTGAGTCAAAGATTTCAGTAAAATTCTCAACCCAACTATTAGCAGGGATTATAAAATCAACCTTTGACCTTTAAAAATCAGTGACGAATTGAAGGTTTACTACTTTCCAGACAGCCATGCTGTCTTTTAATTTCCCTGCCACTTCTAGTTCCTATCACCCTTCATGTTTTGATTTATTAGTAGAGTGAGGGGAATATGGTAACTATGCAGCTCGCATAACATTAAACTTTGCCAGCAATGGCACAATCATGATGACAAGAATAAAACTATTGCATTGCACATTGCATTGCACTTTCCATTGCACTCATGCGAGGGGGCTAAATTCTCACTGCCGAGTTTAATGTCACTAGCAAAAGCCAAGTTCTTGGTCACTAAGAGCCTATTCAACCAATCACCATATAACACATGTCTAAAGTGAGTCGTCTCAACCCTCCCTTGGAACTAAATTTCTGAGCCTCTTTTTGTTGGCTTTAAGACTCCGGGCACTTTCCCACTGCTAATCAGTGCTAAAGTGCATGTGCTCCCTCTCCCCTACACCTTGGTATAAGAGGCTTACACCAGTTTGGCATATTTAATTTACCTGTAACTCCCTTGTAAAGTGATAGAACATATACCCAGGGCGTGTAAATCAAATGCTAATATTGAGCCTGCAGAGCAGATTGTGCCACCCACTGAAATAGCCTTTCAAACATGTCTCAGGCCTGCCACTGCATGGCCTGAGTGTGCTGTTTTCTGCCACACTGACTTAGCAAGTCAAACTACTTGCCAAGTGTAGGAAAGTACCATCTCAAGGTCTAAACTCCCATTTTACTACACCCAAGTCAACCCTAAGGTAGGCCCTAGATAGTCCTATGGGCAGGGTGCTGTGTATGTAAAAGGTAGGACATATGTCTTTATGCACTACATGTCCGAGTAGTAACAAAGAGCCTATTTAGCATCTCACTACTGTGAGTGCTGCTCCTCTCATAGGATTGCATTGGAAATGCCCTGACATATGTCTAAGTGGTATCTTCTGATCTATGAGGAATAGCGAGGACATGTTGAAATGGTAGTGAGAAATCCTGTTTATTGGTGTAGGTGGATTTTTTTTTTTTACCACTGTAGCAATGCCACTTTTCTCTATGCTTATAACTTGAGTGTTTTTGCAGCAGGACTCCAATCCACGTCTGGGCCAGAGTGACAGCTCCACTTTGTGCACCTTTTCCATTTGCATACTATAGGAAGCTGGCCTGGTGTGTGGTGGGTACCTAGGGTACTTACACCTTATAACAGGTCCAGGTATCCCTCTTAGAGAAGTGTCTAGAAGCCAGGCTCTCTAGAAGTAGCTGTGGATGAGCAGCCAAGGGTTATCTAGGAGACATGCAAAGCTCATGCAATGCCACTGTAGTCACACAGCACTTACACACATGAAAGAAACGATACAGTTTTACAAAAATAAAGGTACTTTATTTTAGTGACAATACCAAAACTACTAAAAAGGCAGTACTCCCTTAGGAGGTAAGTAAACACACTAAATAAGTAAACTAGTAATCAGTAATAGGCATATGAAAGGTTAGAAAACAGTGCAAACAGCAATAAGCAGTAGTGACCAAAGGGGGAGCACAAACCATATACTAAAACAATGGAATAAGAACACAGGACTCCCACCTGGGTAAGTGGAATGTGTAGTGGGGAGTTGGGAATACTAGGAAACCACAGAGGTAAGTAACACAGTAACCCCCAGTGACCAGGAAAGCAGGAGTACAAATCGCTGGAATTTACCCAAACCACCCAAAAGGAAGTAAAAGAAGGCGCCCACACAAGACTACAAGAAACTAGCGGTGGGTTCCTGGAGAAGACCAGTGGAGTCCAGGAAGAGTAAGAGCTACTACCCACCCAGCTGTACTTGCTGGAGTTGGTCGACGGTGAGGAAGAACAGGTCAGCATTGCAACCCTGGAGCCGGAGAAGAGTTTGTGAAGGATGCAGAAGATGTCCCACGCTAGAATGAAGATTGAAGATGGGTGTTGGTGCAGGAATGCTACCAACAAGCCTTGACAAAGTCAAACTCACGGCTAGTGGAAAAGAGGTGCTGCCAGGGACCAGCAAAGCCCAGGAGGACTCAACGCACGAGGGGGAGTCACAAGAGACCCTCAGCATCACAGAGAGTCCACAGGAGCAGAGGCAGCACCCACAGGAGTCCCACGGGAGGGAACAGAGAAGTTGCAGAAGGAGCCCACGCAGCACTACAGAAAGGGATCTCTCACCGCAGGAGAACCACGCAGAGGGCTGTGGGTCGCAGGAAGGACTGTTGGGGACTGGAGCTACAAGTCGCCTGAATATCCCTTGGAGGAGATGCAAACAAGCCTTGGCAGCTGCAAGAGAGACAGTGCACAGGGGTGCTGTCAGGCGTGGAGGGGCTTACCTCCACCAAAGTTGGACAGCTGGCAGAGAGGACCAAAAGGACTACTCCGGACAACCACCCGTGATGCAGGATCCACCCAGCTCAGGATGAAAGGAGATCCATGTAGCCGATCGTCGTTGCAGCAGATGCCTGCGGATGCAGGGGAGTGTCTCCTTCACTCCAAGGGAGGTTCCTTCTTCTTCTTGTGCAGGCTGAAGAGTTGCTGTCTTCTGAGGATGCCCAGCCTGGGAAATGTTGCAAAGCTGGCACGGAGCTGTGGAAACAAAGTTGCAGAAGAGTCTTCTTCATGGATTGCAGCGTTGTCGGTTCCTGGAGGGTCCAGTCATAGTTCCAGTGGGCAGAAGTCGAAGTGGAGGTTGCAGAGGAATCCTGCTGGAATTTTGCAAGCCAATTCAGGGGACCCATCCAAGAGAGAGACCCTAAATAGCCCTGAAAGGGGGATTGGTCACCTAGCCAGGTAAGCACCTATCAGAAGGCGGCTCGGACATCACCTTCCTGGCCTCTCAGTTGCTCCCAGAGTTCCCTGCCAACCTTGGAAACAAGATGGCAGAACACAGGGACCCTCTGGAGGACCTCTGAGCACCACCCCTGGGGTGGTGATGGACAGGGGAGTGGTCACTCCCCTTTCCATTGTCCAGTATCGCACCATAGCAGGGACTTGGGGTCCCTGAACCAGTGTGGACTGGTTTATGCACGGAGGGCACCAATTGTGCCATTCAAAGCACACCAGTGATGGGGGAGGCTACCCCTCCCAAGCCAGTCACACCTATTCCTAAAGGGAGAGGTTGTTACCGCCCTCTCCCAAAGTAAATCCTTTCTTCTGCCTTCCTGGGCTTGATTAGATCAAGCAGCAGGAGGGCAGAAACCTATCTGAGGGGTGGCAGCAGCCTAGGATGCCTGGAAAACTCTGTAAGACTGGTGGTAGCAATGCTGGGGGCCCTCTAAGGAGCCCCCAAGGTGCATGGAATCATACTTCCAATACTTGCAACAGTATTGGGGGTATGATTCCAATATGTTTGATACCAAACATGCCCAGGTTTGGAGTTAACATTATGTAGCTGGACATAGGTAGTGACCTATGTCCAGTACACGTGTAAAATGGCGTCCCCGCACGCACGGAATGCAAGAAAATGGAACTGGAGTTCGTGAGGGCACCTTTGCTAGTGCAGGGGTGCCCTCACACACAGGTACTTGCACCCTGCCCTCTGGCCTAGGACGGCCTGCCTTAGGGGTGACTTACAGTGACCTATAGTGAAGGGGTGCATGCACCCTTTCATGCAGACTGCAATGCAATGGCAGGCCTGCGGAACACTTTGCATAGACTCCCTATGGGTGGCATAATACATGCTGCAGCCCATAGGGATCCCGTGGTACCCCAATGCCCTGGTTACCTATGTATCATTTACTAGGGACTTACATGGGGTTACCAGTATGCCAAATGTACCAAGGGGTACTTACACTCTGCACCAGGTCCAGGTATCCCTTATTAGTGTATAAGAGGTGTCTAGCAGCTTTGGCTGATAGAAAAGGGTAGCTTAGCAGAGCAGCTTAGGCTGAACTAGGAGACATGGAAAGCTCCCACTATACCACTAGTGTCATATGCACAATATCATAAGAAAACACAATACACAGATATACTAAAAATAAAGGTACAATATGGCAAAAGTATCTCAGTGAGTACCCTCAGTATGAGGATAGCAAATATACACAAGATATATGTAAACTTCCCCTCTGCTCACCAATTACACACAACCATACAATCCCCACATTTCACTCCACCACACATATTACCTCTTCCAGTCATCTCAACTAATACTTATCTCCCTGACACACACCCATCACCTCTTACACACCTCATACATTCATCTCCAAAACACATCAACACCCCATCTAACACTCAAATTCCACTTAACAGCACTAACTCACATACAAGTCCCTCACCAAAAACAACTACACCAATAGCCCCTCTCATTCTTCCACAAAAACAATACCGACCACAAACATCAGCACATCAAAGCAACACAATCTTACATTACACTCATCGTCATACCCACTCCCACCCCCAGGACTACACAAAGGATACAAATTCCACCCTATCTCCACCCCTAACCCCCACTCTTCACAAACACCTACCACAAGCACCCCATCCCAGCAACCTTCATTCACTCGCCTCTCCTCCATTGCACAATTTAGAGCCTTACATCATGATCCACATGCTCCTCCACCACCCCTAACCCATACTCCATCCACACTAAACAAACGCAAACAAAATAAAAAACATGCCACTCATAGCAACCTCGCATCCCCTTGTTTGTTTCATAATAAAACTACCCTACAAACAACACTACACTCCTCATGGCTCTCTCAGCCACCAAGTCCACCACACACACACACAGACCCAACAAAATGCCTCCTTAACCTGCTGGAAGAGGAACACTATGTTGAAAAGCAAGACTATTGTGAGCCTCAAACAGTTAACACAACTAGCAACACTCCTGCTTCAAGCTCACATTATACTACTTACCCTTCTACTAAACAAAACAACACTACCACTAACACACCCTATCTAAACTGCCAGCTCATAAATGCTCGATCACTCTCAAAAAACAAGCACCACATCTACGACCTGCTCACAGACACACAACCTGACTTACTATTCATTACGGAATCCTGGTTGGGAGATGACATGGCACCAGTATTGCACGAAGCCCTTCCTCCGGGCTATCAAACCATCACACAAAACCGTATAGGCAAGAGAGGAGGTGGACTAGCTATTATATTCAAACAGGCAATAAACCTCAGTAAAACAGACAACATCTCCATACAAGGTTGTGAAGCCCTCCTTACCAGATGCCACCCTACTCCAACTTCCACCTGTAACTTTCTCCTCCTTTACAGACCTCCACCTAACAACTCCACTTTCCCAGATGCCTTTCTTGACATAGTCTCGAACCTTATTACACTATACTCCAATCTATGCATTCTTGGGGATCTAAACATTTGGTTTGACAAACCCAATATGCCCCATCCAAAAGCTATCACCACTGGCCTACTCGCATTGAATCTACATCAGATTGTACACAATCCCACACACATCGCTGGTCACATCCTAGATGTCATTTTTGCTAAGCCTGAACTCGTTACTATTCATAGCATCACACCAACCACCTGGTCAGACCACCATCTGATAACTTTCCGACAGACAACTCCACAAATCAACACACCCCACAACCACTTACATACATACACCTATCGACCATGGAGCAAACTCAATTTGGATCACTTAGAAACACAACTAACAGCAAACACAGATCTAGATACAATCAATTCTGTACCAAAACTTTATGAGTGGCTACAGGAAGCTTTTGATGTCCTAATACCACTCAGAAAAACTAAACATGACAAAAGAAAACCAACACCTTGGAGAAACACAGAACTTAAAAAGATAAAGCAACAAATCAGAAAGTTGCAGCGGACCTGGCTCAAAACAAACAGTCAAGACAAACTGCAGCTACACAAACTTAACAGGATATACAAATCATCAATCAAAAAAGCTAAAAAAAGATACTACTCAGACAGAATTCTAAATGCTCAATCTACAACCAAGGAATTTTACAAAATTCTCAATGAATTTCGAAAACCCACATGCATGGAAGGAAGTCATCCCACCACTCAAGATTTCACTAACAAATTGGCAACTCACTACACAACCAAGGCAGACACATTGGACTCCTATTTAAAACAGAAGAAAACCATCAGCACCAACCCCTTTACTAAAATACCCTTTAAGAATAAACCATCCCAACCTCTACAGTCCTTCAAACAAATATCCCAGGATGAATTTATGGATTTGGTCAAAGCAAGCAGACCTTCTGGTTGCCCTTCTGACCCTTGCCCACCACAAATCTTCAAGAACATCCTGCTATCTACTTCTGCTGCCACACCTGTAAGAAGAATCATCAACAACTCTTTAACTTCAGGAACTTTTCCTACAGACCTGAAAAAGGCATACATACGACCGTTATTAAAGAAAACAAATCTAGACCCGCAAGACCCCAACAACTACAGACCTATCACAAATGGACCTTTCCTGGGCAAATTGATAGAAAGAGCAGCATTCGCCCAGATGTCACAATTCATTGAAGACAATTCTATACTTTCAGACTTCCAAACTGGATTCCGCCCAGGAAGAAGCACTGAATCGGCACTCATGGCAATCTGGGACGATCTTAAAAACACAGTTGACCGAAATGGAGTTGCTGCACTACTTCTCTTGGACCTCTCAGCTGCCTTTGATACGGTTGACCATGACACCCTAACTCAAAGACTCCACGAAGCCGGCATACAAGGGATTGCTCTCGACTGGATTACTTCCTATCTCCAAAAAAGAGCAAATATCATCCACTCACCCCCCTTCTCATCCGAACCCTACCTCACAAAAACAGGGGTCCCCCAAGGGTCAATCATCTCACCTTTGCTTTTTAACATCTACATGATATCTTTACCAGAACTGATCAATGATTTCCATCTCACATGCTACAACTATGCAGATGACACACAAATACTACTTCAATTAGAAGACCCCAAAAACATTGAAAACTCACAAATCTTCAGTTGCCTCAGAGCCATTGATCAGTGGATGACCTGGAGCCATCTCAAACTAAATACCTCCAAAACTGAAATACTCATATGTGGTGACTGGAAACATTATGACCCTCTGTGCGTCTGGCCTGACGATCTCGGACCACCTCCTCAATTATCCAAGGAAGTGAAAAACCTAGGAATCACCATGGATTCCAAACTAACTATGAATGCCCGAGGAGACAAATTAGCACGCACAAGCTTCATCACCTTAAAGACTTTACGACGCATTTTCCCCCACCTCGGATTTCCACACAAGGTGCAAGCTACTATCTCACTTGTATTATCCAAACTGGATTATGCCAATAGCCTCTACCATGGATCATCTCTATCTGTTATGAAAAAACTACAACGTATCCAGAATTCCGCAGCCAGGCTACTACTACATATAAAGCCGCAAGCCCACATCTCCCCTGCCTTGAGAGCACTACACTGGTTACCCGTTGCCAGAAGATGCACTTTCAAGCAGCTTTGTATCACCCACAAAGCTATACATGGAACAGGACCGCTTTTTATCAGAAAGAAAATTACCAAATACATCCAACAAAGAACCCTCCGCTCAAGACTGGCACCCCGCCTTAGAACACCACCATACAAGAAAAAGACTGTAGGTGGTACATCCTTCTCCGTCCAAGCAGCCAAACTATGGAATTCATTACCCCCAACTATAAGAGCCACAGATAACTTTCTTGTTTTCAGGAAACTACTCAAGAGTTGGCTCTTTCCTTCATAACCACCTTTTTCAAACAACTATGAACTGCATATGCCTATGTGGATAATTATTTTTTTCAGATTATATGTATATTTCTATTTATTTATAGTTTCTTTGGAAAATATGTATTGCTACTGTCATAACAATAAAATACACACACACTCTTTTAAACCTGTCTGACTAAGTATTTTTTACCCATGATTCTAATTATGTATTGTATGTGCATATGTGTGTGTATTCATGTGTGTGTGTGTGTGTATATAAATACATATATATATATGTGTGTATGTGTATATGTTGTTTCTGTGCCTGGCATGTTTGTGGATCATTGCATGGCTCCTGGTTTTTCTGGGTTATTATACTAGATATCTATGAATTTCTGCTCTCTTTTTATCACACTTATCTACTCATCACTCTTATGTCATGTCTCTATCAAACTATCCTCCATTCTCACTCTGACTCATCCCAAATCCCTTCGACCACTTTCATCTCCTAAATATCTCTGCCTAAGCTCTTCACTCCACCTCCACATCTAACTCACCAAACCTCACTCTACCTCTGTGACCTCCCACACAACCCTACTAAATTCTCCTGCATTCATCTCACCCTGCTACTATGCTCTCCCTAACCCTTCCACATCCTCTTTCCCCTCCGCCCCCCTTTTATTCATCCCAAGCCTTTGGATTGAGTAAATGAAGGATAAACTCCCAATTAACACTTCTGGATTTCTTTCCTCCTCCACCCCTCCATTACTCCAGTTAATCTAACTAACAAACTCTCATATCCGCAACTCAAATTAACTCATAATAATACTAAAACTGCACTCATTATTAAATTATACTAATCCATCACTAATTCTTGTTGGGTACCGGAGTAGCATGCTACTCATCGAAAAGCGCTTCGACGCCTCGTCAGGGGTAGTAAGCGCTATATAAATACGATTACAATACAATTACAATACAATACAATACCAAAATTATGCAGTAATAGCAATAGAAAGCAATGCAAGCAATGTACAGTCACAATAGATTGCAATGAGAGCACATAGGTATAGGGGCAACACAAACCATATACTCTAGAAGTGGAATGCGAACCACCAATGGACCCCAAACCTATGTGAGCTTGTAGAGGGTCGCTGGGACTGTAAGAAAACAGTGAGGGTTAGAAAAATAGCCCACCCCAAGACCCTGAAAAGTAGGTGTAAAGTGCACCTAAGTTCCCCAGAGAGCACAGAAGTCGTGATAGGGGAATTCTGCAAGGAAGACCAACACCAGCAATGCAACAACGATGGATTTCCAGACGAGAGTAGCTGTGGAACAAGGGGACCAAGTCCAAGAGTCACACTCAAGTCAGGAGTGGGCAGATGCCCAAGAAATGCCAGCTGAGGTTGCAAAGAAGCTGCCACCGGATGGTAGAAGCTGTGGATTCTGCAAGAACGAAGAGGACTAGGAACTTCCCCCTTTGGAGGATTGATGTCCCACGTCGTGAAGAAGCTTGCAGAGGTGTTCCCGTGCAGAAAGACAGCAAACAAGCCTTGCTAGCGGCAAGGGCCGCGGTTAGGGTTTTTGGATGCTGCTGTGGCCCAGGAGGGACCATGATGTCGCCAATTGCGTGAGGAGATAGAGGGGGCGGTCAGCAAGACAAAGAGCCCACTCAGAAGCAAGCAGCACCCGCAGAAGTGCCGGAACAGGCACTACAAAGAAGAGTGAACCGGAGCTCACCCGAAGTCACAAAAGAAGGTCCCACGACGCCGGAGGACAACTCAGGAGGTCGTGCACTGCAGGTTAGAGTGTCGGGGACCCAGGCTTGGCTGTGCACAAAGGAAATCCTGGAAGAGTGCACAGGAGCCGGAGCAGCTGCAAATCACGCAGTACCCAGCAATGCAGTCTAGCGTGGGGAGGCAAGGATTTACCTCCACCAAACTTGGACTGAAGAGTCACTGGACTGTGGGAGTCACTTGGACAGAGTTGCTGAGTTCCAGGGATCACGCTCGTCGTGCTGAAAGGGGACCCAGAGGACCGGTGATGCAGTCTTTTGGTGCCTGCGGGGAAGATTCCGTCGACCCACGGGAGATTTCTTCGGAGCTTCTAGTGCAGAGAGGAGGCAGACTACCCCCCACAGCATGCACCACCAGGAAAACAGTTGAGAAGGCGGCCGGATCAGCGATACAAGGTTGCAGTAGTCGTCTTAGCTACTTTGTTGCAGTTTTGCAGGCGTCCAGAGCAGTCAGCGGTCGATTCCTTGGCAGAAGATGAAGAGAGAGATGCAGAGGAACTCTGATGAGCTCTTGCATTCGTTATCTAAAGAATTCCCCAAAGCAGAGACCCTAAATAGCCAGAAAAGGAGGTTTGGCTACTTAGGAAGGAGGATAGGCTAGCAACACAGGTAAGAGCCTATCAGAAGGAGTCTCTGACGTCACCTGCTGGCACTGGCCACTCAGAGCAGTCCAGTGTGCCAGCAGCACCTCTGTTTCCAAGATGGCAGAGGTCTGGAGCACACTGGAGGAGTTCTGGGCACCTCCCAGGGGAGGTGCAGGTCAGGGGAGTGGTCACTCCCCTTTCCTTTGTCCAGTTTCGCGCCAGAGCAGGGCTGGGGGATCCCTGAACCGGTGTGGACTGGCTTATGCAGAGATGGGCACCATCTGTGCCCATCAAAGCATTTCCAGAGGTGGGGGAGGCTACTCCTCCCCAGCCCTGACACCTTTTTCCAAAGGGAGAGGGTATAACACCCTCTCTCTGAGGAAGTCCTTTGTTCTGCCTTCCTGGGCCAAGCCTGGCTGGACCCCAGGAGGGCAGAAACCTGTCTGAGGGGTGGCAGCAGCAGCAGCTGCAGTGAAACCCCAGGAAAGGTAGTTTGGCAGTACCCAGTTCTGTGCTAGAGACTAGGGGGATCATGGAATTGTCTCCCCAATGACAGAATGGCATTGGGGTGACAATTCCATGATCTTAGACATGTTACATGGCCATGTTTGGAGTTACCATTGTGACGCTATACATATGTAGTGACATATGTATAGTGCACGCGTGTAATGGTGTCCCCGCACTCACAAAGTCCGGGGAATTTGCCCTGAACAATGTGGGGGCACCTTGGCTAGTGCCAGGGTGCCCACGCACTAAGTAACTTAGCACCCAACCTTTACCAGGTAAAGGTTAGACATATAGGTGACTTATAAGTTACTTAAGTGCAGTGGTAAATGGCTGTGAAATAACGTGGACGTTATTTCACTCAGGCTGCAATGGCAGGCCTGTGTACGAATTGTCAGAGCTCCCTATGGGTGGCAAAAGAAATGCTGCAGCCCATAGGGATCTCCTGGAACCCCAATACCCTGGGTACCTCAGTACCATATACTAGGGAATTATAAGGGTGTTCCAGTATGTAAATTGGTGAAATTGGTCACTAGCCTGTTAGTGACAATTTGGAAAGAAATGAGAGAGCATAACCATTGAGGTTCTGATTAGCAGAGCCTCAGTGAGACAGTTAGTCATCACACAGGTAACACATACAGGGCACACTTATGAGCACTGGGGCCCTGGCTGGCAGGGTCCCAGTGACACATACAACTAAAACAACATATATACAGTGAAACATGGGGGTAACATGCCAGGCAAGATGGTACTTTCCTACAGTAGAGGGATAAATAAGTGTTATTTGTTTCATTATTACACAGACCTGTAGTGTTGCCCTCTTTCTTAGAATTTAGAACAGGGTGCAATTCTGTGAGCATGTCAGTTGGTCTATAAAAATAACTTAAAGGATAGTGCAGGTTTTGATGACCAAGTAATGCAGGTGAAGAATTACATTTTTCTTTACTACAAATGGATTTTTGAATTGTATCACCATTGTCTTTCTTTGGTCTATTACCAACCCATGCAATCCTTCTCACAGTTACAATTTCTGCAGAACTATGCTGATTCCACCCTTGAGTACTTTTTCAGCCAGTGGGCTGCCTTATCGTTTAAGGGGAACCGATCCTCTCTCTTGGATGGGGCTAACATGGGGACTTTCTGCAGTACAATGCCCTAAGGAGTGCTATCTGGAGGCAGCTCAAGGTAATCCTTACATGCAGGGCGGACAGGTAACTAGTTTTTTCTCATGGATGATTGTATGGACATAAACTATTGACTCATCATGTTTCTTGATAGTATTGTTTTTCTCGCATCCAGATGGTAATGAATATGGGTTGATCGGACATGTTCAAGATTCCTGGACACTTCTCACAGAAGAGCCACAGCTCTCTATGCCCTTAAAATGGGCAAGCCCACTCTCTAGAGGCTTAGTGATACCTTGTTCAATTACTTTCATTTGTAGGATTAGTTTGTCATCCAGGGTTTTAATTTTTTTCTAAAACAGGAGTACTAAGGCCTTAATTGAGTATTCTACTTTTTCAAAAAGTTTGGCACAATGTACCTTACCTTCATTCCAAATGAATCGTATCTATCAAACTCAATCATATCTTTTGAGTTTTTTTTCCTCGAGTTGTTAGATTGCTTTTTGCGATCATAGGTAACATCTGCACTTACGGTTCCTCCATTTGTCCTGAAGAGATCAAGCATCACTCTCAGGAAAGCCTCAACCTGTGTGGAGATAGTCAATGGATCAGAAACTTCAGGCTCTTCTTTTTTGCCACCAGGTTCTTGCCCAAAAACGTGTTAAAGTCTGATGTTGGAATAGCATGAAGACTCTGAACGGTCCCAAAATAATACAGTTTCCTCAAGGAAGAAGAGTACTTCTCTCTCCTTAATGTCTTTTGTAAGAATACCTCTTTGGAGAAGGTTTCCAGGACGGTGACCTACCTCCGGGAGAGGGAGACCAAACAGGGGTTCTCTGTGGGCCTTAGACAAGGATAGTTTGGCCTCCCGCTTCCTGATGGCATTCAGGTGCATGGAGACTGAGGAGTCGCAAACCATGCCATCATGTTCTGACCCCAGACAATTCCATACAGTCATGGCATTTTCAAAGTCATACAATCACCATGGAGACTTGAAAGTGACATCTTCTTGTGGCACCTTCTTCAAGGCTTGAAGCCTAAGACCGTTTGTGGTGATAAAAAATCTAGTCACTGTCAAGACTGAGGAAATGGTTTGTGATACAAGAAGAGAACTCATGCTGCATCAATGAGACACAGAAAAACAGGAACTCACACTAGCATATCACATTTGGAGAAAGACTTGTGTGAAGCTGCCAGGTGATGCTGGTGAGTCATTGCTGTGAAATGAAGAATGTAAAATACTTTAGACATTGTCTCTAGCATTTCCAAAGAGATTCATGTCCAATCTTTCTGTTGTGCACGACTGAGGAGGAAGACCTCAGACACACAGCATGGGGGTGCAGTGTTATCGAGAGATACTAGGAAAGGATTGCATTAACCCTCTCAGAGGTAATGGGGACAGCAATTATTCTGTTAAATGTCCAAAATGACATTCATTTTGGCAGGCATATGCATAGTTTTGAGGCCAATGTGTAGTATTTGTGAAATGTGACACTACACAGTTATGGTGGGTGTCTGAAGCACCAAGCCAATCGAAATGGGAGAGAGGAACAGACCGCTGCAAGATCATGGAGATGCCAAATATATGAGGTCTGTTGTCATCCACACAAACACCAGATGATTTGCAAAGTGTGAATGGATTACAGGGGGTTAGCAGATTAGAATCATCTTGAGCCATAGATTTTGGGTAGGGTTCACATTTGAAATGTATGCATACAAATGTAAATCTAGCAGGCATGATATACAAGTTTGAGATACTGTCTTTGATTTGGCTTAACTGTTTTTTATTTTTAAAAATAAAATAAAAAAGAAAAAAGTAAGTTAGATATTTGGCAGACCAGTGTCTTCACTAACTAAAACTACTTTGACACAAACTTCTAAGAAATGATGTACATGAAGATATATTTAAAAACAAATGAGTACATGGTCATACGTAAGTTTACTCAGAAAGAACACCTCACCTATAAAGAGAAACTGACTTTCTAAAGGATTCTAGTTCCACCCCAGCCTTCAGCTCCCCCATGCCTCTTGTGAGAAACACAGCTGCTCAGCAAAGGCATCCCCATTCTTTGGTGGTTCATCTATGCCTGCGTCTATTGACAATTAACTGTTAACCAGGTGCCTGAACCATGAACATCACATATCCAATGATCCTTGTCAGGACTCGAACGAGGCAAAGTAATGGGGGTGTTTATTGCTCCCATCAGTCTCCTTAACGCTTTTTTTTAATCAGTAGCCATTCACCCGGTTGGGAATGTGTTTTACCCAGACAGTCCATCCTCCTTATAGAAACCAACAGTGACCTATTAGTTCCTACATAGTTTAGTTTCCCGTCATTATTGCCTGTCCAATATGGGTGTTTTAACAAATACACCCACTCACCTGTTGAGGATTCTAGGAGGCTCCTCAAGAATGTCATGTTGTATAGCTATTTTAGCCATATTTTAGACATGTTGTTTTAGATAACTAGGCCTGCCGTTGTGCACTTTAGCCCAGTTACATTTTATTCAGCATTGCTTTATTTTTCTAGCATTAGCCACATTTGCAGTGTTGTTTTATTTTCTCTATCTGGTTGTTCTTTTGCCTAGGAAAGCATTACGTTCTTAGCACTGCATTCATTTCACTTTTAGCTTTCCTCAAAGCTGCAGTCAGATAGGGTTGCCGGCAAAACATGCATATCCTTAAGTGGGGACCTTTCTTTGAACATCAATAGTTTTATTATAAAACAGTTCTCTGTCCCATACATGTTAGAGGGAGATTCCAGCCAGATGACCACGACTGCATGCTGATTGCTGAATGTCTTCGCTACAGCTGCTTGCTTAGACTGCTGAATCCCTGGCCTATATGGGGACAGTGTCTTTCTAGACAGCAGGCTTCCTTGTTAGGTATGGGGGATGTCTTCCTCCTAGGAGGGAAATCTGAAGGGCAGATTAGGGCTTATCACGCTGTCCTCTAACATAGCTGAGGTAGGAAATATATATATTATTCCTAGTGACAGTGTGATGGGACTGTTTTGGGGTTTCACTCTCCTTGTCACAATTTAGCTTTTAGCGTGTTTTATCATTTTAATTTTTGCAATACATGCCAATTTATCTAAAATGCAGTTACTTCAATAAACCTTATTGAACTACACTTTGCTTTTGTTTGTCTTTGCCTGTGTGAGACTAATGTAACTGAAAAAAGGGATGAGATCTGATCAAACATGATTCCCCTGAGGAGTCCTCTCTGTCATGTGCCCTGTTGCCACAATCATCCCTGCTCTTGGGTGGAGATGAGGCACTGCTAGTTGGCCGGAAAACCCAAATTAGGCCGATAGGTGTCACATGGTGTGGGACTGTACTCAGAACCCCACAATTCAGGTGATTCTCCCGCCCAAATCCAGTAGTCTCATTAGGATAATGTGAACCTACGCGACATGGCGCTCCAAGCGTTTGGTCAGGCACTATTTTAGGATCCTCTGTCTCACTACGTGCTAAAAAGGCACCTCAATATTGTATACGGAGACGTCCGTAGTATTGAGGATTTCCTCCTCGGCTAACTAGGTAGTACCTAACTAACACAGTAGGTTGTTCAAGCTGCCTTAAAAGGATCAATCCCCATTTGGTGTCCTTATCGCTTAACAAATACCTTTACCTTTATCATGGCGAACCCGCAACAGGTAGCAATTGCAGTAAACATACAACCACACCCTCACAGCACATTTATCTGCAAATGGCCTTACAGGCCAGGGGGCTCACGTCACATTTGATGTTGAGGCTCATCGAGCCTACAGAACCAAAACATTTTATTGTTCAGTCACTTTTCCAGCAGTTGATGGGAACACTAACACATTTAATTACTACACACCTGCTAACATACCTGCACAATAGAGAGCTTATGCATACTTAGAGATGCCTCCATCTTATCAAGACCATATTAATTGCCTTGATGGCGCCCTACCACATACAACTTACACGTTAGGTTAGGTCCTCTGAGCAATGATGGTCCTACCTGGCCTTTATTGGCCACATACATACCGTAACCTGATTCAGCAGCCTTGGCGGTAGCTGAGGTTCGCCACTTATATACAGAGCTCACGGCAATATACAGACTGTTAGTACAATTTGTAACGCAAACATTAAATACTAACCCAGCACGTGCTGCCCGAGCGCAACCATATGCAGTTACGACAGGCATTAATCCTGCGACTGTACATTCGATCATGGGTAAAGTACCTGCCAAGAGGGAGGAAATTCCGTTTTGGTTAGCTCAACAAATGAATGCGCTGGAAGCAGTTTTTCCCCATATGGGTCCTTAGGATAAACATAGAATACACACTTTGTGCTTGCCATTTGGGATGGTTCCCACAGTAGATAACTGCAATACTTGGGGCACGGTATTTGCCATGCTCTATACTACCACACATGGTACACCAACACTTGCCAATCTTCAGTAGGAGTTAAAACAAATTCAGGATGAATACGGGGCAGCCCCGGCCCTAGATTTGGGGATGCAATTGATGGGCAATTTGGTCATGGTGCCCTCAATAATATTGAGTGATCTCAAAGGGGAGGCAGTTGCCCTAGTGGTGCGTATGCAGCTCCAGGACATTCCTGCACTGGATCAAGAACGTGAGCTGCCAAAGATTATCACTGAGACCTACTCTAGTATTGGTCGAGATATTCTGGGGGAAAGACCCATTAAACAACATTTACGAGGTAGATCTAATAAGGATTCAACCAAGCAAGCACCTGAAGGTTGTAAAAAACGCTGGGATTAAAAACAACAAACACCTAAAAAAGAAAGGGGAGAATCTCCACATTCAGAGACCCCTCAAAACCGATATATATTCTTAGAAATAGAGATAGTATAAAAATGCCTGACAGATATCAATATACTGATACACGCCAATCTTGATCCTTTCAGGACTCAACGGAAAAACAAAGTGAAAGAGGTGGGTGGTCAGAGCAGCAAACAGAGTACGTAAAACCGAGAAATTTCTGAAGTTTCTGTTAAGAAAGAAGAGAAACTTCCCCAACAAAAACCCCAATTCAAAAAGACAAAAGTGGGAGCAGTTGCAATACGACATGCCCCTCAGGGAGAGGGCTTTACTGAAGAACAGGAAGTGGGCACTAGCACTGCTAGACAGTGTTGCAGAGGTCACAATAGTTCGCCGGGATCTTTAGGAGCATCTGGAGGGAAAGCAACTGATGACTTCTTACAAGTTGAGACTGCAGACATGTGTGTCTCCACGCCTGATAGGGTGTATAAATTAACTATATAGTTAGAAAGAGACATTGAACGCACAATCGCTGTCATCTTTTGGGATTGCGTCGTTACCATCTATATTTTGTTCGCCAAGAAGGATTGGCCACCAGAATTTGTCCACAATCTCCGCTATCGGGAAGAGATTATTGAACAGTCTTTCTAGCCCCTTCAATCAATCAATCAGTCTATTTGTAGAGCGCACTACCACCCAAGAGGGTCTCAAGGCGCTGAGGAGAGGAGGGGGGGGGGGGGTGCTGCTACTGCTCAAATAGCCAGGTTTTGAGCCTCTTCCTGAAAGTCAGCAGGTCTTCAGTCTCCTTCAGCCCCTTGTTCCCAGAAAGCTTGTAGAAATTCACACCACTGGTTGGGCACTGGCCCAAGCACTTGCTTTATATAACAACCACGTAAAGTGGGATAAAAATTACTCCTATCATGTAATACTCATTAAATCCCAAACTCAACTACAACCCCAATATCCAATTAAGCATGAAGCTAAGGGACCCGTGAGTAAAATCCTCACACAGTAAGAGTACCAGGGTGTAACTGAACCCTGTGTCTCACCAATGAACAATCCATTGTTCCCCGTAGCTAAACCAGACCATTCATAAAGAATTGTCTTAGACTACATACATCTAAACAGTCATGCATGCACATCTGCTATACAAAATGCACACAGCACAGCACTTATGAACAATATAGTGTGCAAAAAAATATAAAACAATCTTAGATATTTTCAACTCATTTTTCTGCCAAAATATAGCACCTGAAAGTAGGGACTTAACAAGTTTTAGCACTTTAGTCTCTCAGAAGAATAATTGCTGACTCGCACATGGGGACAAGAACACACCAGGACTGTTTTCAGCTTGTCGCATTTATTTTACACGACATTGACCCCGAGTCGTTGTCCTACGTAGATGACATCTACCTCACAGACGATGAACTCATGCAACATATAAGACGGGAAGCCCGCATCATTGTGGGATTTGCCAAATTAGGCTACAAATTCAATAAAAAAAAAAAAAATAGCCTTCCTTAGTCTCCTATTTTTGGGATACGAATTATCAGATGAAGGCAAGAGCCCAGCGCCCCAATTGTTTAGAAAAATTTGCACAACTTCAACCTCCAAATAACATCAAAAAGCTCCAGTCTCTGCTGGGCTTTTTAAATGTTGGCAGAACATGCTTTCCAGATTATGCACAAAGCATTAAACCTTTATATGACTTGATAAATCCTGACTTCTCCAGTAAATACTGGACAGTCGAACACACACACATTCTCAGAGCATTATAACAAGAAAAGCTTGCAGCAAAACACTTACATACAAGGGACAACAAAAAACACTTGGTCATCAGAGTGATTGCTGGTGCCATTGGTTTCACCTATGTAATTTTCAATGAGGGTGAGACCGTCCCAATTGCATACAAACCTCATTTGTACTCTACAGCAGAATAACGCTTTTCTCCCACTGAGAAAATTCTCACTGCTGTTCAGCTGGCTGTCATCAAAGAGAGGCCTCTGGCTCAGGGGAAACCTATCATTGTAGTATCTCCAATCCCGGCCCTTGAGGCTAGCATTCCCAATGCTAAAGCACTACATCCATGTTGGATTCAATGGGCAACGTCTCTGGTGGCCACTGATGCTGACTATATTTTTGACTCAAAATTACAAACTCAAGAATTTTTGCAAATCGAACTCGAATACCCAGTTCCAGCAAACACATTGCCTATTGAACAACATCAAACAATTGTGTACACTGATGGCTGATCCCAACCAGCTTTAGGCACAAAACATCAATACTTGCACAGTCATGAGTGGCTACATGAAGGATGGTGAGTTTCATCCACAGCATACTTATACACAGACCTTAGGGGACTGCACTGCACAACTGGCTGAGCTTAAAGCTCTGGTGATGGCACTGAAACATGCGGATGCTGAAAAAATGACCCTGATTGTGGTGCATACTATTTTGTCCAGTCCTTCAATGAATATCTGCATTACTGGTGCCAGAATGGGTTCAGAGATTCAAAAGGTACCACCATTAAACACAGACTTCCGTGGGGGAAGTAGTGGACATGAAGGAAATGCTAGCCTAATGCCACGTTGTACATACACTAGGACAGCAACATGTTGGAATACACATTGCTGGCAATAACTTGGCTGATGAAGCAGCCAAATCTGGAGAAGCTATGGCTTATGTTGCTGCAGTAACTCATTCTAGAACAAAATTGGATGATGAAACACTGGCTGCTGTGAAAGCTTTGGCTGACGGCACACCCATGCCAAAGGCATATCCTGCCAATTATTCCTACCACATATCATGCCTCAATGCAGCCCTAGTATCAATACTAGGGGAGGATAATTGTGTGATTCCCAACAAAGATCAAAGACCAGAATTGATCAAAGCAGCCCATGAGGGAATTGCTTCTGCACATGCTGGTGTGGCGCCTACAATATAATTGTTACAAGCACGTTACTGGTGGCCAGGTCCAAAGAGACCAAGCAGTATGACCTTTGTGGTGACATCGGTCAGCAAATAAAGGGGTCCACCGTGAAACACGCACCGCAGACACCCCTACTAATTTCTAACAAAACGTTACAATGTGTGTACTTAGACCATTGTGGTCCCGACACCTGACAGTGCATACAAATCCATTTTAGTCGCTGTTGAGTCATTCTCCAGATTTCTACGGGTTAGGCCACAAAGCTCGGCTGACCCTCAAACTGTTATTAAAGATTTGCACGTCTTTATCTGCACATATGCTGTTGTGACTTTCCACTCGGACCAGGACCCTGCCTTCACCTCAGGGGCATTCAGGGACGCCATGGCTAGGGGGTCCATCTGCATTATTCATCTCCATTTCATCCTGAGGGAAATAGTGCTGTGGAGCCAAGAAACTGTGATTTAAAGCAAATCTTAACAGCCAGAGTACTAGGCACGGGTTGAAGTTGGCCTACTCACCTGTATGGACTCCAGAGGGCACCTATTAATCTGCCTGAAGGTCCCTTGGGGGGGCGTACATCGTACAAATGCCTGTTTGAACACAAATATATGTTTCAGATCTTGATGGTACTGGCGTGGGGGCGGCAGATACACCTTTTGACATAAAAGAACATGTCACTGTCTTGCAGGACTTACAACAGTTCAATGACGACAACGCATCTGCCAGTGCCGCCTTCTTGGGAACAGGAGATGGACCGATTACATATACAGGCTGAATTTCAAAAGTTAGGGATCTAGTGCGTGAAAAGACTGCTGAGAAAAAGGAGTTCGGTCCTTCCTATCGTACACCGGTTCCAGTCCTGGGAATACACGGCACCAGAACTGTCACTCTACCACCGCTGCCTGGTTCTAAAGAAAATCGCTATGTCTCCATCGACAATGTCAAGCTACACCATATGGCCGATCCTGCACAGCACACCTACTGGACCCCTGGGTGTAGGAGGCTGGCCGGGCTTGTAGTGGGTACCAAGGGGTACTTACACCTTGCACCAGGTCCAGGTATCCCTTATTAGTGTAGAGGGGTGTCTAGCAGCTTAGGCTGATAGAAAAGGTAGCTTAGCAGAGCAGCTTAGGCTGAACTAGGAGACGAGTGAAGCTCCTACAGTACCACTAGTGTCATATGCACAATATCATAAGAACACACAATACACAGATATACTAAAAATAAAGGTACTTTATTTTTATGACAATATGCCAAAGTATCTCAGTGAGTACCCTCAGTATGAGGATAGCAAATATACACAAGATATATGTACACAATACCAAAATATGCAGTAATAGCAATAGAAAACAGTGCAAACAATGTATAGTCACAATAGAATGCAATGGGGGCACATAGGGATAAGGGCAACACAAACCATATACTCTAGAAGTGGAATGCGAACCACGAATGGACCCCAAACCTATGTGACCTTGTAGAGGGTCGCTGGGACTGTAAGAAAACAGTGAGGGTTAGAAAAATAGCCTACCCCAAGACCCTGAAAAGTGGGTGCAAAGTGCACCTAAGTTCCCCAAAGAGCCCAGAAGTCGTGATAGGGGAATTCTGCAGGAAAGACCAACACCAGCAATGCAACAACAATGGATTTCCAGACGAGAGTACCTGTGGAACAAGGGGACCAAGTCCAAAAGTCACGATCAAGTCGGGAGTGGGCAGATGCCCAGGAAATGCCAGCTGTGGATGCAAAGAAGCTGCCACCGGATGGTAGAAGCTATGGATTCTTCAAGAACGACAAGGGCAAGAAACTTCCCCTTTGGAGGATGGATGTCGCACGTCGTGAACAGTCGTGCAGAAGTGTTTTCGTGCAGAAAGACAGCCAACAAGCCTTGCTAGCTGCAAAGGTCGCGGTTAGGGTTTTTGGATGCTGCTGTGGCCCAGGAGGGACCAGGATGTCGCCAATTGCGTGAGGAGACAGAGGGGGCGTCCAGCAAGACAAAGAGCCCACTCAGAAGCAAGCAGCACCCGCAGAAGTGCCGGAACAGGCACTACGAAGTGGAGTGAACCAGAGCTCACCCGAAGTTGCACAAGAGGGTCCCACGAAGCCGGAGGACAACTCAGGAGGTCGTGCAATGCAGGTTAGAGTGCCAGGGACCCAGGCTTGGCTGTGCACAAAGGAAATCCTCGAAGAGTGCACAGGAGCCGGAGTAGCTGCAAAACACGCGGTTCCCAGCAATGCAGTCTAGCGTGGGGAGGCAAGGACTTACCTCCACCAAACTTGGACTGAAGAGTCACTGGATTGTGGGAGTCACTTGGACAGAGTTGCTGAGTTCAAGGGACCTTGCTCGTCGTGCTGAGAGGAGACCCAGAGGACCGGTGATGCAGTTCTTTGGTGCCTGCAGTTGCAGGGGGAAGATTCCGTCGACCTACAGGAGATTTCTTCGGAGCTTCTAGTGCAGAGAGGAGGCAGACTACCCCCACAGCATGCACCACCAGGAAAACAGTCGAGAAAATGGCAGGATCAGCGTTACAAGGTAGCAGTAGTCGTCTTTGCTACTTTGTTGCAGTTTTGCAGGCTTCCAGCGCGGTCAGCAGTCGATTCCTTGGCAGAAGGTGAAGAGAGAGATGCAGAGGAACTCTGATGAGCTCTTGCATTCGTTATCTAAGGAATTCGCCAAAGCAGAGACCCTAAATAGCCAGAAAAGGAGGTTTGGCTACTTCGGAGAGAGGATAGGCTAGCAACACCTGAAGGAGCCTATCAGAAGGAGTCTCTGACGTCACCTACTGGCAATCAGAGCAGTCCAGTGTGCCAGCAGCACCTCTGTTTCCAAGATGGCAGAGGTCTGGAGTACACTGGAGGAGCTCTGGGCACCTCCCAGGGGAGGTGCAGGGGAGTGGTCACTCCCCTTTCCTTTGTCCAGTTTCGCGCCAGAGCAGGGCTGAAGGGACCCCTGAACCGGTACAGACTGGCTTATTCAGAGTGAAGTACTGGGTTTTTCAGAACCCAGTGGTGCCAGGGAACACACCCTAAGACTTCGAGCCCTTCCTGTTTCAGACTACAGAAACACAGAGTCTTCTTGGTGAAGTCAAAGATCTTGTTTATTGGCTGCAGCCAGTAACAGGTATCCTAGAAGTACAACACGGTGTATATTCTCACTGCTCCCCTTGCAAAGCTAACCTTCTCTTTTATACAAAATATTATGCTTTAAGCAAACATTCCTTATTTTACAGTTGACCATTCACATATTTTCACTACAAAGAAATAGCAGGGTTATGATGACAAGCCCATATTTCAGTTTGTCCAGCCCTCAATCAATTACCCGGCAAGGCTCAGTACTTTCATCAGATATCGACGGACCCCCAATATAAACAGGCACCTCCTCCTTGTAAAGCAAGTCATAAAGAAAGAAACAGGGACAGGTGCGTGTAAGATTAGGCATGGTTTGTATGTGTGATGAAAGGTTTTATGATGTGTTGTGCCTTGATACTAATCTAATTCGGCCACTGGGAATGAAACTGGCCGAACAGGTTTGGCTCCAGGCAGTGGAGTCAGCTTGCCCAGGTCACAGAGGAGTCAGCAAAGATGTACGTGTCCTTCAGACTCGTTTTCAGCATTAGTCATTGGCCTATGTGAGGGCAATCACAAAATGGCTGTCGTTTAAATGGAACCTCAGAGTTTCAGGACGGAAACTCTGATATTCGGGTGATTTTGTCACCTGAATATGAATACAATGCTTGTGCATACTATTCTAACCATTCTCGGTCTGCTGATACCAAAATCGTTGTGATACGACGATGTTTATAACACGGGTCCAGAATTTTCAGTACCACAGACCCTCCTTTTGCCCTTACATAGGCAATAACCCATACTCACGCTAATCTGAGTCCAGGTCTATATTCATAAAGTCGTTGAGATGTTGCTGTAGCATCATCCTATTACTTAGCTTGTCTTTTGATACAGGTTTCCTTACACACGATGTAGCACAGAGGCCACATATTGCAGGAGCAAACTGTACACACAAACAGGACAGGAAAAGAATGGCTAAGATCATCCCAATGACTACCAGAGTCTTCCATCCCCAGGCGGATATCAGCTCCCAGAACCACCCCATCAATGACCAATCTCCTTTATCCACGTGAATAGATTCGGAGATCTTATGCGGTTTGGAAATGGCCTGGTAGACTGTTGGAGCGTTATCTGGGATGAAAACACAACAACTTGATTGGATCACTTTACATACCCCCCCTCGGTCTGCAAGTATGACGTCTAATGCGAACCTGTTCTGAAGAGTCATAAGGCGATCCGACTGGAGCTCAGCAGTCAAATTACTAAGGGCACCGGCGGTTTCAACTACCGTGGATTCAACCACCTTTGTCAATTGCCTTATGTTCCTGCTGTTAACCATAGGACCCCAAAACGGCAGAAAACCCTTTACGAAATCTCCAAATTCTTGTCCTGTAGTGTCTTCTTTACTTATGACACCTCTAACTATCCTTGTCTTATGGTAATCTGCTGCGGCCGTGTAGGTGGGAGGTAACAGGAACGAAACAAAACATGTGCCTGAGAAGTCAGGGGGCAACCATGTATAGGCTCTATTATGGCAGATGAAATAGGTACCCTTAGCTGCTAAGAACGAAGGCGAAGTCTGAGACGCAAACACATATGTTTCAGTGCAGATACTTTTCCCTAACTGAGCTCTGGGATTCTTGCCATTACCTTGCAGACATAGGTGACCCTGATGGGGTACAATCCATATCGGGGAGGATCTCTTTGCTCGCTGGTTGCCACTCAGAGTAACTCCATATCCTGTTATGTTCCATCCAATATATGCTAGTGTCTCATCTCTCGGGATAGTCTCATAGGAAATATCTTCCCTAATCATATCTACTATACCCTTAGCTAGAGCACTATTCTTAGGATTATCTTTCACAGAACGTAGGGGGTTGGCTTCATACGCGTATATGAACACCGTTCTCTATGCCCATACAGAACCATTATGGCTGAAAGGCAGGACCAGATAAGGGATACCTTTATCAGTAGTATTAGGCATAAGACCACACACACAACAGTTAGTTGTGTTCACTACTAATTGGTGTTGGTGTAGAAGCTGAATGAATGAATTGTTGACAAATTCTAATCTTCTGGCAGACTCGTGTTCAGGCAGGGGGTGAAAAGAATGCGAGGAAACAGTAGAAGGAGGTATGGGCTGTGTAAAGGGTGCAAATGTCACTTGAAAAGAGAATAAAACATATCCTATTAAAAACGTCATTAGACTAAGCAACATGAAAATACATAATATCAAAAATCGTTTCTTTGTCATTATTATACACATTCTGGCTTTAAAATCCATCTGTTTGGCAGGTCTCTCATTCTTGAAAAACTCCATCCTCTCTAATTGCTGCTCGCGGTGGTAGGGTGTTCTATGCTAGGGAATGCTTCTGTCAGTCCAGGGCAACTCCCTTAGACCGAACAGAACTGTCGACCTAACGTCTTCAGCTGCACTCCAAAGACTTGGGCAACCACGACCCTACAGCTGAACCCGGATGCCAGTTCAAAAAGAAAAAAACAAAAATAAGAAAGTTTTTCAGATGAGAGAGCCGCACTTTTAAAAAAAATAGCAAAGGAACGGGAAAAAAATTATTTGTCCTTAGTTCTTGGTCTCAAATTATAACGGCTTTTTCCAGGTACTGTCTGGTTCTGGAACAAGAGTTCAGGCTCTGTAGTGTTCAATCGAATTGACGGTGGCACAGCTTCTTGCAAATTATTGTCACTTTCTTGTTCAGAAATTGTTCCTTTTACACGTGCATCGCTAAATGGCAAAAAACGAGGCACAGTATCAGTCTCAGAGTCAGCGATCCCCTCCTGGACCCACCGGTCGTACGGTAGAGGAAAAGGGACCCTCTTGCAGTGTACGCCGTGGATCCTGTTCTTTTTCCCTTCCACTCGAACAGCTGATCTTGTTGAGAGAAGGACAAGGTGGGGGCCGGTCCAACAGGGTTGGTCATTTTTTGTCCGCTGGAAGTTCTTGACCAGCACCCATGATCCAGGATCGATAAGATGTCCTGGAGCTTCAGAGACCTGAGGCAGAGTATCGTGAACCTGTTGGTGTAGAACACGCAATTTAGCCGTCAATTCATACAAATAATCAAGCAGTACAGGGTGTTCGATCTCACTGAATTTTGTTGGTCTTGGCACTCCCCATATGTTGGCCGGGCGGCCGAACACAGTTTCATAGGGACTAAGTCCCACTCGCGAATGCACAGTCATTCTTGTTGATAGGAGTGCTAAAGGCAGAGCGTCAGGCCATTTAAGACCAGAGCTCGCTTGTATCTTTGCCAACTTCAGTTTTAGCGTGCCATTATAGCACTCTACTAGTCCAGCTGATTGGGGGTGATTTGCAGCGTGGAATTTTTGCTGGATACCTAGCCCCTCACATACTTTTTTCATCATTCGACCCACAAATTCACTCCCATTATCACTCCAGACCATTCTCGGCATTCCAAACCTAGGGAAGAATTCTTTGGCAAGGGCTTTAGCTGTGGATAAGGCAGTGTTGTCTTTTAAGGGATATGCTTCTACCCATCTTGAAAAGGCACAAACAACAACGAGTACGTATTTCAGATTGTTGCACCTTTCCATGTGGATGAAATCTAGCTGCAAAACCTTGAACGGATACGTTGGAGGCGCAAAATGACCAGCTGGAGTTGGGGTTCCCCTACCAGGATTGTATTTCAGACACACCATGCAATTCTTGACCACATTCTCTGCACATTTAGGAATTCCAGCATTTTGCCATACTGGAGCCAACAACTTACAAATCCCTTTCACACTGATATGGGCCATTCCATGAGCCATTGTCACCACTGCAAGCACATACGCATCGGGTAACAACCATCGCTGATGTTCTGACAAGTCAACCCAACAACCATTTTCATCCAATTTACCCGTACTTTCTTTCCACACATTCAACTCTTTCTCTGAAGCTTCAGCTTGAAGAGACTTCACACCCTCCATCGTATCTTTACACATTCCAACGTCACCAACCCATCTTGCGGGGCCTGCAACATACATTCGATTCATCACATCTTTTGCTGTTTCTTTTGCGATTTCGTCAGCAAATGCAGTGCCACGACCGACATCATCAGTAGCCTTCTTGTGTGCACTTCATTTCACAATCGCAACTTGTAATGGCAAGGTCAGTGACTCAAGAAGCTCATTCACCAACTGACCATGCTGAATTTTAGTCCCATGCGAAGTCAGGAACCCACGTTCTTTCCACAATCGTCCAAAACTATGGGCCACACCAAACGCATACTGGCTGCCGGTATATATGGTCACTTTCATTCCTTTCGATAACACACACGCTCTCGTAAGTGCAATCAGCTCTGCTGCTTGAGCTGAATTATGTGGTATACGTGCAGCTTCAACAATCGTATGCAAAGTTGTGACAGCATATGCTGCAGTTGTATCACCATTCGGAAGCTTGAAGCATGAACCATCCACCCATAAGGTACCATCACACTTTACAAGAGGAGTATCTTTAAGATCTACTCTCCCTTTCGTTTCTTCTTCTGTCCTAAGAAAACAATCATGTTGTTCAACATCATCTGTTTCTACTGAAATCGGCAATAACGTGGCTGGATTCAACGTATTGCACCTCTTTATGTGCACATGACTCGCTAACAGTGTCAACTCGTAACCTGACAATCGAGCACTAGTTAAATGCGTGTCTTGGTCCTGTTTAACAACGTGTCCACTGCATGTGGAACCATCACAATCAACATATTATTCATCACTAACCCAGCAGACTGTTGAATAGAAACAGCTGCTGACGCTGTGGCTCTCAAGCAACTCCGCAATGCTTTAGCTACCGGATCCAAAGTCGACGAAAAATATGTGCATGGGCGCTGCTTGTCTCCAAAAGACTGTGTCAGCACTGACAATGCACAACCCTCTCTCTCATGGACATACAGTGTAAAGGGCTTACTGTAGTCGGGGGTACCCAACACAGGAGCCAAACACAATGCATTACGCAATTCGGAAAAACTTTTCTGACAATCTTCAGACCACGGAACGGGATTCGGTGTATCTTTATAGGTCAATGCTACCAAAGGTTTGGCCAGCAAAGAAAAATTCGGTATCCATTGTCTGCAGTATGATGTAATGCCCAAGAAAGCACGTACTTCTCTCTGTGTCCTTGGCACACTCAATTTTGCAATTGCCTGAATTCTTTCTGAGGTCAGTTTCCTTCCCTCCTTCGATAAGAGATGACCTAAGTAGGTCACTTCTTGTCGACAATATTGCAGTTTTGAAAGGGACACTTTATGATGTAAATCAGATAAATGACGCAACAACGACAAGGTGGCTTCTTTACAAATCTCTTCAGTATCTGTAGCGACTAGCAAATCATCGACGTACTGAATAAGGGTAGCGCCGTCAGGTAAAACAATTGCATCAAGCTGTGTTTTTAAAGCATGACTATATATTGATGGACTTTTCACAGTAGCCTTGTGGAGCACGTTTGAAGCGGAAACTTCGGCCTCCTAAACTGAAGCCAAAAATATCCCTGCTCTCCTCGGCAATCGGGATGCTGAAGAAAGCATTCTTTAAGTCAATCACTGAGAACCAGGTGGCGGAAGCTGGAATCATAGTTAATATGGCAGTGATATCAGGAACAACTGGAAACTGTGGCACAACTATTTTATTTACCTCTCTAAGATCAATCACAAACCTGTAAACAGGTGGCTTAGAGGGGTCAGTACGTTTCAAAACAGGCAGAACAGGACTATTACAAACGTTGCCTCTTGTCTCTTCAATTACATCTTTTTTCAATTAAATCATAAATGATCGCTAGCAACGCCTTTTCACCTTCACTAGAGATCTTGTATTGTTGAATGCGTGGTAATTTAACATTGGCTTTCAATGTCACAACATAAGGCGGTATTTCCAAAAGACCCACATCATTAGGACCAGTAGCCCAAATGGTATCAGGAAGAAACGACAATTCGGTCGGAAGTTTATCCTTCGACAAATACATTGGAGAGACCATTTTCCTACCCAGTGTAAGTTGTACTCCCGAAGGAGAACAATATAATGTTGCATACAATCTTTGCAACAAATCCAATCCTAACAAGTTTTCACCACAACCTGTCGTAAGAATAAGGGGTGCTTCCAATTCACAAGGTCCAACAGAAAGGGACATAGGACTAGAAATCGGGTTCCTAACCGGGGCGCCAGAAAAACCTACTGAAACATTCATCTCGCCAGACAAAGGTGCGCCAGGGAGTTTTGAGTGCATAATAGAACTCTTTGTAGCACCAGTATCCAACAAAAAAGGCTCCGACACACCTGATGTAATCACCTTAACATAAGGTCCATTCTGATCTACTGGAACTAAAAAAACTCCCTCTCTTCGTCTATGGCTGTCCTAGAAATTATTACCTTCCAGGTTCTCATCTTCTGCATAGTAGTCGTCAGCATAGTACTGAGCCGTCCTACCAGATGTGTTATGTTGCTGGTCAAAATTATTCATTGAGTTTTGAGACGGAAAGGAACGCGTGTTCTTGGGGAAACTTCCACGTCCTCTACCTCTAGGAGCTTGTTGAACACCTCGACCTCTTGTGCCAGAAGCATCATTCGTACGCTGTAACAAAATAGGACAACTATACTTGAAATGACCCTCTTCTTTACAATATGAACACTGATTGGGACCTACAGGAACACGTGGTTGAGAAAACTCGAACCTTTGCGAGTTTCTCTGGAACTGTTGAGGTTGCTGATAGTTACTCTGACCACCACGTGGCGGATACGCCTGTTGTAAAAGAACCTTCGTCTTTAATTCTTTAGTTTTCTTGTCTGCTCTATCCTTCTCATCTTTATCCCTATTTTCGTAGTACTGTGCAGTAGCCAATATTTGTGCTGAAGAGGAAACGGCCCAAGAACTGAATCCTTCAATTTCTTACACAGCTCGGCAAGCAAATTGTGCACAAACTTGTCGACGAACAACCGTTGACCACCTTCTGTACTCATATCTTGACCACTGTGGTCGATAAACGTTTCCTCAAACCTGGTGAAGAAATCAGACACTGTTTCATCTTTCTTCTGCTTACACGCAGACAATTTATCCCAATTCACACGCATCGCAGGCATTAAAGTCTTCTTGTAAGTAATGATCCTAGCAGGCAGTTCTGCTACCAAAGGTTCAGGCTTGGCACCACCAACTTGTCTATCATTTGCAGCACTAATATTAGCCCATGAGTCACCTAACTCTTGTGCATGATCTGTATGGCGAATCAATCCCCACAAAGGCTGTGGAACAACATTCCCAAATAACATGTCTATGTCGGCTAAATTCATAATGCATGAGTCTGCAGTCTGTGATAATTCCTTATAATACCCTGCAGGGTTTTTACGGGGATCAGGCAAAGTCTGCTTAAGGGCTAAAACTTCAGCTCGCTTCCACGGAACATGTACCCAAACACACTGAAAATGAGCTGGGACAGCATCAATTTGATTAGCAACATCAGCCGCAACGGCATCCTTCCATACCGGAGGGACTTCTCTCATTGGGTACTGTCGCACCTTTTTTTTAACAGAGGAGTCATGTTCGAACAATGACTGAGAAGGATCCTTATTCCTAAAGGACAACACCGTCGCAACTGCTTTCTCAACATCGGAACCCACAATCGTGCCCTTTTCAAACTCAAACCGTACACGGCACAAATCAGGCAGATTTGTTTCCAAATCATTATCCTCCAATTCCTCACAAAGGAAAGCAGACATTTTCTCAAAAACGTATCTTTGTTTCAGTGCTTCCCATTGACGGAAGACATCCATAACAGACTCTACATCGTATCTTAAAGGGTAAACAAGCCATTTACGCGCCATACGGTCAAACATTTCTCTCTCTCGAGAATTAGGCAGTTGACTATGCGACTGCTTACGCTCTGAATCTGGGGTCACACCAGACGACCCAAAGAGAGGAAATATAAGGCTGGCAACAGTATCTGTCATTCTCTGTCGGACAGAAGGAGAAGTTGATGAAAGAACAGGAGGAAAAACAGAGGGAGGCAAGGCAGACGCAGAAGCAGACGCAGAGGCAGTATCAGGAAGAACACCAGAAGAGGCAGTCGATGTAGTACATAAAGTTGTAGGAGGTACAGATGGAGCAGGTAGCGAAGTCGGCGGCCCTTGAAGGGGCTGCGCCATAGTAGTAGGAGCCAACTGAAGAGGAGCTGGCGGCTGTGGAAGAACCTGAGGCACAATAACCGGAGGTTGCACAGCTAAAGGTTGCGGGGGTGCTGTAGCATTCTGCGCATAAGGAGGTGGCGAACTCAACAAGTGTGACATTAAAGGATCTTTCTCAAGTTCTTTTGCTGCATCTTGCTGAAGAAGCGGAAAAACTGGATAATATTTATCGGTCACCATTTTACGTTGCCTGTGCAACTGTTCATTTATCTGTTCTTCTTCATCATCTTTAAACTGTATGGCAGCTTGCATTATCGAGATACCCTCTTCCCTCTTATTTCTCTTTGCTAATTTAATTTCCTTCTGTTTGGCTTCCTTACGCCATAGGCGGAAAGAGTCAAACATCGCCGGCCGGGCTTTCTTCTTAAAAAGTTTAACCTTCAGATTATCCAGAATCTCTGTGTCAAAACTACCATATTGGGGCCATTTTAAAACACCATCTTTCCTGGTGTATCGGATCCATACTTCATTATATGTGAGGGGGCCTATGCCATGTTTCACATATAGTTCATAGGTTGGAGTTCCAATCGGAGGAACCGGACACGAGTCCTCCAATCGGGAATCCCTATTATAACCAAGACAAAACAAATTTCCATGTCTGCTAAGACCAGGCATCTTCGCTCTTCAGTCTAGCTTCAAACTTCAAAGGATTATCGAATACGATAGTCTTGTGAATACACGAATCCCTCGGCTTTGGTACTTGCAAGTTCCAAATCAAAGATCCCAAGGGGATACCAAACTAAGAACTAAACTAAGGACTGGGAGACGCTCCACTTATACTTAACTGAGGTATCGATGACGTCACCAGAAGACTTGTTTATCGTTTCGCTCTACCAAGTCATCAAGGGTCCAAAACAGGGCGATAGTCAGGGCAGCAGTCCTTCGTAGCCGTCGGGAAGCGGGGAACCTCGCAGCAAAGACTTTCGGACCACGTCGACATACAGGGGTCGATGAAGTGGCGGCCTTCCTCCAGAATTTTCACACGAAGCTCCTCACGAACCTCTGGCTTGGACTGGTACAGCTGAAATCGCCCCACGTTGGGCGCCAACTGAGGTACTGGGTTTTTCAGAACCCAGTGGTGCCAGGGAACACACCCTAAGACTTCGAGTCCTTCCTGTTTCAGACTACAGAAACACAGAGTCTTCTTGGTGAAGTCAAAGATCTTGTTTATTGGCTGCAGCCAGTAACAGGTATCCTAGAAGTACAACACGGTGTATATTCTCAGGAGACTGCTCCCCTTGCAAAGCTAACCTTCTCTTTTATACAAAATATTATGCTTTAGGCAAACATTCCTTATTTTACAGTTGACCATTCACATATTTTCACTACAAAGAAATAGCAGGGTTATGATGACAAGCCCATATTTCAGTTTGTCCAGCCCTCAATCAATTACCCGGCAAGGCTCAGTACTTTCATCAGATATCGACGGACCCCCAATATAAACAGGCACCTCCTCCTTGTAAAGCAAGTCATAAAGAAAGAAACAGGGACAGGTGCGTGTAAGATTAGGCATGGTTTGTGTGTGATGAAAGGTTTTATGATGTGTTGTGCCTTGATACTAATCTCATTCGGCCACTGGGAAAGAAACTGGCCGAACAGGTTTGGCTTCAGGCAGTGGAGTCAGCTTGCCCAGGTCACAGAGGAGTCAGCAAAGATGTACGTGTCCTTCAGACTCGTTTTCAGCATTAGTCATTGGCCTATGTGAGGGCAATCACAAAATGGCTGTCGTTTAAATGGAACCTCAGAGTTTCAGGACGGAAACTCGGATATTCGGGTGATTTCGTCACCTGAATATGAATACAATGCTTGTGCATACTATTCTAACCATTCTCGGTCTGCTGATATAAACATCGTCGTATCACAACGATTTTGGTAACACGGGTCCAGAATTTTCAGTACCACAAGAGATGGGCACCATCTGTGCCCATCAAAGCATTTCCAGAGGCTGGGGGAGGCTACTCCTCCCCAGCCCTGACACCTTTTTCCAAAGGGAGAGGGTGTAACACCCTCTCTCTGAGGAAGTCCTTTGTTCTGCCTTCCTGGGCCAAGCCTGGCTGGACCCCAGGAGGGCAGAAACCTGTCTGAGGGGTTGGCAGCAGCAGCAGCTGCAGTGAAACCCCGGGAAAGGTAGTTTGGCAGTACCCGGGTCTGAGCTAGAGACTCGGGGGATCATGGCATTGGGGTGACAATTCCATGATCTTAGACTTGTTACATGGCCATGTTCGGAGTTACCATTGTGACGCCATATATATGTCGTGACATATGTATAGTGCACGCGTGTAATGGTGTCCCCGCACTCACAAAGTCCGGGGAATTTGCCCTGAACAATGTGGGAGCACCTTGGCTAGTGCCAGGGTGCCCACACACTAAGTAACTTAGCACACAACCTTTACCAGGTAAAGGTTAGACATATAGGTGACTTATAAGTTACTTAAGTGCAGTGGTAAATGGCTGTGAAATAACGTGGACGTTATTTCACTCAGGCTGCACTGGCAGGCCTGTGTAAGAATTGTCAGATCTCCCTATGGGTGGCACAAGAAATGCTGCAGCCCATAGGGATCTCCTGGAACCCCAATACCCTGGGTACCTCAGTACCATATACTAGGGAATTATAAGGGTGTTCCAGTATGCCAATGTAAATTGGTGAAATTGGTCACTAGCCTGTTAGTGACGATTTGGAAAGAAATGAGAGAGCATAACCACTGAGGTTCTGGATAGCAGAGCCTCAGTGAGACAGTTAGTCATAACACAGGTAAAACATACAGGGCACACTTATGAGCACTGGGGCCCTGGCTGGCAGGGTCCCAGTGACACATACAACTAAAACAACATATATACAGTGAAATATGGGGGTAACATGCCAGGCAAGATGGTACTTTCCTACACTGGGTAGAACCCAAATCCTTCTCACTACAGACCAGGATGTTCCTCTACAGGTTTTAAGCAGCAGCAGCAACGCTGACACCTCTCCGAGCTTGGGGAGGGTGGAACATAAACTTTAATTAGTTCCATTAACTTCTTCTGAAACGAGTAATGCCAACAACATTGAGCGATTTTACTCAAATTCTACACAAACGGATGGTATAGTTTACTATAGTAACAACCGCAAGATTCTTCTGCCTGCTCTCCTCTTCATTGCTCCAGTTTTTGCACAAACTGCTTCTGGATATTTTGCTGACATCAATCACCCTTCCTCCGACTCATCTGCCTCTACTGCAACAGAACTGTCAAGAGCATATAAGGTGATAATTTGGCTCAAAAGTACATATTGTATTCTTCAATGGAACTATCCATGGCTTTTATTAACTGTACTTGCCTTCCTCCTTTTGATTGGGTTTGACATGGTTTCCTTTTTAATGATACATGGTCATTACCTTCCTGAAAGCTCTACAGTTGAACGGGTGGATGAGGTCCTAAAACCAAATTCTTTCGCTCAAAAGTCCGCAGGGACTTATCCCTAGTGTATATTTCCACTATACCAATTCCTAATGGAATTGTTTGGGATAAAGTATAATTTGATATATATGGCCCTGTTGTGTAGCCATTTTAGCTATAGTTTTATACATGTTAATTTAGCAAAACTAGGCCTGCCGCTGTGCTCTTTAACCTAGATATGTTTTATTCTAGCTTCGGCATATTATTTCAACAATAACTACAATTGCAGTCGTTATTTATTTTTTCTATCTAGCTGTTCTTAGCCTTGGTCAGCACTGCGTTCTTAAACACGACATTTCTTTCACTATGTGCTTTTCTCAAGGCTGCAGTAAGATAGGCTGCTGGCAAAACTGGTACGCTTTGTCTCCAATGTTCACAGAAACATACACACTCTTATGTGGGGATCCTTTCTTGGAACATCAGCTGTTTTATTATAAAAGCACTACTTTGACCCATGTATGTTAGAGGCAGATTCCAGCCAGATGACGAGGACTGTATGCTCATTGCTGAGTGCTTTGCTATAGACTACAGGCCTCTTGCTCAGGTATGAGGGATGATGTCTTCCCAGGGGGAACCTGAAGGGCAGAATTAGAGCTTAACATGCTGTGCTCTAACATAGCCTAGGTAGGAACTATTCTTAACCACCGTTGTAACAACATGGTAGCATTATTTTTGTGTTTTACTCTCCTTGTCACAATTTTAATCCTATTGTGCTTCATCGTCCTAGTTATTGCAATACATGCTTCATTATCTAAGATGCAGTTACTTCAATAAAAACCTTATTGAACTATACTCTGCCTCTGATTGTCCTTGCATATGTGAGACTAATGTAACTGAGAGAGACGGATGAGATCTGAGTGACCACGATTCCCCTAAGGAGTCATTCATGTCATGTGCTCGATTGCCCAATCATCCCCGCTCTTGGGTGGAGATGAGGCACTGCTAGCTAGCCGGAACAAAACCCAGATTAGGCCGACAGGTGTCACGTGGTGCAGGATTAGACTCGGTCTCCCGCACTACAAGTGATTCTGCTATCCAAATCCAGTAGTCTCATTAGGATAATGACAACCTATGCGACAGCCTGGCGGAGGTCATCCAAATTCCATATGTATTTAAACTTTCCATGAAGGATGTTACAACACCCGGAGTAGTTTCTCATGATTGGGATGTGAAAACAGTTGATTCTATGATGTCTGAATTGTAATATTTCACTGTATTTGAAAGTGAGGATGTTTATCAGTCCAAGAAAAATATGGAGATATGTTCTGTTTTAAATCTTATGGATATCATTTCTTTTACAGAGCAAGTACCCCAAAGACTTATTTTTAATTTTACTCAGTGGGAACACTGTCCAACTCCGCCAGTGGGGAGTTCCAAAACATATGCTGAGAAGTTTGCATATTTCACTGGGCACAATGTTAAAAACCCTGAGTAATATTATTTTAAATTGCCTGTAATGGAAAGTCAACACATTTTATTAACGGATACAAAATTGATTTATTCTGATTCCTTTGTTTCCCGGTTAGCTATAGAAGGCTATGAATACTGGTTGAAGTTGATAGATTTAAAAAGTGCATGGGGAACTAAAAATTGGCAAATAAGGGGAAAAGAAGCTTTATTTTGAGCATGCGGATACCTGTTCAAATGATATTTTTAAATGAAACTGCACAGCAGACAAGTTGCTTAGGTTTGGCAAAAATTAAGGATTTGAATGCGCCCAGTATTCCTGCCCCTCCAAAATTTTGCAAATGGCAAAAGTAATAAATGTAACTGAAGATCAGCTTGATGAGTGGGTCCAGAATGGAACAATTAACACATCACTTTCACGTCCTGGTGGGTAGTTATGTTGGTCAGTAGACACCAATGTGTGTCATACACGTTTTGTAAACTACACAAGGGGTTTTAGAACAAATAGGCTAGACCCTCACTATATGTCATTGGAACACCTGGGTGTAGTGACAACATATTGGGGGTCATTCTGACCCCCGCCGGCGGCAGAAGCCGCCCGCCTGGCGGGAACCGCCAGAAGACCGTACCGCAGTCAAAAGACCGCAGCGGTCATTCTGACTTTCCCGCTGGGCTGGCGGGCGACCGCCAAAAGGCCGCCGGCCCGCCCAGCGGGAAAGCACCAGCAACGAGGAAGCCGGCTCCGAATGAAGCCGGCGGAGTTGCTGGTGTGCGACGGGTGCAGTTGCACCCGTCGCGATTTTCAGTGTCTGCCAAGCAGACACTGAAAATCTCAATGGGGCCCTGTTAGGGGGCCCCACGACACCCGTTCCCGCCATCCTGTTTCTGGCGGTGAAAACCGCCAGAAACAGGATGGCGGGAAGGGGGTCGGAATCCCCATGGCGGCGCTGCTTGTAGCGCCGCCGTGGAAGGATTCCCTGGGGCAGCGGGAAACCGGCGGGAAACCGCCAGTTTCCCTTATCTGACCGCGGCTTTACCGCTGCGGTCAGAATTGCCCCAGAAGCACCGCCAGCCTGTTGGCGGTGCTTCCTCCGTCCCCTACCCTGGCGGTCTATGACCGCCAGGGTAGGAATCACCCCCATAGTGTCGGAAAATTATGGCAGTAATGGTTGAAAAGTTCCTCACTTGATGCTGTTAAAGAATACCTCAGTCTCCTGTCTCAAAATATAGATTTGCAGGATTTCCTGTTAGGCCCCAGAAGACAACGCTGAAAGTCCTTCTTATATGAAGTATATATTGAGATTTGGAAACTTTCCCAACAAGAAGCTGCTGCCCGTTTAAGGCAAATAGATCAGGAAAATTTACAGAAAGCATTAGTCATTGTAGGTAATGGGTTTAATACCTTATCTGACCGAAAATACACTTTAAACAACATTGTCTCTTCTGCAACAGACATAGTACAGAGTGACATGTCATCTTTACACCATGGACAGAGTCAACTAAGGTTCATTATGCAGTTAGGTTGGACACTACAAACTTTTAAAGTATGTAGCATTCCCTGGCAACACGTTAGCGCAAGGGATATATTTTCAACATTTAATTTAATACGGCAACAACAAATAATGGCTAAGAAGGAAGAGACTTATGTCATGCTAAACATTGAGAAATTAGAAAAGTTGGATTTTACTGTGACTGAAATACCATCTGCTGAATGGTTAATACACGGGGTTATTAATCTGCCTATTTCAACACTTCATTTCACATCCTGCTTGAGACACATTCCAGTAGGGAGATATGAAAGGCTGGGAAGACAGTTATATACACAAGATGTAGGAGCTTCCCTTTTTGTACAAATGTTTCAATGGCATGAAAGAGGTCTTTCTTAGCAGCAGTGAATGCAAGACTTCTGTCAGCCATTTGTAAGCAGCTGTCCTTGCACAGGCGTGTAATGCCTCGGCAGCGAACTTGGCTTGCTATCTGAAGGGAGTTCCAGTCCCCTTGATTAGACCTGCTTTCCAGGTACCCTCAAATGGAAGCTATGTGCTCCTTAACAGTGACAGTTGTTGTGGAATGCAAACCGGAATAGCTTATGTCATTTCGGTCTCCCAAACTGTCCCCAATTGCGGCAATGCCCTTTTTCCCCCTACACAACAAAGGGAAGTAACAGAGAGTTGGCCTCATATTGCTACTTCAGATGTGAATTTTGACAAGTTGAGCAGACTCAAGGCCTTATTGTTTAAAAACATGCGGCGCTTACATCTGCGCGCAAGACCTATGCGCTTCAAGTTGCGAGGTCATCTGCAGAGATTCAGTCCCTTTTAAGTACAAACTTTCAGAGACACTTTGTTGAACTCGTGGGACGAATATTTAATGTGTCTGGTACTACTGGAATTGCGCATTTCTTTAAGGCTGTTGGTTCTGGTTTCGTTCACACCTTTTCCTCTATATCTGGCTTAATACCTTCAACCATACACTAAATATTTTTTAATGTTTTCAGGGGATTTCCGATTACTTTGGCTATAACAGGTGGCATTCTGCTGTTGCTATTTTTTCTGCGCAATGGCTGTCCCTTCACAACAAGGAAGACTGAAAGCACTTCCACCAGCGCAACTGTGTTATAAACGCATGATGAAGTATTTCGGAGAACCACTCCTGGAAGAACTGGAGTACGACTGGTACTTGTAATTTAGACCAGTTTTGGATTGTGAGCAGCCCGTGTTTCGGTGCCTTTTCGAATGTGCACTGAACGTTTGTCTTTCTATGCAGCGCTTACTTTCATTGGATGCTGATCTGTTGATTTTCTCGCTGAGGGCTCATTACCAGACATGCGCGTTGAGAGTGTGTTTGCTATGGGAAGCTGTCTATGAGTTGCCCTTCATGGATAATGCAGCTCTTAACTCAACAATGGGCACAACACAGAATGCTGTTGCCTCAGCTGGAGCTCAGGCTTTGGAACATGAGTGGTTTTCCTGTGGAAATTGGATAAAGAATCCATTTTATTATTTCTCCAAGCCTGACTTCATCCTGTGATATTCAATGCTGAACAGGACTGAAAAACGTATGCAAAAGGTTGGATGACCTTTACTAAATTAACCCTGACAGACAGCTTGTGATGCAAGGCTTGCTTCAAAGAGACACCTCACGCGACATGCATTGCTTCATTCGCCCAGCAACACAGACATCTGGATGCCCACATAGGTCTGAGGAAAGGTTATGAAGAAACTGGTTTGGTGATGCATTGGAAAGTCCCAACCATCTGAGAAATGTGAAGGTCACACTTGTGGTCATCTTGTATCACACTGCCATCATGTAATGTTGTTCTACTGTGACTGGATAGATGCCTAATATATGTGTAACACCATGTGTCACCTGATCAACATCACACCGTGAACCTGATGAAGAAATTACCTCTCTGTTGTTCTGATTGGATGATATATTTTTGTGGTTTTCAAGCATAAAAGACTGTATTGGAGTTCCGCAATTTGGACTGGTTGGACTTGCCCTCTCAAGCCAACAGTGTCAATGCACCTAAATAAATGTTCTTTCTTTATACTCTAAGGGCTGGCTGGTCTCTGGTTTTGTTCCTACTCTGAAGGAGGCTTCAACATTCTTGGAAACGATTTGGATATTTCACCACCTGCCAAAGTGGAACATTTCCTGGCTTCAATTGTCCTGAATATAATTTTAAAAATTACATTGACTTTTAAATTTGTTTTTTTTGGCGCCACTGTTGATATTTTAAATTGCCTTTTTTACTCCATGCTCAAGTGTCTTTTAACTTGTCATTATTGACATTCTCGTTTATATGCTTTTATGAATAGATTTCAGTAGCTTTTTATTTTATGTTTGGGCTTTGAACCGGGAAGGGGAGGGTGTTGTATAGCTAATTTTGCCATGTTTTAAACACGTTATTTTAGCAAACTAGGCCTGCCGTTATGCATTTTAGCCCAGTTACATTTTATTCAGCATCGCTTTATATTTCTAGCATTAGCCACTTCTGCTGTGTTGTTTTATTTTCTCCATCTGTTTGTTCTTTCGCCTAGGAAAGCATTAAATTCTTAGCACAGCATTCTTTTCACTTTGTGCTTTCCTCAAGGCTGCAGTTAGATAGGGTTGCCAGCAAAAGTGGTACGTTGGGTCTCTGACATTCACAGAAACATACATATCCTTAACGTGGGGACCTTTTCTTAGAACATCAGTTGTTTTATTATAAAACACTTCTCTGTCTCATACACGTTAGAGAGAGATTTCAGCCAGATGACCACGACTGCATGCTGATTGCCGAATGTCTTGGCTACAGCTGCCTGCTTAGAATTCCTGGCCTATATGGAGACGTTATCTTTCTAGACAACAGGCTTTCTTGAACTCGGCTTCTGTTTGTCTTTGCCTGTGTGAGACTAATGTAACTGAGAGAAAGGGATGAGATCTGATCAACCATGATTCCCCTGAGGATTCCTCTCTGTCATGCGCCCGGTCGCCACAATCATCCCTGCTCTTGGGGGAAGATGAGGCACTGCTAGTTGGGCAGAAAACCTGGATTAGGCCGACAGGTGTCACATGGTGTGGGGGTTTTACTCAATATCCCACAATTCAGGTGATCCTGCCACCCAAATCCAGTAGTCTCATTAGGATAACGAGAACCTATGCGACAGTCTCAATGTGGCAGTTTGCCTTTACTTCCTTAAGCTGGGTATATGCCTGACAGAGGACCCTCTACATCAAAGCATTAGTTGATACAGTATTTTTTTTTATCTACTTGTCAAGTGGGCAAAATACTTCTGAAATCTATTTTGTCCTGTTAAGAAATAAACTTTGTCCTGACTAATCCCTGAACCAATTATATGGTCATAATGTATACATTACTTTTTTAAATTCATGATTTATTGAATGTGCCTCACAGAATGACTGCTTTGTACTAATGCTAAAGTAAAATTAATTTTACTTTTCACTGCCAAAACTTTAGCAGTGTCAGGAGCTCTGGGTGCTCTTGGGTGCAATCTAGGTGCATCTTAGGAACAATTTGCTTTTCTAGTTTTAATGATTTTAACCATAGGACCCTCACCCTGAAGGAGAAAAACTGTCAGTTACTAAAAGAAGGAAGCTATCTCAATAGAATTGAAATCTACTATATAAAGTATATATGCTTCTATTTACTGCAGGTACACCAGTTATAAAAAAAAAATCACAACGATAGGGGAACTAATTACCTTAATTATTTCACTGTGCAAAGAATATTTGTCCTGTAGTTGAATACATCTCTGCTGTGGGCGCATTTACCCGTATGTTTGTTATTTGTAGTTAGACCCTGTGACATACCAAACTTTGCAATTTGATAGCAACTCACTCAACTATCTCACAAAAACTGGAGCCTGCAGAGAATACACCTGGATTTCAATAATGGGCACAATCTATGCAACATCGTTACCACATTTTAACTATAGACTACAGTTTATATTACCTGCTTTCAAACCGCATTCATTCTTTTTTTTCCTACCTCACAGTTTGAGCTTTTTTTTTTTTTTTTTTTTTTTTACTTTTTTATGTTTCGCTCCAACTCTATAAATATGTCATATATATTTATGTAACCCTAATCACTTTAACTTTTCCAATATGTAATTTGTAAATACATAACTCTCACCATGAGTAACCGTAGTAGCTATACGTATTGTCACTTCCTACCATATTTACTCTAAATTTCTCATGTAACCTTCTTTCATTCTATTATAAAGAGCTTTGATGCCTCTGGGTAATGTCCACGCAATATGAACATGCATAAATAATAAATATGATCTCTCCTTAATTTTCTTTCATTCCTTCTCTTATTTTTCATCTTATTACTTTGTGCTGTTCCTATCTTTTTCTATCCCTTACTCCCCCCCTCTCACACCCCTGTTTATTTTTGCATGCATGGTGTGTGTACTATTGTTGATGACAACTGTATCAGAGCAGAATCATCTTTACAGATCTCAGAACTTTTTGGCTCACGAACGTAGTCTCCACAGATGGCAAAGGACAAGAAAACCACAAATAAGCCCCATTCACTTCTGCAGATACAACACATACTCTCTTTAGTCACATGCACAATTCATGCAGAGACACTCGGCAAAGATAGAAAATACCCCAAACAGGCACGCATCCATCCTCTATGACAGGCACAATCCTGAAGAAAAATCGCCTTAACCCAAACAGTCATCCAACTTGCTTGAGTTCCCATCTGACAGTTTCCAGCCAGAAACCCATAGATACATGACCTGCACATTCACAAACACATACACCTACCCACTCATCCAGTGGCATAGCGTGAATGCAATAAGCACTATGCAAACAAGGTAAGTGTGTCCCATTGCTACTTAGTGGGGTACTAAAAGACAGTTCTATGAGCAGTAAGCACCTTACTTCCACCCAATGTCACACCACCAGGCACCACCAATAGTATCTACATCAATGAATCCATCACAGATAAATACCCTCCTGGAAAGAAGCACAGCTGCCCTGCAGACATATAATCCAGGGGCAGCTGGTGACATTTGAAAGTGGTAGGGTGTAAAAGTTCTGGATGAGTTCACTGTGGCGAGCAAGAAAGACTGACCATCACTGGGGTAGTCTGGGGGAGGTGGGGAGTCCACCCCCCCCCCAATCACCCTGAGAACATTTTGGGGGGAAAAAAACAATGAACAAATGGTGCATTTTCAAGCAAATTTGAGAAAGGTTTAAACACCGTGTCCAGGGCTAATAAGGTTTACAGTCCGTGCATGTTACAGTTTAGCATTCACAAATGTTTTCACCTGGACCGTGTGATAGCACACAGGACTGAGACAAGAAATAAACTGCTATTTGGAAGAATCCGCTTGCCTCTTGTAATTGGCTGTAAGTGCTTACTGGCTGCAGCAAGGATGTATCCTTAACCTATTGGATTTCCCTTCTGGATTTTTTCAATAGACATTTTAGTTCACTATTCAAAAGTCGCATGCCACAAATGGATTCAGTTAAAAACATTTGGAAGCCATCACCTGGAATTTCCTTCATGGAGCTCTAAACTTTGTATACACATTTATTTAGATTTTGCTGTCCTTGGGGTCGGAGATGCTACTTGCAGTAGGTAAGAGAACTATCTCATAAGTCCTGGTCATGGACGCAAAAGGCATCACTTATTTGTTCTTTAAAGACTCGTCTGTGCTAAGAGCAATGGAAAAGCTCAGCTGTAATTTAATCCTCTTTGATAAGGGACCTTGTCTCACCATCAGCAGGAAGCAGTGCGAGCCAGCGAGGCCTGGATGTAATGGAGCCGAGCCTGTGACAGTGCTGCAACCTCGCCACCGGTAATAATGCATCAGAGACACCCTCAGAGAGGAAGAGCAACTTCTACACACCGGGGCATTGTCATCTGTGCAATGCAGAGGACCTGCATTTGTGGCACATCTGCAACAATGTGCATTTGAACTAACAAGGCATACGTTTGCACACAAGTACGTTTTTGTGCCTGTGTAGTAATGGCTGTACGTGTACATCTGTGTTTAAGACGGCATGTTTGCTGCGAATGGACCACACCGCCTGCTTCAAGGTTCTGTTCCAGCAGCTGTTCCGGCCTAATTTACTCTTTTAGATTAAATAATTAATTAATTGAAACCAGGCTAAACAAGAAAATAACAAAAAAAATAGCAAGTTTCTTAAGAGCTGCTTAAAACTGCCTGACAACTCACATTGTTTGCCCATAACAATCAACATTCGCAATTATTTACAAGACGTTTGCTTGTTCGCATTAGATCATACTTGCATTCACTATTAACAACAGTGCGTTCTTGGACTAACTATAAGGGGATTATTTCAACTGATAACAGTGCTCTTTTGGACCAGTAAAACAGATTGCCTGGAGCCATTACGAAGTGCGCCCTCTACTCGATGTAATGTGTATAATGTGCCTGTATCCTCAGGGCCATTGAATGTCACATGTGTATATTACAGCCCCCGCTGTGGCCCGGTGTCTGTCTGCACACTCCATCAATCCACAGTTGTGAAGAATTGCTGGGTCCTGACGGGAACCAGACGGGGTCCGGTTCATGAATAACTGCCACTGCGGAATGAAGCTGGATCCCACTGTGTTCCAGACTTGCATACAGCCACCCATGACCAGAGGCACATGTGAGGTTGAAAAACAAACAGCAGCACAGATTCTAGACAAATGTTTAATTATTGCTAGGTAGATGCAGGGCGTGCATGGGATATGAATTCAATTAGCTTCTTTACCGTTATGACAAAACTTGTTTTAAAGCAATACAAATACATTGTTGGTCACTTAAGATTTTAGAGGATAACAACCTCTCCCCAACTAGGAGCACCCATCACTTCTCCTCACAGATATAAATCAGTGAAAACGGGTGATCCTTCGCGGCTAAATATGCTCAGAATCAAGACCACAGATCATTGAATGTATGGTGCTCACCTACCAAACCAGAGAGGCAAGAGGTTGCTGTATCTGCCTGTAGGCCAGTTTGGAAGACTAATGTGAAATGAGCACTTTTTAAGAGTCCCGTATCTGCGCTGCCTGGCAGACTCCCGTCCAAGCACCGCAGACCATCCATAATGTTAACAGCGGGTCCTTGAAAAACAAGCAGCCTGGACACAAAGCATCGGGGTTAACTGCCCATAGCGATAAGGATGTTTTTTATGTTCAGAAAACAGCTTACCACTCTATACAAAACCTCAAAAGTAAATATTTACCCTATGTATCACATATGGGACTCTCAGTTTAGTGGAAAGCTAAGATTCCACAATCGCAGTTATACGTCTATGATTTGCATACATTTCTGTCCTCCTGGAATTAAACAAATAGCCTGCATTCTACCAGTAATTACACATCTATATGTATCCAGCAAATCTAGGGAAGTAAAAAGTGTTAATCTCAACCACCAGACCCATTTACCAGTCTTAGGATAACGAAAGACTGATATGCTTTGCAGGTTAAATGCAGTTGTCTGCAACAGACACACAATTCACTTAAGTACTTTACCAGGATTGTAATTTGAGAGCCGCAATTTACTTATGCAATTAACACCAATAACCACAGAGATGTCTACAGCTATATTAGTCCACTGAGCTACTTTACATAAAATTAAAATTGTAACTTACACGTTAAAAGCAGAGCTCTGCAACTGGAACATTAACCACAGAACTTTTGTTATGATCTAAACCAGTGGCCGTAGATTGTATACTAATCCCATGTGCACGAACCACCTCGCCTACCTTTGTAGTGTTAAGTTAGCTGAGAACATGGCTCGCTCAGCTGAATGCTCGTTGCTGAAACATGCAGGGATCACCAGGTTCCAAGTTCAACCATGGCAAGGCTGATGTGGCTTTTCCAGCCTTCCAAGGTAAATAAATAGCGGACACGTACATTTTTATTTACAGTGATTTCAAACAGCAAAAAATGTGCTATGAAGCCTTACATAAAGGACATACTGTTGTGTGCGATATAACTGGGTATACAAAGTGACAAACTGTTTTTGTTTCCGTTTTGTGTGCTTCATCTGGTGACAGGTAGCCGTCCAACCCGACAACCCAACTGTGTGGGTCTAGGTGCCGTGCGCTCGCTGCCACTAGTATAAGAGCCGTCGACAAACCACCTGCGGCTAAAGACGGACTGCCGCGGGCACAATTTAACTTTGGAAGTGTTTACAAATGATTAAATGTAATGTGTGATGCAGGATGTAAATATTTTGTGAAGACAAACATACATGCAAATGAGACGATAAATTCAACTTGGAGCACTAAACCTAGTGGAGCGACATACAATAAAAATAATTTAACATGTTACAGCACATGAAGTAACATTCTTAGAACAGGATCTTGAGGAATTAAATAAACATGATGCAATAAAGCAGATTACAGAAATAAATGAAAGGGATTTTATCGTTATCATATCTACTAAAAAAGGTTTAAGAAAAGACTATGGCAACATCAGACGGGGAAATTAAGTAAATGAAGCAACAGCGATCTCACATAGGGTGGAGTAGATTATCATCACGTGGATAGTCTCTGCAAAAGAGGGAGGGGTCCTACACCGACAGTAAATGACCAAGCCAGGCAGTCTCATTGCATGCGACAACACAGAGGTAGACCCGTCAGGCAGTTATGCATGAAGATTTTCTCTCTTTCTTCACCTCATTCTCTCTGATCTCTTCCCCACAACTCCTCTCAGCCAGCACAAAAAGAGAATTGTACCAAGTGGTCCCTAGGAGACATGGAGAGATCACCATGAAAGCCCAGCACAGATGACAGGGGAGTGCTTCTTGAGGGAGGTGTGGGGGTCCCCTGTGAATGAGGCATACAGGGCAGTAGCGCAAGGGCCAGAGACGAGTGGAGAGTAATAGCCATATAAGAGGCCTCAAGGACAGGCATAACATTACAGCGATGAACATTGAGCCAAGTGATGGGGCGAGCGAGCAGACACAAGGTCCTTGGAGGGACAAAAAGCTTAGGGCAAGACAATGAGTGGCATGGATGCTTCACTTCCCAACCCTCTAGCCTCTACCACATAGTGTAGGGAGCTGCATTATCACAGTTACAATAGCTCCAAGATTCTTGTGTTTCAGTGTGTCGACTTCCCTCTAAGGAAAAGCAAAAAATCCTGACAGTCCTACACGCAGAATCTCAGATTTCACAGTCTACCGCACTATAAAACACATCACTGCGGCCACAAACCTCTGAGGCTGTATTTTCAAGGATATTGTCTCGGGGCTATCCTAGCCAATCCTAGTCTAGTGTATAGTCATCAAATCACAGGCCTACATACATTTCTCCCTCTAATGGGATATTTTAAAAGAATACTGAATCCATGTGAGCACAAGGGTGCCACAGCTTTGCCTTTTTACCTAAATGTAATTATTAGTAGTCCATAACTGGACATTAACACTTCTCTACCCCAGTGAAAATCGAAATGGATCAGGCATCGGGGAATATAAATGCCCAACCCATGAATACATAACTGCTGCTGTTTTCAAAGGACTTGCAAAGGACTACTTACTGATCAAGGCACCGTGAAAACTCGATATTTTCAATTATCTGTTTGATTCATCAATTGCCCCACAAAGCAGGAAGGAAGTCGTAATATTCAGAGGCTACGTTACCCGCAAATGAATACAGTTTTATTTGGAACTGTCATAACCAAGAGGTGGGCAGCACCCTAACAGAACACAAGCACAAATACAAATCTCAGTCAGTCAATAATACTTTATTTTGGCAACGAGTGCCATAAAAGTGTACAAAAATTTGTAAAGACAAAAACTTAAAGTAAAACCATGGTATAACCATGGTATAAAAAGATACAATCAAGAGGAAATATATACAATTTGGCTACACAGTTTTCTCCTCTCCTTCTGTATTCAGGACCATAGCTAAAAAAGGTAATACATTTGAGACTCTTTGGAGTGTGATTAAAAAATCCAGTATCAATTCTTGAATGCCTTGCCTCTAATGATCCACATGCACCCTAAAGATTTAGCAACTAAGCATGCGTATAACAGATTACAGTCCGTTTTTAGTATCCTCAATGCAGGTAAACGAGTACCCAATCGCCTGCACACTGTTTTTAACCACGTTGAACGTGGACATGAGCCACAGTTTAGTTCGCAGATTTACAACCAGGGAACACAGTTGATGCAATTCTGCTTGACAGCCACTAGGATGAGAATGTATTCAGAGGAAGTGAGCCAAACCTAAACTGCATAAAAGGTTTCCTGTCACTGGAGATCGTAATGAGATCCAGGTAGGGCTGCAATGCACTGGTAATTTTAAACTCTAAGAACATGCTAGCCGGGGACCCACCAAAAAGGAGATGATTGCTCATTCATCAAAAGCCAAGCCCAGTAACACTTCTTCAATAGGGTCTTTGAAGGAATGAGCACTGGGAGTGGTGTGCTCCACATTGTTAGAAAGCCCAAAGATACTAGCAACGTCTTAACATTAGTAAACCAGGCAATTTTATGAAAAGTGTCAGCTTTGACTACTCTCTGAAACGCCACAGCACAGGGTGCCAATTCTTCAGTAGACATCAACCTCCTCCAACATAGTAATGGGCGAAGCCTAACTAGATCTTCAATGGATTTTCTCCTTATATCAAGTTTAAGAGGACAAAGGTTAGTGCTAGGCAGTAGGTGCCTAAGTTTCTTAGGAACTTATGTTCTGACCTGGAAAGCTCTACCGTACCTGTAAAACCTCATAAGTCAGCCTGCCAAAGAGCCGTCCCTAGAGCCTTCAAGTCATGAATGTGCAGCACTGTGGCCACTGGCTTACTAGTAGATGCCCTATGCTCTTTCAGCAGAGCCCCACCTATTTGCCTGTGCTTTACACACCTTTTTGTCAACATGAGGCTGCCATGCCCTTTAGGTTGAGACTTTGACCCATATATACTCAAACGTATCAACCCTCTCAAGGACCTCACACACACTAAGAGTAACTTCTCTTTATATGACTTATGCAGATTCATCACCATGTGTTTAATTTTAGAGGAATTAACCACCAACCCTGGGAACCTACAAAAGTCTTCAAAATGGTTAAGTAGTAGTTGTAGTCCTCCTGGAGTTTTAGCCAACAGCAAAGTGTCATCTGCAAACAGTAGTGTATTTTATTATTTTACACTTCCCTATCGATGGGGCATCCACAGGGTGAGCAGAGAGAAAGTGCACGACCTCAGTCAAATAAAGGGAAAATAAAATAAAGTGGGGGCTAATACACATCCTTAGGGGCCCCATTTGTTTATTACAATAGGATCTGTCTGCGGGCCCTGTTCACCCCAACGGTTTGTCGCAAAGTTACTCTCATGCAAACTGACAATTATGTAAAGAATCTCCAGCAGTATCCCCATATCGCACAAGGTGCACCACACTTTATGCCGCGGTATCAGGTCAATCACTGATTTCAAATAGATAAAACCAACGTAAAGGCTGTCTTTGCCGATTGAAACAGTTTTCCATGCTAATAGCACGAAACGGAAGACGTGGTCTATGGTGCTAATTTTAGCTCTAAAAACAGCATGATTATGGTGTTAAGATTCCCTCTGAATCTATCCAGTCTTGGACCTTAGCCAGGACAGCACGCCCAAAAAACTTTCTGAATGACATCTATAAGGCTAATCGGCCTGTAAGTGGAAGGGGAATCCCTATCACCCATTTTGAACACTGGTACCACATCCACCCATTTTCAGGAACCAGGGATTGGCGTACCCTTTTCTATTGAATTTGCCAATGCTAAAATATAATTGGCCATATATTTATTTTTCATGCTTAAAGATGTCACCAGGAATACCATCGTGGCCAGGTGCTTTCCCACATACTATAACCTCTATGGAGCCATCGATTTCACCCAGATCTAACAAATGTTGCTGCCTTATGGGATCAGTAATGAATGGGAATTATTGGTGCTGTAACTCAGTATTCTGTATAGAGCCTTTTAAATTGGGTGACCCAAACAAGTGGTGTAATAGAATTATCAGGTCGTGAAGCTTTCTTATTACACCCCCTGGTGACTTAGGCCCAGAATTTATAAGAATCTTTCCCCTCCCAGGCATCTTTAATGTCCCACCACCTTTTTTCTTCCCAATCCTTTTTAGCCCTTTTTTTGTGCTTGCTTATAAATTTTCCTCTGTGTGCTTAATGCAACCAAATCCCTTTGCTTATAGCCTGAGCCAGGTGAGACCCAACCTGTTCACATTCTTTATTGAACCACTGGTGGGACTCGCAGTTCTTCTGATTCGGCTTTACAGCTGAGATAGTAAAGTGCTGTGCAATACCCTGAAACAGACAGGAATGATTATTAACAACCTCATTTGACTCTCCCTCCTTCTCAAGAGCCTCCTCTAGCATAGTTGTAGCTGCTTGTCAATCAATCAATCAAGATTTATAAAGCACAGCTAATCGCCCGATAGGGTATCCCAGCGCTTGCAGGTGCCGGTAGCTCATTCGGAATTCCAGAAGTGAGGTGATGGTCCAGAGGTGCATGGGGAGGCTGTTCCAGGTTTTTACTGCATAGAGAGAAGAAGCGTCATCCACTTCTGTGTCAGTAGATGCAGGAAGTGGGCAAGAGAAAGGGTGGCTTGTTATTCAGTGTTTAGCAGAGAAAGGGTGTCTGGTAAACACTGACTTATGTCATTCGCCCAATGTTCACACGAAGATCGCAAAGTAAGCCACAGGGGATTGTGGTTGCTCCCAAGTGTCTCCCTGACTACCATATCCTCAACAGTGTGCCACATTCCGAGATCGATTAGTACATAATCAATGTGGCTTGCACTGTTTGCTGTACTACACGTTAGCCCTGTGTATATCGGATTTAGATTTACCAATGACTGCCCAAAGGCCACACTCTAACGCAAAGGCCTTCACTTTTTTATTGGGGGTAAGACCAGCCGAGGTATGGCCCAGAGCTTTAGAAACAAAGCTCACATTGTCCCTACCTAGAGGTTCGAAAGGTTTGTTGAAATCGCCTGCTACAATTAAGTGTTTCAACAAAGGTCTCTTGCCAAATGGCCATGAGAAGTTACTACAAAAAAAAATCGATAAACTAATGGAAACTTAAAACTTTATGATTCTTAATAGACCTTCATAATGTTCATTACATAATCAGAAAGCTTCTTAAGCAACACTGGCACCTGTTGACTAATAATCAGTCCATCAAGAAAGGTATCTAGATTTATCCCGAAATGGGTTTTTGTTAAGCCAAAAATTTAAAACAGCTTTTACGCAAATCTGAATTCATCGACAAGAGAAAAAACATGCCACTTTCTTTGACAAACCAGTGGGCTTCTAAATGTGCCACGACGGCAATATATGCAAATTAGGCACCAATAAAACCAAGGAATTCAAACCAGAACTATGAATCAAGCTACTGGTGAAGGACTGCATCAGTTGCTACAGCATCTGTATAAAACACATCATTGAGTGCCACTGCTCCAAACGATATGTAGGGTAGCATCATCAGACCACTCTGAACACACATCCAAGAACACTACAGAAATATTAACAAATCCAAACTAGGCCCTCCATTGACTGAGTATTTCAACCACTTCCATCCCCATGATAGAACATTTCGATTTTTGGGTTGGAACCCTTCAAAGTACACTTATGAGGTGGAAATCGGGAATACGAATGAGGATAAGAGATAGTGAAATGTCCTTAAAACTGGAAACCACCACCAAAAGACTAAATAAAGACGTTGGGATGCAGTAATGGCTACAAGAAACCTGAACCGTTTTTTTCTTTCAAAATTATTCTAAGCCTGAACAACCTATTTATATATTACCTTCAATCTGGCCTTATACCTGTCCAATGTTATAGTAACAGAGACATTGGACTAGATATGCCATTGTATTTTTAGCTCTCCTCTATTAGGACTTCAGAGATGGGAAACAAAATACTAACCATACACCATTATATACATCCATATCTATGGACTAGTTCACTATGAGAATCTTTTAATAATGAATGAATATCTTTATAACACCAAAATATAAACATTAGAGATGAACATTTCTGTTCCTCAGAATAATGAGCTGTTGGACATGGATGGTTATCCACTTTTTTTGCAGACTGCAACACCTGCATATCAGATAACCACCAACCAGAACATGACTCATGAAGGCATTGTGACTACAAATGCTCTTTACTTTCCTTTATTATGGCTGCCAAATTATTAGGCTTCATTAGCAATATCTGCTGGAAAAGCTACGTTCTACCCATCTATTAATACTCATCACTGAGGTTTCATTTGATATCTTACTATGACTTATCTGATACTGTATTTGACTACATGTTCAAAGATGCATGATGTATATTCTTGATAAGATACATGCTATTACAAATTATCCAGTTTTAATTACATACTGGAGTGAAGGGCAAAAGATCATGCTTAGGGCTTCCATTTTTAAATGCACATTTTGTAACCTACCATTTCTTTTACATGGCTTCCATTTATGTGCTAAAGTACTGAAAAATCATTGTACATGTTGCTTGTTCTTAGTAAGCACTGTTGCCATCTAGGCTGTACAATCTGTATAAGGCTGAGCACACAGAACACAATGCATACAACATTCTGACTGTTGGTAGACACAGCTCTGCGTTTGTAGACCTATCACAGTGTCGACCTTGCACGTCTGTCACAGTGTGACACAGATGGTCCTTGTATTATAAAAATTGACTTTGCGCCACAAGCAACAGAGGAGCACTTCCAGTGGGCTTATCCTGGAACAGTGCACATGGTGCCCAAGATGCAGCTTGACTGACTCTAATGCGGACCCTGAATCCAACCTCTACTCTTCAGAGGACCAAAAGCCTGTATTGCACAAGACCAGATTCCTGACATTCTGGTACATTTAACCTAAGTATGGTGTCTCTGGTTTACCCAATAGATCTGGCAGAGGGTGTTCCCACTATGCTCTCAGCAATGTAGGTAGTTACAGATAGGAGTATACTAATACCATCATTGTTTATATTTTTCACCATCTTTGTAATGCTGGTTGCCATGCTCTGTCTCGTTTTCCTAATAATAGCAGCTCATGTTTTTTTTCAAGAATAGGATTACTGCAATAAATGCTCTAAACAACATTTTCACATTTTTTTCTTGTGTCTAATCTTGGGTACTCTAAATGACAGCAAAATGGTAGATCTGTTTCCAGGATTTCCTTGGAAATCTCAGTAGTTATGTTTGAGGTTGCGGAACCCATCTGATACGCTGGTGTTTAGGGGTTCAGAAAGGGTACTGTGAGCTAGCTAGGAATCGTGTCAATATTTCCTATTGTATATGTGGACTGAGTACCTAAACCCTGACGTTTATACACAGTCCTCCTTTATTCGTAGGAACTGTATAACATGGCGTTACCAATGTTTATGTCAGGTACTTATTTAATGGGCCTCCTGAGCAATGTTCCCTCTAATTTATTTTCACTGTGCGCAGCAGTGTGAGGTCTCTGTGTGCCGCAGCCAAGGATGCATGTGGCAAGAAATTGACCATTCATGCGAGCGCAGCGCATAGCTACCAAGATCTTTGGCATTAGCCTCTCCATAGCTTTGTTTTACCACTAAAGCAAAAAAGGGATATTTGTATAAACATTGCTCCATGTAATAGAGCATTAAGGCAGTTTTGTGAGCTGGTTGCACACCTCAAGGACATGACCTGTTAAGTGCCACCTGCACCCCAGTTAGAGAAAACAGAAGTCAGGAGGTTGAACCATTATGAAACTTTAATGAATACTCTCAGAGTGCTGCAGAAGGCCATGCACATCAAATACAACCAGCTGTACAATTAGTTAACATTTACAATTTGATGAACACACTACTGATAAATGCCATGATGCCCTTGCAAAGACACAGGCTGAGAGATGTTCCTACCCCACCCACACATGGACTGTAGGATGAGCCGCATTAGAGTTTAGACAAGTCAGGTGCCAACATTAGATGTGTGATATGTTTGTTTTTCTCGCTGGTCCTTGCCATTCTACCAGTGCTGATAAACTCAGTCTAAGTCAACTTTCCCATTTGAGAAGTAAGCTTTTGTCCTCATCAGCATATCTAGGTGACTTTCCTCTAGTCTATTTCTTAATTTGGACTTGATTGAGTTCAGGAGGCTGAATCCTCATTCGCAGTTTGCACTTAAAGCCTGGAAAGTTGCACAGGCGTCAACAAGCTGAGATACAACACTATGCTGTGCAACATTCCCCAGAGTGAAATTCACCAGGTCTTGAAAGGTCCTAAACAATCTGCTTTTTATATGCGCTGCCACCACATATTTATAATCTCTGTATTGCCGAACATCATCATTAGAGGCGTCACAATCACCCAGGACCAAGACCTTCTTATACTTTTCAACAAGTCTTTGAACATTCTCAGTCCCAAAATCAAAGTGTGATCGTGTTGTTACTGCATAGAAATTAAAGCTTGTCCATTCCTTCAATTCATCTTCTGGGAACCTTCTTTTCATATGCTCACAAAGAAGTTTAATGAAAGATTACAACAGCTCACCATCATACTCTCAGTCCTCTCTGCACAAAGCCATCAGATCTCTTACTGTGTTCCTCCAAAAGACAGTGTCGCCCAAGTACTGTTCCTTTATTTGGGCACTTTTTGCTCTTGCATACTGTACAGCTTCAACTGTGGTCAAAGAGCTTTTCTGAAACAACTTGCACAAAGATGCAAGTTCACTCAGAATGTCCTTTAGTGCTGCAAAGGAAATATGGTAGTTTGAGTCAGATAGGTTTTTGTAGCAATATTTAGCAATTGGGTCATTCTCCTCAACTCTTTCATGATCAAAGTATTTGAGAGCAACCTCATAATTATGCAAGAGTGCACCAACAGCAAAATGCCTTGAAAGCCACCGCACCTCATTGAGTTGCCGAAAGAAGACCGCTTCACATTCAGTGACCAAAGCAATTTCGTCCAGCTTGGACTTCCTTGCAGGTGAGCGGGAGAACACAGTGTAGACAGTACTCAGTAATGTTTCCATTTCCCTGATCATCTGCACTTTTTTCCAGCCTTCATCAACTCCCACACCTTCTCTGTGCGCAACACAGTGCTGCTCAACTAGATGGGGAACGGATTGCTTGAGGCGGGTAGCAACACCATTGTTCTTTCCCAGCATCACTGATGCACCATCTGATGTGAACATGACCATTTTCATAAGATCCAGTTTATTGGCAGTGTAGAAATCTTTTACAGCTATAGGGATATCCTCCGCATTGCATGTACTCAGAGTTACAATTCCCCAAACACTGTTTTGTGCTCTGTTGATGTTACAGATAAGAACTTGAAATAGAGGATGAGCATTTTTGTAACTGCTCGCATCAATTATCAATGTGTGATAACAAGCACTGCGAAGTTCTGCCATGAAGTCAGAGCGTGTCACGCTGTTGATGACCTCCAAAAACTCAAATGGCATAGTTCTTGCTCCTCCACCTGTCTGGTATCTCACATACATGCAACGTGGTCATGGATGTCTTGAACAGATAACATTGACATGTTCATTTTGACTGCTTGCAACACATTGCTGATGAGAATCTTTATCTCCTCAGGCATGGATCTTTGCCATTCAACCACTTCTAGTCTGTTTGCTCTGTCACTGGCGGGTTCCGTCAGCATGGTGTGCACTCCAAAACCCAGCCTGGCAGCAGCACTTTTATTTCTTAGGGTCACCAAAGCAGATTCATGAATTTTGCTACATAGATGGCGTTTCAAGTAGACCAGCTTCCGGCCATCACTCCATTTCTTCCCAGTAGAAAAGTCCCCTGCAATCTTTGCTTCTGCACATACTTTGCAAATCAGGCCTACTTCTGGATTGTATAGAAATAGCTCTCCCAGTTGTACGCGAACCTTGCTCCGTGACTTCTGTGTCTCAGTCTCCACAATTTCTTTCAACCATTCTTCGTTGAATACAAGACAGCATTTCACCTTTGTGGCAAAGCACTTCTCTCTGCAGAAATCACAGCTTTGCGCTTGAACATTTTGGTGGCAATCAGTCTGAGCCTACTATGCCGCAAAGCCTGCAAAAAAAACAAAAAAGAGGAACATTATTTAAAGTGAGGAACATTATTTAAAGTTGGTTCTTATGCTATTCAATGCAATCTACCAGACAAGTCTAAGCTATCTCTTGGTAAATGTAGCAAATAATTACCTGGGCCTTTCTGTTTGTTCTCACACCTGCCTGTAGATCTAACAAAAAAAAAAAAGGTTGCCGAATATTGTTAGTTATAATGTACTAGGTGCATCACAAGTGAAATCAACCAATTAATTACCTTGTCTTTCTGCTTCTACACACGTGCCTTTTGTAATCTATGATTAGTGCTGTCGGAGATGCCTGCAACAGATGTAAAGGTGATTAAAGTAGGTTGTCATATTCCATTATACTAGGTGCACCATAATGAAAATCTGCTAAATTATTACCTTGTCTTTCTGCTTCTACTCACGTGTGCCTCTTCAAATTTCTGTGTAGCAGGGTCTAAGATACCTGTAAAAGAAAGAAAAATTATTAAAGCACCTGATCATTTCAATGTCTCAGATGCACCACAAGGAAACCTAGCAAATAATAACCTGCTCTTTTTGCTGCTACTCCGGTCTGCCCGTCCTCATCTATGAGCAAAACTGTCTGAGATGCCTGCAACAAAAGAAAAGATGGTTAACAGATGGTTACAGCATGTTGTCATATTATAATGTGCCAGGTGACCCAGATGGGGTACCTACCAAATAATTACCTGGTCCTTATGCTTCTACGCATGTTGGTCCATTCAAATCTATAACTTGCTCGGTCCGACAAACCTATAATAAAAGCAAAGGTGTGGGTCATGAACGCGATTTATCTAGAGACCCTTAATCCCACCTGGAACGTCTACAGAATTACCTGGTCTTCCTTGGTACTCACGCCTGCCTGTTCAAATCCAAATGTCGACCATCTGTAATTGGAAAGAAGATATTTACCATGGATTATAGGAGTTACAAAAACATTATGCATGACAGTTCCAGAGCAATTGAATAGTTACCTGGGGTTTCAGTTTAGCCGAACTCTGGTTCCATATTATCGTCCGTTTCGAAACCTACATCATGCGTTAGACCTTCGATGATGCAGCCTTTACAGGCCTCAAGTTATCTGCTCGCCCACTCGCCATGACTAATCGGATTTTATAAGCATTTTTAGACCAACTGACCCGTTCTGGCCAGCTGACAAAAAAAAAAAAGTGTTCTGTTCTTTCAGACAGTGAATGAGCAATGGAGGTGCCTTTAAATCTTGTTTTTGTCTTGCAAGTATGGTACAAGGTGCTTTGCATTATTTGTTGCCCGGGAACACCTACCTTGCATCTGACTGATGCAAGGTATTTTTCTTCAAGCAAAAAATGACGCTAACGCCGAAACTTTGGCGCTAGACGTATAAATATGGAGTTAAGGTTGCAGCGAATTAGCGTAAAAAAAAAAAAGACCTTAGGGGTGACATGGGTAGAAAAAAGGGGAGTTTAAGGCTTGGCAAGTACTTTTAAATGCCTAGTTGAAGTGGCAGTGAATCTGCACACACAGGCCTTGCAGTGGCAGGCGTGAGACGTGGTTAAGGGACTACTTATGGGGGTGGCACAATCAGTTCTGCAGGCTCACTGGTAGCATTTAATTTATAGACCCTATGTCTATGGTATACAACTATACAAGTACAAGTAAATTAAAATATGCTAATTAAGTATGAGCAAGTTTAACCATGTTTTGGGAAGAGAGCACAAGCCAGTGGTGTAGCATTAGCACCCACAACACCTGCAGTGGGGGTGGAGGGGTGGGGTGGGAGTCCAGCTCCAGGACCCTCCCTTAGCACAGCCAGCACCGGGGGTGGAAGGGGTAACCTCCATGTACTCTGCAAGGTGCCCCCTCAAGTTCTGTTACGCCACTGGCACAAGCACTTTAACAGTGGTTAGATTCAGAGAAGCAAAGCACTCTAGTGATTAAGCCCATCCATGTGCAACTTTTCAATGTCCTGTATTTTAACTGCCGAGTAAAAGTGAAGCCAGTTTTTAGTTGCTCCAAGGCTTATTATGGTCTTGAATATTATTATAGTTGTAAATGCTGGACGTTCTTCAGTTCTTGGAAGCCAAAAGCACACAATGACTGGATGGTTTTATGTTAGTTGTACAGATATCACATTTTGTGTTACTACAGAAAGTTGAAGATCTTTCACTTATTGTTGGAAGGAAATTAGCTGGCCCTATTAATAGTCAAATTGTAACTGCTGAAGTCTATTCAGTTGTCAGAGACACACGAAGACTATAGGACAGTCACACCAATATTACTTTCTAAGAACTCGGTTATCAATAGAAATTATGTCAAACCATTATTTATTTAAACTATGAAATGCTTCCAAGCAAGTTATGAAATAATAGTGATAACAATATGTGCCCAAAGATATAAAAGGCAAGCCAGAAACAATGGACTGTCTACTGACCCCGACATCAATTTTCTCTTTAATGTTAGCTTTAAGTGTATTTAAAAAATGTAGTAATTTAGCCCAAAACATCATCTTGCAAGTTCCTGAAAATAAGGATTTATGAACTTGAAATGCAGTATACATAGAACCCTGTTATTTTTTGTAAATGATCAGTAATTATTATTTTTTCTTTGCAAATACATGTTTGATCCGCAAACGTCAGTGTTTAATTTCCATCAATCTCAGTATGTCAAAGGTCAGGCACGAGGAGTCCAGGGAGACCTCCAGAAATTCGCTCTGAAGGCCCATAATATGTCATGGATAAGTCAATGGTATGCCTGGGACAGGCAGCCTGTCATCCTGAATTGCTAGATGGCATATCTGGGGCGAGGGGAAAACAACCCAACTGCAGCACTAGTTATAACTTATGTCATGATAATAAAGCATACATTTATTATATTTGCTTGTTTGCTTGGTAGGTAGTGTAGGAATAGGCAGAGATAACATATGGTGGTGCAGCTTAAAGGCCAAGGAATGCATCTTACAAGCAAGCCAGTAGTCCTACAGAATAATGGGCAATCTACCCAAGCACAAAGATAGAAACATCTCCCTATCGCTATCTCATCATTCTGACACAATGATAGCGCATAGAGTAATTTCATGGCATACTCTACGGCACTTAAAAACAAATTGATTTCATTTAACAGAAATTTTGTTTAGTCCAGTGAAAGAAGCACTAACCAACAAAGATAAAACTATGAGACCACAGAAACAAGATGCAATTTTCCACCTCTGAAAACATGTGGTGTAACTACTATTCCTCAATCTTGCTAGCACATATCATTTTAATGTAGCCATTTCAATTACTAAAGGGGATTTAATTGCACATACTATCCAACAACCCCGTTTTATGTGATTTGGGTGAAAAATCTTGATGAATAGCCTGGTTAGTTAAATAAGTCAATGAAACATTTTACTTATCTTCACTCTGATGGGTAAATGCTTTACTTTATTTTTTCTTGGGTGATGTAATCAAACTATTTTTACAACTTATTTTTCCCTTAGAAGTAACAAAATTACCCTGTAACTCCAACCAATTCTGAACCAAAAGTAAAACCATGGAAAAAGTAGGTATTATTTACAACTAAGATCCCTGCACATGGGAGACAACTTTGGTTACAACTTGGAACGGCAATAAGGTTGATTAACCGCAATGCAAAAATCAATTCAGGAACCTTTTGTGACATGTATAGATAATTACTTCTGCCCTGGTAAAGATTCTACTTTTCTTTTGCTCTTTAGTTTCACAGCCTGTTCTGGAGCTTTCTGAATACAATTCAGTCCCTCTAACCGCTGCTTAAAATGGTATCGCCCTTGCACGATTAGGGTAGTAATGTGACAGTGGGGATGGCCTAGCCTGAATAATAACACTTGGCAGGTACTGAAATGTTTTTAAATTAAGAACTAGAATGTTGTCAGTTAACTTTAAAAGTTCATGAAGCCTGCTAAGTTTTGAATATTCTTATTGGATTGTGACACTGAATGTAACGTAATCCCATAGTCTTAAAATATGTCTCTCCTGTCTTGAGAGTCACTTTGGACTGGCAGCCAGCTTTAACTTTAGCCTTCTTCTTCCTAAGAATGCAAAATTATGCTACACAATTTTCTCAGTACTCATGATAGTTATCAATCTTACTGGGGCTGTGGAGGAAAGGATGGCGCGAGACAGTTTGTTTTATTAAACTCCTCAGGGCTGCCGGAGCCACCCCCTTTTCTCACTCGAGTGGAGCAGAGAATTTCTCCAACGCTGGACGAGGAGAGTTGTGCAGTCCTGGAGTGTGTGAGACAGGAGAGAGGAGGAGAGGAGGCAGGGGAATCGGCTGCGGTGGAGGAACCAGCAGCATCTATCGGCAGCAGTCAGCCAGCCAGCGCCGGGCTCGTCCTGCAGCTACGTCCCTCCACACGATGCTTCCAAGAAGAGTCGGCTGAGTGACTCGGGCACCAGCAGTACAGCAAGAGCAGCACTTCCCTCTTGGTTATCGGCAGCCACACTGCGCATCCTCTATGGAGCTGGGGGGAGTGTTGTGGGTGCTGCTCCGGAGGGGGAGGCACACTTGGGCCAGTTGAGCTCCCCTGCAGACTGCGAGGCAAGACCAGCGCTTGTTTCAATCAGAAGGGGGCCTACCTGGACGGGTTGCACGGCCCCGATTTGTGTAAATACTTTGGGGATATTGGGAGACCGTGGCTGCGGGACTTGTGATATTGTGGTCCCATTACAGATCCCCCACCAGGTACCATTGTCCCATATCCCCTAACTCTGGCAGTTGCACACTCTGAAACTCTCCTGTACTTTCCTTCCCTTTCCGTTAGTTTCTTCTCAGACATGTCTTCGCCCTTTAAGTTCCTGCATGTTTTTCCTGCCTCTTGTGGGTGGATGCGCTCTGCCGGTTTGTAGTCTCACCAGTCTTGTGACCTTCTGTCATGAGGGGTTGAGTTTTCAGGCAGCGTACAAAAGAGACTTCAAGCTGTGTAAGCGAGGCTTTGAAACTTGGGAGCGTCCATCGGATGATGGCCGTGGACAGAGGGACCCACCTTGGCGTTTTCACACGTGCCCTCTGCCGAATCACTCACACAATACCCTACCACACTCACCTCATACACATACCTGCCACCTTGCTTCCAAGAAGTGCTTGGTGCCACCTTGTTCTGCTCTGCCACGAAGAGAGTGACCTTGTTTTGTTTTTTAAACGCAGCGCTGATGTACGGTTTCACTCTCTTGCGTGATACAGGCAGTGATGTGGCAGAAAAGTGCGCGCTTGGCAAAGAGGCCTGCGCAGTGGGGGAAGAAAGGGGGTGCACGCACCTTACAGGGAGCATTGCTCTCGAGTCATTGTTACGTACCCAAGTAGCAGGTTCATTCAATAAAAATGGGGCAACCTAGCCAGTACTTACTAGCTGGTTACACACCATATCCTAAAACGGCAGGATTAACTGCTAATTAACTCCATCCTTTATACAATAACATTGTAGGATTATATAGACTTTGACTCAATTTGCTATGTGAATAACAACTGTCCCAGCTAGGACTGTTGAAGCTGTCCAAGCGCAGTTAGCTGTTCCTGCAATTAGCCCTGTTACTATTAAAGCAATAATGGGGTAGGTTCTTGCCAAAAGGTTCCCACTGAACTATATAACAATATACCATAATGACATTCTGTCCTTTCAAACACCAGATATCTTTGTTAGGCATATTATTAAGACTGTGACCCCTTATCTATTTCAAACTTCTAAAACTGTTATGGGATCATATCCAGAACCCCACTTAATAATACAACCATGTATTAGGCAAATATTTCTTCAAAGCAAATAAAAATCAAGAAGTGCTTGAAAAGATACACATTAAATCACCATATTTCTAATTTCAGCCCACCCCACATTAATCTCATTGTCTTAGGACAATAATAAATTGCAGTGTTACTCGTTCCCTTCTGTATACTATTCCAATATGGCCACCTCATTCCCTCACTGCCATGTGACATTATCCAGAAACTCTGACCCTATGAACATTTGCTGCTAGCTCCTTAAGCACTCACTTCCCCGTCACACAAAGTAACCACAGAGCAAAATTTATTTCCGAATTCCGGGTCACAGAGACCTTATTCTGCAGTGACCAAACTTAAAGTTCTTTCCCAACTCTGGACAGCAGAGACCTAATTCACCACTTCTCTCCAGTAAGCACCCACTCATGCATACCTCTTTTGCTACCGGCCATTTTGATACTATTATCATTCACTTAGTGCTGTCTTATCTCTCATCATGTAACAGCAAGACGGCCATTGACCAACACATGCCTGAATGTCATACAGTATCTCAGGTATGGTTTCTAGTACTTGCAAATTTTGTGTGTCAACACTTTTTCTGTCAAACCTATCTCCCTATTACTGATCTGCTTCCTCTGCCCCCACAGTTGGACTGTTTAGCTTACATTCATCATCTTTATGGATACACAACTGGATTGCCTAAACTACGACATACATTAGGTATGTCCACCTGTACATTACAGTTAACTAAGTTACTTACCTTTGGTAACGCCTTATCTGTTAGAGACTATACGTAGCTGTAGATTCCTTACCATACAATTATCCCAGGTGTCACACTGGATCTGGATGATTTTGTGTAAGCATTACCCCTTCACACCAGTAAGTGGTGTGCGCCTTCAGCGTCGTCCGTGCTGGAAGTGACATCCGCTGCACCAATATAGCCTCCATCCAAGCGCGCTGACGTTAGTTTATTTCACAACATTCCAGGCCAGAAGTGCGGAGCCTAAGAACACGGATCACTGGTGTAGACAATTAGGGCTCTAAAAGGGATACATCCCTGTCCCTAGAAATCTGTTCGCAGAGCGGGGAGGATCAGTGGGTCGGTAAGGGATCTGCAGCTGGATATAATCTTTACCAGAAAAGGAGTTACCGAAAATAAGTAATTTGTTAATCTGATAGAGACTTATAGCTGCCGATTCCTTACCTTAGAATAGATAACCAAGCAATACCATCCGAGGAGGTGGGTCCTGCGACCAATCACAACGGACCTCACTGTCCAGGCAGTAATGTTTATTAAACATGTGCAGGGAGGCCCACATTGCTGCCTGTCAGATATACAGGACTGGATCTCAACGTGCTAACGCAGTGGTCACAGCTCTGGCTCTGGTGGAATGTGTGTGCAAAACCTCAGGAGGATGCGTCTTGGCCAATCCATAGCAGAGTTTAATGCAGAGTACGAGTCATTCGGAGATGGTCCTTTTCTGCACAGCACAACCCTTTTTAGCTCAAACATACCCCAGGAAGATTTGATTGTCCATCCGGAACTCCCGTGTGTGGTCAAGGGGGTCTAGACAGTGAAGACGCTCCTTTTCCTTGGAAGGGTGAAGTGCAGCATAGAAAGTAGGTAAGGTGATGGACTGACCTACATGAAAGGGCCTGACCACCTTTGGAAGAAAGGAGGCCAGCGTGCAAAGCACCAATTTGTAAGGAAGGATGGATAAATAGGATGGCTTAAGGATAAGGCCTGGGGCTCACTAACTCATTGGACAGATAAGATGGCCCGAGGAAAGCTGTTTTGATGGTGGGTGGCTGCCGGGGATAATTATGAATTGGCTCATAAGGAGCGCAGATCAAGAATATTAGAACCAGATTCAAGTTCCACTGAACCATGATAAAAGGAGGAGGGAAAAGATGAACCAAACCTTTCAAGAATCTATGTACAATAGGAGATTTGAAGAGAAAGGGTTCATCAGGCAATCTGAGGAATGCAGAGATAGCAGACAGATAACCCTTAAGAGCGCCTAGGGCAAAGCCCTTCTTGGCAAGAGATAGAATAAAGAGAATAACCTGAGAAACAAGAGCAGAAAGGGGATCAACATTTGTAGCAACATCATGCCACAAGTTTCTTCCAACACCAGGCTATACAGTCTTGGTGGAGGAAGGCTGGCCGCCAAAATAACATCACAGACTTCAGGAGGAAGGTCAAAGACTGTCAACTGCCACCATTCAATCTCCAGGCGAGAAGGCAGAGACTGGACAGGTTCATGTGGTGAACCCTCTTATGCTGCTGCAAAAGAAGATCCTCCCAAAGGGGCAGCCTGATCGGAGGATCGATGGCCATGCTCAGTAGACCGGGACACCAGACTCTCCGTACCCAGTCCGGAACCACAAGAATAACTTGGGGCAGATTGTTCTTGATCTTCTTGAGAATTCAGGGCAGAAGTGGTATGGGGAGAAAGGCATACAGAAGGCCTGAACTCCACTCAAGATGAAAAAAGTCTGAGAGAGACCAGCCTTGGAAACTCCAGTGCAACAAACTTCTGACATTGCATATTCTCGGCAGTGGCAAACAGATCTAACCAAATCCCTCCCCACTGCTGAAAGAGACCCTGCACTACGTCCAGATGGAGATACCATTTGTGATCTGCTAGGCGTCTTCAACTGAGTTTGTCTGCCCTTGCATTCAGAGAACCCACCAGGTGTTGATCCACGAGGAATATGCCCTGATGTTCCACCAAAGTCTAGAGATTGAGAACCTCTTGACAAAGGGTCCACGACCCCACCCCGCCCTGTCTGTTGCAGTACTACATGGCGGTGGTGCTGTCCATGAACACTTGGACCAGCCTTCCCATGATGGAGGGTAGAAAAGCTTTCAATGTCAATCGGGTCACTGTGAGTAACAGTAAGTTGATGAGGACTCCTAATTCCGCTAGAGATGAGTCCTCTAAAATCCAACTCTCCCAGATGGCAGCTCCATCCCAGAAGTGATGCATCTGTCACTACTGTGAGATCTAATTGAAGAAGGGAGAGGAATCTGCTGCTGACCCATTCATGGTTCATTAGCCACTGCTGCAGATTTTCTGTAGTTCCCTCCGAGTGCGGGACTTGTCAGAGAAATTCCCTTGATGCTGTGCCCATCAGAACTTCAGGTTCCACTATAGTGCACGCATATGCCAGCGAGCATTTGTTAACAGCAGGATACAGGAAGTCATGAGCTCCAGAAGCCTCAGTCTGTCTAAATGAAACCCAGGATAGAGGCAGAAAAATTGGTATCATAGCGTGAATATCCCAGTCTCACCGCTTGGGAGGGAAAGCCCGAAACTCCACTGTGTCCAGAACAGCTCTGATGATAGGGAGCATCTTAAAGGGAGTCAGGTGCAACTATGGCACGCTTATAGTGAATCTCAGCGAGTACAGGAGGTCCGCCGTAGTCTGGAAGTGGGAGACGACAGCCTTGGGCGAGCCTGCCTTCAACAGCTAGTCATCAAGATAGGAGAAGTCTGACACCCCTGATCTCCGCAGATGAGCTGCAACTAGCTTAATCACCTTAGTGAACACTAAAGGGGTGCTGATGAGGCTAAAGGGGAGCACGACAAACTGGAAATGTTTGTAGCCAGCCGTGAACCACAGGTAATGCCTGTGGGCAGGCAGGATAAGGATGTGAAAATATGCATCCTTTAAGTTCAATGGTACCATCCAGTCTCCCTGGTCTAGGGCAGATAGAACCTGAGCCATTGTGAATTTCTCTTTCTTGAAGTATTTGAGGGGCCGTACGTCTAGGATAGAACAAAGGCCTCCATCCTTCTTCAGCACCAAAAAGTAGCAGGAATAACAACCACAAACTACTTCTGGCATCAGGACCTTCTCTATGTCTCCTTTGGCCAAGAGAGCTGCAACTTCCTTGCAGAGAAGGCAAAGATGATCCTGCATTAGCCTGTCTTGAGATGGTGGCATGGGTGGAAGGAGTGGCCATGAAGAGGAGAGACTAGCCCCTTTTGACTATCTACAAAACGCACTTGTTCGATTGTTATAGGCTGCCAGTGGGGCAGGTGATGGCAAATCTTGCGACCAGCCGGAAGCCTGTGATGTTGTAAGGAAAGATTAGAAGGATTTGGTGGCTGGAGCTGCAGGGGGCATGGTTTGTGGATACCGTGCCCTTGGAGGGGCTGGGGAGTATGTGCAGCATGGTGGCTTGGTGGGTATTGGTGTGGTTGGTGGCTCCTTCGATAGCCACGAAAGAGGCGAAAATCAGACTGGGGTTGGCGCGGAGCTGAAGATAAGCCCAGGGAACGGGTCCATAGCCCGACTGCCCTTAAATATGTCGAGGCCCGAGTCCGTTTTGTCTCTGAAGAGATGGGACCCACTGAAGGGCATGTCCATCAAAGAAGAATTGACATTCCTAGAAAAGCCAGTAGTTTGTAGCCAGTCGCAAGTTGGCTGTGTTGTGTACACAGTAAATGTGAACTTTGCTCCATCTCTCCCATCTGCCACAGCTTAGCAGAGGACGGACCGGCCCTCCTCCGGGATCGCAGACAGCAGCTGGGCAATCGTGTCCCATAGAGCATTGGAGTAGCAGTCCAAAAGACATGCGGTGCTCAAAGACCATGATGCCAGGCTGGAGGAAGAAAACATCTTCTCCCTAATTGTCTTCAGCGTCTTAGACTCCCTTAGAAGAGGTGGAAGCCTGGACCACCAAACTCTTAGGGGTGGGGTGTTGAGAGAGGAAACGTGGGTCCCCTGGGGTGGGACGGGCGACTGTCCTATTCAAAGGAGCCCCTGTGTTGAGCTTGAAGCAGGTACCCATTAGGACATCTGTAAGTCCCTCATTAAATGGGCAGAGTGGCTCAGATTGGGAAACTCCCAGCTGAAGGACTTCTGTCAAGGCATCGGTGCTGACCGCCACCTAGGGCAATTGAAGATCGAAAACCTTCACAGCCTTCCTCACCATGACTGCCAAAGATGCTCCCGTCTCCGTAGCCATAGTAGGGGAAGAAAGTATGCCAGGATCTGAAGCAGTATCCAGGCCACTAGCTTCACCCAGTTCCTCACACCAGTCCATATCTTGGTCATAAGACTGGACTTCTTCAGGGTCCAATGACCACTCCCATTCCTCCCAGAGACCAAGCCCATAGGAATAGGGCTCAGGATCTGACCTGGGAGGCAAGGCTCCCAATGGCGCCAAATACAGCCCTCCGAATCCGTATCCGAGTAAGGGTTTAGAATGGGGATGGAGTCGTCAGGAGCATCAGCTTTGGGACCAGCACCAGGGAAGGTCGAGGTTGTACGACCGGCATCGATTCAGATCCAGGAATGGATCAATAGGACCCCACTGACACCGGGGCTGGAGCCACCAGTTTAGAACCAGAAGGGGCCCCTGCCAACCTGACAGAGCCCAAAGCAGAGCCAGGGGGTTTGGCCCACCCAAATATGTGGTACATGGAGTCATAAAGTTCTTCAAGTTGGGCAGGGGTTGCTCCGGCTCCCAGAAACTCAGGGAATCACGGAGTCGGCCCAGGCGCGCCGCAGAGCAAAGCCTAGAATGCAGACACTCCCATGGCTCGTCGGCTGTCTTTACTTATTCTCCTTTACGTGCTGGGACTTGCACGAATGTCCCAAAGATTTTGAATAAGACAACTACCTCAGGCTCCACGACTAATCCTAGCACCTCCATCTTGACGGGGACCTCAACTGGTGTGGGGTTGAACAATGGGCCACTATCAGCTTGAGGGAGCACTCCCTCGAAGCCTTGGGATTCACTGTGCGGCAGTCGGAGCACGACTTCAGGTTGTGGTCAGGCTGAGGCACCACAGGCAAAAAAGGTGCAGGTCCTTCACCGACATCAGCCGGTGACACGCGCTGCAGGGGTTAAAGTCAGCCTTCTTTGATGACATCCTACAACCTCAAAAAAGCCTTGACAAAACATCCAAAAAGTACAGTCAAAAAGTGACTCAAGGGATAGCTTTTCACGGATCTGCACTGGCTGGCGCAGAAAAAAAAGACCTGACATCAGCAAGCCTGGGTGGCGCCTATATAGCTGCTGCAGATGTCACTTCCGGTGCAGACAATGTCGATGACACATGTAGAGCCGAACATCGCCACCTAGTGGCGTGCAAGGGTACTGCTCACGAGAAATCTTTGGGATCCAGTCTGACACCTAAGGTAATTCTAAGTAAAGGAATTTGCAACTGGAAGTCTCACTCAGATTTTTTTTCAGCTACAAGTACCTTGTGACCTACACTACTTCTTTGCGCTTTGAAAACAATACCTTAGTACACTGCCTCTTTAGACCTAGCCTCTCACTAGCACAGACACGGGCAACCCTCACCCACCTATAGATATTAGTTAAGACCTGCTTTTACCATATTCATTCGAGTGGCACAGATTGCAGGGTAACCCTCACAGAGTGTAAAGCACAAAATAATGATGTACAATGTAATACTTTATAATAATGGCAAGCTTGTTTGTTTTTTCTTTGTCTGTGTTTTTCTCCTTGTCTACCTTTAATGACTATTATATTATGGTTTACAACTTTTACTGTACCTCTGCTTTATTTGTTTAGATTAATTATTGTATGTACAGGATCATGCCAATATTATACAGCCTTAAAAAAGCCCTAGACCTGCGCTCAACACATGGACGAAAAACATATTGGCCGGTCCATCAATCCTCAATACATGTTTAATACATTTCAACCATTTACACTATAAATGTGTCCCTGACTAGTGACTGACCACAATTCTCTTTTGTGAGGGGTGCTGGTGAGGCCAAAAGGAGAGCACAGCAAAATAAAAGTGCTCTTGGTCTGCCGTGAACCACAAGTAGCCCCTTTGGACAATGAGGAAGGGGATGTGCAAATATGCATCCTACCAATCCAACACTACCATACAGTCTCCAGGGTCCACAGCAGACGGGACCTGAGCACCAAACAAAGGTGAACATCTTGAACTTCTGCTTTTTCATGAAGAAGTTAAGGCGGTGCAGGTCTAAGAAAGTATGAAGGCCTCTGTTCTTTTTGAGCACCAGAAAGTAGCGGGTAAAGCAACAACCTACTTCTATTACCGACACCCTCTAGATAGCTTCCATGACCAAAAGAGTCAACATTTCCTGAAGGAGCAAGGAGAGATGGTGCTCCGTCAGCCAGCTTTAAATGGGTGGCATGAGTAGAGGGATTTCCAGAGAAGAGATGGAGCAGCCCCTCTGGATGATTTGCAAAACCAACCTTTCTAATGGTACAGACTTCCAATGAGGCAGGTGATGGTGAATCTTGCCCCCCCACTGGATGCCATTGCTGGTATGAGGGCAAACTAAAGGTGTTTGGAGAGTGGGACTGCTGGTGGGGTGGAGGACTGACTCAATCTTTGGCTGGTGGTCCCACGTGATCTGTGGGGACTATGTTCATGGCCATATAAATGCTGGTAAGCCTGTTGGTTTTGGTTGCTGTGCAGAAAAGACATGATTGGTAGCCCCTGGAAGGGCATGATTGCTAGCCATGGAAAGGCATTATTGATAGCGATGGAAGGGCAAAAGGAGGACTGCAGTTGGCAAAGGGCCATGAAAAAAACCTAAGGATCTGGTTGTAGCTCTGCTGTCCTTAAAGTGCTCACGCGTTGAGTCCACCTTCTCACTAAAGAGGCAAGGGCATGTCCATGAGCAAAGCTTGGACACCCCCCAGAAGCCAGGTGTGGCATCTCAGTGCCAAAGACTATGAAATTGCTCTGCCCAGCAAGTCAGTCAAGTCCACATCTAAATATGTGAACTTTGTTGCATCTTGTCCCTCAGCATAGCTTGGGAGAGTATGGCTCAGGCCTCCTCGAACACAATTGACAGCACTTGTGGCAGAAGAGAAAATCCCCTTACCAAAGGTATCTAGCCTTTTGAATTCCCTATGCAGTGGAGTGAAAGGGAAAATGTCGGGATTGATAACCGAAGTGGAGGCATGGGCCACCAATCTCTCCAGGAAGGGGTGCAGTGTAAGGAAACTGGGGTCCCTCAGAGCGGAGCGATGGCGGATGGCAATTATTTGTGCACAGAAGCAGGGCTTGGACAAGACCCCAAGGAGGACATCTGTAAAGGCTGCAATGAATGGGAGTAAAGGTTCAAAATGAGGGACTCCCGTCTGAAGCACCTCTGTCAAGACATTTGTCTTGACTGCCACTTTGGGCAATTGAAGTGCCAAGACCTCAACTGCCCTCTACACCACCACTGCAAATTAGGCACCCTCCTCTGCAGTCATGGTAAGAGGAGTGATCACGCCAGTCCCCGGTGAGATGTCTAATCCACTGGCATCTGCCACTTCCTAGTCCCAGTTATCTCCTGTGACTTCAAGGGGATGGTGATAGCCATAAGAGTCCTCTGACACCTCCCAATCATCACCCTCTTCAGGCCTGTCGAAGGAAAAGGGCACTGGGTCTAGCTAGGTAGGCATGGTACTGATCGGACACCGCCAATCCAGATGTGTGTCGGGTATGACAATGAGGCCTGTGCCACTAGGGGGATGGGGGTTATGGGCAAACAGCAGTACCAGGAACAACAGCACTGGAGCAGACAGAGGAAGGTTGCAGCCTCATGGGCGGTGCCGCTCCAGATCCAGCACCGCATCCAAGGGGCACAACTGGCGCTGAGAGCAGTTCCATCGATGGAGAACCAGTAGGGGCCCCTCCTTAACCTGTGGGGTCTGCCCTCCAAAGGGGTGGGGCGACCAAAATATGCACAGATTCATAAAACCCGCTGAGTTGGGGGGATGGTCGCTTTGGCTCCGGAAACTTTGGGAAGGGTGGAGTGGACCCTGGCATAAGTTCCACTGCGGAGCAAGGCCTAGAATGTGGACATGTAAGAAATTGGGGTATTAGTTTGGGGAGGAGGAACCCACCTCAAATAATAATCACAACCTTTGTAAGAGTGAGCCACAAAAGTCACTAAATTAATCTGAGCTCAACCCCTTGGTAGCTATGGCACACAGCAGACAGGCATAACTTTAGAGGCAATGTGTAAAGTATGCAGTATTTTAACAGTAATAAGGTCAAAAAACAAAAGAAGAAAAACCCAATACTAATTAAGGAAAACCAAATATATTCATAAATAGGATGACAGCACAATAACTAAAATCCATTATAGGGAACCAGAGATATGAATTTTTACATTTGAATGAAAAAATATTACCAAAATGCGTTAAACATGAACTGCAGTCATCTGGTTGCACTCATCCAGAACTAAGATGAAAGTTAATGCTGGCCATAATGGAGCAGATTTGATACATGCACCAGGTTCATTCCCAGTCAAAAAGTTACCTTCCAGCTTAGAACATTTTATGGACTTCAATCCGGACAAGGCAGCAGGCTGGAGCAGAGAGAAGGGGCTTGACTGTAAGGACATGTTGAACGATAAACTTTTACATGACCTACTTTTGAATACCAGGCACCATGACTTTATAGACATTAAGGCCTACCTTAGGAGTGACCAATTAGTATTCTATATTAAGGTTTAGGCCTGTCAAAAGGGTTTATTTTGACAAGTCAAAATGACAGGCTAAAGTGGTAGGCCGGGGTCGCTTTGCTGTGTCACTGTAGTGGGTGACCCAATGAGTGTAGCAACTCAATGGGGATATTTAAATTACAAGCCTTGGGTACACTCTCTACTATAAACTATGGACCTATAGGTGAATTAGACGTACCCATTAAGGGTATCACACTTTTTACATGTTCAAAAGGGGAACACAAGCATTTTGCTACTGGATAGAAGAGGTAAAGTTTACACAGTTCTATGGCCAACAAAAAACAGATAAAAACAAAAATATAGGGGAACAGCACACAAAAGATGGTCATTTCCAACTCCACACTTGAATTGGCTGATTCAGCTCCATAACACTGTATTCCGAAATCAGTATTTACATAAAGGATATTCTTATTTTTCAAAAACCTAATTACCGAATAAGTGCTTCTCGCAAATATATCAATCACAGTTCTTGCGATTTTTGATAAACTAACAGGATAATGCAGATAAACAAAATATTGTCACCTTTATTCTTCACCATTTCCACCTTAAACCCTTTACTGAAGTGTTTGTGAATTTGCTTGGGTGGCAAATTTATCCGTTCTGGGTGGATTCCATAAAGCCATCTACTGGTGATTTAGGATTTTCTTGGATTGCACCTTTACCTTCTGGGTGAATCCAATTAACGTATCTATTCTGGTGCTATTCATTCCCTGGGTCATTCCATCACACTAGGAAGTTGGGCAGAGCATACTCACCAAGTTAACATTTTTTGTTCAGGTATGGATAATAAATTTGGAAGGGAGTAAGCCCTATTTCTGTCACATAGCTCTATAAACATTTACAGGCATACCAGAAACATTATTATCATAACAACATGAGCAAACCCTATGGCAGGGCCTCACACACCTCACCTGTGTCTTCCTACATAGGTACTAATACTAATACAACTGTGCCTCCCTCCAACCAAACATGCAGATCAACCTGAAATTACTCCTGATAGCTGGAATGCTACAATGACACAATAGTGGCAGTTGTCACACAAATGCCAGAAAATGTAACCAATCACAGTAAAGAATTATAAACCGCAAATTGCAAATGAGTAATGAAATCATAAGTAACTAAAAGATAGTCAGAAATTACAATTGTATATACCCAACAAAAATTGATTTGCATGTTGTATGCCATCAACTGGGGAGACAAGTAGGAAAATGTCTGACTAGCTTTGAGACTATTAAATCTTAATATATTTAGGAAATTTAAGGGGAGTAGCCTGACTCACAATGGAGTAAAGCGTGGATCAGTGGAGCTCTGGTTCCCTGCAGCTAATCCGGCCCCATTCAAAGCACTGGGACCGACAAATAGCGTGCAGTGGTGGCACAGGCAGTTTTGAACGTAACTGGCACATTCAGGTGCAGAGGGAGCCTCCCATCGGAGCCTAAACAAAGCGATCCTGATAGATGGACTGGCCCGCTGGTGCCCACCATCTTGCCGGCTGGCTCACCCTTTGCCCGCTACTACAGGCCTGCTGTGACATGCGTTGCAACTGGGGAGAGAGGAGCGGTGGCCAACTGCATCAGGCGGGCCAGATGCACAGGAGCACTCGGTTCAGCTGGCTGTCCAATGGGAGGAGGCGGATGGACTGCCCCAGTGACATGGGCCTGGTGGATTACTGCGGTGGCGGCCTACTGACCCTGCTGCCATCTACAACCCTTGAAGAGACCCGCCTAGGGAGGGGACACACCAAGGCGACACGCGCTGGTGTACACAAGGCCTCCCCCACTGGACTGGGGAATACAGCAAGGAGGTCAGGAGTTAGGATGTGACACCGTGGCCTAGCTCAGAGACCTGATATGCAGCTGGGCAGGCCTCCCTGCCAGTCAGCCGGAGGACGAGGCGATCGGCGGACCCCCCCTGGCCCAGCGGTTGATGACCAGGAGGGCTAGTACATCGGCCAGCCGGCTGCCACCGCTGTCTGGAAACATGGACTGGGACCACAGTGGAGAGTTGTGGAACCATAGTACGCGGCAAAGGTAAAGTTGCAGCCTTGCGCCCCCCACATTGGTCCAGCAAATATCACATCTTTGGTCAGTGACCCGCTCAAGCCTGGTGGGAGCATCATTCTTGCTGTTCCTTGCCTGGGCAAATCTAGGGGACTTCTGCATTTGGAACTGTCCCTAGAGTGCCTGATTGACTCTGCTGTAGGCCTGCTCATATCCAGGGGGAGCTATGACAGGCCTAACTGGCCGGCGAAGGGCTGTATCTGCAGCGTAGGCATACTTTAAGAAGCCTACCCGACCCTGGGCGTGGCAGCCCGGGGCACCTTTTGGAATCTCACAATTGTAATCTGAGGGAAGCGCTCTGGTGGTTTGCTGGCAAGACGACATAGAAAGAACCAACACAGGCAATAGACTGGGGGTAGCGCCGGAGTGCTTGTGGGTGCCTCGGTCCCCCTGCACCCTGTGGAGGGTCCTTTGGTCATTCCCCCGCTCTAAAGCCACAAAAGAAACTTCAGTGACATCTGTCTGGAGCAGGACAGCCCCAGCAGAGTCTGAAAAGGTGGAAATGTTGCAAAAATCCTCAATGGACACCTCTCTTCAGGTCCTCATTGTAGGAAGTTGGCCATCTATACACTATACCAAAATGAGGTTTATGGTGCACAAAGTCCAGGGGTTCCCCAGAAGCTTAACAGAGGCTAAATTAGATAATCCTAATGCTCTCTTTTGTGGTAGTGTGGTTGAGCAGTTAGGCTTATCAGGGGGTAGTGCAAAACAGTTGTTGTACGCACACAGTCAAGAAATGAGGCACACACTCAATGACTAACTCCAGGTCAATGGTTTTTATGTAGCAAAAATATATTTTGTTACTTCATTACTAGAACGATCTTTGATGCAGTTATAAGTACAGTTGTCATTAGGTATCAAGCCTATGTTCAAATGTACTTTGTTTTTTGTAAATAAAGCAGTTTATAAATAAGTCTACATTTTCTATAGGAGGCCAGAGAGTCCTAGGGTGGAAAAAGTGTTAGCGCAGAAAACAGGTAGGTACATGACTTACGATTCCAGTCTTCGGGATTTAGGATGTCCACAGGTCAAAGTTCAGGCTGACCCAAAAAGTGCACCACCAGCAACACTGGGTGCAGAGGTCTAAGTCGGCGTCAGGTTTGTAATGGAATACTATGAGGACCGGAGTAGGTAAAAAGCAGATTGCAGGTAAGTACCTGTGGTTCCAGAACACAGGCCTGGGGGGGGTTTAGGTCAGCACTGGGGAGGGCCACAAGATCACACCAAATTCATACCCTTAGCAGTACAAGGGCGGCCGGGTGCAAACACCGAACTGGGTGCCCAATACTAGGGGGACTGCAGTGGTCACAAAAGATGCTGCAGGTTGGGCCTAAGCGGTCGGTTCTGGGAAAGCAAAGGCTGGACAAGTAGGAAAGGTGTCTGCTGGACGTTGCTGGATCGTTGGTCGAATTCCCCAAGGCTAGGGAGCTGCAGAAGTCTCTCCTTGGGCGTCCGGAATCTTGCCAGATCCGGTCGCGGTCAAGGGGGTCATCTGGATTAAGGCTGCAGACCTTAGGGGTGTTACTAGCTGAAGGAGTCATTCCTCCCTGCTTTACCTAATTTTCCTGCCTGGCCTGCCTCCAAAAGTGGGTCTTGGTCTGGCGAGGGGGAGTGGTTGGTGGGCAAGGGGGGCAGGCAGCTCCACTAGCTGGAATGCCCTGGGGCACTGTAATAGGAGGCTTGAGCCTTTGAGGCTCACCACCAAGTGTTACAGTTCCTGCCGTGGGGAGGGTGAAGCACCTCCATCCAGAGCAGGCTTTGTTTCTGACCCCAGAGAGCATAAAGGGTCTCCCCACTACGGGGTCAGAAACAGGTCTGTTAGTGGGAGGCTGGCACAGACTGGTCAGTCCTGCATGAAAGGGTTAGGTAAAATACAGGGGGCATCTCTAAAATGCCCTCTGGCTGCATTGTACTATAAATCCAACACTGGCATCAGTGTGGGTTTACTGTGCTGAGAAGTTTGATACCAAACTTCCCAGCCTTCAGTGAAGCCATCATGGAGCTGTGGAGTTGGTAATGACAAACTCCCAGCCCATGTACTTAATATGGCCACACTTGCCTCCCTCACATGAAGTGCAGAACAGAAGCAGTTCTCTCCTTCGTCGCTCAGATGCCCCTCCGTACCCATCTCCATTTGGTGATCTGAAAAACAAAAAGGTTAAAAACTCATGAAAAACTTCTACGGATCAACAGGGTTGAACTCTTGCATCAATTACCCACAGAGATCTGAACCAAAGTGCCTGCAACTCACTAGAGGAGTCACCCTCTTGGAGTGATGGACACCAGTGGCGGGTCTATTGTTCAGTATCTATGAGTAGTCCAAAGCAGGGAGAACCGGCCCAGTCCCCACCAAACCATCCCCATCGTTAACACTAGTTGTCTATCCAGAGGAAGCAACCAGCTGGGACATGAGTATCCCGGGTGACCTCCTAGGGAAAGTCAAAGACAGAAGGCGCCGGAGTCGACCCTCTGTCCATATTGCATAGGTGCTGGATAATATCTTCTTTTGTGTCCCCTGTGGCCGTCTTTTCAGGGTGTTTATCAGGGCGATGAGGTGGGACGGTAGTCTATACAGGTTTCAGTGCCCCTCTGGGAGCGTCCTGCGATGGGGATGATGGACCATCCCCCCTCCAGGGGTGACATACCTAGGAATCGGCGGGCCTCTCCTAGAGATCGCACAGTTCTGCGCTTGCCCTCCCACGTGAAGAGCAGGACAAAAGGGTGGCCCCATTGGTAGGGGACGTTCCACTCTTAAGTGGTCTGTAATCTGTTTAAAATCTCTTCTGTGCCGGAGAGTTGTAGGGGAGAGGTCCTGGAATAGCTTAACGGCTTGGCCCTGATGCCCCAGGTTTGGCTTCTTTCTTGCAGCCTGGAGGATTGCCTCTTTCTCTGCCAAATAGTGAACCTGTGTCAGAATGTCCCGACCCATGTCAGGACAGTTCGGGTCTGAGCGCACCCTATGTGCTCTGTTGAGTAAAGGGGGGCAGAGGGGACTGGGGGTGTGGATATCAAACTTCTCAGCATAATAAAACCCCACTGATGCTAGTGTGGGATTTATTGAAAAATGCACCCAGAGGGCATCTCAGAGATGCCCCCTGTATGTTAGCCAAACTGCTAGTGCAGAACAGACCGGTATGTGCCATCCTGGCACTTTCAGACAAGTTTCTGACCACATTGGGTGAGAGCCTTTGTGCTCTCTGTGGTCAGAAACAAAGCCTGTCCTGAAGGGAGGTGCTTCACACCTCCCCCCAACAAGAACTGTAACACCTGGCGGTGAGCCTCAAAGGCTCAAGCCTCGGATTACAGTGCCCAGGGCACTCCAGCTAGAGGAGTTTCCCACCCCCCCCCCCCAGGCAAAGTCCCACTTTTGGTGGCAAGTCCGGCCCGAAAATTAGGGAAAACAGGGAAGAGTGACCACCCCCAAGGTGTCCAGAGCGGAGGTGACCTCCTCCCTGCAGAATCCTCCATCTTTGTTTGCATGACAGGAACCAACAGGATTAGGTTTGTGCCCCCCTACCAAAGAGGGTGAGTACAAGGAGGGTGAAGCCATCCTCAGAGACAGTAGCCATTGGCTACTGTGTTCTGACCCCAGAAATGCCCCTAAATCCAGAATTTAAGTGCCTCCCTGAACCCAGCTCACCAGATTCCTGGTGACCTGACAAGAAGAAGAAAGACTGCATAGCTGAAACCCCAGCAGCGAAGAAGGAAGACAACTGACTTGGCCCCAGCCCTACTGGCCTGTCTCCTGCTTCAAAGAATGTGCACAAAAACAGCGACGCATCCAGCAGGACCAGTGATCTCTTCCAAGCTTAGAGGACTGCCGTGCACCCAAAAGGACCAAGAACTCCCATGGACAGCAGCCCTGTCCGAGAAGAAGCTACAACCAAAGACTCCAGTCTCGCTCCGAATGCGCATGTCCTGACCACTCTGCCCCCGACCAGTGTCTGGTGGCCCAACCAGCTAGAGAGGATCCCTAGGCGATTCTGAGCAAGTGCCCACCCTGGGTTGACCTCTCAACCCTTCCACGACGATGCCCACAGAGTAAATCCCGAGGACCACCCCTAACCGCAAAAGCTCCGGACGATATCCGACACCTAAAGAAACACTTCACCCGCTGCCCCCAGGCCTTGGAGAACCCGACCTCCAGTGTAGCTATGTTCAGCAGGCGGCCCTCCTCCCTGTCCAGCCTGTCGTTTACCTGAGTCGACCCAATGGAACTCGCCTACAGCACCTGAGTGACCCCTGGGGTTCCCTCATATAGAATCATTGGAAACCCGACGCCTTGTTTGCATCCTGCACCTGGCCACCCCAGTACCGCTGAGGGTTTATGTTTGCTTACCTGTGGCCCTCCCAGTGCTCCTCTAAATCCCTCAGGTCTGCCCTCCGAAGATGCGGGTACTTACCTGCCTGCAGATCAGAAACCAAGTGCCCACAGCCTCTATAGGAGTCCATGTTAATTTTGACTCGACATTGACCTCTGCACCTGGCTGGCCCACTGTTGCTGGTAGTGGGTGTTTGGGGTTACCTTTAACCCCAACCTATAGACTTTCTAACCCCCAAAGACTAGAACTATAGGTCAAGTACTTACCTGCAAATCGTGCTAACTTTTCTTACCCCTCCTCCCCAGTAACTGTTTCTGAAAATTGCAGTGTCAACTTTTAAAACAGATAATTGCCACTATTTCAAAAACTGTATAACTTATTGATTTCAAACAAAGTGCTATTGATATATGCGTGAAATACAAATCTATTTAAGTACCTGCAACTTGAATCTTGTGGTTCTAGAAATAAATTAAGAAAAGATAAGTTTGCTATATAAAACCATTGGTCTGGAGTTAAATCATTGAGTGTGTGCTCTTCTATTATCTCTGTGTGTACAAAAAATGCTTTGCACTACCCTCTGATAAGCCGAACTGCTCGACCACACTACCACAGAGAGAGCATTAGTATTATCAACTTTAGCCTCTGTTAAGCCTCTGGGGAGCCCCTGGACTCTGTGCACACTATATCTAATTTTAATATAGTATATACAGAGCCATCTTCCTACACTCACGATAAAGGCAACGGACATACCACAACTGCAAACACTGGCGACTTTTCAGTGGTGCTTGGACAAGATCAAATACCTGGGCATATTTCTTACACCAGCTCTGGACTCATGGCCTAAAGCGAATTGGCCCCTTCTCAGTTGTGCTATTAAGGAAGGATCTCGGTCGGTGGAGACACCTTCCCATATTGTGGCTGGGACAGATAAATGAGGCTAAAATGAACATCCTACCACGAATGCCCTTCCTGTTCCAAATCCTTCCCAGGGTTATTCCACAACAGAACATCACGCAGCTACAAGGCAATATAAGGGTGTTTATCTGGGGCGGGAGTAGACACAGAGGCCCTCATTACAACCCTGGCGGTCGGTGATAAACCAGGGGTAATACCGCCAACAGGCCGGCGGAACAAAAAAAATTGAATCACGACCATGGTCGGAAACTGCCAACATAGACAGCCACTTTAACACTCCGACCGCCACGGCGATAGAAACAAACACTGCGGCGGCAACCGCCAACAGACAGGCGGAACACAAGGTTCTGCCACTGTATTACAACACGCCTATCCGCCACCTTTTCCGGGGCGGTACCAACGCTATCAAAAGCATGGCAGACACAGGACTTGGAAGGGAAACCACTAACCTCTCGACACCCAACGAGGAACCTGGACCCCATGGAGCCCGAACTACAGGTCCTGCTCATGTTGGTCTTCCTCCTCTTGTATCAGGAGCAGGAAAGACGCCACCAACGACCAAGGTGAGTACTGCACCTACAACACAGGGTGGGGGGAGGGAAAAGAGAGTAACACACATGCAACACCCCCACCCCCACTCACATCATACACACAAATACATGCAGCAACATTACATACACCCCCTCACCCCCTGGAAGAACGCAAGGACAAGAGGAAATGATTGTAACAAGTGTACTCAATAAAAATCAGATAGGGCAATTTAAAAAAATCAGTATATACAAATATGTACACCAATTATACAAGTCCGGATATTAAGCAAATCATTGTTCGTGGATCAGTGTCCCAAAATGCATGGGCGAAGCCCACATAAGACACCTGACTCGAAACGGAGAGAACACTGCAGGGGCATCAGATGGAAAATAAACAGGCACCTCAGGGGGAGGTGGGGGCACCTCAGCCGGATGAACGGACGACGCCACTGCTCCACGAGGGGGCTCCATGCCTGCTGATTAGTCCTGGGGAGTGCAAAGCCACAATCTCTCAAGTCTCTCCAGTGGGTGGTTTGCCCACTGCTGTATCCTGGGGAGTGCAAAGCCACAGTCTCTCAAGTCTTTCAAGTGGGTGGTTTGCCCACTGCTGTATCCTGGGGAGTGCAAAGCCACAGTCTCCCAAGTGGATAACAGTCTCCACTGGTTCTGGAGGGGGCTTGGTGCCCAGAGTGCTTCATCCTGCCAAGAACTGAGGTAGTGGATGTGAATTTCCACTGGTTCTGGAGGGGCTTAGTGCCCAGAGTGCTTCATCCTGCCAAGGACTGAGGTAGTGAATATAAATTTCCACTGGTTCTGGAGGGGGCTTTGTGCCCAGAGTGCTTCATCCTGCCAAGGACTGAGGTAGTGGATGTGAATCTCCACTGGTTCTGGAGGGGGCTTGGTGCCCAGAGTGCTTCACATGCAGTGTGGCAGGTCCCATTCCCTCACCTGGGTGTGTGTGCCATGAGATTGCCTGGGAACAGGTAGCATGATACGCCATGGAGGCAGAGACACACTCCACCCTGCTGCGACTTCGCCTGCCACCTGCAGGTAAAAACAGTGCTGGGAGTCAAGCCTCATGGATGCTGGGCAGGGTCCAGGACGTCTCCTGCAGCCTTGGATGGCTACCCACTGGGGATGATTGCCATGTCAGCTGTGGTGGCACTGTCTGAGCACGTCGCAGGGCTGGTGGTGGTGGTGGTTGCTGCGGTGTCTGTGGAGGAGGTGCAGGCGGTGGTGCATGTGTCTGCACCTGTTGAGGGACACAGCAGGACGTCTCCTGCAGCCTTGGACGGCGGCCCACTGGGGATGATGCTGGGGACTGTTGCTGAGGCAGCAGATGTGCAGGTGGCGGTGCTGGTGGCGGTGCAGGTGGCGGTGTCGACTGCCGTACAGGTTGATGTTGTGTTTGACAGAAGGGGTAACTCTGGTCCCTCAGCCGGAGCCACCGTGCCCTGTCCTGACCTGCTCTTCGGCTTGTGTCCCTTCCCCACCTTTGATGTTGCTGCTGGTGTCTTGCCACTGTCCCCTTTTGGTGTGGAGGAGCCCTTGCTTGCCGGTAGCTGCGGCTTCTCTCTCCAGCATGTGGGCACCTTCTTCACCTTGGCAGGTGGCAGAATGGCCTGCTTCTTGTCCTCAAGGTGGCACACTGGCAGCCCTGATGGGTGGTGCTTGCGATGTGACCGTACTTGCTGGGACCACTATGCTTGAGGATTTCGTGGCTGAGGTGCTGGGCTGGGCTGGGACCTGGACAGCCTGGCCCAAGGGGAAGCACGGGGAGGGAGGATGGGGGGTATAGGGAGGTGGCAGGGGCGTGGGAGGTGTAGGGAAGAGGTCAATGTTAGCCAGGAAAAGTTTCTTAGACACACTGGGATGGGAAGATAGAGGGGGTTTGGGAGTGGAGGAAGAGGTAGCGGTTGTAGGAGGTGTACGTCTGCTGAATTTGTGTGAAGGTGCATGGGCCAGAGGCTGTTGTGAGGTGGATGGCTGTTGGGTGGGTGTGTGCCTGCGTTTGTGTAGTTTGGGAGGAGGGCTCACAGACACACTGGGAGACGACACATGGGATGTGTGAATGGTAGTGGGGGTGGTGAGAGCACGTGAGCGGTGTGTGGTGATGGGCGTGCTGGTGATGGAGGTAGTGGCTGAGGATGGAGTGCATGTAGGTGTGAGTGGAGACAAGACAGGGAGGGAGGAGGAGGACGTGGAGGAGGGGGACACAGTGGAGGCAGTGGATGTTGCTGTGTCTGCATGGGGATGGTGCTTGTGAGAGTGCCTGTGGGATGCGTGGTGCTTATGTTTCCCATGTCAACTCTTGTGTGTTGATGTGTGCATGCTGGTCAGATGGTGTTCTTGGGATAGGCTGAGGTACAGGGCATTGGGTCTGGGTGGAGGAAGTTGGAGGGGGAGGCTGGACACAGGGACAATGGCTGCCATCAGTGCTGAGGCCAGAGCCTGAAACGCTCTCTGTTGGGTTGCCAGGCCAGAATGAATGCCCTCCAGGAATGCATATGTTTGCTGCACATGCCTCTCAACACCCTGGATAGCATTCAAAATGGTAGATTGCCCAACAGTGAGGGATCTCAGGAGGTCAATAGCCTCCTCACTGAGGCCAGCAGGGCTGACTGGGGCGGGGGCTGAGGTGCCTGGGGCGAAGGAGATGCCCACCCTCCTGGGTGAGCGGGCACGGGAAACATGCTGAAAGGCTGCTGGGAGGGTGGTGCTGGTAGGGGGGGTGGCAGCTGTACCTGTTGATGCGGTGGGCACAGAGGTGCCAGCCACCGCAAGGGAGCTCTGATCAGAGGAGTCGCCGCTGTCGCTGGTGTATGCTCCTGTCCCCGTTGTGGAGCTTCCCTCGCCCTCTGTCCCACTGGTGCCTTCAGAATCCGTTACTTCACCCTCCAGGGCCATGTGGGATGCAGCTCCCCCCTGCTCCGGTGCCACTGATCCTCCGCCAGATGATGATAATGCACGCAAGAACAGGGTGACAAAACAAAAAGGGGGTGGGAAGACAGAAGAGACATGGTCAGTGCATGCACCACCACTACCGTTGGGAGACACAACACACAGGGAGCAGCCCTATGCACTAAGCCATGCACTAACAGTGCAGGGGACAAGTACATGCCCAAGGGGGACTCTGTCTAGACCCATTGCATGCACAGCTAGAACCCATGGGAGCCTGACTAGGTGTAGAGGGCAAATACCACCTTTGTGGTTGGAGTGGGAATGAGGCTGCAAACAATGGATCTACCTTTGCGTGTCTCCCCTGGCCTAGGGGAATCCACAGGCCACCACCCCCACCCAGGCACCTCGTCAAGCGTGCAGAGTCAGCTGAATTACAGTGTACTCACACCCTTGTGGCTGCTGTGATGCCCTCAAGCGCCCATCCAACTCCGAATATGCCACCGCCAGGATCCGGTACATCAGGGGGTTATGGTGCGACGGGCACCCCTTCCACGTTGGGAGGCCATCCCAACTGGCCCGCCGCCGTCTTCTTGCTCCAGCGGCGCAGGTTTTCCCTCCTTTTCCAGCAGTGGGTGCTCCGTCTATGGTCGACCCCCAGGGTCCACACTCCCTTGGTGATGGCACACCAAACACCCTTCTTCTGGTGGGCGCTGACATAGAGGAAAAGTGAAGTTATAATGGATGTTACTCTCCCGTACAGTTCTTCTCACACATTGCCTAAAAACGTCCCACCCTGGCCCAGACATACATACACACACTATCCTCACATGCTGGCCTGTCCGCCCCACTTCTATCCACGACACTCCATACAATCATGTGCCATCCACCATGCTCACAGTGTACTCACCTGTTTGACTGGAGGCCCGTACAGTTGTGTGTACTGGGGGAGGACCCCACCCACTAGTTTCTCCAACTCCTTCGAAGTGAAGGCAGGGGCCCTTTCCCCAGACACTGTAGCCATTGTCGCTTCCAGGCACAGGTCACAGCAGCACTTGCAGTGTAGGTCCTCTCCTATTGAAGGTCAGGTATCAAGTGAGGTAACAGATAGAAAATGGCGGTCACGTCCGCAGCGGTGCGTACCGTCACTGCCAGCGTACATCGTCATTGGCTCCTGGAACCCAAAGGACCCAATGTTAACCAATGCTGAATTGCGCCGCGGTCTTCGACCGCCTACAGCGACAGTGTACAATGCCAGCGCAGTTACCTCATTTCCCCTTGTCCCACCTTACAGGTCAGGTAGCTGGCATTTCAGGGGGCCACATGGCAGGCCAAATAACTGCGTCACACCTATTTAGCCCAGGAATACGGACAGACAAAGGCACATAGAGAAAATCTAACGTTTTTGCAAAACAGCCTTGTGATACCTAAGTGTTGTATGACCCTCTGCTCACCGTTCTCCTCCATAAGGCACGTCCGCTGGGGCAGGTGATGAGATGGCGGCATCCTCCGGTGTACAGACCCCTGGTGGACCCGTCGACAATGGAAGACAGACACATCATTATCACTTACAGACTTGATCGTGCATTAATCCAGGAACTGTGTGCCCAGTTGGAGCCAGACCTGATGTCAGCTATCCGCCACCCCACAGGAATACCCCCTCTAGTGCAGGTCCTGTCTGTACTCCATTTCCTGGCCAGTAGGTCTTTTTCTAACAACAGTAGCCATGGCATCAGGGATGTCCCAGCCAATGTTCTCTAACGTGTTGTCCAGAGTGTTGTCTGCCCTGCTGAGGTACTGGTTAGAACCACACTGCTGCAACACATGCGCAGCTACATCGTTTCCCCTCAAGTGAAGGATTTTCCCACAGTGAAAGCTGACTTCTATGCCCTGGGACATATCCCCAACATCACTGGTGCCATTGATGGTACACATGTGGCGTTTGTCCCCCCCCCCCTCCTGCAGGAATGAACAGATGTACAGAAACCGGAAGAGCTACCATTCTATGAATGTGCAGATGGTATGTTTGGCAGACCAGTACATCTCCCATGTGAATGCCAAGTATCCTGGCTCAGTGCATGACGCTTACATTTTGAGGAATAGCAGCATCCCTTATGTGATGGGGCAACTACAGAGGCACCGTGTGTGGCTAATAGGTGAGCCTAAATTCCCCACACAGTTTCATTTGCTGTCTGGGTATGAGAGATTCCCTAATGTTTGGAGGATGTCTAACAGTTGTCCCTCGATATTTGCAGGTGACTCTGGTTACCCCAACCTGTCATGGCTACTGACCCCAGTGAGGAATCCCAGGACAAGGGCAGAGGAACACTACAATGAGCGAACTAGGGGGATAATCGAGCGCACCCTCGGACTCCTGAAGGCCAGATTCTGGTGCCTCCATTTGACAGGTGGCTCCCTATACTACTTACCGAAGAAGGTGTGCCAGATCATCGTGGCCTGCTGTATGTTGCACAACCTGGCTTTGCAACACCAGGTGCATTTTCTGCAGGAGGATGGGCCTGATGCTGGTCTCGTGGCAGCTGTGGACAGTGAAGAAGAGGAGGCAGAAGAAGAAGATGTAGACAACCGAAACAACATCATCATGCAATACTTCCAGTGAGACACAGGTAAGAAGAAGGAACTGCTTCCCACATCTCATACTACAGTAGGACTTAGCATAAGTCTGCCTTTTTACCTCTGTGTATGGACCCTGACTTGTCACTTTGGCTTTCCATTTCACAGATCTGGGTCCCAATTTGTGCCCTCTGCTATGTTTACTCCTGGCCTACAGCTGTGTAACATTGGTATGTGAACAAGTAAATTGACATTGCTATTTCCAGAGATTTTGCAATTACACATTTGTGAAAGCACAGACTGACTCAGGATTTTTTGGTGATTCAAGGGTGTTTATTTCTGTGCAAATAAATGGAGGGGGTGTGTGAAATGGGCTGCGGTGATGGTGGAGGACTGTCCGTGGCAGAGTCCAGTCTCTTGGTCTCACAGGTGCCTTGTCCAATGGGGAATAGGAAGCGGAGCTATGGCAGTTTAAGGTGGTCAGGGTGACAAAGTGGGACAGAAGGGTGACATTGAGGAGGGTCTTATTTCCTGGCGGGGGTCTTGGCAATGTTCTCTGTCTAGTTCCTGGATCTCAGGAACCGTTTGCGGGGTGGTTCTCCTTCTGCAGGCGGTGGGGTGCTGGTGGCCTGTTGGTCCTGTGGTGGTGCCTCCAGTCCACTAGCGCTGGCGGAGTTGGAGGGCTGTTCATCATCCAGGATAGTGTCCGGGGACTGTTAGTGTGCCACTGTGTCACTCATGGTGTTGACAAGATCTGCCAGCACCCCTGCAATGGTGACCAGGGTGGTGTTAATGGACTTCAAGTCCTCCCTGATCCCAAGGTAGTGTTCCTCCTGCAGTCGCTGGGTCTCCTGAAACTTGACCAGTACCGTGCCCATGGTCTCCTGGGAATGGTGGTAAGCTCCCATGATGTTGGAGAGTGCCTTGTGGAGTGTCGGTTCCCTGGGCCTGTCCTCCCCCTGTCGCACAGCAGTCCTCCCAGCTTCCCTGTTATCCTGTGCCTCTGTGTCCTGAACCGTGTGCCCACTGCCACTGACCGCAGGTCCCTGATTTTCTTGGGTTTTCCTGGGTTCCCTGCAGTGGTGGACACACTGCTGATTGACGTGTCCTGGGGACAGAGGGATGGGCCCGCTGGGTGGGTGCTGTGGTGGTGTTTCCTGAGGGGGGAGGTTCAGTGGTGGTTTGGGACTGTGTCAGGGGAACCGACTGTCCCGAGGCCCCTGATGGGCCGGGCTGGTCATCTTGATCCAGGCGTGCAGAACTGCTGTCATCACTGTGGGCCTCTTCTGTGGGGGGACTGGATATGTCTGGCACCTCCTGTCCGGTGACGTTGGGTATGGGTCCTGTTGGGGTGTAAATGCATAGTTTTAGTATCTGTGTGTGCCATCTTGTGCATTGGGTGAGGTACCCTCTACTCCCGTGCTTGCATATTTGTGTTTGCCCTTTGTGATAGTTGGTTTGGGGTCTGTGTGTGTATCTGTACTGGACATGCTTTGATGATGGTGGTCCATGCATAGGTGTTGCATGCAGGACCTTGGTATTGAGATATGTGGGTTGTGATAGTGGGACATATGTGAGATGATGGAGTGATAGGAGTGAGGGTAAGGGTGGGGGCATGTGATGGCATGCAGGTAGGGTGTGGGGGATATAATTGTAAAGATATGATTTACCAGAGTCCAGTCCTCCTGCTACTCCTGTGGGCCCTCTGGATGCAGTATTGCCAAGACTTTCTCCTCCCATGTTGTTAGTTGTGGGGGAGGAAGTGGGGGTCCACCGCCAGTCCTCTGTACAGCAATCTGGTGTCTGTATACCACGGAACGCAACTTCCCCCCGTAGGTCGTTCCACCTCTTCCTGATGTCATCCCGTGTTCTTGGATGCTGTTCCACTGCGTTGACCCTGTCAACGATTCTCCACCATAGCTCCATCTTCCTCGCAATGGAGGTGTGCTGCACCTGTGATCCAAATAGCTGTGGTTCTACCCGGATGATTTCCTCCACCATGACCCTGAGCTCCTCCTCAGAAAACCTGGGGTGTCTTTGAGGTGCCATGCTGTGGCTGATGTGTGAGGTGCTGTCTGTTGGATGTGTTGATGTGTGTTGTCTGAGGTGCATGGATGTTGTACAAGTGATGGTGTTATGTGTCTGTGGATGTTGGTGTTGTGTTTGCTAATCTCTCTCTCTGGACTTCTTCCAAATTTTACGTTGTAAGGGTTTGTGGGTAATGTGGGTGTGTGTTTTATAGTGTTGTGAGTGTGCGGGTGTGGTGTGTGTATGTGTATCAGGTGTGTGTATTTTGAATTGTCCAATGTGGTTGTGTTTTGTAAGTGTGTGTGTATTTTGAGCGCGGCGGTGTGTACCGCCAATGGATTACCACGGTTGAAAGACTGCTGTGTTAATTAGTGGGTTGTGATGGTGTGGGCGTATTCTTGTTGGCGTGACGGATTCGGTTTTGGTATCGCCAGTTTATCACTGACCTTTGGTGTGGCAGACTTGTGTGGGTGTCCGTATTGTGGCGGATTCTGAGATGTGGGCCGTAATACCTGTAGCGTAATTCTGCCGCCGCAACTGTATGTTGGTGGTCTTCAGCACAGCGGAAAGCGAGATTTACCACCAGGGTTGTAATGAGAGCAAGAGTCTCTTATGCACTTTTGATGTAGCCTCGTGATAGGGGAGGGCTGACCTGCCTTAACCTCTTGGAGTATTATTAAGCAGCACACTTGCGGTTTATATCGGTTTGGGTAGCACAGGAGAGCAAGTCCCATTGGTTCCACAGTCTGCAGACCTCTATGGGACCTGGCATGGCTGCCTCCACGTGCCCTCCCACGCAGTGCCACACTTGCAACCCCAACAAGAACTGTTCGAAATTAGTGTTAAAGAAGGGACTGATTACATACTCCTCGCCCAACACCCCCACCGCACGCAATCCTGCATTCCCTCCTGTGTTGTCTCCTAAAGCCTTCAGTGAGTGGACCAATGGAGACTGCAGGACCCTGCGAGACTTATTTGTAGGGATGGATTTCAAATCCTTTGACCAATTCAAGCTAGACTATAATCTGGCTGACACCGCCAGACTTCAGTACATACAAATGAAGCACTGGGCTATTCACCCTTCTGTGTATCCTGCGATTCTCCGACCTTACACCCAATTTGAAAAACTGGTTAGAGCTTACGACAGTGCAAGAAGACTGATTTCCAATACATACAATACACTTCATCACTCTGCACCCACGGCCACACATGCACATCAAAACCGCTGGGCTACAGCCAGCACTGCAGAGGTCACGCCTGCACAGTGGGATACTTTATGGCGGAACATTCCCAAAACTTATCGCAGTCTTTCTCTCCGAGAGATTGTTTACTAACTGGTATTTCAGTGGTATTATACGCCCGCTCACCTGTCCGCCATCTATTCTAGGTTTCCTGACCGGTGCTGGCATTGTCCAAATGAGTGAGGAGACTTTGAACACACATGGTGGTCCTGTGCCCTTATCTCTACATTTTGGAAGGAGATGTTTTCTTCATCAAAGATAAAGTAGGGTACCCCCTCCCTTCATATCTCATAGTAATATTGGAAATGTGTCCTGCATCTCTAATGGCTATAAGCCGAGCTGACTGAATATTGATCAGCTGCATGTTGCAAGCAGCCAGTTAATCGCCTTGTCATGGAAGCAAGTAACACCACCATCTACAGAACAGTGGCATGTTCTTGCCATGAACAACTCTTGCACAATCTAGCTGGCATTGATAGAAAGTTCAAGGCAATCTGGCGCCCACTAATACAATACGTATCCCGCATTGAATTCACATGCTATACACCACCATTTCACTTCACCCTTTCCTTGATTAGACTGTTCACACATCCACCATGCCGCTCCGGAGCCCTTCCCTGCTAACTTACACTGATCCCCAGCTGATACGTGGCACTCCTCCTTCCCCTTTTCAGAGGTTCTGGTGACCTATTGGCTTCCGGAATACACACACTGGTACCGGGTAAATGCTTCTTGGGGACCCTAGCGAAATGCATCGACCTGTACTTTTTGAAAGGTTGTCTTGACAATGTTGTATTTCATGTTCCTAGCCTGCGTTCAGAGTGAAGATGTGGGTCATATTTTTTACCTGCTACTGGATGCCTTCTCTATGTGCTGTTGACAGTCTCTATATGCAATTAAATAATGTTGGCTTCCTAGATGTATATTTATGACTACACTCTTTGCTTCCAATGACTAGTCATGCAATGTTTTTGTGTCATTTCTTTTTAATGTACAAGTTACTTAACTTCAGTAACAATATATCTGGTAGAGACATATTCTAGTTGTAGATACCTTACCTTAGAATTTTCCCCCAGGCATCAGATTGGATCCAGAGAATTTTCCTTCGAGCAATACCCTTGCGCATTGTTAGGTGGCATCTGTTGACTCTGCGGGTGTCGTTGGAGTCGTAGTAGATGTGATGACGTCGGGAGTAGTACATAGACAGCGCCTCAGCGCAGTGATGTCAGTTTTGTTTTTCACGACTTTCCACACCAAAGCGCAGAGCTGCAAAGAACACTGAAATTAGTGCACCAGAGCTAAGGCCCTGAATGGGGAAGCCCTGGCCCTAGAAATCACTTCGCAAGTGGGGAGGATGAGTTGGTCGGTAAGGAATCTGCGATTAGAGTATAGCTACCAGATGCTACCAGATCTATCATTACCGAAGGCAAGTAACTTGTACATCTGATAGAGACTTCTAGTTGCAGATTCCCTACCTTAAAATAGATACCCAAGCAATGTGCTCCTCGGAGGTGGGCTGCGAACCAAGATCAAACTAGAAAGTCTTGCAGGACCGAATGACAAAAGTAGCCATCCCTACTGACCTGCCTGTCCAGCCAGTAATGTTTAGTAGAAGTGTGCAGGGATGCACACTTTGCTGCCTGGCAGATATCCAGGACAGGAACTCTGCATGCTAACTCTGTGGAAGCAGTAGTTGTTCTGGTGGAATGAGCGTGCAAGCCCTCAGGGGGTTGCATCTTTGCCAAAGCGTAGCACATCTTGATGCAAAGAAGGACCCATCGCAAGATGGCACAGCTTTCCCTTTCTTCGCACCCACATATCAAACAAGGAGTTGATCGTCCACCCGGAATTCTTTAGTACAATTGAGATAGAATGCTAACGCTCTTTTTGGATCCAGGCGGTGGAGTCTCTCCTTCTTATGAGAAGGATGTGGAGGTGGTAAAAAGTAGCCAAAGTGATGAACTGGCCTACATGAAAAGGTGTATCAACTTTGGGAAGGAAGGAAGTCTTAGTGCGTAACAACACTTTGTCAGGTTGCCCAGAAGATAGAGCCTGAAGCTAACTCACTCTGCGAGCAGAAGTGATGGCAACAAGAAAAACAGTTTTGACAGTAAGGAGCAGTAATGGACAATTGTGCATCGGCTCAAAGGGAGTGCACATTAAGTAAGAAAGGACAAAATTGAGGTCCCACTGAGGCATGATAAATGGAGTGGGAGTAAACAAATGGGTGAGGCCCTTAAGGAATCTACGAACAATAGGAGACTTAAAGAGTGAAGGCTGATCAGGCAACCTAAGAAAGGCTGAGAAAGCCAATAAATGGCCTTTGAGGGTGCCCAAAGCAGAGCTCTGTTGTTCCACAGAAAGAATGGACAAAAGAACCTCAGAAAGAGGAGTAGAGAGGGGATCAACAGATTTGTTGGTACACCACGCCACAAATTTATGCCAGCGACAGACGTATACCGTTTTGGTGGAGGGACGCCTGGCTGCCAAGATTACATCACAGACTTCAGGTGGAAGATCAAAAGCTGTCAACTGCCGCCGCTCAATCTCAACACATGAACGTGGTGATTGGACAGGTTCGGGTGGAGAACCGTCCCCTGCTGCTGCGACAGAAGATCCTCCTAACGGTGGCAGTCTGGGTGGAGGATCGGTGGCCATGCTCAGTAGCCCTGGATACCATACTCTCCGTGCCCAGTCCGGAACCACCAGGATTACTTGAGCCCAGCCATTGTTGATCTTCTTGAGAATTCTGGCCAGAAGTGGTATAGGAGTAAAGGAGGCTGGAGTTCCACTCAAGATGAAAAGCGTCTGCAAGCGAGTGCTGCCTTGGAAACTCCAACTCACAAAACAGCTGATATTGCGCGTTCTCTGCGGAGGCTAACAGATCTAGCCAAGGCTCTCCCCACTGCTGAATGAGACCTCACGACACCTCTGGATGGAGACGCCATTCGTGATTGACTATGCATCAATGGCTGAGTTTGTCTGCTTTGGCGTTCAGAGAGTCCAGGAGATTTTGAACCGCCAGGGTGATGTCCTGATGTGCCAGCCATTTTCAGAGGTGCAGCACCTCCTGACAAAGGGTCCAGCACCCATCCGCCCTGTTTGCTGCAGTACCACTTGCAGGTAGTGTTGTCCGTGAACAATTGCACCACTTTCCCTTTGAGCGAGGGAAGAAATGCTTTCAACGCAAGCCTGATCGCCCGGAGCTCCAGAAGATTGATATGGAGCCCAGACTCTGCCGGAGACCATAGGCCTCTGATCTCTGCCTCTCCCATGTGGGCACCCCATCCCAGAAGTGACGCGTCAGTCACTATGGATAGATCTGGTTGGGGAAGGGAGCGGGATCTGCAGTTGACCGAATGCCGATTCAAAAGCCGCCAATGCAGGTCTTTCACAATCCCCTCTGAGATCTTGACCATGTCGGAGGGATTTCCCGGATGCTACGCCCACTGGAACTTCAAGTCCCTCTGCAGAGCATGCATATTCTGTAGGAAAGTACCATCTTTCTTGGCAAGTTACCCCCATTTTTGCCTGTATGTCAGTATGTTTTTGCCTGTCTCACTGGGATCTTGCTGGTCAGGACCTCAGTGCTCATAGTTTATGGCCTAATGTGTGTGTGTGTGTGTGTGCGTGCGTGCGTGTGTGTGTGCATAGTGCTTAACTGTGTCACTGAGGCTCTGCTAATCAGAACATCAGTGCTTATGCCCTCTTCACTTTTAAATTCGTCACTATAGGATATTGACTTCATTTACCAATTTCAATTGGCACACTGGACCCCCCCTTATAAGTCCCTAGTATATGGTACCTAGGAACCCAGGGCATTGGGGTTCCAGTAGATCCTTATGGGCTGTAGCATTTCTTTTGCCACCTATAAGTCACCTATATGTCTAACCTTCATTTAATGAAGGCTAGGTGCAAAGTTACTAGGTGTGAGGGCATCCTTGCACTAGCAAATGTGCCCCCACATAGCTCAGGGCCAATGCCCGGAACTTTGTGAGTGCGGGGACGCCATTACACGCGTGCACTACATAAAGGTCAATACCTATTTGTAGCTTCACAAAGGTAACCCCGAATATGGCCATATAACATGTCTAAGATCATGGAACTGTCCCCCCATTCCAAATCTGGTATTGGGGAGCCAATTCCATTCCATGCATCCTGGGGGCTCCACCATGGACCCCCAGTACTGCCAAACCAGCTCTCTGAGGCTTGCAATGCAGCTACAGCTGCTGCCACCTCACAGACAGGGTTCTGCCCTCCTGGAGTCTGAACAGCTCAGTCCCAGGAAGGCAGAACAAAGCATTTCCTTTGGGAGAAGGGTGTTGCAACCTCTCCATTTGGAAATAGGTGTGAGGGCTGGGGCGGGTAGCCTCCCCCAGCCTCTGGAAATGCTTTGAAGGGCACAGATGGTGCCCTCTTTGCATAAGGCTGTCTACACTGGTTAAAGAACCCCTTGACCCTGCTCTGGTGCGAAACTGGACAAAGGAAAGAGGAGTGACCACTCCCCTGTCCATCACCTCCGCAGGGGTGGTGCCCAGAGCTCCTCCAGTGTGTGCCAGACTTCAGCCATCTTGCATTGCAAGGTGTGGGGACACTCTGGAGGCCTCCGAGTGGCCAGTGCCAGCAGGTGACATCAGAGACCCCTCCCCTAATAGGTCCATACCTGATACGTTAGCCAATTCCCCCTCTCAGGGCTATTTAGGGTCTCTCCTGTGGATTCTCTTTAGATTCTACTTGTAAGTTTCCAGCAGGAAGCCTCTGCAACTACTACTTCATCCTCTGACCTCGGATCAACCGCAGACTGCTCCAGGAACCGCTGTAATAGCAACAAAGTATCCAGAAGGGCTACTTTTCCTCTGCAACTTCAGCTCCAGCCAGCAACTGCAACAGTCTATAAGTACTGTGTAACTATAAGTGGTATAGCAGCAGCTTTGCATGTCTCCAAGTTCAGCCTAAGCTGCTCTGCTATAGCTATCTCTATCGGCCTAAGCTGCTAGAACACTACTACATTTCACTAATAAGGGATAACTGGACCTGGCACAAGGTGTAAGTACCCAGGTTCCCCACCACAAACCAGGTCAGCCTCCTACATATGCCATCTGGCATGTGTCACTATCAGTATGCAAAAGGCCATGAGGCCCAGTAGCCTCAGAGTCAGTCTCACCAAAACCCAAGATAGAAGCTGAAAGGTTGGCATCATAGCCTGAATATCCTGGACTCGGGAGGATAGGCCTGAAACTGCACTGTGTCTAGAACAGCTCAGATGAAAGGGAGCATCTGAGAGGGAGTCAGGTGTGACTTCAGCACATTTACAGCGCATGCAGGTTTACCGTAGTCTGAAGGTGGGGGATGACTTTCTGGGGCGAGTCCGCCTTCAACAGCCAGTTGATGAGGTAGGGGAAGACTGAAACCCCCAACTTGCACAGATGAGCTGCATCCACTGCCATCACTTTCGTGAACAACTGAGAGGCGCTGGTAGGGCCGAAGGGGAGCACGGTAAATTGAAAGTGCTTGTGACCTACCACAAATCATAGGCAACATCTGTGGGCAAGCAGGATGGGAATATGGAAATAAGCGTCCTGCAAGTCCAACGCTACCATCCAGTCTCCTGGGTCTAAGGTAGACATGTTGAGCATTTTGAATTTCTCCTTCTTGAGAAGGAGATTGAGAGCCCAAAGGTCTAGGATATAACTTAAGTCCTTGTCTTTTTTGGGTACCAGAATGTAGCAGGAATAACAACTATAACCTACTTCTGGCGCAGGGACACTCTCTATGGCTCCCATGGCAAGAGAGCCACGACTTCCTGGGGGATAAGTGCCAAATGATCATCCGATATACGGCTGAATGATGGAGGCATGGCTGGTGGGTCAGACTCAAAGGGGAGGGAGTAGCCTCTCCGAACGATCTGCAAAACCCACCTGTCCACAGTGATGGATTCCCAGTGGGGCAGGTGATGGCGAATCCTGACACCAACTGGACCAGAGCGAGGGGACATGGGATTCCGCATCCCCGGCCATGCATCGGCTTAGCAGCATGGGAGGCACTGTGGCTGGGAAATGGACGTGACCGGGAGCCCCTTCCGTGGCCACAAAAGGGGCAAAAGGTGGACTGTTGGGGACGAGGGACAGTGGAAAGGCCAAGGGACTGAGCCATAGCCTGGGAGTCCTTGAACCTATCCAGGGCTGGGTCCGCCTTGTCTCCATAGAGACGGGAGCCATAAAAGGGCATGTCCATAAGGGTCTGTTGGACATCCCCTGAGAAACCAGGTGTTTGTAACCAGGCGTGGCGCCTCAATGCCACCGTCATCGCAACCGATCTACCCAGAGAGTTGGTTGTGTCCAGCCTACATCGGATAGTGAACATTTCCGTCCCTCCCATCGGTAGCAGCATGGGAGATCATAGTATGGGCCTCCTCCCGTATCTGTGGCAAGACTTGTGTGACCTTATCCCACAGAGAGCGAGTATAACGTCCCAAAACGTATGCAGTGTTCACTGACTGCAGCACTATACTGGAGGAAGAAGGCATCTTCTTCCCAAATTGCTCCAGCCTTTTTGTTTCTGTATCCAGAGGTGCGGAAGAGAATGCTCCAGAGGATGAGGATGCCTGGATAACAAGGCTCTCAGAAGTGGGGTGTTGGGACAAGAATTTAGGGTTGTTCGGGGTGGGCCTATGGCGGTGTGCGATTGTCCTGTTCACAGGAGCCCCTGTGTTGGGTCTGGAGCAAGTACCCAAAAGAACATCGGTGAGGGCTTCACTGAATGGAAGAAGAGGCACAGAGGTGGAAGCCCCTGGTAAAAGCACCTCCGTCAGGACATTAGGCTTGACCTGAACAGTAGACAGCTCAAGGCTGAGGACCTCAGCCACCCTACTGACCACCATGGAATAACAAGCTCCCTCTGCCGTAGCCACAGTAGGAGAAGACAGCATGCCAGCGTCTGGAGAGGTATCCAGACCACTAGCCTTGCCCAAGTCCTGTGCCCAGCCCATGTTAGGATCATCCTAGTATTCATAAGGGTTCAGGCACCCCTCCAATCCTTCCCAGAATTCAAACCCATAAGAACAAGGGTCAGAATCCAACCTGGGGTGAATAGGCCCAATTGAAGAAGGAGGTGGCGTCGGCCGGCACCTTTCCGACTCAGAGTTGTTGGGGATCAGGATCGGGTCAATGCCGATAGTGGGTACCACCGACGTCGGGAGCGTCGACATTCGAACCAGTGCTGGGGAAGGTCTCGATGGTATGACCGGTATCGGTACGGATCCAAGAGCAGACCGGGAGAGGACTTGGTGGCTAGAGCCGGAGCCGCCGGCACAGAACCTGAAGGCCCTCCAACCGAAACCCTGGGCCCAAAAGCACCGTAGCAGAGTAGGACTGCCCAAAAATGAGGCACATGGCCTCACAGAATTCCTTTAATTGGGCAGGGGTCGCCCCGGCTCCCTGAAACTCGCAGAGGCGCGGAGCGGACCCAAAAGCAGGCTCAGAGGACAGTGGCCTAGAGCATCGACGCTCCTCCCTCGTCGCATCAGCCGAGCGACAGTGTGAAGTCGAAGGATGAAGAGATTTCTTCGACTTCTTACCTTAGCCCAAAGACTTTGAGCAGGACGAGTGGTGGTGGTTCCGCGGACTGCCTCAAGACCTTCCTCTCAAGTGGACCGAGACTGTTGCGAACTCGAGTGCCGGGCCGCCATAAGCTTGAGGGACCGCTCCATCAAGGCCTTTGGCTGCATGGCCCGGCACTTGGAGAACGACTTCGGGTCGTGGTTGTGATCCAGGCACCACAAACAGACTCAATGCAGATCCGTCACCGACAATCCTCGCAAGGTTTGAAGCCGGTCTTCGGGGACATCCTCGATACACCAAAAACGTCACCAAAAAACTCGACAAAAGTGTCGAAGTCCGTCAAAAACTAAACTAGGGTAGCTCTTGCGTGATCAGATCGTGACACTGCACTGATGCAGAGTTTATGTACTACTCCAGACGTCATCACGGCGACTACGACACCAATGACACCCACGGAGTCGACCGACACCACCTAACAACGCGCAAGGGTATTGCTCGAAGAAAAAATCTCCAGATGCAGTCTGACACCTGGGGGAAAATTCTAAGTTAAGGAATCTGGAACTAGAAGTCTCTGTCAGATAAAAAGAATTCAAGCAGAAATTTCTTCCTTTCCCATATGCTAAGGAAAAGCCAGTTTTAAGTATTTCCTGACATTATTTGTTCGAATACCCCTACTGAGCAAGACTGAGGATCAACTCATCCATCCATCAAAAGGATTATTTTATTGTGTGATTAAATAATTTGCTTTCCATTCAGTAGATCACACTTACAAACAGCTCATATTATGAGTTAGAATAACTGACCCAATTCCCAATTTTTCCGTGCAACTTCATGTCTACATCATAAAAAGTGAATTTGTACTTCTGAAGTACTAGCAGTATAGCAACGTTTTAAGTGCAACTAAATCTTCTCAAAGGGGTAGTTTGTGGATATTCCAGGGCAACCGTAACTAGCCAGATTAGTAGATCACACAAGAAGTTGAATTTATGGGTATTCACAAAGTTTGGTAGGCATGTAACCCTATATGAGGTTGATTATTTACTACTGTCAAGGGCTGGAACGTTTGTATCCAGAAAGCTTTGGAGAGGGAACATCCCCCAAAAATTGTGAGGGTGTGAGGGAAGGGGCTACTCTATAGGAAACATTTTACACTTGCAAAAACACTTCTACATTTTTTCTGCTTGCAGAAAGTCAGATTTCCTACATTTATTCAGCGTTCACAGATTTCCAGCTCTCAGAAATTTACACAAAACCTATGCATTAGCCTAAGTAAGTAAACTTCTGATTTGTTTTTTTAACAGAGCTCAACATGAATAATTTCAGTAGATTAACACTAGTTTAAAGAACATTTCAGAAGACAATTAACTGCTAATAGATTGTGCACACTTTGTCACAATATTTCTGATTTGTCTTTGGCCATTGGTTACAAAACTTCCACTGTCTAGTGGGTGCTAGATGTGTTCTCTCTGTATTTAATGTGAGCATAGTGATCATATATGAAAATAAGTATGTAAATTTAAAAAAGACAGGTTAAGCAAATGTTGTGAAATAAAAGTTTACGGGACACACTTAATACATGCATGAAAAAGGTACGTTCAGACAAAGAAACCAAAATTACACTGGGCATGTGACAATTTCATAGACATATTGCAGGTTTACTACTCATACATTAAAATTATAACCTGTGACAATGCCACAGATGACGTACACCATCCCAAACATCAGGTCCACACTGGCACTACTGTCATTTTTTTCAGTGGGCTGGCAGTATGGGCCCCTGGATTTATGGTGCTCTTGTTCAATAGGCCTAACGTGGTCTCTAAAGCCGGCCTGTGCCCCATCATAGTAGGCCTGAAATGTGACTTTGTCTGGGTCCCGCGCAATCAGATAAACCACAGATGGCACTTTGTGCTCTTTGGTGCTACAATCAGTGAAACTTTTAAAATTGCATATCCCCGGATCTAACTATTGAATTTTTGTTGTTTTGCTTGTTTTATTGATTAAAATGTACTCTATTTTTCTAAATTGGTGTGGGATATGTCTTGTGTTGAGTTATCCCTTTATTTCTGTCTACAGTGCTGCATAAGTACTTTACACATTGCCTCTAGGTTAAGCCTCACTGCTCTGTGCAAAGCTTCTTAAGGGTTGAGCACAGTTTAAATTGGGGTTTGCCAGTGACTTCACCCTAACAAGAATTACAGTTGCTGCTTGAGTAGGGATTTCAACCCCCACTTCCCAATCAGGAACTCCATTTCTTACACTGCACATTGTCATACAGCTAAAATTCTTTATTCATGGTCATGCATTCTTGTATGTGTTCATCCACCCATTCACCTCACCTTCCAACTATTCATTTATTGAGGCATGTAGCCATCTCTCCAGTCTCCATCCATTTATTGAATAACTGGATAACATTCAACAATGAAAACTGTTTTGTAAAATGCACCACATAGGAAAATGCCATTGTTGGCATGGTTACCCCCTAACTGTTTGCTGAAGCCAGCTTTGGTTGAGAGTGTGCTGGGACCCTGCTAACCAGGTCCCAGCACCAGTGTTCTTTTCCCAAAACTGTACCTTTGTCTCCACAATTTGCACAGCCCTGGCACACAGATAAGTCCCTTGTAAATGGTACCCCTGGTACCAAGGGCCCTGTGGCCAGGGAAGGTCTCTAAGGGCTGTAGCATGTATTATGCCACCCTGGGGACCCCTCACTCAGCACATGCACACTGCCTCACACCTTGTGTTCTGGTGGGGAAAAAAAGACTAAGTCGACATGGCCCTCCCCTCAGAGTGCCATGCTCACAACCCACTGCCTGTGGCATAGGTAAGTCACCCCTCTAGCAGTCCTTACAGCCCTAAGGCAGGGTGCACTGTACCACAGGTGAGGGTATAGCTGCATGAGAACTATGCCCCTACAGTGTCTAAGCCATTTCTTAGACATTGTAAGTGCAGGGTAGCCATAAAGAGTATATGGTCTGGGAGTTCGTCACCCACTATCTTGACACACAATCTCTCACTTTGAGATAGTATATACAGAGCCAGCTTCCTACACACCATATATGTATTTTTTTCCAAAAATGTATTGGAGGTAGACACCCCACCCCCAAAAAAACGTATGTTGTAGCCGTCAGGTTCACACGCTTGCTACATGCACTATGGGGACAGTGGTCTGGCAAAATTTGCGAGGGACGAATTTGCTTCCCAGTCCGTCCCTGCCTAACATAGTACAGAAAAAAATGAAAAAAAGCCAAACTATACAGTGTGTATTTTCAGAAAATCAATAACTTTCCATTAAAACACAATACTTAAATTCTTTGTAAAACTTACTGATGCTATCTTGGTCTGTACACAGTCGTTGTCTACCGAATACTCGTGTCCTTGCTTAAAAATCTGAAGCATTTTTGGAATGTCTATGCCCACAGAACCTAAAACCAAAAAACATAAAAAGAGAATTTGAAAGCTCTGCTTACCCATTCAATAACTGAAATGCCCTTGGGGCACCTGTAAGTGTTCTTGATTATTTTGGTTCAGGTACTTCAAGTAATGCAGTTCCTACCGGTGGCAAATTAAACACTGTGGAGGCCACTAGGCAGTCGAAATTTCAGGACCCCCCTCCATATTATCTCCTAATACATTGTTAATTTTACCAACCAACAATTTTAATAAACCAATTTTATTACATAAAGCACAACATTACACATACCTAGTTTGCACCAAATATTTTAGTTTCTTTTGAGTTTTTTCATTTTTTTCTTTCTATTGGAAACAATTTAAGAAAGATTAATTGTAAATTTTCTTTCAAGATCAAATCAGTCTTATTTTGATCCGTTGCTGTGGGGCCCTAAAAGGAGCGGGCCCATAGGCAGGTGCCTACTTTGCCTATCTGGTAATGCTCCACTGGTTTGTATAGTATGGTCTCGATCTGTGATGACAGAACTATTACATCTTGGTCACTCCTATTCCTAGAAATTATGATTAAAGATTAGACACCTCAGAAGACAAATTGACACACATTCTCAGATATAAATCGAAAATATTAGGGCAGGGAGGCAAAATACATACTTTTATCTGAAACTGTGTGTTTTTGACTCTGAAATTTAGAGTTTAATTGATAGCATGATAAATCAATCAGTGCAGCTACAGAATTCTGGTAACAGTTTGTTGCATAACAATGATAATTTGTTTCTTACATATAATTTGGTACACCAGTACCTACTTTTCAAACCACAGTAAACAGCAGGTGCTCACTGATTATAAGTAGCTTGTCATGAAGAAAAGGTTTGAGACCCCTGATCTGCCGTTAACAAGAGACCTTTATAATAACTATGTCACTTACAGACATTAACAGTTAGTGATGGGGAAGTTTTGTGTTAGTAGAAGGAAGAACTTCTTAAGAGAGGTGTGCACCTTTATAAGTCTAAAAGTGTAAAATGTTGCAGCTGAGTGCTTGGATTTAGACTACTTCTTTTATACTAATCATATAATGTGTTAAAAGTGCTAATTATGGAGAACTGTTGAAGGCATGCTCAAGCAAGCCAACATGTTGGACGCATCTTAGTGCACCTCCGCCACGGGCAGCCAACGTGCCAGTAGATATTCCGGGCACCGTGACAGCATCCATCAAATAGCCACGCGCAGGGCCCCCGGGAGGACGGGGGCTGGCCCTAGCCAGAGGAATGGTGGCTGCGACCCTACGGGGCTGCCTGGCAGGTGCAGCCTACCTGTGCATGCAGCGGCACCCAGAGGCAGCCCACCTGGCCGAGGTCGCCGGGCTGCGATACTGAGATCAGCAGTCATGACCCACCTCCTTTGGAGTCAGCGGCGCAAAACCCTCAGAAGTGAGCATTAGCATCAGGACACCTGACAGCAGGAACTGGGTGGCCGAGAGGCGCGGCTCGGAGCGGTACACATGGTGGCAGCAGCCCACCACTGCTGCGTCCTGGGCCTGACCACCAGCAGGGGTATGCTGACTGAGGAGGCAACCAGGTGTGGGCAGGCCCTTGAGCCGCTGCCCACCCTGAACTACTTCAGAACCAGCCGTGATCCACACACCATACAGTCAGAAGGTGAGAGGGACCGCCTGATGTGTGAACCCAGGGACGGTGCGGCCAAAGACGGAGGCCCCCTGTGATTCCCGGCCTGATCGAGGTGTGGCACCAGGCTCAGCGAGGGACGATCGGCACGAGGCCTAAAACCAGGAAGCACCTGGTGGAGACTGAGTGGCGCCCATGACCTAAATGACAAGACCTGAGACAAACAGCAACTGCCCTGGTAAGAGTTGAGAGGGCCCCCAGAGAGAGAGCAGGAGGCCGGGCCCGGGATATGGTTGGGAAAAGCCCCCTCCCCGTCCCGTCTGGCAGCTAACAGGGTACCCCTGGGGCCCCTTGTATCTCGGTCGACATCTAGACGGTCCTTACTGATTGCGCTCCCTATGGGAGCAGAGGAGAAAGGCTCTGGTGGACTGAATTGTAGTGGAGAGTCCCTGACCAATCAAATACCACCACAATACCTCTTTGAAGGCTTGTGGAGCTTACGTCCCTGGAGCTTAAGTTAATCACAGAACAGGTCCCCTGGAGGGTTGCATCAAACTTGGTCCACGCCAGCAACGCTGGGAGTGGCACATTTCTGGCATCAGGGGAAGCGGGAGAAGGACGTAGCCAGGACTCATAACCAAAATGGGCGGACAGCGTCCCCCTCCACCGGCCCCACAGACCTCAGCATCCCAACCCCCTGAGCCTGCGGGTGCAGTGTCCCTTGCCTAATGCAACGCAGATGCCAACGATGTTGGATAAGCTGGATCAAGTGCTTGCAGCCATAGCGCAAGGCAAGCAATCTATGGCAATCAAGCTGGGAACACTGGCAATGGAACTTGGCTTTCTATGAGACGACCACCGAAAGCTGGTAGACAAACTCTCTGGTGGGGAAAAGACACTTACCGAATTGGGACAACAGGTAATGGAACACCAGGCAGAGCTGTGGGACCTTCACACAGGTTCAGTACCTGGAGATGCGAGCAGATGACGCAGAAGGCCACTCCCGTAGGAACAATATCAGAATCATTGGGACGCCTGAAAGGGCTAGAAACCTGGTTCTGCTCTTTTACACCGAACCTGCACATCACACCATTCTACACACTAGAAAGGGCACAGAGAGTCCCCAACTGCCAGTTACCAACTGGGTCGCCGCCACGTCCCATGCTTGTAAAACCTCTACACTACCGGGACAGAGACGCCATCTTGCGAGCAGCTAGAAAGGCAGTGCTGCTGCGGCTTGAAGATAAAACGCTGATGCTGTTCCCAGACTACACCAAACAGGTTCAGCAGTGGCACTCCACATTTCTGGCAGTCAAACGCTGCCTCCGGCAATTGGGACTACAATACTCTCTACTCTTTGCGGCCCGTCTACAGATCACTGCAGGCAACAAGACGCACTTCTTTACAGACCCATCAGGAGTGATGGAATGGTTGGACCGCAGAGAGGATGACACCTTGGTACGTGGTACTTGGGGTGGAGGAGCGCACCGGTCTCCTCGTCGGAGGAGGAGTCAGGTGGCAAGGCCGCGTAAGATGGCAGCATACTAGGAAGTCCCGGCTGCCTCCCCAGATTTGGAACAGGTCTTTAAGGAGAGAAAGGTGGTGCTGATTACCGGGCCACCCTGGGAGCGGTGACCCCCCTTGACTGAAGATGACACGGGTCCTCACCTCTTCAATAGATGAGGAGTTCATGGACTCAACCATCACGCCTGAGCCTCACCCATACCACAGTTGGTGGATGGCCTGATCCAAGTGACTGGGGCTCCGCGCCCCTAATCAGCAGCTGCAGGAGGCTGGCTCTGTATATACTATATCAAAATTAGATATAGTGTGCACAGAGTCCAGAAGTTCCCCAGAGGCTTAACAGATGCTAAAGTAGATAATACTAATGCTCTCTTTTGTGGTAGTGTGGTTGAGCAGTTAGGTTTATCAGAGTGTAGTGCAAAGCATTTGTTGAACACACACAGCCAACAAATGAGGCACACACTCAATGACTAACTCAATTGTTTTTATATAGCAAAAATATATTTTGTTACTTTATTACTCGAACCAGAAGAACTTTTTTGCAGTAAGTTGTAAGTAGGTATCAGGCATATGTATCAAATTATATTGCTGTGGTTTGATTTTAGCAGATAAAGCAGTTTACAGGTAAGTAGCATTTTTTTATTTTATAAGTTGACACTGCAATTTTCCATAGGGGTCCACAGAGTCCTGAGTGGTGGAAGTATTAGCACAGAAAACAGGTAACTGCACAACTTACAGTTCCAGTCTCCGGGGGTTAGGATGTCCACTGGTCACAGTTCAAGATGACCCCCAAACATATACCACCAGCAACACGGGGCCGGCTGGGTGCAGAGGTCAAATTTGGGGCTGGATTTAGAATGGGATCCTATAGGGACTGGGAGCACTCGGAAACAAATCCGCTGGCAGGTAAGTACCCGTGACTTCAGAGGGCAGACCAGGAGGGTTTAGGTGAGCACCAGGGGGGATACAGGTCAGCACCAAACACACACCCTCAGCGGCACTGGGGCAGCAGGGTGCAAACAGAGCATCAAGTTCCCAATGCTTTTCCATAAGGGGAACCCAGGGGTCACAAAGATGCTGCAGGCTGGGTCCAGGGGGATCAGTTCCGGAACACCACAGGCTGGACAAGGAGGAAGACCACTTGCTGCAAGTTGCTGGACCTTCGATCGGATTTCCCAAGGCCTGGGGGCTGCGACTGTACGGGTACCTTCAAGCGTCGGAAATTTTCGTCTGGTTCTCTCGCGGTCAGGGGGGGTTCTCTGGATTTAGGCTGCAGGCGTCGATTTGGCCAGGAGGGGTCAAACCCAGGGTGGAGACAAGGTCTGCATCGCCTGGGGACCTGCTCTGGACTGGTGGGCCACCTGGACTCTGGCCATGGGCGTCAGGTGCAGAGTGGGCAGTACCCGCAGATCCAGGGCAGTTTTGGAGTCCCTTGTGGTGTTTCTTCTGGACAGGCCTGCTGTTCTCCAGAGTTCTTGGCCCTATGGTGGGCAGGCAGTCCTCTGGGACTTTGGAGAAGTCACTGGTCGAGAAGGATGCTTGGCCTTTTTGTAGCAGGGGATTTAGTTGTGTGCTAGGGTGTGCCAAAAGTGGAAGCAATGGTACATTTGTAGGGAAAGAACACTGGTGCTGGGGCCTGGTTAGCAGGGTCTCACAGCACTCTCAGTCAAGTCAGCATCAATTATCAGGCAAAAAGTGTGTGTGGGGGGGGGGGGGGGGGGGAACCAGGCCAAAAGGGGCACTTTCCCAAAGCAGCCCTTCCCAGGGGGCGGCATGGGCAGAGCCACACATATGGATACTAAGTGGAAGGATTTGACATTTATAAGGACTGCTACAAAATAGCGCATATTACACTGAGGCTCCCCCCTCCCAATGACACTTAGCACCAGATGGAGTGATCCATTATAGAATACACAACTGAACTGCTTGACCTGAGGACGCACTGCATTGCCAGCAGAATTACCCAATATCCCAGCTGTCCCAGCGCTATGGAAGGTACCACATATAGAAATATATATGGACCACATGCAGCCCACACCTGCAGCAATGGCCACTGCACCCCTAGTCCAATAGTTGACATCATGAATTCCCTGTTTGGATGCCTCGCCCGCTGCGAAGGTTTCACCCAGTTTGACATTCCCTTACTACCCTCCTCTCTTAAGATATGTGACCCTTCCTCATCCAGACGGAAACCTACGGAGTCATTTGCGAGGTTGGAGCACACAACCTTGTGCAAGCAGTCAGAAACAAGAGTGGGGGCACACAGGAGGGCTCCCCATTTTACCCCCCCTTGAGCAAATCCACATCAGCCCGATGAACACACCTACAGTAGTCCACTTCCTCACTCTGAACGTAAGGGACATGCAGACCGCGTGGAAGAGCTACACAGTCTACTCCTATATCCGGCGCCAGAGCACCAACAAAATATTAATACAAAAGACACACATCACTGTGGAGGAGGCATCAAGGCTCCGCCACCGCTGGCACGGAATTCTCCATGTTACCACCTATTCTGCATTTGCGCGTGGGGCCATGATCTGGGTGCGGCCAGACTTCCCATTTCAAGTACTAGGGGTCACAATCGATACCAAGGGTAGCTTTGCATTGTTAGAGAGCTGACTAAACAGAAAACCACTCTTAATAGGCAGTATATATGCCAACACAGATCAGCAACTCCTCCAGGGCCGCCTGACGACGCACCATGTCCATTAGAAACATCTCCTATGACTCTTGGGGGGTTGACTTCAACATTGTCCTGGAAACCTCCCTGGACAGGTCCCAACTACCCCTGCCCCACACACTACCCTGTCATCAAGCAGCACACCTCACAGCCTGGGCTGAGCAGTGGCCCTTCAGATATCTGGCGCATGTTGCACCCAGCTGATAAACTTTACTTCTTCTATTCCATACCCCACCACCTTTATATCCGGTTGGACCGCTTCCTGATCTCTCATGCTATACTTCCCCTGGCAATGCATGCAGACTTCCAAGATAGAATCACAGTGGACCATTCCGTCCATGTGGTGTACCTGCACTGGTTGACCCGCAAACCTTGCCCCCCTCTGGCGCCAACATTGTGGGGAGTAATGCTATAGAAGGGACTCCTTTTTTCACATTAGGTGTATGCATCAAAGAAGTCATGGATGTCCGCAGAACACTAGAACATGATTTGGGAGAGTCGGAGGCACGCCTGGCTGAACTGTACAGGTACCCTGACCTTCAAACGGACATCATCATGCAGCGAATTCGGGCAAGTGAAGGGCTTGCCACTCAAATGGAGCACTTACAACGCATCAAATTTACAGCCCGAGCAGAGAGGGTACATCAGGAGTGGGACAAGGACAGATGACTACTGGCCTGGCTGGGACGGCAAGATACAAACACAACCTAGAATTACAGAAATACACTATCAGTCAGGGGAGATATTAAGAAAACCAGGACTCGATCTAGCAAGAATTTGCGCAATACTATGCACAAATATATGAGCCCCAACTGCAGCACCTACCCAGGCCGTCACTGACTTCCTGTCACAAATGACCATCCCATGTATCCCTGCAGCTACCAGGAGTGATGTAGTTACTGCAATTATGGAACTAGAGGTCTTTCAAGCAATCAGACTTGGCCAGAAATAAATCCCCAGGCTTAGATGGTCTGCTGCTGGAGTTTTACTCCACATTTGCAACTAAACTAGCCCTGCGGCTTGTGGCGGTCAATAATGAAGCATTATAAAGGGCACCCTGCCTGGAACGCTCCAGGAATTGCTCCTTACCTCTAGCCTCAAGCCTCATAGATACCTGACTTCCTTGAGTTCCTACAGGCTGATAGTCATTCTGGGGGCAGACTACAAAATATTAGGCAAGTCGTTTCACACAAATAATCCCCACCCTAGTACATGAAGACCAAAATGGATTTGTCCCGGGGTGAAATACCTCACATAATCTCCGCCACCTTTTCACATATAGGATCAGCTCTTCGATTCCTTCCCACATGCAGTAGCACTCATTTTAAATGTGGAGAAGGCATTTGATACGCTATCATGGGATTACTTCTTCCAGGTGTTGACTCGCATGGGTGTGGGAGAACGCCTGTTGGCATATACCTGCCTCCTCTTCAATGCACCTTCCTCCTGGGTCCGGTTGGGTCCTTTAGTCTCCAATTCGTTCCTAGTTGAGTGAGGAACCCACCAAGGTTGCCCATTATCCCCCTCCTGGTTGCACTGTTGATGGAGCCTGTGGCGATCCGACTGTGACAGGAGGGAGGCCGCTGGGGCATTCCACTGGTTGACCGGGTGCATGTGACCTCTTGTATGCAGATGATATACTGGTGTACTGCCGGAATGTCAATATGCCCCTCAGCCCACTATACAACACATTGGAGGAATGTGCTGCCGCCTTGGGCTTGCGAATCAATTGGGCCAAGTCAGTGATCTACCCTTTCCATCCAAAGACCCCACGCCCTGTCTTCAGCTAGGCTTTGCCTAGCTTCTGTGGGGGCCACAATGGTGGTTCAATAGATCGGCATCCGCCTATATGAAACCCCGGAGGACCTATATGAGGGGGATCTACTTCGAGCAATTTCAGGCATCAGAGCACAGATGGCAATCTGACAGACCATCCCCCTAACCCCACTGGAAGGATAGCCCTCACGAAAATGCTTATCCTCCCTAGATTGTTATATTTCTTTGAGAACCTCCCAGTTGTCCCCCACCGTGCCTTCTTCAGAGAGCTGGATATGTTGATGGGAACTCTAATCTGGGGCAGACAGCGACATGGAGTGGCAAGTTCGAAGCTGCAACTCCCCGAGACCGAGGCGAGCTGGAAGCCCCGATGTTTGAGGCTTACTTTCTAGCTGTGCAGCTCCAATGGCTGTCACGGTGGACAGCTGGCCGCTATATGGGCGAGGCTGCCAGTCCCCAGGGCCCTCTTAACACAATCACCATTCGCAGCCTCTTGTTCCCCAGGCTGACACCCACCACCTCCTGGCCGCTGCAGATCTCAGTGGCCTGTGCCTGCATGCTACTAATATATAGACTCTCCCAAGACCAACCAGGATATGCACCTAATGTTCCATTGGTGGGACTGCTCCGGCCCCCAGGCCACTACACAGCGCACCACTTAGCAAAGTGGACAGCAAATGACATTACAACAATGGGAGACCCATAGCTTGATGGCCGCTTACTCACATTTGACCAGCTCATGGAGAATAATAATATATATCACCAGGGCAATTTTTCACCCATCGACAACTATGCACTACTATACGGACACTCTGGGGACAAGCGGAGACTGAACCACAGCAACACCCCATCATACAAACAATATACACCATGGGTCCTGGTCGCTACCTCATTACCTGTCTATAAAGAGCCATACTTGACGTTCACTGTGTAACAATAGACCCACTCAGACGTCGACAGGAGACGAACCACAGCAGGAAACTAAGAGGTAGGGAATGGGAAACCGCACTGTCCCGTCCTAAGAAAGTCTCCTGCAACTTGTTTTCAGAATATACAGTTTTATCTCCTACACAGAGCATACCTTACCCCGCCCATCTCAATAAGTAGTATCCCACGGCACATCTCACATGCCCACACTGTCCCCAAGAAGAGGCAGATCTTCACCACATGCTTTAGGATTGCCCGACACTTCATCCTTATTGGTCCACAATACACATTACCCTGACAGGGACTATTGGAACTACCTGACTTGAACAAATGGGAGGCCAGGACCCTAAGCATTTTCAAATGGAAGAAAACACTAAGTGCGGTCTCGCTTCGTTGCGTTGACCCTCCTTGCTGGCAGTCCGCAAGATCATTCTACATTGGCAATCACCTGTACCGCCTCTAGTGGAGGCCTGGATGGGGGCCATGATTAAATGGGGAGTGGTGGAGGCATGAAGACGAGGTGTGGGGCCTCCGTCGCCACCCCATCTCACAATATTGGGTGACGATTCTCGCCCATTTCAGGCATCACTCCTGTGATGATACCAGACCTCCATAAGCTGTGATATCTATAGGGACAGGACACATTGCTAGTCTTAGTGGCATCCAAATATTACCGCTACGCAATAAGAGAAGCAGACCCCCATATCCTTTAGGGGACCTCCCGCTTCTGCTCTGATTGATGCTAGCACCCCTAGCTAATGTGCCCCCCACCCACACTCCTGCACACATCATAATGAAAACCTACAACCTGCGATGAGGTGCTGACTTTGCCCTGTATGTCCATGACCAGTTAACATCCGTTTCCCTTACTCCCAACTAGTTCTGTGACCCTTGAGGCATGCATATTGTTCATACCTCGACGTGCACTCCCACATTATTTAGTACACACTCACAAAACATCGCGCAGCAATGCTATTGCACAGATTTTACTTGTTGCTATGTGGAAAGGAGCGTATACCCGCCTTCCCACCTAAAAATGCGAAGTACTCAACTGTTTAGAATTTAACTGTTTCATGCCAAATGTTTGAACCTTGTTTAAATAAAGCAATACAAATCAGTTAAAAAAAATATACGAAGAACAGTTGGTTGAATTTAGCAGTTTTAAACGTAGCCTTCTTCAGATTACTTACCTGGGAGGTCTGATATCCAGGCAGGATGCTAAACATACGATTTGTCTACAATGCACACCTGCCCAGCTCCCATGAGTTGCCCCATCGCCATTTGTCCTGATTGTTCAATTGTAAAAATTAACGAGATCAATATATATCGAACAACAAGCACTATGGGTAGTTTTCGCTTTCTAGACACAAATATTGTGCATGCATATGGTATTCATACCTAGTAAAACCAAATCAGCAATATTAACGGCTGTCATAGGTACACACTGTAAATGATGAACATTATTACATTGTGGTGCACATTATAATACTAGATCTTAACACATTTTTAAGCATATATGTGCATCTTCTTAACTGTTCTAATATGCTTGAGGTACCATACCTCTGCAATCATGCAGGTTTCACTTAAACCAGTAGCTGCACTTTATTTATCATCGTTTGCACTTGATACCTGTAAACAAATACTGTGTTGGTCAAAATATATCAGTCTGCTTTAAAGGTCCACAGGCTTGCTACAAGGCTGAACTATGTTCTTTTTCCAAACATGTATAACCACCTTCAAAGCTAATTTGCTACAACACTAGGTTTTTAAAATACACTTTCTGCTCATCCATTGTATGTTTTTTGTCATTTCAGAAGTACTCCAAAACAAATCTCCTCTTCCGCCTTGAAAGTTGACAATCAAAAAATCCAAGGCACACGTGTAAATAAAGAAATAGTGTCCATGTCCTTAAAGTATATCCAGTCTTCTTTTTAATTCAGGATTGTTCCAACAGTCTAAAGCAAACAGCCAACAGATGTTTCTTTGTGTGAGAATTTGTTCGCAATAACTTCCTCAGGGCGGTAAACAATACAATGGTCCATATTTACACATATAAATTCCAATTATCTGCGAATTGGCAGGATTGTAACAAATTAACCCATCACCATCATGAAAACTGTGCTCCTATTTATAACAAGCAATAATAACTCAAATGGGTGTACCCAAAGTTTAGAGTGATTGGTATCCCACGGCTTGAAAATAGCCCACCTAAGCATCCCAATACAATTTTAACCCACAATCAGTGAAATAGTGAGAAGATCATTTGTCCAAATAATATAATTTAATACTGATAATGTTGGAAAATGAAGAAAGACATCCCCTATGTGACATGCTGCCCCTCACACCCGCAAAGTCAAAGCAGTTTCATCAGAAAAGTTAGATGAAAACATGTATATCATAACCCTAAAGTATCACCAAGTTGTTTGAAAGAATGTCACCATTAAGCCAGAGCCCAAAACACCATAATGTATATCTCTAAGATCATTACCGTTATTATTATAGTCAAAGTATGTCATGAGGCTAAAAATACAAACTAGGCACGAGATTCCAATTCAATCATCTGCATGGGTAAAAAAACATGGCATAAACCAACAAAGCTACTGTTAGAACAAGCAGGGCATATACCTAAAGTTACCCAATCATCATATATGACCCACCGTGAAGTAAAACAGATCAGAAATGGAAAACAGGAGTTCTCCTATCACTCCCGAACAGCGTGTACGTGAAAACTGAATCTCCCGATTCGAAAAAAACCAGAGTTAAATCCCGGCGGCCCGAGATAGAAAGAGGACTAGCGGTAGAAAAAGGACTAGTGGTCCCTGAGTTTGAGCGCCATGTTAGTAGTGTTAAATAATAGAAATTGGGTCGGGTTAACCCACCATGCTTGTAATCAATCAAATGTGTGTAGAATGAAAGGTCAAAAAAAGGGGTAAGTAACCTAGACTTCCACAGTAAAATAGATAACTTAAGAAATCTCCGTGTACAAATAATGTAACATCAAAAGAAATTTATTACATCATATATTTCTTTTAACACGTTATTCCGGAAATCTGCATGTAAATTTCTTTTAAACATGTCATTCTGTATATCCAAATTGCATTCATCTAGATAGGTGCTACTATTTAAAACCAGTGAAGGTGCTGAGGTGCAAGTGAGTGAAGGTGATATATACAGTATGTGCAAGAAGTGGTCAGAAGTAAATTATGGAATTGCAGTGGCTCCTGTGGTCCAGGAAGCCCGGAAGTCACAAATAATTTTTTGTATTCGTATAATCCACTCTTTAGGTTATGTCGACGTTTCGACCCCGAATTGGAGGTAAATCAAGGAGGGGTCATCATCAGGACAACAAATTTTTATTGGTAGCACCTAAGGGTAGTATGAATCACTAAATTAGTTGGGGATTGATTAATCTTTGTGTAACAGAAAAATCGGTGGTTTAGGGAACAAAACTCACCTAGAATCCAGTGTGCGAAACACCATCTGGTGGTAAATGTCATCTACAGAAATTGTGGATGTCCCAGGGTCAGGAGGTCTAAACTTATCCCGTGGAGGGTCACAGTACCATGGAGCGCCAATAGTATATAGGGCTCAAGTGGTCTGAAAGCATGGGAAAGTATTCAATAAATCTCTGAGTAGGGATAATGCGATCTGTCTATAAGGAAACTTATATGCACTTACGGATATAATGTTGGTCCCAGGATTACTTGCTGGTCAAATTACCAGGAGTGCCGGAATCATCGGAGGCTCAGGGTATCTATAACACAGGAGGGCTGAATGCAAAGTGAGGGCGGTCATCAAGGCGAAAAAGGGATAAATAATAAACCCACACCGAGTGTCCTACTTATTACTGGTGTCACAACCATCTAGCAGACGTTCGTTGTGCAATCGGGACCTTCGTCCAAAATAATTTGAAGATTGCTCAGAGCGTACACAATGTATTGCGTAACATGAAGCCGCCGCACGTCGTGTGTGCGATTCGTATAGGCAATGCTGCGCCTCCAATTTGGAGCAAGCATAAAAGGTGGTGATTGGTTTCAGCTTCGGCCAATTACGGGGCAATCTGTTTTTGTGTTCCTTAATTTCTCCTTTAGGTACTGGGATTAGCAGTGCTGAATTCAAAAAGGAATCGGAGGGCTCCTCAGAAGTGTCATAGTGTTCCTTACCATGACACTAAACTACTGTATAACAACCAAATGTCAATTTTGGAAGTTAATTCATGAACAGATGTGAAGTATGTTTATTGAAAGTTAATGGGATGTTGTAGTCTCTAAATATTTTTAAGTCACATATTTCAATTATATGGCCTATGACAAGTGAGGATTGGAATGGTGGCCTATATGTGTGGCTGTATCTACCAAGTTTAAGACATAAAACAGTACTCAAGTCGTCTTCCCAAATTATGTGCGTTGTGGAAAGTGCAAGACATTTAAATTTTGCTAAAGAAAAGCTGTTTTAGAGCCATTAAAACTGAGAAAGGCAAATGAGTCCCTAAATAATCTGCCCGTTCTTATGTCTGTCAATGAACCACTTGTGGAGAATAAAAATGAATGACTAAGTATGATCACCACCCCTTTTGAAAATGATGTATTTGATGAGAAATACACAAATGCCCCAACTGCCGGCAAAGGTTTTGTTACCTCTAACATGAAGATATGTCTCTCAGATCACAGTGGTATCAAACTGATGTCTATCTAAGTAAGCTAACACTAGCCACCTTCCTTTCTTGAGGTTAATTAATCTACGTATCATCCAATTTAGGACTTTTAACCGGGCACTGTTCCCAACGCATGCCTGTGGCTTTTATGCTTCTGTTCATTCTTATTTCTGGCTGTTAGGTGAGTCATGCACATGTAGTTTGTTTTTGTGTTGAGTATTATATTGTGGAAGAGATAAGTATGTGTAAATTTACCAACAACCCCCCCGCCCCACAATGTCTCCAATTGTCAGTGAAATATCTCTCATATCCAATAACAACCACGAAACACCTTCACAACATCACTCGGTCATTAATGCGCTTCATGCTCGTGAGGAGGCGGGGCAGACGTGCACAGTGTACGAGGGTTACTTTATGATCATTAAACTACAATGATAGAGGGTCATGACTTTTCTTTATAAACTATGCCTCGTCTAGCATTTGTTTTACTCAGTCTAAATCAGCATTACAGTAGTGGCATAAGTGATAGACCACTGACTGAGCCCAGCTTTACATGTTTAATTTATCAGCATTTAGTTCACCTTTACTAGGGCCAAAGGGTGGGCCTGTCCACTCCTGTCAGAGGCTGGGCCACGCCTCTAACTTAAAGTACAAAATGTACTGTTATTAACTTTCCCCCAGTTTTCTTTCCTTCTGGCTCTGCTGTTCCACTTAAGGGGTGCACTAATGTTTGGTGACCACTTGCTGCTGGGCCTACATTTTCTTTTCACAGAGAGCTCATATAGTACAGTGGAAAGCAGATAATGGGCAAAAGGAAGGGTGTGGCTGTTGCCTTTAGCTCTCCAATGACAAACAAGGGTTTAAAATCAGCGGGGGGGACTCTGTAATAAACAGAATCGATGACCTATTGGAAAAAGTTGAGGAGATACTAAACCCTGCCACTGCACCCACAAATCCACCTTTACCAGTGGTACCTTCAACCCCTGTCCAATAAAATAAAATTAATTTAAAAAAAAAAAAAATCAAATTAAGGAAGAAGGTGTTGGACATGTTTACTAACAGGAAGACCCTTGACTTTACTCCTGTTAAAAACTGCCGGACCTCAGCTATTGATGACCTGAGCATTGGGGGAACTTCACAGACTCTGGTCAATAGGGATGTACGTGAAAATAGATTTTATGTACTAAGCTCTCTAGGGGGTGAGGAGTCTAGAAGGCAGGGGAGGGCTACCCTTGGTCAGCAAATTATGCCTAGGTCAATTACTGATGCCAACAAATTGTTGGAGATGATTGTGGGGCTGAAGGAAGTGGAACAGGATTTGAAATTGGTCATTTCCTAATCAATAAAGTGATCCATTGGTTCTGGAATGTCAAAAAGTCCCACTTGCTAATTAGGAGCGACATCTTGAGAGTTGAGCAGATTGTGTTCCCTCTGAATCCCTGTCATCTGGTGAGAGGGACCCAGAAGGAACAACTACTGGTTGATGGTCTCCTAACTGTGGATGCCCGAAGAATCTGCACTGCTGGCTCCCAAATAAAGATTAAATACAGGGAAGGTACAGATTGCCCATATGTATCAAGATTTGACGACAAAGTTCCATCATCAGAGTAGGTTGGGTGAAAGTGATTGACAGGGCACCACTGATATCGAGTTTAAGTCTGTTGACTATCATTCTTTCATAGGGAGTGGGGTGCGAGATCTAGAGTCCACGGATGGCTTGAGACCTCACACACCCTATGCACCTGAAGGAAACTGCAAAACAACCACAGCAAGTGTGTCTGGTCAACTGACAGTGAGGGGCAAGTCTTCATATGGCCACTGATGGGTTGGTTAGAGATTGCACCCAGGAGATTGCTAGCGCTCTGGGTGGGCAGGAAGCTTCCATAGCTACCACCTCCAACTTGTCAAAATTGCTTTCTTGGAATTTGGCTGGTATTGGGACTAAGCTGGGTGATTCTAAGTGGGGGTGGTTTATAGGTCCAGAAGACCTGGAGCACAACCCTGGTAGTTGGGAATGGGTACTCCTCTTTCTGTATTGATGCTATCCAGTCACCCAGGGGAAGACCGTCAGGTGGTTTAGCAATATGGGTGAGGGCAGACCTTCAATGAGTAGTAAGGGAACTACCACTTAAGTCCTGGGATGTGCAAGCAGTGCGGGTGGACTTGCATTGTGGCATTTTATTACTTTTCTTCAATGTGTACAATCTGAAATAGTGAAATGGACCCCCAGGGCTGCAGAGCTACTGGCACGCTCTTTAAAAATTCACCTCAGGGATGTAAATGGCAGGTCTAGGTAAGGGCAAAGACACATACAACCGAGCTGGCCACTCTAGCCGGACTGACTATTTCTTAAGTCGGACTGGGTGGCCATTCATCCATGATATGGTAGTAGTCGAACTGATCAATAGCAATTATAATGCCATTAGTATGTCAATGTTGGGCTCGCTAGCTCAAGCCCCAAATAGCAAAGGCCACATCCAAGAAGGGATGTTGTGCTTTCTAATAATGGACAGGCTATTAGGAAAGGATGGTTGAAAAACACCAAGATGCCTTGGAGGAAGTGGTTAACATGGCCAAAGAACAGCTACTGATATTGGAAGGACCACTGGTGAGAAATATTGATTCACGGTGTAGGAAGGTAGCCTCTTTCTAGCCTTGTTACCCCCACTTTTGGCCTGTTTGTGAGTATATGTCAGGGTGTTTTTACTGTCTCACTGGGATCCTGCTAGCCAGGGCCCAGTGCTCATAGTGAAAACCCTATGTTGTCAGTGTGTTTGATATGTGTCACTGGGATCCTGCTAGCCAGGACCCCAGTGCTCATAGGTTTGTGGCCTATAAGTGTTCCCTGTGTGGTCCCTAACTGTATCACTGAGGCTCTGCTAACCAGAACCTCAGTGTTTATGCTCTCTCTGCTTTTAAAATTGTCACTGCAGGCTAGTGACTAATTTTACCAATTCTCATTGGCACACTGGAACACCCTTATAATTCCCTTGTATATGGTACTTAGGTACTCAGGGTATTGAGGTTCCAGGAGATCCCTATGGGCTCCAGCATTTCTTTTGCCACCCATAGGGAGCTCAGACAATTCTTACACAGGACTGCCACTGCAGCCTGAGTGAAATAACGTCCACGTTATTTCATAGCCATTTTACACTGCGCTTAAGTAACTCATAAGACACCTATATGTCTAACCCTCACTTGGTGAAGGTTAGGTGCAAAGTTACTTAGTGTGTGGGCACCCTGGCACTAGCCAAGGTGCCCCCACATTGTTCAGGGCAAATTCCCCAGACTTTTGGAGTGCGGGGACACCATTACACGTGTGCACTACATATAGGTCAATACCTATATGTAGCGTCACCATGGTAACTCCGAACATGGCAGGGTGCACTATACCACAGGTGAGGGCATAGGTGCATGAGCACTATGCCCCTACAGTGTCTAAACAAAACCTTAGACATTGTAAGTGCAGGGTAGCCATAAGAGTATATGGTCTGGGAGTCTGTCAAAAACGAGCTCCACAGCTCCATAATGGCTACACTGAATACTGGGAAGTTTGGTATCAAACTTCTCAGAATAATAAACCCACACTGATGCCAGTGTTGGATTTATTATAAAATGCACACAGAGGGCATCTTAGAGATGCCCCCTGTATTTTACCCAATTGTTCAGTGCAGGACTGACTGGTCTGTGCCAGCCTGCTGCTGAGAGACGAGTTTCTGACCCCATGTGGTGAGGGCCTTTGTGCTCTCTGAGGACAGAAACAAAAGCCTGCTCTGGGTGGAGGTGCTTCACACCTCCCCCCTACAGGAACTATAACACCTAGCAGTGAGCCTCAAAGGCTCAGGCTTCGTGTTACAATGCCCCAGGGCACTCCAGCTAGTGGAGATGCCCGCCACCTGGACACAGCCCCCACTTTTGGCGGCAAGTCCAGGAGAGATAATGAGAAAAACAAGGAGGAGTCACCCACCAGTCAGGACAGCCCCTAAGGTATCCTGAGCTGAGGTGATCCCTGCCTTTAGAAATCCTCCATCTTGATTTTGGAGGATTTCCCCAATAGGAATAGGGATGTGCCCCCCTCCCCTCAGGGAGGAGGCACAAAGAGGGTGTAGCCACCCTCAAGGACAGTAGTCACTGGCTACTGCCCTCCCAGACCTAAACACACCCCTAAATTCAGTATTTAGGGGCTCCCCAGAACCTAGGAAAGTAGATTCCTGCAACCTAAGAAGAAGACTGCTAAGCTGAAAAACCCTGCAGAGAAGACGGAGACACCAACTGCTTTGGCCCCAGCTCTACCGAACCTGTCTCCCCACTTCAAAAGACACTGCTCCAGCGACGCTCTCCCCAGGGACCAGCGACCTCTGAACCCTCAGAGGACTGCCCTGCATCTAGAAGGAACAAGAACTCCAGAGGACAGCGGCTCTGTTCACCCAAGACTGCGACTTTGCTACAAAGAAGCAACTTTGAAACAACTTGCGTTTCCCGCCGGAAGCGTGAGACGACACTCTGCACCCGACGCCCCCGGCTCGACTTGTGGAGAACAATCACTTCAGGGAGGACTCCCCGGCGACTGCGAGACCGTGAGTAGCCAGAGTTGCCCCCCCTGAGCCCCCACAGCGATGCCTGTAGAGGGAATCTCGAGGCTCCCCGGACCGCGACTGCCTGCTTCTAAGAACCCGACGCCTGGTAGGGACACTGCACCCGCAGCCCCCAGGACCTGAAGGATCCGACCTTCAGTGCAGGAGCGACCCCCAGGTGGCCCTCTCTCTTGCCCAGGTGGTGGCTACCCCAAGGAGGCCCCCCTTGCCTGCTTGCATCACTGAAGAGACCCCTTGGTCTCCCATTGAAACCTATTAAAAACCTGAAGTGTGTTTGCACACTGCATCCAGCCGGCCCGTGCTGCTGAGGGTGTACTTTCTGTGTGGACTTGTGTCCCCCCCCCCGGTGCCCTACAAAACCCCCCTGGTCTGCCCTCCGAAGACGCGGGTACTTACCTGCTGGCAGACTGGAACCGGGGCACCCCCTTCTCCATTGAAGCCTATACATTTTGGGCACCACTTTGACCTCTGCACCTGACCGGCCCTGAGCTGCTGGTGTGGTAACTTTGGGGTTGCTCTGATCCCCCAACAGTGGGCTACCTTGGACCCAAAATTGAACCCCGTAGGTGGTTTACTTACCTGCAAAAACTAACAAACTCTTACTCCCCCCAGGAACTGTTGAAAATTGCACTGTCTAGTTTTTAAATAGCTATATGTGATTTATGTGAAAACTGTATATGCTATTTTGCTAATTCAAAGTTCCTAAAGTACCTACCTGCAATACCTTTCATTTGCCTATTACATGTAAATCTTGAACCTGTGGTTCTTAAAATAAACTAAGAAAATATATTTTTCTATACAAAAACCTATTGGCCTGGAATTGTCTTTTAGTGTGTGTTCCTCATTTATTGCTTGTGTAGGTACAACAAATGCTTAACACTATTCCTTTGATAAGCCTACTACTCGACCACACTACCACAAAATAGAGCATTAGTATTATCTCTTTTTGCCACTATCTTACCTCTAAGAGGAACCCTTGGACTCTGTGCATACTATTCCTTACTTTGAAATAGTGCATACAGAGCCAACTTCCTACATTGGTGGATCAGCGGTGGGGTACAAGACTTTGCATTTGCTGGACTACTCAGCCAATACCTGATCACACGACTAAATTCCAAAAATTGTCATTAGAAACTGATTTTTGCAATTTGAGCTATTTTTCTAAATTTTTAAAATTCCTGCTAGGGCCTTGTGTTAGTCCCTGTTAGCATTTCTTTTAGAGTTTAAAAGTTTTGTAAAAGTTTGAATTAAGTTCTAGAGATAGTTTTAGATTCTTAAAAAGTATTCCAACTTTTGGAAACAAAATGTCTACTGCAGAAGAGACAGTGGTGGAGCTCAACCTCACACCTTACCTGCGTCTTAGGATGTCAGAGTTAAGGACTCTCTGCAGAATCAAAAAAAATAAAAACTGGATCAAACCCTATGAAAGTACAGCTCCAGGAGCTCTTGGCAGAGTTTGCTAAAAACAACCCCTCTAATGATCCCCTCACAGAGAGGGAAGCTAGTGATGTGGAGGAGAATTTCCCCTCTCCAGTCCTAGTTAGGGAGAACAGGGTCCCTCAAACCCTGACTCCAAATGTGATAGTCAGAGATGCTGCTTTTCTCACAGGAGGGTCCAGCACCTCTGGAATCACTGAGGATAGCCTCAGTGAAGATGACCTACTGTTAGCCAGGATGGTCAAAAGATTGGCTTTAGAGAGACAGCTCCTAGCCATAGAAAGGGAAAGACAAGAGATGGGTTTTGGTCCCATCAATGGAAGCAGCAACATAAATAGGGTCAGAGATTCTCCTGACATGTCGAAATCCCAAAAGGGATTGTAACTAAATATGAAGATGGTGATGACATCACCAAATGGTTCACAGCTTTTGAGAGGGCTTGTCCAACCAGAAAAGTAAACAGATCTCACTGGGGTGCTCTCCTTTGGGAAATGTTCACTGGAAAGTGTAGGGATAGACTCCTCACTCTCTCTGGTAAAGATGCAGAATCTTATGACCTCATGAAGGCTACCCTGATTGAGGGCTTTGGATTCTCCACTGAGGAGTACAGGATTAGGTTCAGGGGGGCTAAAAAATCCTCGAGCGAGACCTGGGTTGATTTTGTAGACTACTCAGTGAAAACACTGGATGGTTGGGTAACTGGAAATGAAGTGCATGACTATGTTGGGCTTTATAATTTGTTTATGAAAGAACACATTTTAAGTAACTGCTTCAATGAAAAGTTGCATCAGTATCTGGTAGACCTAGGTCCAATTTCTCCCCAAGAATTGGGAAAGAAGGCAGACCACTGGGTCAAGACTAGGGTAACCAAAACTTCCACTGGGGGTGACCAAAAGAAAGGGGTTACAAAGCCTCCCCAGGAGAAAGTGGGTGACACCAGAAATAAAGAAAAAGAGTCTTCTGTAGGCCCCCAAAAACCAGACCAGGTGGGTGGGTCCCAAGACACAACCCAAAACAAAGGTGGGTACCAGGGTAAGAACTGGGATGCCACTAAGGCACGGTGCCACAACTGTAGACAGACAGGGCACCGCACCAAGGACACTTCTTGTCCCAAAAACAAACCCCCTAGCAAAATCACAGGGGTGACCAGTGTAGCCATTGGGGATGACTCCTCAGATGAGGAGGTCTTCATAGCCTTCAACTGGAAAAAGGGCCCAACAGGTGAGTTGGAGATTCCAGAGGGAAGTAGACACTTCCACCACCTACTGGTGAATGGAATCCCAGCCACTGCCCTGAGAGACACTTGTGCCAGTTACACTATTGTGCATGACAGGCTGGTGTTCTCAAACCAGTACATCCCAGGTGAGACTGCCAGTGTAAGAGTTAGCCCGACAGGGTCACTGATAGGCCTGTGGCTTTTGTGCCCATAGAAGTGGGTGGGACTTTTAGCTGGAGAAGGGTGGTAGTCAGTACAGACCTCCCCGTTGATTGTCTCCTTGGAAATGACTACCCAGAGGTTAGTCAGAGCCCAAGAGAGGAACTGGTCCAGTGCCAGTCCTCTCCCAAGGATTCTGGAGGTGCTACCCCTGCAGTAACTGCAAGTAGGCCCCAGAAGAAAAAGAAAAGAAAACAGAGTAGGAAAGGTGGACAACCTTTAGACAAGGTTCCAGCAAGCCAAGGAGATTCTGCTCCAGTAGGGGAGAACTCCAAAAGTGGCACTGGTAAAGTCCAACCTGACCCACAAGAAGTCCTGGCTAGTCAGAAAACTGTTAAACCTGAGTGGGTGACTCCTCAGTTAACAGAAGAAAGAGTGGAAGAAGGGTGTTTACTATAAGATGTAGTAACCCCCCACTTTTACACAGCAGACAGGCACCCTGAACCCAAAGAAGCCTGTAACTTAGCTCTTTCCCTTGCAGGTGAAGAGCTAAAGGTGTGGTTCTGGGCACTGACAGCTGGCAGTGGCCTCTGCTGGGTGTTAGCCTTTATGGCTGCACTATCCTTGGCGTGGTGGTCTGACCCCATGCCAAATAGTAAGTTAGGCCCCCTGACCCTGTTGGTCATGGTGGGGTTACTCCAGCTCTGGGTAACCTCTTTGGGTAAGCTAGGGGTGACCCTGGCTAAGATAAGATTAGCAGAGGTGGATACCTCTAACCCCAAAATAGAGAGAATGGGTGAAGACATTAAAAGCACAGACAAGAGGCAATTTAGACTAGGTCCTATCACTGTGCAAGTGGGTCAGTTCCCCAGAGGGAATGACCTGAACAGGAGGATGTAAGGCAGAGTAGGCCCTGCAACAAACCAGCCTATTTCCTCTACTCTTCCTCGCCTGACAGACTAGGAAGACTCTCCCAGCTTTGGCTGAGTCTCCTGGCCTGTGGGCTGGGGGGGGCTGTGTAAGGAAATGGCTCCCTGTTGCAGTTACCCCCCACTTTTTGCCTGATACTGATGCTGACTTGACTGAGAAGTGTGCTGGGACCCTGCTAACCAGGCCCCAGCACCAGTGTTCTGCCACCTAAAATGTACCATTGTCTCCACAATTGGCACAACCCTGGCACCCAGGTAAGTCCCTTGTAACTGGTACCCCTGGTACCAAGGGCCCTGATGCCAGGGAAGGTCTCTAAGGGCTGCAGCATGTCTTATGCCACCCTAGGGACCCCTCACTCAGCACAGACACACTGCTTGCCAGCTTGTGTGCGCTGGTGGGGAGAAAATGACTAAGTCGACATGGCACTCCCCTCAGGGTGCCATGCCAACCTCACACTGCCATTGGCATAGGTAAGCCACCCCTCTAGCAGGCCTTACAGCCCAAAGGCAGGGTGCACTATACCACAGGTGAGGGCATAGGTGCATGAGCACTATGCCCCTACAGTGTCTAAACAAAACCTTAGACATTGTAAGCGCAGGGTAGCCATAAGAGTATATGGTCTGGGAGTCTGTCAAAAACGAACTCCACAGCTCCATAATGGCTACACTGAATACTGGGAAGTTTGGTATCAAACTTCTCAGAATAATAAGCCCACACTGATGCCAGTGTTGGATTTATTATAAAATGCACACAGAGGGCATCTTAGAGATGCCCCCTGTATTTTACCAAATTGTTCAGTGCAGGACTGACTGGTCTGTGCCAGCCTGCTGCTGAGAGACGAGTTTCTGACCCCATGTGGTGAGGGCCTTTGTGCTCTCTGAGGACAGAAACAAAAGCCTGCTCTGAGTGGAGGTGCTTCACACCTCCCCCCTGCAGGAACTGTAACACCTAGCAGTGAGCCTCAAAGGCTCAGGCTTCGTGTTACAATGCCCCAGGGCACTCCAGCTAGTGGAGATGCCCGCCCCCTGGACACAGACCCCACTTTTGGCGGCAAGTCCAGGAGAGATAATGTTAAAAACAAGGAGGAGTCACCCACCAGTCAGGACAGCCCCTAAGGTGTCCTGAGCTGAGGTGATCCCTGCCTTTAGAAATCCTCCATCTTGATTTTGGAAGATTCCCCCAATAGGAATAGGGATGTGCCCACCTCCCCTCAGGGAGGAGGCACAAAGATGGTGTAGCCACCCTCAAGGACAGTAGCCACTGGCTACTGCCCTCCCAGACCTAAACACACCCCTAAATTCTGTATTTAGAGCTCCCCAGAACCTAGGAAAGTAGATTCCTGCAACCTAAGAAGAAGAGGACTGCTAAGCTGAAAAACCCTGCAGAGAAGACGGAGACACCAACTGCTTTGGCCCCAGCTCTACCGGCCTGTCTCCCCACTTCTAAAGACACTGCTCCAGCGACGCTCTCCTCAGGGACCAGCGACCTCTGAAGCCTCAGAGGACTGCCCTGCTTCTAGAAGGAACAAGAACTCCAGAGGACAGCGGCTCTGTTCACCCAAGACTGCAACTTTGCTACAAAGAAGCAACTTTGAAACAACTTGCGTTTCCCGCCGGAAGCGTGAGACGACACTCTGCACCCGACGCCCCTGGCTCGACTTGTGGAGAACAATCACTTCAGGGAGGACTCCCCGGCGACTGCGAGACCGTAAGTAGCCAGAGTTGCCCCCCTTGAGCCTCCACAGCGACACCTGCAGAGGGAATCCCGAGGCTCCCCCTGACCGCGACTGCCTGCTTCTAAGAACCCGACGCCTGGTAGGGACACTGCACCCGCAGCCCCCAGGACCTGAAGGATCCGACCTCCAGTGCAGGAGCGACCCCCAGGTGGCCCTCTCCCTTGCCCAGGTGGTGGCTACCCCGAGGAGCCCCCCCCCCCCCTTTTCCTGCCTGCATCGCTGAAGAGACCCCTTGGTCTCCCATTGAAACCTATTGAAAACCCGACGCGTGTTTGCACACTGCACCCGGCCGCCCCCGTGCTGCTGAGGGTGTATTTTCTGTGTGGACTTATGTCCCCCCCGGTGCCCTACAAAACCCCCCCAGGTCTGCCCTCCAAAGACGCGGGTACTTACCTGCTGGCAGACTGGAACCGGGGCACCCCCTTCTCCATTGAAGCCTATGCATTTTGGGCACCACTTTGACCTCTGCACCTGACCGGCCCTGAGCTGCTGGTGTGGTAACTTTGGGGTTGCTCTGAACCCCCAACGGTGGGCTACCCTGGACCCAAACTTGAACCCCGTAGGTGGTTTACTTACCTGCAAAAACTAACAAACTCTTACTCCCCCCAGGAACTGTTGAAAATTGCACTATGTGTTTAGTTTTAAAATAGCTATATGTGATTATGTGAAAACTGTATATGCTATTTTGCTAATTCAAAGTTCCTAAAGTACCTACCTGCAATACCTTTAATTTGAAGTATTACATGTAAATCTTGAACCTGTGGTTCTTAAAATAAACTAAGAAAATATATTTTTCTATACAAAAACCTATTGGCCTGGAATTGTCTTTGAGTGTGTGTTCCTCATTTATTGCTTGTGTAGGTACAACAAATGCTTAACACTACTCCTTTGATAAGCTTACTGCTCGACCACACTACCACAAAATAGAGCATTAGTATTATCTCTTTTTGCCACTATCTTACCTCTAAGGGGAACCCTTGGACTCTGTGCATACTATTCCTTACTTTGAAATAGTGCATACAGAGCCAACTTCCTACATCACCCCAATACCATTCTGGTATTGGGGGAACAATTCCATGCATCCCCGGGTCTCCAGCACAGAGCCCGGGTACTGCCAAACTAACTTTCCGGGGTCTCCACTGCAGCTGCAAAACCCTCAGACAGGTTTCTGCCCCCCTGGGGCTTGGGCAGCCCGGTCCCAGGAAGGCAGAACAAAGGATTTCCTCTGAGAGAGGGTGTTACACCCTCTTTCTTTGGAAATAGGTGTGAAGGGCTGGGGAGGAGTAGCCCCCCCCCAGCCTCTGGAAATGCTTTGATGGGCACAGATGGTGGCCATCTCTACATAAGCCAGTCAACACCGGTTCAGGGATCCCCCAGCCCTGCTCTGGCGCGAAACTGGACAAAGGAAAGGGGAGTGACTACTCCCCTGACCCGCACCTCCCAGGGGAGGTGCCCAGAGCTCCTCCAGTGTGCCCCAGACCTCTGCCATCTTGAATGCAGAAGTGTGAGGGCACAATGGACAGCTGTGAGTGGCCAGTGCCAGCAGGTGACGTCAGAGACCCCTCCTGATAGGTGTTTACCTTTCTCAGTAGCCAATCCTCCTCTGTGGGCTATTTAGGGTCTCTCCTGTGGGCATCTCACCACATAACGAATGCAAGAGCTCACCAGAGTTCCTCTGCACTTCCTTCTTTGACTTCTGCCAAGGATCGACCGCTGACTGCTCCAGGACGCCTGCATAACCGCAACAAAGTAGCAAGAAGACTACCAGCAACATTGTAGCGCCTCATCCTGACGGCTTTCTCGACTGTTTCCTGGTGGTGCATGCTTTGAGGGCTGTCTGCCTCCCCCCTCCCCCAAACTGGAAGCCAAGAAGAAATCTCCTGTAGGTCGACAGGATCTTCCCCCTGCTAACGCAGGCACCAATTTTCTGCATCACCGGTCCTCTGGGTCCCCTCTCATCCTGACAAGCATGGTCCCTGGAACACAGGAGCTTGGTCCAAGTGTCTCCCACAGTCCAGTGGCCCTTCTGTCCAAATTTGGTGGAGGTAAGTCCTTGCCTCCCCATGCCAGACAGTAATCCTGTGTACTGCATGAACTGCAGCTGCTCGGGCTTCTGTGAACTTTTGCAATACTTCCTTCGTGCACAGCCTAGCCCAGGTCCCCAGCACTCCGTTCCGCATCGCCCAACTCGCTGAGATGGACTCCGACGTCGTGGGACCCTCCTTTGTGACTCCGAGTCGACCGCTGTCCTCAGATCTTCTAAGTGCCTGTTCAGGTGCTTCTGCGGGTGCTGCCTGCTTCTGTGGGGGCTCTCTGAGTTGCTGAGCGCCCCCTCTGTCTCCTCCTTCAAGGGGCGACCTTCTTGTCCTTCCTGGGCCCCAGCAGCACCCAAAATCCTCAATCGCGACTCTTGCAACTAGCAAGGCTTGTTTGTGGTCTTTCTACGTGGAAACAACCCTGCATCCTCTAGCACGCCGTGGGACATCTTCTGACCAAAGGAGAAGTTCCTGGCACCTTCCGTTGTTGCAGAATCTTCGGCTTCTTCCATCCGGGGTTTAGTGGGCTCCTGCCCCCCCGGACACTTGCGTGACTTTTGGACATGGTCCCCCTCCTTTACAGGTCCTCAGGTCCAGGAATCCGTCTGCAGTGTTTTGCAGTCAGTTGTTGTCCTTGCAGAATCCCCTATCTCGACTTTGTCTTTCTGGGGTAGTAGGGTAACCTTACTCCTACTTTTCAGGGTCTTGGGGTGGGGTATCTTGGACACCCTCAGTGTTTTCTTACACTCCCAGCGACCCTCTACACACTACACTAGGCCTGGGGTCCATTCGTGGTTCGCATTCCACTTTTGGAGTATATGGTTTGTGTTGCCCCTAGGCCTATTCCTCCCTATTGCATTCTATTGTGTTCTACATTGTTTGCACTACTTTTCTAACTGTTACTTACCTGATTTTGGTTTGTGTGCATATAATGTGTGTATATTACTTACCTCCTAAGGGAGTGTATTCTCTGAGATACTTTTGGCATTCTGTCACTAAAATAAAGTATCTTTATTTTTAGTAACTCCGAGTATTGTGTTTTCTTGTGATATAGTGCTATATGATATAAGTGGTTGTAGTGCTTCACTACTTATCTCGTTTTCAGAGCTTACAGAACATGTCAAGAATGCACTTCTGGGTTCAAAGAAGACTTTTATTGTTGTTAATTCTTCCCCAACCGCAAGTTCGTAAGAGACGAATTATTAGATTTCAAGCACACGTTCAATGAAAACACAGTTGCAATGTACACAGCAGGTTATATTTATAAGATATTGAATGCAAAGCAAAACAAATACTTCACCGTGTGAGAAACTATTTACAGCTTCATCTTTCTAGGGTCTGCAAGTTGATGACTCCTGGTCAACTGCGAGAAAGAGATTTATCTACCCACACGGGATACTGGCAACTGGCGCCAAGTTCCAGTCCGAAGTCAGGCAGATTCGAATCTAATTCTCTGAAGCCCTGAGACATCCGTTACAAAGGTGTGCCCCCTCCTCTCAGACTCGGGGAAAACTACGCAAGCCTTTGGAGACTGGCCAGATCTCCTAGACTGCTCCTCTTCCCAAGCTCGAGCAGAGAGAAAAACACTCAATGTACCCTCTCTTATCAGGTCTAGTCTACTGTGAGAAGAAAACAGCTTGGTTCATCTTGTGCAAAAACACAGCTTGGAAAAATACAGCTTGGATTCTCAACTGCAATGTCTAACTCCACGTTAAAGGCAATAGGCAGCTAACCTAAATATCAAATGCAATGTCTAATGTCATGTCAAAGCCAATAGGCAGCTAAACTGAATACAAAATGCAATGTCTAATATCATGTCAAAGCCAATAGGCAGCTAAACTGAATACAAAATGCAATGTCTAATATCATGTCAAAGCCAATAGGCAGCCAAGCTGAATACAAAATGCAATGTCTAATATCATGTCAAAGCCAATAGGCAGCTGAACTGAATACAGCATGTAATATCTAATAGCATGTCAAAGCCAATAGGCAGCTAGACTGAATACAGCATGTCAAAGCCAATAGGCAGAATACAGAATGTAATGGCTAATGCAATGTCAAAGCCAATAGGCGGCTAAACTGGATACAGAAAGTAATGGCTAATGCCATGTCAAAGCCAATAGGCGGCTAGGCTGAACAAAACATATAACGTGCTACTGGTGAACATTGAGCAACTAATATGCGCAGTGGTGAAACACAAACTCATTGGTCAAACTTAATCAAATAGCAGGACAGTGGTATAGTAGGAGCTTTGCATGTCTCCTAATTCAGCCTAAGCTGCTCTGCTATAGCTACCTCTATCAGCCTAAGCTGCTAGAACACCTCTATTCTACTAATAAGTAGTAATAATAACTGGACCTGGCACAAGGTGTAAGTACCCCAAGGTACCCACTATAAGCCAGGCCAGCCTCCTACACACGGCAATAAGCATACACCCAAACCCCAGAAGGAAGCCCCGTGGTATGCTAAATCCTGTAGGGTTGCCAGGACAGAGCTTCTGTTAGCGCCTAAAGCTAAAAATAACTCCCAACTTATATAATGTAGGGCGATTTGTAAAAGAGAAGTAGGCAAGTCCAAGAGGGACTGGGTACATGTGCCATGGGAAAAGCTAATCTTTGCCATGTCCTCTAAGAACAACAGAAGGTTTTGAAATACTTTGACACTGACAGGAAATGACAGCAGAAAACCAGTGGAATACTCTGTACAATCCCAGGACTGGGTAGTGCACTTTAATAATTTGTACTCCTGCAGTAAAGACCCCGCATTGGTGGGCACTGATCCAGCATTGCCAGCAAAAATTGAGAATCATAACACCATGAAGTTTGAGGTCACAGAAATGACAGAGGACATTAGGTCAACACTTCAAGAGAAAGCACCAAGCCCAGCTAGGATCTCAAATAAGCTCTTTAAAGCCCACTTGGAGATCTGGGGTCCCTATATGAATTATCTCTCAAATTTGATTTTACACGGTATGAAGATTTGCCCAACCCGGCACACTGCAGAGATTATCCCAATTTAAAAGAAAGGCCAACATAGCGTCCCAAGCAACTACAGGCCAATTACTCTAATAGATGACTTGCAGAAGATTTTATGCTGGCAAGTACTAATGTGTCTTTTGGACTGGACCAAGGAGAACAACATACTCTTTGGGTTCCAGGTGGGGTTTAGATGCGGCATTAGCACGGCTGATCAGATCTTCCATTTTAATTGTATCTTTTAGAAGGCTGTAACAATCAACGGGGCTCGTCTTTTTGTCACCTTCATAGATCTCTGTGCTCCCTTTGATTTAGTACCAAGAGCATTGCTGTGGGGAGCCCTAGATAAGATGGGCATCCCCTCTAATTTATTGGCAATTATCATGCAATTACACAAAGAAAATTATGCACGGGCTACGCGGGGGAAGTAGGATCAACTCACCGACCCCATAAGGATATTGTGGGGGTGAGGCAGGGCTCTGTCTTGGTCCCCTTATTTTCACTGTACCTAGATGATGTAGTGAATTGGCTGGAGAGGGAAGGCTTAGACTCCCCCCCCAATGTTTCAGACCAGTTTGTACCCGCCCTGCTTTTCGCAGATGATACACTGTTGTTCAAAATCACTTAAAAGACTACATCAGCTTCTGGATGATTTTATCAATTTTTGTATGGAGCATGATTTGGAGCTTAATAGTGCAAAAACGCAATAAGCAAGAACAAAGCGTGAGCTGCTTGTCAATAAAGATCTCAGAGAACAGGTTTACAACTTCGACTTCACAAAAATCAGCGGGGGGGACAGAAGATAAACAAGGTTTTCAGTCGGCTTCCAATCAAAATGTCAAACAACAACAAAAGTGAAACCTCTCCATATATATTCCCCAGTGTTGCTCCGAGCTGATTTTAAGTGATGTTTTTTTCTCTGGTGTACGAATAGCATCATCATTTTTATACCTTTAACCAAGAAGGACTGTCACCACAGTTCATGGAGACATGTTGGGATCTGTAAGAAAGTGCAGTAAAAGTAAAAATTGAGTTAAAATTACCTCTATACCCAGATAAATTGCCAGTTTATCATAAATGGATTATGGAAATAATAAAAAGAGTGTGATGTGGTAGGAACAAATTACTTGTCCTACACATCAATGGTCTGGTCATTTGTTTCAGCCCATTTAAGCCTAAATATGTTGTTGGATTCCTTCAGGACCCTTTCATTACAGATCCCAAAAAACTGAGATGTATATTATCCCATGGAACCTTATACTTATGAGCTCAGTGACTTCAAATACCTTGGCTCTCAGTCATAAAGGTAAGACAACATGTAATTGCCATTCACTGAACTAGTGTAACCTAGAAACCGGTTATAATGCTCTCAGCCATCTGTTAGGTATAAAGAGCAAATTAGAACCCTGCAAAACCAGAACCAAGTAGGTCCATGTTTGTAATGGGGCCTCTAGTTGGCGGTGGTTTGAACCCTGCCCAAGTAGGGACCCTCACTCTAGTCAGGGTAAGGGAGTCACACAGCTAAGATAACCCATGCTCACCCCCCTGGGAGCTTGGCACGTGCAGTCAGACTTCTCAGAGGCAATGTGTAAAGTTTTTGTGTGCACACACACATAACATCTATAATTATGAGGACCGGCTGTTTACCGCAATGAAGTGTGTATCGGAAGCACACACACGTTACCATCCTTGTGGGGACTATATGTGGATACCTACCATGTGGGGACTAACCTTTCCCAAAGTTTTTAAGATATACGAATTGCAGAAAAATGTTAAGAAACAATCATAATACAGGATCCTGCTTCAAATGTGCAAATATAGATTCATTTAATCATGCACACAGAACCATCATTGTGGGGACCTGAACATGTGTTACTAACCTTGTGAGGAATTACTCCAAAACTGTCGTTTGTGATTGAATACATTCATGGGGAAATGGTTTAGTGTGTTTTTTCAGTACAGTACTTAAATTATATGATAGATAATTTATATAAGAATATCTGCTTATGTCATTCAGCCCATTTAAGACAGATTTTAAAGATTACGCATTGGTCACCAGAATTACGTAGCCGAGTAAGTCCATGTAATGAGACTCACATATATTATATTTATCACATTTTAAGAGAGAAACAAGGAGACAGATGGTAAGAAAAATTGAAATAATACTTAAGTAAACTAATTGGCAAGCCAAAAATCATACAGTGTGATCAGGTGAGAGTGTCTGGGTCAAATTACCTGCTTTCATTTTCCAAAAATTCACCCTGAGATGTTGTCATCTTTGCATGACTAATGATAGCATGCGAGTACAGTAATGTTTAATAACTAAAAAGTACAGAATGTGATTATACTCATGGATAGGTCCCCACACAGATGGCCTGGGATTCTTCTCAATGATTAAGTCCAATCTGAAATAGTGTGTGATGATACCCATATTCAAGGCATCTCAGAGACACTGTTTATTATAAAGATGCTCTAGTCCCTAGAGCTGGTGTGTGTAATGCCCAAGTACCCGCAGAGAAAGTGTGTGATTATAGGGAAGCCCATTGTCCCCACATACGTAGTGTGTGATTAAAGTGATTCACAGGCCCCCACAAAGATAGTGTGTGATTACAGTAAAGCCCAAGTCCCCACAATGACAGTGTGATTATAGTGATTTCCAGGTCCTCATAGAGATAGTGTGACAATAGTCGTATTCAAGTCCCCTAAGACATAGTGTGTGATGATAATCATGTTGAAATCCTTTCACAGGTACTGTGCATTGATAGTTATGCCCATGGCCCCACATGGTATGTGATTATAGTGATGCCCGGGTTCCCACAGGGATAGTGTGCAATTATAGTCACGCTCAAATCCCTTCCGATATAAGGGGTTATTACAACTTTGGAGGAGGTGTTAATCCGCCCCAAAAGTGACGGTAAAGTGACGGATATACCACCAGCCGTATCACGAATCCATTATATCCTATGGAACTCATAATATGGCTGGTGGTATATCCGTCACATTTGGGACGGATTAACACCTCCTCCAAAGTTGTAATAACCCCCATAGTGTATAATGATCATCATGATGACATACTTGCACATATAGTGGGTGCCCAGGCCCCCACAAGGATAATGTGTGATGATAGTGAAGCTCAGGTCTCCACAGAGATAATGTGCAATTATACTCAAGTTCCACTGTTGACATAGTGCATAGTGCATGTTTATATTAATGCCTATAGCCCACACATAGATAGTGTGTGATTATAATAATGCCCTGGTCCCGCCACAGAGATAGCGTGTGATTAAAGTGATGCCGATGTTCCCCAAGAGGTAATGTGTGATTGTAGTGATACTGAGAGCCCCACAGATATAGTGTATGACTATAGTGATGCCCAGGCCCCCCACAGAGATGGTGTGTGATCATAGTGATGTTCAGGTTCCCTCTGAGATACTGTGTGATTATATTGACACACGTGTCACCACAGAGACAGTGTGTGATTATAGTGACAAAAAGCACCCCCCACAGTGATAGGGTGTGATTATAGTCATACTCACATCTCCTCAGATATAGGGTATAATGATAATCATGTTGAAAACTGTGCAGAGCTAGTAGGTGATTACAGCCTTGCCCAAGTCCCTACAAAGATAGTATGTTATTATAGTGATGCCCAGGTCCTGACAGATAGTGTGTGATTATGGTGATTCCCAAGTCCCCTACAGAGATAGTGTGTGATTATAGTTGTATTCAAATGTTGAAATTCTTGCAGAAATAGTGTGTATTTAAAGTAATGCCCATGGCCCCACAGAGATAGTGCATGATTATAGTGATTCCCATTTACTCCCAGAGATAACCTGTGGTTATAGTGATGCCCAGGACTCCACAGAGATAGTGTGTGATTATGGTTGTATTCAAATCCCCTAAAAGATAGTGGGGCATACTTATACTTGCTTTGTGCCATTTTAGCGTCAATTCTTTTTACGCTAAAGCGGTGCAAAGTTAACTCCATATTTATATTTTGACACTAGACCCATCCAGCGTCAAAATATAGGGCTTAGCGCCATATTGTGGATGTGACAAACGACCTTGTGCTAATTAGATGCAAGGTAGGCATTCCTGTCCACAATATCATGCTAACCCCCAACACCTTATTTATACTCCAGCGCACAAATTACGCACACAGAGTAGGCGGACCCAAATAAAGCTGCTAAGCCTGCTTTGCACCATTATTTAACGCCTGGGTCTGACCAGGCGAAAAGGGGATCTGTGGACCCATTTCCATGGATAAACACCCTGGAGTGCTCCCACAAGGGCCCATACCAAGCCCCAGGAACACCCCCACCCGATGGATGCCATAGGATGGGGGACCCCATCCTGGGTAAGTAGAGATAAGTAAATTTTCTTTGCTGGGGCCCCCTGCCTGGCACTGTGTATGATGGCCAGGCCCATGGGACACTGGCCCCCTGGGCTGGCCATTGGGGTGGTGGGCATGACTCCTGTCTTTACTTAGACAGGGCTCATGCTTGGGTGGTAGTGCGTCAGGAAATGACGCTAGGCTGATTAGCAGGCACTTTGGATTTTGACGCAAAACTACGCTAATGTAGTCTTTCATCAAAATCCATAAATATGGGCCAGTATGTGATGATAATTGTGTTGAAATCCTTGCAGAGATAACATGCACTGATAGTAATGCCCATGGTCCCACATAGGGTGTGAATATAGTGATGGCCAGGTCCCTGTAGAGGTAGCCTGAAATTATTGTCAAGGTCAAGTCTCTTCAGAGTTAGTTTATAATGATAATCATGTTGAAATCACTGCAGAGATTGTGGGTGATTACAGCAATGCCAAAGTCTCCTCAGGGATAGTGTGTAATTATAGTGATGCTCAGGTCCCCACAGCGATAGTGTGTAATTACAGTCATTTTGAAATCCTTGAGAGGTAGTGTGTATTTATAGTAGTGCCCATGGGCCCACAGAGCTAGTGTGTAGTTATAGTGATTCTGAAGTCCCCACTGAGGTAAAATGTGATTATAGAGATACTGAGGTCCCCACAGAGATAGTGTGTGATAATAGTGACGCTCAAGTCCCCACAGATATAGTGTGTGATTATAGTCGTGTTCAAGTTCCATCAGAGGTAGTTTGTGATGATAAATCCTTGCAGGGAAACGAATGCTCGTGGCCTCACAAAAGGATTGTATGATTATAGTGAAGCTCCGGCCCGGACAAAGATAGTGTGTGATTATAGTGATTCTCAGGTCCCCACAGAGATAGTGTGTGATTACAGTCATGTTCAACTCGCCTCAAATATAGTGTGTGATGTTAATAATATTGAAATTCCTCCATTGATAGCATGTTATGACAGTCCTGCTTAAGTCCTTACAGAGGTAGTGTGTTACAATAGTTGTGCTCAAGTCCCCAGAGAGATAGCATGTGAGTATAATAATGTAATATTCAACTGGGAAGATGAAAGTGTTGGGCTGCCCAAAAAATGAATCAGCCAATTTGCTACTAACAAGCTCATCAAAAATATTTCAGACTTATAAATTAGTGCCAAAGTTGAAAACTACATAAAGTGGGACAGACTATCTCTGTTATACCCAGATCTTTGTGACTGGGGGTGAATGTTTGCATTGTTCAGCATTCTGTCCATCATCTGTTCTTTTTGCTTTTGTCACCATAAGTGGGAAGGGTATGCCCAGGTGCAGGTACCGTGCTCACTATGCCACTGGATTCAAGCTAGCCTGGCTGATGAAGGGTGATACCCTGAAACCGGTCCCAGGATGCTTGTTTCTGGTCCAGGGAGGACCTGGCTTGGCAGTTCGGGCTGGACTGTTCCCATGGGGAACAGGGTCAAGACTGATTTGCATATGGTTGGGTCCAAACTGGGACGGTGTGGTGGGGGTAAAAAAACCAATGGATTAAACCCAGATCTTTGTGACTGAGGTGAATGTGTGCATGGTTCCGCATTCCATTCATCATCTTTTTTGCCTGCTTTTATCTCTATTAACCAACCATTTTTCTTTTAAAAACAATAAAAATGCACAAGCTCTGACCCGCCAAACTAGATGACATGCTTCATTATTGGGTTGTTCCTCTACAGAACCCAGATACTGGTTGCGTGGATGGGCTTGACATCCTTGGAGCTGTTTGAGAGATCTTTTTATACACTAAGGGAAACTTAGCGCCACAATTGTGGCAACAATTTTGCCGCAAATGTGATGCTAACAGGCCACTACCATAGCGCCGTATTTACAAGGTGGCACAAACTAGTTTTGCGCCACCTTGTAAACCCTTTGCGCCATATCATACATAGTGTATGCATGATGTATGCAAAGGGGGCGTTCCCTCATTTGATTTTCACTATAAGTGGCGCAATGGAATCTAAAAGATTCCATTGCACCATTTCTGGTATCATTTGTAACACCTGCTTGAAGCAGTCGTTAAAATGAGCCTCCCATTTATTTCAATGGGCCTCTTAACACTATAGTGAATTAGCATCTAGTATATCGTTACAATAGAATAAAAAAAATGACGCTATTGCCTCTAACATGCGCTATGGTGCGCCGTATTGTAAATACAGTGCTACCATGGTGGCGTTAGGGGATGCAAGAGGCCCGCAAGAAAAGTAGCGCATCAGTAGTGATGCCCCACTTTCTTGTAAATATGGCCCTTAGGGCCTCATTGATGAGGCCCATGGCATAGGGCGGAGCATTGAGCAACCGGGAAAGGGCAGAAGTGAGACATATCTACAAGATACCTTCCTGCACAAAAACAATTAAAAGAGCTGTTTTCCTCTCTTTATGTGTGCTGCAAAATGTAGAGGATAAAAGGCGAGAAATAAAGATATTTCTCCCCGTTGTGTCACTGTTATGCCACCCCTGAGGTGGTGTAGGAATCAGACATATTCCCAGAGTTAAAGTGGAGCACACCATGCCTCAATTATTAAACATCTGACTGTAGCCAAAAGATGTCAAATAATCACTATATAAAATACATGGCTATACAAGGGAATGCAATAGAAAATCAGTAACAAACTAAAGGGTGTATATTTTGTAAGTGCTTGTTGTCTTCACTAATTGGAATAAGCAGTCATAACATATAAATATCAATCCTATTTGTACGTTCAAGAGTTCATGAATACGTAGGTGGTCATTATGAACATGGCGGGAAACACCGCCGTGGTAACAGTGAATAGAAGACCGCCATTGGCAGTGAACAGCACACCGCCATATAATGATGGCATAAACAGAAACCTCCAAAAGTTCTGCTACCTCCAGCCACCGCCAGGGCCCTTGATGGCGGAAAGGCTCTACACCCCACCCCGCCACCAACAAACAGACAAATTGTCTGCCCTCCAAATAATGATGCACAAATCACTGTGGCGGATAGTGGATGTCGAACGACCATTGGCGGTACAGACCGCCATGGCCAGCAATGGGACCCAACAGCAAGAAATGCACACACTGGCAAATTTGAAACCCACACACCTGACACCCACCCACAATACTATAAAACACTCGCATACACACCCCAACAATCCTTTGCAACGCCAATAGCACGACAGATATTGACAACACAACACGCATACACTGAACTCAACATCACACAAGTTACACACCCAACCACACACCAGCACCCTCACCGATAATCCTACAACACACCACCAACAACACACACCATGGCACCCCTAAGCACTCCCGCTTCACAGATAGGGAGCTAAGGACAATGATGAACTAAATACTGAAGGTCGAGACACAAATCTTCGGGCACAGGTCCAGCACACACCCCTCGCCAGGAAGATGGAGTTATGGCAGACGATTGTAAACAAGGTCAACGCAGTGGGAACCATCCACGCACAAGGGATGACATCTGCAAGAGATGGAACGACCTGCACAGGAAGGTATGGTCAATGGCATCCAGGCACAACACCCAGACTATACCGACTGAGAGGAGAAAGTACTGGCTATCCTGCGCCCTGAGGGCCTCACTGGAGGACTGGACTCGGGTAAGTCATCTACAATTTCTTCATATCCACCACACCCGTAACGCGTGTACCACCCCACCCCTCCAACTAACACCAGGACCACTGCCCCACTCAGGCCACAATCACTACATCCAGTCACCCTGCATGCCCACAAATCCACTAACAGGCCCACATCCCTCCCCCTATGCACAGCCACCTACACCTGCAAGGAATCACAATGGCACTACGGCACCCACAATGCACCTCCACATCCCATGCAAAATGTAAGGACAACCCCACAATAGGCATGGCCAGACAGGGGAATAAACAGCACAAAATAGGGCAGAGCTGGGCATCCTTATTCGAATTAGTACATGTAACATACATGTCCATCCCTCCCCCCCCCCACAGGCACCACCGCCCATGCCACCCTGATTGAAAGGCCAAGGAGTGCCAGTGCCCCACAAGGAGAAAGAGGCCTCACTCAGGAGACTGGAGAGGGATGTATGGACAGTGAGGATTACCCTGGCCTGTCACACAGTCCTGGACTGTCACCCTCCAGCAGCCCCACCCATGATAACACTGACACCCCTACCACCCAGCCACCACCATCAGCTCAGGCCAAACGACCCCACAGCAGTGTCTCCAGGCCACAGACTGGCGGATCACATGTAGAGAGGCCAGAGTCACCACCAACTATCAGGCAGGATGATGATGGCCCCAGTGCAAGTGGGACTGCCAGACCTATGCAGGGGACACACGCACAGGGGGCTAGGCCCAGTGGGAGGGAATCAGAGGCCCAGGGGGTGGCCAAAGGATGGATGCTGCAGCCCAGGAGGTGATCTCTGAAGTCCTGAGAGCATACCACCATACCCAAGACAGGATGGGCCAGATCCTGGCCACCCAGGAGCAGAGTCAAAAGCTGCAGATAGACCAACACCAAGAGACCATGGAGCAGTGGAAACAACTCAATGCCACCATGCCTACTATTGCAGGGGTGGTGCAGCACCACTACCCAAGCCAGCCTGAGACCCCCACAAACCTGGAAGTCCCTACCACTGCCCAGGAGACAGACCTGCCCTCTACATCTGCAGCAGCAACTGGACTGGTGGCACTGGCAGAGGACACACAAGAGCCCAGCACCCCTACCCGTGCAGCCCAGCACCAGACACTCAAACATGCCCTCAGACCCAGATATGGCACTGGAACACCTGCCAAGACCAAGGCCCCCACAAAAAAGTGAATTTAACCTGAACTGTCTCCCAAGTGTGCCACTGTGCAACCATCCTCACCCGCCAATAGCAACATAACAACTTGCAAGGGACATATGGACCAATACCCACTGCAACCAATCGCTGAGCCCATGTACCTGGTATGGACATCCACCATGAGCCCACTCCCTTTCACTGTACAGCGCACCTATGCAATTGTGACAGGTAATGAAACACATTTACACCAATTCTTATGTCCCCTGTAATTATGAAAATTCAAATGTAAGTGTGAATGTATTTGCCAGTCAATTCCATATTCATACCTTTAATGCAGGAATGGTACCCCATGCAAAATAACGTCTGGAGTAAACCAAAATGTACACTATGTTTGTTTCCACGGCACATGTAACCTTAGTTTTCAGGTAACAGTGTAATTGACTACAGACACCACATCCCCAAACAAATGAGTCAGACCAACATTATGCAGTGCAGACAACAGCATCAGTGAACAGTACCTCATAGTCACTTGAAGTAGTTGGGTCAGCTGGTTCCTGGAGTGGACATCTTGCCCCCTCTTCACCCTCACCATCACTCATCCCCTCTCGGAGGTAGCAGGTCTGGATGTACAGCACCCTCCTCCTCTAGTAGGGGGATAGCTCTCCTCACAGCCATGCTGTGCAGCATGCAGCAGACCACCACTATTCTACACACCTTGTCAGGGCCATAGCACAGGGATCCCCCCCGAGAGATGGCGGCAACAAAATCTAGCCTTCAGGAAACCTATAGTACACTCAATCACCTTCCTAGTACGTCCGTGGGCCTCATTATAATTCCTCTCTGCATCTGTCCTGGGATTTCTCACAGGTGTCAGGAGCCACTGCAAGTTGGGGTAGCCAGAATCACCATCAAAACTGGTTGAAACAGTACTGTATCAAACTGCCATTACTTGCATACAGCCTGGCTGTCAGCTATGTACTGATCCAGTGTCATACACACTCACCTATGAACCATCCCCTGTCCCCTTGTAGTTGTTCCATGATGTGCGGCACACTGCTGTTCCTCAGGACAAAAAAATTATGAATTGATCCTGGAAATCTGTCATTTACATGTGAGATATACTGGTCAGCAGTACACACCAATTGTATATTCATTGAGTGGAAGTTCTTTCTGTTCCTGTACACCTGTTCATTGTGGGGATGAGAACTATGTGGGTGCCATCTCTGGCACCTATCACATGGGGAATGTTAGCAAAGGCATAAAATTCAGACTTGATGGCAGGGTATTCAGCCCTTTGGGGAAACTAGACGTATGTCTGCATGTGTTGTACAAATGCATCCAAGAATTTGGACAGGTTGATGCAAAACACTGGCTGTTAGAACCCTGCACCCATGCCCACTGTCACCTGAAATGAGCCTGTAGTCAAGAAATGGAGTACACTGCAGTAGGGATTTCATGCTGATTCCGATTACCCGGTCTCAGTACAGGATCCAGTAAAGCACATAGGTCCTGGATTGTTGTACGATTGAGTCCGTAGGTGACAATGATGTGACGTTCCACCATGGTATCCAAATCAACAAGAGCTCGGTACACAGATGGGGCCCTCCCTCGCCACATGGGTCTGTACCTACGGGGGAGTAAAGAACATATATGAGGAACACACATACACATGCAAAATGTTGTGTATGAATAACTGATGTACAATATGTAGTTACACACACAAGCAATGTATGATGTACAACTTTAGGGACATGTATGCAGTGATACCTCTGAACTGACGTGAGAAACAGACACTCATGTGGGCACGCAACTAGGGACTGGGATCTGAAGGCCCTGAATGGGGCCCATGACCAGAAAATATGCACGTGGTGCTAGCAAAATGACAGCCTCCTGCCATCCAAATATGGAAGTGACATCATTCCGCTGGCGGTAGTTGTCATGGCAGAAGGCGTTGTTCACCGCCGTGCACCCATTCATTGGTTTACATGGTTGTTGATGGGGAAACTGGGCTATCATGATCAGCAGTGCACACCGTCGCGGAGCTTACGTCATGTTGTCACCCCAATTTCACTTGACTCCCGAATTCCGTGCATGCAAGTACTCCACTGAGTGTGCTGCTGTGTCCTGACTCTGGTTACTCCAATGGCACGTGTCACAGGGGAAAGGGCCCCGGCCTTCACCACGCAGGAGCTGGAGAAGCTGGTGGACGGGGTCCTATCCCTGTATACCAAGTTATATGGGCGACCAGAGGAGCAGGTGAATTGGCGGTTGTCTTACATGGATGTGTGTGATGGTGGCAGATGCCTGTATGCATGTGTGGTCGATTTGTAACTGCACAGGCGTAGAATGTGTGGCAAGTACTGTGAGGTGGTAAAATGATCCTGTGAAGTATACGTCATATTGGGGACGACATGTCAGTTGTATCAGAAGGGCATATACTGACGTCTGTTTTTCTTCTCTGTGTGTCCCATACAGGTCAGCACCCATCAAAAGACGGGGCTCTGGCAGGCCATTGCCAGGGAGGTGCAGACCCTGGGGGTCAACAACTGGCAGACCAACCACTGCAGGAAGCGGTGGGAGGATCTGCGACGCTGGATCAGGAAGTCCTGCGAGACCCAGCTGGGAAAGGCCTCCCAACGAGAAAGGGGTGCCCGTCTGACCCTGACCCCCACCTAATGGCCTGCATTATGGCGGAGGCAGCATAGCAGACACAAGAGGGTGAGTATCAACACTGTTTCATACCACTTTGAGGGATGTGTTTGGGTGTTGTGTTATGTATGCTGTCTAGTGCCAGGCATTCTGGCAGGTGCCTTCCAGTAGTCTTGCCCCCCATGGGCACGGAAATGATTAGGTGCAGGTCTAAACAGTCACAATAGGCCCTTGGGGATTTATCTTCCTGTACTGTAGGGTTCTTTGTGGCCACATGGACTAGTGGGTGCATTAGATGGCCATGGTCCCCCATGTGTGTAGTCCATACAGTTCATCAGGTCCGTGTGTCATGTGGGAATTGAGTTTTATGCTGGGACAGTGGCCACTAGTCAGGGCCATAGTCAAGACTCTAGTTGTAGGTGCTGCGTGTAGGTGTGTAAGCTGGATGGGTGTGTGTGCACCAAGTATGTCATTCCATTCTGGCATTTACAGTTTCTCTCATGTTTTGTCTCCCCACCCGTGCTCTTGTGTTCTTTGTGTACATCAGCATCATTGGCGAGGGAGCAGTGGCACCGGCGAGTGGGGATGCAGCGACCCACGGTTCCAAGGAGGCAGAGTCGACTGACACCAAGGGGACCAGTGGGTTGGGAGGCGAGGGGAGTACCACGGGGGAGGCAACTACCACTGGAGGTAGTGACTGATACCTCCCCCGATGGGAGCTCCCTGGTGGTGGCGGACCCTAGTGGGCCCACCCATTCTGTGTCATCTTCTGCCACCCCCATATCCTCACTGCCCTCCCAGTAGCTCCCCACCCCATTGCCCGTGCCCGCTCACCAAGGAGGGTGGGTGTCTCCATCGCCTGAGGCACCTCATCCCCTGCCCCAGTCAGCCCTGCTGCTCTCACGGAGGAGGATATTAACCTCTTAAGGACCATCTCTGTAGGGCAGCCAACCGCCGTGAATGCCATCCAGGGGCTAGTATTCCAGATGTAGCAATGCAATGCCTACTTGGAAGGCATTCACGGTGCCATGTATGGCCTACAGAGATCTTTTGAGGCTCTGGGCTCCTCTTTGACGGCAGCCAGTGTCAATGGTCTTGCTGCCCCCCCTTCAACCACCTCTACCCCTTCCAGCACCCACTCCCATCACCCATCCCAAGCACAAGTTCAGACAGCCATGCACACACCTCAACGCACAAGAAGCACATAGAGAAACACAAGAAACACACTTCCCACCACAGTCATACACACAGCCAACATACAAAGGCACACAAGACAACATCCACTTACCCCAGTGTGTCCACCTCTCCCGCCTCCCTGTCTGTCACCTCGACATGCACACCCACAAGCACTGCACTCTGTCACTGCTGCTGCCCCCATTCTTGCAGTCACCACAACATCTGATATCCAGTCATCTACCCCAGACACTACACCTGCACTCACCACAACAACACTGACTGACACATGCAGCACACTCACCAGACCTGCAGACACCCAGACAACATTGATTTACACTTGCAGCCTGTCTTGTCCCACTGTGTCCACCCCCCCTCCCAAAACACTCAAACGCTCACAGACACCCACTCGACACACATCCACCACACATCAGCATACAAATAGGCACCTGCATCCACGTCCAGCACACCTACACCTGTTACAAGCACTCCCTCTACCTCCACTCCCACACCTTCCTCCAAATCGACCCCAACTGCCCCGAAAAAAAGTTTCCAGTCCTGTGTTGACCTTTTCAAACCCACTGGCCCAGCCCGTCCCTAAACGTGCTCATCTCCTTGCCCTGTTCACTCCTTCCTCGTCTAAGTCCGCCACAGTTCGCTCTTCCCATTCCTGTGCTCCTTCCCCCACCTTCCCCAGAGAGGAAGAAGCCATGTACTGCCCCAGGTCCATCTGACACCCCCGGTCCAAGCCAGTTCCCCCACCTTCCAAGGGCAAACCCAAACCCCCCCACCTCCCAAACCTAGGGCCAATTCCCCCCACACCCCCCAGAATTAAGTCTCCACCCCTGCCCCTGTTCCCTGAGGTGCCTGGCTGCCCCCACTGATGTCCCTTTACGGTGGAGTACCCTGTGCACATGTGGGAGTCAAGTTCACCCATTTAGGCCCTTCTGGCTACTTCTCATGGACTGGCCAATTGCCTTATTTGGACATTTAAGATATTTTGTTATATTAAAGTTTTTGTGCCCAGTGGTGCTGTTGGCACGATATTGAGACGTGGTTCATCGTTTCATTGTGGTGTGCACATGTGTGTACTTTAGGGAGGTTTTATTTGCATTGTGTCAGGTAAGTACCTCTTATTCTGGTGTGTATAGCTTGTGATGGTGTGAGGGGTTGGGGGTGATTTACGGGGTGGGTGAGGTGGGTGGGTGTTTAAGTGTGCCCTTTCATCCCTTGTTTACTAGGTTGCGGTACTTACCGTCATCGTCGTCATCTTCATCTGCGGTCACAGTCGTGGAGGTATATTGCAAGGAGCAGGACTGGCATTATTTCCAACTGTCTCTCCATGACTGCTTCAAGTGTTTCCTTTTATTTGGTTTGTTTCCGCCAAGCTTTGCATGGCGGTGGTTCCTGTCCCAGAACTGACGGCAGTCTGGTGCTTCATTATTTTTTTGGGCAGGTGGGGCCTGTGGGTGGCCTCTTCTATCGTTGTCGGCACTCCAATGTTGGAGGTGTGTGGATGGGCCGCTGGCTGTTTCTCAGGTGCTTCATTATTTGGTGGTCTGGACCGCCAGACTGTTGGCTGTAGTTACCGCAACCGCAGGCAGAGCGGTTATTGTACCATGTTCATAATGAGGGCCATAGTCTAATACAAATACAAAAATATTTTTTTAATATAAAGATACATAACAATTTATAACCAATTCCAATCCGAAATGATTGTAAATCTCAGAAGTTCAAGCTTTGTAAATTCTCAGCCAATAGAAGTAAACTTCAGCTGACACGTGTTTCGTCCTATCTCATGACTTTCTCAAGGCTGATAGAATGGTAACATAAAGGAATTGTGTTATACAATTTTAAATATGTATTCGTTAAATCACCAATAATTACAAACAATCCCAACACTAAAACATCAAAGTGACAAATCAAATTCTCTAAAAAAACAAACACCTGATACTCCACAAGGCTTCGTTTTTCCAACCTTTGTGTCACAGAAGTGTAAACAAAAAAGTGTGCTCCAAACATCCAGCACCCATGCAGGATATAAGAATGGTGCTGTAAGGAAAAGACCCAGTGATATCCATAATCCAAAACCATAGTTAACTATAAAAGAGTAAAACATACAGTAGTAGAGAGACCCTAAAATCACCATCAGTACAAGTCCTATAGATTGAATGTACCTCAATTCCATTCCAATGCACATCATAATTTCAAAGAACATAAGACTAGGAAAAAGAATGACACAATTGGTCAAAGAAACAGGAAACCGCATATTATCAATTTGATGTATTATCCAACAAGCGACCACAAACCACTGATGCACTAACCTCAAGGTTTTCTCCAAATTTGTTATAACAGGATCCAAAATAGCACAAATCCAATTCTACATGTCCATAGCAGAGTCTCCAAAATTTAGAGGCAATCTGCACTAAAGGTGTTTTACCGACACGCATCTAGACAAGATAAACATTAAAAAAATATATTATAATCCATTATCAGTACTAAAAAGATGTCAATGTTTTTGTTTCCAATAAGTCAATTTATTAATCAACCAAACCAAATATAGCAAATATTAAATCATCCAGTCAAAATTAAATATCTCCAGACACGAAATTTACATGATTTTCACGTGTCATATCATATCTATATTTCCATTACATCCTATACCTGCAGTGTTTCTCAATCTCTATAGCTGTATTCATACCAATAATCACATTATCTATATAGGAAACCACACCTCAACTATCCAACTTCCACTAGTGAGACAGAGTATTCAATGTGTCAACCCCATCTCATAAAACCAAGAACTGGTCATAAATATCAAACCATTCATACTCATCTCCTGGTAAGATTGGATAATAAGCACCACAACCCCAGTCATCACATATACGTAAACCAAGCCTTGAACCAACATTTTTCAGTTAAAAATTTAAGCGCTTTCGGGCGCTGTTACCGGTATTTCCTGGCCTCTGTTGTTGACTCCACCCTGCATTCACCATACCTTTGGGCAAACCTAAGTCCGAAATGGCACGTCCTTTTAAAGGACAAAGGGCATCATTTCGACCTCAGCTGTCTTTTTACAAGACCGCCGAGGTACTGCCATGCTGAAGACCGCCAGTGCAGGCGGTTTTCCGCACAGCGTATTATTACTTATTGGATAATAAGCACCACAACCCCATTCATCACATATACGTAAACCAAGCCTTGAACCAACATTTTTCAGTTAAAAATTTAAGCGCTTTCGGGCGCTGTTACCGGTATTTCCTGGCCTCTGTTGTTGACTCCACCCTGCATTCACCATACCTTTGGGCAAACCTAAGTCCGAAATGGCACGTCCTTTTAAAGGACAAAGGGCCTCATTTCGACCTCGGCTGTCTTTTTACAAGACCGCCGAGGTACTGCCATGCTGAAGACCGCCAGTGCAGGCGGTTTTCCGCACAGCGTATTATGACTGCTGGCAGCCCCCCGCCCTTTTCCGGATGGAGAGCCGCCAGCAGCCATACTGGAGGTCGGCAGTGAAGTGGAGGCGGCTCCATCACTACTGCCACGTCATCAGAACACCGCCCACCGAATCCCAATCCAGAATTCGGTGTGGCGGTGTTCTGGTGACGGAAAGCTGGCGGCGGAGCAGCCCCCATGGATCCCATTCCCTCCAGGAGGATCACCACACCAGGTAAGGTGATCGTCCGCTAGGGGAGGGGGGTGGGGGGGCGTTGTGTGCGTGTATGGGGGGTGTGCGTGTGTAGAGGGGTTGTGTGAGTGTGTGGATGCATGCAGCAGGTGTGTTGTGTGTATGGGAAATGTGTGTGCATATTTCTGTGTGTATGTGTGCGTGTATGTCAGCATGTTTGTGTAGTTGGTGTGTGAGTGTGCGTGTAGTGGGGTGGAGGGTGTGTATTTCAATGTGGGGGGTGTTGGGGAGGGGTTCGTGCCACCTTTGGGAGGTGGTAGGGGGGTCGTGGGTGTGGGGGGAGGACTCTGGGGAGGGGGAGGAGGTGGGGGAGACCTCCGTCAGTGCCATGGAACGAATTCCCTGGCACTGATAGTGCCTACCGCCATGGATTTCGTGGCAGTACAGAACCGCACAAAATCCATGGTGGTATGTGGGGTCGTGATACCGCCGGCGGTGTAGTGATGGCCGCCGGGCTAGAGACCGAAGTCTCCAGCCCAGCTGTCTTTACCACCCTGGCGGTCGGAGTGGAGAAGTGGCGGTTTGGCATGGCGGTCACCGGCATGCTTGTAATGTCATTTTTTTTTTTTTATCGCTGGCCTGTTGGCGGTATTATCGCCACTTCTCCACCGACCGCCAGGGTTGTAATGAGGGCCAAAGTGTACAATCAGGGCACAGTTTATACATTCTCACTTCAATGCTAAAAGCAAGCCTTATCAAATCATAGATATGGTGGCCATGTTGTAACATGCAAGAGTCGTATAATAATTATCAATCTATTCGTTTTTTAGTTAGTTAATAAAAAAAATTGAATATGAGCGTTTTATACAATACATGTAGATGTAACATATTTAGAAGCCATTTATTTTACATGTCAATCAATCCCTGTAACTACCGAAGACATAAGAACACGGAACCTCAACAACAGTTATACACACGTTGCGTTAAGCGTTTTCAATTGTACAAATGGTGGCCAAATTGGAACAAGCAAAGATTGTGTAGTATTTCTCTATCAATTCATTCATATATCCCGCTCCGCTTAATATAACAGACATTTTGTAGTATACAAAATATATGATATATGCATGTACTTTGACAACACTTTATTTCGCTTATCAATCACCCACCGAGACTGCCGAGAATGAAAGAACGCGAAGCCTTCAAGACAATCATATGCTCAGAGACAACACAAGAACACTGAACCTCAACAACAGTTATACGCGTGTTACATTAAGCATTTTCAATCATACAAATGGTGGCCATATTGCAAGATGGTCCATTACCACATGTCCTCTGCTCAGAATAACCCCTAAGCGGAGTTGGTGGTAGGGTAAGTTTGAGGGAAGCAAAGCATGTACATCAAGTGGCTGAATCGCATAATGAGAAACCAGAAAACCAGTGACTAATTCCAGCTTCCCCATGTTACCAAATTGTGTGACCCTAGGCAATTGTTTTATTTCACTTTCCCTCTTTTGTGTTCATTATCCCATATAACAGGACCTTGAAAGACATGACTTGAGGTTGTGTGCTCAACAAAATCTTGTCCTGCGTCTGATTTATTCATTTATAATTTTGTTCATGTACAGGTGACCCAAAGAGTGCACATAGCAACTGACTTGTGTCGTAGTTCACTATTGACCTTGTTGTCGGGGTAGGGGGAAGGACTGATGTTTCTAAATTCAAGTTTGAAAAATAACACTTTAAAAAAAAGACTTCTCAATGTGCGTATAGAATCCGATGTACTAAGGTGAAACGGTCTGCATGTTTATGAAATACACTTTTTGAACTTTGAAGAGGGTATCACATTTTTACACTTTTGCTGCAAGATACCTTTAACAATAAAAGTGTCCTCTAAGTAAAGTGGTGCAAGACTCCCTAGTCACTGTCTTTCTTTAACTTCAATTCACCGTTAAATAAATGTATGCTTGTTTATTTAACAACTTTGTAATGTTAGTTCTGAGTCGATTAAACACCAGCCCAGTGCTGCTGTTGGCCGCATGTAAGTCAGGAGAGCCACATGCAACCTCTAGTCCATATATGGAGAATCACTGCCCTATCTCATGGGCCCAGAGTTTCCTACATGTTTTAGGTAAGGTGCTGAACAGGTATTTTGTTCAGTGGATAATGCAAGGGAGCAAACTTGCCACAGAGTCACTACTTCATGGCTTACATGCCCGTCACTGAGAACTGAGGGCTTAATTTATAACATTTTGCTGCAGGACAGCGCCGCAAGCCTTCTTGCTGTGCAGCCCTCCATCAAAACAAACAGGCATGAATGCGTCATATCTACAAGACATCGCACATTCCTGCCCTTTTCCCCTGCACTGGCTCACAAATTGCTGCCATGCAGGCAATCTTGCATCATGGTGCAAGGGTGCTTGTGTTGCAGGGATTATTGTTTTTGTGCAGGAAGGGACACCTTCCTGCACAAAAACAATCACAAGAGGCATTTTCCTCTTTCCATGTGTGCTGCAAAATGCAGCACACACAGAACGAACAAAAAATAGGAAGAAATAGATGTATTTCTCCCTGTTGCATCACCCTTACGCCACCCCTGAAGTGGCATAGGCTTTTGACGCATTCTCAGATTTACAACCTTGTAGATCTGGGAATGCAACAAAATCCATGGATGTTGCGTGGAAACAGCCAAGGAACACCCATGGAAATGACTCCCTGGTGCAAAATAAGGCAACGCAGCGACTTGCTCTTCGAGGCCTTACTTCAGATCTACAAGGCCATGAAATGCCAAGCAAAGTAGCTTTGCGTGGCCTTGTAGATATGAGTTAGCACCCTGTGCCACCAGTCTGGCACAAAAAGTGATGCACCGGCAGTGCAGGCCGCTTGTAAATAAGCCCCTGAGTTCATAAGGAGAGCTCATGCCAGGCATAAATGTGGCACCCACAGTACTTTCCTCTGAACACTTAATGGACCTATGGAAGAACAGAAGCGGAACGGACCTGCTGTCTGTGATCTGAGAAGAGCCAAGAAGGTTGGACCTGCTCTTTCTCTTGTACTCAAGACAACGAGGAAGACTGTTCCAGCTACAGGGACACAATAAGCTACAGTGGGCCTTCCTGCAATTTCTGAGTTCACCAGTTACCACTGGACTTGCCCTGGACCCTGCTGCTGGACTCTGCTTGAGTCTTCACACCCAAGTGTTGCCTTCAAGGTCCTCGTCCCTTGGCTGGTGTCAAAGTGTTCTCATCCTAAAAAATCCTGAAACCTGGGACTCAAGCTTTTTGGCTTGAAAGACCAGGACCAACCTGCCACGCCAATCCAAGGAAGGTGCATTGCTACTAGGTCAAAGATTCGGGTTTTTCCACAGCAGCAAATCTGATTCAGTGGGATCTCGTCGAGAAGGCACACAGCTGTGTGAAGCTCCTTTCAGGCTGCAGATCCAGGAGGTCCCAGGGGAACACCGTGAACAAACTCAATGCACCCAGGGCCTCATGCGCCTTTAAGATCAGCAGTGCAGGCTTGGCCTTAGGCCCACAGTCAGCAGCAACTCCAGTGACACATATCAGGTATAAGAGGAAGCACAATGGTCCTCGAAAATAAAGTCTCCTGGACATCTGACTATGGCTGTCCCATGTACCAGGGCACTGGGCGTGTCAGTCCTGACCAGGGTGAAGCCCACACAGCACCCAGGGACAAGTTGTGGTGCACCTCCTCTCAGTCATCAGGAACAGGGGCAGCAATCTGAGCCAATGTCAGCAAGGGCAGTGCCAGAGAAGAAGCCCTCCAGCAGCATGAAGGGCCAGCTCTACTCATTCAGAGCTGAAAGAAGGTGCAGGTAGGCAAAATGACTAAGTAAAATGCTGCTGCTTTACTTGATCCTGATGTTTGCATTCATCATAGTCATCCATTTCTCACACAAGTTTGCACACTGATAAATGTATTCGATTGGCTAGGAAGAAGTGGCTCAGTTCAGTCTGAAACAAGTGTGGCCTTTAAAGCTGGATTGTAGGGAACGCTATACTTAGTTAGATTCTATGTTTATTCCTTGCTGCCTATATTAAAGAAAGATCAGGCATCCCGCCTTTTTCCTTCATTACAGCAAAAGTCAAACTGCGAGAATGTGGCTTTCTCCTGTCTGTGAACTAAGAAAACAAAAGTCAATGAAACGCTGTTTAATTCGTGATGGATTCCTAGATCAGTGGGAGTGCATGGAATAGTGACATGCATTATAGTCAGGGCCACGAGAATTAGGCAATTTTAAAGCTATGGCATTTTCTCCATACTCATGGATTTGTCACATTTATCACATAACCACCAAGCATAATCTGAAGATTTTAAGAAAATAAATTGTTTTTAGCTCAAACGTATCAAAAGTTACTAAAATAAAACTGGTACTAATGAGGTGAAACCTTTTCCCAGATAGTGTTAACATGTGAAATTGCCAAAATAATGTAGTACTACTGTTGCAAAATGTGCCCCATAAGGCTGCATGAGTTGCATTTTCTTGCCACATAATTTAACTAACCATGCTGCATGATTCGGTCCTCCGCTGCAGTTTAAATCCAGAGGTCTTGGTTATATTGTACTGTAATAGCTACTCCAAGCTCACCACGGGGAACTCTTTCCAGTGACAAATGCAGCTTTACATTTGCTATGCCTACTAAAGTCCATGATTTAGCCAAGTGAGCATGTTAGTTCCGCAGATCAAGTTATCCAATATTGATAGGGTAACCAAACATCTTGATTTGTTGGGATTGTCCTGGTTTTAAATTTAAGTTAATTTAGGACCTGTCCCGGTTTTCAGCGAAAGTCCTGAACACAGATGAAAGTAAGACTGCATGTGTTATAGTGCAGAATTAGTAAGGTGCCACAGTCAATAACTATTTTGTTAACACAGACTGTACTGTGTAAAAGTTGTATTGATTTCTCCGAGTGCATCCTTGTGCGTGTTTTCTACTTTGGTGTGCACTGCCATTTAACCCATTCTGGTGCCCTGGGTTGGTGCAAAGGTATAGTTCTAGGCCTGTCTTTGTGGAACTTTATACTTTTCTTTAAAAAATGATTACCGGGAATATCAGACATTACACCCGGTCTTTTCTATTTTTGTAGTTAACAGTTATCATTCTCATATAGAATGATGAAAAATTAGGTTCCAAAATGCAAACTTTACAAGGAGAATTTGATTAACTACTCTGAGAGAGCTCAGTTTGTATATGCTAATATTCCTAATTAATCAAGAAGGGGCTTGGGAGAACTTACTGCCAAGACGTCATGCTGCACATAATGGAACATTTGTATACAAAGTCAGCCATTCTACCTATACAATTCAACTAAGGGAATAATCACAAGCAAATAAAAAAACATCTCACAGTGTGTGCAGTTCAAAACACTCCACTCTCTAATGCACGAATGCAAAAAGCTATTTGCAAATTTAAAATGAGGCATTTTGTGGCCCTCCAGTCATGCATTTAACTGTTTACCTAAATTGGTGTATAGTACCTGGTACATTTTCAGACTGAATTCCTAGCCAGTGCATCAAAGGTGCAGAAATGCACGTTTTTACAGATCTCAGAATGGAGTTTCCATTCGCATTTTCACTCTTAACTGGATAACACGCAATGAATGTGCCACTGACGAAGGTAACGGATTCCTTTTGGGTACCTTTGTCGATTTTATTCTTCTCCTTCCTCTGAAAAAGTCCTTCCATTACCTGTCCTTCATGGCAGCCCTTCCGTCCTCATGGGTGTGCCGGGTTGGGACTCTGCAAGGCAATTCCACCTCTATTGTCAACCCGTGGAAGAGGTGTGACGGAGAGCTTGCCTCAGCTCTACATGACAAAAACCTTGATTTTTCCAGCTCCTGTCAGGCATTTTTCAACCCATGTTCTCAATGTTTGAACAGGGAGAGAATCTATCTTTTTGATTAATACAACTGTCATCTTTGCTGTATACTTCATTTTTTTTGTTTTTACAAAAAAACCTAGTATGCTTAATTTGTTCAGAACAGACTTCCTCCCAGAAGCCATCTTTCCCCTCGTACTGTCTCGTCTAAAAGTTCAGTTTGCTCAGATTCTTTATATGAGGAGCTAGATCTAAATAAAGTATGGGTTTGTAATTATATTCTGGATTAAATTCAGGAAATACACACAAAAGCTCCTCCACAAAGCGTATGTTGCTGAAGCTGTTAAGATCATTGTTAACAATGTTTGCATTTGTGAGATGGCACAGTTTGCAGGCCTCATGAAGGCCGTTCTAAATAAATACAGTACAATTTTATGATTGGAAACACTTTATTTTCCCATTAAGTACCACTTGTTCTTACACAATGTTGCTTAAGTTTGACATTGTTGATAATCATTCTCAGTAGAGTTTACTGGTTCCGCCAAAAATACATTAATTTGGAAAAAAAAGGATGTATGCAAAGCGCACAACTTCTCAACCATCTAGCACCTGTTATTTGATATTTTTGGCCTTAGAAAAGGGGTGGACTTTTCCCATCATGAGTGAGCAGTCCTGTTTAACTCCAGGTGATTGTGGAGCGGAGGGCTTTATTAAAAAATCTATGGTAAAGCATTTTTACCTATTTTTAATGCTCTGATTGGCCAGGCGTAAGTGTAGGAAAGTACCATCTTGCCTGGCATGTTACCCCCATATTTCACTGTATATATTTGTTTTAGTCTATGTGTCACTGGGACCCTGCCAGCCAGGGCCCCAGTGCTCATAAGTGTGCCCTGTATGTGTTCCCTGTGTGATGACTGTCTCACTGAGGCTCTGCTAACCAGAACCTCAGTGGTTATGCTCTCTCTGCTTTCCAAATTGTCACTAACAGGCTAGTGACCAATTTCACCAATTCACATTGGCATACTGGAACACCCTTATAATTTCCTAGTATATGGTACTGAGGTACCCAGGGTATTGGGGTTCCAGGAGATCCCTATGGGCTGCAGCATTTCTTTTGCCACCCATAGGGAGCTCTGACAATTCGTACACAGGCCTGCCACTGCAGCCTGAGTGAAATAATGGCCACATTATTTCACAGCCATTTTACACTGCACATAAGTAACTTATAAGTCACCTATATGTCTAACCTTCACCTGGTGAAGGTTGGGTGCAAAGTTACTTAGTATGTGGGCACCCTGGCACTAGCCAAGGTGCCCCCACATCGTTCAGGGCAAATTCCCCGGACTTTGTGAGTGCGGGGACACCATTTCACGAATGCACTATACATAGGTCACTACCTATGTATAGCGTCACAATGGTAACTCCGAACATGGCCATGTAACATGTCTAAGATCATGGAATTGTCACCCCAATGCCATTCTGGTATTGGGGAGACAATTCCATGATCCCCCGGGTCTCTAGCACAGAACCCGGGTACTGCCAAACTGCCGTTCCGGGGGTTTCACTGCAGCTGCTGCTGCTAACCCCTCAGACAGGTTTCTGCCCTCCTGGCGTCCAGCCAGGCCTGGCCCAGGAAGGCAGAACAAAGGACATCCTCAGAGAGAGGGTGTTACACCCTCTCCCTTTGGAAATAGGTGTCAGGGCTGGGGAGGAGTAGCCTCCCTCAGCCTCTGGAAATGCTTTGATGGGCACAGATGGTGCCCATCTCTGCATAAGCCAGTCTACACAGGTTCAGAGATCCCTCAGTCCTGCTCTGGCACGAAACTGGACAAAGGAAAGGGGAGTGACCACTCCCCTGACCTGCACCTCCCAGGGGAGGTCCCCAGAGCTCCTCCAGCGTGCTCCAGACCCCTGCCATCTTTGATTCAGAGGTGTGCTGGCACACTGGACTGCTCTGAGTGGCCAGGGCCAGCAGGTGACGTCAGAGACTCCTTCTGATAGGCTCTTACCTTTCTTACCAGCCTATCCTCCTTCCTAGGTAGCTAAACCTCCTGTTCTGGCTATTTAGGGCCTCTGCTTTGGGGAAATCTTCAGATACCAAATGCAAGAGCTCACCAGAGTTCCTCTGCATCTCCCTCTTCTCCTTCTGCCAAAGGATCGACCGCTGACTGCTTAGGACGCCTGCAAAACCGCAACAAAGTAGCAAAGACGTCTACTGCAACCTTGTATCGCTTCATCCGGACGGCTTTCTCGCCTGTTTCCTGGTGGTGCATGCTCTGGGGTTAGCCTGCCTCCTTCTTGCACCAGGAGCTCTGAAGAAATCTCCCGTGGGTCGACGGAATCTTCCCCCTGCAACCGCAGGTAACAAAAGACTGCATCAACGGTCCTCTGGGTCCCCTCTCAGCACGACGAGCGTGGTCCCTGGAACTCAGCAACTCTGTCCAAGTGACTCCCACAGTCCAGTGACTCTTCAGTCCAAGTTTGGTGGAGGTAAGTCCTTGCCTCCTCACGCTAGACTGCATTGCTGGGTACTGCGTAATTTGCAGCTGCTCCGGCTCCTGTGCACTCTTCCAGTATTTCCTTTGTGCACAGCCAAGCCTGGGTCCCCGACACTCTAACCTGCAGTGCACAACCTTCTGAGTTGTCCTCCGGCGTCGTGGGACTCCCTTTTCTGACTTTGGGTTGACTCCGGTTCACTCCTCTTCTAAGTGCCTGTTCCGGTACTTCTGCGGGTGCTGCCTGCTTCTGTGAGGGCTCCCTGACTTGCTGGGCGCCCCCTCTGTCTCCTCATCCAAGTGGCGACATCCTGGTCCCTCCTCGGCCACAGCAGCATCCAAAAACCCTAACCGCGACCCTTGCAGATAGCAAGGTTTGTTTGCGGTCTTTCTGCGTGGGAACACTTCTGCAAGCTTCTTCATGACGTCGGACATCCATCCTCCAAAGGGGAAGTTCCTAGTCTTCTTCTTTCTTGCAAAACACCAAGCTTCTTCCATCCGGTGGCAGCTTCCTTGCATCCTCAGCTGGCATTTCCTGGGCATCTGCCCACTCTCGACACTGTCGCGACTCTTGGACTTGGTCCCCTTGTCTTACAGGTACTCAGGTCCAGAAATCCACTGATGTTGCTTTGCTGATGTTGGTTTTCCTTGCAGAATCCCCCTATCACGACTTCTGTGCTCTCTGGGGGTTGTAGGTGCACTTTACACCTACCTTACTGGGTCTTGGGGTGGGCTATTGTTCTAACCCTCACTGTTTTCTTACAGTTCCAGCGACCCTCTACAAGCTCACATAGGTTTGGGGTCCATTTGTGGTTCGCATTCCACTTTTGGAGTATATGGTTTGTGTTGCCCCTATACCTATGTGCTCCTATTGCAATCTATTGTAACTTTACACTGCTTGCATTACTTCCTTTTGCTATTACTGCCTATTTTTGGTATTGTGTACATATATCTTGTGTATATTTGGCATCCTCATACTGAGGGTACGCACTGAGATACTTTTGGCATATTGTCATAAAAATAAAGTACCTTTATTTTTAGTATATCTGTGTACTGTGTTTTCTTATGATATTGTGCATATGACACAAGTGGTATAGTAGAAGCTTTGCATGTCTCGTAGTTCAGCCTAAGCTGCTCTGCTATAGCTACCTTCTATCAGCCTAAGCTGCTAGAAACACCTCTTCTACACTAATAAGGGATAACTGGACCTGGTACAGAGTGTAAGTACCCCTTGGTACCCACTACAAGCTAGGCCAGCCTCCTACAGTAAGGCAACAGAATATCAAATCTGTAAAACCATTATATGTTTAACTAAAACGTGTTTAATTCACACGCTGTGCAGTGGGGGAAATTTCAGCAGCAGAGCATGACTACTAAATATACCGCTCTCCAACACACACACAGTACGAGTTTTATGACCTTGCCAACAGGCGCAGTGGGACAATGGACCAAAGATTTGAAGGTCCCACTTTACCCATAATTGGAGCCCAAAAATATAGTTTTTTTGTACTAGCAAGTCAAAGGATATGGGCTGATTTTCCTAGTTCGCATTAAAGCCCATGGCAACCTTGCTACGCCACTGTTGCATGCAGAGTTGAACACATACCAAGAAGAGACACATTGAAACCCCATTTCCCCTATATATTTTATTTGACCCCTCTCTCAGTGATGTTATAGTCACTTTGCTAAATCAACACCATGTTGCCCGTGTTGATGGTTGCCCCAACTCCCTCCACCTATGTCTGTGTGCTCACTCCAAACTGTGCTGTCCCACCTGTTGTACGTGTTGCCCGAACTTAACCACCCACCCCCCTTTGATGCCTCTGTCCTTACTCCCATCCAGCAATAAGCAAAACAAAGCACTATGTCACAGGTAGCACTGACTGTATCTTAGCCCTTTTGCCGCCCCCCCACCCCCATTTGTTGCCTATTTTGTCACCCCACATCCCCTCCCTCCATGTTGTGGAATATATGTACCAGAATGTAAAGAGGAAACATGGCCGTGTCAAGCTGCTCATGCATGATATGGGATCATTTCAAATCTCTCAAACATCATCCACTGTCCACTTACTGCATTTCCTGATGTTTTCCATATTGTGCATCACCATGTTTCTACATTGTACATAATTTGTGCCCAAGGCTACACACCACCGGAGTCCCCACATATCCCCAATTCACCCCCAGCCTTGTGTCTTTCATTCATATATCATCCAATGATACCCTGATCAAGTGCTTTACTCATGTATAGTACCGAGAACTCCAATGAAATGCACTACTAATTGCTTGTGTAAGGTACTTTGCACTGTACCCCTCTGAGGTGCAATAGCCCATGATGACCCAGTGTGCATCATGCTATGCCCTATGCCTCTCATCAGCTTGTGACCCTTGCTGCACCAGTTATTGTGCTTTTATTGGACCCATGACCATTACACCTGCTTATGGCATGAAGCTATATAATAATTGGTGGCAAATGGTTAGTTGGAACTATCTCAAAGGTAATCTTCTGCCATAGAGGCACACATTGCCCACAGTTAATCAAATAAGTAAGCTGAATCAAGACAAGTTGTTTGCACTAGTTACTTACTAATATATACTGATGTAGCAAGTGTAACCCAAGTGTGACCTGATACTTATGTTCATAATGAATAAACAAAATGTTTGGGGCACTCAATCATACTGTGAACACTAAGTCAAAGGCCACACCAAAGGTAACATCATGCTAATGGGCACATAGAGTAGAACACTATCACACTGAGCCTAATAGCACAACACTAAATGTGACCTTAATATCAAGATGTGCAACATGATCCAATCTAATGAATCATATCATGTAATGCATATAACATGAAGAACTCAAGGAATACTCGGGACATGCCAAGACATCATTCACATATGACAGACAATAAGAATTTAGTCACCCTTGAGAACGAAAACTACCTCACCTCAAGTGCATCCAAGAAAAACAAACATAGCAAATTATGAAAGCCATCACCTGATTATTCTGTGCAGTTGAACAAGGAAATTCCTAGGAGTGATGAAAACGTTAGCACAAGGAGAAACCAACACAACAAGATACATTTGATACCCAACAGAGTTAAGTGGCATCGGATGCTCCAAAACATAATGAATCCTGAGCACAAAGTATGCAAATGAACACTATCAACAAGGTGGTAATTCAACTTTAAATATATATAATTTCTGAACTCTGTCAACAGAGATACACACAGACACCTCTTACAGAATCAATACAGCTCTAAAGCCCCAGAGGTCTCACTGTGTTGTTCTTCAACAGTATCAATGCACAGATGCAAACATGGGGCCCAATTAACTTGCTAACACCAATAAACCTAACAGACCAATAAGATAGTATCTAACCATGCAACACCTTCAACCACAAGAGACACATAACTAATACTGCACTCTAACACCAGAGGTCACCAATTTAAAAGAGCACACTATATGCAATCAATATAATAAATAGGGCACACAGATCAATGTTTATCTACAAGCTACAATAAACACAAACATATAGCACACACTAAATAATATGCTAGATGCACTAAGACTACTCTCTTTCACAGATAATGCAGTTCAAAATGTAATTAAATAATGTTGTTAGCCTAGGTTTTCTGTGTTGCTACACATTTTTATTGCACAGTATTTACTCACTACATTGCTTCTTGGGGCCTCTTAAAGTATAAAGCAGAATGCTGTCTGTGAATGTGGGTCTTCACAGTGGGCGGTTGCTACACAAGGGGGTAGAATTTCTTGCCATCTTCTTTTGGCTTGTGCAAGCGTGGGTGTGAGTGTGGGTTAAGTGGTTTGTATAACAAGGGTTTCCTTATGGTAGTACTTCAAGGACTAAGGATGAAGGAGTGGATATTGCAATCAGTCAACAATAGCTGTTAGAGTTTTAATGTTGTCATGTGCTCTCTCCATGAGGTGCTACATTTGAAGGAAGGGTATGAATCTTCCGGGCCAGCACCTAGCCTGTGTTGACTGTATGGGTGCTATCTGTTTATAACACATGGGAGGCAGCAATCCCTGTACAAAAGCCCCTCTCTAACTTTCTTACTACAGGTGACATGCAACATATCTAGCTGCCTGTAATAACAAGTGAAGTAGAAGCTCAACTGAAATTATTACAGTTGAGTTAAGATGTCATAATGTCTTCTGCCAGAGCCAGACACTAAAGTGAAAGGCAGGTCACAGGCATGACTGCAACCGGAGCAGCTTTTCATTCTTATGATCTGTGATGTTTAAAACATACAGTGATGAGCAAAAAGGAGATATTTCTGACAATATGTTTATTTTATGCACACTAATGGTCATTACAGGAAACGTCTGCTTTTTTTTTTTTTTTTTTTTTTTTTACACATTCTGAGCCTCAATACTTTTTAAGTCTGACCTACATTAAATTAATTCTAATATCTTTTTGCAATACACTACTATCAACTTTTGATGTTTTTGATTGCACACTAGATTCTTCCCTTTTTCTTCATGTCTCCACCATATTACCACTTTCATACAAAATAGCAAGACACCAAGGTTTTAAGTAGTTTGTGGGAAGGGTGTCGGTGTGACCATGTATTATAAAGTATAAAATACCTCTCCTCCACATGATAAGCATTTTGCAAAGCTTCTCGGAGTTGTAAGACCTTATAAAGCATCCAAACTTTCTGCCTCATTCTTCTATATGGTCAAGGAACTCCTCTGTGATTTGCTGTTTCCTTATAATGTACGACAGGGGTTAATTTATTCCCTATTTCTTATAATGCTGTTGATGGATCACTACATGGACAAACTGTCCTTCACTTTTCCTGTTATGTGTAAGGGAACATATCAGAGTCCTTGTCTTATGGTGTCTAATTCTTGCCTGATGCTTTAATTGTTAAGCTAGGTTGTGATAGAGTTGATGTTGACCTAACTACATGGTCCCTTTCTCCAGGTAATTGGGAGAAGGTTGTCCTCACTTAACCCCATAATTCTTGGTTTCTCATCTTTTGTCCTTTCTGTGGCTGTTTTCAGCCTGGTGTTGAGCTCTTGCAGTATCCTTGACCACATGACCCCTTTCCTCATTGCCTTTGCATTGTGTTGCAGAATCCAACACTATAACCTGAGAGGATTAGCTGCAGAACCAGTCACTATTATTTTGTGTTCTGTAGAACCAATCTCATGATACAGTGATACCGTATGAAAATTATTTTTGTATAGTTGTGTTTGCCATTTTTCCTGTCTCTAGGCTTTGCCTATTGTTTCAGTATGAAAATGCATGGAACACTAAACTAGTAGGGAGGGGAGGTAATGGTGAATGGATATGTTATTGTAACATTACTGGGCATTTGTATAGTGCAGAGTGTGCTAGTAACTTAACCTCTTTTCGCTTTGTACAGAAGAGCCTGCAGTTGCAGTTCATCCAATGTGACTTCTGCACTGCAGGATTCCTCTTTGCATCACAGATTGATACTGGTAGTTTGAAATGCATAGGCTATCCTTATTGAGATGTTTCATAAGGCAGGCTTGGTCATGTGACTTTCCAACCTAACCCAAGTAAATGTCTAATACATAATGGATTATGCATGGTGGTTTGCAATGGTGGATCAACTCTTTTACTCCTTCACCAGACCCATGCCAGCTATTGTTTGGCTGATGCAAATGGGATTCTGATTGATCTCTTGTGAATGGGGGGCTTGTATTCCTCTAATGGCTATAAACGGCTAGAGGGAATGGCTGTAATATGGTGCACCTATTAATGGTTCCACTCTTAGAATAATGATACTGGTGATGGATTTGGTTATAGTGCAGATGTCCCTACATCTGAGGGTTAGTTATTTCGATACGTACTTGAGATCCTGCGTTTTTGGTGTTGACCTAAAGAAGTTGTGCCCTGTTCCTTGGCCCATGTTCCTGTGTTTACCTATCCCCAGCCTTTTCTTTCCCACAGAGCCTCTGCTTGTGTCCCGAGAGAATGACAATGGTGTTTTGGGTGCGTATGTTTTTTCTGTATTATGAGTTTAGCGTTGCAGATAGTCAGGAGACTGGTAGAGAGTCCCACAGGAAGTTGTCTAGTGCAACATATGGTGAAAAGGTTTAATGGCCATATAGTTAGACACTCTGCTTGTCCTCACAATAGTTGATTTCCTAAGATAGGCATTCTTTTACTCTACTGTTGTGACAAAGTGAAAATTTGAGTTGGGGGCGAGGAAGCAAGCTGCTGAGCTAAGGAGTAGCACTGGGTTATTTAGTATACAGGCACATGAATAGTGCATGTGAATTTCACTGTGAATGTAGGTCAAATACATTCCTGTGTGGAACTGTTTTGGTTGATTGGTTGAATATTGGTTTAGAGAGTAAGGCTGTGCTGGGGTGAGGTGGATGGCTCTAGCAGTAACATATCCTGGCTCAGCAGTGTGGTGTGGAGAGACAAACTATGAGGAGGGGAATGTGGAGATAAGATGGAACTGTGTGTGTAGTTGTTTTTGCTGTATTGGTGTTGTATGGTTAGGCTTGGTACTGGTGAGGAGATATAGTTGGTCTGTTGTGTTGAAGTAAGATATGGTATGAGTATCATGGTAGTATGATGTGTGATTGGTGCTTTAGAGTAATTTAATATATGAGAGTTTGGAATAGGGGAGTATGATGTGAAGGATTTTTAGATGTTCAGGGGGTTTCATGCATGGTTGTGTGAGGTGACAAGGTGCAAAGTCTGGAGGTGCTATACAAGGTGTGTTATTATATGCTGTTGCTTTGACAGATTACAATACTGTAATAATATAAGGTAACATGGAAAGAGATATAGGTCTGGGTCTAGGTAGTCAGTGGGTGGTTTCTTGTGTTTTAGTGGTATTATAGTGTTGAACAACTGGTGTAGTCTAGTATTTATCATCCAAGTGCGTAAGTACATCATTACGGTATAGGAGAAAAAGTGGTGCACTTATAAGCAATGGTATTGCATGTTCTTAGATGTAATGACGTGATACGTTGTGATGTCCTCTCCTGATATGCTGAGTTGTGGGAGGGCGAGCGTAGATAGGTGCTGCAGGGAGATTAAGGTGAGTGAGAGAAGCGATGTGGACTGAAGAGGTAATGATGACATAGGAGAGAAAAGATGGGGAATTCAGAACCAGGTATAGATAGTTGGTGGGTAGGAGTAGTTGTGAGAGGAGAAGAGAGGGATGAAGAAGTGAAGGTGATGTAGGGGAGAGAGTTGAATGTGAGGTAAGGGACAGATATGGCATACTGAGTATGGGCAGATGACGCAGCACAACACACATTTGTTATTTCTAATCAGTTACTATCATGACCCAATTTAATGTCACTCTTTTTACGCACCTAAGAAGGACAGAGGGCTGAGCCATCCTTGCTGGGATTCAAACTGTGATCTGCCCATAACAGCACGTTTTAGCAATGAACGTTCAACTAACTGAGTCCTCCAGTTGGGTGCCTCAATATTGTACCCCCAGCATAATTTCTCAAGAAAGTAAATGAGAGGGGTATTTTGCAGATTTGTTTTGTTGGGTAATGGAAAATCTAGTGTCCCCGGAACAGAATACCGGTTAGGTGTGTAGGGCAACGTAGGGTGACCCAGGCCCATGGGCACAGCTTCTTTTGCCCTATGGCCCTGGTATCCCTTCAGTGGGGTGGGGTGACACAGAGGAGGGGTCATAGCTAGTGCACACATTCCCACAGACTGCCTTCTCGGGAATGAGTTCTCCACAGTGTCAGGAGAACTGAAGGGGCAGCCACATAAGATGCTCTGACCGTTCAGTTTTCTGGGAGTACCACTCACAAGAGGAGGGTAACGGGAATCCAGATGTAGGGGCGAGGTGAAGGAGGACTCACCATTGACCCCTGTGTAGCCTTAGGGTATAGACCCTGGGCTGAGTGATCATTTTCAGGATACCACCCCTGAAATGGTTGGGGGTAGAGTGAAGGTAGTGTGGAAAGCACTTGGGGCTATTATCCCCACTATGAGACACCTCAGAGGTCAGAGAAACCTCTGGATCCCATAGGGAACTCCTTGTCAGCCCTGAGACTAGAATAGAAATTTACCCAGTGGCCACACTGGGCTTTAACATAGCAGTGAATGGCCTGGAGCCTGTTGGTTACTGTTCTTACGGACACAGATTTCCTTGGGTTGGGAGCAGAAGTCTGATCCAAGGGGCAGAATGGGGCACATCACTTTGTTGGCCATGGTGATAGTATCTGCCTACTGGGATGCATTTGTGAGGAAGTTAAGGTTAGGTGCTGCATATACGGGGTCCACAGATGAGGGGGAAGGGTTCTCCATGCATCAGTTAAAAGGCTCAGGAGGGTATAAAGAGAGGGTTCCAGCTGAGTTCAGAAAGGTGTAAAACTAGCTAGTGCCCCTAGAGTAGAGGACCATTGTCCACAAACTATTGCCTAAGCAGAGAAGTCCATCAAAGGATTGATTAGTCTAGCCTATCCATAGGCTTGAGGTGGGGTCATGTTGGAAAAAGGTCCTATCTGCAGGGTCATCCCCAAACTTCTTGTGTTTCTTCTCCACTTTTTCTGACCTTGATTTTGCAGGCTTTGGGACATTGAGCATTTTACCACTACTAACCAGTGCTAAAGAGCATGTGATCTCTCCATAAAACATGGTAAAATTGGCTTATACCCAATCAGTATATTTAATTTATGTATAGGTCCTTAGTAGAGTGCACTACATGTGCCCAGGGCCTGTAAGTAAAATGCTACCAGTGGGTCTGCAACACTGATTGTGCTACCCACTTAAGTAGCCCCTTAACCATGTCTCAAACCTACTATTGCAGAGTCTGTGTGTGCAGGTTTAAACTTTCATTTCCACCTAGCAAAATAAACTTTTTGCCAGGCCCAAACCTTCCTTTACATATATATATGTCACCCCTACAGTACACCCTGGACAGCCCAGAGGGCAGGGTAAAATGTGCATAAAAAGTTGGACATGTACAATTAAGTTTAGCATGTCCTGGTAGTGAAAAACACCCAAATTTGTTTTCACTACTGCAGAGCCTATACCGCCGATAGGATAACATTGGGATTACCTTAGTATACTTTATAAATGTAATTTTCAATCGGGAAAAGATAAAACCTTCAAGTCTGGTGTTTCTGGAATCCCAATTTAAAATACTGAACTTATAGTAAAGTCAGATTTTAAATTGCAAGTCTGAAACCTCCACTTTTAAAATGTTGACATTTTCTTACTTTAGCCATTTGGTGCCTGCTGCCGGTCTTTAAACACTTGTCTGGGGTGGGTGACACCTGGGCTTTGTGTATTCCCCCAGATAGCCACACATAATGACAGTTTGGGTGTGACTTGATGGGCCATCCTGGGAGGATGGGAGGGAGAAGCTGGACTCAGTCCCACTTACACCTGAATAGGCTGTGTCCTGTCCCCACACATATGGCTGCATGCCCCCCCCCCTTTAGTGAGCCTAGCTCAGAAAGGGCAGGCCTCTGGGCACTTCAAAGGCCCAACTGGGTACAAGACCAGGACCTCTGACACCACCAGCTTAGTAAACTTGGAACTGTGATGCCTCTACCAGGAAGAAGGACTGACTGCTTTGCTGTTGAAGGACTGACACACTGCTGGAGTCCCGCCTTGCTGTGCTGCCTACTGCTTGCTGTTCCCCTGCCTGGGTGAGAAGGACTAGACCTGCATCACTTGAATCCCGAGTATATACAAGGGCTAGCAGGCTAACTTCCTGGTGTGAAGTCTCAGGGACATAAACTTCTTCCCATCAGCCTACTTCTACACCTGGACTCTGCGGTCTAGGAGTCTGTCTTGCCAAAAGGTACTGGGCCCATGGAAACAGACCTAAGGTGTTTACTCCAGTAGGATAGATGCATCCTCTGCTGCGTGGAGATAATCGCACAATCCCCGCTGTTGCTTGGAACAGAACTGGCGCATCACCTTCGGAACCAACAGTGCAGTGCTTTCTTTGGCTCATGGTCCCTGCATCCCTGTCAACAACAGCCTCAATGCAATGTGACGCTCCATACCACAGTCTCCGCAGCCATCGGAATCAACACATTACTGAGACGCAGACGGAACCTGCACCCGAACTCCAGTGCATCTCGACACCGACGTATCACCATCACTGTATGGAGAACATCGATGCATTGCCTCTACTGCTAGGGAAAGTCCACGTATCACCCGGACTGTGCAGTTCAGAAACAATGCAACACTCCACAACCAGGATTTAAAGTACTTTGGTTCAGTGGGCCCAACAGTGTCCCTGTATCAGGCCAGAGCTCCATTGCAGTCAGCATGAGCTCTTGACTTTGTCCTGGCCCAACACTACCAAGATATCCCTGATTGGTGCTTGTGGCTTGTAAGCGCTATTTTATAGTTTACTCATTAAAAATTAATAATTAAAGTTCTACTTATTGGATGTTTTTTGTTATGGTCTTGTTTTATTTATTAATTTTGGACCTATTTTTCTAACTAGGTGTGGAATCTTTTTGTATGGTGTTTTTACTGTTTTAAGCGTTGCACAAATGCTTTACACATTGCCTCTAAATTTAGCCTGACTGCTCTGTGCCAAGCAACCAGAGGAGGAGCACAGGTGAATTTGGGGTTCGCTTGAGCCTTACCCAGACTAGGATTGTCGTTCCTGTTTGATCAGGGTGCATACCTTGGTCAACCAGAAACCCAATTTCCAACAGATAGGTTCTAAGACCTTAACTTACATTAAAAAAACTGAAATTTACTGGAAAAAAACAAAGGTTATAGCGATGCTATAGTCTGATGTTCGAATGAGACATGAGCTAACGTTAAACCCCCAAAAAACAATGAAATACATAAGTTATAATTTAGGTCATTGACTATAAATTGCGTCCCCATCATGCACTGCTTAGGACTTCACATATTACATCACTTGTGACACGGTAAAATTTAAAGATAAGAATGAGAATGTGGGTTGGAAGTTTGTAGAAGAATTGGTGCAGGACACAGCTGAATGCCAAGTCTGCTGGGTATCCTAGGCACCACATGGCTGAAGATGTAAGCATATGCGGGGACAAGATGCACTGCCTGCCTGAAGGCCAGTCCCTAAGGCTAACCCTGGTTGCGCATGGCTAAAGGCTGTGTGCAGCCGGGTTTGCACTTACACACTAGTTTGGGGGGTGCTGGTTCATCTGTCTGTCTATCTATCTATCTATCCTGCCTAGCCATATATCTATAAAACATAATCTATCTATACAACTCTTTATATTTATCTATGCAACTCTGTCTATGCAACTCTATATATGCAACTATCTGTACAACACTATCTAAACAACTTTTCCTGTACAACTCTTTCTAATGATACAATTTACCTGTACACCTTTACCTATCTATCTTTACAATTCCATCTATACAACTCTCTTTCTATATAACTATCTGTACAACTCTGTACAGCTCTATCTCTACAACTCTATACACCTATCTAAAATTGTTCATCCATTTATCTTTACAACTCTATCTGTTCTATCTATACAACTTTATCTTTCTATATAACTCTAGCTGTAAAACTCTATGCAAACCTATCCATCTATATATCTATTGGTGTATCTATTTATCTAGCTATACAACTGTGTATATATATATGGAAAATGTCACTTACCCAGTGTACATCTGTTCGTGGCATGAGACGCTGCAGATTCACATGCTTTGCACATCCCGCCATCTAGTGTTGGGCTCGGAGTGTTACGAGTTGTTTTTCTTCGAAGAAGTCTTTTCGAGTCACGAGATCGAGGGACTCCTCCCCTTTCAGCTCCATTGCGCATGGGCGTCGACTCCATCTGAGATTGTTTTCCTCGCAGAGGGTGAGGTAGGAGTTGTGTATTATAGTAATAGTGCCCATGCAATGGAGTCAATATGTATGTACATAATGTGGTTTAAAGCAACATATTTACAAATTTACAAATGTTCAAGATCAACTTCAAACGGCTACAGGCTCCCGGGGAGGCGGGCGGGCGCATGTGAATCTGCAGCGTCTCATGCCACAAACAGATGTACACTGGGTAAGTGACATTTTCCGTTCGATGGCATGTGTAGCTGCAGATACACATGCTTTGCATAGACTAGTAAGCAGTTATCTCCCCAAAAGCGGTGGTTCAGCCTGTAGGAGTTGAAGTTGTTTGAAGCAAAGTTTGCAGTACTGCTTGTCCTACTGTGGCTTGTTGTGCTGTTAACACATCTACGCAGTAGTGCTTGGTAAATGTATGAGGCGTAGACCATGTGGCTGCCTTATATATTTCAGTCATTGGAATGTTTCCTAGAAAGGCCATGGTAGCACCTTTCTTTCTAGTTGAGTGTGCCTTTGGTGTTCTAGGCAGTTCTCTTTTTGCTTTGAAATAACAGGTTTGAATGCATTTAACTATCCATCTAGCAATGCCTTGTTTGGATATTGGGTTCCCTGTATGAGGTCTTTGGAAAGCAACAAACAATTGTTTTGTTTTTCGAATTTGTTTTGTTCTGTCAATGTAGTACATTAACGCTCTTTTGATGTCTAATGTATGTAGTGCTCTTTCAGCTACGGAATCTGGCTCTGGAAAGAACACTGGTAGTTCTACTGTTTGATTCAAGTGGAACGGTGATATGACTTTTGGTAAGAACTTAGGATTTGTTCGTAAAACTACTTTATGCTTGTGTATCTGAATAAAGGGTTCTTGTATGGTAAATGCTTGTATCTCACTTACTCTTCTTAGAGGTGTGATGGCAATTAGAAATGCTACTTTCCATGTTCAGTATTGTATCTCACATGAGTGCATGGGTTCAAACAGTGGACCTATGAGCCGTGTTAAAACAATGTTAAGGTTCCACGAAGGAACTGGTGGCGTCCTTGGTGGGATAATTCTCTTCAGACCCTCCATAAAAGCCTTTATGACTGGGATCCTAAATAGTGATGTTGAGTGCGTAATTTGCAGATAAGCTGAAATTGCGGTGAGATGTATTTTAATGGATGAAAAAGCTAGCTTTGACTTTTGTAAGTGAAGTAGGTAGCTGACGATGTCTCTAGCATACGCGTGTAAGGGCTGTATTTGTTCATTATGGCAGTAATAAACAAATCTTTTCCACTTATTTGCATTTCAATGTCTTGTGGTTCGTTTCCTAGCTTGTCTTATGACCTCCATACATTCCGGTGTGAGGTCCAGATGTCCGAATTCCAAGACTTCAGGAGCCAAATTGCTAGATTCAGCGATGCTGGATTTGGGTGTCTGATCTGTTGTTTGTGTTGAGTTAACAGATCTGGTCTGTTTGGTAGTTTGACATGAGGCACTACTGATAGGTCTAGTAGTGTTTTGTACCAAGGTACCAGATATGGAAGGAGTGGGAGAGGGGGAAAAGCGTATGCAAATATCCATGACCAACTCATCCATAACACATTGCCCTGAGACTGATCCTGTGGGTATCTGGATGCGAAGGTTTGGCAGTTTGCGTTTTCTTTTGTTGCAAATAGGTCTATTTGTGGTGTCCCCCATCTTTGGAAGTAAGTGTTTAGTATTTGGGGGTTAATCTCCCATTCGTGGATCTGTTGGTGATCCCGAGAGAGATTGTCTGCTAACTGATTCTGAATCCCTGGAATAAACTGTGCTATTAGGCAAATGTGGTTGTGGATCGCCCAATGCCATATTTTCTGTGCCAGGAGACACAACTGTGTCGAGTGTGTTCCTCCCTGTTTGTTCAGATAATACATCGTTGTCATGTTGTCTGTTTTGACAAGAATGTGTTTGTGGCTTATTATGGGTTGAAATGCTTTCAACGCTAGAAATACTGTCAGTAGTTCTAAGTGATTTATGTGAAACTGTCTCTGCTGAGTGTCCCATTGCCGTTGGTTGCTGTGTTGGTTGAGGTGTGCTCCCCACCCTATCATGGAGGCATCTGTCATTATTACGTATTGAGGCACTGGGTCTTGGAAAGGCCGCCCTTGGTTTAAATTTATATTGTTCCACCATTGAAGCGAGGTGTATGTTTGGCGGTCTATCAACACTAGATCTAGAAGTTGACCCTGTGCTTGTGACCATTGTGATGCTAGGCACTGTTGTAAGGGCCACATGTGCAATCTTGTGTTTGGGACAATGGCTATGCATGAGGACATCATGCCTAGTAGTTTCATCACCATCTTGACTTGTATCTTTTGTTTTGGATACATGGCCTGTATTACATTGTGAAATGCCTGTACTCTTTGTGGACTTCGAGTGGCAATCCCTTTTGTTGTGTTGATTGTTGCCCCTAAGTATTGCTGTGTTTGACACGGCTGAAGGTGTGACTTTGTGTAGTTGAGTGAGAAACCTAGTTTGTGGAGGGTTTCTATGACATAATTTGTGTGTTGTGAACACCGTTCTTGCGTGTTGGTTTTGATTAACCAATCGTCTAGGTACGGGAACCTGTATTTGCTGCCTTCTGATATGAGCAGCTACTACTGCCAGGCATTTTGTAAAAACTCTTGGCGCAGTTGTTATTCCGAATGGCAACACTTTGAATTGGTAATGTACCCCTTGGAATACAAACCTTAAGTACTTTCTGTGTGAAGGATGTATCGGTATATGGAAGTATGCATCCTTTAGGTCTAGTGTTGTCATGAAGTCTTGTTGTTTGAGCAATGGGATTACGTCCTGTAATGTCACCATGTGAAAGTGATCTGATTTTATGTAGATATTTAATGTTCTGAGATCTAATATAGGTCTTAGTGTTTTGTCCTTTTTGGGTATGAGAAAGTACAGCGAGTAAACTCCTGTTCCTCTCTGATGAATTGGTACTATTTCTATTGCATCTTTTTGTAACAACGCTTGGACCTCCAGTTGTAGAAGATCCATATGTTGTTTTGACATATTGTGTGTTTTCGGCGGGACATTTGGAGGGTATTTGAGAAATTCTATGCAATAACCATGCTGGATAATTGCTAGGACCCAAGTGTCTGTTGTTATTTCCTCCCATTGTTTCTAGAACTTGGTTAGCCTCCCCCCCACAGGTGTTATGTGTTGGGGATTTGTTACGCTGAAGCCACTGCTTATTTTGTGGAGTTTTGGGACTTTGGAACTTCTCTACTTTTTTGGAATTGTCCCCCTCTATATTGTCCCCGAAAACTTCCCCACTGATATTGGGTCTGATAAGTGGGCCTTGTTTGTGAGGTTGTGGGTTCCGTGCTTTGTCCTCGAAACTGTGTTTTGCGAAATGTGCCTCTGCTCTGTGGGGAGTAGAGTGCGCCCATGGCTTTGGCCGTATCAGTGTCCTTTTTAAGTTTTTCGATAGCAGTGTCCACCTCCGGCCCAAACAACTGCTGTCCGTTAAATGGCATATTCAGCACGGCTTGTTGTATTTCCGGCTTGAATCCTGATGTACGCAGCCATGCATGTCTCCTTATTGTCACTGCTGTGTTTACAGTTCTAGCAGCTGTGTCTGCCGCATCCATTGCTGACCGTATCTGATTGTTCGAGATACTCTGTCCTTCTTCCACTACTTGCTGTGCTCTCTTTTGGAACTCCTTGGGCAAATGTTCTATAAAGTGTTGCATTTCGTCCCAATGAGCTCTATCATATCTGGCCAACAAAGCCTGTGAGTTGGCAATATGCCACTAGTTTGCTGCCTGTGCCGCCACCCTTTTCCCTGCCGCGTCGAACTTACGACTCTCTTTGTCTGGAGGTGGTGCATCTCCTGAAGTGTGTGAGTTTGCCCTTTTGCGAGCTGCCCCTACTACCACTGAGTCCGGTGTTAACTGTTGTGTGATGTACACGGGGTCTGTTGGTGGCGGTTTATATTTTTTCTCCACCCTTCGAGTAATGGCCCTTCCTTTCACAGGCTCCTCAAACACTTGTTTGGAGTGTTTTAGCATTGCAGGTAGCATGGGGTACTGGCTGTGTGTGGACGACAGTGTATTAAATAGAAAGTCGTCTTCAATTGGCTCAGCATGCAGGCTGACATTATGAAACGCCACTGCCCTTGACACCACCTGTGCGTAAGCTGTACTATCTTCTGGTGGTGACGGTCTAGCTGGATAACAGTCAGGACTGTTATCTGACACTGGCGCATCATAAAGATCCCACGCGTCTGGATCATCCTGACTCATCCCTGTATGGGTTGGGGATTGCATCATTGGTGGAGTGGCTACCGGTGATGGTTGCGGAGAGCGTTGTGGAGATGGTGGCGGGGTTACTTGTTTAGCCACCTCCGCCTGTGGCTGCTTGTCTTTATCTTGGAAGGCAAGTTTTCGTTTCATTCGAATCGGAGGGAGAGTACTGATCTTCTCTGTTTCTTTTTGGATTTGGAGCCTTCTTTGGGTGTAGTCTGGCTCCATTGTCTCCAGTTCCTGTCAAAATCTGTGTGTTTGCATTTGTGAGGACAGGCCTTGTTCCTCTGTGTAGGAACTTGATTTCGGTTCCGAGGCCGGATGTTTCGGTATCGAAACCTTTTCGGCTGCCTTTTTCGGTTCCGACGATACTGTTTTGCTTTTTGGCGTACTGATTTCTCGGTGCCGACTAGGTTCGGTGCCGCTCTCTCGGTGCCGAGATTGCTCTGACCCGGTGTCTCGGAGCCGAGTCTGCTCTGACCCGGTGTCTCGGGGTCGAGTGTGCTCTGTGCCGGTATCTCGACCGGAGTCGGAAGACTTCGACACATGCATGCCCTTTTTCGGTGCCGATGCCCGCTCACCTATTTTTCGGGTTAAGCCATGGCCTGTTGGCAGTGGCGTCCCCTGGGCTTTACTGGTCTTTACGTGAGTCTTGTGTATCGACGTCTTACTCACGGTTTTCGGCGTCTGTTCAGGATCGACCTCTTCCGAGTCCGAATCCTCGATGGAGAAGGTTTCCTCTACTTCTTCCATGTGTTTTTGTCCTGTCGGCACCGATGCCATCTGTAGTCTTCTTGCTCTTCGGTCCCTTAAAGTCTTTCTGGACCGAAATGCTCGACAGGCCTCACAGGTATCCTCTTTGTGTTCTGCCGACAAACACAAATTACAGACCAAATGCTGATCTGTATAAGGATACTTGTTGTGACATTCGGGGCAGAAGCGGAATGGGGTCCGTTCCATTAGTCTTGAAGACGCACGCGGTCGGGCCGACTTGGCCCCGCCGGGGAATCGAAAACCCCGAAGGGCTGCCGGAGCTCTTCAAAATTCGGTGTCGATCTGTTGTAACTAACCCGATACCGAACGCAAACAATACCGTCAAATTTTCTGAGTTTTTCACTAACTTTCCAAACCGAAGCGCGGAGCGAAAAGGAACACGTCCGAACCCAATGGCGGAAAGAAAACAATCTAAGATGGAGTCGACACCCATGCGCAATGGAGCCGAAAGGGGAGGAGTCCCTCGATCTTGTGACTCGAAAAGACTTCTTTGAAGAAAAACAACTTGTAACACTCCGAGCCCAACACTAGATGGCGGGATGTGCAACATATACACATATATATATATCTATATATATATATATATATATATATATATATATATATATATATATATATATATAAAAACTCTCTCTGTCTATACGACTATATACAGCTTGGTTTGCAAACTGAAATGCTTTAGGTATGAAAATCCTTGATTAGGCTTGGCTGTTCTGAATGATGGTTGCAATGTCTAGTGTAGTCCTTATCAGCAGTGCAGAAGTCTTTTTTATTACTGCCTTCTATCCTTGCACCCCTGGGTACAATAAACACTTCAACCTCTTAAACCGCAAATATTTTTTTCTGTTGTACAAATGTTGGATGTAATTCATCCCCTTCCCTCCCTTATCACACTAGATCTCATCATTTTTACTTTCTCTAATTACCTCCTTTCTCCGGTTTCTACTGCAGCTCTTTTTAATTTCGCCTTCGAATTCCAAACATTGCATGCCCTGTTTCTGCAGATCGGTCCTTCTCACCCTATGTCCCAGTCTCCACCCCTTCCATTCTGCTCTTCTCCACATCTGTCCATCTCCAACGAACATTACCTTTAGTATGAGAACCTTATGAGGACGCTAGGTCGGTGTTCAGCTTTCTAAGGTATCTGAGAGGCACATGTCCCTTTTACTGAGTATAAATGCCTGAGGCAGCTGTAGACGTGGAGATAAGAAATTCTTTACGAATGTACATGTAATCAAGGAACACTGATACATTCAAATTTCCTATGCACTTTAAACTTAGACATGTTGCTTTATTTAGTTTAATACAAATAGCTGAGTTGGAGGCTACGATCAGTCATCCTTTTTGCGAATGCCTTAGCCCCTATCCTTGCTGCCTTCTGAGTCTTAAATCAGTGACATCTGATGCTCTCCTTGATGCTGAAAGGTGCTTTTTTGGCAGCAGGGCCCATCCCCCAGTCTTCAGCGTGAAATGACGTCAGGAGTTTCAGGCACACTGGCCTCTTCATATGTTAATGGCCCTTTTGTTATGCGCATACGGGTACTTGCACTGAGGTAGCTGCCCATCCCGAAGTCCTGCCTTGAACTTCCTTTCAAAGCAGACAATATTAACATCTCCATTGGTGGACAGAGGGACGGGCTTTGTCTACATGATGGAGTAAAGAAAACGGCTTGAAATGCGAGGTGAAAGATGATTTCTTCTTGTCATGAAAATTCTGTGTTTCATAGTGATGTGCGTTTTGGTTTATATTACATTAATTATTTTAACAGCAAGGGTTTATTTACACACGCTTAATAAATTGATAACTAGTTTAAGAGCGCGCATGTATTTTGAAATAATACTTAACATATCGCATCTGTTTCTTTTCAAGATTTACTGCTTCCGAGGCAAGGTTCCTCCTATTTAAAAGCTTGTAAAAAAAAGAAAACGTGTCTTAATGAAAAAATGCTGGCCCACAAGCTCGATGGTGTGAAATGTGAACACAGGTTAAGCCCAACACTGAAGACACGTTTTAAAACATAAATGAGATGTGTAGAATAACATAAGCACACATTTTATTACAAGTATATTTATATTTTCTATAGAGTGCAATATATTTGTTTTGCGCAAATTGTTTTACTCTGGGAGGTAGAAAGAACACCATTAAGAATATGGTCTTCGTGTTCCTCCAAGCAAGAAAACCCATTATTTTGCAGATTAATATTTTGAACAGAATATGTTGAATATTTCTTAAAACAACCTGTGCATTTTCTATAAGCATTGTAATCTGTGTCACAAAGGCAAAATTGCTAGTAAATATTGCAAGTTGCCATGTTTCATAATATGTCACTTTTGTTTTCTTTGCCTTTTCAATGGCACTCTAATTTTCTTTTTCCTCCACTGCACTCCAGTGGCCCTGATTGCATGTTCTTTCCACTATGGTGTAGGAGACTGGCCTGGCTTGTAGTGGGTACCAGAAGTACTTACACCTTGTGCCAGGTCCAGTTATCCCTTATTAGTGTAGAAGAGGTGTTTCTAGCAGCTTAGACTGATAGAAGGTAGCTATGGCAAAGCAGCTTAGGCTGAACTAGGAGACATGTAGAGCTCCTACTATACCGCTGGTATCATATGCACAATATCATAAGAAAACACAATACACAGAAGTACTAAAAATAAACGTACTTTATTTTTATGACAATATGCCAAAAGTATCTCAGTGAGTACCCTCAGTATGAGAATAAGATATATACACAAGATATACGTACACAAACCAAAATTATGCAGGTAATAGCAAAAGGAAGTAATGCAAGCAATGTAAAGTTACAGTAGATTGCAATAGGAGCACATAGGTATAGGGGCAACACAAACCATATACTCCAAAAGTGGAAAGCGAACCACAAATGGACCTAAAACCTATGTGAGCTTGTAGAGGGTCTCTGGGACTGTAAGAAAACAGTGAGGGTTAGAAAAATAGCCCACCCCAAGACCCTGAAAGGAAGGTGTAAAGTGCACCTACTACCCCCAGAGAGCACAGAAGTCGTGATAGGGGGATTCTGCAAGGAGAACAAACACCAGCAATTCAACAACAGTGGATTTCCGGACCTGAGTACCTGTAAGACAAGGGACCAAGTCCATGAGTCGCGACAGTGTCGACAGTGGGCAGGAGCCCAAGAAATGCCAGCTGAGGGTGCAAGAAAGCTGCCACCTGTTGGAAGAAGCTTAGTGTTCTGCAAGAACGAAGAGGACTAGGAACCTCCCCTTTGGAGGATGGATGTCCCACGTCGTGAAGAAGCTTGCAGAGGTGTCCCACGCAGAAAGACCGCAAACAAGCCTTGCTAGCTGCAAGGGTCACGGTTAGGGTTTTTGGATGCTGCTGTGGCCCAGGAGGGACCAGGATGTCGCCACTTGGATGAGGAGACAGAGGGGGCGCCCAGCAACGTAGGGAGCCCTCACAGAAGCAGGCAGCACCCGCAGAAGTACCTGAACAGGCACTTAGAAGAAAAGTGAACTGGAGTCCACCCGAAGTCACAAAAGGGAGTCCCAAGATGCCGGAGGACAACTCAGAAGGTTGTGCACTGCAGGTTAGAGTGTTGGGGACCCAGGCTTGGCTGTGCACGAAGGAAATCCTGGAAGAGTGCACAGGAGCCGGAGCAGCTGCAAATCACGCTGTACCCAGCAATGCAGTCTAGCAAGGGGAGGCAAGGACTTACCTCCACCAAACTTGGACTGAAGAGTCACTGGACTGTGGAAGTCACTTGGACAGAGTTGCTGAGTTCCAGGGACCACGCTTGTCATGCTCAGAGGGGACCCAGAGGACCGGTGATGCAGTCTTTTGTTGCCTGCGGTTGCAGGGGAAAGATTCCTTCGACCCACGGGAGATTTCTTCAGAGCTCCTGGTGCAGAGAGGAGGCAGGCTACACCCAGAGCATGAACCACCTGGAAACAGTCGAGAAAGCCGTCAGGATGAAGCGATACAAGGTTGCTAGTAGTCGTCTTGCTACTTTGTTGAGGTTTTGCAGGAGTCCTGAGCAGTCAGTGGTCGATCCTTTGGCAGAAGGTGAAGAGGGAGATGCAGAGGAACTCTGGTGAGCTCTTGCATTCATTATCTGGTGAGATCCCCAAAGCAGAGACCCTAAATAGCCAGAAAAGGAGGTTTGGCTACCTAGGAAGGAGGATTGGCTACCAAGAGAGTTAAGAGCCTATCAGAAGGAGCCTCTGACGTCACCTGCTGGCCCTGGCCACTCAGAGCAGTCCAGTGTACCACAGACACCTCTGTTTCCAAGATGGCAGAGGTCTGGGACACACTGGACGAGCTCTGGGCACCTCCCCTGGGAGGTGCAGGTCGGGGGAGTGGTCGCTCCCCTTTCCTTTGTCCAGTTTCGTGCCAGAGCAGTGCTGGGGGATCCCTGAACTGGTGTAGACTGGCTTGCGCAGAGATGGGCACCATCTGTGCCCATCAAAGCATTTTCAGAGGCTGGGGGAGGCTACTCCTCTTCAGCCCGCACACCTATTTCCAAAGGGAGAGGGTGTAACACCCTCTCTCAGAGGAAATCCTTTGTTCTGCCTTCCTGGGCCAGGGCTGCCTGGACCCCAGGGGGTCAGAAACCTGTCTGAGGGGTTGGCAGCAGCTGCAGTGCAAACCCTGAAAAGGCAGTTTGGCAGTACCCGGGTTCTGTGCTAGAGACCCGGGGGAACATGGAATTGTCCCCCCAATGCCAAAATGGCATTGGGGTGACAATTCCATGATCTTAGACATGTTACATGGTCATGTTCGGAGTTACCATTGTGACGCTGTACATAGGTAGTGACCTATGTACAGTGCACGCGTGTAATGGTGTCCCCGCACTCACAAAGTCCGGGGAATTTGCCTTGAACGATGTGGGGGCACCTTGGCTAGTGCCAGGGTGCCCACACACTAAGTAACTTTGCACCCAACCTTCAGCAGGTGAAGGTTAGACATATAGGTGACTTATAAGTTACTTATGTGCAGTGGTAAATGGCTGCGGAATAACGTGGACGTTATTTCACTCAGGCTGCACTGGCAGGCCTGTGTAAGAATTGTCAGAGCTCCCTATGGGTGGCAAAAGAAATGCTGCAGCCCTGGGTACCTCAGTACCATATACTAGGAAATTATATGGGTGTACCAGTATGCAAATGTGAATTGGTAAATTTAGTCACTAGCCTGTTAGTGACAAATTTGGAAAGCAGAGAGAGCATAACCACTGAGGTTCTGGTTAGCAGAGCCTCAGTGAGACAGTTAGGCATCACACAGGGAACATATATAGGCCACAAACTTATGAGCACTGGGGTCCTGGCTAGCAGGGTACCAGTGACACATGACAAACATACTGACAACATAGGGTCTTCACTATGAGCACTGGGCCCTGGCTAGCAGGATCCCAGTGAGACAGTGAAAACACCCAGACATATACTCACAAACAGGCCAAAAGTGGGGGTAACAAGGCTAGAAAGAGGCTACTTTCTCACATATGGTCATTGATTCAGTAAGCAGTCCTGTCTAATGTTGCCCTGCTTGATGAGTTCCTTTTTGGACATGAAGTATCATAGGAGGTGCTTAGACATCATTTGCATTTGTAAAGCAAAAATAAATAAATCTAACATTTCGCTGTTCCCTGGAAACACGTGCAGCCATTACCTAATGTCATATTATTTTAGAGTAAATACAGCGCACAGTACAATTTTGTTTTGCAGCCAACATCCTATTAAAATGACTCAACAGAGAAAAGCTTGATGGCCGAAATGGGATGCTTAACAATCTGATAGAGTCGTGAAATAGTGGTAACTATATTTGCAGTTTATGGTTGGGGAAAGAAAACAGTCTCTGAGATACATATATCTCTTTCGCTGAGTGCCTTTTCACTGTACAGCTGCCGCCTAGACACAAGGAAACCATTGCCTAAAAAGAAAATACCCTTTTTGCATTATTACCCCCAGTTATTTGGACTGATGCTGCTGTTTTTTGACTCTGAGAGTGAACTGAGGCCTGCTAACCAAACCTCACTGCCAGTGTTCTAACCCCTTACAAAAATGAATGTTAACTGGCTATCTCCAAATGGTATAGCTAACTTACTTCTAAGTGCCTGGCATACGGTACCGGGGTACCCAAGGCATGTAAGTTAGAGTCCACCCAGGGCTGCTGCACTGATTGTGCCACCCTGAATGTGACAAGGTACAAAAACTGCTAGTTCTAATTTGCCATATAAACCAATGACAAAGTCCCCAGGTCCCTTAACAATATATATGAGTCTCCACTAAGGAAAGCTGTCAACCCCTAAGGAAGGAAGCAATATATCATTAAGTAGGACATGTACTTTATATGTCCTAACATTAAAATATCCAAATTGTCGTTTTACTATGGAAAAGCTATTAGCCCTATTGGCCAGTACAGAGTTCCAGACTGACATCTCAGCACTGATACCTTCGGAATGGGACTACTGAAATGGGTACTTCAAGGTATCAAAATTAACTGTGGTATTAAACCCGACTTAATGCCCACGTCAAATTTAATGTCACTTTTAAGGAAAAGCAAAATTTAGAAAGATGCCGCTTTGTTGCTCAGTTTATCATGCGGCCATTCACAGTTGCTGACCACTAGACAGTCTTCTACCCTGCTGAGGGGTGGTTTAAGTGATTCCCAGGCTCAGAAACAATAGAGGCTTACTACTTCAAAAGGGAAGCCGCCTTTTGTGGGCAAATTGTGATCACACTCGAATAGGGCTGCGCTTTCATTTAGGGAGAGGGGTTGGTGGCAGGAACAGAGCGGGGAAACCAGTTGAAAAACAATTTTTTCCGTGGGTGTGTAGCCCACCAGTAGCTTCACCTCTAGTGGGCTACCAAGCTCCTGAAGTCCAAAGAAGGGTTCAGGCAGTGTCTAGTGAAATAACAGAGAAAGATCAAAGCTGTGTGGGGCAGCTGATGTTTTCTCCTTTGGAGTTGGATGCAGAGATAGAGCTGTACAGAGCCACCAAATTGGGGGCGAGGGATGAAAGTCATGTAGACACGGGAAGTGTGAAGGCGAACAATCTGGGCCCAAAGGAGAGGACTGAAAAAGGAGGCAAATCTCCGAAGAATCCCCGAAAAACGTGATACAGTAGGAATTTGGATACTAGATTTTGACAACCTAAATGTGTATAAAGTAACGTTACGTGCGAATGATCAATTGTTTCTCTTTTTTGACAGTGTTTTATATTAAATGGAAAAAAGAAACCTCTGTTTTAATTTTAATCTCAACTGCGACCATGCACTGTTCTTACAAAAATAAAATATATATATATATTTGAATAATGTCCAACAGGTTTTAGTCCCTTATAAATTATATTAATCTAAAATAGCAATTTTGCCGTTCTCCTTGGCTGGTGTTTTTTAAGTTGGAGCTATCTGGTTGCCAGAGACTTCTTGGGGACATTCTGAAAGCTGAACTAACAATACATTCCACCTATTGCTTCCCATTGTGCTTGTGGTTTGTAACTCACATTTGCTTTCTTCCTATTTTCTGGCTTTATTTGTTTTAGGCTGTCCGGCATGTCTTCGTCCCTCCAGAGGAACATAGGCTATTTACTGTATTCTTACATGAGTGCTCGCCCTGTAAACAGGCCGTTAAATGTTGTTTTTATCCTGTCACATTTGGTGTGCATTCATAGAGAGGAGGTAAAATGTCAGGCTCGGTCTTCTGAGGGAGCTTGGTGTTTATTTTTTTCTCTTACTTCAAACTGAAAGGGTTTATATGATAATCTGGGGGTCTGAAAGGAAAGGCTTTATTCTAGCACACAACAACATTTGAATTTCTGTAAATGATCGGTACAAATATTTCAGAATATAGTTGAATTAGGAAAGCACAAATGAAGCATATTTTTTGTTATTCTGAAGTTACAGAAACAAATAGTTTAATACAATCAAATCAATACACTAGGTGATGCCACTCCCCCATAATATTGTTTGTACACTCTAGAATGTTATCAGTTACACCCTATGCAAATGTAATGGTCATTTCAATTGAAAATGTCTGTAATGACAGTGCACTACACCACCATGCATAGTCCACTGCACGGCACTCCACTGTACACCATTCTACTGTACTCCACTCTGTCACTTTCCTCCATTCTACTCCACTCTATGATGCTGTATTTCATGCCACCCGAATCTATGCCACTCCACTCTATGCCACACTACTCTACTCCACTCTATGAAGCTCTACTCTGTGACACTCTACAACACTCTATACCACTTCACTCTACGACACTCTACTCTATGTCACTCCACTCTCCACCACTCTATGACACTTTTCAGTATCCCACTCCACTCTAAAACACTCTATGACACTCTAGGCTACTCTGTGCAAGTCTGCTATATGACACTATGCCACTTTACTCTAAGTCACTCTACTCCCTTCTATGACACTCCACTCTAACACATGCCACTATGCCACTCACTCTACTACACTTCACACCACTGTACTCCACAGCGACACTCCACTCTATGACAATCTATGCCACTCTAAGACTCTCTACTCTAGGACACTCCACTCTAAACCGCTCTTTGACACTACACTCTATAGGAAAGTACCATCTTGCCGGCCATGTTACCCCCATTTTCACTGTCTGTATGTTTGTTTTTGCGCATGTGTTACTGGGATCCTGCCAGGCAGGACCCCAGTGCTCATAATGTATGCCCTGTATGTGTTCCTTGTGTAGTGCCTAACTGTATAACTGAGGCTCTGCTAACCAGAACCTCAGTGTTAATGCTCTCTCTGCTTTCACAATTGTGACTGCAGGCTAGTGACTATCTTCACCAATTCTCATTGGCATACTGGAACACCCATATAATTCCCTAGTATATGGTACCTAAGTACCCAGGATATTGTGGTTCCAGGAGATCCCTATGGGCTGCAGCATTTCTTTTGCCACCCATAGGGAGCTCAGACAATTCTTACACAGGACTGCCACTGCAGCCTGAGTGAAATAACGTCCACGTTATTTCACAGCCATTTTTTACTGCGCATAAGTAACTTATAAGTCACCTATATGTCCAACCCCCACTTGGTGAAGGTTAGGTGCCAAGTTACTTAGTGTGTGGGCACCCTGGCACTAGCCAAGGTGCCCCCACATTGTTCAGGGCAAATTCCCCGAACTTTGTGAGTGCGGGGACACCATTACAATCGTGCACTACACATAGGTCACTACCTATGTGTAGCGTCAAAACTGTAACTCCGAACATGGCCATGTAACATGTCTAGGATCATGAAACCCGGGTACTGCCAAACTGCCTTTCTTGGGTTTCCACTGCAGCTGCTGCTGTTGCCGCCAACCCCTCAGACAGGTTTCTGCCCCCCTGGGGCATGGGCAGCCCAGTCCCAGGAAGGCAGAACAAAGGATTTCCTCTGAGAGAGGGTGTTACACCCTTTCCCTTTGGAAATAGGTATGAAGGCTGGGGAGGAGTAGCCTCCCCCAGCCTCTGGAAATGCTTTGATGGGCACAGATGGTGCCCATCTCTGCATAAGCCAGTCTCCACCGGTTCAGGGATCCCCCAGCCCTCGTCTGGCGCCAAACTGGACAAAGGAAAGGGGAGTTGCCCAGAGCTCCTCCAGTGTGTCCCAAACCTCTGCCATCTTGGATTCAGAGGTGTTGGGGCACAATGGACTGCTCTGAGTGGCCAGTGCCAGCAGGTGATGTCAGAGACCCCTCCTGATAGGTGCCAAGCCTCCTTTCTTAGTAGACAAACCTCCTTTTCTGGCTATTTAGGGTCTCTCCTCTGGGCTATTCCTCAGATAACGAATGCAAGAGCTCACCAAAGTTCCTCTGCACTTCCCTCTTCGACTTCTGCCAAGGATCGACCGCTGACTGCTCCAGAACGCCTGCAAAACCGCAACAAAGTAGCAAGACGACTACCAGCAACATTGTAGCGCCTCATCCTGCCAGCTTTCTAGACTGTTTTCCTGGTGGTGCATGCTGTGGGGGTAGTCTGCCTCCTCTCTGCACTAGAAGCTCTGAAGAAATCTCCCGTGGGTCGACGGAATCTTCCCCCTGCAACCGCAGGCACCAAAAAGCTGCCTTACCGGTCCCTTGGGTCTACTCTCAGCACGACGAGCGAGGTCCCTTGAATCCAGCAACTCTGTCCAAGTGACTCCCACAGTCCAGTGACTCTTCAGTCCAAGTTTGGTGGAGGTAAGTCCTTGCCTCCCCACCCCAGACTGCATTGCTGGTAATCGCGACTTTTGCAGCTACTCCGGCCCCTGTGCACTTCCAGCGGAAATCCTTTGTGCACAGCCAAGCCTGGGTCCACGGCACTCTAACCTGCATTGCACGACTTTCTAAGTTGGCCTCCGGCGACGTGGGACTCCTATGTGTAACTTCGGGTGGGCACCGTTTCACGCATCCTCGTAGTGCCTGTTTCTGGCACTTCTCCGGGTGCTACCTGCTGCTGAGAGGGCTCCTTGTCTTCCTCGACGTCCCCTCTGTCTCCTGGCGCAATTTGCGACATCCTGGTCCCTCCTGGGCCACAGCAGTATCCAAAAACGCTAACCGCATGATTTGCAGCTAGCAAGGCTTGTTGGCGTTCTTTCGGCGGGAAAACACTTCTGCACGACTCTCCACGGCGTGAGGGATCCGTCCTCCAAAGGGGAAGTCCCTAGCCCTTGTCGTTCCTGCAGAAACCTAAGCTTCTTCTGTCCAGTAGAAGCTCCTTTGCACCCACAGCTGGCATTTCCTGGGCATTTGCCCATCTCCGACTTGCTTGTGACTTTTGGACTTGGTCCCCTTGTTCCACAGGTACCCTCGACTGGAAATCCATTGTTGTTGCATTGTTGGTTTGTGTCTTTCCTGCAGAATTCCCCTATCACGACTTCTTTGTCCTTTGGGGAACTTTAGTGCACTTTGCACTCACTTTTCAGGGTCTTGGGGTGGCTAATTTTTCTAACCCTTACTATTTTCTAATAGTCCCAGCGACCCTCTACAAGGTCACATAGGTTTGGGGTCCATTCGTGGTTCGTATTCCACTTTTGGAGTATATGGTTTGTGTTGCCCCTATCCCTATGTGTTCCCATTGCATCTATACATTGTTTGCACTGTTTTCTAAGACTATACTGCATATTTTTGGTATTGTGTACATATATCTTGTGTATATTTGCTATCCTCATACTGAGGGTACTCACTGAGATACTTTTGGCATATTGTCATAAAAATAAAGTACCTTTATTTTTAGTATAACTGTGTATTGTGTTTTCTTATGATATTGTGCAAGTGACACTAGTGGTACTGTAGTGGCTTCACATGTCTCCTAGTTCAGCCTAAGCTGCTCTGCTAAGCTACCCTTATCTATCAGCCTAAGCTGCTAGACACCCTATACACTAATAAGGGATACCTGGGCCTGGTGCAAGGTGCAAGTACCCCTTGGTACTCACTACAAGCCAGTCCAGCCTCCTACATTGGTTGTGCAGTGGTGGGATAAGTGCTTTGAGACTACTTACCACTCTTGTCATTGTACTTTTCATAAGAGAAAAATATACAAAACAAGTTCAGTGTGTGTACACATAGCTAAAAAGTTTTGCATTTCCTCTTTTCACTCTTTTCTAAAGTGCTGAAAAGTACTTCTAAACTTTCAAAAAGTTCTTAAAAGTTTAAAAAGTTTTTTTTCTGTCTTTCTAAAAAGTTCTGAAAACTTTTTTCTCTTTTTCTATCACTTTAACTCTCTCTAAAAATGTCTGGCACAGGCCAAAATGTTGATCTGTCCAAAATTGCATATGATCACCTTAGCTGGAAAGGAGCAAGGAGTCTCTGCAGAGAGAGAGGTTTGAGTGTAGGGAAGAATCCTTCCTTGGAATTATTGCTTAACATGCTTAGAGAACAAGATAAGGCCAAAGGGGCCACATCTGTTGAAAAAGTAGCAAATGGTTCCCAATCTGATCCAGGGACTCCCCCAGGAAAAGATTCAGGAAAGAAACTTCTTAGCCTGCCCATTACTAGACAGTCTAGCATAGTTGGTACTGAGGTGGAGTCACATCATACAGATGGTGTGCTCTCACATTACACTGTCAGCCAAGCTGTTAGGGTGCCCTCTGTAAGGGACAGGTCTCCTTCTGTTCATTCCCATCATACTTCTGTGTCTAGGAATGTCCCTCCCACCAACCCTGATGACAGATTGTTAGAAAGGGAACTCAATAAGTCGAGGGTGGAACAAACCAGACTGAAGCTTAAAAAGCAACAGCTGGATTTGGATAGACAGTCTTTAGAACTAGAGAAGGAAAGACAGAAGTTGGGTTTAGAAACCCATGGTGGCAGCAGCAGTATTCCCCATAGTCATCCTGCAAAAGAGCATGATTCCAGGAATCTGCACAAGATAGTTCCCCCTTATAAGGAGGGGGATGACATTAACAAGTGGTTTGCTGCACTTGAGAGGGCCTGTGTTGTACAGGATGTCCCTCAAAGGCAGTGGGCTGCTATCCTATGGCTATCATTTAGTGGGATAGGCTCCTTACTGTGAAAGAAAGTGATGCCAATAATTTTACAGTTCTTAAGAATGCACTCCTGGATGGTTATGGCTTAACCACTGAACAATACAGGATAAAGTTCAGAGAGACCAAAAAGGAGTCTTCACAAGACTGGGTTGATTTCATTGACCATTCAGTGAAGGCCTTGGAGGGGTGGTTACATGGCAGTAAAGTTACTGATTATGAAAGCCTGTATAACTTGATCCTGAGAGAGCATATTCTTAATAATTGTGTGTCTGATTTGTTGCACCAGTACTTGGTGGACTCTGATCTGACCTCTCCCCAAGAATTGGGAAAGAAGGCAGACAAATGGGTCAGAACAAGGGGGAACAGAAAAGTTCATACAGGGGGTGACAAAGATGGCAACAAAAAGAAGGATGGTAAGTCTTCTGACAAGGGTGGGGACAAATCTAAAAATGAGTCTTCATCAGGCCCACAAAAACACTCTGGTTGGGGTGGTGGGCCCAAATCCTCTTCTAATCAAAACAAGGAAAAGAAACCATGGTGCTATTTATGTAAAATAAAAGGCCATTGGACAACAGATCCCAGTTGTCCAAAGAAAAGCACCAAGCCTCCTACCACTACAACCCCTACTGCTACACCTAGTGTCCCTACTAATAGCAATGGTGGTGGGAGCAAACCTACTAATAGCCAATCCAAGGAAGTAGCTGGGCTCACTATTGGTAACTTAGTTGGGGTTGGTCTTGTTAGGGAGGCCACAGAGGCTGTGTTAGTCTCTGAGGGGGCTATTGATTTAGCCACCTTAGTTGCTTGTCCCCTTAATATGGATAAGTACAAGCAGCTATCCCTAATAAATGGTGTTGAGGTTCAGGCCTACAGGGACACTGGTGCCAGTGTGACTATGGTCATAGAAAAACTGGTCCACCCTGAACAACACCTACTTGGTCACCAGTACCAAGTAACTGATGCTCACAACAACACACTTAGCCACCCCATGGCTGTTGTAAATCTCAACTGGGGGGGGGGGGGGTTACTGGTCCAAAGAAAGTTGTGGTAGCCACAGATTTACCTGTAGACTGTCTACTAGGAAATGATTTGGAGACATCAGCTTGGTCAGATGTGGAGTTGGAGGCCCATGCAGCAATGCTGGGCATCCCAGGGCATATTTTTGCTTTAACCAGGGCTCAGGCCAAAAAGCAAAAAGGACAGGGAAGCTTGGATCCTGGAACAATGGACCAAGTGCTCCCTAAAGCTAGGGCTAGTAGAAGTAAACCACTTCCTACTATCCCTCCCTCTACAGTGGATTCTACTTCTGAGGAAGAAGAATTCCCTCCCTGTGCAGAACCTACACCAGAGGAGCTGGAAGCAGACACTGCTGAGCTTTTGGGTGAAGGGGGGCCTGCCAGGGAGGAGCTGAGTGTGGCACAGCAAACCTGTCCCACATTAGAGGGTCTGAGACAGCAAGCTGTCAAACAGGCTAATGGGGATGTCAGTTACTCTCACAGAGTTTACTGGGAGGACAATCTCTTGTACACGGAGGCAAGGGATCCTAAACCTGGAGCTGCCAGGAGATTAGTGATCCCTCAGGAGTACAGAAAGTTCCTCCTAACTCTTGCTCACGACATTCCCCTAGCAGGACATCTGGGACAAATGAAAACTTGGGACAGACTTGTTCCCTTGTTTCATTGGCCTAGGATGTCTGAGGACACAAAAGAGTTTTGTAAGTCCTGTGAAACCTGTCAAGCCAGTGGCAAGACAGGTGGCACACCAAAGGCACCCCTTATTCCACTGCCTGTGGTTGGGGTTCCCTTTGAAAGGGTAGGGGTTGACATAGTTGGCCCCCTTGACCCTCATACTGCTTCAGGCAATAGGTTTATCTTGGTGGTAGTGGACCATGCCACAAGATACCCTGAAGCTATTCCTTTAAGGACCACTACAGCTCCTGCAGTGGCAAAGGCCCTCCTGGGAATATTTTCCAGGGTGGGCTTCCCAAAGGAAGTAGTATCAGACAGAGGACGCAATTTCATGTCTGCATACTTAAAGGCCATGTGGAAGGAGTGTGGTGTGACTTACAAGTTCACTACACCCTATCATCCACAAACAAATGGACTGGTGGAGAGATTTAATAAAACTCTCTAAGGCATGATTATGGGTCTCCCTGAAAAACTCCGCAGGAGATGGGATATCCTGTTACCATGCCTCCTTTTTGCCTACAGGGAGGTACCCCAGAAAGGAGTGAGCTTTAGCCCCTTTGAACTTCTTTTTGGACACCCTGTTAGGGGTCCACTAACACTTGTCAAGGAGGGTTGGGAACAACCTTTAAAGGCTCCAAAACAAGATATTGTGGATTATGTACTTGGCCTCAGATCAAGGATGGCTGAGTATATGAAAAAGGCCAGTAAGAACCTTCAGGCCAGCCAAGAGCTCCAGAAGCAATGGCATGATCAGAAGGCTGTTTTGGTTCAGTACCAACCAGGGCAGAAAGTGTGGGTCTTGGAGCCTGTGGCCCCAAGAGCACTCCAAGATAAATGGAGTGGACCCCACACAATTGTTGAGAAAAAGGGTGAAGTCACTTATTTAGTTGACTTAGGCACTGCCAGGAGTCCCCTTAGGGTGCTCCATGTCAACCGCCTGAAACCCTACTATGACAGGGCTGATCTCACCCTGCTCATGGCAACTGATGAGGGACAGGAAGAAGACAGTGATCCTCTACCTGATCTCTTCTCTTCCACAGAACAAGATGCTCTAGTGGAAGGTGTAGTTTTGGCTGATTGTCTTACTGCTGAGCAGAAAGACCATTGCATAAATCTCCTAGATCAATTCTCTGAACTCTTCTCTACTGTGCCAGGTACCACTTCTTGGTGTGAGCACACTATAGATACTGGAGACAGCTTGCCTGTCAAAAGTAAAATCTATAGGCAGCCTGACCATGTCAGGGACTGCATAAAGCAAGAGGTGCAGAAAATGTTAGAACTGGGAGTGGTTGAGCACTCTGAAAGTCCATGGGCTTCTCCTGTGGTACTTGTACCAAAACCCCATTCCAAAGATGGAAAGAAGGAAATGCGGTTTTATGTACACTACAGAGGTCTCAACCTGGTAACCAAAACTGATGCTCACGCTATACCCAGGGCAGATGAGCTCATAGATACACTGGCATCTGCCAAGTATCTAAGCACTTTTGATTTGACTGCAGGGTATTGGCAGATCAAATTATCAGAAGATGCTAAACCTAAAACTGCATTTTCAACCATTGGAGGACATTACCAGTTCACTGTAATGCCTTTTGGATTGAAGAATGCACACCTGCCACTTTTCAGAGGTTGGTAAACACAGTCCTGCAAGGGCTGGAAGCTTTCAGTGCAGCATATTTGGATGATATAGCTGTCTTTAGCTCCAGCTGGGATGATCACCTGGTCCACCTATGGAAAGTTTTGGAGGCCCTGCAAAAGGCAGGCCTCACTATCAAGGCTTCAAAGTGCCAGATAGGGCAGGGTAAGGTGGTTTATCTGGGACACCTTGTTGGTGGGGAACAGATTGCACCACTACAGGGGAAAATCCAAACAATTATTGATTGGGTTCCCCCTACTACACAAACTCAGGTGAGAGCCTTCCTAGGCCTCACTGGGTATTACAGGAGGTTCATTAAGAACTATGGCTCCATTGCAGCCCCTCTTAATGACCTCACTTCCAAGAAGATGCCTAAAAAGGTATTATGGACAGCAAAATGTCAGAAAGCTTTTGAGGAGCTGAAGCAGGCCATGTGCTCTGCACCTGTCCTGAAAAGCCCTTGTTACTCTAAACAATTCTATGTCCAGACTGATGCATCTGAATTAGGAGTAGGGGCAGTCCTATCACAACTTAATTCTGAGGGCCAGGATCAACCTGTTGCTTTTATTAGTAGGAGGTTGACCCCTAGAGAAAAGCGTTGGTCTGCCATAGAGAGGGAGGCCTTTGCTGTGGTCTGGGCACTGAAGAAGTTGAGGCCATACCTGTTTGGCACTCACTTCATTGTTCAGAGAGACCACAAACCTCTACTTTGGCTAAAACAAATGAAAGGTGAACATCCTAAATTGTTGAGGTGGTCCATATCCCTACAGGGAATGGACTATACAGTGGAACATAGACCTGGGAGTAGTCACTCCAATGCAGATGGACTCTCCAGATATTTCCACTTAGACAATGAAGACTCATCAGGTCATGGCTAGTCTTATTGTCCTTCGTTTTTTTTTGGGGGGGGGGGTTTGTGTAGGAAAGTACCATCTTGCCTGGCATGTTACCCCCATTTTTCACTGTATATATGTTGTTTTAGTTGTATGTGTCACTGGGACCCTGGTATCCAGGGCCCCAGTGCTCATAAGTGTGCCTGAATGTGTTACCTGTGTAGTGACTAACTGTCTCACTGAGGCTCTGCTAACCAGAACCTCAGTGGTTATGCTCTCTCATTTCTTTCAAATTGTCACTAACAGGCTAGTGACCAATTTTACCAATTTACATTGGCTTGCTGGAACACCCTTATAATTCCCTAGTATATGGTACTGAGGTACCCAGGGTATTGGGGTTCCAGGAGATCCCTATGGGCTGCAGCATTTCTTTTGCCACCCATAGGGAGCTCTGACAATTCTTACACAGGCCTGCCACTGCAGCCTGAGTGAAATAACGTCCACGTTATTTCACAGCCATTTACCACTGCACTTAAGTAACTTATAAGTCACCTATATGTCTAACCTTTACCTGGTAAAGGTTAGGTGCAAAGTTACTTAGTGTGAGGGCACCCTGGCACTAGCCAAGGTGCCCCCACATTGTTCAGGGCCAATTCCCCGGACTTTGTGAGTGCGGGGACACCATTACACACGTGCACTACATATAGGTCACTACCTATATGTAGCTTCACAATGGTAACTCCGAGTATGGCCATGTAACATGTCTATGATCATGGAATTGCCCCCTCTATGCCATCCTGGCATAGTTGGCACAATCCCATGATCCCAGTGGTCTGTAGCACAGACCCTGGTACTGCCAAACTGCCTTTCCTGGGGTTTCACTGCAGCTGCTGCCAACCCCTCAGACAGGTTTCTGCCCTCCTGGGGTCAAGCCAGGCTTGTCCCAGGATGGCAGAACAAAGGACTTCCTCTGAGAGAGGGTGTTACACCCTCTCCCTTTGGAAAATGGTGTGAAGGCAGGGGAGGAGTAGCCTCCCCCAGCCTCTGGAAATGCTTTCATGGGCACATTTGGTGCCCATTTCTGCATAAGCCAGTCTACACTGGTTCAGGGACCCCTTAGCCCTGCTCTGGCGCGAAACTGGACAAAGGAAAGGGGAGTGACCACTCTCCTGACCTGCACCTCCCCTGGGAGGTGTCCAGAGCTCCTCCAGTGTGCTCCAGACCTCTGCCATCTTGGAAACAGAGGTGCTGCTGGCACACTGGACTGCTCTGAGTGGCCAGTGCCACCAGGTGACGTCAGAGACTCCTTCTGATAGGCTCCTTCAGGTGTTGCTAGCCTATCCTCTATCCTAGGTAGCCAAACCCTCTTTTCTGGCTATTTAGGGTCTCTGTCTCTGGGGAAACTTTAGATAACGAATGCAAGAGCTCATCAGAGTTCCTCTGCATCTCTCTCTTCACCTTTTGCCAAGGAATCGACTGCTGACCGCGCTGGAAGCCTGCAAAACTGCAACAAAGTAGCTAAGACGACTACTGCAACTCTGTAACGCTGATCCTGCCGCCTTCTCAACTGTTTTCCTGGTGGTGTATGCTGTGGGGGTAGTCTACCTCCTCTCTGCAGTAGAAGCTCCGAAGAAATCTCCCGTGGGTCGACGGAATCTTCCCCCTGCAACCGCAGGCACCAAAAAGCTGCCTTACCGGTCCCTTGGGTCTACTCTCAGCACGACGAGCAAGGTCCCTTGAATCCAGCAACTCTGTCCAAGTGACTCCCACAGTCCAGTGACTCTTCAGTCCAAGTTTGGTGGAGGTAAGTCCTTGCCTCCCCACGCCAGACTACATTGCTGGTAATCGCGACTTTTGCAGCTACTCCGGCCCCTGTGCACTTCCGGCGGAAATCCTTTGTGCACAGCCAAGCCTGGGTCCACGGCACTCTAACCTGCATTGCACGACTTTCTAAGTTGGTCTCCGGCGACGTGGGACTCCTTTGTGTAACTTCGGGTGAGCACTGTTTCACGCATCCTCGTAGTGCCTGTTTCTGGCACTTCTCCGGGTGCTACCTGCTGCTGAGAGGGCTCCTTGTCTTCCTCGACGTCCCCTCTGTCTCCTGGCGCAATTTGCGACATCCTGGTCCCTCCTGGGCCACAGCAGCATCCAAAAACGCTAACCGCACGATTTGCAGCTAGCAAGGCTTGTTGGCGTTCTTTCAGCGGGAAAACACTTCTGCACGACTCTCCACGGCGTGAGGGATCCGTCCTCCAAAGGGGAATTCTCTAGCCCTTGTCGTTCCTGCAGAAACCTAAGCTTCTTCTGTCCAGTAGAAGCTCCTTTGCACCCACAGCTGGCATTTCCTGGGCATTTGCCCATCTCCGACTTGCTTGTGACTTTTGGACTTGGTCCCCTTGTTCCACAGGTACCCTCGACTGGAAATCCATCGTTGTTGCATTGTTGGTTTGTGTCTTTCCTGCAGAATTCCCCTATCACGACTTCTTTGTCCTTTGGGGAACTTTAGTGCTCTTTGCACTCACTTTTCAGGGTCTTGGGGTGGGCTATTTTTCTAACCCTTACTATTTTCTATTAGTCCCAGCGACCCTCTACAAGGTCACATAGGTTTGGGGTCCATTCGTGGTTCGCATTCCACTTTTGCAGTATATGGTTTGTGTTGCCCCTATCCCTATGTGTTCCCATTGCATCCTATTGTAACTATACATTGTTTGCACTGTTTTCTAAGACTATACTGCATATCTTTGGTATTGTGTACATATATCTTGTGTATATTTGCTATCCTCATACTGAGGGTACTCACTGAGATACTTTTGGCATATTGTCATAAAAATAAAGTACCTTTATTTTTAGTATATCTGTGTATTGTGTTTTCTTATGATATTGTGCATATGACACTTGTGGTACTGTAGTGGCTTCACATGTCTCCTAGTTCAGCCTAAGCTGCTCTGCTAAGCTACCATTATCTATCAGCCTAAGCTGCTAGACACCCTATACACTAATAAGGGATAACCGGGCCTGGTGCAAGATGCAAGTACCCCTTGGTACTCACTACAAGCCAGTCCAGCCTCCTACAACACCCATCATCCAAAAGAACGTCTTTTATGGTGCAGATTAAACAAAAGCAAAGTATATACTCAGTATTTATGGTATAAGCATTAAAATTTAACAACAGGCATTGATGCCTCTAGGTTACTTACAAAAGTGATCAAATCAGTTCATATTGTATCACATTAAATAGTGAAGTATCCTAGGATTCAAAACTGACCAAGTTGCTTTTAGCAATGTTTAGGAAACCACTAATGTTTAGAACTAAAAGGTCTTCATGTCAATAGAGTTTTGTTGTAAAAAATACAGAAAAGGCCAATTTCAATGAAACATACTGTGATAAACATAGGGCTATGCAGTTTTTACTTTGAAATGTATGTGCTTTCTGCTGCTAGTGTGTGTTTCTGATGAGCAAAGTGTGTTCAAAAGCTGTGTGTTTAAGGGTGCAGTACCACCTCCTGTCTACAGGGGCAGAGCTGAGCAAAAACGTAAACACAATTAAACATAGGTCCCCACAAGGCAATTTTTAAAAACATTTGTAAAAATTGGCACAGATTTTCCTAAAGTAATTTTTTATTATTTGGAAGACATTGCCGTGTGGGGACTTGGTTTCAGGTCCCCACAGTGCAATCAAGTGCCCACAGCGTGAGTGTGTTATCACACCCAAGTCCCCACAAGGATAGTAACACACAGACCTTCCCCCCCAAAATACACAAGTAAAGATATCACTTTTTAAAGGTTTAAATGAGTCTTAATCTATATGAATCAATGGTTGTGCATGTATTTTCTTCTTCAGGTCACAAGCTGTCACTTCCAAGGGCCCAGGGACTGGAGTTGACACCTCTTGGCAAGTCAGGACTCTGAGCAGAAGAGCCCAGGCACTGGCAGATAAAGTCTTTGATATCCCTGAGACTTCACAACAGGAGGCAAGCTCAGTTCAAGCCCTTGGAGAAACCTGGAAAGCGGGATGTGGAAAACAAACTCCAGTCCTTTCACTCCCAGGACAGAAGCAGCAAGCAGTGGGCCAGCACAACAAAGCAACAGGTAGAGTGGCAGTCCCTCCTATGGCATCTATCTCTTTTTCCAGGCAAAATGTCCTCAGTCCAGCAGTGTTCTAAAATTGTGGTCTCAGAGGTCCAATACTTATATACCTTTCTGCCTTTGAAGTAGGTAAACTTCAAAACGAAAGACTTTGTAGTGCACAAGACCCTGCCTTTCCTGCCCTGACCCAAGACACAATCCAGGGAGTCGGGGAATATTTTGTGCAAGGACAGGCACAGACCTACTCAAGTGCAAGTGTCAGCTCCTCCCACCACTCTAGCCCAGGAATTCCCATCAGGATATGCAGGGCACACCTCACCTCCCTTTGTGTGAATGTTTAGAGTGATTTCACAAACAGCCCAACTGTCATCCTGACCGAGACGTATATTCCACAGCCAGGAAGAGGCACTGAATAGTTAAGCAAGAAAATGCTTACTTAAAAAAATAGCATTTTCAAACTTACAATTCAAAAAACATCTCCACCAAAAGTTGTATTTTTAAATTGTGAGTCCAGAGACCCCAATATCTATCTGCTCCCAGTGGGAAATTATACTTAAAAGATAGTTCAAGGCAATCTCCATGTTACCCTATGAGAGAGATAGTCCCTGCAATAGTGAAACCCAAATTTAGCTGTATTTCATTATCAGGACATGTAAAACACACCAGTACATGCCACACCTTTTAAATACACTGCCTGTCTGCAGCTTACCTTAGGGGTGCCTTACATGTAGTAAAAGGAAAGGTTGGGGCCTGGCAAGTGTGTGCTCTTGCCAGATCGAAATGGCAGTTTAAAACTGAACGGGTGCTGTGCATATGGCCTCCTTCAGGGTGTCAAAGCAGTCTGACACGCCTCTGTCCAGTTCACCTGACAGGGCTGCTTTCTGTAAGTCATCTCTGTCAAGGGGGCAACAATGGTGTCATACCCCTTGACAAATCTCCTGTAGTACCTGGTAATACCTAAAACGATTCTCACCTCTGTCTGGGTCTTGGGGGTAGCCCAAGCCAAAACAGTGTCAATTTTGGCTTGTAGGGGGCGCTACCTGGCTGCTACTTACCTGGTGTCCCAAATACACCACAGAACCCTGCCTTGTTGGGCACTTACTGCCCTTGACACTGAGGTCTGCACTCTGCAGAGCTATCAACACATCCTGGAGCTAGTACAAGTGGTCCTCCCATCTAGAGCTCAAGACAGCAATGTTGTCCAGGTAGGAGGCACTGAAGTTCCCCAATGCAGCCAGGCCATGGTTGACAAGCCCCTGTAAGGTGGCAGGGACGTTCTTCAACCCAAAGGGCCTAATACAGAACTGGCAATGCCCCTCTGGCGTTGAGAACACTGACCTCGCCTTGGCCCCCTCGGTTAAGGCAACCTGCCAATACCCAGACGTTATACCAAACGTACTGAGCAACTTGGCAGCTCCCAACCAGTCGATCAGCTCGGGGAATATGGTGCGTGTTGGTCTTAGCGACAGCATTGAGCCCCCGGTAGTCAACAGAGAACCTCAGTTCAGGTGTGACAATGGATAGAGCAATCTTGGGGACCAGAACCACTGGGATGGACCATGGACTTTTGGAGTGCTCAATCACCCCTAACTCCAGCATCTTAGAGTGAGAAACAGCATCAAGGGGGGAAGTCTCGATCAGTCACCCTGTAAGACTTGTGCCTAACAGATAGGCTGCCCCCAGTGTCAGATTCAATGTCATGAGGACACCACTGGGTGACTCCTGGGGTGAGTGAGAACATACCGGTGAACTGTCCCAGTAACTGGCAACACTCCCTCTGCTGCTCTACGGTCAGAGTAGGGGAGAGGTTCAAACCCTCTACTGACCATCCTGCTTTTTGGAAGACAGGAGGCCCAGGAGAGGTTCACTCTCCTCTTCCACCTCATCATCCATGACTAAGAGCATGGTTAACTCAGACCTCTCGAAGTGCAGCTTGAGGCCATTCACGTGCAGGACCTTCAAAAGGGTTCCTAGGAGTCTGTATGTCCACCAGGTAAGGTGACATTACTGTGAACCTCCTCTACCTCAAATGGCCCAGGCCAAAGGTCTTGGAGAGCACAGGCCTCTACCGGGGCCACCACCCACTCCTTCTGGCCAGGTTGAAACTCAACCAGAGTGGTATTCTGATCGTACCAGCGTTTCCTATCCTCCTGGCTAGCTTCCAGATTCTCTAAGGGGAGCTTCCCAAAGTGGGCCTTCTGGTTCCTGAAGGCTGGCATGTAACTGAATACATCCTGAGGGGGTTTCTTGGGAGCTTGCTCCCAGCCCTCCGTCACCATACTGAGAGGCCCTCTCACAGGGTGCCCAAACAGAAGCTCAAAAGGGCTGAAGCCAACCCCATTCTGTGGTACCTCCCTGTCGGTAAACAGCAGGCATGGTAACAGGATGTTCCACTTAGGTCTCATGGGTTCTGCAAGACCCATAATTATGCCCTTCAGGTTATGGTTGAACCTTTCAGCCAACCCATTGCTTTGAGGGTGGCAAGGCATGGTGAACTTGTATGTAACACCACACACCTTCCACATGGCCTTCATGTACGACATGAAACTGGTACATCGATCAGATACTGTAGGAGGCTGGCCTGGTTTGTAGTGGGAACCTTGGGTACTTACACCTTATACCAGGTCCAGTTATCCCTTATTAGTGTAATGTAGTAGTGTTCTAGCAACTTAGGTTGATGAGAGGTTGCTTATAGCAGAGCAGCTTAGGCTGAACTACGAGACATGCAATACCACTTATAGTTACATAGTACTTATACACAAGCAAAGACAATGCTCTGTGTTACCAAAAATAAAGGTAGTTTATTTGGGTGACACAGTATCAAAAATATCTTGGAGACAAAACTCCTTCTGAAGGTAAGTATTATACACAATATATACACTAGACACCAAAATTAGACAAGTAAATAGTCATACGATAGTGAAAATAATAGGAAATGAATAGAATGCAATGTGAGAAAATAGGTCTAGGGGCAACACAAACCATATACTAAGAAAGTGGAATGCGAATCACTAATTCCCCCCCTAGACAAGTGTAGTGTGTAGAGAATCACTGGGAGTGTAGGAAAACCACAAAGGTGAGTAAAATACCCCATCCCAGAGCCCAGGAAAGTAAGAGTAAAGTACTGCAAGTTTCCTTAGGACACACTACAAGTCGTAATTAGAGTTATTGCAAGAACCAAGCAAGACTGCAAACAACAAGTGGTGGATTCCTGGACCTGAAGACCTGCAAAGAGAGGAGACCAAGTCCAGAAGCCTGAGAAGCTTCCAGGAAGGACAGGAGCCCATGCCAACCTAGAAGAGGGTGCAAAAGAAGAGCCCCCGGTTGGACGAAGACTGCAGAAATGCACCAAAGGAAGATAGCTGCGGGTTACTGCGTGATGCAATGGATGTCCCACGTGGAATTGTAGGATGCAGACGAGTTTTGGCACTGGATTCGTCCAACAAGCCTTGGTTCAAGCAAAGTCGCAGATTGTGTCAAAGTGACGCTGCCAGGACCTAGGAGGGATGTGGGGGCCTCAACTCTGACTGAGAAGGCAGAGGGGGCTCCCAACACTGGAGGGAACCCACAGATGACCAGGCAGCACCCACGGAGGTCCCAAGACACGGGGACAAAGAAGGTGCAAATTGTGGTTTCTGATGGATACAACTACCTGTGGATTCCTCACCTTATGAATTCGATCCTTGCGCCAGCATACGACGGAAATTCTTCTTCCTAGCTGTCTACGTCGACGAGGACGTCATAATGGCACGGCTCCGCGTGACTCAATCTGACGTCAACGTGCCAATAAGAGGTCCCCGTCGGCGTACTAACGTCAGTTTTTCCTTTTTCCGTGCATTCGACTCCAACGGTTTTTTCTTCCTGGCCCATTGGTTACTGTAGCGATCTCTTGAAGTTACAATGTCGCCTTCGAAGAAGTCTGGGTTTAAGCCATGTAGGGAATGCGGGGGTCGGATGTCAGTGACCGACCCCCATTCGGATTGTATTTGGTGTTTAAGCTCCGAGCATGATGTGGAAGGGTGTTCTTCGTGCCAGAGCATGAATCCGAAAGCTCTGAAGGAACGTGAAGCGAAGCTCTTCTTGGCCAAGGCAAATAAGAAGGAACACAAGAAGGTTTCTTCCCATGCTTCTCCCAAAAAACATAAGAAGCGGCGTCATCATGACTCTAGACGCCGTCATGACTCTCGGCGCCGTTCGGAGCGGAGCCGATCGAGGAGTCGTTCGAGGTCGAGATCTCGTTCGTCACTGCGGTCACTCAAGGTAGTCCTCGCTTCTCACCGGCGCTGAGGGATCCTGATGTTCCCCAGATGTCTACACAGCAGTACCCGGCTTTCCCGACTCCAGGGACGGATCCGGCCGCATTTTTGAATGCGATGTATGCTGTTTTTCAATCCATGGCCCCTGCTGGTGCACCGGCGGGTCCCACGGGGCCATTGCCATTCAATTTGGGCTCGCCGGCGTCGTACAGGGCTGCTCCATTCATGGCGTTCTGCCCTACAGAGCCTGGTGGTTCTGCGCCGGGGGTTTCCCCTGGCAGGAGTCCTTCGCCTGGGACCGTGGATCCGTCGGCTTCTCGTCCGACTCCTTCTCCGCGCCATCCGGCGTCATTGGTGGCCTCATCCAGACCGGCTCCATCTCCTTCTGTACATTCGGTGTCGAGGAGGTCATCTGCCGACTTCGGGCCGGCGCCGGCTGGATCCGGGAGCCTTCCGGAACCAGTTCAAGGTCTGAGATCATCGGCGTCGATGGAGTCATTGTCGACGCCAGCTCTGGAGACGCATTTAAGATCTCGAAGGAAGGCGTTGAGGCTTCTGGAGGAAGAGGAATACAGAAGGCTTGAGGAAGGTGAGATAGAGCCTTCTGATGATTTCCAGGGACTTGCCACTGCAAGTGGTTTGGATACTTCCCCGGAGTGGGACATTGCTTCTCCGGGGGAGTTTACTGAGGAGGCCTCCTCTTTCCATGCTGTGGTGAGGAAGGCAGCTGACTATCTGGATTTGCCTTCGTCCACGGCAGAAGTTAAGACTAACCTGCTCACAGAGGTTCTTCATCCTTCTTCCTCCAGTGCTGACCCTTTGTTGCCTTTTAATGAGGCTATGACTGAGCCTATTATGGACCTGTGGAAAAAGCCGGTGACATCTCCTGCGGTGAACAGGGCAGTGGCGAGAAGGCATAGGAGTGCCCCAGGAGATCCAGTTTTTCTATCTCGTCACCCGACTCCGTAGAGTTTGGTGGTTCAGGCATCATGTTCTGCAAAATCTGCCCCTGGTACATTCCCTGGTGTTCCAACAGACAGAGAATCCAAGAGGATGGAGCAATCCTCGAAGAAAATTTTCTCCTCTTGCAGCATGGCCCTGAAAGCTACCAATTCCACTTGTGTGCTAGGCAGATACATTCACGCCCTAATGGACTCTGCTAAGGAGATGGCAAAAGATCTGCCACAGGAAGTGCAAAAATCTTTTGGGGCCCTTTTCTTGGATGTGCAAGCTGCTGCACAGCAGATTATTCAATCTGGCCTGGATACTACGGATTCTATTGCCAGGGCCATGGGAACATCGGTGGCTACGAGAAGGCATGCCTGGCTAAGGTCTTCGGGCTTCTCGTCGGATGGACAATCCACTTTAATGGACCTTCCATTTGATGGGGAAAAGATGTTTGGGGACAAGGCAGACTCTGCCCTTGAACGGTTTAAGGACTGTCGGGCTACAGCTAAGTCCCTGGGTTTGCAGACCCCTTCTGCTACACTGTACAGGCCTTTTCGTAGGTTTCGAGGATTTGCTAGAGGTTCTGCCTTTCGTAGGTCTCAATCTTATGCCCAACAACCTGCCAACCCGCCCTATCGTACCTTCAGAGGGCGAGGTAGGGGTAGGGCTAGAGGTCCAGCCCAGCAGCTCTCTTCTTCTTCATCCTCCTCTGGTGGACAACAGCAGAAGCAGCCCTAGTTTCCCCCACTTTATCAGTCACACTTCTCCTGTAGGGGGAAGATTGAGTCTTTTCTGCAGCAATGGAGGTCAATTACAACAGACTCGTGGGTGCTAGGAATTGTGGAAAAGGGCTATGCTCTCCCCTTTCAGGAGTTTCCTCCTCCCTTCCCTCCCTGTCCCTCCTTTTGTTCAGAAGAACATCTTCTGTTGTTGCAACAGGAGGTTGTAGTCATGTTGGCAAAGGGTGCTATAGAGTTGGTACCGTTGCAGGAAAGGGGTGTTATTCAAGATATTTCCTGATTCCCAAAGTGGACGGTCGTCTAAGGCCGATCCTAGACTTGAGGATTTTGAATTTGTTCCTCAAGCAGGAAAAATTCAAAATGCTGACTCTAGCGCAGGTGCTGTTGGCGTTGAACGAAGGAGACTGGATGGTGTCTGTCGACTTGCAGGACGCGTACTTTCATGTTCCCATAATCAAGTCGCACAGGAAGTATCTCCGTTTTGTGGTCGGATCGCAACATTACCAATTTGCGGTCCTCCCGTTTGGTCTTACTTCAGCACCCCGGGTCTTCACAAAGGTGATGGCAGTTGTTGCAGCACATGTCAGAAAGAGGGAGGTAGCGTTTTTTCCCTACCTGGACGATTGGTTGATCAAAGCCAAGTCTCCAGAGATTGTGTTGTCTCATCTGCGAATGACAACGCAGTTGTTCTTCGATCTGGGCTTTTCGGTGAACGTACCCAAATCTCGCCTGGAGCCCTCTCAACGTCTCCTGTTCATAGGGGCAGTATTGGACACGACAAGGTTTTGGGCCTACCCCCGCCTCAGCGGGTACGGGACATTCAGGTGCTGCTTCCTTTGTTTCAAGGAGGAGCGGCAGTTCCACTCCTCAAAGTCTTACGCCTGCTAGGTCTGTTTGCTTCTTGCATTCTGTTGGTCACTCATGCTCGCTGGCATATGAGGGCTCTTCAGTGGTGTCTCCGCAGACAGTGGTTCCAGCACAAGGGGGATCTCAGGGATTCAATAAAGATCTCCAGGGACGCTGTCGCGGATCTTCATTGGTGGACAGTGGACGGCAACCTTTCCCAAGGAAAACCGTTTTCACTACCACCTCCGGTGGCCACAGTGATATCGGATGCTTCCACTCTAGGGTGGGGAGCTCATCTGGGGGACCTGGAGATCAAGGGTCGTTGGTCTCCAGAGGAACAGATGTTGCATATCAATCTGTTGGAATTGCAGGCTGTACGTTTGGCGCTCAAGGCCTTCCTCCCTTCCCTTCGCGGTCAGTCAGTTTAGATCCTGACGGACAACACTACTGCGATGTGGTATATAAACAAGCAGGGAGGAGTGGGGTCGTATCTTCTTTGCCGAGAAGCCCTACGACTCTGGTCCTGGGCTCAGGACCATCAGATTTGCTTGATGGCAAATCATTTGGCCGGAGTGTTGAATGTACGTGCGGACGTTCTCAGTCGTCACTTCTCATTAGATCACGAGTGGCGTCCTAATCCGGATCTAGTCCTCCACATCTTCGAGATGTGGGGTACTCCTCAGGTGGATTTATTTGCCACTCGGGAGAACGCGCATTGCCCGTTATTCGGCAGCCTCCAGTATCCGATGCAAGGGGCGTTGGGGGACGCGTTTCAGATGTCCTGGAACGGCCAGTTGCTTTACACGTTTCCCCCCATACCCTTGATTCCTCGGGTTTTGAGGAAGGTTCGTCAAGACCTGGCCCAAGTCATATTGGTAGAACCAGACTGGCCAAGAAGGGTATGGTATACAGACCTACTTCAACTCTCTCAGTGCCCTCCACTCCATCTCCAGCTCAGGGCAGATCTCCTCTCTCAATCGCAGGGGCAGGTTCTACACCCCCACCTCCAGAGCCTGCACCTTCATGCCTAGAGATTGAACGGGGCAACCTGAGTTCTTTTTCTCTCCCACCGGATGTAGTGGATGTTATACCATCGTCCAGGCGACACTCCACTAAGTCTATTTATGCCGGAAGGTGGGCAAAATTTGTGTTGTGGTGTGGAGAGAACCAAAAAGATCCTTTAAAGGCCCATCTTTCAGATGTACTTTTGTTTGTTCTCAGTTTGGCGAAGAAAGGCTGTGCTATAGCTACAGTTAAGGGTTATTTGGCAGCTCTGTCGGCATTTCTTTGCCTTCCGGATCAGCCGTCTTTATTCAAGTCACCCATTGTACATAGGTTCCTTAAGGGTTTGGTGAATAGCTTTCCTCCTACTCCTTTTCACATGCCTCAGTGGGACTTAAATCTTGTTTTAACATTCGAGCCCATGCATTCATGTCCATTGAGATATTTAGCCTTCAAGACTGTTTTCTTGATCGCAATTACTTCTGCTAGGAGGATTGGAGAGCTTCAGGCGCTCTCCGTTAAGCCTCCTTTCACTGTGTTTTTCCCTGATAAAGTGGTTCTAAAACCCAGGGCTGCTTTTCTCCCGAAAGTTGTCACCCCTTTTCATTTAGGGCAGAATATCACTCTTCCTGCTTTTTACCCTCCTCCCCACCCGTCTAAAGAAGAAGAGAGACTCCATAGGTTGGACCCTAAGAGGGCCCTGAGTTTTTATCTCGAAAGAACTAAAGACTTTCATTTGGATGAGCAACTGTTTGTTGGATATGCTGGTCAACAAAAGGGCAGATCTGTACAGAAAAGGACACTCTCCAGGTGGGTCATCTTGTGTATAAAGATCTGTTACACTTTGGCAAAAAAGGTCCCTCCTGAAGGTATCAGGGCCCACTCTACTAGGGCTAAATCCGCATCCTCCGCTTTGGCGAGGGGAGTTCCATTGATGGATATATGTAAAGCGGCAACTTGGGCGTCCCTCCATACTTTTGTGAAACATTATTGTTTAGACTCTGATGAGGAGGGACGGTCACTTTGCTCGCTCGGTATTGCAAGATTTGTTAGTGTAATCAGGTGGGCACCCACCACCGAATGCAGTACTGCTTGGGACTCTATTCATAAGGTGAGGAATCCACAGGTAGTTGTATCCATCAGAAGAACAAGTTACTTACCTTCGGTAACGCTTTTTCTGGTGGATACACTGACTACCTGTGGATTCCTCACGGTCCCTCCCGCCTCCCCGTTGCCTGCCTGGTTACACTCTTATCTTGCAGTATTTAGATTAATATTTATTCTTATATTTATATATATAAAAGCGCATATATATGTATATTTATATGTATATAGTGATATTTCTCTATTTATTTTGTATATTTATGTATTCCAGCTCTCAATAAGAATGGATTGTTTAAATGATCAAGGTTTTTGTGTGTGTATATCTTTCTATATTTATCAATTTTCATGGTCGGTTTACTCCTATTTGCTTTAAAGGCACGAAAAAAGTGAGGTGAAACTGACGTTAGTACGCTGACGGGGACCTCTTATTGGCACGTTGACGTCAGACGGAGTCACGCGGAGCCGTGCCATTATGACGTCCTCGTCGACGTAGACAGCTAGGAAGAAGACTTTCCGTCGGATGCTGGCGCAAGGATCTAATTCATAAGGTGAGGAATCCACAGGTAGTCAGTGTATCCACCAGAAAAAGCGTTACCGAAGGTAAGTAACTCATTCTTTTGCAGCGCTACAAAAGAAGGTCCCACGCTACTGGAGAACAACTTCGCAAGTTGAGCGTCACAGAATAGAATGCTGGGGACCTGGGCCAGGCTGTGCACGAAGCATTCTTGCAAACAGTGCACAGAGGCCTCAGGAGGTGAAGATGACGCACTACACAGGGGTACTGTGGCAATCGGGGAAGGCAAGCTCTTACCGCCTTCAAAGTTGGACAGCAGGACCTTAGGACAGTCTGTGTCTAAGGGGTCCACCCTCTGTGTTCCAAGGAGCATGTTCGTCACCAGGAGAGGAGTCCAAGAGAACCGGTCGTTGTCTTAGAAGGTACATACAGGAGCAGGGAAGTGACTCCGTCAATACACGGGAAATTTCTTTGGTCCTTCTGGTGCACGGTGAAGACAGGGAGTCCCCAGCGCCTGCACACTGTGGAAACTGTTGCAGTTGCTGGCTAGAGCTGAAGTTGCAGAGGAAAAGTAGCCCTTCTGGATACTTTTTTGCTGTTACAGTGGTTCCTGGAGCAGTCTGCGGTCGATCCGAGGTCAGAGGATGAAGTAGTAGTTGCAGAGGATTCCTGAAGGAAACTTGCAAACAGAATCTGCAGAGAAAGCCACAGGAGAGACCCTAAATAGCCTCAAGAGGGGGATTGGCTACCTTATGAGGTATGGACCTATCAGGAGGGGTCTCTGACGTCACCTGCTGGCACTGGCCACTCAGAGGTCTCCATTGTGCCCTCACACCTCTGCATTCAAGATGGCAGAGGTCTGGGACACACTGGAGCAGCTCTGGGCACCACCCCTGGGGTGGTGATGGACAGGGGAGTGGTCAGTCCCCTTTCCTTGGTCCAGTTTTGTGCCAGAGCAGGGACTGGGGTCCCTGAACTGGTGTAAACTGGTTTGTGCAAGGAGGGTACCATCTGTGCCCTTCAAAGCATTTCCAGAGACTCTGGGGGGCCACCCCTCCCAAGCCTGTAACACCTATTTCCAAAGGGAGAGGGTGCAACACCCTCCTCCCAAAGGAAATGCTTTGTTCTGCCTTCCTGGGACTGAGCTGCTCAGACCCCAAGAGGACAGAACCCTGTCTGTGAGGTGGCTGCAGCTGTAGCTGCAGTACAAGCCTCAGAGAGCTGGTTTGGCAGTACTGGGTGTCCATGGTGGAGCCCCCAGGATGCATGGAATTGGCTCCCCAATACCAGATTTGGAATGGGGGACAATACCATGATCTTAGGCACCTCACATGACCATATTCGGAGTTGCCAATGTGAATCTACATATCGGTATTGACCTATATGTAGTGCGCGCGTGTAATGACGTCCCCGCACTCACAAAGTGGGAGAAATTGGCCCTGGACTGCGTGTGGGCACACTTAGTAACTTTGCACCTAGCCTTCAGTAAATGAAGGTTAGACATATATGTGAGTTTTAAGTTACTTAAGTGCAGTGAAAATGGCTGTGAAATACTGTGTGCACTATTTCACGAAGGCTGCAGTGGCAGTCCTGTGAAAGGGTTTGTCTGAGCTACTTATGGGAGGCAAAAGAAATGCTGCAGCCCATAAGGATCTCCTAGAACCCCAATGCCCTGGGTACCTAGGTACCATATACTAGGGACTTATAAGGGGGGGTCTAGAGAGCCAATTGAAATTGGTAAATTAAGTCACTAGCCTATAGTGACAAATTTAAAAGCAGAGAAAGCATAAGCACTGAGGTTCTGGTTAGCAGAGCCTCAGTGACACATTTAAGCACTACTGACAACACACACATTAGGCCACTAACTATGAGCACTGGGGTCCTGACCAGCAGGATCCCAGTGAGACAGGCAAAAACATACTGACATACAGATAAAAATGGGGGTAACATGACAAGAAAGATGGTACTTTCATACAGATACCACCTCCTTGGGAAGCCTATATCGGTAAAGATCCCCATAAGTGCCCTGGCCATGGTGGGTGCAGTCACTCTCCTGAGAGGGATAGCTTCAGATACCCGGTGCATGGTCCACCAAGACCAGAGTAAAAAGGTTAACCATGGCTGTCTTGGGGACAATGTCAAGGCCTACCCGCTCAAAAGGGGTGCTCACAATAGGAAACGGTTGGAGAGGAGCCTTGCACCTCTTCCCAGATTTGCCACTCGCCTGGCAGTTTTGACAGGTCCTGCAGAATGCATCAGAGGCCTTCCTCATTTGGGGCCAACAGAAGTGGGTGACAAGCCTGTCAAAGGTGTTTTCCTGCCCCAAATGACCTGCTAGTGACACATCATGAGCCATACCCAGTAGGAAGGCTCTGAAACACTGGGTTACCACCAGGACACGGGCTGCCCCAGGCTCAGCCATCTTAGGCTCACTATACAGGAGATCATTCTCCTATTACACCAGGTAAAAATCAGAGGCGTCCCAGGCCTGTTTCCGAAGGCCTTCAAGAGTGGGGCACTCATTCTGCGCTGTGCAGAATTCCTCTCTGGTAAAATCTCCCAATAAAGGTGTACTGGGGATACCAGACATCTACATATATTATCTGGCTGTCCAATTAGTACCGGTCAATGAATGGTTCACTGGCAGGTGGGATGACCCAGCTATTCGACTGGCACTCTATCAAATGGGATTTGAAGGCCTATTGGGTCTTCTGTATGGCAGTCAACTCTCGCGGACTGATCCTGACTATAAATGGGTGGCGGTGTGGTGTTGGAGGGCTGCCCTGCGTCTGACAGGTTGGGATCAGCGCCTTACCAAACTGATGCCTTTATGGCGGGGCACATGGCTGCAACAGTTGACTAAGCTGGAGGGATTCACACAGTGGGACTACATAGGGATTACCTACCTAGGCGACATATCTGATGTCCTTCCAGCAGCTGAAGAACCAATCGCCCTGACCAACAGACAGTTTTTCTGCTTCTTCCAGCTACACCATGCCTTCCGAACTCACCAGCAGCCCGATTAACCCCTTCCAGACCACATTCCTCTTGTAGCTAAACTGCTTATGGGCCCTGGGAAAGGGAGCCATTACCCAGATTCATCGCTCTTTGCTTACTAATGCCCCTGAAGGCCTGGCCACATTACCAGACAAGTGGACAGTCGGGGTGGGCGAACTGGATGAGGACAACTGAGAGGAAGAACTGGCCCTATCCACACGCGGGTGGACTGTAAAAATCATTTACATCCAAATGACGTATCTATCCCCAACACGCCTACACCGCATGTGTCCGACGAAGCCTTCTGGTTGTGTGAAATGTGGTCAATTGGAGGCACAACTTCCGCATGTGGTCGGTGAGTGCCCGGGCGTGTGTCCCTTCTGGGAGGAGGTGGGGCGTGAGATCTCTGGGGTCCTGGAGCATTCAAGTGAGCTGACTGTTAAGTTGGCGCTGTTGGGGTTTCTGGAGAAATTGGGTGGACCAATGGTGGACCGAACCTTTGTGGGGGTTGCATGCCAAGTGGCTAAAAGAGACATTGCTCAACTGTGGAGAAACCCTGTAGCACCATTGATGTCTAAATAGCGAGCGGGGTTGACTGGTGCTCCCAAATGGAAAACCCGATATATCACTCCAGGGGATTTCTTCGGAAATATGAGAACATTTTGGGGAAATGGCAGGCCTACCATGGTTAGATCTGCTGAGCGAAATGAATTTATGTTGGGGAGGAGTGTGATTATCATCATGTGTATTTGCATGCTTTTACTAATTTGGCAGATATGAGCTCACTGGCTTTGTTATGCTACTTTTTAACAGAAATAAAGTTGATTTAAAAAAAAAAAAAAAGGAGGGGTTTGGGCCTGGCAAGTGGGTGCACTTGCTAGGTCGAAATAGTGGTTTAAAACTTCCCACACAGACACTGCAGTGCACATCTGATACATGTTTAGAGGGCTATTCATGTGGGTAGCACGATCAGTGCTGCAAACCCACTAGTATTATTCAATGTACAGACTGTGGACACACATAGTGAACCTTACTAGGGACTTACTAGTAAATTAAATATGCCAATCATGGTTAAGCCAATTACCAACACAATTTAGACAAAGAGCACTTGCACTTTAGCACGAGTCAGCAGTGGTAAAGTGCAAAGAGTCCTATAACCACCAAAAACGAAATTCAGCACAGGAATAAAAACAGGAGGTCAGAAGCTAAAAAGACAGTGGAAACCACAGCAAGAGCTTGCAGTCTAACAATCAAAATATATCAATATCATAATTTTATATAGCTTGTATATTGCTATGGGTGCACAATTTGCCACACTACCTAAGTGTGATAAGGAAAACAGTAGTGTTCCAAAGGAACATTCCTATAATATCACTGGTGGTTAGTGACATCTAGATGATAAAAATAAAGAAATAATTAATTTCAAAAAGGCTTAAAAAAACAGCTGAATGGTTGTTTTGAATATCTACACTGATTTATACAAGAGATCAAAAAGAGTACAAAAACAAAAGTATGAAAAAACAATCCTTCATTAAAGTTTTCAAAAGAGATTACATCGTCCTGAAGCTCTAAACAAAACTACAAAATTATGCATAATAATAATCAGACGTGGCCTCTCTTAGGTAGTATACTGAGTGCGAGGTTGCCACCAAGCTGCCTTCTATTCGTTTTTTCTGACCAACTAGTAAGCCTGCCAGTGCAGACAATCAAATATCACACACCTCTAACTGGGGAAGTAATGGCCCCATCAAGGCGAGTGTTTTTTCCGGATGGTCTGTCATGGAAAACAAAACTAACTGTAAAATCAAGCATTTGCAATGCAATGGGTCTCGCGTTTGATCTAGTAAGAGCTATTAGCGTTGCAAATTCCTAACTGGACTTTTCTTGCCACACAAACTGAAAATAAAAAGTAAAACAGTTGACTTGACCGAGCCAATTCAAAATGCCACAGCCGCCATGAGCGTGAGCCTGAAGGAGACACAGAAAAAAAAAAAAAAGTTTGCTCGCAGTCAAAGTTATCGGCAAAAGTACAATTATCCATGTAACAGGGTCGGTGGCTAAGCAGGTAACAAAAACATCTCAAGGAGGGACAAATGTAAAGCATTTACCAATGATGATGAAGGTTTTTTGAAAACCAAGAGCAAGTGATAGTGATGGGCGTGCAGTGGCCGTGGTTAAAAGCCCAGATACATACCAACACATCAGAAAAAAGCCCAGATATATACCAACTCGTCGGAAAATTGCTCGACTAACTAGCATACTCTGGGTGGGGCGGGTGCAGTACCCAGTGGTGGGAGGGCTTGGGGTTGGGAGGAATTAAAATTTAATAAAAAATAAAAATCTTACCTAATCTGCTGCGCCACCGCTCCACTTTCTCCCATTGCTGCAGACACAGGCTCCCCAGCCTGCCCTGCGGCTAATCTTGACGCTCAGCCTGCACAGCAGCCAATCCTGACCCTGCTCACAGCAGTGTCAGAATTGGCTGGGAGCACCCAGCCAGGGTGCTCCCAGGCAGATTGGGGGCATATACCTGCTCTCTCCAGCCCGCCTGCCCTGAGGCTAATCTTGACGCTCAGCCTGCACAGCATCCAATCCTGACCCTGCTCACAGCAGTGTCAGAATTGGCTGGGAGCACCCAGCCAGGGTGCTCCCAGGCAGATCGGGGGCATATACCTGCTCTCTCCAGCCTGCCTGCCCTGAGGCTAATCTTGACGCTCAGCCTGCACAGCAGCCAATCCTGACCCTGCTCACAGCAGTGTCAGAATTGGCTGGGAGCACCCAGCCAGGGTGCTCCCAGGCAGATTGGGGGCATATACCTGCTCTCTCCAGCCCGGCAACACAGTGCCGGGCTGGAGAAAGCACACTGCGCATGTGTGTTTGGCCGGAGTGCACAGGTTACTTCCATCACTGCTAGTCATCCACATTGCCCTGCCCCTTTCACAACGAAAGGATAAAAAACACAGTTTATTATCCTTTAGTTGTGAAAGACTTTGCAGCTTCTGCTGCAGGTGGGGTTGGGTAACGCTCCTCCGCCCTAACGGAGGAGCCGCTGCTGCTGTACAATGTCAGTCCCGTAATTGGTGTGCTGAAAACATGCTCAGAAATATCTGTACCTCTATAACTCGAAAAAGGAGAAAATAAGCGGTCAATTGATAAATTTATATCGCATTAGCATATGGTAATTTACAAAGATGTTCAAACATCTGCAAAGGTATACCTTTTAAATACTAAAACAGAGCTGTGCGAATGTCAGGAGGGCGCGTCAATGAACACATCTAACCGTGAAACCCAGACTTTCAAAACCTCAGGTCCCACCTATCCTAAATGTTATCAGGAAAGAGGCGATCAATGTGCTCATACTTGTAACAGTAATCTCCAGAGCATTAAGCTTGCCGTGAACCTGGCGTAAAAGCAAAGCCACACATAATTTTTAAATTAAAAGTTGTAAACAGCATGGCTCCAGATCAAGCATTTACTCGGAAAGCCAATTGCAGGCACCCTGTTCGAGGCGTCCTCCCCGCCCTGGATGATCACTGGGAGTGGGCGTGAAGGCTGTTTTTGTACCCCTAGACTTGATGCTAATTGGAAACAGGTAGTTTACTACCTGTTCCAGCCTCAAAACTGTTGTAGTAAAAGGGGGGAAATACTGCACCCTCAGGGTGTGAGAATCCCATCTGTTTCCCATACAAAAGAAAAAGAAAAATACCGGACAAACAATATAACTCTCTTGCTTATTAAAACCTAGGTACGACTGATTGTTGACCTTAATCCTGCTTTTAATTAAGGACAGCAGTGATCTCAGCGTGCTCAAATGTGCACGTGTGAAAAAAGATGGATGGCTTTCACATCTATTAATCCCTTCGCTGCCAGGCCTTTCCCCCCTCCTGTGTCGAGCCTTTTTTTGGCTATTTGGGGCAGTTCGCGCTTAGGCCCTCATAACTTTTTGTTCACATAAGCTACCAACGCCAAATTTGCGTCCTTTTTTTTTCCCCAACATCCTAGGGATTCTAGAGATACCCAGACTTTGTGGGTTTCCCAGAAGGAGGCCAAGAAATTAGCCAAAATACAGTGAAAATGTCGTGTTTTTTAAAAAAAATGGGAAAAGGGGCTGCAGAAGAAGGCTTGTGGTTTTTTCCCTGAAAATGGCATCAACAAAGGGTTTGCGGTGCTAAAATCACCAAATTCCCAGCTTTCAGCAACAGGCAGACTCGAATCAGAAAACCCAATTTTTCAACACAATTTTGCCATTTTACTGGGACATACCCCATTTTTAACATTTTTTGTGCCTTCAGCCTCCTTCCAGTCAGTGACAGAAATGGGCATGAAACCAATGCTGGATCCCAGAAACCTAAACATTTCTGAAAAGTAGACAAAATTCTGGATTCAGCAAGGGGTAATTTGTGTATATCTTACAAGGGTTTCCTACAGAAAATAACAACTGAAAAAAAAAAAATATTGAAATTGGGGTGAAAAAATCTGCAATTTTCCTGTACGTTTTACTCTGTAACTTTTTCCTGCAATGTAAGATTTTTTAAAGCCATATACCGTTACGTCTGCTGGACTCTTCTGGTTGCGGGGATATATAGGGCTTGTAGGTTCATCAAGAACTCTAGGTACCCAGAGCCAATAAATGACCTGCACCCAATTCATTTGCTGAAATATAAAGAGTAAAAAATAGCTATCAAGAAAACCTTTGTATTTCCAAAATGGGCACAAGATAAGGTGTTGAGGAGCAGTGGTTATTTGCACATCTCTGAATTCCGGGGTGTCCATACTAGCATGTGAATTACAGGGCATTTCTCAAATAGACGTCTTTTTTACACACTCTCTTATATTTGGAAGGAAAAAATGTAGAGAAAGACAAGGGGCAATAACACTTGTTTTGCTATTCTATGTTCCCCCAAGTCTCCCGATAAAAATGATACCTCACTTGTGTGGGTAGGCCTAGCACCCGTGACAGGAAATGCCCCAAAACACAATGTGGACACATCCCATTTTTTGCCAGAAAACAGGGGTGTTTTTTGCGAAGTGGCTACCTGTAGATTTTGGCCTCTAGGTCAGCCGGCACCTAGGGAAACCTACCAAACCTGTGCATTTTTTAAAACTAGAGACCTAGGGGAATCCAAGATGGGGTGACTTGTGGGGCTCTGACCAGGTTCTGTTACCCAGACTCCTTTGCGAACCTCAAAATATGGCTAAAAAAAAACACATTTTCCTCACATTTCGGTGACAGAAAGTTGTGGAATCCGAGAGGAGCCACAAATTTCCTTCCACCCAGCGTTCCCCCAAGTCTCCCGATAAAAATAGTACCTTACTTGTGTGGGTAGGCCTAGCGCCCACGAAAGGAAATGGCCCAAAACACAACATGGACACATCACATTTTTTCACAGAAAACAGTGCCTACCTGTGGATTTTGGCCTCTAGCTCAGCCGGCCCCAGGGGGGGCAGAAATGGCCTAAAATAAATTTGCTACACCTCCCCCCCACCCCGGGGAGCGACCCTTGCCTACGGGGTCACTCCCCTTGCGTGACGGCACAAAAAAAAAAGATCCCTGGTGCCTAGTGGTTTCTGCCCCCCTTGGGGGCAGATTGACCTAAAATCGGCCAATCGGCCCCCAAAGCGGACAGAAATGGCCTAAATACAATTTGCCCCTCCATGGGAGCGACCCTTGCCTAAGGGGTCGCTCCCCATCTCTAAAAAAACAAACAAACAAAAAAATAAAAAATAAAAAATTGCCCTGGCGCCTAGAAGTTTCTGCCGCACCTGGGGGCAGAAATGGCCTAAAATAAATTTGCCTCCCCACCCCCCGGGGAGCAACCCTTGCCTACAAGGTCGCTCTCCTTGGGTGACGGCGCAAAAAGAAAAGATCCCCTGGTGCCTAGTGGTTTCTGCCCCCCTTGGGAGCACATTGACCTAAAATCGGCCGATCTGCCATCAAAGTGGGCAGAAATGGCCTAAATACAACTTGCCCCTCCAGGGGAGTGACCCTTGCCTAAGGGGTCACTTCCCATCTGTAAAACAACAACAAAAAAAATCCCCGGTGCCTATTGTTTTCTGCCCCCCTTGGCGGCAGATCGGTCTAATTAAAATAGGCTGATCTGCCCCCCTGGGGGGCAGAAATGGCCTAAAATAAATTTGCCCCCAGGGGAACGACCCTTGCCTAAGAGGTCGCTCCCCTTACGTGAAATTCACGAACAAAAAAAAAACTCCCTGGTGTCTAGTGGTTTCTGCCCCCCTGGGAGCGACCCTTGCCCAAGGGGTGGGGGCTGGGGAATCGGGGGTGAAACGGTAAGGGCTTCCCCTTCCATCCCTGACTTGGGAGGGGGTGGGAGGGAACCCCACAGAGGGAGCGCTAGCGCTCCCTCTGGGCTGTGTGCCCAGGATGTAATGGTTACGTCCTGGGCACAGCAGCACTGTGCCGCAGGACGTAACCATTACGTCCGCGGCACAGAAGGGGTTAAACTGTTAGGTATCAACTATTGGAGGACTCCAGTTGGAAGAAACACGGCAGACCTGGTAGGAGAAGGGGGCGCCTGCCCATATATTGCATGTAGCTGGTTATAAAAATAGAGGACCACACCTGGTGTTGTTCAACTAGATAGCTAAGGCACAAGCTGCTGAGAAAACTAGAGTATCCGCCCAATTTTATGTCCAATAATAACAGGCCCTACTTTGTTGACTTTTAGTAGCTACACCATATGAAATAAAAAAAATAAAAAAAATAAAATTAACAACTAACAAGGAAAACAAATACAAAATTAATCAATGGAATGTACGAAATCCACGTACTTCCTACCTAAATGTCATTATATAAGGGACAAGATAGTGAGGCTATTGCTGCAATAAGGGGCAACCTTACATAATCACTGTACACTGGTGTAAACTACTACAGCTACCACAAGTAGCCATTCTTATGTGTAAGGTAACAGGTAATGGCAGCACAGGAGTGACTGGACTGAATCTAGTCTTCCATCTCTGTATCCGGGCATTGTTACACAGCATCAATTAATCAAGTTTTATTATCAGTGCACCTAGTTAATGAAAACCATTGCACTTGTACACAATAAAAACACATAAAATTGATACACAGAATTAGGAAAAAGGGCCCCCAATGTTAACTGGAATAAATGATGGAATAAGACTGCCTATAGTCAGTAGAGTATGACCTAGTCAGAAATTCCTCAGTGGAAAATGTGTGTACTTTCAACCTGCTGATGCTAACATAAGAGGGCATGTCTTGTGAGGGTACTGCATATTTCATCTACATACCAGTACTGTAAGCGGTGACTTTACATGATCAGTGTACATTGGTAATAATTAGTAGTCAGACTGCCTGATGAATCATTCTTCTCTATAATGTAACTGCATGTGGGTGTCTAGATTTTGCTGAACAGTTAGATCAACTATACATGTTTCTGGGCTCTGGCATTTAACAAGATGAAGAAAGAGCCCAGATGGTAACTAGGGTAACTGTGCTGGAAACAGTTACATCAACTGTCCCTGTATCTGGCCACTGGTATTTAGCTAGGTGAAGAGAGAGCCTTGTTGTTAACTAGAGTCAATAATTAAATAAGCCCAATGTTCTGGGAATATAAGATCTCTAGAAGAACTAGATATTTAGGTCCTTGCTGACAGAGGCCCACCATATTTGGGGTAAAAGTACTGCCCAAAAAAACTTCAGTGGACTTTAATTAAAAAAAATAATAAATAAAAAAAAAAAAAAAAAGGCATACCCTCATATTCAAAATAGTTTTCTATCAGGGTGAGCATACAGCATTCACGATAAAATGCCTGAAGTGGGTCGTATTGGAATCCTAGGACTATGTGGACTTCAACGTTGATAGAAATCTGATACAAAAGGAACAGCATTGAATCTATTGACTGAAGACAAATTGTCATGCTTTGAATGATAAGATCCCATGGTCCAAGGTCACCCGACAGAAGATTATCCCTGTACCTTTACCAGCAGCCACGTACCTCAGTAGCTAGTTCGTCCAGAGATCTTATATAAGGACTCAATACCCAGAGCTAATAACTGAGCTGGCGTGTATAATCACTTCATTAACCATGCAGCATTTTGTATGGTAAAATCTAATGAATGAAAGAGGAGTATGAAGGAACCCCATGCTTTTTTAAATGTACCAATGATACTGAGTTTAGGAATCATAACTACTTGTGCCACACTGCATGAGGGGTTACCCTTACTATCATAGAAACAAATGTTCTATCCTGTATTTCCACACTTCTCTCGATAAGAACAGTACCCTGACTTGTATGGCTGGGCCTATTGCCCACAACAGGAAAGGGCCCAAAAAGTAGAGACATCTATTTATTTGCCTTGCTAATCGAACGCATTTTTCGATGTGGGTAGCTACGGAATTTGGACCATGGCTCAGTCGAAACCTAGAGAAACACACATATTGGGATAATTCTATTTGCTATTTAAGTGTCCAATTGCCTTGACTGCTCCTTAGCCACCAATCACATTGGCAATAAATATATGAACTATGGAAGCGCTCATTCATCTCTCTAAGAATGGGATAAACAGTTAGATAAGGGGATTTTCCAGAGTGGAATGCATTCTAATGTGGATCTGTGCAGGGGATATCTGCGAAAGAAATAGTATTTTAACTCTTAGATCCATTCCTACACTATGGTTGCAACACTGCAGTTCTGGACATTCATTTGTGAACCCACTGCTTCGTTAAAAACTACATTTCAAAAGTGCACTCCTTTCTACACAGTGGTTTAATTGGCAGTAGGTTGTTTCACCAAAAAACACTGCACATTATCTTTCAAAAGAACAAATGAAAACTGAGCTCTTAACATGCTTCTTACACAGCCCAAACACGATTTCTATTAGGTATTGATGGCAACCAGCAGTACATGATATTTCCAGGCGGTCTTCACAGTCAAGCTCCGTTCTTTCTCCATGATCGGCATGTTTGGCCGTAATTCACCAAATTCAGAGCAGAGCACCAGATCACGGAGCCTTGACCCCTGCACCGACTGGAATCGGATACCCCCACGGGGGTCTGTACTGTGATACCAAGCCCCATTGACCATCTGAGGGACACGACCCAAGGGGGATCATCTGTTCTATTTACCAAGGGTGCTATAGTGTCACCAGGTGCTAAACCCACAAAAAGGGCCTCGCTGGTCTTACCTGTGACAGAATAGTTGCACCATGCAGGCATCAGATAATTCATTCCTCAAAGAGGTGGCCATTCAGCACTTTCCTTTCTGTGATGTCTTCTGCGAGGCTGTGGATGAATCTATCCATAAAGCAATCTTCCACACCCTGGCTCTCTACGATATCTCCCTCCAACAGCTGCTGAAAGACTGTAATGAATCCCTCTGTTCTAGGGAAGACGTTTGGTCCCTCAACCTCGGAAGTAACCAGAGGCAAGGCCCTCAAAAGGCAAAGGTGAAAATGAAACATTATCAAGGTTTAGACTTTGACACTTATGAAAGATTGAAAAGGGCTTTCTTTTCCCGCAGTACAGCCCCTGTGTTGCCACCTCCCCTCTCCCTTCCTCCTCAGAGAGACAAGAAGTAGGTGCATGCGACACTGACCCTTTTCTTTCACTCACTCTTGACCCAGACAATCCTAGTAACTCCCACGGGGATTCGGATGGGGCCACAGGCCTCACCAGATCCTGGCACCTCTCCCAAGACATTTCTTCGACCCACTACCCTACCCAAACTTTAAAACTAGCTCTCTGACAATAGACATGATGGATCCAGTAGATATTCTCCATACTACTTGTTGAAATGGTTCAAGGCAGGAAAGGTGGCTCCATATTTGGTAGGATGCCTCAGAAAACCTCTGCAAGCAGAATGGCCTTGCCTCTCACTGAACGGGAAGGTTGCCCTCACACTCAAAATCAATACCAAAATGACTACTTTTTGGCCAAGTAGATCTGGGACCCAAAAAAAAGTATTGACAACTCCTGGTCGCCGTGGCAGGATAAAATACTTATGTTCTGAGACCCCTGACTGATATCATGGATATGGTTAAAAAAGCAAAGGAATACGAGTCCCTGTTATCCCCTGATTTTGCCTCAGGCTGGGCCCAAAGGCCCATCATCCTACAAGCCAATGCAAACTGTGCACTGTCCAAGAGCAATGCAGGTCCCTTCTTATTAAACTAGACCCCAAGTTGGGGGACATGACCACTCTGAAATCAGGAGCAGTAGCACAAGGTAGCTTGTTTGGGAAATCATTCATAAAGGAGCTGGGGAAGTTTGTGGCTACCTTTACTTCTCTTGATAAGAGGCCAGCCTCCATTAAAAGAGTGTTTGCCACAGAAGTTCACAGGGAACTGTCATTGTAGGTGGCGCTCAGTTTGCCAATTCGCCTCCCAGGCCCCTTCAAGAGGTCAAGGCTCCAGGCGGTGTCACAGGCAGTATATAGCGCAATTCAGAGGCTTCTTCCTTTCCAGGGAATGGCCATGTCAGCATGGTTCCAGAGGCAGCATTGGAGGGATAGCGCAAGGAACCTCTAATGCTACTTGTTACACCTGGCACTCTTTGTACACAATTGGCACATGCCACACCTAAAATGTGGGTACTACAGAAGTGCAGGGCTTCCGGATAGAGCTTCACAGCTCTCCCCACCAGATCAGGCAGCCCTGCCCCTTAACTTTTTCAGAACACAATGCGTCCCTCAAAAACAGAGGTAGGTGGCAGTTTTTATAGGGAAAGGTGCTGTATCTCTATCAGGGATACACACCAGGAGCTTTATCAGCAGCTTGTTTCTGGTCAAAAAGCGAGACTGGGCCAATGCCCCGACATCAAGCTGAATGAGTTCAACAAGTAGTTTGTGTTTTGCCCCTTCAAAATGGAAGGTATACACATCTTGAGGAATCTATGGCATTCCCAAGACTGGATAGTATGACTGCACACTGGACTTCAAGAATGCCTCTCTCTGGATCCCAGTTTACAAACCTCACTACAGATTACTACAGTTTAAGTGGAGGCACCAGGTGTTCAAGTTCAAATCTCTCTCCTTCAGTCTGTCGTCAGCACCCTCGTGCTGAAACTGGCAAAGAAATACCTCATGGCCTGGGCCAGCTGTCTCATGTCTACCTAGATGACACTCTCCTGATGGACCAGTGCCTGACATCTGTAGTCAGCGGGTCTTCACCTGGAGTCTCAATTATTTTTTATCAACAACAAAATGTACCAACCAATGCCTATCCAGAGTCTCAGGTTGCTGGGTTTAGTTTTAGACTCCAAGGATGCCACCATGAGTTTTCCATCGAGGAAAGTAGAAAAGATCAGACAATCCTTGCAGAAGACTCTCTCAAGATAGAAGACATTCCTGCGCCAGATTGAGAAGTTAGTCTGTCTTCTTTCCTCCTCTATACAGGTCATATTCCCGGGCCCATTACAATACATAGTGTGCAACGTCTGAAAGGTAATCACCTTCAGAGAGGCCTCACATTTTCAGAATTATTTGCACTCTCACAAGAAGCCAAGGAAGAGATGACTTAGTGGTTCACCCAAAGGGACCCATGGAACCAGAGAGCCATCTTCTGATTCAGTGTGGATTTGGCTATTGAATTCAATGCCAGCAGAACTGGATGGGGTGCAGTTGTGGAGAGCTGTTCATAGGAGGTTGGTCACCTCAAGAACAAAGACTCCATGTAAACTCTCTGGAGTTTCTGACCAACTGTTTTGTGGTTTGATGCTGAACCAAAGACAGTGCGCGCTGTGTGCTCATAAAGATGAACGTTTCAGTAGTTTGTTATGTCAACCGCTTGGGCGGAACACTGTCTAAAACCTTATCAGATCTAGAAAGTGGTTTTAAGGAATGTATCTAGATAACCAAATACTGGTGACAGATGAATATCTTCCCAATGTCCCTAACGAAGTGGCAGACTGACACTCCTGGCATTTGCAGGACATCAGCATGTGGAAGCTGAACCCCCTGTTATTTCAAGCCTTGGCATACAGATGGGGCCTTTTCTTGGTGGACCGGTTTGCCTTTAGGATGTCCCATAAAAAAAAGATGGGTTCTTCAGTTGAAGGCCGGCTCTGCGAGTGGCAGCAATGGACGCCTTCCTATAGGCCTGGAGTGCAGAGACAGCATATGAATTTCCCCCATTCTCAATGATAACCCTTATATAGTCAAGGTCAACAGGCGGACCTAGTCTAAGTGACGCCAACATGGAAATTTTAAGCTTAATATCCAATTCTGATGGAACTTTTTGGGGATTCTCAAATCAGTCTACCCTTACTTCAGGATCTCCTACGAGATACGTCAGATAACCACCACAAGCTGGTGTTGGAGGGCACTCTACAACCTATAGTATGGCAGATTACTGGAAAAGATGGCAAGTCCCAAGGCTGTTGGAACATGCTGAGGAGGTCCTTTCTAAAGCGTGGGCATGTTCCATGATCAGGGGATATAAATCTGCCTGGACAAGATGGTTGGGTTGGGGCTTGCAAAGGAACATACATCTTGTGCGGACGATGCACAGGTTCTAAATTTCCTCACAGAAAAGACGTCACAGGGGATGGGCTTAAAGGTCAGTAAATTCTTTCAGATCAGCTATCTCAGCAGCTCACATGTCCATTGATGGTAGTACTGTGCAAGAACACCCACTGGTAAGTAAGATAATAACAGGTATTTGTCAGTACCTCAGGAACCTAGATACTCTTCCCTATGGGCGGTTAATCAGGTTCTTAACTTATTCCTTTTGTGGCAAACAGCAGATACCTTGCTCGGAAAGGGGTCATCAAGTAAGTAAGCTATGCTGTTTTCCTTACTCTCCCGTAGAATGGTCTTGGGTGTCAGGGTCTTGGACCCAGTAGGGGCTATGTTTCATATTTCTAGAGGGCTGAAAGCTAATTCTCAAATGATTCTTACCCCTCTTCTGATGGCAATCAAAAATTGTACGTGATGAGATGCATCAAAGCGCACAAGGAGATGACGGAGGCACTGTGTCCCCCAGAGGACAGACAATTGCTTATTTTCATCAAGAAGCTTTTCAAGGTGGCCAAGCCTCCTATCGCTGCCAGATGGGTCAGATGGGTGATACAAGAGACAGACACTAACAAACATTTTTGGGGACAATTCTGTAAGGAGGGTAATGGCTTCTAAAGCTTTTATGCTAGGAGCTAGACACTTTACTACTTTAAGCCTGTTATGTATGTGGCCTCTCTGGTGACGAGTAAGCTTTAAAGTAGCGTAATCCTCACCTCCAGTCCTGACGTAGAAAAAAAGAAATTACCAGCTAATGTAATGGAAAGTTAAAATTCTATTAAGGACACAGAGGTAAGGATTATCTCATCCATGGATCGTGGATCTGTCCTTACCCCCTAGGAAGTTCAGAGGTTGTACACAAATATCATTAGATGTCGTACAAAGTAGGTATGGATTATTGTATTTTGGTGATAGTTGGCCACTATCGAAATGTTGGTGTTTTACCAATGTATTCTTATAATACTTGACTACGTATTCCTGAGTGACAAATAGAGCAGTTACTTTGGGTAATTGATATAATTTGCTCACAGGGAATGAATTATCCAAGCATAAGTGATCCCCGGGGATGAAGTGTTAAACGTCACAAAACGAAAGAGCAGGAATGGCAAAGGAGAAAGGACTATTAAACAAGATCTACTCTGTGATTGGATTGAGCCTTGGTTACTTTTTTCCGAATGTTCATGTGAAAGATAGTTTTTGGTTAGAAATGTAATGAAGTTTTGCCTGCTGTATTGAAATAAGGCGAAGAAAGACAGTGTTGCCCTTGCCTCTGTTTCCTAAATAGAATTTAAACTTTCCACTAAAATAGTAAAAAACGTTTCATTAACAATATCAGGGGGACTTTGGTAACCATCAACGTCTGTTACCAGTGGAGCAACTGGACTCGGTTCACTCGTTTGCATGAGATACAGATTTGACACCAACCAAGAAACCAACAAAGACAAAAAAGTGCTGCAAAATAGGTAATATAATTTGTTAACTATTTTAGGCAGAAATATCGTCTTAAATGTGCACCAATTTATACTATGAAGTGCAGCACTGCACCTTTAGTTGCTGTTGTAAGGCTAATCTTTAGGGTGGCAGCCCTAAAATTGCGTAACAAAGAAGGTGGGAAATGAAATTAAAACAAAAAAGTAAACACTTTGGTAATGTTTTAAATACAACTCAACAGGCCTACCTCTTTTATTCTTTGGAAACTGCTTTCTAAGTTTGTTCTTTAAAGGAGACAACTTGGGGAGAATGCTGGGAACTGCAACGTAAAAATCGGCTTGAATCTCATCATCTAAAATCTGCAGGAAAAAAAATGGTATGTGTGAGTCACCATTCACTGATCACATTTAATTTCTGCCCAGTTCCTGGGGAGAGAACAGTTAAAATACCCACTGCCTCTGAAACACAAGTCAGCAATCTGACTTAGAAACTATAGCCCACATTACAGCAATACCAATACCAAGGATCGAACTTTCAGTCTTTTATAAACCATTATGTTTCAGATTCAATTGGATCAAGTGAAACAAGCCTGAACTACAACACCTAGAATGCATTAGGTTGTTAAAAATACCAGGACATAAGAGCTGCATGCTTTGTGACAGAACCATCCAGTAACCTTGCCTTAAGAAATAAAAGGGTCATGTTTGACACATGAATCAGTCCACCGATTTCTCAAAAGTAAACAAAATTGGCCAAATATATTGTGGTTAATAGCATAAATATCTGTAGAACTCGATTGTCAGGGGTTAAAATCGCAAACATTATCAATTTGGAATGTCACCCCAAGTACCTATAGAACAGTCTAGCAGCATGTTCACAAGCATCCTTTTAAGTGCCATGAAAAAGGCTTAGAAGAAGGACCAATTGACCCTAGGCTTCAGGATAATCAAAAGGTATTCACGGTAAGGAGGAAGCAGGAGTGGCATCACTAGGGTGGTGCTACTGTCCTTGCTGCATTTGTTCTCACCCCCACCTCCACTGCACCCTATCACCATAGTTGTCATTGTCACCAAGCTTTTCCTAGCTAGACTGTTGAGGGAAAACCAACCTGCAACACAGCATATTATAAGAGAAGAAAACATACACAATAAAGACAGACAACTCATTTAAATTATTTCATACAATAACTATTCAGATGAGATGTCTGAATTTGTGGGTAGGCGGGTTTCCTTAATTATTCTCTATGAAAGACAGATTTCAGCGCTAGGTCCAATACAGATCTTGGTAGTCCCCAACAATTCTGATTGGCCAGTCTGGAACTGCCATTCGTGGGGCCCACCCAGGGAAGGATGGGATCGTCATGTTTAATCTCTGAGCAGCCTCTGTCTGTCAGAGGAGTCTGCTGGTACCCAGGGAGGTCCTCGGCGCTTGAGTGATCAACTTCTTCTCCTTGAATTAGCTCAGTTTGCCCCAGCTTCCTTCTTGCAGTCTCCCCTCGATGACTCCTGACTTGCAGGAGTGTTGTCCTTTGAAGACTGGGCCTAGCTGTAGTTCCTCGGTGGCGGCTGGATCGAGAGGTCCGGGTAAACCCCCTTTAGTAGCCATGATGTCGCTGGCAGAACACAGCGCCAATGCAGATACTGCCAGCCAGAACAAGTCTCTGTTGGAGGGAAAAACTTAGTGGGGGAAAACCCCTCCAAGGATAGCACAGAAGAGCAGAAGCGAACTTTAGGTTCCAGGAGCAGGCAAAAAAACTCAGGGAACAGGCCAGCAATATGGAGCAGACTGATAAGCTCCCAGGAATACCAGGAAGAAGAATATCAAACAAAAACCAGGACTAACTGAAAACACGTTGGGTGTGCAAAGGCTACAACAAAACAGCTGTAGCATTGTAATGCAAGGAAAAACGAATTCTGAGATCCTTTTATATCTCAGACCCCAGGAAATGACATCACAAAGATTGGTGCCGTTATGGATTGGGAAAACTTCATGATAGTCTATAGGGTGGCGCCTGCTTGGATAGGGAAGCTATAGCCCAGGAACCCTCACTGGATTCTGGGAAAAAGATTGATTCTGATAATGAGGACCCACGATGCGCCTCATAACCACTATGCCTTCAGGACAATAGAAAAGATGCAGTGACATATACTGGTGGGCCAGCCGTGGCCAGGTGTCTGAGAGGAATGAAGCAGCCTGTCAGCATTCCCTGTACCTCTCCTAGCCTCTGTATGCAGCGCACCCAGGTAACTGGCACTGGGCAAGACGGCACAAGAGTATGCACCCTCCCAAGGGCCCCAGGCTTACTGGGGAAAAAAACCACCTGACCAGATCTGGAAAACGAACAGAGGAAGCATCTTCCCACAAGCTTTGGCTAGGAGGGTACCCTTTCCAAAGAATCAAGAATTGCAGTTTCTTTAGAAATAATTGAGAATCACAAATGTCTTTCACCCTGTATTCAGGAACATTATTCACTAAAACCAGAGAAGGTCTGGAAAAAGACAATGGTAGGGATCCATAAGGTTGCAATTGGGACGAGTGAAACACAGGATGGATCTTTCAGGATTGATGACCTGGACAGTCTTAAAAGGGACACAGAATAGAGGCTCACATTTATTAAAGGGAAGGTGAGTAGGAAGAAACTTTGAGGAGAGCCATACTTTATCCCCAACATTATATGCCGGAGAAGGGACGAGATGATGGTCAGCAAGGATTTCATCATAACCTTAGCATCAAAGAGACTAACAGCTACCCTAAATCTTATAGCCTGTAACTGCCTAAAGAAACTAATAGCAGCAGGGGCAAGGGCAGGACCTAAAAGAGCAGAATGAAAGGCCCTAGGATGTAACCCTTGAAGGTAAAAGAAGGGGGATGATTTAGTGGCACTGTGCACAGTATTGTTATAGTAAAACTTTCTAGATGCAAAAAATAAAAATAATTGCTCTGTATAGAATAGCAAACAAACAGATCCTGTCTTGGGCTGAGGCTGGAACCCTGAGGTCAGGACAATCTCAATTTGATGGACTTTGCGAACTGATTTCCAAAAACAGACATAAACCGAGGCCCTCACTCAGCTACAATTAGCCCAAGGAAGCTCATGGGTACGAACATTTTCCCTTAGAAAGATTTTCCCCATGTCTTTCGAGGAAGGCAATTTCTTTAAGCCTGTAAAATGAACCATCTTGGAGGAGTCGTCAAGTGTTACCATAATGACTTGATCACCCTCAGAGGGCTGCACATGCTACAATACAGACGACAGAGATGGCATGCCAGGGTTTGGGAGGTACTGTAAGGGGATGAATATTCAAGTTGATTGAATATGCATTTTTCAAGTTTACAGTACAACTGATTTTGGCGTAATCTGTATGATACTTCACTGACATGTTTGTGATATATAAGTTTTTTTAAAAAATATATCAAGATGTCATCAAGATAGACCACAATAAATTAATTTAGCATGTCAGAGAAAATGTGATCCATAAAACGCTGGAGCATTACTTAATCCAAAGAACATTATGCGATATTCAAAGAGTCCTAAGCACCGTCTTCCATTCATATCCATTGCTGATGGGCAACAGATATTAGGCTCCATAAAGATCTATTTTAGTAAAGATTTCAACATCCCTGACTGATTACAATAAATACCTAATTAGAGGTAAAGGATACCTATCTTTGAAGGCAAACTTATTCAAGCCTCAAAAGTCAATGCAGGGTCTGCGTCTGCTTGATTTCTTAGGGATGAAGAACAGAAACCCCTACGGAGGAGAAGAATAAGAAAATCAGGTGATTAGTCCGTTCTGTAAGTTTTCATCCAAATATAGCTTGAGAGCTTCTTCCTCAGCCTCCGAGAGAAAATATATTCTGCTGAAAGGAACCACTGATCCAGGTTCTAAGGGAATGGCACAATCAAACTCAATGTGGTGGTAGGGAGAGCTTTTGGGTTTCTCAAAAATATCAGAAAAATCCTGATATTGCTCTTGTATGGCCTGTAGTAAATTGATTCAACCAGGATCTTCCATGGGCACCATAGCCATCTACTTGGGGGTCCAATAATCCTCTGAAGAATAACAAAACTGGTGACATAATTGAGAGGACAGGGATTTCACTGTTGTTTCCCAGTTGATGTATGGAGTATGAAGAAACAGCCATGGCATTCCTAAGATGGTTATATGGTTTGAGGAAGCAATGACATAAAGCAAAGCATTTTCATTGTGTTTTCCAAAAGTCAGCTTTAATGGAGCGGTCATTTCTTTAACTGGTCCAGAAACCAAAGGCATACCATCAACAGTCTGAACCTGCTCAGGAATCTTCTTGGTTGATGATAGGGTGTGGGCCTAATTGGTATGACATGGTAGGTGGATTCTTTATCCCGTCCCACATGGTTGCGGTACAGCTCTGGAGCCTGTTCCAGGGCCCAATCAGCAGCATAGGTTTCCTTTACCATGTCTGGAACTAGGACTGAGAAAGAAGGCAAACAACATCTTCCCCATGTGGGAGCTTGTGGACGAACTCAGGTGACCGGTCTTTTTCTGCCAAAAGAATATCATAGTTAAGTGCTTCCCAAAAGATAACTTCAATAGTGCACTCTATGTCCCCCCTCAATTTGGATATGAATTCATAAACCCTGTAACAAGAAAGTAATTAGTTGCTGTCACATCCAGATGATCTATTAGACTCTGCCGACAAATCGTGACTTCTGCAGCGCAGAAGAGCAGAGTTGCTGCCCACGTCCTGTCCTTTAGCAATGTTCTCAACATGGCTGGCATGTTTAAAAGAAATTGCTGCAACCTTTTTCTTTTTAAATTGGTGTTTTTGTTGGGGAGATTTTTCCTCCTTTTTAACGTAAGCTTCTGAATAAAATGTTGTGGTCTTCTTCGGCTTTGCATAGTCAGTGCGGTGTTCTGCCCGGCCCACTTTCTTACTCCGTGTATCCGGCGTGTCGTGAAAGAACAGAGAGGGACTTGCATCAGTATATCGTCATCTATCAGGAGTTTTAAAATTTTCTCTATTTCGGAGATTGTATCTTCTTTCAAAGGTCTCTGGATGCACAGAATCTGCTCTCTGACTTCTTTTGTCTTTGTTTATCTCAGTATTTTTTAGAACCCTCTTTTGCTTGTTTAGTACCTTCCTTATGGGTGGTATTCAGAATTTCTGGTTTAGTTAGTCTGGCCACCACACTATCCCGACCTGTATAAGTTTTGGAGACAATCTTTGGCAGCTTGCACTCCTAGTTCTGTTGAGGAATCTTCTGGAGCCGATGGCGAATGGCCATTGCTGCTTGCTCTTTAACACTGCATAAGATAACTTTGTGTGTGTTGAAATTAGGCATCAAGTCCAGGGCTGAGGCTGCCCTGTGTTCATTGTGTGGTTGTGTAAACTGCGGAGAAGACTGTACCCCAAGTGACACAGTCCTCTATTGAGAGAACCATTCTGAATGGCAAACATATTGTGAGAAGTCTATATTTTTAACTTGCTGTCCTATATGGGGAAACACTGCTTCCAGCGTATTTGTATCCAGAACTGAATCTTCTCCTGTTCTGTGGGTGCTTTGCCCATTATTGAGTGTACTGTCTGAGGATTAATTACGGAAACAGCTAACTGATGAACAGCTGGAGCAGCCCTCGTTGGGGTGGTGTTCAAAGTCTGCATTACGAACTGTATTAGTTGTCTGTATATCGCTTCTAGCTCATTGTAAAGTGTGCGTACATCAGCTACTTGCATAGCCTGCACATCAGGATGCAGTGTGTCCATGGCAAACGTGGGCCATGTTGGTCCATCATTACTTAAAGGACCTAGGGCCAGATGTAGGAAAAATAAAAATTGCGAGTCGCATTTTGCGAGTCAATGCGACTCGCAAAATGCGACTCGCAATTTGGTATGCCAGGAAATAAACCGGTCCGATTTAGCGACTCGCATCCGGACTCGCAACGCTGTGTGCGAGTCCGCAGTTTGCGAGGTCGCTGTTTGCGAGTGTGCAAAAAACTAACTCGCAATTAGCGAGTTGGTGTCGCAAATTGCGAGTTCCCTCAAAATTGCTTGCAGGTGCAGCAGAACACTCCAGAAAGCACACCAAAACACTCTGGAAACACTTCCTGGCACATGATGATGACATCACAGCCAGGAAGCTAACAAATACACCTGGGAGGAGGCTGGACCACACCCTTTTACAACTGCCAGTCTGCACACTGAGCTAGCTGCAGCAGCCATGGAGGGAACCCCCCGAAAAAGGAAAATTAAATTCTCTGAGAGGGAGCTTGAGGTGCTGACCGAAGAATGTTGTCAGCACCATGATGAGCTCTTTGGGAGAGCTGCCCTCACTGTTCCAGAGGCCACCAAAAAGAAAATCTGGCAGGAAATGCAAGAGAAAATCAATGCCCTGGGGGTGAGCCACAGGACAATTGAGGACATAAGGAAGAGGTGGTATGACCTCCGCTCCCGGACCAAGGAGAGGGTGGCAGAAAGGCTCCGGGAGATGAGAGGCACTGGAGGGGGACCATCATCTGTGCCACCACCCACACCCCTTGAAGACAGGATTGAGCAAACCTTTGAGCCGGAGGCAGTGTGTGGATTTGGGGACCTGGACACTTCAGAGCCCAGCACATCAACCGGTGAGTACCATGTGATAAGCCTGTACCCCTATCAATGTCATACCCCACCCACCATGTACACATGTGCATGCACAACCAAATTAGCTCCATTTCAGGGTAGAAAAAGCCTGAATGATGCATTATGGGAAATGTAGTCCAATAGGCAGTGCATAGGCAAATGTTTATTAGGAATTGTGCAAAAGATACTAGACACTGACAGTGTGTTCCCCATGTCCCACAGGTCTCCAGCAAGACACCCCCTACACCCCAAGCACCCAGGCCCAGGAGGACACCCCAGGACCCTCCAGCACCCCCACATGCACAGTCAGCAGCATTCCTGCAGTTGTAACGCCTGCTGCAACAGCAACTCCAGGAGCTGCCCCAGCAACAGCCAGGGAGGATACAGGTGCGAGGACAGGGCAGCCACCACTGCGCAGGCGTCGCAGGGCAAGAGCGTGTGATTTCCGGATTCATCCTCCAACCAGCAGTGAGGCACATCTGCTGCGGGGTCAGCGCCTGCAGAACACAATATTGGGCAGGATCAGTGGGGTGTTGCACCGCATTGAAAGACAAAACCATGCAAGCATGCGGCACCTCAACAGGCGGATGGACCTGATGTGCCAGAACACTGGGGACATTGCCTCTGCCATCAGGGAACTGGCGGCCGGACTGCTGGGTCAGGCAGAGGCTGGGCGGCGCAGGGATCGGCAGATTATGTTAAGACTGGACAGGATGGCCACATCAATCGGCAGGCTAGCCATCAACACAACAGGCCTGTCGAGGAGGACAGTTGGCCAGCAAATTGAGATGGGCCATTTTGCTGGGGATGTTGCCAGGGGCCTGGGACGTCTCACACATATCATAGAACTAATGGAGACACGTGAGATGTCGAGGGCCACCGGGGAAACACCCCAAGATAGTGAAGAGGGCTCCACAGTGAGCAGTGTATCTGCCACTGACAGTAGGGTGCTAAGGAGTGGGAGGCAGAGCACCATAGATGCGGCTGGGACCAGCCAGGCTGGCAGGAGGGGCAGGAGAAGTTAGCCAACAGCCCGGACAAACAAATGTGGCACATGGCTTTAATGTGCCACATGAGTGGTTGGCATTTCCCTGCCCATGGACAATTTCATCTTGTATATAGTTCATGCATTACATTATTAAAACAGGTAGTTTTCTTCCACTTAACAAAAGGAGTGTTTGGTTAATGGGTGAGTATGGTGGGAGTTTACAAGTACCGTCCAAAATATTGCGTTGCAATGTGTTCCCGTCTCAGTCTGCCTTGATTAGCTAGACTCCTATCCCCACGATGGCGGTGTGGTTGTTCTTGCTCTTCCTCATCAGGATCTGGGTCTGCAGGGGTGAGAGGTAGCCCACGTCTGGTGGCTATGTTGTGGAGGATGGCGCATGCGACCACAATTTTGAAGGCGGTAATGGGGGTGTATTGGAGGGCGCCTCCGCTGCGGTGGAGGCATCGGAATCTTGCCTTCAGGAGTCCGAAGGTGCGCTCTATGAGGTTCCTGGTCCTCTTATGCACACTGTTGTATTGCCTCTCTGAATCATTGCTGGGTGTTAAAAATGGAGTCATGATCCATGGCCTTAGAGCATATGCACGGTCACCTGTTGGGCACAAAAGTACACTGTTAGTAAGTCCAGATAGTCGTGCACAGTGACCTGTGTGTATGTCTGCAAGGTGTATGCAGCTCTACCTAGGAGGTATCCGTCTCCAAACTCCCCACGTTCCAGGCGTTGATGTATCCCACTATGTCTAAAAATGTATGAGTCATGGGTACTGCCTGGAAACTTAGCTACGATGTCCGTGATGACGTAATGGGCATCACAAACAACCTGTATGTTGAGTGAGTGGGTACACTTTCTGTTGCGGAAAATATGTTCCAGATTAGCGGGGGGCATATTTGAATGTGTGTCCCATCTACACATCCAATGACATGGGGGAAGTGGGCAATGCGGTAAAAGTCCAGCTTCGTGCTGTTAATTTCTGCCTCATTCCTTGGTAAGTATATGAACTGAGACCTGTGCGCTACTAAGGCATCTAGGAATGCCCTGAGGAACCTTGACACTGCACTTTGGGATACCCCACCTGCCACGGCAATGACCCCCTGATAGCTCCCTGAGGCCAAGCGGTGCAGTGCGCATAGTACTTGCACATGCGTAGGGATGGCGCAGCCACGCAGAGTCTTGTGTTCTAGCTGTGGTTTTAGTAAATCTATTAATTCTAGAATGGCAGCGCTGCTAAGGCGGTATTTATCATAGATCTCCTCTTCAGTTTGCTGGAAAAGGGTCTGCCTTGTTCTATATATCTTCTCCTGTCTGTGGCCCCTCCTCCTCCTCTGCTGGGCTGCGTAGACTCTCCTCCTCATTGCTATCAGGTATATGTCCGCCATCTTGAGTGACCCAGATGCCTTCTGGGTCTCCTTTTATACTTTGGTAATGGTTACCACCTGCTCTGAGTTAGTGGTAAATGCGACTTGCAAACTGGGTTTTTTGCGACTAGTCGCAATTTGCGAGTTGCAATTGCATATGGGTTGCGACTCGCAAATAGCGACTCGCACATTGCGGGTCGCAAAAGGGGGTCGCAACGGGTGCGACTCGCAAACGGGGCACATCGCTTTTTGCGAGTCGGAAATGAGCTTTTTGCATCCCATTTCCGATTTTGCACTGTCGCAAATTGCGATTCGGCCCGTTTGCGAGTCGCAAACGTTTGCTACATCTGGCCCCTAATCCCATGGGTTGTATTACATGTGGGAGGATGCCATGAACCAGTTTTGGTGGTCCTGATAAGAAAGTTCTGGTAAGCTCGATACTGTTAAGGCACGTTTGCTTTTCTGTAGCTGTGAAATGTATTTTTGAATTGTCATTTACTTCAAGAAAAGTGACCCAAGAACAAAATGTTTGTTTGTTAGGCTTCCTGAGCTTCCACAACAAATGTGATTTCCCCAATCTTCTCTGTTAAGCCACTGGCTAGAATAAACTGTGTAAGGGCTTGTCTGGGATGTTTATGGCATTTGCTATGTTAAGTAGGAGGTATCAGAGTTGGGAACACCAATGGGGGAAATAGATCCTTTTTAAGGTTCAAAAACCTACAGTCTAGATAGGCCCTCTCTATTAAGGGTGAGGAGAACTGTCCCTAAGACCACGGACATCTCTGTATAATGGTACTTTAGGGTATCTTAGTATGTGTGAGACAGAGATACTCAAAGAGACTCGGAAGTTAGAGCCTACACCATCGTTGGTGGTGCCATGTTGTAAGGACTCTCATATCTCTACGAGACTGCTAGATTAGGGGCGGCACACACTGATTGTAGGTGACTGAGTTACTCCGACACCAGTTGACAACTGTTGGCCCAATCCTTCTGGACCTCGAGCAGCAGCTCACCAAAACCCAAATAGTAAAGGTGATTTCTGGTAGCCTAACGCATGGACTCTGAAAACTTCTCACGGAAATCACAGTGGAACAAGTATCCTTTTCTCTTGTTAACAAGGAGTCTCCTACACACGCAGGCAAGATGCAGGATATTTTGCAATACATTTATTGAAAAGACTGCAATCTACATTAAAATGCATGAGCTACAATGATTAGGATAATGATAAGAGACAAAATCAGGATTGTGAAAATGAGCAATGTAAATATGAACAATCCCAACATATTGCAATAAATTTGAATATGCAAATTCCTTCCTAAGTATATTTTCTACGCTAAGGAGAGCAAGGCGTGATAAACCTAATCAACCCAAGCCATGTCCATGAGAAGCACCCCAACCCCCATTACCTTAGAACAAGGTTGGCCTCTAGATCAGGCTTCGTAGAGACAGAGGCGGAAGTCAACTGTAAAGTGACGTGCACTATATATGGAATATCCTGAGTGGAACCCCCTCTAATGGTTTTCTTCTCACAAGGTGTTTTTATAAAAATAAAATAGTAAAATAATGTTACTGTTCATGCAGACATCCTGACGTGGGTGTGTACCTAAACGTTAGATTGTGTGTGCAAACTTGTAGTGGCAATATCAGAACAAAATGCCTGACATGTTCAAATTCTGTACATATCCAACGTGAAGCAAAAGAACATCATGGCAATCCAATAAGTACATTACTGATAATGACACTTTCACTGAATGGCAACTGATTATGAAATAAAAACATTAAAAAAAAATAGAGAATGACCCGTGGATGAAATTGTTCCCCAGACACACCAGTTAGTACTCAAACATTTCAAATAATACTTTACACTCTCTTCATCGTGTGCATGCTGGTTTTAGCAAATTCCCCATTCAGCTGTCATCAAACAGGGTCGCAAGTGCTTATGGTTACGAGCTCATGCAAACTAAACACCCAAATAAAGTAACACTCAATTATAAAAACAAGATGTGTGTGTATGTACATATAGCCACTCCGAAGTTATAGGAATAGGAATTCCTCAGAATATTGGTTGCTAAAAACTGTCTCCATTATCACAAATCTCCACAAAACTTTGCAAGTCAAAATCTTTATTTTGGCAATTTGCCATAAGAGTGCATGGTAAAAACACAGCCATACAATAATAAAACCAGTACAGAGAATTCAAACAAATTTACAGAGATTATAAAACCACAAAATACAAGCATTAAGAATTTAACTTTATTGGCAGTTACAGAGTCTACACAAGAAAACTTAGTAGGCCTATAAGAGTCATAGATTATACCCTTGCTCAATAAAATACTGTAATCTGTGATAGAATAAGACATTTACTACGCAAGTGTTACATCAATGGTGTCATGAATTACTGGCAGAGTGCTCAACTTCTGCCTAGTTCTCCACATCAACAACAAATAACAGAATACTGCAAAGACTATGCATTGTCTAGCATCTGAAATCAGTACTCTTAATGCATCTGTGTTCCTTAACACCCAAGTTCTGGCACAGTGGTGTAATCCATTTTCACCTGCCACACTGGTAGGCTTGGAGGAAGAATAAGGCATGTTCTACTGTTTCTTTAGACTCTCCATAGGAGGGGCACAGCTAGTCTACAGGACTGGGATTACTTGCCCATGTGGCAATGAAGGAAAAGAGCTGGAGGGTCCTGCACCGGAATTATATTAAACGCTTCATGGTAGCTACAGGCTCAATCTCATCCAGAAACTACTTTTTTTCAAATTCGCCCTTCATCATGAAGAAGGCATCTGTTAGAGAGCCTAGTGTGAACTACTCCTGCAGGATTCTCATTTCATATTGCCGGTAATTGGTCTTAATTGATCATTTGGTGATCACACAGGCCTCCCTTAGGGCAAACCATAATCTTTCATTCCCCATCATCATGAGGGTCTTTTTACATACCAATCCTGGGTATGTTACCTGACCCTATAGCGCAAAGAATGTCTTCTACACCCTGTTGATAAGAACATAACTCTGCAATGGCCAAGATCCTTCTCCAATACAGGATTGGTCTCAATCTTATCCCCTCAGCAATTGATCTGAAGCCCATATCCTGCCTGAGAGGGAACAACGGGGTACTGATGAGGAGATCCATCAGTTGGCTCATGCAAGGATTTTCGACTGCCACCAAGGAAGTCACATCCTTGCGGCCCCACAGCTCTGCACTGTATAGAGTTGCTCCTAAGGCCCGATGGTTAAGTGCCAGAGAGATAGGGCGAAATTGAGTGCCTTGATGCATTTTTACTGTGCCCCCAGTAGATTGCTCCAATTTGAGCCTCCGCTGTGTTATGTGAGTGTGCCAATCAAACTGCTATGTTAGTGTGATCCCTAGCTAATCAATTGCATGCTCAGGCTCCAAAGGGCTCCCTGCTTAACGTGGGATTAGATCTTGTAGAATGTCAGGGATTTAGAACCATATACTTTGTTTTCCCTATGTTGGTCTCCAAACCCCTTTTTTCTGCAGAAGCAGTCAAAATTATCTGATATGTTTTTGCAACCCCATTGCTGATTTAGAGAGCAAAAGCATGTCATCTGCAAACATGAGAGTGGGAATTCTAGTATTTGCCAAGCTAACTGCATCATTTTCACATTGTTCCAGGTGGGCTATCAAGATATTAGTGTATAATGTGAATAAAGTGGGGAAGAGGACATAGCCCTGTCTAACCCCTCTGTTAACGGGGTGTGGATTGTTCAATTCACCCAAGTGGCCACATCTAACTTGTGCATAATTGTGGGTCATGAAGCCTAATAATGAAGTTCAAAAGGTACTGGGAGACTCCTACTTCAGCTAGTACCCACTCAGAGGGAGGATCTAGGCACTAAATCAAATAGAGACCGTAGGTCTAATAATACCACATAAATACAGGCCCCACCCAGGACAACTGTTTTCTAGAAGTCGGAACACTTGATCTATATAGTGCTAGTGTGTTCTTGAAAGCCAGCTTGCAGAGGGGTCCAAATCTCATTTGTGGTTAGCCATTCCTGTAACCTGTGCAGGATGATTCTGCTTAACAGCTTTTGAGAGCTGTTAATAAAGCTTAGGGGTCTATAATTAATCAGAAGGGACTAGGTGCACATTTTATAAATTGGTATTATTTCTTCCCCTGCCCAGGTAGGAGGGATGGAGTACCTTTCATAATGGCGGTAAAGACCAGTGTGAAGAATGGGCTCCAGATGTCAAACTCACCTAGGTAAAGATCCCCCGAGATCTTATCTGACCCTGGTACTTTGTTGGGAACAATTTTCTTAATAGCCTCTGTAATTTCCATGGATGAAATATGGGGGATCTTTGCACATTCACGCGCCTCATTGTAACTGCTCCTCCAGACAAGAAACCCCTTCAACTATCTATGCAGGGCAGTCTGGCTGCAGATAGGCTTACTAGGTCACTTTGGGAAACCACAGGTTCCCATGGCATAGAATACAGGCTAGAGAAGGGTGCAACACATGTAGGTGCAGAAATGTGATTTTCAATCAGGCACAAGCCGTCAAGGCTTCCTGTGGACTCAATGTTCCAAAAGGACTGACAATCCCTATCTCTGGCTGCAGCTGGCAAACCTTCCCATGTCCCAGGCTATTTAAACTTCTGTGACAATACCTATATATGCCCTCCTCATGGCTTGGATCAGTGTTCTATCTTTTTTCTTTATGGCATCAGTTAGCGCTACCCTGGTGTTTATACACTGTTTATTATACCAGGAGGGTGGATTGTTCCTTCCTACTACCTGCTTGAAGTACAAGTCTTTCTTTTGACTCAGGAACAGCTCAATGTGTATAATATTAATCTTATCCAGGTTCTCCCCTTGGTCCAGCAACAGAACTAGGTGGGGTAATCTCCAAAATGCTGTTGGCTACTCGATTATATAGTGCCCTAACTAACTCTTTGGACTGAGTCATAACATGCCATTTGACTCTGTGACGACTGCTGGTCATTCTCAGCCTTCTTTTAAATGGCTCGACACAGTTAGTTTGGCCAGTATGAAGTGGGATCCTAAGAACGAGGACAGCATTATGATCACTATCTTGCCAGGGTGTTAGTCATATCGATTAGGTAGGGCCACATCCTTACATCCAACAGTATGTAGTCAATAAGGCTAGTAATTTGCATGCAAGCCCTGGTATTGACTGTGCACTATCTTCAAGAGTGAGGGCCTCACTGTTGACACTGAGTGGTCCAAATTAGCAATTAAAGTCTCCCTCTCCAACACAATTTTTCTTACCCCAATGGGTAATGTCGTCAAGGGAGAATACAAAAGCTCTATTACCAGGGACTCAATTTTGTTTCCCACAGGTCTACAATACATGTTATAGATTTCATTCTGCAAGAATGTCAAACTAATGCACAGTATATCAGGAGAGCCCAACCTAATCTTTTTGGCAACACAGGTAAGAGTGGTACTAACCCAAACTGTAAGTCCCCCTGAAGGCCTGCCCTTTCAACTATTATAGCTTCCTGGGTGAAGCTGACAAAGCCTGTGCGGAACTCAGGCTTCAAAGACCAGGTCTCTTGAAAGAGACCGAGGTCATGATTGTCAACAAAACTGGCCCCATTCTGGACAAATTAATTTGGATGATATCCCTGCTGTGTTCCATAAGACAAGCTTAGTATGTGGCTTGTGACTTAGTCTCAATTGTTACCTGGGCAGAGAGGTGCACCACCATTCTCGGTTACTTTAATTGAGAATGTTGGGCTGATGCTCTCCCTCTAAGAACTAGGTCCCAGATTATTGGTGAGACCAGAACGTAGCTATGCTAACTGCTTATGGTCATAATCAAGCGAGGTTAGAGAAGGATTATTAGCCGATATTCCTGTTTCTGCTGGGCCATGAGTGGTGACAGCTTCATACCCAGACTGACGCCCAATATAACCATGCCTTGCTTTGGAATCACAATAGTCAAAATAGTCTGCGGCACCCTCCTAGTGCCTTTAAGGATTATGCCTCCAGTGCCACTCTCAGTTGAACTAACATTAGGTGGAGCAGACAGTATGGATTAACAAGTTAGTCCATGTCTGCTAAAACATCAAAGCTTTGGTAGTTAGAACTGTGTAAGCATTGATGTTACACATGGAGGTATGGAGATCACAATCAGGCACTGGCACTAAGCTCGCTCCTTGTTTCTGCAGAGTAGGGGCCAGCCGGAAATGGTAACTTGGTTTATAAAAGTAGTCTAGCATCAGTAAATCAAAGTTGGTCCTGGCTATCTGCTTAAGTGGCTGAAAAGCAGGCTCTGCATTAACAATGGGGACTTAAAATTAATGATGACACAATTACCTAAGTGGTTCGCTGGCCCTGGGCCAACGCATCCCAGCCTACGAGTCAGTAAGATATAATCAGCCAGGGAGAAGGGAAAGGTACCGTGCAAGGCAGTTTATTGTTTTATTGGTAAGTCCTTCATTCAACTCTCTCTGATCCTCATGCAAAGGAAGACTCCTGACAATATTGCTACATAAGGGCAGGAGGAAGGTTTACCACAGGCTGGCTGTGATTTCAGGGAATGGAGTCCCTGCTACTAGGAGCAGTCCGTGGGGGCTGAGCACCCCTCAGCAAGTTGGATAATGTCCCTACAAAACTTTCCAGACCAGCAGTTTTTTCTAATTGGCAGAGGATGGAAAATTTAATGTTGACTGGTCAAGGGGGTGCAAAGATAAAGGAGGTGGGGTGGGGGATCCAAAATGTTTTTTTTTCACCAATGCATTTTCCATAGACTTTCTGTTGTGTGTAGTGTGAAAATGGCTTAATTGATTCCCATGAAATTTGGCAGGATTACATATTATGGTGGGCAGATGATCATTTTGCGTACTACAGGTACGTTTTTTTTTTTTGTTATATGACATTTTCACTTCGTGCTATCTGTTGTCATGGCAGCCATGTTACTTTTGTGCATTACGCCTTTAGATATAGTTAAGTATTAGGTTTGATCTTTTTCCCCTACCTATTACCAGTTTGATAAAGTGGTAATAGGTATGGAAAAATACTTGTAAGTTTCTACATATTTTTTTAAAAAATGTACTGAGGACCATGGTACTGACTCGGGAGAACCACAGTATTTAAAAAAATAAATATATATATATATATATATATAAATATGTTAAAAAAAAACAGAATACACTGTACTACACTATATTTTACAACTAAAGTGTACTACAGTTTATTTTCTACTTTTCATATATTTAATCCTGTGCAAAAAACTCTATGGAGTACTGCGATAATGCTTACAAATGACTGTGCTACTTCAAAAAAATTATTAGAAAATGTGCAGTTCTCCCTAATCTGCTGTAAAAATATATAGACAATTAAAAATATATTGCTGTACCTACTACCACTTTAATAAAGTGGTAATAAGTAGGAAACAACAATAAAACCTACTACTTACCTACATCAAAGACGTCAACCCAGAACATAGCTAAATGAAGAACGCAGTCAAAATGTGCTAAAAACTATATGGCTGCCTTTTACGTTTGGTAAACAGTGTCATTAGCAAATCACATACTGCCTTCTCATCGGCATGCACCATGGCATACAACAGCACAATATAGAATTCATTTTTATTAACTTATAATTTTAACACTACTTAACTATTCACACATACTACCAAAAATTGCTACTTACACCTCTTAATGTACATTTCTGCCACTTTACCTCTACATCTGTTCACACACTTTCACACTATGTGTGCTTCAATTACCAGACTCCACTCAATGGCACCCCATTCTACGTTAATCCATAGTACAATATTACACTCCACACTAATTCGCTGTACGCCACTTCACTATACTCCAGTCCACTTTACACCACTGTATGTTATCACACTCTACGCCACTCCATTGTATGACACCCCAGTCTATGCTAATCCACGGCACACCCATTCCACTCTACAATCCACTGTATGCAATTTTGTTGCCCAGCCTTTTCTGTGCCACTCCACTCTATGCTATTACACTACATGCTGCTCCACTCTACATCACTTTACTAAATGCTATTCCACTGTACGACAGTCTACTCCATGCCAGTCCACTGTACGCTATTCTACCGAATGCCCCTACACTATACCTAACTCCACTTTCCGCCACTGCACTGTACGCTATTACACTCAACCACACTCTTTTCTTCGCTGTTCTACTGTACACCACTCCAACACTCCAATGTACGCCAGTCCACAACACTCCACTGCATCCCACTCCAATGTAGCAGACTGCACTATACACTATTCCACTGTATGCAACTACACTCTACGCCAGTGGACTCCAAACTGTTTAATGCCGCATCCCCCTCAGTTGAAAAATAAAAATCACTGCCCCCCTTTCAGAATTTTTCACAATTATTATATAAAGATGGCAATGTTGAAATAAGTCTAGACTTATGTAAACATTGCAGTTAAGTACTGTTACCTTTTTAAAAATGCAATAACATGTTTCGGCTTAAAACAAAGCCCTGTTATCTGTATAATGCTTCTTTTGACCAGAGCCTGACGCACACGCACCCCCTCCACCCCCTGGATCACCTGAGGCCACTCTTTGTGGGCCGCCCCCTAGTTTGAAGACCGGTGCTCTACGCCATTTAACTCTACGACACTCCACTGTATCCCACTCCACTATACGCTACTCCACTCCATTGCACACTAGGCTTTTACAATCTATGCCACTCCACTGTATGACACTCCACTCTAAGCTACTCCGCTGTAGACTATTTCAGTGCATTCTGGTTTACACTATGCTATTCCACTGTATGCCACTCCACACCACTGTATACCACACACCTGTACACCCTCTACTCCACTCAACCCTATGCCACCCTACTGTACACTATTACACTCTACACCACTCCATTCTATGATACTTCAGTCTATTCCACTCCACTGTAAGACCCCCACGACAATCCACTGGACGCTATTACACTATACACCACTACATTCTATTCTATGCCACTACACTCTATGCTATTACACTGTATGACACTCCACTCAATTCTACAGTATCCCACTCCATTGTCACTTTACTATACAATATTCCACTGTACGCCAGCCCACTAAACGCCACTGAACAGTATGCTATTCCACTGTATGCTGCGCCACTGTACAGTGCTCCACTTTACCCCACTCCATTGTACGCTATTCGACTATGTCATTCCACTCTACACTATTTGACTGTATGACACTACACAGTACCTTACATCACTCTATGTTCTTCCACTCTACACCACTCCACACCATTCCACTATATGCTAGTTCACTTTAATATACTCCACTGTACGCCGCTGCATTGTACATACTCAACTGTATGACACTCCAGTCTAAGCCACTCCACTGTACGCCAGCCCACTTTGTACTACTCCACTGTACGCAACTCCTCTGTACGACACTCCACTCCGCTCTTCTATATGCTATTCCTCTGTACGTCACTCCACACCACTCCACTCTACACTATTTCATCATATGTCACTCCATTCTACGCTATTCCACTCGACACCATTCCACTCCACTATATGCAATTCCACTCTTCACTACGCACTTCACGCTATTCTGCTCTACACACCTCCACTGTATGCTGTAACGCACTATGCTACTCCTCTTTATGCTACTCTACTGTATGCCACTACACTGTACCGCACTACACTGTACCCCACTGAACTCCACACACTGTATGCACGTCTACTGTATGTAACTCCACTTAATACCACTCCACTCTTGCTTTAACATTCCTGGCTATTCCACTCTCTACCACTTCACTATATGCCACTCCACTTTACCCAACTGCACTGAATACTACTCCATTCTATGCCACACCACTCAACTACACTCTGCAACACTCCACTGTGCTCTGCTCAACACTATACTCCACTCAACAAGTCCACGCTCCCCCACTATATTCCACTGTATAGCACTACACTGTAAAACAATGTTATCCTGTCAATACTATTGTACATCACTCTACTTTACGCTGAAGCAATTTACAACTCTGTACTCCACTCTATGATTACAACTCCACCCTAGTTAATATGCTGTACTCTGGAAAGCTACTCCACTGTACTTCGCAACTGCACTCTACATCATTCCACTGTATGCTACCATATGCCACTCAACTGTACAACAGTCAATCCTACTCCACAGTACCATACTCTACCGCAGTCTACTCTGGTCCTTGCCTGTCCACTGCATAACACTTTCATCCACTCTGTGGCACTCTACCGTACTACGCTCTATGACACTGTCAGACTCTCTACAACCAACCACTCCATTTTACGACACACCACTCTACTCCACAACTTTAATTTACAATACGCCATTCCACTCTACTCGAGTACACGTAATAAGTCATGCTGCACATTTCAACTTTAGGCTGAGTAGTTGTGGAGCATGACCATTCCTCCCTAGTGAGGGCCAATGCATCTTTGTTATAAACGTCCAGCTGTAGAACAAATGCCTTCCTCTAACTGCCTATAGCTGGGCTTTCTGAGATAGTGTTGAGGAAGGCATCTAGTCAAAGGGAGACACTGCAACATCTATCCTTAGTTGAGGCTTAAGCTGCAGGGCTGTTCCCACTCAAGCAAATTCTCTTCTCCAGCCTGTTTCCTGGGAAAACCAGTTTCAGCTGGGGTCTTAGACTCAAGGACTCCCTAGCCTCAGAAGACCAAAAGGCCTTCAGAGGCAAGTAAATGGAGCCGGTCTGGCCTGTACTTCTTGGTTGGTATTTAGCAGTTTGGCTGGGACTGTCCTGTACTGTGGAAATATAACATCAGTCAAGGAACTGAAAAAACTCTTTACCAAAAAAAAGGGTGCAGACATCTTTGATAACTTGAGTTCAACTGTGGTAGTGGAGGGAAAGCCTTTCTCTCCGTGGCATGGAGAAGGTCTTAGGTGGTGCAAAAAAAAAAAAAAGGTCAACTGGAAAGTCACTGGACCTTTGGGAGGGGCCCTTGTTTTCCCTCAAGCGTGTCTCCTCTTCACCTACCTGATTCCCTAGGAAAAATGTGATTCAGATGGGAATATGGATTAAAATAAGCTCCAAGTCTTGAACAACTGGAAGGTCTTTGCTGGCAGGAAAAAATTAAGTTGTCTGGCTAATAACACTAACCATGACTGTGGCCACCTTGTACTGCTGGAGTGTTTAATTTCTCATGGGACTGTATAAGATGTCACATGAAAGGTGAGGCTGATGATCTTGTTACTCGTGGCTCCAAAATCTACATGCAAGGAATTCAGTGACAACAATTTGTTTTAAACCAGATCAGTATATAGGTAGTCCTGGTGTCCACGTCAGAAAGATCTCTGGACATGAGTAGTCTTCGCTCCACAACCCCCTTACCCAAAATGAGCATAAAAGATTTATGAGAACAGTCCAGCAACAAGGAGGCATAAAGGTCAGACTTGTGTCAGAGGTGATAAACTTAATTGTCCATCATTGTGCTGGTTATGTTGCAGGGAAAGACCCCAGGACAGGTACATTTTGTTTCCGTTCTCCGTTTGCATCTCAAGAGACTAGGTCTCCTTTCTCAAATGGGGAAAAATGTGTGTTGCCCTTTGTTGAAGGTACCATTAGTTCCGCAATTTGAGATACATGAATCTGAGACACAATGACTGGACCGTTCTAGGGGGCCCAGAATTTGGTCCCAATTATGGGGTTCTGCCATCTATTTAGAGGAACCACAGTGGCCCCAATGGCATAGATATACTGGTGTTAAAATGGACAGCGCACACAATGCCTTGGTCATGACTTCACCACAGTGTATGGTTGGATGCATGTCTACACGGTCACAATCGACCAATCTGGTCAATGTTGTACAGTCAGTGAATTTTGTCTTGCTGTATCGCCATAAAAGCAATTGCTTTTAATCCATATTTTTAAATTTACATTCAACATCTCATTATGTGCTTCCCTAAACGACTCTGAACAACAGCACTGAATTTTGCCTTGCTTTTAGAGACCATCCCAGGCCTCTGGTGTAAGATACAATCTTCTATACAATCCCTTAAATCGTTTAATTGTGACCTGAGGAATGTGATGGCGGGGTGTTCCCCCCCTCCCCCCCCCCCCCCCACGGGGATAGCCAAAATGACCTGTGGCCATATAAAGTGTCAGTGCATTATTGTAGGAGAGAAAGAAGAAAATTAAAACAACATGATAAACCATAAACCATCATTTAAAATACACAAGAGATAAAACCCAATTACAAATTAAGGATAAAAAACTTCCAGCATGGATTTGTTGCATCATGGAGTAATGGGAACATAGTGATTCCCCACCCCCCCATTACTTGCCTTGGGCATCCTTAACATCATAAGCACAGATGCATTTTGAACACCAAATCTAAGCTGCCTGTAGGTATCTTGCAACAGCGAACACCACCCGCCTGGAGGAGTCAGTCATTAAAATCCGAAGGGTAACCAGGTACCTCCTTGTGCCCAGTGTCCTTCACAGGGACAATAGCCATTTTCTCCACTGGGAACTATAGGCTGCACAAAAAATAGAAGATGGGGTATGCATGCAGACGTCTCCCTATATGCCGGGCACTCAGTGGTTTTGCTTTTCGCTTTGGCCCATTCAGCACAGAAGGCCCTGACAGGGAAAGTATGATATCTAAATTGTAGAAACAAATTCCGGGCTAGAGGGGGGAGCAACCTCATCAATCGACCCCTCATAGCTGGGTACTATTTAAAAATTCTGAAACTCCAAAGTCAGGGTATTCCTACTAGGACACAAGGGTTTTACCCTAGTATACAGCACATAGGCTAACAATGTCCATTTTAGAAATTTAGGTAAGATCCTCTGGAGCTGCCCAGAATTTTTCCACCCTCAGCTTTCTGAGCATAGACCTAACGTGAATAAACCTTGGTATATCCTGGACACTAGATAGAGCCAAGATATCCTTAAGGTTGTCCCTATATGGTTCTAGAACTGGCATATACCATATCTTTTATAAACCGAATAATGGCCTGAGTCGGACTTTCCAAAATATTTTCCCACATGCCTAATCAATGAATAATGGAGCCAAGGGCATGCTCTTTGGAAGGTCAAATAGGAGTCTGATAAATCTACTTTCTATAGAAAGCAACATATTACAGTTTGCCTAGCCCCACATCTCGGCTCCATAAAGGACAGCTCTTCCCATGCCTTTATATTGTAAATCCCAATGGCTGTGGCAGCTTTCTTGGAGTAAGTTTTATTAAAGGTCTTCAGCAATTTTCACGAATAGTGAACTAGCGAGCAGTCTGATTTCTTAATCTGCATAGATCAGTCTAGATTAGCTGTCTATCGTATCCCTAAGCAATCAAAATTGGAGACCTGCTCTATCTGGTCTGCATTTACATACAGTTGAGCTTTTTGCTGCTTACAGAGTTAAAAATCATACATTTTGTTTTTAGACTATTATGTTCTAGCCCTCCGTTGATGCAAAAAGTGTTAAAATCAGCAAAAGGATGTTGAGGTTCTTTTAGAAATTGGAGAGCAGAAGAGTGTCATCCACAAAAATCAACACAGGCACTTTCCTGCCCCCCACCCTGGGAGCATCACAACCATCCCTATACACGCATTACACAGCTTAACTGATATAGAGAGAAAACAAGGTGGGGCTAGTACACTGCCCTGCCCGAACCCACGCAAGATAGTCAATGGAGAGATAAGCTGCCCCTGCTCCCCCATCTGACTTTTGCGTAATTCTCTTTGTGCAACCATACCAATATTGCCAGTATGTTGGGTGGAATGCCCAACCTATCATATATTGACTAAAGCAAGGCCCTAGGAAGTAGATCAAAAGCGATGTGTAGGTCAACAAAAGCAACAAAATGTCACCTCCCACTGACTGCTACAACTTCCATTTTAATTGTTTATTTTGGAATATCTGATCTATTATACTGGTCCCAGTTCTAAACCCCACCTGAAATTCCGATAGTACATTATTCTCCGCAATCCAGTCCCAGAGGTGTTTAACCGGTTCTGTGCCGCAGACCTAATGGTTACGTCCTGCGGCACAGTGCTGCTGTGCCGAGGACGTAACCATTACGTCCTCGGCACACAGCCCAGAGGGAGCGCTCTCGCTCCCTCTGTGTGCTTCCCCCAACACCCCTAAAGGCAGGGATGAAAGGGGAAGCCCTTCCCCTTCCACCCTCGCCATCCCCCCATAATGACGTCAGCGCGTGATCGAGCGGTGACTTCATTACATGGTCCCCGTCGCACAGGAAGCCATTTGCTTCCTGTAAGGCGAGAGAGGAAGAGGTGAGTTTCTCTTCCCGGTGGGTGGGTGGGGGGGGTTTGTAAAAAGAGGCACCGAGGGAAAGGAAAGGGTTTTCCTTTCCCCCGGTGTCTCTTTGAGCATTCCTGCTGCCCGATCGCATTGCGATCGGGCAGCAGGAATGCCCACTAGACGCCAGGGATTTTTATTTTGTTTGTTCTCATGTGTTTTCTGAGTGTCGGGGAGCGGCCCCTTGGGCAAGGGTCGCTCCCCTTTTGGGGGCACATTATAAACGGCCATTTTGGCCTACTATTTTAGGCTGATCTGCCCCCAAGGGGGGCAGAAACCACTGGAACGCCAGGGATGTTTTTATTTTTGTTTATTTATGTGGGGGGTGCCCCCTTGGGAAGGGGGCGCCCCCCCCAAGGGGGCATAGAATTGTTGGCCTTTTCTGCCCCCCTTGGGGGCAGATCGACTTATTTTCTTTAGGTCCATCTGCCCCCAAGGGGGGGCAGAAGCCACTTAGGCACCAGGGATTGTGTGTTTAGTGGATTGGGGGGGCGGCCCCTTGGGCAAGGGTCGCTCCCCTTTGGGGGGGGGCATGTCTTTTAGGGCCATTTCTGACCCCCTTGGGGGCAGATCAGCCTATTATTTTTAGGCAGAAACCACTAGAACGCAAGGGATTTTTTTGTATTTGTTTATTTTTGTGGGGGGGCGTCACCTTGGGCACGGGTCGCCCCCCCCAAGCGGGGCATTGACTTGTTGCCCATTTCTGCCCCCCTTGGGTGCAGATGGGCCTATTTTTTTAGGCCAACCTGCCCCCAAGAGGGGCAGAAGCCACTTAGACACCAGGGATAGTGTGTGTGTGTGTGTTAGTGGATGGGGAGGCCCTTGGGGGCAATACCAAGGCCATTTCTGCACCCCTTGGAGACAGATCGGCCTATAATTTTTGACTGAAACCACTAGAACGCCAGGGATTATTTGTATTTGTTTATTTTTGTGGGGGGGCATCCCCTTAGGCACGGGGTGCCCCCCCCAAGGGGGGCTTTGACCTTTTTTTTTAGGCCCATCTGCCCCCAAGGGGGGCAGAAGCCACTTAGACACCAGGGATAGTGTGCATGTGTGTTAGTGGATGGGGGGGGGGGCGGCCTTAGGCAAGGGTCATCCCCCCTTTGGGGGCACATGTACCAAGGCCATTTCTGCACCCCTTGGGGACAGATCGGCCTATTATTTTTAGGCCCATCTGCCCCAAGGGGGGCAGAAACCACTTAGGCACCAGGGATAGTGTTGTGTGTGTTTTTTTTGTTTGGGGGCTGTCCTCTTGGGCAAGGGTCGCTCCCCATGGGGACACACTACTAAAGGTATTTTCTGCCCTCCTTGGGGCAGATAGGCCTATTCTTTTAGTAGGCCCATCTGCCCCTATTGCAGAATCCACTTAGGCACCAATTTCTAAATGTTTGATGGTGGGGTGTTTGTCAACTGATGAAGTATTTGCATTTGTGATAAAAAATGTTTTCCTCCTTTTTGTTCTAGTTCAAAGCTTTTGCTTTATTTGCTGTGGCTCCTTGCGGTTTTGGCGGTGGTTGACCTGCGGTTTTCACAGTTGCATGTTTTAGGTAAGTAAAAACAATTTACTCCAAAGGAGTATTGTTGCCATGGATGAATGACATGTTTGTAGGGGGTGTACTAAATGCAGGATTGTGTGTGAAATTGTCCTTAGATTTGTGCACAATGATATTTGTTTTGTCTTATTTCTAATTTGCTTTTCTTTCTTTCTTTCTTTTTAGTGGGATATCATTGGTGATTGCTGTGTCTGTGCAGAGTAGTTGCTGGTGAATCAAGCTTTTTCAGGCAAGTGAGCGGTATAGTTTTTGAGTTTATAACTCTTACTAACAAAGCTACACTTTGTTACTTATCTTACACGATCCTGGTTGTTGGTGGTGAATTTGTCCAGTTAATTTTAGTAGGAAAGATCATGGCTAGCCGCAGGATGACCTCTCAGCAGGTGGTTGGTATGCTTTTTGAGTCATTGTCTGATCATGATTATGAGACAGACTCTGCATCTGAGGCAGAGGAGGAAGTGAGAGATTCTGGCAGTGATGTTTCTGTTGGAGGGGAATCTTCTGATGAGGAAGCCACACTCAGTGCAGGTGAAGGGCCTGTTTTAGAGGACACTGATGTGCCATTAGTGCAGCAACCTGGGGCTGAAAGGTTTCCCGTTATAAGACCTGATCTCTGGGTTGCCCCAAAAATGGAGCAGCCAGAGTTGCCTACCTTTACTGGTCTCCCGGGGTGTAGCGACAATACAGAGAACTTTTTGCCTGTCAATTTCTTTGAGTTATTCATGGATGATGTGTTTTTAGAAGAGATTGTTGAGCAGACTAATTTGTATGCAGAGCAGCATTTGAGGGACAACACTGCTAGACTTAGGACACACTCTAGAGCTGCCAAGTGGATTCCCACAAATTTGGAGGAGATAAAAAAAGTTTTGGGGTTTGACTTTTTTGATGGGGTTGATAAGGAAGCCGTCACTGGCTTCTTATTGGTCTACTAGTCCCTTGATGGCAACAGCTATATTTCCTGTGACCATGAGTCGTAATCGGTATTTGCTTCTTCTTAGGATGCTGCATTTTGTTGACAATGCATCAGCCTTGCCACGAGATCACCCAGATTCTGACCGTCTTTTTAAGATTAGGCCTGTCCTTGATCATTTTGTAGATCGGTTTTTGGAGTTCTATGTTCCAGGCAAAGAGATAAGTGTGGACGAGTTTTTGGTCCTCTTCAAGGGTCGTTTGGTTTTTAGGCAGTACATTCCTAGCAAAAGGGCACGATATGGAATTAAATTGTATATGCTGTCTGAAAGTAGTAAAGGATATGTGTATAGTTTCCGTGTCTACACTGGTAGGGATTCCAATATTGACCCCCCTGGTTGTCCTCCCACTTTTGGAGTTACTGAGAAAATTGTGTGGGATCTTGGTAGACGACTGTTCAACAAAGGTCACCATTTGTATGTATTTGTATGTAGATACCTTCTACACTGGAGTGCACTTGTTCAAGGAATTGTTTAAAGTGGACACTGTTGCTTGTGGCACAATTCGTTGTAACCGGAAAGGCTATCCAAGGGAGCTTGTTTGTAAAAAACTTGAGAGTGGACAGTGCTGTGCCTTGCGGAATGATGAGCTGCTAGCTTTGAAATTTTCAGACAAGAGGGATGTCTACATGCTAAATACTATCCATGATGAGAGTACTGCCCCCGTGACTGTTTGGGGCCAGGTTGCTGAAGTGCGCAAACCTGTGTGCATTTTAGAATATAATAAGCACATGGGAGGTGTAGATAGAGTTGATCAGAGGTTGGAACCTTATACTGCTATTCGCAAGTCCTACGTTTGGTATAAGAAGTTAGCAATTCACCTCTTCCACTTAGCAACCTTTAATGCTTTTATTGTGTTTAGGGATAGGTCTCCAGAGTCAAAGATGACATTTGTGAAATTTCAGGAGTCAGTGATAGGGAGCCTTATTGTGGTGGAACAGGCCAGAGTTCCTAGAGAAGCAGTGGTGGAGGATGTGGCTAGATTGAAAGATCGCCACTTTGCTGAGCACATTCCTCCCACACCCAAAAAAGACTTTCCAGCTAAGAAATGTAGAGTGTGTTTTAGAAGAGGTATCCGGAGGGAGACTCGAATGTACTGCCTAGATTATCCTTCAAAGCCTGGGCTGTGTGTGGGTGGTTGTTTTAAGAATTACCACATCCAGAAGAATTTCTGGGAACAACCATGAGTGTAAACTCATGTCTGTTTTGTATTTTCATGTGTTCAGTTTCATGGTTAGCATTTCTGTCATGTACTTAGAGCTTTTGTGTTTGTAGTTTTGTAATTCTTTCTACTTAGTTAGGGTTCCTCTGTTTAAAAAAAAAAAAAAAAAAATGATGCCATTGTGTGTGGAGTTGGGCTTGGCTGAGAGTATACATATTGACTTGCTGTTGGCTACTGCAACACGCTGCCAGCCAAACACCAGTCCACACACTCCCATCAGCTGCTGTGATTATTGTATCAGGCATGTGGGCTTATGTAAATGATGGGCCCTTGAGTGGCGCAGTCTGGCGATGTGAGTGTTGTAATGTGCTGGGCCCGATGTTGGCGGTGTGAATGGTCTTGTGCGTGTCATGTATGAAAAGTGTGTGAATGGACTGTAAAGCGGTTGGTGCCTTGTCGCGGCTTTACAGCTCACGAGCTGTGAGTCATTGTTTCAGTTTTTTGCCTTTCAGTTATTAACCGTGCATTTCATTTTTGTGAAATCTCTTGTTAATAAAATTTTATCCACTGAACCATCACTCACCCTCGTGCCAAATCCAACCAGTATGTGTGGGAAAAATGACAAAACCTGCTCCGCTGTAATCAGGCGTCGCAGCACACCTGTGACACGCTAGGTGCCTCGGGTAGGACCCCGATGATGAAGCATGCCACCAACTTGGTTGGTGGGTGAGGGGTCTTTTTCACATAACCTAAGTGCGTTTCTTTTCACAATTTTAGTGTTTGGCACATTACAGACGTATGTGGACACATCAAAATGATATATTACAAAACTACCTGTGTTTGGGGGGGGGAGGGGGCACCTATGTTTTTGGTCCTGTGTGCGGCCTTCATCTAGGGAAACCTACCAAACCCAGACATTTTTTAAAAACTAGACACCCCAAGGAGTCCAGGGAGGTGTGGCTTGCGTGGATCCCCCAACATTTTCTTACACAGACTCCTCTGTAAACCTCAAAATTTGCTTAAAAAAGCATATTTTCCTGACTTTTCTTAGTAGGATCACCGCTCCAGCATAAAATTCCTACTCCCCAGTGTTCCCCTCAGTCTCCCAAGTAAAATGACACTCACTTATGTGGGTCTCCAAAGCAGAGTCAGCCTAAAGATGTATAAAAGAAGAATATGTCCTTATAAACTCGCTGTGCTATCCCCTCTATCTCTACAAGTTTTGGGCCTTATTCTGTTGCAGGCACCTGGCCCACCCACACAAGTGAGGTATCATTTTTATCGGCAGACTTGGGGGAACGCTGGGTGGAAGGAAATTTGTGGCTCCTCTCAGATTCCAGAACTTTCTGTCACCGAAATGTGAGGAAAATGTGTTTTTTTAGCCAAATTTTGAGGTTTGCAAAGGATTCTGGGTAACAGAACCTGGTCAGAGCCCCACAAGTCACCCCATCTTGGATTCCCCTAGTTTTCTAGTTTTCAGAAATGCACAGGTTTGGTAGGTTTTCCTAGATGCCGGCTGAGCTAGAGGACAAAATCTACAGGTAGGAACTTTACAAAAAACAGCTCTGTTTTCTGTCAAAAAATGGGATGTGTCCACGTTGTGCTGTGGGGCATTTCCTGTTGCGGGCGCTAGGCCTACCCACACAAGTGAGGTATCATTTTTATCGGGAGACTTGGGGGAACATAGATTAGCAAAACAAGTGTTATTGCCCCTTGTCTTTCTCTACATTTTTTCCTTCCAAATATAAGAGAGTGTGTAAAAAAGAGATCTATTTGAGAAATGCCCTGTAATTCACATGCTAGTATGGTCACCCCGGAATTCAGAGATGTGCAAATAACAACTGCTCCTCAACACCTTATCTTGTGCCCTTTTTGGAAATACAAAGGTTTCCTTGATAGCTATTTTTCACTCTTTATATTTCAGCAAATGAATTGCTGTATACCCGGTATAGAATGAAAACGGACTGCAGGGTGCAGCTCATTTATTGGCTCTGGGTACCTAGGGTTCTTGATGAACCTACAAGCCCTATATATACCCGCAATCAGAGGAGTCCAGCAGACGTAACGGTATATTGCTTTCGAAAATCTGACATTGCAGGAAAAAGGTACAGAGTAAAACGTAAAGAAAAATTGATGTTTTTTTCACCTCAATTTCAATATTTTTCTTTTTCATTTGTTATTTTCTGTAGGAAACCCTTGTAGGATCTACACAAATTACCCCTTGCTGAATTCAGAATTTTGTCTACTTTTCAGAAATGTTGCGGTTCCTGGGATCCAGCATCGGTTTCATGCCCATTTCGGTCACTGACTGGAAGGAGGCGGAAAGCGGAAAAAATCGTAAAAATGGGGTATGTCCCAGTAAAATGCCAAAATTGTGTTGAAAAATTGGGTTTTCTGATTTAAGTCTGCCTGTTCCTGAAAGCTGGGAAGCTGGTGATTTTACCACCGCAAACCCTTTGTTGATGCCCTTTTCAGGGAAAAAACCACAAGCCTTCTTCTGCAGCCCCTTTTTCCAATTTTTTTTGCAAAAAACAAAATGTTCACTGTATTTTGGCTAATTTCTTGGCCTCCTTCTGGGGAACACACAAAGTCTGGGTACTTCTAGAATCCCTAGGATGCTGGAAAAAAGGACACAAATTTGGCGTGGGTAGCTTATGTGAACAAAAAGTTATGAGGGCCTAAGCGCGAACTGCCCCAAACAGCCAAAAAAAGGCTTGGCACAGGAGTGGGAAAAGGCCTGGCAGCGAAGGGGTTAAGGACCTGCTTACAGAAGATCTTCTGGGAGACATCTTGCTCGGAACGTTATGACTGCCCATTTTGCAAATTGGGATAATTTCTGCTGAGCACCAAGATGCAGAATCTGCATACCCTTCAAAATGGCATTTGCAAGGTGATTCATGTAAGGACCACAAGCTCCCAGGTTTAATTTGAAAAGTTCATTTGGAATCGGATTGGGGCCCTGTGCTTTTCACAATAGCGCGGCTTAAATTGCCTCCTCAGTCTCCCTGGGGTCTAGCAATAGGGTATTTTGGTTATTGAGTTTGGCCGCCAAAAGAGGATCAATATCCATCCGCTGTGAGGCATCATTGCAAGATTATAAATTTGGGCCTACATCAAAAAAATATAGGCCCTCCACTCATTTGGCTGGTCATACCAGGGATTTAATTTTTTACCAATTCCAATGCTTTTATTTGTGTGTCACCTCTACCCCTTCCTTAGACAGACCAACACTTGATCTGTTTTCAGATCTCCAATCAGGAGAAGTCTGAACAGGTAAAAATAGTTACCAAAGGAGTTACAAGTAAATGGCATTGTGTCTCTCCTGGTTCCTTCTCTACCGTCTTTGATGTTTCTATTTGGACCTTTTTGGTTATCAGATCAAGCTAATCTACCAACAATTTTGTCAGTCAGCCTTATCAGTCCATTTCGGAGTTGAAACTCAGTTTTCCTCCTGACAACAGTGGTTACAGGATGGCAAAGTTCAAGACTTTTTCACAAACAAATACAGCAAGTTCTAGAAAAAGCCAAATCTGGCTCTGTTGGATCCTTGTCCACCTAGGATCGCAGCGCTATTGCCACAGCAATTAAATCGCTTTTTATTCTACCTACAGAAACAGGGAATATCCTCCTACCCTGGAAATCAGCACATATTATACCTATTCAGAATGCTAATAAGGACCCATCTATTCTCTCGAATTACAAACCCATCTCACTGCTTCCAATCCTGGATAAGCTGCTGAAAGGTCTAATTAATAAACAGTTGACAGATTAGCTTGAAAAAAATAATATTTTGGATCCATCACAATTGAGCCTCAGAGTGGAGAACAGCACCAAGACGGCCCTGGTTGCCGTGACAAATTCCATCAAGTGCTCGCTGGATGCTGATACCTAGTTCATTTGTGCTTTCAGACCTATCCGGAATTTTGGACACAGTGTCACATACCAAGCTAATTCAAAGACTGAGTGAGACTGGGATTTTGGGGACAGCTTTAGTTTGGTTCCAGGCCTCTTTAGAAGATAGACTGCAAGTCATCTTGCTGGGTGCTTTCAAGTCTAGGACCATGCTGGTTGACAAAGGGGTCCCTCAGCGTTCATGTTCGAGTCCCACTCTATTTAATATTTATGTGATATCCCTGGCCAAAGTCCCCAAATCTTTTGGGTTTGAAATTTTGTCCTATGCTGATGACACTCCACTAGTCAATTCTCTCAATATGGATATCGACAAAGTGAAGGATCACTTTTCCAGTTGGATGAAAGCATTTGGAGTGTAAATACCTTACAACTTTCTCCAACCAAAACCAGGAAAAACAGAGATTATACTTTTTGGGAAAGCTCAACAACTCTGGACACTTGAATGGTGGCCTTCAGAATTAGGCAAGGCCCCTATTCCCAACAAGGTCATAATAAATCTTGGTATCAGGTTAGATCAGGAGCTCACAATAAAAGAGCAAGTGCTATCCATAAAAGGTACCTGTTTCTACATGCTATGCTTACTGAAGAAAGCTCTTCAGTTTCTCACACTATCAGCTAGAAAAACTTTGGTACAGGCACTTACTGTTAGCAGGCTGGACTATGGTAATGCACTATTGGCTTCTGCTGTCAAGACATTACTGTCCAAATTACAGGTTGTGCAAAACACAGCAGCACAGTTTATCTGCAATCTTTCTCCAAAAACAGCCTATGATCCACTTTTAAGATCACTACACTGGTTGCTGGTTAAGAAAAACATTATATTTAAAATATGTTGCCCTACCCATAAAGCATTGCTGGGGAAAGGTCTGAATTATTTACATCAGAAGCTTAAACGCTATTATCTCACCAGGAATTCTGTGACAAAAGTATAAAGCGTTACTGTCAATTCTCCATATCAGACGGTGTAGGTGTGGTGGAAGAGCCTCCTCTTATCTTGCCGCCACTTATTGGAACAATTTGGCATTCTATTTTTTACCTGGTCTGAATACAACAAACGTAAGAAATTGAAAATGTCACTTACCCAGTGTACATCTGTTCGTGGCATCAGTCGCTGAGATTCACATGGTATGCATGAGCTCGCCATCTGGTGTTGGGTCGGAGTGTTACAAGTTGTTTTTCTTCGAAGAAGTGTTTTCGAGTCACGGGACCGAGTGACTCCACCTTCTGTGCTCATTGCGCATGGGCGTCGACTCCATCTTCGATTGTTTTCCCCGCAGAGGGTGAGGTAGGAGTTGTACTATAGTAATAGTGCCCGCGCAATGAAAAATGTAAGTATGTACCTATTAAAGGATTAAGTAATATATATACAAATGTACAAAATTGAAGGTAACTTCTGAACTGCTACAGGCTTCCGGGGAGGTGGGTGGGTCCATGTGAATCTCAGCGACTGATGCCACGAACAGATGTACACTGGGTAAGTGACATTTTCAGTTCGATGGCATCTGTCGCTGTAGATACACATGGTATGCATAGACTAGTAAGCAGTTAGTTCCCCATAAGCGGTGGTTTAGCCTGTAGGAGTAGAAGTTGTCTGAAATAGAGTTCTTAATACAGCTTGACCTACTGTAGCTTGTTGTGCGGATAGCACATCTATACAGTAGTGTTTGGTGAATGTGTGAGGCGTAGACCAAGTGGCTGCCTTACAAATTTCTTGCATTGGGATGTTTCCTAAAAAGGCCATTGAAGCACCTTTTTTCCTTGTTGAATGTGCCCTGGGAGTAATGGGCAGTTGTCTTTTTGCTTTAAGGTAGCAGATTTGGATGCATTTAACTATCCATCTGGCTATACCTTGTTTTGATATTGGGTTACCTGCATGAGGTTTTTGGAATGCAATAAATAGCTGTTTAGTTTTTCTGATGTTCTTCGTTCTGTCAATGTAGTACATTAATGCTCTTTTGACATCTAATGTATGTAGTGCTCTTTCAGCCACAGAATCTGGCTGTGGGAAGAATACTGGTAGTTCTACCGTTTGATTTAGATGGAATGGAGAAATAACTTTTGGTAAAAATTTTGGATTAGGTCGTAGGACGACCTTATTTTTATGTATTTGTATAAAAGGTTCTTGTGTTGTGAACGCTTGAATTTCACTTACTCTTCTTAGAGATGTAATGGCGATGAGAAAGGCAACTTTCCAGGTGAGGAATTGTATTCCGCAAGAGTGCATGGGTTCGAAAGGTGGGCCCATGAGTCTTGTTAGAACCACGTTTAGGTTCCATGAAGGAACAGGTGGTGTTCTTGGTGGTATAATTCTTTTAAGCCCTTCTATGAATGCTTTGATAACTGGTATCCTATACAAGGAAGTTGAATATGTAGTTTGCAGGTATGCAGATATTGCTGCAAGGTGTATTTTAATAGAAGAGAAGGCTAGCTTTGCTTTTTGTAAATGGAGCAAGTAATTTACTATATGTTTTGGAGTTGCCTCTAGTGGTTGTATCTGATTATGATGGCAGTACCAAACAAATCTTTTCCACTTACTTGCGTAGCAGTGTCTAGTGGATGGCCTTCTGGCCTGCTTTATGACTTCCATACACTCTTGGCTAAGTTGTAAGTGTCCGAATTCTAGGATTTCAGGAGCCAGATTGCTAGATTCAGCGATGCTGGGTCCGGGTGTCTGATCTGTTGGTTGTGTTGCGTTAACAGATCTGGTTTGTTGGGCAGTTTGATGTGTGGTACTACAGACAGATCTAGCAGTGTTGTGTACCAGGGTTGTCTTGCCCACGTTGGTGCTATTAAAATGAGTTTGAGTTTGTTTTGACTCAATTTGTTTACTAGGTAAGGAAGGAGAGGGAGAGGAGGAAAAGCGTAAGCAAATATTCCTGACCAGTTCATCCATAGGGCATTGCCTTGGGATTGCTTGTGTGGGTATCTGGACGCGAAGTTTTGGCATTTTGCGTTCTCTTTTGTTGCAAATAAGTCTATTTGTGGTGTTCCCCAGAGTGTGAAGTAGGTGTTCAGAATTTGTGGGTGGATTTCCCATTCGTGGACTTGCTGGTGATCTCGAGAGAGATTGTCTGCCAGCTGATTCTGGATCCCCGGAATAAACTGTGCTATTAGACCAATTTGATGGTGGATTGCCCACTTCCATATTTTTTGAGCTAACAAGCTTAACTGCGTTGAATGTGTTCCTCCTTGTTTGTTTAGATAATACATCGTTGTCATGTTGTCTGTTTTGACAAGGATGTATTTGTGGGTTATGATTGGTTGGAAAGCTTTTAGTGCTTGAAAAACTGCTAATAATTCTAGATGATTTATATGCAGTTTTGTTTGATGTATGTTCCATTGTCCTCTTATGTTGTGTTGATTGAGATGTGCTCCCCACCCTGTCATGGAAGCATCTGTTGTTATTACGTACTGTGGCACTGGGTCTTGGAAAGGCCGCCCTCTGTTTAAATTTATACTGTTCCACCATAGAAGCGATAGGTAAGTTTGGCGGTCTAGCAACACCAGATCTAGAAGGTGACCCTGTGCTTGAGACCACTGTGAGGCTAGGCACTGTTGTAAGGGCCTCATGTGCAGTCTTGCGTTTGGGACAATGGCTATGCATGAGGACATCATGCCTAGGAGCTGTAGTATTGTTCTTGCTTGTATTGTTTGGTTTGGAGACATGTGTTGAATGACCCTGTTGAAATTGTGGATCCTTTGTGGAGTTGGCGTTGCTACTCCTTTTGTCGTGTCTATTATGGCTCCTAGATATTGCTGTACTTTGCTTGGCAGAATGTTTGATTTTGCAAAGTTGACGGTGAACCCTAGATTGTAGAGGGTTTGTATGACTTGATTTGTGTGGTTTGAGCATTGTGTGAGCGAACTGGTTTTGATTAGCCAGTCGTCTAGATACGGGAACACATGTATTTGCTGCCTTCTGATGTGTGCAGCGACTACTGCTAGGCATTTTGTGAATACTCTTGGAGCGGTTGTTAAACCAAAAGGCAATACTTTGAATTGGTAATGTATTCCTTTGAATACAAACCTTAGATATTTCCTGTGTGATTGATGTATTGGTATATGGAAATATGCGTCCTTGAGGTCTAGGGTTGTCATGTAGTCGTGTTTTCTGAGCAATGGTAACACTTCTTGTAGTGTGACCATGTGAAAGTGGTCTGATTTGATGAATGTGTTTACTACCCTGAGGTCTAGAATTGGTCTCAGTGTTTCGTCCTTTTTTGGTATCAAGAAGTACAGTGAATAAACTCCTGTGTTTATTTGTGTGCTTGGTACTAATTCTATTGCATTTTTTTGCAGTAGTGCTTGAACTTCTATCTCTAGAAGCTGTGAATGGTATTTTGATAAATTTTGTGATTTTGGTGGTATGTCTGGAGGGAATTGCATGAATTCTATGCAATAACCATGTTGGATAATTGCTAGGACCCATGTGTCTGTAGTTATTTTGTCCCATGCTTCGTAATATTGATGTATCCTCCCCCCCACTGGTGTTGTGTGGGAGGGGTGAGTGACGTGTGAGTCACTGCTTGTTGGTAGTGGTTTTGGGGCTTTGAAATCTTCCTCTATTTCTAGGAAATTGCCCCCCTCTATACTGGCCCCGAAAACCTCCCCTGTACTGTCCCTGGTAGGTGGGCGGTGCGGACTGTGAGGTGCTAGCTTGTGTGGCCTGACCCCGAAACCCTCCTCTAAAAGGTGTTTTGCGGAAGGTGTTATAAGATCCTCTGCTCTGCGGGGAGTAGAGTGCGCCCATGGCCTTGGCAGTGTCAGTGTCCTTCTTGAGCTTTTCTATGGCTGTGTCGACCTCCGGACCGAACAGAAGTTTCTCGTTTACTGGCATGTTAAGCACTGCCTGCTGAATTTCTGGCTTGAATCCAGACGTTCTGAGCCATGCGTGCCTACGGATGGTAACCGACGTATTAATGGTTCTTGCGGCCGTGTCTGCTGCATCCATGGAGGAGCGTATTTGATTGTTGGAAATGTTTTGACCCTCCTCAACAACCTGTTTTGCTCTTTTTTGCAGATCTTTTGGGAGATGTTCAATGAGATGCTGCATCTCATCCCAGTGGGCTCTGTCGTATCGCGCTAGCAGCGCTTGTGAATTTGCGATGCGCCACTGGTTTGCTGCTTGGACAGCAACCCTCTTCCCGGCTGCATCGAACTTCCTACTTTCTTTATCTGGGGGAGGTGCATCCCCAGAAGTGTGTGAGTTTGCCCGTTTTCTGGCAGCCCCTACCACCACAGAGTCTGGTGGCAGCTGAGAGGTGATGAATACAGGGTCCGTAGGAGGCGCCTTATACTTTTTGTCCACCCTAGGCGTCACTGCCCTACTTTTAACTGGCTCCTTGAAAATGTCCTTTGCATGGCGTAGCATGCCTGGGAGCATCGGCAGGCTTTGGTAGGAGCTGTGGGTTGAGGAGAGGGTGTTAAATAAAAAATCATCCTCTACTTGTTCCGAGTGTAGTTCCACATTATGGAATAATGCTGCTCTAGCCACCACTTGTGAGTAGGCTGTGCTGTCTTCCGGTGGTGATGGCCTAGTTGGGTATGTGTCTGGGCTGTTATCAGACACTGGTGCGTCATACAAGTCCCACGCATCCTGATCTTGGTCATCGTGGCTCATGGCGGTGTGAGCTGGCGAATGTGACGGGGTGTAAGTTGGCGAAGCCGGAGTTACAGGTGGAGGCGAGGGAGGAGGTGTTACCTTTTGTGCTGTTTGTTGCTGAGGAGTAAACTGAAGCGTTCTCTTTCGTTTGACAGGTGGAAGGGTACTGATCTTCCCAGTCCCCTGCTGAATAAAGATACGCTTTTGCGTGTGATCCACGTCAGTGGATTGCAGTTCTTGTTCAAATCTATGTTTCTTCATTTGAGAAGACATAGAATGCTCTTCAGTGTAGGAGCCAGAAACAGGGTCTGATGTCGCTTTTTTCGGCTCCGAAAACCCAGTCGATTGTTTTTTCGGCTCCGAGGTAACCTTCCTCTTTTTCTGTGCCGAAAATTCCTGGCCTCTATGGTCTTCGGCGCCACTGTCTCGGCGTCGATCCGTGTCGACACCGAACTCTCGGTGTCGATGCTTCTGTTTAGCACTCTCTCGGTCCCGAGGAGGCTGCGTGCCGGTGTCTCGACCGAAGTCGGACGATCTCGACACTGAATGGGCCTTTTTCGGTGCCGATTGTTGGTCACCGAGAATTTGGGTGGAGCCATGGCCGGTTGGCAGTGGCGTCCCCTGGGCCTTCTTTCCTTTTTTAAGGTTTGATCTCGACGTCTTACTCACAGTTCTTGTAGAGTGTAGCTCGTCGGAGTCTGAGTCCTGGATGGAAAAGGATTCCTCCTGTTCCTCTTCTGTCTCGAACTGTGGACGCTCTTTTGGCGTGGACGCCATCTGGAGTCTTCTCGCTCGACGGTCGCGCAGAGTTTTTCGGGACCGGAACGCCCGACAGGCCTCACAGGATTCTTCGCTGTGCTCGGGTGACAGGCACAGATTACAGACCGAGTGTAGGTCCGTATAAGGATATTTGTTGTGGCATTCGGGGCAGAATCGAAACGGGGTCCGATCCATCGGCGTTGTCCTCCACGCGGTCGGGCCGACTAGGCCCCGACGGGGTGCCGAAATCTACCCCGAAGGGCACCGAGGCGCTTCGATGTTCAACGCGTCGTCGTATGTGTCTATCTCTAACCGGATCGCAACGATACCGTCGAAAATCTTCCGTCTTCAGCTATCTTTCCGTTCCGAAACTCGGAGCGACAGGAACACGTCCGAACCCGATGGCGGAAAGAAAACAATCGAAGATGGAGTCGACGCCCATGCGCAATGAGCACAGAAGGTGGAGTCACTCGGTCCCGTGACTCGAAAACACTTCTTCGAAGAAAAACAACTTGTAACACTCCGACCCAACACCAGATGGCGAGCTCATGCATACCATGTGTATCTACAGCGACAGATGCCATCGAACTATTAAAAATTATTAAGAACTGCTCTATTTTAGTACTCTGCTCATTGTGGGTGGCTAAATCACTAAACTGGGATACCCAATCCTGTGGTTGCACAAAGTACTCCAGTCTTCTTGTCATCACTAGATCTAGTAGCTAGGTTAGCCCAGAACCTGTCATTGTTTTTCGCCATCAAGACATGGTTAAGCTCACCCCACAGTGAGTCCTCCCAGTCCCTCTTAGCACTCTCAATTTCTTTTTTTATATTTTGCCCTGCCCAACAGCAGATAAGACCTGACCCTAGCCTTAAATGCCCGCGGTGATTGTGTTTTGGATAGTGTACATGCTTTGTTGACTGGTGCAGATGCGCTTGATAACTTGCACAATAGTCTCCCTTATATTAGCAAAAAGGAGCTCATTGGTCTCTCCCAAATACAAACCTCTATTCTTTGGGATAAGGTTATCCAATAGCCCTACCTGCTCCTTAACCTTGGCATTCACTAACTCCATGACCTCTGGGTGCTTTTCAACCTATCCTCACTTAATAGTCTTCCATTGTTAGAAAGTTCTATACCTCCCACAGGTGCACAGCCCTGTTTTGGCAGGACATTGGCAAAAGTACCTGATAGTGACAGTGTAAGGATGTTATGGTCGCTATTCATCCTCTCAAGGACCACCATGTTCTGAACATACGCCCAGCCCTTCAACCAAATTAAAAGATAAACAATAAGGTTAGTATGACCTGGCCTGTTGAAAGTGTCTCTCTTCAGTGTTAGATTTAGTTTGCTAATCAGGTGCTCTAAGGTCGAAAGTTAAAGGCAGTGCAAATAGTTATGCAGCCCTCCAAGACCAATTATCAGTAGGGAGATGTAGAGGGGAGATTCACCATTTTACATCCTGCTCAGCCAATATATTTACATCAAGTGAGAAAAGGGATTCAAAAGGGGAGTTCAAGTCGCCTGCAACAGTAGGCTCTCCATTTCACCAGTGTTCAGATAAACCCCCTAGTATGCTTATTGCCTGGATTTCTTCCTTCCTCCCATTGACCCTACTGCGCACATTAATCAGTACCAAGTAATTACCACTGCTGAAATCCATCCTTGCAGCCAACACATCTAGAGAATTAACAGGTAATACATTCATTGACCACTGCAGATCTGTCTGAACCCACGTTGTGTGGACCCCGGATGGCCTGCCCCTAAGTGACTGGACTGCATGTGTGCAGAACAAAGTATACCCATTCCTATTAACAGGAGAGGTGGTCCATGTCTCCTGAAAGAGACATGTATCATAGTTATCTATAAGTTGCACTCAGTCTACATCCCCCAATTTTGCACCTATCCTTGCCACGTTCCATGACATTTTTAATGGTTTGTTAGCATGCTCGAGCATTGCTACCAGACTACCCAGGCTATGTCCAGCCCCCAGAACACTGAGTACTGTCGAACTATTACAAACTGTCCAAGGCTCCTCCCCCCGCTGTTCCTCATGGTGGCAGTTACCCAAAGATCAAGTACACTACATCCATAGCTGGCCTGGTGACTGCTTACAGTTGTTTCCCTAGTGGGGGTGATTTTAAGTCAGTCGATCCTAGCCTGCTGTACCCAGCAGAGCTCCTGGGCAATGGTTCTAGTAGCATTCTGCACTTCATGCTTAACCCTATACTTAATCTGGATTTGAGTAGTGGCTCCACAAATCCTGCAATTATCCACTGAAAGCAGGCCCTTAACCAGACCCTGGTCCTTCAAAAGCACTCATACTACATCATAGGGTTGACCAGGGGTCTCAAAACGCAATGCTCATTGTATGTCGCTCCTGATAATCAAATAACACCCCTTCACATTCCTAAACCAGTGAATGACTTTGTTACACAGTGAGTCCTGGTCTTTCCAGCATCTTTGGGTCACTTTAGGGACATGGGACAGCAAAAAAATCTGCCCCATGCCCCCTGAGCCTGTCCCTTGGTGGTGATGCTAGTGAATTACGTAGCGAGAGTGGTTGTTAGAAACAGCTCTTTCTGCAGGGTTATCCCCCAACTGCTTGCCTTTCTCCTCCTATTTTTCTGGCCCTCCTTTTTTGTTGGCTTTAGGAGTCTGGGCACTTTACTACTGCTAATCAGTACTAAAGTGCATGTGCTTGCACCCCTAAAACTTGGTGTAATTGGCTTACGCCTGTTTGGCTTGTTTAATTTACCTGTAAGTCCCTTGTAAAATAGTATACCCTATACCCAGGGCCTGTAATATAAATGCTACTAGTGGACCTGCAGCACAGATTGTGCCACCCACAGAAGTAGCCTTTCAAACATGTCTCAGGCCTGCCACTGCAGAGCTTGCATTCACAGCTACTGTCACACAGACTTGGCAAGTCAAACTACTTGCCAAGGCCTAGACTCCTCTATGGGGAGGGTGCTGTGTATGTAAAAGGTAGGACATATTTATTTTTGGGTTACATGTCCTAGTAGTGACAAACAGCCTATTTAGTCTCTCACTACTGCCAGTGCTGCTCCTCTCATAAGTTTGCATTAGATATTCCCTTCTTTATGGTTAAGTGGTAATTTCTGATCTATAAGGAATATCGGGGACATATTTGGTATGTTTGGAATGGTAGTGAAAAATTGTGCTTACTGATATAGGTAGATTTTACATCACTATTTTAGAAACGCCACTTTTAGACAGCAGGCATTTCTCTGTGCTCATACCTCTGGTGCTTTGCAGCATGGCTAAAATCCACAGCTAGGGCAGGGTGACAGCTCCACTTTGTGCTTACTCCCCAGCCATCTAACCATCAGGGAGGGCTAGGTGTGAAAGGGTTACATCTGCATACTGATGGTTTTCTTGGGCTGGGAGAGAGCGAGGCAGGCGCTCTTTACACCTGAATAGGCTGTATCCTGCACTCACACAAAGGGCTCATTTACCCCCCACTGATGTCCGCAGCCAGGCTAGAGGCGAAGGGGAATTCCTAGAACTGGTCAGATCTGGCTGGAACCTTCTATAAGCTGAGCATTTTGAGTATAAGTAGCAGGGCTGAAGCCCCCTGATTTGGAGAGCACTTTTGGGACTGGGACTGAACCTGTGCCGGAAGGACTGCTCAAAGGACTCTTATGGACTGCTCTCCTGTAGTTGACTTGCTGTCTGGCATCGGTTGTGCGGCACAAAGGAATCGCCTGGATTGCGTTTCTGCATGTTGCCCTGCTGCCAGCTATTCATGACTGTGAGGCACCAGATCCTGGGGGATTGTCAAGCGGAATCGTCATGATTTCACTGATGTGCTGGCCTGCCTGCTTTGCCCCCAACAAGTGTTCTCCAGGAAATGAATGGACGACCCCTGCCCCCTCAGAGCTTCCACACCAGAGGGACCATTACGGGGAACTGAAAGTGACAACTCCAATCTGCTGTAAAATAGCACATGGGGAGCGTTGTGATTTCCACATCATTTGTCTGTCTCCTTTGACTTAACTAGAACATGTTGAAGTGCCTTAATATCTCCTCAGCAAGTTTTCTGCCGGTGCAGGGGTTTGTGTTGGCATGGGGAGTGCGGTATTAGCCCCCCAGGGCTGCGTGTGCTCTGGTCTGGGGAGAGCACTCTCATTGAGGAACCCCCCCTCTGCTCGGCCCTTCTCGCCAAACGAGAATGTGGGCGGGTCCAGCCAGCTCCCTGTGGTCTCACCTCAAGGATTCCCTCCTGCAACCCCTCAATCCCAGATGGCCCCATCAGCCGGACACAGCAACTTCCCAGCATGATCCTCCTCTAGAAGCACACTGACCGAGGATATGAAGTCCCGCCTGGCCCAGTGCACTCCGAGACCAGTGGTACCAGTCCTGCCCTGAGGCCGTCAGCCTGCCTCATGTCAGGAGGACCCCAACAACGCCAAAAAGGTACTGTTGTCGGGGCTGCCACACCACGCTGAGGGAAGGAACCAGGACAAGGTCTTCCCACATAGTGCCGTAGATTGTGTTTCTACTCATTAACTTAAGACAGACCACAGGAGCAGTGGGGTGATTTGTCTTTCTTGTCAACCACGAGAGTAGAGAAACCTCTGAGGAGGTGCCCGTGTACAGCACTCCGGTTATCACCATCATGATCAAGGTCCCAGGACCAAGATCACCCACTTACCAGTCTGTAATTGCACTAAAATGCCTGAATACTTTATTACAGAGGAGTGCCCCACGGTGTATGAGTGCCGCTACAAGATGTTATAGGCCACATTTTTGTATTGCGTGCCTAGGTGGTTTTATTGTTGACCGTCGTGTTATGATTCAGGTCTGCTTCTAAGTCACTCCTTCATATGGGATGAAAGGGAAAATATCCCCAGGGGTGTGGGTGGGTTCATGTTTTGTGGGGACACCGAGTAGTTAATGTGTGGTCATGGTAGTTCATGCCTGAAAGCCATATCCTATGTTGTTTTTGCCTTACATGTTGGGTTATCAGCTCTATTGTGATTACTGCATACTAGGCACAAAAACATATATGATGTTTAGTGCATGCATTGCAAGATAACAAGTGGCATTACAGTAGTAATGACTTATGTGCCTTTACCTTACCATCCGTACATTTCACACCCTGATGTTAGGATGTGCAAACCCTTTATTCTTGCCTAGCCAAGATAGTGAATACTAACTCGGGAGTGTCAGAGTATGCTCTGTAGTCATAAGTATTGTTGTTCTGACTTATGTTACCTAGAATATACTATATTTTGATATAATACCAAGTGAAGACTGTTTTGTTGTGTATTTACTGTGTCACTAGTGTGAGTGTGTTGCACAAACGCTTTACACATGACCTGTGGGGCCTGAACGCTCTGTGCCAAGCTACCGGGGCTGAGCACAAGTTATCTTTGGTGTGTAACTTACTCGCCCTGACTACAGTGGTGGTTTCTGTCTGGCTGAGGTGCATGCCCTACCCAAACAGAAAGCCCACTTTTAACAGCGGTCATGGTACCAATGGTCACCATTATCAATGTTACCCTCCCCTTCAGGCCACCCCTGTGTCCGATTCTTAGAAGAACCTCAGCCCATATTACAAATATCCGTTGTCCATCTTCCCCTCCCTCCATGTCCATGTGACGGCAAATTCAATGGTTCTCCCAGTGTACCCATGGAAGCGGGGCATGGCTAGCCCTAGCAAATGGCCTTGAATTACAAGAGCTATTTGGGGGACTGGGGCTACATGCACCTGGGCTGCCAAGGTGCGATGGGGAGCTGGAGAAATTGCACTTGAACTTGAACCCCCCACTCCTGAATCACAACAGGGTTAGCAATCCTTGGAATCACGGTTGCTGGCTTGATCTCAACAGTTATCCCTTCTAACGATTTTATAATTACTTTCAACTCCCAGACCTCCTCCCTGAGCCCTTCTATTGCATTCAACAGTCTTGCTGTGTGTGCATCCAAAACTATCATTTCACTATCTTCCACCCCACCACCCTGTCGGCATAGAACAGCAAACCTATTTTTACATATTACATCTGGGTTTACCCTGAGGCACTATATTGTCCAATGAATGCTGACCCATAGTAACATAAAACTAGTTTAACCTCAGAGAGGATATACTGGAAGCTGGGCTCAGCTATTTCTTCTTCATGAACATGCCTGGGACTCTCTTCTTTGCCCCTTTTTTCTATGCAGGGCTGTAGTTTGAGCGAAGCCACTGAACTCAGTTCCTAGGGGGAATCTAAGATCTCTTCTAATTCTTCTAAAAGGCCATTTATTCTATAAATTATATAGTTGTCACAACTGAGCCAAGGTCTATTTTACAGTGGGGGGCAGGTACTGCATCTAGGGCCTATTTCCCATGTAACAGAGACAAATGCACAGACTGGAGATCACAAACGCTTTCCCAGAACTGTGCTCACGCTAATAAAATGGCACAGGAAAGGCCAAATAGAGACATTAACAAACTAACAGACTAGGGACTGAACTAACTGTGAAGAGCTCCGCTAAATTAACTAAAGTTAAGAGTTTCAGTTAAAGTAACTAAAATTAAGACTTTCAGTTTGAACAATCATATCCCTGTCACTGTACTCGGTTACAAGATTATGGAATTTTTGTGAGTGCTGGGCATGTTATCATTGTAAAGTGGAAATTGCTTGCTTTAAAATTACTTTTTATAACTGTTGATTAAAAGCCTTGTGCGTTTCATGTTCTGCTGCCTTAACGTTTTGCTCATATCTTTTTTTTCTGTACTATTACACATTAAATAAGATATTCACCGAACTTTCCAGGATTCATTTAACAAAGTATTATAATGACTATATGTTGGTTAACCTGCATTTTAACCAAAAATTGTTACTTTGACGTTATGCCACGGGTTTGCTTTCCCATTCCTGGGAATTGTCATGGCTATGTGACACTACGCAGTTCACAAGTCCCTTGAAGTGGTGGAGTTGATCCTGAAGGATTGGGCGGGGGCGGCCTGTTGCCAGGGTGTTAGTTATTTCTTTATTTAATGGAGAGTTTACACAGCGCAAACAAGACTCAATGGGTGACAGAGCGCTGCTCCAATGGAAATGTTTCAACAAATGGCATATTAAAGGGTAGACTACATAAAAGAATAATATATTTACAGAATCTAAATCACAAGTAAAATTATCATACCAGGTTAAAGGGGGTATAGAACAGCAAGGATATAACCGCAATAGAACATGATAAATACTAGGGTATAAGTTACATCTGTAAATATGTATAATGCACTTTCTTATTCTTTTTCATTTAACAAAGCTTTTGTGAAACACTGCAACTCCGCCTCCTGTTTTTCCTATTCTGTCCAAGTGAACAAATGAGTAGCCATTGGGGACATGTAGGTCTAGTCCTGGTATTGAGTTTATTAAGCTATGTTTCTGTCAAGTAGACTAGGCCCAAATCATTAAGAGGGGATTACAATGGAATTTCCAAGTTATGTTTGACAGGTGATATACAGTTGTGTAGTAGACATTTTAGGGACGATTGTCAAGTACTGCTGAGAGTCATGGGTGTTTTGTTTATTTTTTAAATCGCCCTAATGTTTTCTATGCAGACCTCTCTTCCACTATTTGACGTTTTCCTCTTTTTTTACCCTTATGATAACAGGAATGCAATAGACTACCGGTGGTCTGTGTAAAACTGATTTTTAGTTGTTATTAAGCCTTGGTGATAATTTCACCAGTGTAATTCACGTAATATCAAGAAATTCTGTGTTACGCAAAATTCCCCCCAAAATGCCACGAAGTCATGTTTAATTATGTGCTTTTTACAGTAAAATTTTACAGCACACGTCTGGTAATCAGCGAATGGCCAGAACATGATGGGCTGTTGCTTGTGCCACTTGTGATTTTTGCACAATTTTGTTTTTTAACCACAAAAAGTATCCTGGCATCCAAAACGGACTTTAGGTTGGGGGTGCTAGAGGGCCAGAGTAAAAGGTGGCCTATTGACTGTAGAGTTCTAGCGGCCTAGCTGAAAGTAGCATCTATGCCATATAATGTTACCAAACTGGGTGGACAGCTTCACCCGCCAGGTGTCTAAAGCCTGTGGACGATACATCATTGGCGCAATCTATTACTTCTGCTGAATTCTTCTCTCCTTCCTGCAGAATTTTCCATGCCTCAAGAATTGATTTTTTTTTAAAGCAAGAGATCCATGTATGTGGAGATGTCTCACCACATTTGAAGGTCCTATTGTCTGAGAATAGCATGGGAATTTCATGCTCTGACGGTAGTGCCTGCCATGGTAGAGAACCTCTTCCCAATAGTATCCAGATACCTGCCATTTCTGTCTGATGGAGTGGACAGAGGGGTAGACTGAGTCTTTGAGCGATGTTGAGCCCGACTGTGAGATAACGGACTCCGGTTTTGGTTGGCCAATTAGATAAGCTGGGGAATCCTCCTGTGCCTTATATTTCTTGTCCAGTTGTGGGAGGACTGCAGGTATTGTTTCTCGAGTTTTCATAACTTTAAGGCTTTCTTCCCATATGAAATCTACAACAGGAATTGCTCATATAGTTCTCACGTAGGTTCTCATTATCCTAAGGAGACTACTGGATTTGGGCGACAGAATCACCTGTACTGCGGGGGACTGAGTCTGATCCCACACCTTGTGACACCTGTCGGCCTCATCCGGGTGTGTTCTGGCAAACTAGCAGTGCCTCATCTCCACCCAAGAGCAGGGATGACTGGGCACATGGCCTTAATGACTCCTCAAGAGAATCGTGGTAACTCCGATCTCATCTGTTTCTCTCAGTTACATTAGTCTCACGCATGCAAGGACAATCAGAGGCGAAATATGGCTCAATAAAGTTTTAATTAATTAACTGCATCTTAGATAATAAGGCATGTATTGCAATGACTAGGACGATGAAACACAATAAAATTAAGACTGTGACAAGGAGAGTAAAAAGCACTACCATAGTGTCACTGAAATTGTTAATGATAGTTCCTACTTAGGCTAGGTTAGAGCACAGCATGTTAAGCTCCAATTCTGCCCTTCAGGTTTCTCCTGGGAAGACATCATCCCTCATACCTGGGCAAGAGGCCTGTAGTCTACATAAGCAGCTGCAGCGAAGCAATCAGCATACAGTCATGGTCATCTGGCTGGAATCTCCCTCTAAAAAACATGGGTCAAAGTAGTGTTTTTATAATAAAACAGCTGATGTTCCAAGAAAGGATCCCCACGTAAGAGTGTGTATTTTTCTGTGAACACTGGAGATAAGGTGTAGGAAGCTGGCTCTGTATATACTATATCAAAATGATATATAGTGTGCACAGAGTTGATGGGGGGGTGTGGCCACGGGCTCGTAGAGTAAGCCGTGCCGAAGAAGCGCTCCGATCGGGGGCCTCTGTCCTCAACTATCCTGAGGAGTCGGACCGACCCCCCTGGTGTCTCCCCCCTAAGATAGGGGGTTGAGAGGCTTAGAGCAGCCTGGCTGGGACCGGTGGGCCACCCCGAGACCCCAGAGCAGACCCCCGGAAAAACTCGGTGCGAGCCGTCTGACTCCAAAATGGCGGCCGCAACTTGAGCAACGAGGCCCTGAATCATAGGACCTTGGAGGCCGCCTGCTGAGGGACCCCCGGTGGCAGGGTTCGAGAGGTGAGAGCTGGGGGCGGAATCCCCTCCGGGAGGACCAACGTCGCCTCGCTGAAAGAGTCACAACAACTGAAAAAACTGTCGCAGAAATAAGACCAGAGTTGAAGCTAACCGATGACCGAGTGGCGGCCCTCGAAAAACAAGTGGACACCCTAGTGGCCTGCGCCGAAGATGTGGAAAACAGATCCCGGAGAAATAACATCCGGATAGTTGGGCTTCCTGAATCAATCGAACAGCAAAACCTATTGGAATATCTGGAAAAGTGGATCCGGGAGGAAGTAGCTCCGGAGGGCCTCACAAGATTCTACACGTTTGAAAGAGCTCACAGAGTGCCGGCGAGAAAACCCCCTCCGGGAACACCTCCTAGACCGATAGTAGCCAGGCTATTACACTTTAAAAATCGTGACCATATATTAGCCCAAGCCAGGAAAGCTGGAAAACTGAAAATAGAGAATGCACAGGTCTGAATATTCCTGGATTTCTCATGTGAGGTCCAGCGTCAAAGGGCATCCTACATGGAAATCAAAAGACAGATACTCACCTTAGACATCCAGTACGCAATGCTATTCCCTTCCACGCTTCAGGGAAGCGGAGGACGGAGGAACTAAATTCTTCCGGATGCCCCAGGAGCCAGGAACTGTCTGGATGTCCGAGAGGGCCGGACACGCAACTGGGCCCACCGGGGAGCAGGGCACGGAACTGGACAGCCCCGGAGACCGAGGCGAAGGAAAACGGCACCCACAGCGGAGGAGATCAGAGCGGAAAGGCAGAGAGCAACAGTGGCAGTTGCAGCCCTGAGAGGAGGAGAGTCAAGCCCAAGACCCATGGAACCGTGCAGTGAGAACCGAGGGTCCGACACCGACGCGGGCTCAGAGGACTCGGCGGCCCGAGCACTGAGATGCCAGTGGTGACACCGGGTACCTCTGAGGACATCATCTGAACACACCTCAGGACTTAAATCACAAGAACACGAATAAAGGCTCTGGGGAATGACCCTTTCACACCCTGGCACGACAAACTGGTAAGGTCTATAATATCAGAATGGGGGCCCCTGGGACCAGAGGACCCAACCGATCGAGGGCTTTGAACTTTTTGTTTCACTACCCCACAGGCATTGACTCAGTTTTGAGCGAGTTTGGATGTGAGATTGTATGGACACCTGTCCTGGGACTGGAGAGTTGGGAAAGTTTTTGTTGTGTTTAAAGTTTGGGGTCCCTGCCCTGTGCCTGACGATGAGAAGAGACACTCATCCACCCCCGTCCCCCTACGGCTCCACCACCTTTCAAGGGGGCACAGAGACAATTAGTTTCAGCATTATCTCAATGGGTGACCACCAAGACTATAGGATGATTTCCTGGAATGTAAGGGGTATGCATACTATGACCAAACGCTACAAAGTTCATTCATACTTATGTAGAAGAAGGGTGCACATAGCGTTATTACAAGAGGCCCACCTTACAGCTGCAGAGGGGGCGGCACTGCAGTAGTGTGCACAAAGTCCAGGGGTTCTCCAAGAGGCTTGACAGAGGCAATATTAAATAATACAAATGCTCTATTTGTGGTAGTGTGGTCGAGCAGTTAGGCTTATCAGAGGGTCATGTTAAGCATTTGTTGTACACACACAAGCAGTAAGTGAAAATACACACTCAATGACTTAACTCCAGACCAATAGGTTTTTATATAAATAAAATATATTTTGTTAATTTATTTCTAGAACCACAAGATTCATTTAGCAGGTAAGTACATTAAGTGAAAGGTACTTTGCATAGTAATACTTAGAATTTTGAATGGAAACAACAATGTACACAATTTTCATTAAAACAGCAAAATGCTATTTTAAAAGTGGACACTGCAATTTTCAACAGTTCCTGGGGCAGGTAAGTGAAGTAGTTTTTGAGGTAAGTAACAAAATTACGGGTTCAGTCTCTGGGGCATAGGTAGCCCACCGCTGGGGGTCCAAGATAACCCCAAACACCAAGCACCACAACACAGAGCCAGGTAGGTGCAGAGGTCAAACAGGAGCCAAAATAATGTGGGCCCCAACAGAGACAGGGGGTACGTCGGTTCCGGGCTGCTTGCAGGTAAGTACCCGCATTGTCAGAGGGCAGACCAGGGGGGCTTAGAAGAGCACTAGAAGGGCCCCAAGTAGGCACCAAACACACACCCTCAGCGGCACTGGGTCGGCCAGGTACAGGATGCAAACAGTGAGTCGAGTTCCTAATGGAACTTAAAGGGTGGGCCTGGTGGTCACTTAGGCACCCCAGGCAGGGCACAGGGGGGCTTCTAAGGCAAGCCACCGACTGGTCAGGGAGGAGGGCCGCCTGCTGGTCACTGCGCATTGGTGGTCGGTTTCTTTCGAGTCTGGGGGCTGCATGTGCAGTGTTTCTCCAGGCATCGGATATCTTCGTCCCGGGCAGTCGCAGTCAGGGGGATCCTTGGGATTCCCTCTGCAGGAGTGGTCTTGGAGGGGTGGAGAGGTCTTCCCAGGTTGGACACTTGGTCGGAATCGCCTGGGGATCCTCTCTGGCCAGTTGGTTCTTCTAGACATGGGCCAGGGGCATCGGGTGCAGAGTAGTTTCGACTTCTGGAGTGAGGTGGTAGTCCCTTTAAAGATGGTTTATTTTTCTTCTTGTTGAACAGGTCCACTGGAGTTTCTTGGTCCTCTGTAATGCAGGCAGTCCCCTGGAGGCTTTTCAGGGGTCGCTGGTCCTGTAGAACACGTCGCTTTTCTTTTGCAGGGTCTTTGAAGCAGGAGACAGGCCGGTAGGGCTGGGGCAGAGTCAGCTGTTGTCTCCTTCGATTCTCTGCGGGGTTTTCAGCTCAGTAGTCCTTTTTTCTTGAGGTCATCAGGAATCTGAGGAGCTGGGTTTAGGGTCACCAGTAAATACTAATTTTAGGAGTGGGTTTGGGTCAGGGGGCAGTAGCCGAAGGCTACTGTCCCTGAGGGTGGCTACACCCTCCTTGTGCCCACTCCCTCTGGGGAGGGGGGCACATCTCTATCCCTATTGGTCCTACTCCTTCAAAGCAGGATGAAGGATTTCTCAAGGAGGGGGTTCACTTGAGCTCGGGACACCTTAGGGGTGGTCCTGGCTGAGGGGGTGACTCCTCCTTGTTTTCCTCATTATCCCTCTGGACTTGCTACCAAAAGTGGGGGCTTGTCCAGGGGGCGGGCATCTCCACTAGCTGGAGTCCCTTTGGGCGCTGTAACACCAGGCTTGAGCCTTTGAGGCTCAATGCCAGGTGTTACAGTTCCTGCAGGGGGAGGTGTGAAGCACCTCCACCCAGGACAGGCTTTGTTTCTGACCACAGAGTGCACAAAGGCACTCGCCCCATGTGGTCAGAAACTCCTCTGGAAATGGTAGCCTGGCACAGACCGGTCAGTCCTACACTACAAGGCTGGCGGACTTACAGGGGGGGCATCTCTAAGATGCCCTCTGGGTGCATCTTTCAATAAATCCCACACTGGAATCAGTGTGGGTTATCTGTGCTGAGAAGATTGATACCAAACTTCCAAGTATTCAGTGTAGCCATTAGGGTGCTGTGGAGTTCGTAATGATGAACTCCCAGACCATTTACTCAGTATGGCTACCCTGCACTTACAATGTCTAAGAATGGACTTAGACACTGTAGGGGCATAGTGCTCATGCAGCTATGCCCTCACCTGTGGTTTAGTGCACCCTGCCTTAGGGCTGTAAGGCCTGCTACAGGGGTTTCTTGCCTATGCCACAGGCAGTGGTTTGTGGGCATGGCACTCTGAGGGGAGTGCCATGTTGACTTTGTCTTTTCTCCCCACTAGCACACACAAGCTGCAGGGAAGTGTGCATGTACTGAGTGGGGGGTCCCTTAGCGTGGCATAATACATGCAGCAGCCCTTTTAGGGACCTTCCCTGGCTCACAGAGCACTTGGTACCAGGGATACCTTTTACAAGGGACTTAACTGTGTGCCAGGGCTGTGCCAATTGTGTAACAAAGGAACAGTTTTGGGGAAATAACACTGGTGCTGGGGCCTGGTTAGCAGGATCCCAGCACACTTCCAATCAAAGCTGGCATCAACACTAGGCAAAAAGTGAGGGACAGTGGCATTTTCCTACGCAATGCGTACCACTTTTGCCAGCAACCTATCTCACTGCAGCCTTGAGAAAGCACAGAGTGAACGAAATGTCTTGTTTAGGAATGCAGTGCTGACCGAGGTGAAGAACAGCTAAATAGAGAAAATAAAACAAGACCGCAAACGCAGCTATTTGTTAAAATAATGTAATAAAGCTAAATACAAAAAATATCTTGGTTAAAGTGCACAGCGGCAGGCCTAGTTTGCTAAAATAACATGTATAAAACTATAGCTAAAAAAGCTACACAACACAGTCTTTCGGATGGGTTCTTTAAAATCTATAGAAAGCAGCCGATTGTTTGCAGACTATCGGTAACTGAAATCAAGTAGTGTCCTGTTCCATAAGGTTGTAAAATCCGCCGATGTCCTCTGGTGGGTAATCCACTGGTGGAGGTGTGGAAAGGGATGAGGTGTGGATGAGATAATCATCCCATTTGTTGGGGACCAAATGTCCTTGATCTCACTTTCCTCCCTGTTGTCATTGGTGGAAGAGAAGTCATTTACTGGAGGCTCAATAAAGATAGTGGCCAGTGTTGGTAATGGTGTTGCAGGTGCAGTGAAGAACGGTGAAGAATGCACTATGGGAGGGTGGGTTAGAGGAGGTGGGGTGTTTGTGGTAACAGACTGGCAGTTTCCTGAATCCAGAAATGTGCAGTAGTAGTCCTTCAGGATGTGTTGAAAATTGGTGACCAGTGATGCTGGCATCTGTATTGCAGGTTCATGCTGTCGCCGGTTCACTATAACTGGATAGTTGTTCCTGGTGCTCATATGTACATGCAATAAAATGCTCTTCATAGTACTGTTCTTCTTCACCGAACTCATACTGGCATTTCAGGTGCAGCTCGGATGGGCTATCAGCCACTCATAATGGGCCTTCATCATCAGAGTACTCCTCCTCATCATTGTAATCATCTAGGAGATGAGCTGAGGGAACATAGAAACCTTACTGAGCAAGGTGTGAGATGTCAATATTGTCTCTGTGGAGGGTCTAAGGTTTAATGGTATCACCCATCAGCGATGGGTCTCTCGTCAAAGGTCTTGTTGACAGATCTCCTGGTGCCAATTAGTTTCTCATCGACAGTGCCGTCGTCAACAGTGCTGCTCTCAGGTGCTGTGGTGCCGACGGAGTGGCTGATGTCAACGGGTCTCTTACTGTTTCAACTGTTTCTTCGTTGGTGTGACGACGTGGGCGGTGAAGACGCCGTCGAGAGAACCTTTGGTTTTGCAAGGATCCTAACTGATGTAATCATCGTTGAAGATAATGGTGACAACAAAATAATCATGGGCGAAGCTGCGGTAGCGAAAGTCCACGTTGCTGTAGTACTAATCCGTGTCCTCAACAGAAAACTCATTTTGCTGCAGGAGTGAACACTTCGGATTTCGACGACACTGGTAAACATGTTGATGGCTTTTTGACCTGGACCTGTTCGGTGGGAGGTGTGGAGGGCTCAGAATGAACCTTTTTGGAGGAAGCTTGTTCCTTTTTAAAGTAGAAGGACATTCCACTCTCTCAGAATGCCCAGCTGATGAAAGATGGGCTTTTTTCACTGCCTTCTGTGAACTTGGGCATAATCTTTCAGCAGATCTTTCCCTCATCCTTGATCCTAAAGTTTTTGAGGAGCCATCACTATCCTTCTCAGATAAAGGGCCCTCTTTAGTTTTAGGCTTCTGAAGTCATAACCGAAGTCTAGCCTATCACGTAAAGCCTTTTGTGAAAAAGTGTCGCAAAGTTTACAGTCTCTCACCGTTTTAGCAGGATGAAGGCAGTGGATGCAGTTCTTTTGTTGGTAATCTGAGTGAAGCCTAATTTTCCCACAGGTGCCGTAAAGTCAAAATAATCCTTTCTTGGCTGCAGCAGACATGGTGGTTTAGACAGAACAAAGGGCAGTACAAAAAAATAAAAGCTATCCTGAAGATAAATCCTCTCAATAATATTAGAAAAGCAGACAACTAAGCAGAGCTCAGGGAGACTCCCATCACACAATGTGTGGCAGAAAATCTGAGAGACTGGAGCCTCTGTAGTGAAGATTCTGAAGGATGCTTTAGCCTCATCAGCTGGACTTTGGGTCATTTTTAATAACAGTGATAAGCCATTAAAATGAATGTCTTTTGCACTAACTTCAATGTAGATTTTCCTTTCCTGCTTTTCTATGGTACAGTGGGACTCCTACTTTGACGACAGGGAATGATGAGTCAAGCATGTGAATGTATGAAAGAACCAATACCGGAGAATAGGGTTCATCCTGGCATATGCGCTGAGTGATGGGATTGATTGTTATGAGGTGTTGTGCATGCCATGCATCAACAAGATCTACCTTTGTCAGCCATGTTTGACCCTCTAGGGATAGTGTTAGGGTGCCCCAATGGCGCCTGCTGTCATTTATTCTGATATGCACTAAGGACCATGTTAAAACTGCGACCAGTTACCCGGGGGTCCTCTGCAAAAACCGTAGTGGTCTGAACTGTATCCCTCAAAAAGGAATCTAGACTTGAGGTGATGCAAATAGACTGGCCGACCCAGGAAACACTGCCACCTATCTGACCCTTTTAACTTATTCGTGACTGTGTTCAGTGGAGTGTGTAGTGTAGATTAGGCAAAAAAAACAAAAATCACCACTCCTGACTTTCTGGACCAAGGGGAGACGTTGTTCAGTGGAAAATATGCAGGATCTGAGCCTGCTGGTATCAGCTTTTAGGAGATGCGTCTCCTGGAGTAGGCAAATTATAGTGCCCATCGTTTTAAATTCTCCCAGAATAGCAAGGCTTTTGGAGGGATTACCGAGACCCCAGACGTTGTATGTGACAACTTTTATCATTAGAGAATTAGTGGTAATTAATGTGGTGTGCTGCAATTCCTTCATTTTGGACCGCAGGAGTGGGGACCTACACCGGGCTGTACCCACTCTATCCCGCCTCAACCTCTCAACTAGTAACACATTGAATTATAAAAACAATCATAAAAGGGAAGAAAACGAACTGTCAAACAGTGAGATCCACTAACTACAGGTCAGTGCGTCTGCTACACTGGAGAAACTTGAGAAGGAATTTTTGGCCGTGGAGATATTGGTCTATCCCTGGGTACTCTGTCCAGTACCGGAGGTAAAAGAGAAAAAGGGGCTGAGGTAAGGCCAGTTGAGCAGTGAGTGAATCCATGGCAGAAAAGGAGGGGGTGATGTTGGAAAGGTTCTATGCATATTCACAGATCTGTGAGGTGTAATTGGTGGGTCAACGTAGAAGTTCCAAGAGTTGTCTTTTGCTGATTTTGTTTGCTGGTTTTGATTTTGGGGAGATTGGGCCGGTGTTGCTTCGGCCATCTGGAGTCTGTCTGTCATTTGGCAATAAGGAAGCTGCCTTCCACCCTTTGAGGGTTCCAGACTGTCCATCTTCCACAGGCAGGCCCAGGATTTGTTTTGCCTCCACGAGCGAGGGCTTGGAGTGCATTTAGCCATTCTAGGAGAAGATGATGTGAAATGGGTGTGCCCACTAGCCTTTGGTACTGTGAGCAACAAAAAAAGCATGTGCCTTGTTTGAAGATGCGTCATGAGAAGGATGTTAGCACTGCTGAAGGTGATGGGGGCCCCCTTTCCTGCCTTGGCCATAATCATTTTCTTGCCTGTAAGGCGGCAGATTTGGGTAAGAACATCTGGTGTGCATTTCCAGGCTCTGTGGAGGGGGTGACCCTGTCAGCTCTAGCCAAGAGTATTGAGTTGGCTTGGCTCAGCATATGTGACATTGATTGGTATTCCCCAGACTCCAATACTGTTGCAGTGAAACCAGATTTCAACGTTTGCGCATTTCTTCTGCAGGAGGATATGTTGATTTTCGAGTTGGAGGATCCAATGATGAAGGTCTCGCATTCTTAACTAAGTTTGTTGATGGAGGCTTCAGTCTGCACCACTCTTTCCCTCCTGGTAGGTGTCTGCTGCCCTCCCCAGCTCCTCTGGCTGCTGCCTCTGCCTCTTGCCTGGGACGAACTGAGAGTCTCCTGACTCTCAGTTCAAGGTCCTCCTCTACCCGCAGGCTCGCCCCTGCACCTCATCCCTGGTGGTCTGGTGGCCATCACAAGTAAGTATTTTCCTTCTCTTTTCTTCTGTCGCTCTTTCACTCTTGCATTTTCTGCCTTTCTCGTCTCTCATTTGCCTTTTCTTCTCTTTGTCTCTTTCACTAATGCATTTTCTGCCTTTTTCTTCTATCACCCCTCGTATTTCCCTAGTGCTTTTTCCTTTCTACCCTCTTCCTCTGCCCCCGTGAAGCACCTTTCCCACCATCCTGCGTCCCAGCTTACTGCTCCCACTGCCCCATTCCCTTCTTAATGGTGGCCTGTGCCCAGCGCCAGGAACCCTGGTGGCTTTAGGTTGAGGTCCGCCTGCCCGACCCCCCCAGCACCTTGATTCCCTCACGGGTGAGTAGCCGCTCTTTATAAGCACTGATTGATTGATTGATTGTCGTCAACATTTCACTGAAGGGCACAGATAACTTGTTGGAGGTCACCATGTTATCGAATCACAATTTAGAACCTCAATAAGCACCTAATCGGTATTTGGAAGGGACGCGTTTAGGGAGTTCCTTCCAAATACCAAACCTGAATAGATTGTATTACTCTTTTGAGAATGAATTCCAGTCACAAAACATTAATATTTTACCTTCACCTCGAAGGAAGTGGTAATCCATTTACAAATAGGAAGGGATCCTTGTGGGACACCTTCCTCTAATGCTCTCTTTTGTGGTAGTGTGGTCGAGCAGTTAGGCTCATCAGAGGGAAGTGCAAAGCATTTGTGTGGCACACAGAAATGAGGCACACACTCAATGACTAACTCCAAGCCAATTTTTTTGTACAGCAAAAATATATTTTAGTTTTTTACTAAAACAAAAAGATCTTTGTTGCAGGTAAGTACAGTTGTAAGTAAGTATCAATCATATGTATCAAATTTACTTTGTTTGGGTTTTGCAGATAAAGCAGTTTACAACTGACACTTTTCAATTTCAAAAGCTTACAGTGCAGTTTTCCATAGGGGGGATGGGGGGGCGGACTGCATTAAGAACTTGCAGTTTCAGAACACAGGCCTGGGGAGAGCACAGGTCAGCACCAAACACACACCCTCAGCGGCATAGGGGGCAGCCGGGTGCAGGGTACAAACTCAGCATTGGGCGCTCAATGCTTTTCAATGAGTAAATCCCGGGAGTCACAAAGATGCTGCAGGCTGGGTCCAGGAGGGGTCGGTTCCGGAAAACCAAAGGCTGGACAGGAAGGAGAGGTGCCCGCTTTGGGAATCGGCAATCTTCATTGGATCCTGTCTCAGTCAGGGGACTCTTTAGATTCAGGCTGCAAGCATTGTTGTGCTGGCCAGGAGGAATCAACCTAGTGTGAACTCGAGGTTGGAATCACCTGGGGACCTTCTCGGGACTGGTGGGCCACCTGGACTCAGGCCGTGGGCGTCGGGTGCAGACTGGACACGGCTCATGTGTCTGGGGTGGTTCTGGAGTCCTTTTGGAAGGTTTCGTCTGGACAGGGCTGTTGACCTCTGGAGAGCCTGGTCCTCTGCTCGGCAGGGAGTCCTCCGGGGGGTTCGCAGAGGTTGCTGGTCCGAGAGGATGCATTGCCTTTTGGGAGCAGGAGTCTTGAAGCTGCAGACAGGCCGGTAGGGCCGGAGCCAAGTCAGTTGTTGTCTAGAGTCTTCAGTGCTGGGATCAGCTTAGCAGTCCTTCTTTCATCTTCTTGAGATCGCCAGGAATCTGGTGAGCAAGGTTCAGGGATGCCCCTAAATACTAGATTTAGGGGCGTTACAGGGATCAGAGGGCAGTAGCAAATGGCTACTATCCCTGAGGGTGGCCACACCCTTCCTGTGCCCACTCCCTTTGGGGAGTGGCACATTCCTATCTCTATTAGTCCCTCTCCCCAACACAAGATGGAGAATTCTGCAAGGGGGGGGGTCACTTCAGCTCTGGGTCCCAAAGTGCTGCAGCATGAATTGTGCCACCCTAACGGACCCCTCACCAAACACAGGCACTCTGCCATTGCAGATTGTGTGTGCTGATGGGAAGAAAAAGATAGTCGATATGACATCCCTTCCATGGTGCCATACCCACAAACCACTTCCTGTGGCATAGTAAAGTCACTCCTCCAGCAGGCCTTACAGCCCTAAGGCAGGGTGCACTGTACCACAGGTGAGGGCATAGCTGCATGAGCAATAAGCCCCTACAGAGCCCTTGGTACCACTGGTGCCTTTTACAAGGGACTTAGTTGTGTGCCAGGGGTGTGCCAATTGTGGGAACAATGGTACAGACTAGGGAAAGAACTCTAGTGCTGGGGCCTGGTTATAAGGATCCCAGCACACACTCAGTCAAGTTAGCATCGGATATCAGGTAAAAAGTGTGTGTGTGTGTGTGTGTGTGGGTGGGAGGGGTACTACAAACAAGGGGCCAGTTTCCCACACATCCCATTTTCCTTAAAGGAAAACGAGGTGCATCTCTAAAATAAAATGATTTATTTAAAAGCAATCACAGGCAAGGTAGCCTCTTGACCCCAACAGGTCTCAATCCCTGTGATAGCTATGATTTCTAGTGGGTCACAAACTATGACCTACCTCATTAATATTCACGAGGTACATTGAATTGCAGGCTACTAGGAATTGCTATTTAAGTGTTTTAAATGTTCTTACATTGGAAATTGCCATTTTCTAGTTATGATTCGGTAAGACAGTTTTCAGGGGCACCAATCAATAAATGGCAACAGTTCAAAGGGTTGCAGGGACACCAGACATTCAATAGATTCAGTTCTCAACAGTATGTATGCATTGAACATTCAGTTGACAATGAGGGTTATAGGGGCACCAAATATAGCTTTTTAAAGTTTTCATGTATTAAGGCCAATTATCTTTTCAAAAAATAAACTCAAAAAATAAAAAGATTTAAAAAAACACATCAATGAACACATTTCTCCTGTATGCCAAAGTACAAAAGTTCATACAAAAATTCCATCTGTCACTCTAAACAGCACACTCATCTTTTCTTTTTTCTCACCCACTTTAAGAGCTCATGTAGGCGACCTCTTAAGACCACTACATTAAACAAGAAAATTATTTTCATAAGGGAATTAATATCATCATTGCCGAAAAAACAGTATTAATCAATGACTCCCACGAAAATACTACAAGTACCAGGATGCCTCCATATGTTTAAAAGGCAGGTTAATTGCAACAACGTGTAACTACCAATCAGAATCACCTGAGGAAGGCGTAAGTTGAAACGCAAAGTGGGACCTGATTGCATGCTTTAAAAGTAACCTGCCACAAGAAGTTTTCTTCATCAAATAAATATGGCTATATAGGACCTCTGGGAGTGTAGCGCATTTTTGGGAAAGTGTTTTTTGGGTGGTTGGTCTTCATCCAGCGCGGGCACCAGCAGATAGAGTGCTCCGTTCACAAAGACCAGCTTTGTTTGGATTATTAATTGAACAAGAGCACCCGGTATTTCTGTGAAGACAGCAGAATTGGGAGATGGCCAGGGGATACTTATCTCTGGCGTTTGGTACGATATCCATGGAAGACGAGGTAAAGGAACTGACTTCCTACGCGCCTGTGCCACTCTGTTTTCATATGCCTTCATTCATACAGATGCGACTCAGGATTCGAGTCCAGAGGTTTTGCTGACATATTTTGCAGTCATTGTGAGGAGCAGCACAGGAATGGCAACGTGGTGAGTTTGTTATCGTGTGACAGTGGGAACATTATTCTTTTGAAATAAACACGCAGCAATGATTTCTGGAGAAAAGCACATTCAGCGCAGGATTCACAATTAACATCATTGCCGAAAAAACAGTATTAATCAATGACTCCCACGAAAATACTACAAGTACCAGGTTGCCTCTATATGTTTAAAAGGCAGGTTAATTGCAACAACGTGTAACTATCAATCAGAATCACCTGAGGAAGGCGTAAGTTGAAACGCGTAGTGGGACCTGATTGCATGCTTTAAAAGTAACCTGCCACAAGAAGTTTACTTCATCAAATAAATATGGCTATACAGGACCTCTGGGAGTGCAGCACATTTTTGAGAAAGGGAATTAATAAATATACAGTTGTAAATTTACAAAATATACCATAATCAGCAATATAAACTTTAACCTACATCTACATTAGTCCTGGCCCCTTGATATACCTTCATAAAAAAATGTTGTCCAGAGAATTTCATTTTTGATGTGTGTTTTTAGATCATTAGAGAAGTAATTTAGCTTAGGTAGACATTGCTAATCCGGGCTGATTTTTTCTGGATGACATTTTTAAAAATATAGGATCTGTTGCAGTGATGATCTCATATTTCAGGAACCATAAGGCCTATATACTTAATTTTGGTGTCAAAACATAGGTTTTGGGTATCAAATAGTCTTAAAGAGACAAAAAATAACTCCTCAGAGGAACACTTCTGCCATTTTCCAAAATGGTGGCTCTATAATGATGTGTTTTAGCCATCATATTGGTAATTTACTTTAATATTATTTTTGCTTCATGTTTTCCGTTAATTAAAATCACAAATATGAGCAAAGCAGGTGGCAGCAGAAGACCTTTACCTCCTGACAGAGTGTTGCAAAATAAAAAATCTGAGGACTCCTTCAACAAGGAAAAACGTGTCATATGCCAAACTAATCCGAATGAAAAACCAACATCAACTGTGGCTGGACAGAAGAGAGTTCAAGATGCTGCAGAAATACGGCAAGACAAAGTTCACAAAAGATTGAAACTGATGGGTGAAGAGGATCAAATATTTTATAATTGTACAACAAGTGCTACTAATCGTATACAATGGAAAAAAGCCTGGGGGGTCGTTGGGGGAAACTGGGAAAAAACTGCAGAAACCAGTAAATCACAGCAAGAATCAGAGTCTTCTGAGAAAGCAATGACAACCAATCCCAATGCCCATCAACTTAGAAAACCGATGGCAAACCCTCATCCACCTCCAACAACTGATCAGAAAGTAGAGGATCTTCAATGTGTTATCTGTGGTTTAGCCAGAACAAGTGCCAAAGGGACTGACGAAATAACAAAGTTCAGAGTATGTGAGTCTCAAAGGGCAAACATGTTTTTATCTGCAGCTAGTTTCTTCCAAAATGAAGTTTTTAGCCGAGTAGCTGATCTGAACAGTGAGGTGAATGTATTTGCCGCAGATTTGTATGCCCACCCCGAACTGCATGCCTGCATATACTTGAAAATATGAATGTACAATGAGCTCCCAACAGGAAAGTAACCGCCAGCTTTCATTAAGTGTGCACTCCTTGAAAAAGCAAATTAAGTTTTAAAACCACTCGAGGGCTGGGTTCACAATCAAGGAAATCAGAGTAATAATGGTCAGCATTGATGAAACTGTAGTGATCCATAATAAAATTAAGATTTTGCTGGTGAGAATGTACAATGACAGAATTCGTTTAAGTCAGTCTAACAAAACAAATGAGACACTTATGGTGCTCTCAGCTAATTTGACTCCTGACGTTCTTGCTGCCAAAATAAAATCACAGGATGCAGTAAATCAGCAGGAGCCATTTTAAGAAATGTCCTGAAAAATTTAGATTTGGACTTTAACACATTTTGTGATGCTCCAGGTCTCATGGGAGTCAACATAAAAGCCTGATGTTGTCTTAACATTTTTTACATCATTGTTTGATATCAGCAAAGCAAAACTGTTACAAACTCAAGTTTGGAACAGAAGCCGACAATAATGATGATGGCTTTGCAGATATAAGCGAAGAAGTGAAAGACAATCCCATGAACCAACAGGCTTCTGCTGTGAAAATGTACTGTCTTTTCCAAATCATGTTTTATGAATTACATCATGACAAAAAGAAAAGTCTGCTACAAATGATGACTGCCCACATAATCTATGACAAGCGCAAAAGTAGAGAGCTAATCACTTCAATTAATAGGATTGGTGTTTAAACAAATTATAATTACATAGTATGGAGCAGGAACATGTTAGCAGCACATTCTGTAAAATACTGTGAATACGACAGCACTCCACTTCCAAGTCACTTTATCAGGAAAGGATTGACAATTGATGCTCTAGATAATTTAGATTTTGAAGACAACTATTCTTTGTCTGGAACATTCCCGTACGCATGATACTGCCAAGGTGCTTTTTCGAGACTGTACCAATGAAGTAGCAGCTGGAAAACAAGCTATGTCAGCTTTTGGTATAAGCAAATGAAGCTTATGATCCAACTGCCTTGCCAGCATGTGCAAAATCACTACAAGCCATCAACACGTCCCAGTCTACAGGAAAGTTTCAAAGTGGCTGAGGACATGGATCTTCTTCTACCTTATGCTGCTGTCCGCAAAGCTAATTTAGCAGAATTTATAATTTTCTTATATGGACTGAAGGACGAAGAAAAGTCAGTTCCTCCGTAGGCTGGAATTCATCCTCTGATCTCCCAGGATACCGTCCCACTGAAGAAGGATGGGTTTTTACAAGTAATACCATGTCCAGTCACAAACTACGCATCAGTATACAAAGCTCTAAAAAAACTTCCAAAATGTGCAAGCTCAGCTTGAAGACCAGCCTATCCTGCCAATTTTCTGTTATTAAGGTGTTCTCCGTATTGTAACTGACATTTTTATGAGCAATCCAGTCGAATTTAACGATCTTTATCCAATGATGGGCATTTTCCACGTCACAAATGTTGCGTTGCGATGTGCAGGAAGTTATCTCAGTGGATGTGGCATAGACGATGCACTTACTGAGGCTGAAATCTTTGGAAGAAAAACTGTACATTCAGTATTGAGCGGAAATAATTATGTTTGTTCATTACAAGGTATGCACATCATATCTGAGGCTATAGAAATGCTTTCTGGAACAAAAATGACAAATTAGGCTTTGCATATCTTATCTCAGAAGTAAACAAGGCACGGGATGCACTTCTTTGAAAAGACATTATGCAAAGCCAGGCAATGTTTAATACACTCAGTTCAAAATTAGAAAAACAAGTTTGTAGAGTTTGTCAAAGAAGGTGAAGAAAAACTTTGCAAGTACTGGGAAAATGTTTTACGCTCAATAGCTCTAGTGAAAAACTTGGTACATGATGATCAGGAAGGTGTTTGGGAGCTAGCTGCATGTGAAAACTGTGGAGTTACTGATTACTGTGTTTTGTGAATTTGATTGCATATACTACCTGAGATATGGGTCCTGGTATTTGGAAAGAGTGAAGAAGCTAAGGTGGAAAAAACATACCTCTATAGAAAATTCATGCAAAGATAGCTAGTTTACCATGAAGTCCTTTCTATTTGCAACACTTTTAGAGACATGAAAAATTCAATCTTAATGGACTATTGTGCAGCTGTTCCTCACCACGAACTTGTGGGAAAAGAGGGGAACATTTTAATAAGCATGCGGACACCCTTCTTCATTTCATGCAGCAGCAAGGAAACACCTTTGAAATGACTAACCCTGTGCAACTACACAACTTTGTGACCAAACAATATGTGGATAACAATCTAAAGACACGTCTACTAAATGTCCTGGAACATGGATCTGAACTATGCACAGAACTGAAGCAGGAGGTTTGTACTGAAAGTAAAAAAAGCTGTTGAACATATTCACTAAAGCTAAACTTTCACCCTTTAATTGCCATACTAAGGGTTTCATCACTACAACACAGGTTACAAAAAAAACAACTTTCGCAAGCACACAGAGAGATGGATGTAGCAAAAGAAAGGAGTGAATTTATCAAGGACATTCTATTGCATGATCTTCTTCCAACAAATGATGGAGATGCGCCAACTAAATCAGTGAAGCACAAACTCGTACAAGAGCTTAAAAAAAAAAAAAAAACTTTCACCTGAAGAATGTCAATTTGAAAGAAAGAATGTCATTGAAAACGGCTGTTGTTGTAGACTATATGTCACAATTGCGAATGGTCAAGATTTCATCCAGGCACAAATTAGGAGAGGTAGTTCAGTCTGTTCTACAGATATCAAAGTCAGTGTTGCAAGAACTGCACATTGTCCTTGACAGTTATCTTGAACTATTAATCAAAGAATGTGAGCGAATCAGATGAATGTCTACAGGGGGGCCTACATCAAAAATTTGATAACTATACCTGTGTAACTTGATAAATTCTGGTCATAAACATCAAACAAGATGAACTTGGAGATGTTAACTCACCAAAACATTGCTGATGCTTCAATGAACACTGAATTTCCAATTATTGCAAGTGGAATGACTATCAATAAGGAGTTGATGACCGAAGGGATATATCTGTGGTTCTAAAAATTCTGGACCCATGTAATTTACTTTGCCACAGCAGTACGATTTTAGTATCAAAAGACCAATAATAACTAGTACACTAAGCATGAGCATTTTCGCTCAATTCCAGCAGCGTTTTCACCTCGAAATCGCCATTTTCTTCCTGCACTCGTGGCTCCCATTTTATACACGGCAGCCATTTTTAAAAGTTGCCCTCACATAGGCTTATAATACAGTCAGATTTGATTCCAAGGACACGTACACCTTGATTGACTTTTCTCTGACCTGGGCAAGCTGGAACCATTGCCTCAGGCCAAACCTGTTTGGTCAGTCCCTCTCCCAGTGGCCGAATCAGATAACATCAAGGCACACCATGCCATAAAACCCTTATTATCGCTCACACACCCTGCCTAATCTTGCTCACACCTGCACCTGCTCTTTTCTTCTTCTTACTTTACGAGGGGGAGGTGCCCGTTTTTATTGGGGGTCCACACTTATCTGATGTAAAATACTAGGCCTTGCCGGGTAATTTATTATGGGTTGGATGACATGAAATATGAGGTTTCATCACGACACTGTTTTTTCCTTTGTAGTGAAAACATGTGAATGACCAACCAAAATGTCAAGAATGTTTGCCTGAAGCTTAAAAAACTGTATATAAGGAAACCTGACTTTGCATTTAAACACAGTCTCCTGAGAACATACAAACCGTGCTGTTGTACTTCTAGGACGCTTGTTACTTGGTTGCAGCCAATAAATTTGATCTTTGACTTCACCTAGAAGACTCTGAGTTTCTGTGGTCTGAATCAGGAAAGTACCCGAGGTCTTTGGGTGTACCCTGGCACCACTGGGTTACCGGATCAGTACCGGTTCTGAAAAACCCAGTACCTCATATCCAAAAGGTACGGGCCATAATGTTCAAGAACTTGACAGCGAATTAGAGGAAGCTGACCTTCGTGTTGAGCCACATGTTGAATGGGCTGTTCGAAATGGTTCATTGAGTCACTGTACTCAAATGACAGATATTATTGTGCTACTTAGATTTGTTGCAATATTCATAAGTCAAGGATTGTCAGAGTTGTGGATACATTATGGAACAGGCGAGAAAAGACACTTATTCCCGCTTCATATTCTGTACAAGAAACTTGACTCAGATGCCCAGTGTTTTTATTAAGGCACATTTTCTAACGGGTGATGACACTACGAGCAAAATTGGAGCAAAGCTTGGAGCTTTAACTGCTGAATCTGTGAAGTTTCTAAAAGACAGAAGAAGAATGTGACTTTAAAGACGTAGAAAAATTCCTTGTGCATGTGTGGAAAACAAGTTCTGACACACATTTGACAATCGTTGGTACAGTGAGTTCAAGAGATCAGTCCCGCTAAATGAGCGCTCACAACATCATATTCTGTGCATGGACACATTAAAAAAGCGTTACACTTGATCAGAAGATGTGTAAATGTTTTGGATTACGCATTCCTAGAGAAAAATCTATGTGAATTTAATTGGGAAGATACTAATAGAGTGCTAAAACCTGTGAAATTTCTAAAGCCTTTACCCACAGAACTTACACATACATGTACTTGCATTAACTGTGCTACAAAAAGATGTCCCTGTCGATAGGCACTTCTCAAATGTTCAACATTCTGCAAATGTACCATTAGCGATTGCCGAAACAAGTAAAGTGAACTATGAAAATATGTCTAGAACAGGAGTGATAAAATTTTTTTCATATTCAGATCATAAACATTGTTTGGTGTACACATAAAAAGATGAAAAACCTTTATTATCTGTTTCATTTCGATATATGTCTCTTCTTCCTCCATTATAGCCGCCATTTTGGAAAATTGCGGAAGGGTTGCTCTGAGGAGTTATTTTCTGTCTCTATAAGACTCATTGACCGCCAAAACCTATGTTTTGACACCACAATCAACTATATAGGTCTCATGGTTCCCAAAATATTACATCAAAGGAACACATCTGTCATTTTTTTAAAAAAGTTGTCTAGATTTGGCCCGAAACAGCAATGTCTACACAAACTAAAGTACTTCTCTAATGATCCAAAAACACAAATCAAAAATGAAAATATCTGGACATCAATTTTTTTGCGGAGGTATATCAGAGGGTCGGATTACATTGCCAAGACATTCAATAAGTAATCTTTTCTTATACTCATAGATTTGTGACTGAGCAAATAATACAAGGTCTCCTATGCAAAAGCAGGAAATCACAGTTGTTCAGTAAAGCAGACTGATAGCTCCTCGGTCATGTCAATGCAGTGTAAATAGGTGGTCTGACAAAACCATAACAGAAATACATTTACTACAAAGCAAGCACTTTATCTCATAAATTCTGCATCTTTGAGATACAATCTGGTAACCCAGTCACTGGTGCACAGCAATACTGTTGCAAGTTAGGAATTCTTACTAGAGATTTAACAAGGAATTTGGCCATGACATTAACTTTGGCCTGTAACATTTACTAAAATAAGAAATGTGAATGATCTGATTAGACTGCACATCACATTTTAAAATAAATGCTTGAAAACTCTGTTCTTTGTTAATTTTTGTTTCTCACTTGAAGGTCCATATGTGAAATTAAGTATACTGTAAACAAGGGAGTCACAGTGCCCAAGGGATTTTAAGGAATAACGGATATGTGCTGTCAAAGAAATTTTGACAGAAATCTATGTTCACTTGTTTCATTTAATTGCGGGCATTACCCTAGCATCTTAAAAATTAAAATAATTTTCAGTTCTCTCTTTCAACAGCACATTTTAAAAAAGTACACTGCAACATTTTATTGTTTGCAGACAATACCATTCTGAGGCCCCACTCAATATTCTAGACATCTCAATTTGTTTATGTTTAAAGAATGAACTGAGATGAAAAAAAGCAAAAAACACAGTGATATATTCTGTAAAAGGCCATTATTTAGAGTCTGGTGGACAGGTAGTCTGTCACAAACATGCAGGATATCCCTGCAATGCTATTTGTATTTAACCACTTATTCCCTCTTAACCACCGACTCCATTTTGTGCTTAGCTTAGCTTCAAATGCCATCACATCAGTGGCACAGATATTTTTCCTTTCACAGCTTGTTCTCTACATTGAACGTGTTTTCGCTTTTCTCACCAGAGGAGGGAAAATAACATGGGATGATGTGAGTGTACAAGGATGAGACTATTTACAGCAGAGAAGGGTACAGCTCTGACTTGGAAATGCACATTGGGATCTGGCCAATACTTTTGTGTTTTTTCAACACTGACCAAGTACAGCGAGCGCTCGAATTTCACAACTTACTCAAAGGGAGGGGGGAGGTTACCAGAACCTTCCTCTTGAGTTTAAGGTATATAAGATGGGGAAACATGGCACTGAGGCAGAAGGAACTCATTTCTGCGGGTGGACACATTGCTCAGAAAGTCAGAGTTCCATTGGGGAAAATTTCCCCTGTCTCAGCTGTCCAGGGTTCCACAGATTGAAACTGGCAAGGATGATGCTGTAGTTGATCCCCATGGTGATGCATTTTTAATTCTTCATTATCTAGCTTTGCTGTTTGCATGTATGTATGTGTGTATATATATATATATATATATATATATATATATATATATATATATATATATATATATATATACACACACACACACATACATATATAAATATATGTATATATCTATATGGAAAATGTCACTTACCCAGTGTACATGTGCTCGTGGCATGTAGTGCTGCAGATGCACATGCTGTGCGTAACCTGCCATCTAGTGTTGGTCTCGGAGAGCTACAAGTTGTTTTTCTTCAAAGAAGTCTTTTTTTGTGTCACAGGATCGAATGACTCCTCCTCTCAGTGAGTGCGCGCATGGGCATCGACTTCTTTGTTAGATTGTTTTCCCGCAGAACAGTAAAGGAAGGAGTGATAGAGTGAAAGAATGTAAATGTACAACTACATATAATAGGTAAATAAGATGTCCATGCAAATATAAATATATATAGACATGTTATAATGAGTACTGCAAGGACTACAGGCTCCCAGGGTCCATGTGAATCTGCAGCACTACATACCACGAACAGATGTACACTGGTTAAGTGACATTTTCCATTCAGTGGCATGTGTAGCTGCAGATACAAATGCTGTGCATAGACTAAAAAGCAGTTCTATTCCCAATAAAGCGGTGGATAGCCTGTAGGGGTTGAAGTGGTCTGAAATAGTTTTTTTAGCACTGCTTGTCCAACACTGGCTTGTTGTTTTGATAAAACATCCACACAGTAATGCTTTGTGAATGTATGTGGTGTGGCCCATGTGGCAGCCTTGCATATGTCTGCCATTGGTATGTTCCCTGACAATGCCATAGAGGCATCTGTTTCCCAGTGGAACGTGCTTTAGGAGTTATCAAAAGTTGCCTTTTTGCTTTATTGTAACATGCTTGAATACATCTCACAATCCATCTAGCTCATCTTTGTTTTGAAATGGGATTACCTTTAGGTGGTTGTTGGAAAGCAAAAAAAAGCTGTTTAGTTTTCCTAAAACCTTTTGTTCTGTCAACGTAGTACATTAGAGCTCTTTTAAGGTCACAAGTGTGTAGAGCTCTTTCAGCAGTTGAGTCTGGCTGTGGAAAGAAGACTGGCAATTCGACTGACTGATTAATGTGAAAAGGTGAAACTACTTTTGGTAAAAATGTTGGGTTTGTTCTAAGTACAACTTTATGTTTGTGTACTTGGAAAAACAGTTCCTCTAGAGTAAATGCCTGAATTTCATTCACTCTTCTTAATGAAGTAATTGCTACTAAGAAAGCAACTTTCCATGTGAGAAATTGAATTTCACATGAGCGCATGGGCTCGAATGGTGGTCCCAATAGCCTTGTGAGTACAACATTAAGATTCCATGCAGGAACTGGTGGAGTTCTGGGTGGAATAATACGTTTAAGTCCTTTCATAAAAGTTTTTATGACACGAACTCTAAAGAGAAGTATGTTGTATGGTTTGTAGGTATGCTGATATAGCTGTTAGATTCATTTTAATAGAGGAAAAAGATAAGTTTGCTTTTTGTAAATAAAGCAAGTAGCACAGAATATCTTGTACTGATGCTTTAAGTGGATGTATATTTTTAGGTTGGCAGTAGTAAACAAACCATTTCCACTTGTTTCCATAGCACTGCCTGGTTGTTGGTTTGCATGCTTGTTTTAGAACTTCCATACATTCTAATGGAAGGTGTAAATATCCACACTCTGACTTCAGGAGCCAAATCACTAAGTTGAGTACACTGGGATTGGGATGCCTGATTTGACCTTTGTTCTGTGTTAACAGATCTGGTCTGTTTTGAAGTTTGTGATGGGACACTACTGACAGATCCGGGAGTGTTGTGTACCAGTGTTGGCGTGCCCATGTGGGAGCTATGCGTATCATGGTGAGAGAGGTGTGACGCATTTTGATGACCAGAAATTTATTTAACAGGAGAGGGGGGAAAACCATAAGCAAATATCTCTGACCAGTAGATCCACAGAGCGTTGACCTAAGACAGAGGGAGTGGGTGTCTGGATGCAAAGTTTTGGCATTTTGCGTTTTCGCTTGCTGCAAAAAGGTCTATGTTTGGTGTTCCCCACATTTGAAAGTAATGTTGAAGTACCGGTAGGTAAATCTCCCACTAGTGTATTTGTTGCTGCGTCCTGCTTAGTAGGTCTGCTAACTGATTGTGTATCCCCAGGAGGTATTCCGCTAGTAAGTAAATCTGACTGTGAATAGACCATTTCTAGATTGTTTGGGCTAGAACGGAAAATTGGGATGAATGTGTCCCCCCCCTTGTTTTTTCAGATAATACATTGTTGTTATGTTGTCTGTTCTTATTAACCCCTTCGCTGCCAGGCCTTTTCCCCCTCCTGTGCCGAGCCTTTTTTTGGCTATTTGGAGCAGTTCGCGCTTAGGCCCTCATAACTTTTTGTTCACATAAGCTACCCACGCCAAATTTGCGTCCTTTTTTTCCCAACATCCTAGGGATTCTAGAGGTACCCAGACTTTGTGGGTTCCCCAGAAGGAGGCCAAGAAATTAGCCAAAAAACAGTGAAGATTTTGTTTTTTTTTAAAAAATTTGAAAAATGGGCTGCAGAAGAAGGCTTGTGGTTTTTTCCCTGAAAAGGGCATCAACAAAGGGTTTGCGGTGATAAAATCACCAGCTTCCCAGCTTTCAGGAACAGGCAGACTTGAATCAGAAAACCCAATTTTTCAACACAATTTTGGCATTTTACTGGGACATACCCCATTTTTACGATTTTTTGTGCTTTCAGCCTCCTTCCAGTCAGTGACAGAAATGGGCATGAAACCAATGCTGGATCCCAGAAACCGCAACATTTCTGAAAAGTAGACAAAATTCTGAATTCAGCAAGGGGTAATTTGTGTAGATCCTACAAGGGTTTCCTACAGAAAATCACAACTGAAAAAGAAAAATATTGAAATTGAGGTGAAAAAAACATCCATTTTTCTCTAAGTTTTACTCTAATTTTTTCCTGCAATGTCAGATTTTCGAAAGCAATATACCGTTACGTCTGCTGGACTCTTCTGGTTGCGGGGATATATAGGGCTTGTAGGTTCATCAAGAACTCTAGGTACCCAGAGCCAATAAATGACCTGCACCCTGCAGTGTGTTTTCATTCTATGCCGGGTATACAGCAATTCATTTGCTGAAATATAAAGAGTAAAAAATAGCTATCAAGAAAACCTTTGTATTTCCAAAATGGGCACAAGATAAGGTGTTGAGAAGCAGTGGTTATTTGCACATCTCTGAATTCCAGGGTGCCCATACTAGCATGTGAATTACAGGGCATTTCTCAAATAGATGTCTTTTTTACACACTGTCTTACATTTGGAAGGGAAAAATGTAGAGAAAGACAAGGGGCAATAACACTTGTTTTGCTATTCTATGTTCCCCCAAGTCTCCCGATAAAAATGATACCTCACTTGTGTGGGTAGGCCTAGCGCCCGCGACAGGATACGCCCCAAAACACAACGTGGACACATCGCAGAAAACAGACCTGTTTTTAGCAAAGTGCCTACCTGTAGATTTTGGCCTGTAGCTCAGCCGCCACCTAGAGAAACCTACCAAACCTGTGCATTTCTGAAAACTAGAGACCTAGGGGAATCCAAAATGGGGTGACTTGTGTGGCTGGGACCAGGTTCTGTTACCCAGAATCCTTTGCAAACCTCAAAATTTGGCTAAAAAAACACATGTTCCTCACATTTCTGTGGCAGAAAGTTCTGGAATCTGAGAGGAGCCACACATTTCCTTCCACCCAGCGTTCCCCCACGTCTCCCGATAAAAATGATACCTCACTTGTGTGGGTAGGCCTAGCGCCCGCGACAGGAAACGCCCCAAAGTGCAACATGGACACATCACAGAAAACAGACCTGTTTTTAGCAAAGTGCCTACCTGTAGATTTTGGCCTGTAGCTCAGCCGCCACCTAGGGAAACCTACCAAACCTGTGCATTTCTGAAAACTAGAGACCTAGGGGAATCCAAGATGGGGTGACTTGTGTGGCTGGGACCAGGTTCTGTTACCCAGAATCCTTTGCAAACCTCAAAATTTGGCTAAAAAAACACATGTTCCTCACATTTCTGTGGCAGAAAGTTCTGGAATCTGAGAGGAGCCACAAATTTCCTTCCACCCAGCGTTCCCCCACGTCTCCCGATAAAAATGATACCTCACTTGTGTGGGTAGGCCTAGCGCCCACGACAGGAAACGCCCCAAAGCGCAACGTGGACACAACCAAATTTTTGAAGGAAAACAGAGGTGTTTTTTGCAAAGTGCCTACCTGTAGATTTTGGCCTGTAGCTCAGCTGCCACCTAGGGAAACCTACCAAACCTGTGCATTTCTGAAAACTAGAGACCTGGGGGAATCCAAGATGGGGTGACTTGTGTGTCTGGGACCAGGTTCTGTTACCCAGAATCCTTTGCAAACCTCAAAATGTGGCTAAAAAAACACATGTTCCTCACATTTCTGTGGCAGAAAGTTCTGGAATCTGAGAGGAGCCACAAATTTCCTTCCACCCAGCGTTCCCCCACGTCTCCCGATAAAAATGATACCTCACTTGTGTGGGTAGGCCTAGCGCCCGCGACAGGAAACGCCCCAAAGCGCAACGTGGACACATCACAGAAAATAGACCTGTTTTTAGCAAAGTGCCTACCTGTGGATTTTGGCCTGTAGCTCAGCCGCCACCTAGGGAAACCTACCAAACCTGTGCATTTCTGAAAACTAGAGACCTAGGGGAATCCAAAATGGGGTGACTTGTGTGGCTGGGACCAGGTTCTGTTACCCAGAATCCTTTGCAAACCTCAAAATTTGGCTAAAAAAACACATGTTCCTCACATTTCTGTGGCAGAAAGTTCTGGAATCTGAGAGGAGCCACAAATTTCCTTCCACCCAGCGTTCCCCCACGTCTCCCGATAAAAATGATACCTCACTTGTGTGGGTAGGCCTAGCGCCCACGACAGGAAACGCCCCAAAGCGCAACGTAGACACAACCAAATTTTTGAAGGAAAACAGAGGTGTTTTTTGCAAAGTGCCTACCTGTAGATTTTGGCCTGTAGCTCAGCCGCCACCTAGGGAAACCTACCAAACCTGTGCATTTCTGAAAACTAGAGACCTAGGGGAATCTAAGATGGGGTGACTTGTGTGGCTCGGACCAGGTTCTGTTATCCAGAATCCTTTGCAAACCTCAAAATTTGGCTAAAAAAAACACATGTTCCTCACATTTCTGTGGCAGAAAGTTCTAAAATCTGAGAGGAGCCACAAATTTCCTTCCACCCAGCGTTCCCCCATGTCTCCCGATAAAAATGATACCTCACTTGTGTGGGTAGGCCTAGCGCCCGCGACAGGAAACGCCCCAAAGCGCAACGTGGACACATCACAGAAAATAGACCTGTTTTTAGCAAAGTGCCTACCTGTAGATTTTGGCCTCTAGCTCAGCCGCCACCTAGGGAAACCTACCAAACCTGTGCATTTCTGAAAACTAGAGACCTAGGGGAATCCAAGATGGGGTGACTTGTGTGGCTGGGACCAGGTTCTGTTACCCAGAATCCTTTGCAAACCTCAAAATTTGGCTAAAAAAAACACATGTTCCTCACATTTCTGTGGCAGAAAGTTCTGGAATCTGAGAGGAGCCACAAATTTCCTTCCACCCAGTGTTCCCCTGCGTCTCCCGATAAAAATGATACCTCACTTGTGTGGGTAGGCCTAGCGCTCGCGACAGGAAATGGCCCAAAACACAACGTGGACACATCACATTTTTTCATAGAAATCAGTGCCTACGTGTGGATTTTGGCCTCTAGCTCAGCCGGCACCTGGGGAAACCTAGCAAACCAGTGCATTTTTGAAAACTAGAGACCTAGGGGAATCCAAGATGGGGTGATTTGCGGGGCTCTGACCAGGTTCTGTTACGCAGAATCCTTTGCAAACATCAAAATCTGGCCAAAAAACACTTTTTCCTCTCATTTCGGTGACAGAAAGTTCTGGAATCTGAGAGGAGCCACAAATTTCCTTCCACCCAGCGTTCCCCTAAGTCTCTCCATAAAAATGGTACCTCACATGTGTGGGTAGGCCTAGCGCCCACGAAAGGAAATGGCCCAAAACACAACGTGGACACAACATATTTTTTCACAGAAAACAGAGGTGTTTTTTGCAAAGTGCCTACATGTGGATTTTGGCCTCTAGCTCAGCCGGCCCCGGGGGGGGGGGGGGGGGGGGGGAAATGCCCTAAAATAAATTTGACCCCCCCACCCCCCCAAGCCCCCCCTGCCCAGGTGCGACCCTTGCCTACGGGGTCGCTACCCCTGCGTGACATTGGCGCCAAAAAACAAATTCCCAGTGCCTAGTGGTTTCTGCCCCCTTGGGGGCAGATTGACCTAAAATCGACCAATCTGCCCCCAAAGGGAGCAGAAATGCTCTAAATACAGTTTGCCCCCCAGGGAAGCGACCCTTGTCTGATGGGTCGCTCCCCATCTCTAAAAAAACAAACAAACAAAAAACAAAAAAAAACAAAAAAACATTTGCCCTGGCGCCTAGAGGTTTCTGCCCCCCCTGGGGGCAGATCGGCCTAATAATAGGCCGATCTGCCCCCAGGGGGGGGCAGAAATGGCCTAAAATAAATTTGCCCCCCCAAACCCCCCCACCCCCCCACCTCGGAGCGACCCTTGCCTACTGGGTCTCTCCCCCTGCGTGACATTGGCGCCAAAAAACGAATCCCCGGTGCCTAGTGGTTGCAGATTGACCTAAAATCGACCAATCTGCCACCAAGGGGGGCAGAAATGGTCTAAACTCAATTTGCCCCCCAGCGGAGCAACCCTTGCCTGATGGGTCGCTCCCCATCTCTAAAAAAAACCAAACAAACAAAAAAAAAAACACAAAAAAAGAAATTTGCTCTGGCAACAAGAGGTTTCTGCCCCCCCTGGGGGCAGCTCAGCCTAATAATAGGCCGAACTGCCCCCAGGGGGGGCAGAAATGGCCTAAAATAAATTTGCCCCCCCCCCCCCCCGGAGCGACCATTGCCTACGGGGTCGCTCCCCCTGCGTGACATTGGCGCCAAAAAACAAATCCCGGTGCCTAGTGGTTTCTGCCCCCTTGGGGCAGATTGACCTAAAATCGTCCAATCTGCCCCCAAGGGGGGCAGAAATGGTCTAAACACAGTTTGCCCCCCAGGGGAGCGACCCTTGTCTGATGGGTCGCTCCCCATCTCTAAAAAAACAAACAAAAAAAAAAAATTGCCCTGGCGCCTACAGGTTTCTGCCCCCCCCCTGGAGGCAGATCGGCCTAATAATAGGCCGATCTGCCCCCAGGGGGGGCAGAAATGGCCTAAAATAAATTTGCCCCCGAACACCCCCCCCCCGGAGCGACCCTTGCCTACGGGGTCGCTCCCCTTGCGTGACATTGGCGCCAAAAAACAAATCCCCGGTGCCTAGTGGTTTCTGCCCCCTTGGGGCAGATTGACCTAAAATCGACCAATCTGCCCCCAAGGGGGGCAGAAATGGTCTAAATACAATTTGCCCCCCAGGGGAGCGACCCTTGCCTGATCGGTCGCTGCCCATCTCTAAAAAAAAAAAAAACCAAACCAAAAAAAAAAAAAAACAAAAAAAAATGTTGCCCTGGCGCCTAGAGGTTTCTGCCCCCCCTGGGGGTAGATCGGCCTAATACCAATAGGGAGATCTGCCCCCAGGGGGGGCAGAGATGGCCTAAAATAATTTGGCCCCCCCCACCCCCCCGGGGAGCGACCCTTGACTACAAGGTCGCTCCCCTTGTGTGACGGCGCAAAAAAAAGATCCCTGGTGCCTAGTGGTTTCTGCCCCCCTTGGGGGCAGATCAGCCGAATCAAAATAGGCTGATCTACCCCCCCCAGGGGGGCAGAAATGGTCTAAAATAATCCCCCCCCCCCCCCCCAGGGAGCGACCCTTGCCTAAGGGGGTCGCTCCCCTTGCGTGAAATTCACGCCAAAAAAAAACTCCCTGGTGTCTAATGGTTTCTGCCCCCCTTGGGGGCAGATTGGCCTCATCAAAATAGGCCAATCTGCCCCCAAAGGGGGCAGAAATGGCCTAAATATAATTTGCCCCCTAGGGGAGCGACCCTTGCCTAAGGGGTCGCTCCCCACCTAAAAAAAAAAAGAAAACATAACAAAAAGAAAAAAAAAAAAAAAAGATCCCTGGTGCCTAGAGGTTTCTGCCCCCCCTGGGGGCAGATCGGCCTAATAATAGGCCGATCTGTCCCCAGGGGGGGCAGAAAAGGCCTTCCCAAAAAAATGCCCCCCCTGGGAGCGACCCTTGCCAAAGGGGTCGCTCCTGTTGCGTGAAATTCGCGCGCAAAAACAAACTCCCTGGTGTCTGATGGTTTCTGCCCCCTCTTGGGGGCAGATTGGCCTCATCAAAATAGGCCAATCTGCCCCCAAGGGGGGCAGAAATGGCCTAAATATATATTGCCCCGTAGGGGAGCGACCCTTGCCTAAGGGATCGCTCCTCACCTAAAAAAAAAGAAATCACAAAAAAAAAAAAAAAAAAAAAAAAAGGTCCCTGGTGCCTAGATGTTTCTGCCCCCCCCGGGGGCAGATCGGCCTAATAATAGGCCAATCTGCCCCCAGGGGGGGCAGAAAAGGCCTTCCTAAAAAAATGCCCCCCCGGGAGCGACCCTTGCCCAAGGGGTCGCTCCCTTTTGCCAATTTCACTGAAAAAAAAAAAAATCCCTGGTGTCTAGTGGGGTTTCAAAAGCCGAATTGCAAGCAATCCGGCTTTTGAAACCTGTGAGAGACTTCAAAGGGAAGGAAATACATTTCCTTCCCTTTGAAGCCTCTCGGGGCCTCCCCCATGGGATTGAAAAAGAAATGCAAAAGCATTTCTTTTTCAATCGCGCTGGAAGCTCTGCTTCCAGCGCGATGGGGGAGACCCTGTGACTAATCAGCGCGCGCTGACGTCACGGGGGGGGTGGGAGGGGAAGGGCTTCCCCTTCCATCCCTGACTTGGGGGGGAACCCCACAGAGGGAGCGAGAGCGCTCCCTCTGGGCTCTGTGCACAGGACGTAATGGTTACGTCCTGGGCACAGCAGCACTGTGCCTCAGGACGTAACCATTACGTCCTGGGCACAGAAGGGGTTAAGACTGTCTTGTGTGTGAATTGAGGTTAAAATGTTTTTAGGGCCAATAACACAGCTAACAGTTCTAAATGATTTATGTGATAAGTTAACTGCATTCAGTTCCATTCCCCTTGTATGGTTAGGTTGTTGAGATGAGCTCCTCAACCTGTCATTGAAACATCTGTTGTGATTGTGGTCTGTGGCACTGGGTCCTGAAATGACCGCCCTTTTATTAAGTTGTTGTGATTCCACCATTGCAGAGATTTGTAAATTTGATGGTCTAACACTAGATCCTGTAACTGACCCTGTGCCTGAGTCCATTGTTGTAAGAGACACTGTTACTGTGGTCTTGAGTTTAGTCTTGCATGAGGTACTATTGCTATGCATGATGCCATCATTCCCAATAGTTTCATGATAAACCTTACTGTGTAATTTTGATTGACCTGTATTTGTGATGAGGTATTGAAAAGCCTGTATCCTCTGTGGCTTTGGGTAGGCTAATGCTTTTTGAGTATTGAGAATTGCGCCTAGGTAAGGTTGAACCTGTGCTGGTTGAAGATGAGATTTTTGGTAATTGATTGTAAACTCTAATGTGTGTAGGGTATCTATTGTGCATTGAGTGTGTTGTTTACACTGTAGAATATTGCTGGATTTTATTAGCCAATCGTCTAGATAAGGGAAGACATGTACGTGCTGTCTTCTGAGGTGAGCTGCTGCTACTACGGCTAGACATTGTGAAAACCCTTGGAGCTGTTGTTGTGCCGAAGAGAAGCACTTTGAATTGGTAGTGTTTGCCTGATATTACGAATCGTAAGTATTTGAGGTGAGCTGGATGTATGGGAATATGAAAGTAGGCGTCCTTGAGGTCTAAATCAGTAAAGCAATTGTGTTTTTATAGTAGTGGAATTACATCCTGTAGAACATGTTCTGATAGGATGTATAGATTTAGAGGTCTGAGATCTAGGATGGGTCTGAGAGTACCATTCTTTTTTTGGTATAAGGAAATATAGTGAATATACTCCTGTTGCTTGTTGTGATATTGGAACCATTTCTATTGCTCCTTTTAGTAATAGAGATTGTACCTCTTGTTTTAGCAGAACAGTGTGTCCTGGAGAGAGCCTGTGAGAACGAGGGGGAATATTTGGTGGAGTAGAAATGAGTTCTAGGCAATAACCATAGCAGATGTTTGAAAGTACCCACTGATCTGTGGTGATGTTTTGCCAGTGAGAGTGGAATTGTTGCAGTCTTCCTCCCACAGGAGACGTGTGGGATTGTGGGATGTTGAAGAAGTCATTGTTTTGTGGGAGTGGTAGCACTTTTTGAGGCATTAAACTTTCCTCTGGCTCTAAAGTTTTGGCCTCTGTAAGAGCCTCTAAGTGACCCTCTTGCATAATATTGTTGCGTTTGTTTGGGATGGGAGGTGGAAGCCTCTGTAGTTTGGGATTTGAAGCCTCCCCTAAACTATTGTTTTCAAAAGGAACCCTGAAAAGGTGTGGTATATAGGGCTCCAATGGCTTTTGCAGTGTCAGAATCCTTTCGGAGTTTCTCAATAGTACTATCTACTTCCGGTCCGAATAGATGCTGTTTATCAAAAGGCATGTTAAGCACTGCCTGCTGTATTTCAGGTTTAAACCCGGAGGACCTTAGCCATGCAGGTCATCGAATTGTCACGCTAGTATTGATACTTCTAGCTGCAGTGTCAGCTGCGTCTAGGGCAGATCTAATCTGGTTATTAGTGATAGCCTGTCCCTCTCCAACAATTTGCTGTGCTCTCTTCTGGTGCTCCTTGGGTAGATACTGCAACAATTCTTGCATTTCATCCCAGTGTGTCCTGTCATACCTTGCTAACAGGGCTTGGGAATTGGCAATACACCATTGGTTAGCTGCTTGTGTAGCTACCCTTTTACCTGCAGCATCAAACTTTCTACTTTCCTTGTCAGGGGGTGGGGTATCCCCCGAAGACTGGCTATTAGCTCTTTCCCTAGCTGCACTGACCACAATGGAATCCAGTGGCTCTTGTTGGGTAACGTAGACAGGGTTTGTTGGTGCAGGCTTATATATTTTTTTAATCAATTCTTGTGGTTAAAACCCTAGCTTTGACCGGTTCATTAAATATATCGTCTGCATGTCTAAGCATACCAGGCAGCATTGGTAAGCACTGGTAGTGTGTATGGGTAGAGGATAATGTATTAAAAATAAAAACCTCTTCCAAGGGTTTTGCATGCATTTGAACCCTATGGTATGCAGCTGCCCTAGATATGACCTGTGTGTATACTGTACTATCCTCTGGAGGTGAAGGTTTGTAGGATAAACATCTGGATCATTGGAAGGTATAGGGTCCAAGTCATACAAGTCCCGAGGGTCCACTGTATCTCTCTGTGAGTAAGTGTGAGAGTGTTATGCTGAAGGTAGTGGTGGTGGGGTAGTAGGTGGTGGCAAAAAGGAAAGCTGTGGTGAATGCGGTGGAGAAAGATGGAGAGGTAGTGCCTTCTCCTTTCTTTTAAAAATTTTTGCTGGTGGCAGAGCAGTGTCAAGAGTCTCTTGAAATGCCAGCTTCCTTTTGGTTTGTGGCGGTAGAGAAACAATAATTTTCCCTGTTTCTTTATGGATATGTATTCTCCTCTGTTTACTGTCCATGACCTCCAAAATCGGTTGGATATCAGAATCCTCTGTTTGGTATTCTGATGTTTTTGTTCCCTTAGAGAATTGTTCACTAGTTGTCTTAGGCATATGCTTTAAACGGATCGAAAGTCCTGTCTTTTCTGTGTAGAAGGATGTTTTTGGCTCTGAAACGGTGGCAAGTTTTTGCAGTCCTGAAGAAATGAGCCGAGGTTTCGGCTCCGAAGCTGGACGCTGTATTTTTGACTCTGAAGAATGTAGGCAGCGGCTCGGAGGTGGGGCTTCTTATGTTTTTGCTCAGCTCCCGCACCGAAACAGGCGTTGACCGTTGATGGGATAACTTGCCCTTTTTCGGCGCCAAACCCGAGGGCCGGTCGCCGACAAGATTCTTTCTGGTGGGACCATGGCTTTCCAGCAGTGATGCACCCAAGACCTTAGTAGATTTTTTGGAAGTGGGCATAGGGGCAGGTGCACTCACATGCTGAGCCGCTGTGATAGGTTGGTGGTCTTCTTCTGATCCTAGTTTGGAGTCGAAATCCTGAATCGAAACAGCCATCTGTGCCTGCTCCTCCTGTAAGGTGTCGGTGGGTACTGTATATTTCTATGCCATTTCGAGTCTTCTTGCTCTCTGGTCGCACAGCGTCTTTTTAACAACCGACAGGCTTCACAATCTTCCTCTCGATGTTCAGGAGAAAAGCAAAGATTACATACCACGTGCTGCTCAGTGTAAGAGAATTTCGCGTGACATCGAGGACAGAATCCAAATGGAATCCGATCCATCAGGCTATGGCGTGGTAGGCCTGAACATTCCCAAGAAGGGCGCAAGCGCCCAAAAGGGCGTTTTCTTAATCCTGATGGTACTATCCGATCGATTGCAGATGTAAACGTGGTCGAAACACTACAGACAGTATAATAAAGCGAATATAAAGTTTCTGAATCGAAAGTCTCGGAGCAAGAGGAAATACGTCCGAACCAGACGGCAGAAAGAAAACAATCTAACAAAAGAGTAGATCCCCATGCGCCCAATCACTGAGAGGAGGAGTCATTCGGTCATGTAATTCGAAAAAAGACTTCTTCGAAGAAAAACAACTTGTAACACTCCGAGCCCAACACTAGATGGCAGCATATGTACAGCATGTGTATATATATATATATATACATACATATGGAAAATGTCACTTACCCAGTGTACATCTGTTCGTGGCATGTTCTGCTGCAGATTCACATGCTATGCATAGGTCCTGCCATCAAAGGCGGTTTCCTAGGTTCCAAATGACATACCAGGGTGCGAATGAATGGTCTTGTGGAGTAGGATTATGTGAGAATTGGGATAGATGTCTTAGCAATGCTGAGCCCAAAAGAGTTTTAATCTTTTTACAGAAAGTGCCAGTAGAAGGGGGATGCAATTTATCTATTTTAGACAGATGTGCTAGATACTGATATCTGCTTCTAGAAAAATGCATGAAAGTTATGTGCAGTTGGAACAAGAAAACCAGCAATTAGAGAGACAGCTAGTTGAAGCTAAAAAATATTATAACCATGCTGTCTTGTCAGAATAAGTTACTGCAAGATAAAGTGCATACTTATAAATCTGTCAAAAAAAGGCAGCTGTCTGCAATGACCAATACAGGTATCGAAATGTAGGGGTAGAGTCAATCAAAAGAAAGTTCCTGTAGCTATTGCTAAAGCAGGGTTAAATTGGGATCCAGAAATCTGGGATGCTAACATCTGGGACCTACCGATTTTTCCGATTTCAGTGATGAGTCAGTAAAAAAAAGGTGGGGACCAGCTTGAACCAGAAGAACAGAAAGTGGTTCATGCACAGCTTATATTTAGACAGAAAATACAGGGAACCCCACAAAACTTTGGGCATGGGGGTTGAGATGCACTCCCCAGATTATGCACAATAGGAAGTCAATGATATCATAAACCGATTCAAGCACAGATCTGGGGAAAAACTTACTTAAATGGATGGTGTTATTATTTGACACAGGAGCCTCTGGAGTAATGTTAGGCATAGGAGACACTCCTAGGTTTTGTACTCTTAGCACTGACCCCATAATACAGGAGCAGTTTAGGGGTTATTGTAAGAAAGTAGCCTGTTTCTAGCCTGGTTACCCCCACTTTTGGCCTGTTTGTTAGTATGTGTCAGGGTGTTTTCACTGTCTCACTGGGATCCTGCTAGCCAGGGCCCAGTGCTCATAGTGAAAACCCCATGTTGTCAGTATGTTTGTTATGTGTCACTGGGACCCTGCTAGCCAGGACCCCAGTGCTCATAAGTTTGTGGCCTATATGTATGTGTTCCCTGTGTGATGCCTAAATGTCTCACTGAGGCTCTGCTAATCAGAACCTCAGTGGTTATGCTCTCTCTGCTTTACAAATTGTCACTAACAGGCTAGTGACCAATTTTACCAATTCACATTGGCATACTGGAACACCCTTATAATTCCCTAGAATGTGGTACTGAGGTACCCAGGGTATTGGGGTTCCAGGAGATCCCTATGTGCTGCAGCATTTCTTTTGCCACCCATAGGGAGCTCTGACAATTCTTACACAGGCCTGCCACTGCAGCCTGAGTGAAATAACGTCCACATTATTTCACAGCCATTTTACACTGCACATAAGTAACTTATAAGTCACCTATATGTCTAACCTTCACCTGGTGAAGGTTGGGTGCAAAGTTACTTAGTGTGTGGGCACCCTGGCACTAACCAAGGTGCCCCCACATCGTTCAGGGCAAACTTCCCAGACTTTGCGAGTGCGGGGACACCATTTCACGCGTGCACTATACATAGGTCACTACCTATATGTAGCTTCACAATGGTAACTCCAAATATGGCCATGTAACATGTCTATGATCATGGAATTGCCCCCTCTATGCCATCCTGGCATAGTTGGCACGATCCCAGTGGTCTGTAGCACAGACCCTGGTACTGCCAAACTGCCCTTCCTGGGGTTTCACTGCAGCTGCTGCTGCTGCCAACCCCTCAGACAGGCATCTGCCCTCCTGGGGTCCAGCCAGGCCTGGCCCAGGATGGCAGAACAAAGGACTTCCTCTGAGAGAGGGTGTTACACCCTCTCCCTTTGGAAAATGGTGTGAAGGCAGGGGAGGAGTAGCCTCCCCCAGCCTCTGGAAATGCTGTGTTGGGCACAGATGTGCCCAATTCTGCATAAGCCAGTCTACACCGGTTCAGGGGACCCCTTAGCCCTGCTCTGGCGTGAAACTGGACAAAGGAAAGGGGAGTGACCACTCCCCTGACCTGCACCTCCCCTGGGAGGTGTCCAGAGCTCTTCCAGTGTGCTCCAGACCTCTGCCATCTTGGAAACAGAGGTGCTGCTGGCACACTGGACTGCTCTGAGTGGCCAGTGCCACCAGGTGACGTCAGAGACTCCTGCTGATAGGCTCCTTCAGGTGTTAGTAGCCTATCCTCTCTCCTAAGTAGCCAAACCCTCTTTTCTGGCTATTTAGGGTCTCTGGGGAAACGTTAGATATCGAATGCAAGAGCTCATCCGAGTTCCTCTGCATCTCTCTCTTCACCTTCTGCCAAGGAATCGACTGCTGACCGCGCTGGAAGCCTGCAAACCTGCAACATAGTAGCAAAGACGACTACTGCAACTCTGTAACGCTGATCCTGCCGCCTTCTCGACTGTTTTCCTGCTTGTGCATGCTGTGGGGGTAGTCTGCCTCCTCTCTGCACCAGAAGCTCCGAAGAAATCTCCCGTGGGTCGACAGAATCTTCCCCCTGCAACCGCAGGCACCAAAAAGCTGCATTACCGGTCCCTTGGGTCTCCTCTCAGCACGACGAGCGAGGTCCCTCGAATCCAGCGACTCTGTCCAAGTGACCCCCACAGTCCAGTGACTCTTCAGTCCAAGTTTGGTGGAGGTAAGTCCTTGCCTCACCTCGCTGGACTGCATTGCTGGGAACTGCGACTTTTGCAGCTACTCCGGCCCCTGTGCACTTCCGGCGGAAATCCTTTGTGCACAGCCAAGCCTGGGTCCACGGCACTCTAACCTGCATTGCACGACTTTCTAAGTTGGTCTCCGGCGACGTGGGACTCCTTTGTGCGACTTCGGGTGAGCACCGTTTCACGCATCCTCGTAGTGCCTGTTTCTGGCACTTCTCCGGGTGTTACCTGCTGCTGAGAGGGCTCCTTGTCTTGCTCCACGTCCCCTCTCTCTCCTGGTCCAATTTGCGACCTCCTGGTCCCTCCAGGGCCACAGCAGCGTCCAAAAACGCTAACCGCACGATTTGCAGCTAGCAAGGCTTGTTGGCGTTCTTTCGGCGGTAAAACACTTCTGCACGACTCTCCACGGCGAGAGGGATCCGTCCACCAAAGGGGAAGTCTCTAGCCCTTTTCGTTCCTGCAGAAACCTCAGCTTCTTCTGTCCAGTAGAAGCTTCTTTGCATCCACAGCTGGCATTTCCTGGGCATATGCCCATCTCCGACTTACTCGTGACTTTTGGACTTGGTCCCCTTGTTCCACAGGTACCCTAGATTGGAAATCCACAGTTGTTGCATTGTTGGTTTCTGTCTTTCCTGCATTATTCCTCTAACACGACTTCTTTGTCCTTAGGGGAACTTTAGTGCACTTTGCACTCACTTTTCAGGGTCTTGGGGAGGGTTATTTTTCTAACTCTCACTATTTTCTAATAGTCCCAGCGACCCTCTACAAGGTCACATAGGTTTGGGGTCCATTCGTGGTTCGCATTCCACTTTTGGAGTATATGGTTTGTGTTGCCCCTATCCCTATGTTTCCCCATTGCATCCTATTGTAACCATACATTGTTTGCACTGTTTTCTAAGACTATACTGCATATTTTTGCTATTGTGTATATATATCTTGTGTATATTTGCTATCCTCTCACTGAGGGTACACTCTAAGATACTTTGGCATATTGTCATAAAAATAAAGTACCTTTATTTTTAGTATAACTGTGTATTGTGTTTTCTTATGATATTGTGCATATGACACTAAGTGGTTCTGTAGTAGCTTCACCCGTCTCCTAGTTCAGCCTAAGCTGCTCTGCTAAGCTACCATTATCTATCAGCCTAAGCTGCTAGACACCCTATACACTAATAAGGGATAACTGGGTCTGGTGCAAGGTGCAAGTACCCCTTGGTACTCACTACAAGCCAGTCCAGCCTCCTACAACACCTAGATAAAGTATCTGTCATTCCAGGGGTGTCACAGGCAAAACAAAAGATATTAGAATTTGCCACTCCCATATCCCTCACTTGGGTAAGATTTTGGCCCCTTTGTACAAAGTCACAAGAAAGAAACACAAGTTTGAATGGGTACAGCAGCAGCAGTGTGCGTTTGACTTGGCAAAGGAGGCAATTCAGCAGGCTTTAGACTTATGATCAGTACAGGAAGGAGACATTGAGTTATATGTAACCGTTCAGGGGCAATATGCAAATTGGAGCATGTGGCAAAAACGGGGGAGAAAGAGGGTGTCCCTGGGTTTCTGGACCAAAAAGCTCCCAGATGCTAGAGATCGATATATTCCCTTTGAGAAAAAGTTACCTGCATGCAACTGGGCTCTAGTGGATAATGAACAACTGACTATAGGTCATAATATGATTCTGAAACCTGAGATTCCAAAAATGCAGTGGGTGATGAGTTCACCCAAAACTCACTGAATAGGAGATGCACAAGAGGTCAGTATAGTTTGGTGGAAGTGGTACATACAGGACAGGGCCCCAATGAGGACCAGCAGGGACAGCAGCCCTGCATGAACAGGTGGCACAGCCCCCTGAACAGGATGATGAGGGTGCAGGAGGTACCAGAGATAAAAGAGTCACTAGTGAGGTGGCGTGAGCCATTTGAATCCTTGTCCCCTGAGGATAGGAAGCAGGTATGGTTTACCGATGGTTCAGCTAAGTATGTGGGGGCCAAAAGACATTGGAAGGAGGTGTCATATAACACAGTCACCAAGAAGTTGCTATCCACTACAGGAGAAGGTAAGAATAGTTAATATGCAGAATTGTATATTGTATATCAGTCACTGAAACAAGAATTGCCTGGGACTGGTCACATTTGTATTGATTCTTGGTCTACCGCCAATGGGTTAGCCACCTGACTTCCCACATGGCATGCACATGACTGGTAAATACATTCTAAGGAGGTATGGGGCAAGGAACTATGACAAGAAATTTGGGCAATGCCAGAGCAAAGTACCGTACTGTGTTTCATGTAGCTGCCCACTGTGCCAACTACTTACTAGAACGATGGTTTAATTCTCTTGCAGACGGCAAAGCCAAAGTCTCAGAGGCAGAAGTAGTGTCAAAGGATTCTGATTTGGTGGGACTGGCTAAGTGGGCGCACCAAAACTGAGGACATCTGGGAGAGAAGGGCACTAAAAGGCAAGCAGAGATTAGAGGGATGCACATTCCCCTAGATCTGTTAAAAAAGAAAAGTGATCATGCAGTGCCATCTTTGTCAACACACACAACAGAGATCTGTCCCGCAAACTGTCAAAGGTCAGTTGGGGGGAGGGAAGCTGCCGGGGCAGATATGGCGGATTGATTACACTGGGCCACTACCAACTAGTCGTAGCTGTCAATACACTTGCACAGTAGTCAACACTTATTCTGGTTACCTGATAGCCACCCCCTGCAAACATGCCACTCAGTTTAATACCTTTAAAACTCTGGACTTGTTAATGTTGTATTACGGAGTCCACTCCAAGTCCAGAGTGACAGCAGGTCAGATTTCAAAGGAATATTGGTGCAAGATTATTGCTCCCAATAGAACACTGAATGGATTTATCATATTCCATACTATCCACAAGCTGCAGGACTGATTGAGAGAATGAACGGCTTGCTGAAAGCCCAATTACAAAAATTAACAAATGGAACTTTAAGAAACTGGAGAGAGCATTTAAATGAATCCCTCCAAATTTTGAATAACAGACTATTGACAAATGAAGAGACCCCTTTAATGCGAATGTTGACCTCAGCGTTACAGATACAACCCCATGTGGCAACCAACAGCATCCTGTATTGGGAAATGAAAAACTAGGAGCCTTAACTCCTTACCGAGCCACACCAGAATCTGCAGGTCTTGATTTACATGCCTTAAAAACCGACCGATAGAAACCATGAGACATGGCACTTTTTTAAATAGGCAATGGATACAGATCTGGGTTAGCACTCAAAGGTGTTCAGGTCATGGGGGGAGTGATCGATGCAGACTAACAAGAAGAATTAAAAACTATTCATCTAAATAGTGGAGACACTGACTTGATTATACAACCTGGAGATAGAATTGAACAAATTGTAATGATCCCAGTGTATGGACGAATAGTGAAAAAGGGGACTGCCCTAGCCCTTCTTACAGTGGGGAAGGATGTTTTGGCTCAACTGACAAAAACCCTGGTGATAAGGTGTTGGTAGAGTCCCCAAATCATCCTCCTTCAACCAGCAGAAATCATAGCAAAGGGCAAAGACAATGTCCTGTTAGTCATGAAACCAGGACACAAGGCATGGGAATATGTACCAGCGGATAAATGTTATTTGCGAGAATGATCATACTTGTCTCTTTTACAGATCATACTATGAGCTGTCCTTTTTGGTAGCTGTTCTATGTGGTCTCCCTTCGGATGTTTGTGTGTGGGGTCAGGAGGGACCGAAAGCCCCCAGCTCTGAAATGAATTACTGACCACGCCGATCCACACCTTTACTGCACCTGACCGATAATGTTTCAACTCATCTGGCACAGGTCGTGCCCAACAGATCAAATTTTTGCCTATCCAACATAAAAAGTACTGTTGATGTTATATCAACCTGCCTGGTCGCCATGCCACTCCTGCCAGTATTTTCATGCAAATCTTTAATGCCACCTACAAACATGGAGCACTTCAAGAAAGTGACGTGTTGTCACACACCTCCTTGTATGAATACTGCAGGTTTTGCTAAGAGGTAACGGATGAGAAATGGGATAACCTAACCCATGTGATTACTTACAATATTACTACTGGTGATTTCTGCTACAACTTAACTTGTGACTCTGCCAAAATCAGAAAATGTGCTCAAATGCACCTGGAGACAGCAATGGGGTCCCCTCAAGAGACCCAGTGGGAACAACTAGTACTGTGTCAGCATAGAAACAACAAAACATGTAAGAATGTGGACAATAGCATGTTTTGCCAACATATTGTGACTGCTGCTAGCCACATCAAGCCTGTCAAACTACCAGTGGGGTGGTTGTTCTCTTGTGGAAATACCTACTTCCTGATATACAAGACACTAGAAAAGTTGCACTGCAAAACAGTGCAGCAATTGACTAGTTGCTCGAGGCATGACTGATTGTTCTGCTCTACTGCAGACTGAGAGGAGACTCAATAAAAAGAATGCCAAGAATGCAGCACTCTTAGTCTGAGTAATGAATGTATTAAGACACTTTCCCAAGTCTCATGCAGAATAACATGAGCTTTTATTTCAGATGCTAAAACACTTGTGAAATTCTGAAAATGATCACAGCAGTGAAATAATACTGATCACACAATTCAACAATGGTTATTATATATACATATATATCTGTAAATATCTATCTGGAAAATGTCACTTACCCAGTGTACATCTGTTCGTGGCATGCATTGACATGCTATGCATAGTCTGCCATCTAGTGTTGGGCTCGGAGTGTTACAAGTTGTTTTTCTTTTAAGAAGTGTTTCGTGTCACGGGATCGAGTGACGACTCCTCTTCGGCTCCATTGCGCATGGGCATCGACTCCATATTAGATTGTTTTCTCGCAGAGGGTAAGGTAGGAGGGATAGAGTATAAAGAAAAAAGATGTCCATGCAAATGGAATATATATATATATATATATATATATATATATATATATATATATATATATATAAAATGTCACTTACCCAGTGTACGTCTGTTCGTGTCATGAGACGCTGCAGATTCACATGCTGTGCATTATCCTGCCATCTAGTGTTGGGCTCGGAGCGTTACAAGTTGTTTTTCTTCGAAAAGTCTTTTCGAGTCACGGGACCAAGTGACTCTTCCCTTTCGGCTCCATTGCGAATGGGCATCGACTCCATATTAGATTGTTTTCTCGCAGAGGGTAAGGTAGGAGTGATAGAGTATAAAGAAAAAAGATGTCCATGCAAATGGAATATATATATATATAGAAAATGTCACTTACCCAGTGTACATCTGTTCGTGTCATGAGACGCTGCAGATTCACATGCTGTGCATTATCCTGCCATCTAGTGTTGGGCTCGGAGCGTTACAAGTTGTTTTTCTTCGAAGAAGTCTTTTCGAGTCACGGGACCAAGTGACTCTTCCCTTTCGGCTCCATTGCGCATGGGCGTCGACTCCATCTTAGATTGTTTTCCCCGCAAAGGGTGAGGTAGGAGTTGTGAGTATACTAGAGGTGCCCATGCAATGGAGTAGTAATGTATGTACATAGTGTGTATTAAAATAATATTTATTTACATATTTACAATTCATGCAACTAAAAACAGCTACAGGCTCCCAGGGAGGTGGGAGGGCGCATGTGAATCTGCAGCATCTCATGCCACAAACAGATGTACACTGGGTAAGTGACATTTTCCGTTTGGTGGCATGTGTAGCTGCAGATACACATGCTGTGCATACACTACAAAGCAGTAATCTCCCCAAAAAGCGGTGGTTAGCCTGTAGGAGTTGAAGTTGTCTGAAATAATGTTCTTAATACAGCCTGTCCTACTGTGGCTTGTTGGGTTGCTAACACGTCTACACAGTAATGCTTAGTAAATGTATGAGGCGTAGACCAGGTGGCTGCCTTACAAATTTCTGTCATTGGTATATTTCCAAGAAAAGCCATTGTGGCGCCCTTTTTTCTAGTAGAATGTGCTCTTGGTGTAATGGGTATTTCTCTTTTTGCTTTAAGGTAACAGGTTTGAATGCATTTAACTATCCATCTGGCAATGCCTTGTTTGGATATAGGGTTGCCTTCATGAGGTTTTTGGAAAGCTACAAACAGTTTTGTTTTACGAAATTGTTTCGTTCTGCCAATGTAATACATTAGTGCTCTCTTTATGTCTAATGTATGCAAGGCCATTTCAGCTACTGAGTCTGGTTGTGGAAAGAAGACTGGGAGTTCCACAGTATGGTTTAGATGGAATGGTGATATGACCTTTGGTAAGAATTTTGGATTTGTACGGAGAACCAATTTATGTTTATGTATTTGTATAAAGGGTTCTTGAATAGTAAATGCTTGTATTTCACTCATTCTTCTAAGTGCAGTGATAGCTATTAGAAAGGCTACTTTCCAAGTCAGATATTGGATTTGACAAGAATGCATGGTTTCGAATGGTGGGCCCAGGAGTCGTGTTAATACAATATTAAGGTTCCACGAAGGTACTGGTGGCGTCCTTGGGGGTATGATTCTTTTTAGTCCTTCCATAAGTGCTTTAATGACTGGGATTCTAAAAAGTGATGTTGTATGTGTAATCTGCAGACAGGCAGATATTGCAGTGAGATGGATTTTAATGGAAGAGAATGCTAGATTAGACTTTTGAAGGTGTAATAAATAGCTTACAATGTCCTTTGTGGAGGCATGTAGTGGTTGAATTTGATTAGTGTGGCAGTAGCAAACAAATCTTTTCCATTTGTTTGCATAACAATGTATTGTTGTAGGTTTTCTCGCTTGTTTAATGACCTCCATACACTCTTGTGGAAGATTTAAATGTCTGAATTCTAAGACTTCAGGAGCCAGATTGCTAGATTGAGCGATGCTGGATTTGGGTGTCTGATCTGTTGTTTGTGTTGTGTTAACAGATCTGGTCTGTTTGGTAGTTTGATGTGGGGTACTACTGATAAGTCCAACAGTGTTGTGTACCACGGTTGGCGAGCCCAGGTTGGTGCTATGAGTATTAGTTTGAGTTTGTTTTGACTCAGTTTGTTGACCAGATAAGGAATGAGTGGGAAGGGGGAAAAGCGTAAGCAAATATCCCAGACCAGCTGATCCATAGAACATTGCCCTTGGACTGAGGGTGTGGTTACCTGAACGCGAAGTTTTGGCATTTTACGTTTTCTTTTGTTGCGAATAGGTCTATGTTTGGTGTTCCCCAGCGGAGGAAGTGATCCTGTAGGATCTGGGGATGAATTTCCCATCCGTGAGTTTGCTGGTGATCTCGACTGAGATTGTCGGCTAACTGATTCTGAATGCCTGGTATGTATTGTGCTATTAGGCGAATGTGGTTGTGAATTGCCCAATGCCAAATCTTTTGTGCTAAGAGACACAGTTGTGACGAGTGTGTCCCCCCTTGTTTGTTGAGATAGTACATTGTTGTCATGTTGTCTGTCTTGACAAGTATGTGTTTGTGGGCTATTAGTGGTTGAAACGCTTTTAATGCTAGAAATACCGCTAGCAGTTCCAAGTGATTTATGTGAAGTAGTTTTTGTTGATTGTCCCATTGACCCTGTATGCTGTGATTGTTGAGGTGTGCTCCCCACCCAACCATGGAAGCATCGGTCGTGATAATAGCTTGAGGCACTGGATCTTGGAATGGCCGCCCTTTGTTTACATTTATAGGGTTCCACCATTGAAGCGAAGAGTGTGTTTGGCGGTCTATCAACACTAGATCTTGAAGTTGACCCTTTGCTTGTGTCCATTGTTTTGCTAGGCACTGCTGTAAGGGCCGCATATGTAATCTTTCGCTTGGGACAATGGCTATGCATGAGGACATCATGCATAGTAGTTTCATTACAAACTTTACTGTGTAGTGTTGGTTTGGTTGTATGCTTGATCTTACATTTTGGAACGATTGGACTCTTTGTGGACTTGGAGAGGCAATTGCCCTTTGTGTGTTGAGTGTTGCTCCCAAGTATTGTTGTATTTGGGATGGTTGCAGATGTGATTTTTGGTAATTTATAGAGAACCCTAGTTTCTGTAGAGTTTCTATGACGTATTGCGAGTGAAATTGACTTTGTTGAGTGTTGGCTTTTATTAGCCAGTAGTCCAAATATGGGAATAAATGCATGTGCTGTCTCCTTATGTGAGCGGCTACTACTGCTAGACATTTTGTGAATACACTGGGGGCTGTTGTTATTCCCAACTGTAGCAATTTGAATTGATAGTGTTTGCCTTGCATTACAAACCTTAGGTTTTTTCTGTGAGACGGATGGATGGGTATGTGGAAATACGCATCCTTGAGAACCAATGTTGTCATGTATTCCTCCTTTTTTAGTAAGGGAACTACGTTTTGAAGTGTTACCATGTGGAAATGATCTGATTTGATGAAGATATTTAGTGTTCTGAGATCTAAGATAGGTCTTAATGTTTTGTCCTTTTTTGGAATCAGGAAATATAGTGAGTATTCGCCTTTTCCTTTTTGGTGATTGGGTACGAGCTCTATTGCTTGTTTTTGTAGCAGTGCTTGGACCTCTATTTCTAATAGGTCTAAGTGTTGTTGAGACAGTCTGTGCGTTTTTGGTGGCACATCTGGAGGGAATGTTGTGAATTCTATGCAATAACCATGTTGGATAATTGATAGGACCCATGTGTCTGTGGTAATGTGTGTCCAGTTTTGATAGTATGTGGTTAGCCTCCCCCCCACTGGTGACAAGTGTTGGGGTGTTGTGACACTGAAGTCACTGCTTGGTCTGGCTTGGTTTGGCTGGTTGGAATTTTCCCCTTCCTTTTGGGAATTGTCCTCTATAGGAACCACAAAACCCTCCCCTTTGGTATTGTGATTGATTGGTGGGTCTGGTTTGAGAGGTGAAAGGTTCAGATGTTTGATGCCGAAAACCCCCTCTGAACTGTGGTTTCCTAAAGGTGCCTCTGACTTGTGGGGAATAGAGCGCGCCCATGGCTTTGGCAGTGTCCGTGTCTTTTTTCATTTTTTCAATGGCTGTATCGACTTCCGGCCCAAACAACTATTGTTGATTAAACGGCGTATTTAACACCGCTTGTTGAATCTCTGGCTTGAATCCAGAACGTCGCAGCCATGCATGCCTGAGAATGGTTACAGCCGTGTTGACAGTCCGTGCTGCTGTGTCTGCCGAGTCTAGTGCGGACCTTATCTGGTTGTTAGATATGGCCTGTCCCTCTTCCACTACTTGCTGGGCACGTTTTTGGTGTTCCTTGGGCAAGTGCTATATGATGTCTTGCATCTCGTCCCAGTGTGCCCTGTCGTAGCGTGCAAGTAGGGCTTGTGAATTTTCGATTCGCCATTGATTGGCTGCTTGTGATGCCACCCGCTTGCCTGCAGCGTCGAATTTCCGACTTTCTTTGTCAGGCGGTGGAGCATCTACTGACGATTGAGAGTTTGCTCTTTTCCTTGCTGCCCCTACAACCACTGAGTCCGGTGTGGGCTGCTGTGTTATGAACACTGAATCTGTTGGGGGTGGTTTGTACTTTTTTTTTCAACTCTAGGCGTGATAGCTCTTCCCTTTACAGGCTCCTGGAAGACCTGTTGCGCATACTTGAGCGTGCACGGGAGCATTGGCAGACTTTGACAGGATGAGTGGGTGGATGCCAGAGTGTTAAAAAGGAAGTCATCCTCCACTGGCTCTGTGTGCATTGCTACGTTGTGGAACGTAGCTGCCCTGGATAGTACCTGCATATATGCAGTACTGTCTTCTGGTGGTGACGGCTTGGTTGGATAACATTCTGGGCTGTTATCCGATACTGGTGGATCATATAAATCCCATGCATCAGCATCATCTTGGGTCATCCCAGTATGTGTGGGTGACTGCATTATAGGTGTTCCCACTGGTGACAATTTTTTGAGTACAGTGGGGATGGTTGCGGTGAGACCATTGGTGGTCGTGATTTGTCTCTAACCAATTTGGCCTTTGGCTGCATTTCTGTTTCCTGAAATGCAAGTTTCCTTTTCGATTTGAGTGAAGGTAAAGTCTGAATCTTGCCAGTCTCTTTTTGGATATGTAACCTCTGTTGTGTATGGTCAGGTTCTTCCATACCTAACTCTTGCTCAAATCGATGTCTTTCCTTGAGTTGCATGGAAAGTCCTTGCTCTTCTGTATAAGAGCTTCTTTTTGGCTCCGAGGCAGCTTTTTTCGGTACCAAAGTTTCTGCTGTTATAGTCATTTTCGGTTCCGAGGAGATTTTTTGGGGTTTGGTCGATTCGATCACTCGGTGTTGAAATCGTTCGGTGCCGGATTCTCGACCGGAGTCGGAAGTCCTCGGCAACTCCTTGACCTTTTTCAGTGCTGATGTTTGGTCACCTTCCTTTCGGTGGGTTGAGCCATGGCCTGCTGGCGGTGGCGTCCCCATGGCCTTAAGTTTTTTAGTGTGACCGTGAGTTTGGGACGGGGCAGGTTTACTCACGGTTTGTTGCACCGTCGAGGGTCGTTCACTGTCGGATTAATCCAATTCCGTCTCTTGGATGGAGATTCTTTCCTCCTCCTCGACGTCAAGCTGTTCTTTCGGTTTCGACGCCATTTGCAGTCTTCTTGCTCGTCGATCCCTCAAGGTCTTCTTTGATCAAAACGCACGGCAAGCTTCACAAGTATCCTCTCTGTGTTAGGGTGACAAACCCAGATTACAGACCCGGTGCAGGTCTGTATAATGATACTTTGAGTGACACTTAGGACAGAAACAGAAGGGGGTCCGGTCCATTAGTCTGGGACGACGGGTGTGGTCGGGCCGACCAGGCCTCGGTGAAGAGTGGAAGCCCCGAAGGGCCGCCGATGCGGTCTTGATGTCGGTGACGATACACTAACACTAACCCGGTACCGAGCGATAACAATACCGTCAAATTTTTCTATACTTTAGCTAACTTTCCCGATTCGAAATACGGACCGAAGAGGAACACGTCCGAACCCGATGGCGGAAAGAAAACAATCTAAGATGGAGTCAACACCCATGCGCAATGGAGCCGAAAGGGAGAAGTCACTCGTTCCCGTGACTCAAAAACACTTATTATTATCATTATATATATATATATATATATATGGAAAATGTCACTTACCCAGTGTACATCTGTTCGTGGCATTAGTCGCTGCAGATTCACATGCTCTGCACATCCCGCCATCTGGTGTTGGGCTCGGCGTGTTACAAGTTGTTTTTCTTCGAAGAAGTCTTTTCGAGTCACGAGATCGAGGGACTCCTCCCATTTCGACTCCATTGCGCGTGGGCGTCGACTCCATCTTAGATTGTTTTCCCCGCAGAGGGTGAGGTAGGAGTTGTGTATGCTAGTAATAGTGCTCATGCAATGGAGTGAATACGTATGTACATTATGTAGTTTAAAGTAATCTATTTACAACTTTACAAATGTTCAAGATCAACTTCTAAATGGCTACAGGCTCCCGGGGAGGCGGGTGGGCGAATGTGAATCTGCAGCGACTAATGCCACGAACAGATGTACACTGGGTAAGTGACATTTTCCGTTCGATGGCATGTGTAGCTGCAGATACACATGGTATGCATAGACTAGTAAGCAGTTATCTCCCCAAAAGCGGTGGTTCAGCCTGTAGGAGTTGAAGTTGTTTGAAACAAAGTTCGTAGTACTGCTTGACCTACTGTGGCTTGTTGTGCTGTTAACACATCTACACAGTAGTGTTTGGTAAATGTATGAGGCGTGGACCATGTAGCTGCCTTACATATTTCAGTCATTGGAATATTTCCTAGAAAGGCCATGTTAACACCTTTCTTTCTAGTTGAGTGTGCCCTTGGTGTAATAGGCAGTTATCTTTTTGCTTTAAGATAACAGGTTTGAATGCATTTACCTATCCATCTAGCAATGCCTTGTTTAAAAATTGGATTTCCTGTATGAGATTTTTGGAAAGCAATAAATAATTGTTTTGTTTTTCGAATTAGTTTTGTTCTGTCAATGTAGTACATTAACGCTCTTTTGGCGTCTAATGTATGTAGTGCTCTTTCAGCTACCGAATCTGGCTGTCGGAAGAACACTGGTAATTCTACTGTTTGATTCAAGTGGAACGGTGATATGACTTTTGGCAAAAATTTAGGATTTGTTCGTAGAACTACTTTATACTTGTGTATCTGAATAAATGGTTCTTGTATGGTGAATGCTTGAATCTCACTTACTCTTCTTAGAGATGTGATGGCAATTAAACATGCAACTTTCCATGTTAAGTATTGCATTTCACAAGAGTGCATGGGCTCAAAAGGGGGGCCCATGAGTCGTGTTAAGACAATGTTGAGGTTCCATGAAGGAACTGGTGGTGTTCTTGGTGGTATAATTCTCTTTAGGCCTTCCATAAACGCTTTTATGACTGGTATCCTAAATAATGAAGTTGAGTGCTTAATTTGCAGGTAAGCTGAAATTGCAGTAAGATGTATCTTAATGGAAGAAAAAGCTAGCTTTGACTTTTGCAAATGTAATAAGTATCTTACGATGTCTTTGGCAGATGCGTGTAAGGGTTGAATTTGATTATTATGGCAGTAATAAACAAATCTTTTCCACTTATTTGTATAGCAATGTCTAGTGGTAGGTTTTCTAGCTTGTTTTAAGACCTCCATACATTCCTGTTTAAGGTCTAAGTGTCCGAATTCTAGGACTTCAGGAGCCAAATTGCTAGATTCAGCGATACTGGATTTGGATGTCTGATCTGTTGTCTGTGTTGCGTTAACAGATCTGGTCTGTTTGGTAGTTTCACATGAGGCACTACTGAGAGGTCTAGTAGTGTTGTGTACCAAGGTTGTCTTGCCCATGTTGGCGCTATAAGTATGAGTTTGAGTTTGTTTTGACTCAACTTGTTTACCAGATATGGAAAGAGTGGGAGAGGGGGAAAAGCGTAAGCAAATATCCCTGACCAACTCATCCATAACGCATTGCCCTGAGACTGATCTTGTGGGTACCTGGATGCGAAGTTTAGGCATTTTGCGTTTTCCTTTGTTGCAAATAGATCTATTTGAGGTGTTCCCAATTGTAGAAGTAAGTGTTCAGGATTTGGGGGTGAATCTCCCATTCGTGGATCTGTTGCTGATCCCGAGAGAGATTGTCTGCTAACTGATTCTAAATTCCTGGAATAAATTGTGCTATTAGGCGAATGTGGTTGTGAATCGCCCAATGCCAAATTCTTTGTGCTAGGAGACACAACTGTGTTGAGTGTGTCCCTCCCTGTTTGTTTAGGTAATACATCGTTGTCATGTTGTCTGTTTTGACAAGAATGTGTTTGTGGCTTATTATGGGTTGAAAAGCTTTTAGCGCTAGAAATACTGCCAATAGTTCCAAGTGATTTATGTGAAACTGCTTTTGCTGAGTGTCCCATTGTCTTTGGATGCTGTGTTGATTGAGGTGTGCTCCCCACCCTATCATGGAGGCATCTGTTGTTATTACATATTGTGGCACTGGGTCTTGGAAAGGCCGCCCATGGTTTAAATTTATACTGTTCCACCATTGAAGCGAGATGTATGTTTGGCGGTCTACCAACACCAGATCTAGAAGTTGACCCTGTGACTGTGACCATTGTGATACTAGGCACTGTTGTAAGGGCCGCATGTGTAACCTTGCGTTTGGGACAATGGCTATGCATGAGGACATCATGCCTAGGAGTTTCATCACCATTTTGACTTGTATCTTTTGTTTTGGATACATGGCCTGTATTACATTGTGAAATGCCTGAACTCTTTGTGGGCTTGGAGTGGCAATCCCTTTTGCTGTGTTGATTGTCACCCCTAAATATTGCTGTGTTTGACACAGCAGAAGGTGTGACTTTGTGTAGTTGATTGAGAAACCTAGTTTGTGGAGGGTTTCTATGACCTAATTTGTGTGTTGTGAACACCGTTCTAGTGTGTTGGTTTTGATTAACCAATCGTCTAGGTATGGGAATACATGTATTTGCTGCCTTCTGATATGTGCAGCTACGACTGCCAGGCATTTTGTAAAAACTCTTGGCGCAGTTGTTATTCCGAATGGCAACACCTTGAATTGGTAATGTACTCCTTGGAATACAAACCTTAAGTACTTTCTGTGTGAAGGATATTTCAGTATATGGAAATATGCATCATTTAGGTCTAGTGTTGTCATGTAGTCCTGTTGTTTGAGCAGTGGGATTACGTCCTGCAATGTCACCATGTGAAAGTGATCTGATTTGATGTAGGTATTTAATGTTCTGAGATCTAGTATATGTCTCAGACTCTTGTCTTTTTTGGGTATGAGAAAGTACAAAGAGTAAACTCCTGTCCCTTTCTGTTGATTTGGTACTAATTCTATTGCCTTTTTCTGTATCAGTGCTTGAACTTCTAGTCCTAGAAGATCTATATGTTGTTTTGACATATTGTGTGTTTTCGGTGGGACGTTAGGAGGGAATTTGAGAAATTCTATGCAATAACCATGCTGGATAATTGCCAGTACCCAAGTGTCTGTTGTTATCTCCTCCCAATGTTTGTAAAATTTGCTTAGTCTCCCCCCCACAGGTGTTATGTGTTGGGGATGTGTGACTTGGAAGTCACTGCTTATTTTGAGGAGTTTTGGGACTTTGGAACTTCCCTCTACTTTTTTGGAACTGTCCCCCTCTATATTGTCCCCGAAAACTTCCCCGCAGATATTGGCTCTGATAAGTGGGCCTTGTTTGTGAGGTTGTCGGTTCTGTGCTTTGCCCTCGAAACCCCCCTCGAAACTGTGTTTTTCGAAATGTGCCTCTGCTCTGTGGGGAGTAGAGTGCGCCCATGGCTTTTGCTGTGTCAGTGTATTTTTTAAGTTTCTCGATAGCAGTGTCCACCTCCGGCCCAAACAACTGCTGTCCGTTAAATGGCATATTTAGCACAGCTTGCTGTATTTCTGGTTTAAATCCTGATGTACGCAGCCATGCATATCTCCTTATTGTCACTGCTGTGTTGACAGTTCTAGCAGCTGTGTCTGCAGCATCCATTTCTGACCGTATCTGATTGTTGGAGATACTTTGTCCTTCTTCTACTACCTGCTGTGCTCTCTTTTGGAACTCCTTGGGCAAATGTTCTATAAAGTGTTGCATTTCGTCCCAATGAGCCCTATCGTATCTGGCCAACAAAGCCTGTGAATTTGCAATACGCCACTGGTTTGCTGCCTGTGCCGCCACCCTTTTGCCTGCTGCGTCAAATTTTCTACTTTCTTTATCTGGAGGTTGTGCATCTCCTGAAGTATGCGAGTTCGCTCTCTTGCGAGCTGCCCCTACTACAGCTGAGTCCGGTGTTAGCTGTTGTGTGATGTACACGGGGTCTGTTGGTGGCGGTTTATATTTTTTCTCCACTCTTGGAGTAATGGCCCTTCCTTTTAAAGGCTCCTCAAACACTTGTTTGGAGTGTTTTAGCATTCCAGGTAGCATGGGAAGACTCTGGTACTGGCTGTGTGTGGACGACAGTGTGTTAAATAAAAAGTCGTCTTCAATGGGCTCTGCATGCAGTCTGACATTATGAAATGCCGCTGCTCTGGACACCAACTGTGCGTAGGCTGTACTATCCTCTGGTGGCGGAGGTCTAGCTGGATAACAGTCTGGACTATTATCTGACACTGGTGAGTCATAAAGGTCCCACCCTGTATGGGTCGGGGATTGCATCATAGGTGGAGTAGCTACCGGTGATGTTTGCGGCGAGCGTTGTGGAGACGGTGGCGGGGTTACTTGTTTAGCCACCTTTGCCTGTGGCTGCTTGTCTTTCTCCTGGAATGCAAGTTTGCGTTTCATTCTAATAGGAGGGAGAGTGCTGATCTTCCCCATTTCTTTTTGGATGTGGAGCCTTCTTTGGGTGTAGTCTGGCTCCATTGTCTCCAATTCCTGTCCAAATCTATGTATTTTCATTTGTGAGGACAGTCCTTGTTCCTCTGTGTAGGAACTTGTTTTCGGTTCCGAGGCCGGATGTTTCAGTATCGAAACCTTTTTGGCTACTTTTTTCGGTTCCGACGAAACCTTTTTTGCTTTCGGTGTCGTTGTTTCTCGGTGCCGACTCATTTCTCGGTGCCGAACTTGCTCGGAGCCGCTATCTCGGGCCCGAGATTGCTGTGTGCCGGTATCTCGACTGGAGTCGGATGACTTCGACACCAGCGTGCCCTTTTTCGGTGCCGATGATCGGTCACCTATTTTTCGGGTTAAGCCATGGCCTGTTGGCGGTGGCGTCCCCTGGGCTTTTGCGGTCTTTTCGTGAGTTTTGTGTTTCGACGTCTTACTCACGGTTTTCGGTGTTTCTTCGGGATAGATCTCCTCCGAGTCCGATTCCTGGATGGAGAAGGTTTCTTCCTCCTCTTCGAAACGCCCTTGTCCTGTCGGCACCGACGCCATTTGCAGTCTTCTTGCTCTTCGGTCTCTTAGTGTCTTCCTTGACCGAAACGCTCGACAGGATTCACAGGTATCCTCCTTGTGCTCTGGAGACAGACACAAGTTACAGACCAGATGCTGATCTGTATATGGATACTTGTTATGGCATTTTGGGCAGAAGCGGAATGGGGTCTGTTCCATCAGCCTTGAAGAGACACGTGGCCGGGCCGACCAGGCCCCGACGGGGGATCGAAAAAACCCTGAAGGGCCACCGGAGCTCTTCAAAAGTCGGTGTTGATCTGTTGTAACTAACCCGATACCGAACGCAAACAATACCGACGATTTTTCCGAGATTCTAACTAACTTTCTGACCCGAAACACGGAGCGAAAAGGAACATGTCCGAACCCGATGGCGGAAAAAAAACAATCTAAGATGGAGTCGACGCCCATGCGCAATGGAGTCGAAATGGGAGGAGTCCCTCGATCTCGTGACTCGAAAAGACTTCTTCGAAGAAAAACAACTTGTAACACTCCGAGCCCAACACCAGATGGCGGGATGTGCACAGCATGTATATCTGCAGCTACACATGCCATTGAACATATAATTATATGGAAAATGTCACTTACCCAGTGTACATCTGTTCGTGGCATGAGACGCTGCAGATTCACATGCTGTGCATTATCCTGCCATCTAGTGTTGGGCTCTGAGTGTTACAAGTTGTTTTTTCTTCGAAGAAGTCTTTTCGAGTCACGAGACCGAAGGACTCCTCCCTTTCGGCTCCATTGCGCATGGGGGTCGACTCCATCTTAGATTGTTTTCCCCGCAGAGGGTGAGGTAGGAGTTGTGTATATAGTAAAGGTGCCCATGCAATGGAGAGAGTATGTATGTACATAATGTGTATAAAAAATAGTATATATCTACAAATTTACAAATGTACAAGTTTCATCAACTTTTAACGGCTACAGGCTCCCGGGGAGGTGGGAGGTCGCATGTGAATCTGCAGCGTCTCATGCCACGAACAGATGTACACTGGGTAAGTGACATTTTCCGTTCAATGGCATGTGTAGCTGCAGATACACATGCTGTGCATAGACTATTAAGCAGTTATCTCCCCCAAAGCGGTGGCTTAGCCTGTAGGAATTGAATTTGTTTGAAATAATGTTCGTAATACAGCCTGTCCTACTCTGGCTTGTTGTGTTGTTAACACATCTATACAGTAATGTTTTGTGAATGTATGAGGCGTAGACCATGTGGCTGCCTTACAGATTTCGGTCATAGGTATATTTCCTAGAAAGGCCATTGTGGCTCCTTTCTTCCTAGTGGAGTGCGCTTTTGGTGTAATAGGTAGATCTCTTTTTGCTTTAATATAGCAGGTCTGAATACATTTCACTATCCATCTGGCAATGCCTTGTTTGGATATTGGATTTCCTGCATGAGGTTTTTGGAAGGCTACAAACAATTGTTTTGTTTTGCGAAATTGTTTTGTTCTATCAATGTAATACATTAGTGCTCTTTTAATGGCTGACGTATGTAAGGCTCTTTTAGCTACTGAGTCTGGTTGTGGAAAAAAGACTGAGTTCCACTGTTTGGTTTACGTGGAACAGTGATATAACTTTTGGTAAGAATTTGGGATTTGTACGGAGAACCACTTTATGTTTATGTATTTGTATAAAGGGTTCTTGTATAGTAAATGCTTGTATTTCACTTACTCTTCTAAGAGATGTGATAGCTATTAGGAAGGCTACTTTCCAGGTTAAGTACTGTATCTCACAGGAGTGCATGGGTTCAAATGGTAGACCCATGAGTCATGTCAATACAATATTGAGGTTCCACGAGGGGACTGGTGGTGTTCTCGGGGGTATGATTCTTTTTAAACCCTCCATAAATGCTTTGATGACTGGGATTCTAAAAAGTGATGTTGAATGTGTAATCTGCAGATAGGCAGATATTGCTGTGAGATGTATTTTGATAGAAGAAAATGCTAGTTTACATTTTTGGAAGTGTAATAAATAGCTTACAATGTTTTTTGCGGAAGCATGTAGTGGTTGAATTTGATTATTATGGCAGTAAGAAACAAATCTTTTCCATTTGTTTGCGTAACAATGTCTTGTAGTAGTTTTTCTAGCTTGCTTAATGACCTCCATACATTCTTGTGTAAGGTCTAAATGTCCAAATTCTAAGACTTCAGGAGCCATATTGCTAGAATGAGCAATGCTGGATTCGGGTGTCTGATCTGCTGTTTGTGTTGAGTTAACAGATCTGGTCTGTTTGGTAGTTTGATATGAGGTACTACTGACAGGTCCAGTAGTGTTGTGTACCACGGTTGGCGAGCCCAGGTTGGTGCTATTAGTATTAGTTTGAGCCTGTTTTGACTCAATTTGTTTAAAAGATAAGGAAGGAGTGGGAGAGGGGGAAAAGCGTAAGCAAATATCCCTGACCAACTCATCCATAACGCATTGCCCTTGGACGGAGGGTGTGGATACCTGGACGCGAAGTCTTGGCATTTTGCGTTTTCTTTTGTTGCGAATAGGTCTATTTCTGGTGTTTCCCAGCGTAGAAAGTAGTTTTGTAGTACCTGGGGATGAATCTCCCATGCGTGTGTTTGTTGGTGATCTCGACTGAGATTGTCGGCTAACTGGTTTTGAATCCCTGGGATATACTGTGCTATTAGGCGAATGTGATCGTGAATCGCCCATTGCCGAATCTTTGGTGCTAAGAGACACCGCTGTGATGAGTGTGTCCTTCCTTGTTTGTTTAGGTAATACATTGTTGTCATGTTGTCTGTTTTGACAAGAATGCGTTTGTGGGCTATCAGTGGTTCAAATGCTTTCAATGCTAGAAACACTGCTAACAGTTCTAACTGATTTATGTGCAGTTGTTTTTGGTGAACGTCCCATTGTCCCTGTATACTGTACTGGTTGAGGTGTGCTCCCCACCCCCATCATGGAAGCAGCTGTTGTGATCACGTATTGTGGCACTGGGTCTTGGAATGGCCGCCCTTGGTTTAAATTTATAAGATTCCACCATTGAAGCGAGAAGTGTGTCTGGCGGTCTATCAACACTAGATCTTGAAGTTGATCCTGTGCTTGTGTCCATTGTGTTGCTAGGCACTGTTGTAAGGGCCGCGTGTGTAGTCTTGCGTTTGAGACAATGGCTATCCATGAAGACATCATGCATAGGAGTTTCATTACAAACCTCACTTGATAGTGTTGGTTTGGGTACATGTTTAAAATTACATTTTGGAAGGCTTGTACCCTTTGTGGACTTGGAGTGGCAATCCCCTTTTGTGTGTTGATTGTTGCTCCTAAGTATTTTTGTATTTGGCACGGTTGTAGATGTGACTTCTGGTAGTTTAGGGAGAACCCTAGTTTGTGTAGTGTTTCTATGACGTATTGTGTGTGCAGAAGACACCGTTGCTGAGTGCTGGTTTTTATTAACCAGTCGTCTAAGTAAGGGAATACGTGCATATGTTGTCGCCTGATGTGAGCAGCTACTACTGCAAGGCATTTTGTAATTACCCTTGGGGCTGTTGTTATGCCGAATGGTAATACTTTGAATTGGTAATGCACGCCTTGGATTACAAACCTTAAGTATTTCCTGTGTGAAGGATGTATGGGTATGTGGAAATAAGCATCCTTGAGATCTAATGTTGACATGTAGTCCTGTTGTTTGAGCAAGGGAATCACGTCATGAAGTGTCACCATGTGAAAATGATCTGATTTGATGTAAAGATTAAGTGTTCTGAGGTCTAATATGGGTCTCAGTGTTTTGTCCTTTTTTGGAATTAGAAAATACAGGGAGTAGACACCTGTTCCTTTTTGATGGTTGGGTACTAGTTCTATTGCTTCTTTTTGTAACAATGCTTGGACTTCTAGTTGTAACAGGTCTAAATGTTGTTTGGACATATTGTGTGGTCTTTGAGGCACATCTGGTGGCAATTGTAGGAATTCTATGCAATAACCATGTTGGATAATGGTTAGGACCCATGCGACTGTTGTTATGTGTTCCCAGTTGTGGTAATATGTGGTAAGTCTCCCCCCTACTGGTGTAGTGTGGTGGGGGTTTGTGACATAGAAGTCACTGTTTGGTTTGTGGGTTTTTTGGGCTCTGGAATTTACCTCTTGCTTTAGGGAACTGTCCACCTCTATATCGTCCCCGAAACCCTCCTCTTTGATACTGGCCCTGATATGTGGGTCTGACTTGCAAGGTGGAAGGCACTGTGGTTTGGGCACGAAACCCCCCTCTAAAGTGCGGCTTCCTAAAAGTTCCTCTGCTCTGTGGGGAGTATAGCGTGCCCATGGCTTTGGCCATGTCCGTGTCTTTGTTCAGTTTTTCTATTGCCGGCCCAAACAATTGTTGTTCGGTGAAAGGCATATTCAGCACAGCCTGCTGGATTTCTGGCTTAAATCCGGAGGTCCGTAACCATGCGTGTCTATGAATGGTTACTGCTGTGTTCACTGTCCTTACCGCCGTGTCTGCTGAGTCCATAGCCGACCTTATTTGGTTGTTAGAGATAGTTTGGCCCTCCTCAACAACATGTTGGGCACGTTTCTGGAACTCTTTGGGAAGGTGTTGAATGAGATGTTGCATTTCATCCCAAAGTGCCCTGTCATATCGAGCCAGTAGAGCTTGAGAATTGGCAATCCGCCATTGATTGGCTGCCACCCTCTTGCCTGCTGCATCGAATTTCCGACTTTCCTTGTCGGGCGGTGGTGCGTCTCCTGAGGTTTGGGAGTTTGCCCTTTTCCGGGCTGCTCCCACTACCACCGAATCAGGAGTTAATTGTTGTGTGATATATACAGGGTCAATAGGGGGAGATTTATATTTCTTCTCCACCCTAGGCGTGATGGCTCTGCCTTTTACTGGGTCCTGAAACACTTGTTTGGCGTGTTTTAACATGCCTGGCAGCATTGGCAAGCTTTGGTATTGGCTGTGAGTAGATGACAGGGTGTTGAACAAAAAGTCGTCCTCTATGGGCTCTGCATGCAATGCTACATTATGGAATGTAGCTGCCCTTGAAACCAACTGCATGTATGCAGTGCTGTCCTCAGGTGGTGAAGGCCTTGCCGGGTAGCAATCAGGACTATTGTCTGAGACAGGTGCATCATACAAATCCCATGCATCCGGGTCATCTTGGGTCATCCCCGTGTGTGTCAGTGACTGCATCATTGGGGGTGTTGCTACCGGAGACAGATGTGGCGAATGTGATGGCAATTGTTGTGGCGAGAACCGTGGTGGTGTCTTTTCTTTAGCCACTTTCGCTTTTGGCTGCATTTCAGTTTCTTGGAATGCGAGCTTGCACTTCATCTTTATTGGAGGAAGAGTTCGGATTCTCCCCGTGTCTTTTTGTATATGCAACCTCCTCTGGGTATGGTCAGGCTCTCCCATGCCCAGTTCTTGTTCAAATCTGTGTCCTTGTAATTGAGTTGAAAGGCCTCGTTCTTCTGTATAGGAGCCTGTTTTCGGCTCCGAGGCCGCATGTATCGGCACCAAAGTTTTTTTGACAGTCTTTTTCGGCTCCGAGGAAAGCTTCTTGACTTTCGGGGTGCCGAAGTCTTGGTGTTGAGTTTGTTCGGAGACGGTATCTCGACTGGAGTTGGATGTCTTCGGCTGCTGGGAGGCCTTTTTCAGTGCCGATGTTTGGTCACCGTGTTTTCGGGTTAAGCCATGGCCTGTTGGCGGTGGCGTCCCCTTGGCCTTCATTATTTTTGAGTGAGTTTTTGCTGGTTTACTCACGGTTTGCTGCGCCTTCGGCTGCTCACTCTCGGACTCGTCCGAGTCCGAATCTGGAATGGAGAATCTCTCCTCTTCTTCGACGTCTATGTGCCCGGCTGGTGTCAACGCCATCTGGAGTCTTCGAGCTCTTCGATCCCGCAGTGTTTTCTTGGATCAAAATGCCCGACAGGCCTTGCAAGTATCCTCTTTGTGTTCAGGAGACAAACACAGATTACAGACCAAGTGTTGGTCTGTATAAGGATACTTTGCGTGGCAGTTGGGGCAGAAGTGGAAGGGGATCCGGTCCATGAGGTCTGAAGATGGACACGGTCGGGCCGATGAGGCCCCGCTGAGGAGTGGAAGCCCCGAAGGGCGGCCGGAGCGCTTCTTTCTTCGGTGTCGATGTGCTAGCACTAACCCGGTACCGAGCGCAAACAATAATGTCGAATTTTCCGATAACTAACTAACTTTTCCGAACCGAAATACGGAGCGAAGAGGAACACGTCCAAACCCGATGGCGGAAAGAAAACAATCTAAGATGGAGTCGACGCCCATGCGTAATGGAGCCGAAAGGGGGGATCGTCGAGATATGGGAAGACATGAATGTGTTGCCTTCTTAGGTAGGCTGCAATTACCGCCAGGCATTTTGTGAATACTCTGGGAGCTGTTGTTATTCCGAAGGCTAACACTTTGAACTGATAATGCTTTCCCTGAATTACAAACCTGAGATATTTTCTGTGCGCTGGATGGATGGGTATGTGAAAATACGCATCTTTGAGGTCTAATGTTGCCATGAAATCGTGCTGTTGAAGTAGTGGGACAACATCCTGTAGTGTTACCATGTGAAAGTGTTCGGACAGGATGTAAAGATTGAGGGTTCTGGGATCTAATATTGGCCTTAAGGTTCCGTCCTTTTTGGGAATGAGGAAATACAGTGAGTAAACTCCTGTTCCTAGTTGATTTTGTGGCACTGGCTCTATTGCTTGCTTGAGTAATAGAGATTTTACTTCCTTTTGCAACAGGGCGATATGTTGTGTGGAGAGGTTGTGTGGTTTTGGTGGAATATTTGGTGGAGTTTGTGCCAATTCTATGCAATAGCCATTGCGGATGATTGATAATACCCAGCTGTCTGTTGTGATGGGTAGCCAATTGGTGTGGAACCTTTGCAGTCTTCCCCCCACAGGTGAGGTGTGAGTTGGGAAGGGATGGATTAAGTCACTGCTTTGGCTGTTGTGAGGCTTGCTTTGTTGACTGATATTTTCCCCTGCCTCTGGGGTACTGGCCTCTGTAAGTGCTTTTGAACCCACCTCTTTGAAATTGAGGTTGGTAGGCCGACTTTTTTTGTGAGGTGGATGCCTCAGGTGTTTGGGTTCTAAATCCACCTCTGTATTGGAGCTTACGAAAGGAACTCCTGTATTGCGTTACATACAAAGCATCCATGGCTTTAGCTGTGTCCGAATCTTTTTTCATTTTTTCACTAGCCGTGTCTACCTCGGGGCCAAAAAGCTGTTTTTGGTTAAACGGCATATTGAGTACCGCCTGTTGAATTTCAGGCTTAAATCCTGAAGACCTAAGCCATGCGTGTCTACGTATGGGAACAGCAGTGTTGATTGTTCTAGCTGCCGTGTCTGCAGAGTCTAGGACTGACCTGATCTGATCTGATTGTTTGTGATAGCCTGCCCTTCCTCAACTATTTGTTGCACCCTTTTTTGTTGGTCTTTGGGGAGATGTTGTATTATAGCTTTCATCTCATCCCAGTGGGCTCTATCATACCTAGCCAACAATGCCTGGGAGTTGGCTATCCTCCACTGGTTGGCTGCCTGAGATGCCACCATTTTGCCCGCAGCATCAAACTTCCTGCTCTCTTTGTCCGGTGGGGGTGCATCCCCTGGTGACTGCGAGTTTGCTCTTTTCCTAGCTGCGCTTACCATTACAGAGTCCGGAGGCAACTGTTGTGTGATAAAGGCAGGATCAAAGGGTGGTGGCTTATACTTTTTCTCCACTCTAGGAGTAATTATTCTGGCTTTCACCGGTTCCTGGAATATTTGATCTGCATGCTTTAACATGCCTGGGAGCATGGAAAGCGACTGATGGGTGGTATGTGTAGAGGAGAGTGTGTTAAAAAGGAAGTCATCCTCTAACGGCTCAGTGTGCATGGCGACATTGTGATAGAATGCCACCCTAGCTATGACCTGACTATATCCTGTACTATCCTCTGGTGGAGATTGCTTAGAGGGATAGCAGTCTGGGTTGTTATCTGGAATGGGATCTGGATCATAAAGATCCCATGGATCCACATTGTTGTGCTGTGAATCAAATTAATGTACAGGAGATTGCACAGGTGTGGGACTAATAGGGGGAGAGATAATCAAATGAGGTGGAGAAAATTGAGGAGGCGGAGGCTTCTCTTTAGACTTTGGCAGTTTAGCTAGTGGCTGATCAGTGTCCAATTCTTCTTGAAAGGCTAATTTCCTCTTAGTCTTTAGAGGAGGTGCTGTTATAATTCTTCCAGTGTCCTTGTGGATGTGAATCCTTACTTGCCTTTCATCTATAGCCTCCATTTGTGAATGTTCCTCAGTGATTTTATGGCTTTCTTTAAGCTTGCGAAAGTCCCTGTTCCTCCGTATAAATTGGCATTTTCGGCTCCGAAGCTGTTTTTTTCGGTATCGAAAGGCTAGAAGTGGATGATGGCCTTGGCTCTGAAAATGATTTTTGAGGTTTCGACTCAAAGGATTGATGCTTGGTAGTCTCGGAGAAAGAGCTTCGGCTAGAGTCCGAAGGCTTAGGTGGCGTAGCTGGTCACTAAAGGTCTTTTTACGGGTCGAGCCATGGCCTTCTGGCAATGTCGTTCCAAAGGCCTTATATGTTTGTGCTTGGCTGGGGCAGTGGCAGGCATACTCATGTGCTGTCCTGCCGTGACCAGTCTGTCCTCCTTGGACTCCTGTTCGGAGTCGGACCCACGGATGGAGACTGCCGTGTGCATGATCTCCTCCTTCTTGACGTTGAGACGTTCGGTGCTCTTGGATGCCATCTCGAGTCTCCATGCTCTTCTGTCTCGGAGCGTTTTTTTCAAACGGAAGGATCTGTAGGCCTCGCAATTCTCTTCCCAATGGTCTGGGGAAAGAAAGAGATTACAGACGAGATGTTGGTTTGTGTAGGGGAATTTTGCGTGACACCGAGGACAAAAGTGGAATGGGGTCCGGTCCATGAGGCTTCCATGCGGTCAGCCCGACCAGGGCCGAGTTGGGCACGGGCGCCCCGAAGGGCAAGTAAAGATGTTTGACCAGACGGTACCGAAGTGTCGATGGAAGATGGTACGCGATCGAAACAATACCAACGAGAATTAGTGAGTTTAAAAACTTTTCTGACTCTAACTATCGGAGCGAAAAGAAACACGTCCGAAGCTGATGGCGGAAAGAAAACTAATATGGAGTCGATGCCCATGCGCAATGGAGCCGAAGAGGAGGATTCACTCAATCCCATGACTCGAAACACAACTTTTAACACTCCGAGCCCAACACTAGATGGCAGACTATGTATAGCATGTGTATCTGCATCTACACATGCAATTGAACATGTATATATATATATATATATATATATATATGGAAAATGTCACTTACCCAGTGTACATCTGTTTGTGGCATGTTGCGCTGCAGATTCACATGCTGTGCACTGTTCCTGCCATCTAGTGTTGGGCTCGGAGTGTTACAAGTTGTTTTTCTTCGAAGAAGTCTTTTCGAGTCACGGGACTCCTTAGATTGTTTTCCCGGCATAGGGTGAGGTAGGAGTGGTAGAATGAGGATACTAAAGATGTCCATGCAATGGAATAGATAGGTGTGTACATAATTCGTGGTAAAGGAATATTTATTTACATATATACAATTTAAATGCAACTTAAATGGCTACAGGCTCCCGGGGAGGTGGGAGGGCGCATGTGAATCTGCAGCGCAACATGCCACTAACAGATGTACACTGGGTAAGTGACATTTTCCGTTCGATGGCATGTGTTGCTGCAGATACACATGCTGTGAATAGACTACAAAGCAGTAATCCTCCCAAAAGCGGTGGTCAGCCTGTAGGAGTTGAAGCTGTTTGAAATAATGTTCTTAATACAGCCTGTCCTACTGTGGCTTGTTGTGTTGCTAACACAACTACAGAGTAATATTTAGTAAAGGTGTAGACCAAGTGGCTGCTTTACAAATCTGTGTCATTGGTATATTACCTAAAAAGGCCACTGTTGCTCCTTTCTTTCTAGTGGAGTGTGCCCTTGGTGTAATGGGTAAGTCCCTTTTAGCTTTGAGGTAACAGGTCTGAATGCATTTGACTATCCATCTGGCTATGACCTGTTTGGATATAGGGTTACCAGCATGGGGTTTTTGGAAAGCAACAAACAATTGCTTAGTTTTACAAAATGATTTTGTTCTGTCTATGTAATACATTAGCGCTCTTTTAATGTCTAATGTATGTAGTGCTCTTTCTGCTACCGTGTCTGGTTGAGGGAAGAAGACTGGGAGCTCTACTGTTTGGTTTAGATGAAACAGTGAAATGACTTCTGGTAAAACTTTTGGATTTGTGCGGAGAACCACCTTATGTTTGTGTATTTGTATAAAGGGTTCTTCTAAAGTAAACGCCTGTATTTTGCTAACTCTTCGTAGTGAAGTGATGGCTATTAGAAAAGCTACCTTCCAAGTTAAGAATTGGATTTGGCAAGAATGTATGGGTTCAAAAGGTGATCCCATGAGGCGTGTAAGTACAATATTAAGATTCCACGAGAGAACTGGTGGGATTCTTGGCGGTATGATCCTTTTTAGTCCTTCTATGAAGGCTTTAATAACTGAGATTCTAAAAAGTGACTTTGTATGTTTAATCTGCAGGAAGGCAGAGATTGCGGTGAGATGAATTTTTATGGAAGAAAAAGCTAGGTTAGCTTTTTGTAGGTGTAGTAAGTAACTCACAATGTTTTGTATGGAGGCCTCTAATGGTGTGATTTGGTTTGCTTGGCAGTAGAAAACAAACATTTTCCATTTATTAGCATAGCAATGCCTTGTTGTCGGTTTTCTTGCCTGTTTAATGACTTCCATACACTCATTTGAAAGGTTTAGATAGCCAAATTCTAAGACTTCAGGAGCCAGATTGGTAAATTGAGCGATGCTGGATTGGGGTGTCTGATCTGTTGTTTGTGTTGTGTTAACAGATCTGGTCTGTTTGGGAGTTTGATGTGAGGTACTACTGAGAAGTCCAACAGTGTGGTGTACCACGGTTGGCGAGCCCACGTTGGTGCTATGAGTATTAGTTTGAATTTTGTTTTGACTCAGTTTGTTGACTAGGAAAGGAATGAGTGGGAGAGGGGGGAAAAGCGTGAGCAAATATCCCTCACCAACTGATCCATAGAGCATTGCCCTTGGACTGAGGGTGTGGGTACCTGGATGTGAAGTTTTGGCATTTTGTTGCAAACAGATCTATGTCTGGTGTCCCCCAGCGGTAGAAGTAATCTTGTAGTATCTGGGGATGTATTTCCCACTCGTGAGTTTGCTGGTGATCTCGACTGAGATTGTCGGCTAACTGATTGTGAATGCCTGGTATATATTGTGCTATCAAGCGAATGTTGTTGTGAATTGCCCAATGCCAAATTTTTTGTGCTAGGAGGCACAGTTGTGACGAGTGTGTCCCCCCGTTTGTTTAGATAGTACATTGTTGTCATATTGTCTGTTTTGACAAGAATGTGTTTGTGGACTAGAAGGGGTTTAAAAGCTTTTAGTGCTAAAAAGACTGCTAGTAGTTCTAAAAGATTTATGTGAAGTTGTTTTTGTTGATTGTCCCATTGACCTTGTATATTGTGATTGTTGAGGTGTGCTCCCCACCCAATCATGGAAGCGTCTGCTGTCATAATGGCGTGAGGCACTGGGTCTTGAAATGGCCGCCCTTTGTTTAAATTTACAGGGTTCCACCATTGAAGCGAAGAGTGTGTTTGGCGGTCTATCAACACTAGATCTTGAAGCTGACCCTGTGCCCGCGTCAATTGTTTTGCTAGGCACTGTTGTAAGGGCCGCATGTGTAGCCGTGCGTTTGGGACAATAGCGATGCATGAGGACATCATGCCTAGTAGTTTCATTACAAACCTGACTGTGTACTGTTGGTTTGGTTGTATGCTTGACACTATATTTTGAAACGATTTAACTCTTTGTGGACTTGGAGTGGCAATTGCTTTTTGTGTGTGGCTCCCAAGTATTGTTGTATTTGGGATGGTTTGAAGTGAGATTTTTGGTAACTTATAGAAAACCCTAGTTTGTGTAGAGTATTACATATTGCGTGTGACTTTGACACCGGTGTTGAGTGTTCGCTTTTATTAGCCAAACGTCTAGGTATGGGAATACGTGCATGTGATGTCTTCTTACATGAGCTGCTACTACAGCTAGGCATTTTGTGAATATTCTGGGTGCTGTTGTTATCCCAAAGGGCAATACTTTGAATTGGTAATGGTTGCCCTGTATTACAAATCTGAGGTATTTCCTGTGAGATGGATAAATGGGTATGTGGAAATACGCATCCTTTAGATCCAGTGTTGCCATGTATTCTCCCTGTTTTAGCAAGGGAACTATGTCTTGTGGAGTGACCATGTGAAAATGATCTGATTTGATGAAGAGGTTTAACGTCCTGAGATCTAGAATTGGTCTTAGTGTTTTGTCTTTTTTGGGAATGAGGAAATATAGGGAGTAAACCCCTGATCCTTTTTGATGGTGTGCTACTAGTTCTATGGCTTGTTTTGCTAATAGTGCTTGCACCTCTATATGTTGTAGGTCTAGATGTTGTGCTGACAGTTTGTGTGTCGTTGGGGGAACATCTGGAGGGAAATGTGTGAACTCTATGCAGTAACCATGTTGGATAATTGACAGAACCCATGTATCCGTGGTAATGTCTGACCAAGTTTTGTGGTATCTTCCCCCCCCCCCCACTGGTGATGTGAGTTGGGGAAGTGCGACATTGAAGTCACTGCTTGTTACTAGGGGACTGCTTGGCAGGCTGAAATTTTCCCCTTGCTCTTGGGTACTGTCCCCTGTATGAACCACAAAACCCCCCCTCTTTGGTACTGAGACTGGTAAGTGGGTTTTGTTTGGGAGGTGGATGGCTCGGAGGGTTGCTGTCTAAACCCTCCCCTAGACTGTGGCTTCCTAAATGCTCCCCTATACTGGGAAGAGTAGCGCACGGCCATGACCTTGACTGTGTCCTTTAAAAAAAAAAATTATATTGCAGTGTCCACCTCCGGCCCAAACAGTTGCTGTTGGTTGAACAGCATATTTAATACCGCCTGCTGTATTTCTGGCTTAAAACCAGATCTGCGTAGCCATGCATGCCTTCTGATGGTAACTGCTGTATTGACAGTTTGTGCTGCTGTATCGGCAGAGTCCAGTGCAGAACAGATTTGGTTGTTGGAGATGGCCTGTCCCTCCTCCACCACCTGTTGAGCCCGTTTTTGATGCTCTTTTGGCAAATGCTCAATAATATCCTGCATTTCGTCCCAATGTGCTCTGTCGTAACGGGCGAGGAGGGCCTGTGAATTGGCGATTCGCCACTGGTTGGCCGCTTGCGACGCCACTCATTTTCCTGCTGTGTCGAATTTACGGCTTTCTTTATCAGGGGGTGGCGCATCCCCTGATGATTGAGAATTTGCGCGCTTTCTCGCAGCTCCTACTACAACAGAGTCCGGAGGGAGCTGCTGTGTAATAAACACAGGGTCTGACGGGGGAGGTTTATATTTTTTCTCTACCCTCTGTGTAATGGCCCTTCCTTTGACCGGTTCCTGAAAGACCTGTTGTGCATGCTTAAGCATGCCTGGTAACATTGGCAGGCTTTGATATGAAGCATGCGTGGATGCCAGTGTATTAAAAAGAAAGTTATCCTCCACTGGTTCTGAATGCATAGTGAAATTATGGAATGTCGCTGCTCTAGCCAGTACTTGTGTGTAGGATGTGCTATCCTCTGCAGGAGAAGGCTTTGAAGGATAACACTCAGGACTGTTGTCTGAAACTGGTGAGTCGTATAGGTCCCAGGGGTCTGCATCGTCCTGCGTCTGCACAGTATGTGTTGGTGACTGTGCCGTTGGTGTGCCAACTGGTGACCTTCTCCGTTGTGGCGAGTGAGGTGGCAACATTTGTGGCGAGAAATGTGGGATTGGTGACCTTTCTCTAACCACCTTTGCTCTTGGCTGCTCAGTTTCAGTTTCTGCATGAAAAGCTAATTTTCTTTTAAACTTGAGTGGAGGGATGGTTTGTAATTTTCCTGTTTCCTTTTGGATTTGTAACCTTGGTTGAGTTTGGCCAAGCTCTTCCAAATCCAGCTCCTGCTCAAACCTGTGCCTCTCTTTAAGTTGTTGGGAGAGCCCATGTTCTTCTGTGTAAGAAGTATTTTTCGGCTCCGAAGCTGTTTTTTTCGGTACCGAAACACCCCTGGATACGGTCGGCCTCGGCTCCGAGAGGCTCTTTCGACACTTATTCGATTCGACCCATCGATGTCGACTCTTTTCGATGCCGGTTTCTTGACCCGAGTCGGAAGACTTCGGCAGGATCTTAGCCTTTTTCGGTGCTGAAGATGTTATTTGGTCACTGCTTTTCTTGTGGGTCGAGCCATGGCCTTCTGGCAGTGGCGTCCCCGAGGCCTTCTGTTTTTTCACCTGACTTTGGGGCTGAGTTGGGGCAGGTGTACTCACTTTTTGTCCTGCCGTCGGTGGCCGGTCTCCGTCGGAGTCATCCGATTCCAAACCCTGGATCGAGATAGCCATCTCTTCCTCCTCGACGTTGAGGTGTTGTGTCAACTTCGATGCCATCTGAAAACACCTTGCTCATCGATCTCTTAAGGTCTTCTTGGACCGAAAAGCCTTGCAGGCCTCACAGGTATCCTCTCTGTGTTCTGGCGACAAACACAGATTACAGACCCGATGCTGGTCTGTATAAGGATACTTGGCGTGACATGTCGGACAGAAACGGAAGGGAGTCCGGTCCATGAGTCTTCGACGACGGGGTTGGTCGGGCTGACCAGGCCTCGGTTGAGTGCGGAAACCCCGAAGGGCCGCCAAAGCGGTTGTCTCGTCGGTGCTGATGTATCTATATTAAACGGGTCCCAAACGCAACAATACCAACGGATTTCGATGTTTTTGTAAATTTTCCCGATTCGAACTACGGAGCGAAGAGGAACACGTCCGAACCTGATGGCGGAAAGAAAACAATCTAAGATGGATTCGATGCCCATGCGCAATGGAGCCGAAAGGGAGGAGTCACTCGGTCCCGTGACTCGAAAAGACTTCTTCAAAGAAAAACAACTTGTAACACTCCGAGCCCAACACCAGATGGCAGGAACAGTGCACAGCATGTGTATCTGCAGCTACACATTCCATCGAACATATATATATGTATATATTTTGATTACGTATTCAATGTATTCATGCACGCACTACGCAAAGCTAGAAATAAGAATTAAAAATGCATCACCATGGAGCTTGACATCAACATCATCCGTTCATCTTCCAGCTTCAAGCTGAGGAACCCTCACAACTCAAGACAAGATGTAACTAGTTACCCGATTTTGGGCAATTAAGCAATATTTTGGGCAGGATTCTTATAGTTATTTGTACTACAATAATGCTATATTGCTGTGTACAATGCATACCTAATCTACTTACAATGTTTAACCCAAAAAGGGTTACTTTTAGACCAGTATTTTATGAGAGTCACTGGTCAAAGGGTGGAGTGTAATGCTATCTGTATTTAACCACTGATTCCTTCTTGACCACTGACTCCATTTTGTGCTTGGCTTAGCTTCAAATGCCGTCACATTGGTGGCACAGGTATTTTTCTGAGCACAGCTTGTTCTCTACATTGAATGTGTTTTCGCTCTTCTCACCAGAGAGGGGAACATAACATGGGGGATTCACTGATGATGAGTGCATAAGGATGAGAATGTTCATAGCAGACAAAGGTACGACTCTGTATTGGAAATGCACTTTGGGATCTGGCCAATCCTTTTGTGTGTTTTCAACCCTGACCAAGTACAGCCAGCGCTTGAATTTCACAACTTACTTGAAGGGAGGGGGAGGTTACCAGAACCTTCCTCTTGAGTTTGTTTAAGATATATAAAGTGGGGAAACTTGGCCCTGAGGCAGAAGGAACTCATTTCTGAGGTTGGACGCATTGCTCATAAAATCAGAGTCACACTGGGGAAAATTTCTCCTGTCTCAGCTGTCCAGGGTTCCACAGCTTGACGTTGGCAAGGACAAAGATGATGTTGGATTCGATCCCCATGGTGATGCATTTTTATTTCTGAATTATCTAGCTTTGCTGTGTGCATGCTTTCATATATATATATATATATATATATATATATATATATATATATCTGTGGCAGGCTGAACAGTATACACCAGACAGAAATCCGATATTCTGGTAAGTAAAGATTTATTGTAAAGACGTTAAGGTTTGTTAATTCAAGTTTATATCATTAAATGTGGCAGGGCCCAGTAAACAAGTCTCTTCTTCAACTTGGTCTTCTTTCTCTCTCTTTTCTTCCTTTGTCAGGTTTCTCGAGTGGTTTGGCAAGGGTCCAGGGAGGTACCGACAAGAAAACAAAAGAAGACTTGGGTAAGTATAGAGGTATGTACTGGGGCTCTTACTAGTGGAGAGCAAAGGGGGAGTGGATAAGTAGGGGAATAGAAGGCAAAGTGCATTCACCCGGGAAGTGTGCTAAAGCATAATTCCTTCTGTGTTTCAGAAAAGTCATAAGGTGCACCCGAGAGGTTTTTGTTTGTTTTAATTAGACTGTGCCCTTTTCTTTCTCCCTCTCCCCTCTTACCCCTGTTATCCCTCCCCACTCCCTTTTCCTAGCGAAGTTTTAGGGTTCCTGCCCCTTGCCCCTAGGAGGGACCGTACCTTGGTGAGCCACGACCATCCAGGGTCGTGGCTAGGCTCCTTCGTCTGGTTGTCCTCCTCTTGGGGAATCTTCGGCTCCTTAGGCTTGGTGTTCGGATCCTGCGCGTCCTCACTGGTCTCCGTCCTCCTCTTACTGCCGCCGTCCCGCTCTTCGTCGTTGGTCCTCTCCTGTGGCCGATCCGCGGCCGTTTTGTGTACGAGCGTTTCCCCGGAAACGGGGAAACGCAGCTGTGGCGAGTTGCGCGTCCCCATGGTTACATGGGGACGCGGAAATGACGTATCGGGTTCGCCCGACACGTCATTTCCTCCGTCTGCTGTCACCGTGATCGGGTTCGCCCGATCACATACCCCTTCCCAAGAACGGTCCTGGTCGAGGACCGGAGTAGGGCAAGGAAACCGGGAGAGGTAATCCGCAGGACCTTGTTGTGTACCAGGAACATGACAAACCTGAAAGGAAAAAGGCTGAAGCTCAAGAAACCATCGGAGAATTCTAGAGTTGGAATCCTTATGGGCAGCAAGCCAGGTAAGCGGAGCATGATCAGTATACAGTACAAACGGTCGACCCAGAAGATAATACTGCAAAGTCTCCACAGCCCATTTAATGGCCAAACACTCCTTCTCAATCGTGGGGTAATGGCATTCTCTGGGAAACAACTTCCGGCTAATAAAGACAATCGGGTGATCTCCACCACCCACCTCCGGTTGAGCGAGCACTGCCCCAATGCCCACATTCGAAGCATCTGTGTACACATGAAAAGGTCGGGCGAAATCCGGACACCGTAAAACCGGTTCTGAGGTAAGGGCAGATTTTAACTGTTCAAAACTGTGTCTCTGAGTGTCTGAAAAAGGGACCAATTTGTTGGGGTGTTTTTTTGACAAAAGATCAGTCAGTGGCGCCGCCACCGTGGAATACCCCGGGATAAACCTACGATAGTAACCCACGAGCCCAAGGAAGGAACGCAAATCTCTTTTTGTCTTGGGGGTTGGGGCATTTTGAATAGCTTCTACTTTAGACATTTGAGGCTTTAGCATACCACTGCCTATCTTATAGCCGAGATACGAGATGTCAGTCTTCCCCAAAACACATTTCTTGGGATTAGCAGTCAACCCGGCGTCTGTGAGAGTATTTAAAATTTGGTGCAGATGGTACAGATGGTCAAGCCACGTATTGCTAAAGATAACAACGTCATCAAGATAAGCGGCAGAGAAGGAATGAAAGGGTTTCAACAATCTATCCATCAACCTTTGAAAGGTTGCCGGCGCCCCATGGAGACCAAAAGGTAACACGGTGAATTGATATAATCCAGATTGAGTCGAGAAGGCTGTTTTTTCTTTATCTTCGGGGAAAAGGGGTATTTGCCAGTATCCTTTAGTGAGGTCTAAAGTGGACATGTATTTAGCTGTTCCTAGCTTCTCGAGAACATCATCCACCCGGGGAATAGGATATGAGTCAAATTCAGAGATGGCATTGAGTTGGCGGAAGTCAATACAAAAACGAACTGTTCCGTCAGGTTTGGGAACCAGAACTACGGGTGAGCACCATGGGCTGACCGAAGGCTCAATAACTCCCATGTGTATCATTTTTTCTATTTCGGTTTCGATGGTATGTTTCCTAGCCTCGGGAATACGATAGGGCCGTGATCGAATAATCTGCCCTGGGGCTGTTCTTATTTTGTGCTGGATGAGGGATGTTCTGCCTGGTGTATCAGAGAATACACCTGAGTGTTGCGCTAACAAGTCAGCTAATTGATCCTTCTGTGCTTTTGTCAACAAGATGTTGATAATGGGCAAGTTTACCTCCTGGGAACTCCCCGAGGGAAACAACTCTATTCCTACTTCCTTAACGGGGGATACAAGACAACTCGCTGCTACTCTCTCACTGACTTCTGGTTCCTCTTCCCATTTCTTGAGAAGATTCACATGATAAATTTGTGTCTTATGGGGATTGACGCTTAGCTCGATGAGATAGGTGACAGGGGAGATTGCTCTAACAATCCTATATGGCCCTTGCCATCTAGCTAGCAATTTTTGATCAGATGTGGGTCTCATAATCAATACCTGGTCATTGGGAAGGAACGTACGTAGTTTACTACCCTTGTCATAATAGCGTTTCTGCGCTTCTTGGGCCTTTTCCATATGTTGTCTTACATTCTCCCATAAGTCCTGTAAATGTGATTTCAATTTCTGTACATATACTAACACGGGTCTCCCCTCCTCTTCCTCTTCCTCCTCCCAGGTTTCGACTGCCATATCTAAGAGGGAGCGAGGTTGTCTTCCGAAGACCAGCTCAAATGGACTATGCCCTGTAGAGGACTGTTCGTGGGTGCGAATAGCGTACAACACTAAGGGCAGTTTCTGATCCCAATCTCTCCCAGTCTCATCTACTATTTTCTTTAAGAGAGTTTTTATAGTCCTATTGTATCGTTCTACCAGTCCGTCTGTCTGTGGATGGTACACTGAAGTTTTAATCTGAGTAATGCCCAGTGTTTTACAGATTTGCTTCATAAGGTTGGACATGAAGGGTGTACCCTGGTCCATAAGAATTTCTCGGGGAAACCCGGTCCGCGTGAATACTGTTATCATTGCCTGGGCTACCGTTTTCGTCGTCATACTGGAAAGAGGTATGGCTTCGGGATACCGGGTGGCGTAGTCTACTATCACTAGTATATATGTATGTCCCTTAGTTGAATGAAGTAGGGGTCCAATTAAATCCATTCCCACCCTACTAAATGGAATATCAATGATGGGAAGAGGTAAGAGAGGTGCTTTCCGGGGTCGGCCTGGTTCGGTGAGCTGACACCTAGTACATTGTGAGCAATATTTTCGAATGTGCGCGAACACCCCTGGCCAGTAGAATCGTCGGAGGAGATATTCTTCCGTTTTGTCTCTGCCAAAATGGCCCCCACCCGGTTGATTGTGGGCTAGAAAAAGTACTTGGTCTCTATAGGTCTCGGGGACTACTAATTGGAATTTTCGTTCCCCTTCCCTGGTAGTGGTCACCCTATACAAAAGATTGCGTTGTACAAAAAAATAGGGACCCACCTCGTCAGTTTCTTCTGTTTTTGCTGTTCCCCAAGCATGAGTGAGAGTAGGGTCCTCCCTCTGATGCTGTCGGAAACTGATGTTGTCCCTGTGATTCTCCGCTATAACTCGTATGGTTGGAGATTGGTTATTTGTTTCTCGAAACTGGCCTTGCCTTCCCTCTTTTCCCGGCGAGATAGTTTTCTACGATATGGGGGACAGTCAATTTCGCTATTAGGGAAAGGAGCCTCTGCCCACCATTCGAAGTTCTCCATGTGGGTACTATTTAGTAATTGTTGGAAATAGACGTAATCTGTTCCCACAATACATTCCTCTATTAGTTGTTCCATGACCCCCATGGGAAGAAAGTCTCTGTGATTTCCCCATTCCAGTTGTACTGTGGAGAGAGGATATTGGGCCTTATCACCGTGTATACAGCAAATTGTTACTCTTTGGCAGGTGTTTTCATCTACTGGATCTATTAAATCTTGTTGTATTACGGACTGTGTACAACCTGAGTCTATAAGGGCTGAGAGGAGATGCCCATTAATTCGGAGTGTCTGTTTAAACTTGCTATCCCCTGTTCCTGTCCATAAGACTCGGCGTCGGGTGACTCCTATTTCCATAGGTTCCGTCCCCTCTGTTTTCCTGGGACATAGGCGAGCAATATGTCCCCATTCTCCACAGTTAAAACACTGTGGTCCGGACATCGCATGGGTCTCCCCTTGTTTACGTGACATAGGGTCTTCTACGGGGTATCTCTGGAGGTGCCGTGTTGGAGGGGGAAGGGTTTTGGGATTAGGCCGCGGTGAAGTTGATCTTACGTCCGTGGACCTGTGATATGCACAGGCCAAATCTATAGCCATGTCTGTATCCACGTTAGGATGTTGTCGTATCCAGCTTTTTGAACCGGTGGGTAGTGAGTCCAAATATTGTTCGAGGATAACCGTTTTAATAACATCCTCTCGACTATTGCCTATAGGACCTAGCCATTTGAGGGCCAAATCCTTAACCCTAAAGTAAAAGGTTCGAGGGTCCTCATTTTGACTCCATCTAACCTTACAGAATCGTACTCGGTAATATTCAGTGTCGTGACCAATCCGTTCCAAAATGCTCTTTTTAATGTCTTTATAAGGTGTAGTTCCATCAGGGTTGGCCGCCTGATAGGCTGCCTGGATAAGCCCAGTGAGTAAGGGTGCGATATATTGTCCCCATCGGTCTTCGGGCCACTGAGCCGAAGAGGCGACCCGCTCAAAGTTCGTAAAGAACGAATCAGGATCTTCCCCTTCCTGATACCGTTGAAGAACTGAACTGGGGACATTAGGGTGCACTTTACTAGCAGCTATGGTCTCAGTTAACTTTTTCAGGGCCGTCTCGTGAACCAGCTGATTATTTGCTAATATAGTGGCTTGGCTCTTTAGAGCGGACTGTAATGCTTCCCTATCTTCTTTGGCCTCACGCTGGTGAGCCTCCCAGACCAGCTGAAAATGTCGCTGGCCTTCCGCCAGTTGTTTTATCATGTCCTCAAGGCTCGGATGTTCACTCATGGTTATACCGTTCCTCAGCCGCCGGGATACCCTAATCCCCCTTCTGACACCACTGTGGCAGGCTGAACAGTATACACCAGACAGAAATCCGATATTCTGGTAAGTAAAGATTTATTGTAAAGACGTTAAGGTTTGTTAATTCAAGTTTATATCATTAAATGTGGCAGGGCCCAGTAAACAAGTCTCTTCTTCAACTTGGTCTTCTTTCTCTCTCTTTTCTTCCTTTGTCAGGTTTCTCGAGTGGTTTGGCAAGGGTCCAGGGAGGTACCGACAAGAAAACAAAAGAAGACTTGGGTAAGTATAGAGGTATGTACTGGGGCTCTTACTAGTGGAGAGCAAAGGGGGAGTGGATAAGTAGGGGAATAGAAGGCAAAGTGCATTCACCCGGGAAGTGTGCTAAAGCATAATTCCTTCTGTGTTTCAGAAAAGTCATAAGGTGCACCTGAGAGGTTTTTGTTTGTTTTAATTAGACTGTGCCCTTTTCTTTCTCCCTCTCCCCTCTTACCCCTGTTATCCCTCCCCACTCCCTTTTCCTAGTGAAGTTTTAGGGTTCCTGCCCCTTGCCCCTAGGAGGGACCGTACCTTGGTGAGCCACGACCCTCCAGGGTCGTGGCTAGGCTCCTTCGTCTGGTTGTCCTCCTCTTGGGGAATCTTCGGCTCCTTCGTCTGGTTGTCCTCCTCTTGGGGAATCTTCGGCTCCTTAGGCTTGGTGTTCGGATCCTGCGCGTCCTCACTGGTCTCCGTCCTCCTCTTACTGCCGCCGTCCCGCTCTTCGTCGTTGGTCCTCTCCTGTGGCCGATCCGCGGCCGTTTAGTGTACGAGCGTTTTCCCGGAAACGGGGAAACGCAGCTGTGGCGAGTTGCGCGTCCCCATGGTTACATGGGGACGCGGAAATGACGTATCGGGTTCGCCCGACACGTCATTTCCTCCGTCTGCTGTCACCGTGATCGGGTTCGCCCGATCACAATATATATTGAAAATGTCACTTACCCAGTGTACATCTGTTCGTGGCATGAGACGCTGCAGAGTCACATGCTGTGCATTATCCTGCCATCTAGTGTTGGGCTCGGAGTTTTACAAGTTGTTTTTCTTCACAGAAGTCTTTTGGAGTCACGAGACCGAGTGACTCCTCCCTTTTGGCTCCACTCCGCATGGGCGTCGACTCCATCTTAGATTGTTTTCCCCGCAGAGGGTGAGGTAGGAGTTGTGAGTATAGTAGAGGTGCCCATGCAATGGAGTAGTTACGTATGAACTTAATGTGTATTAAAAGGTTATTATTTACATATTTACAATTTTCATTCAACTAGAAATGGCTACAGGCTACCGGGGAGGTGGGAGGGCGCATGTGAATCTGCAGCGTCTCATGTCACGAACAGCTGTACACTGGGTAAGTGGCATTTTCCGTTCGGTGGCATGTGTAGCTGCACATACACATGCTGTGCATAGACTACCAAGCAGTAATCTCCCCAAAAAGCAGTGGTTTAGCCTGTAGGAGTTGAAGCTGTCTGAAATAATGTTCTTAATACAGCCTGTCCTACTGTAGCTTGTTGCGTTGCTAAGACATCTACACAGTAATGCTTAGTAAATGTATGAGGCATAGACTAGGTGGCTGCCTTACAAATGTCTGCCATTGTGGCGCCTTTTTTCCTAGTGGAATGTGCCCTTGGTGTAAGAGGTAATTCTCTCTTTGCTTTAATATAGCAAGTTTTAATACATTTAACTATCCATCTGGCGATGCCTTGTTTGGATATAGGATTACCTGCATGAGGTTTTTGGAAGGCTACAAACAATTGTTTTGTTTTACGAAATTGTTTCGTTCTGTCAATTTAATACATTAGTGCTCTTTTTATATCTAATGTATTCAAGGCTCTTTCAGCTACTGAGTCTGGTTGTGGAAAAAAAACTGGGAGTTCCACAGTTTGGTTTAGATGGAATGGTGATATGACCTTTGGTAAGAATTGTGGATTTGTACATAGAACCACTTTATGTTTATGTATTTGTATAAAGGGTTCTTGAATAGTAAATGCTTGTATCTCACCTACTCTTCAAAGTGATGTGATAGCAATTAGAAAGGCTACTTTCCAAGTCAGATATTCCATTTCACAAGAATGCATGGGTTCAAATGGTGGACCCATGAGTCGTGTTAATACAATATTGAGGTTCCATGAGGGAACTAGTGTTGTCCTTGGGGGTATGATTCTTTTTAGTCCCTCCATAAATGCTTTAATGACTGGGATTTTAACAAGTGATGTTGTATGTGTAATCTGCAGATAGGCAGATATTGCAGTGAGATGGATTTTAATAGAAGAGAATGCTAGATTAGACTTTCGTAAGTGTAATAAGTAGATTACAATGTCTTTTGTGGAGGCATGTAGTGGTTGAATCTGATTAGTGTGGCAGTAGCAAACAAATATTTTCCATTTGTTTGCATAACAATGTCTAGTTGTAGGTTTTCTCGCTTGTTTAATGAACTCCATACACTCTTGTGTAAGATTTAAATGTCCGAATTCTAAGACCTCAGAAGCCAGATTGCTAGATTGAGCGATGCTGGATTCGGGTGCCTGATCTGTTGTTTGTGTTGTGTTAACAGATCTGGTATGTTTGGTAATTTGATGTGGGGTACTAATGATAAGTCCAACAGTGTTGTGTACCACGGTTGGCGAGCCAAGATTGGTGCTATGAGTATTAGTGTGAGTTTGTTTTGACTTAGTTTATTGATCAGATAAGGAATGAGTGGGAGAGGGGGAAAAGCGTAAGCAAATATCCCTGACCAACTGATCCACAGTGCATTGCCCTTGGATTGAGGGTGTGGGTACCTGGACGCAAAGTTTTGGCATTTTGCGTTTTCTTTTGTTGCGAATAGGTATATGTTTGGTGTTCCCCAGCGGAGGAAGTGATCCTGTAGGATCTGGGATTGAATTTCCCATTCGTGAGTTTGCTGGTGATCTCGACTGAGAATGTCAGCTATCTGATTCTGAAAGCCTGGTATGTATTGTGCTATTAGGCGAATGTGATTGTGAATTGCCCAATGCCAAATCTTTTGTGCTAAGAGACACAGTTGTGACGAGTGTGTCCCCCCTTGTTTGTTGAGATAATACATTGTTGTTGGTTTTGACAAGGATGTGTTTGTGGGCTACTAGTGGTTGAAATGCTTTTAATGCTAGAAACACCGCTAGCAGTTCCAAATGATTTATGTGAAGTTTTTTTGTTGATTGTCCCATTGACCCTGTATGCTGTGCTTGTTGAGGTGTGCTCCCCACCCCATCATGGAAGCATCGGTTGTGATAACGGCTTGAGGCATTGGGTCTTGGAATGGCCACCCTTTGTTTAAATTTATAGGGTTCCACCATTTAAGCGAGGAGTGTGTTTGGCGGTCTATCAACACTAGATCTTGAAGTTGACCCTGTGCTTGTGTCCATTGTTTTGCTAGGCACTGTTGTAAGGGCTGCATGTGTTATCTTGCATTTGGGACAATGGCTATGCATGAAGACATCATGCCTAGAAGTTTCATTACAAACCTTACTGGGTAGTGTTGGTTTGACTGTATGCTTGATCTTACATTTTGGAACGCTTGGACCCTTTGTGGACTTGGAGTGGCAATTGCCCTTTGTGTGTTGAGTGTTGCTCCCAAATATTGTTGTATTTGGGATGGTTGCAGATGTGATTTCTGGTAATTTATAGAGAACCCCAGTTTGTGTAGAGTTTCTATAACGTATTGCGTGTGGAGAAGACACTGTTGAGTGTTGGTTTTTATTAGCCAGTCGTCTAAATATGGGAATACGTGCATGTGCTGTCTCCTTATGTTAACGGCTACTACTGCTAGGCATTTTGTGAATATCCTTGGGGCTGTTGTTATTCCGAACGGTAGTACTTTGAATTGATAGTGTACGCCGTGCATTACAAACCTTAAGTATTTTCTGTGAGAAGGATGGATGGGTATGTGGAAATACGCATCCTTGAGATCCAATGTTGTCATGTATTCCTCCTTTTTTAATAAGGGAACCACGTCTTGAAGTGTTACCATGTGGAAGTGGTCTGATTTGATGAAGAGATTCAATGTTCTGAGATCTAAAATAGGTCTTAACGTTTTGTCATTTTTTGGAATTAGGAAATATAGTGAGTAGACGCCTGTTCCTTTCTGATGATTGGGTACGATCTCTATTGCTTGTTTTTGTAGTAGTGCTTGGACCTCTATTTGTAATAGGTCTAAGTGTTGTTGGGACAGATTGTGCGTTCTTGGTGGTACATCTGGCGTGAATTTTGTGAATTCTATGCAATAACCATGCTGGATAATTGATAGGACCCATGCGTCTGTGGTAATATGTGTCCAGTTTTGATAATATGTGTTTAGCCTCCCCCCCTCACTGGTGACAAGTGTTGGGGTTTTGCGACACTGAAGTCACTGTTTGGTCTGGCTTGGTTTGGTTGCTTGGAACTTTCCCCTTCCTCTTGGGAATTGTCCTCTATAGGAACCACAAAACCCTCCCCTTTGGTATTGTGCCTGATAGGTGGGTCTGGTTTGAGAAGTGGAAGGCTCTGATGTTTGCTGCTGAAAACCCCCTCTGAATTGTGGTTTCCTAAAGGTGCCTCTGACTTGTGGGGAATAGAGCGCGCCCATGGCTTTGGTCGTGTCCGTGTCTTTTTTAAGCTTCTCAAAAGCTGTGTCAACTTCCGGCCCAAGCAACTGTTCTTGATTAAACGGCATGTTCAACACCGCTTGTTGAATCTCTGGCTTGAATCCAGACCTTCTTAACCATGCATGCCTGCGAATGGTTACCGCCGTGTTGACTGTTCGTGCTGCCGTGTCTGCCGAGTCTAGTGCGGACCTTATCTGGTTGTTAGATATGGCCTGTCCTTCTTCCACAACCTGTTGGCCACGTTTCTGGTGTTCCTTGGGCAAGTGCTGTATGATTTGTTGCATCTCGTCCCAGTGTGCCCTGTCGTAGCGAGCAAGTAGGGCTTGCAAATTTGCAATCCGCCACTGATTGGCTGCTTGTGCTGCGACTCGTTTGCCCGCTGCGTCAAACTTTCTGCTTTCTTTGTCAGGCGGTAGAGCGTCCCCCGACGATTCAGAGTTTGCTCTCTTTCTTGCCGCTCCTACAACCACTGAGTCCGGTGTAAGCTGTTGTGTTATGAACACCGGATCTGTTGGGGGAGGTTTGTATTTCTTCTCAACTCTCGGCGTGATAGCCCTTCCCTTTACAGGCTCCTGGAAGACCTGTTTCGCGTGTTTGAGCATGCCCGCGAGCACTGGCAGACTCTGATAGGAAGCATGGGTGGATGCCAAGGTGTTAAACAGGAAATCATCCTCCAATGGCTCTGTGTGCATTGCTACGTTGTGGAAAGTAGCTGCTCTGGATAGTACCTGCGTATATGCAGTACTGTCTTCTGGAGGTGATGGCTTTGTTGGATAACAATCCGGACTGTTATCCAATACTGGTGCATCATATAAGTCCCATGCATCAGCATCATCCTGTGTCATCCCGGTATGTGTGGGTGACTGCATTGTAGGTGTTCCCACTCGTGACAGTTGGGGTGAGTGCGGTGGGGACGGTTGTGGTGATACCCTTGGTGGTGGGGATTTGTCTCTAACCACCTTTGCCTTAGGTTGCATTTCTGTCTCCTGAAATACAACTTTCCTTTTAGATTTGAGTGGAGGTAAAGTTTGTATTTTTCCAGTCTCTTTCTGGATATGTAACTTCCTTTGTGTATGGTCTGGTTCCTGCTCAAATCTATGTCTTTCCTTCATTTGGCTGGAAAGTCCTTGCTCTTCTTTGTAAGAGCTTTTTTTCTGCTCCGAAGCCGCTTTTTTCAGTACTGAGGTTTCAGGTATAGTCTTTTTCGGTTCCGAAGATATTTTCCTCACTTTGGGTGAATCGAACTCTCGGTGTCGAGATCGTTCGGTGCCGGAATCTCGACCGAGTCGGAAGTCTTCGGCAATTCTCGGGCCTTTTTTGGTGCCGATGTTTGGTCACCTTCTTTTCGGTGGGTTAAGCCATGGCCTGCTGGCGGTGGCGTCCCCATGGCCTTAAATGTCTTTGTGTGAGTTTTGGACGGGGCAGGTTTACTCACTGTTTGCTGCACCGTCGAGGTTCGGTCACTTTCGGATTCGTCCGAGTCCGTCCCCTGGATGGAAATGCTTTCCTCCTCTACGACGTCGAGTTGTTCTTTCGGTGTCTACGCCATTTGCAGTCTTCTTGCTCGTCGATCTCTTAAGGTCTTTTTCGATCGAAACGCTCGACAAGCCTCACAAGTATCCTCCCTGTGTTCAGGTAATAAACACAGATTACAGACCCGGTGCTGGTCGGTATAAGGATACTTCGAATGACACTTAGGACAGAAGCGGAGGGGGGTTCGGTCCATTAGTCTGGGACGACAGGTGTGGTCGGGCCGACCAGGCCTCGGTGAAGAACGGAAGCCCCGAAGGGCCGCCGGAACGCCCTTGATGTCGGTGCCGATACACTAACACTAACCCGGTACCGAACGATAACAATACCGTTGAATTTTCGATAATTTAGCTAAACTTTCCCGATTCGAAATACGGAGCGAAGAGGAACACGTCCGAACCCGATGGCGGAAAGAAAACAATCTAAGATGGAGTCGACGCCCATGCACAATGGAGCCGAAAGGGAGGAGTCACTCGGTCTCGTGACTCGAAAAGACTTCTGCGAAGAAAAACAACTTGTAACACTCCGAGCCCAACACTAGATGGCAGGATAATGCACAGCATGTGTATATGCAGCTACATATGCTACCGAACACACATATATGTGTATATATATATCACTGCATACATATTGTTGATATATTGTACTTTTTCTGCCTATTATTATTCAACTGTTGCGATTATTTTAGTATCTCCACATGTTTTGCTGCATTCAAGTTAAATGCTCACGTTAATATTTTTGTATACTTTCAGTTGAGACCTGGAAAGTGCCTTCATAAATTCATTACTCACACTAAGAGTGCTGTATTATTTAGCCTTGTACCCTCTTAGTTTAAAGCTAAGCAGAACAATCCCATCCGCCTAATTACAAGTATATTATAACCTAATGCAATTGTAATTAGGCAGCCAGGATAGCCATCCCATTCGTAATGGAGAAACCTGTATGCCAAACTTAACGTCAGGCCCTTAGCCTCTTGTGTCCTTGAAAGGTGATACAAATAGCCATATTTAGGGGGTAATAAGGGACAGCTGCCTCTCATGAACGTCAGTAGAGGCAAAAACATGAACTGCCACTCCAAGGTCGCCTATAAATCAACTGATTCAGAGAATCAATGGTCAAAGAAATTATTAGGCGCACCACTGATTAACACGGAGCAATTACAAGTGGTTCCATATTATGCCATTAATGGAGTTTGACCAATGACTTTGTGTTTCACCACTGCGCATATTAGTTGCTCAATGTTCACCAGTAGCACATTGTATGTTTTGTTCAGTTGAGCCGCCTATTGGCTTTGACATGGCATTAGCCATTACTTTCTGGATTCAGTTTAGCCGCCTATTGGCTTTGACATTGCATTAGCCATTACATTCTGTATTCTGCCTATTGGCTTTGACATGCTATTAGATATTACATGCTGTATTTAGTTCAGCTGCCTATTGGCTTTGACATGATATTATATATTACATTTTGTATTCAGCTCAGCTGCCTATTGGCTTTGATATGACATTAGACATTGCATTTGATATTTAGGTTAGCTGCCTATTGCCTTTAACGTGGAGTTAGACATTGCAGTTGAGAATCCAAGCTGTATTTTTCCAAGCTGTTTTTTTGCACAAGATGAACCAAGATGTTTTCTTCTCACAGTAGACTAGACCTGATAAGAGAGGGTACACTGGGTGTTTTTCTCTCTGCTTGAGCTTGGGAAGAGGAGCAGTCTAGGAGATCTGGCCAGTCTCCAAAGGCTTGCGTAGTTTTCCCGAGTCTGAGAGGAGGGGGCACACCTTTGTAACGGATGTCACAGGCTTCAGAGAATTAGATTAGAATCTGCCTGACTTCGTGCTGGAACTTGGCACCAGTTGCCAGCATCCCGTGTGGGTAGATAAATCTCTTTCTCGCAGCTGACAGGAGTCATCAGCTTGCAGACCCTAGAAAGATGAAGCTGTAAATAGTTTCCCACACGGTGAAGTATTTGTTTTGCTTTGCATTCAATATCTTATAAATATAACCTGCTGTGTATATTGCAAACTGTGTTTTCATTGAAAGTGTGCTTGAAATCTACTAATTCACCTCTTACAAAATTGCGGTTGGGGAAGAATTAACAACAATAAAAGTCTTCTTTGAACTCAGAAGTGCATTCTTGATATGTTATGTAAGTGCTGAAAACGAGATAAGAACAGAAGCACTACATTCCATGACTAACCAATGGAGTCATGCCATGTGCTCATTAACTAAATCCCCTTTTATAACAGCACCAGCGAGCCTATAATTTATAGATTATGAGCCAAAAGTATTAACATTAGTGTTTAATATTACCAAATAGCAAATTTTTCTGATTTGCTATTCGGTAATCGCAAACACTAATGTACTAAAGTCTGTTTTAGACATTTTTCTATTTCTAGTGGGTTGCAAATTGACCCACCTCGTGAATATGAATAAAGAAAATGTAGGTCTCAGCCTGCGACACAATGGGAATAAAAAAAAATCACAGGGATGGTGGCCTGCTTGGGTCAATAGACCAACATGTCAAATTCCGTTTAAATAAAGCTTTTTTTTTAAATTAAATGCAGCCCGTTTTCCTGAAAGGAAAACTAAATGCCTTTCAAAAGAAAAATTAAAAGCTTTATTGCCAATTTTTAAGAGTAGGCAGTAGGTCTCTGCTCTTAAATACTTTTTCAACAATTCTCAATGCGGAAGGGACCCCAAGAAGACCCCTTCCCATTTGCAAATGAGTTACCACCAACTTCAGGTTGGTGGTAAAACGCAAGTGTTTTGCAACTGCATTTCAGACGCAAAACATTCATACCAATGTGAAACAGTATTAGGAAAGGACTCCCTAAACACTCCACTTCCAAATACTGATTCTCAATCACAAACTGCAATTCAGTAACAGTTTACTGAACTGCAATTTGGACTTGTTACATATGAAAATGCCTTTTTGCATATACAAACGGCCTAATTCTGTGAATCGAGCGATTTGCGAATGCAAAGAAGTTTCATACATGTAGCCCATTGTTCTGTAGGAAAGCTACAACAGTCTGTGTAAATCAGCGGTGTGCTTATTCAGTCTCCTTCCAGCGTTGTTGGAATCCCTGCTATTCGTTCTCAAAGCACACTACTCTACAAATCCTAAAAAGCACTGGCCAAGTCAATAGGTCTCATCTATGCAAGAGCTATTGGCTTTGCCAATGTATTTTAGCCATATTTTACACCAGGGTGGCTGATGTTCAGGATGGCTAAAAGTTAGTGGCGTAGAGGAGAGTCGTGTGGTGTATCGTAGAGTGTTGTGGAGTGGCAGAAAATGACACATACTGGAGTGGCGTCATGAGGAGTGGCATACACTCAAGAGGCACACAGTAGAGTAGACTGGTGTGGAGTGCATTGGCATAGAGTATTACCACTCCTGCATGCCGACGTTACTTGTTTTTGAAGCTATCCATGCCCCAAGACACAGAGCCCCAACAGCAATATGGCTTTGACCAGTGTGCAGATTCCTAGACTTATTAATAAATACAGTCCAATTCACAAAACAGGGAGAATAGAAGGGGTGGTGAGGAATCAGTGGTTAAATAAAGTCTCTACCAGAAAGAGTGCAACCATAAGTAAGTAACATGTTCTTCTGACAGAGACTTTTAACCACAGATTCCTCATCTTTTGAATAGATAGCAGAGCAATACCTATTTGGAGGTGAGACTGTGAATTGGCTCAAATCAAAAAGTTCTTTAGGGACCAAGCGAGCATAATGCCCAGCTGGCCGAACCTGGCTGTCCAGACAATAATGCTTTGTGAACGTTTGGAGTGACGCTCTTGTAGCTATCTAGCAGACATCCAGAACAGAAGCTCTACATTCCAACACAGCAGTAGCTGCTTTGGCCCTGCTGTAATGAGCTTACAGTTGTTCTGGAGGCTGCTTTTTAAGCCAGGCACCAAAGATCTTAATGCAGAGCAGAATGCAGCGGAAGATGGTGCTGTTCTGCATGGCCTTGCCTTTTTTCGCTCCTGCGAACCCCACAAAGAAGTGATTGCTCACCCGGTGCCCTCTGATACGATCGATGTAAAAGTGCTCTTTTGGTGGTTAAAGTGATGGAATCTCCTCTTTAACCTTAGAGGATCAAGGCAGAGCACAGAATGCCAGCAGGGCTTTTGTTTGACTGACGTGGAAGGGTCTCACAATTTTCAGCAAGAACGATTCTTGCATGCACATAACACGTTTGTGTGGGAAGAAGGTGATGAACAGTGAAGTAAAGAGCCTGAAGCTCACTCACTTGCCATGACAATTTTATGACAATTTTATGATGAAAAGGAACAATGTCTCAAGAGTTAGAAGTTGTAAAGGACAGTTGTGAAGAGGCTCAAATGGAGTACACATCAATATGTGAGGAGCAAGTTACGGTCCCACTTTAGCATGACAAAGGGAGAGAGACCTTTAATAAATAAAAATAAATAAAAAACCTGTGATTTTAATGGAGAGGGTTGGTCCGGCAAACATAAAAAGGACAAATGAGCAGAGCGATACCGTTTAAGCGTGCTTAAAGCAAAGTCTTTGCGGGTAAAATCAAAACAAACAGAATGTCAGCTAACTTGCCTGGAGGGAGTCCATCTTGTGTGTGCCACACTAATCCACAAACTTGTACCAACAACATGCGTATACAGTTTTTGTCAAGGGATACCATGCTGCCAATATTACATCAGCCACCTCTGGAGGAAGGTCGAAGGTATTCATCACTTCTCTATCTCCAAGCATGAAGGTAGAGACTGCGAATGCCCGGGTGCTGAACACTGCCCTGTTGCTGCAACAGCAGATCCTCCTAGATAGGCACCCTGGTCAGAGAACAGATGTGCAAGCCAAGGAGCTCAGGATACCATACCCTCTGTGTCCAATCCCGGGCCACAAGGATGACCTAGACCCAGTCAGTCCTGAACTCTTTCAGAACCTGGGGCAGAAGCAGTGCCAGCGGCAAACCATGCAGGAGTCCAGAGTTCCACTCTAGGCAGAACATGTCTCCAAGCGAGAGACAGCTTGGAAACTCCAACACACAGAATTGCCGACATATCGCATTGTTGATGGTGGCAAATGATCAAGCCAAGGCTCTCCCCATTTGCAGAAGAGAGCCTGCACCACCTCCGGGCATAACTTCCACTCGTGATCCAATAGGTGATGACAGCTCACCCTGGCATTCAAAGAGCCTGTCAGGTGATTTACCATCAGGATAATTCTTGTGCCTCCAGGCAGAGAGCCCAGGACCCCAATCTCCCCAGCTTGTTGCAAAACCTGGGCATTGTCTGTAAGCACCGCTTTCAGCCTCCCTTTGATGGCTGGAAACAAGGCTTTTAACACCAAGCGGATGGCCTTCAGCTCATGGACGCTGATACTGAGCAGGCACTTTGCCTATGTTATAGTGAATGCAAAAAACAGAGAGGGCTCTCTCTTGTGCAAATGCAAGCATCAGCAGAAAGAAGTATAGAAATGTGTGCGGTGAAGGAAAAAAACAGGCCCAAGCTATTTACTATCTCACAATAGACAGCAAGAAAACGGTGGGGTCCTGGAGGGAAGCCGGGCATGAGTTCTAGAAGATAGAGAAATATAATCAGTAAACACAGCAAAAATGGAAGGTCAAAGCCTGCACCAAAGGCACGCAGTGCAACGACACGTCTCTGAGAAAACATTTAGATGAAAGCTGACACAAAGGAACAAGATAAGCATGTGGTTAGATATTGCAGCACACCAGACACGTAGGGAGGGAAGTACTAATATGATTTAAAGCCTAAGACCGTGAAGTACACTGTGGTTCTGAGTACGTATAAAACAGGGGTCTCTAACCTTTTCTGTAACAAGAGTTACTTATTTTCAATAAAAAACATCACAAGCTTCTAATGTTAGTGATCAAGTAGTGACCACCCCATCCAGGATTGCCAGCATTGATCATGTCAGAGCATTAGGCAGGGCTGAATGCCTCTAATAGGTAATACATAACAGCCATAGCTGTACACCCCTGGTACCAGAGTAATGTGAATAATAAATCTCTCCAGCTCAAATAATAGATTTAAATACATTTTTGTCCAGGCTGGCGCGAGGGGAGAATTCTTTAGATGAGGAATCCACAGGTAGGTGGATCCATCAGAAATATGCTTTTTAATTTTGGCATACATAAAATAATTCAACATAGCAAAAGCAGCTATAGTAATACGCTGGGCTGCACACAGGTGAGCTACTCACAGGGAACAGGAGAGCTACTGGTAGCTCACAGGCTACTCAGAGAAGCCTAGTATAAAATGCATCAATAACATATGCACTTCAATCACATTTTGTTAACATGTGGTTAGATGATTTTGCAGAAACTATTGCTTCTTGCTGAAATTATAGGAGATGGCAATGTGCTTGACCAAGTGCTTGATTTAATATGCATCCAGACGAATAACACATCACTGTGGTTTTGCTCCTACCAGTCTTTCAGGGTTTTCGAGTAGCCCATGCTGCTGCTGCACCTTAGACAGGATTCTGCCCTTCTGTTGCTGAACCAGCTCAACAAGAGAAGGCAGAACAAAGGATTTCCTGTGGGGGAGGGGTGCAACCTTCTTTTCTTTTGGATATATGGTGTTACTGGGCTGGGGAAGGGGTAGCCTCCCCACTCCACCAGTTTGCTTTGAAGGGCAGATTTGGTGCCCTCGTTGCATAATCCGGTTTGCACCAGTCCAGGTGAGTGACCACTCCCCTGTCCATCGCCACCCCCATGGGTGGTGCCCAGAGCTCCTTCAGGTGGGCACTTGGTTCTTCCATCTTGCAATCAAGATGTGCAGAGGTCGCTTGGAACATATGACTGGTCAGGGTAGGTAGCTGACATCCGTGACCCCCTCCGATAGTTGATTACCTTTCAGAATGACAAAAGCCCCTTTTCGGGTTATTTAGGAACTCCCTTGCGGGTGGTTCCCCAGATTTGTCAGGCAAGATTTCATTAGGACTCCTCTGCAAAGACCTCTTCTGCTCCTGGCCACCGGAGCCGTGGCTGGATTACAAAGAAACCGAACAAGACTGCCAACCTGAGAAGACCTCTCCTTGCAACATTGTTTCAGCGGCTCCTGTCAGCAACCTGCAACATTTCTATGGTTGTGCATTCTCTGGGGTCGGCAAGACTTAAGCTGTACCAAAGAAGCAAGAATGAATCTCCTTTGGAGTGATGGAGTCACTTCCCTGCATCAGCAGGCACTTAAGCCAACGATGTCCGGCTGCCGGGATCTGCTGTCCTCTGGACTTGTGAAGTTTCTCCAACACAGGTGGTGGTTCTGAGGGGTCCTCTGAGTCCTCTCCTCCTGCCCAATTTGGGAGATGGTGAGCCCCTGCCTCTTCCTCCAAGACAGAACCATTGTGCACCGTGACTGTTGCAGCAGCCAAGGCTTGTTGACACCTGTTCCGCTGGATCTTTAGGCTCCAAGTAGCCCCAGCATTCTACCTCTGCAATGACAATCTCCTCTCTGCTGCTCCAGCAATGTGGGACTCCTTTAGGTGTACTGCCTGGGCCTCACTGCGACTTACTGAACCTGCTGCCAGTGGATTGCTTGTGGGGGTTTCGACTGCTTCTGCTGGCTCTCCTGTCTTATCAGGGTCAGCCTGGACTCCCCTCCAAGGGTCAAGTGCCCAGGACCTTACTGGTCCTCTTCAGCTCTGCAAATCTCCAACAGCTCCAGTTGCATTTGCTTGTGCTTGTTGGTGGTCCTCCTGACCACTGACCCATCTGCAATCCAGCGAGAGGAGAGGGACGGCTCCTAGATGCCTTCAGGGACTCCTCTGCAGCTCCTGGATTCTGCAGCTGGGCTTCTTCTTTCAGTGTTGACCTTGATCTTCACCCGCAGAAGGGTGGGCATTGCCTCCTGCCCCACTTGGACAATACTTTGTGGACTTGACTGTCCCCTTCTTTTACACGTCCTTCATCCAGAATCCACCGTTGGGTCCCGCGGCGCCGGTGTGACCAGCCAGCCACGTTGCGTGCATCGGGCTACTGCAGCTTACTAACCTGGGCCTGCAGCAATGACATCCATGGTCGGCCTTGTTCGGCAGCCCTCCATCCCCGAATGAAGCATTGTGAAGGAGGTGAGGCCCGTCCGGCCGAGCTAGTGATTTCCAGCCTGGCTCGGCTGATGTGAACGGTAGCCGCCACTGAACATGCTGCACTCGCCACAGCCCCAAATTGACAGCCGGTAGGAAGCAGTGTGCTTGCTGGGCCCCTGATAAGGCCGGTGGGTCTGCCGGGAACCTGATGAAGATTGAGGTAGCACCTGGAAGTGACTGGTGCGCCGAGCTCTGGGCCCCGGGTGAGCTGTGGACTGGGCCTGCAGTGGTGACTGGAAAAGTTGGCCTAGAATTGGTGGCCCCTCTCCCCCAGCTGCGATACTACCTTGGACACACTGGCCACCGAGGTAGGGGGATGAACAGTTGAGGCATCACAGGAGTGGTGCTTTCTCCTTTGACTCAGGACAGATTTGTCTGTGAGTCCAAGAAGGCTCAGATGGATCATTGGCCTGAGGTGAAGCACTGTGAAACTTCTGACTATCATGGTCAGCGCTGGGAACCCCGTGGCTGGACCTCACTTAAGACATTTTTCTGCCCCTCCCCTGTGGGCCCTGTGTGATCTTTGGATGAACAGCTGAGACCTGGGGGTTGTGACACACCCCCAAGTCTTTGGAGCTGCAGACGAGGTGAATAATCAGAAGCCCATTAAGTTTATTCTGCACACTACCTTGAGAGATCGAAGCAGTCAGTGCGGCAACGCAAAAAAACCCACAAACAAAACAAAAGAAAAAAACGATGTGGTGTCACTCGACATCAATCTCCTACGAGCAGATGTCGGGAAAGTAATGGAAAGGTAAATCGAAACCAAGCAGCAAGACGGTGTACTACAAGCAGAAATGAAGACCCTCAAAGCCAGTGACGGTGCTAAAGACCCAGAACTGGAAGCTTTTACTAAGGGCAGAAGACATAGAATGGAGGTCCTGTAGATGCAACCTATGATTCGTGGGATTCAATAAAAAGGCAGAGGACCCCAAGCCGGAACTGCTTCTGGAGGAATCAATTGTTTTCTAAAGCGTGGCTTATAACTTCTGGGGAGGTATCGAGGCACTCGGGAACTGTTGCTGCAGTTGGTAGCTATTCCTCAAAGAGCCAGGTTTTGAACTTTCTCCTGAAGTCAATGAGGGTGTACATGGTCAGCAGGTGGGGGTTGTTCTAGATCATGGCAGCGAGATGGGAAAAGGCGCATCATCCACTGCAGCTGTGTCAAACTCTCGAGACTTGGGCGAGGGATGCTGATTGTGGGCTGGTGGAAGGAGAGTCTACAGTTGATGAGGCTGGGTCGGATGTTGTGGAGGGCTTCGTATGCAATGGTTAGGACCTTGAATTTGCATCTCTTGTGCACGGGCAGCCACTAGATTCCTGAGTTGTAGCGTGATGTGGGTCCACCTGGGAAGGTCCAGGTTGAGTCTTGCAGCCACTTTCTGGATGGTCTGGAGGCGGTGGAGGAGTTGGGTGGGGAGTCCAACATAGAGGGCTTTTTGGTAATCTAGCGTGCTGATGATGATCGTTTGGGTTACTGTTTTTCTGGTTGTGCTGGGGATCCATCTGAAAATCTTCTGGATCATGCAGAGGTTGTGGAAGCTGGTGGCTGCCACTGCGCTTATCTGTCGTTTGAAGGAGAGCTTGCTGTCTATGATAATGGTGACATTGCGGGCGTGGTCGGTCTGGCCACCAGGAGTAATACCAGGGGGAGGTGGTGTTTCCATGATGATCACCTGTGTCTTGTCAGTGTTCAGCTCAAGGCAGTTTGATTTCATTCAGTCGGTGACGTAGGTCATGGCGTTGAAGAAGTTGTCTCTAGGCGAAGTGTGGTTCTCGGAGGGGGACAGAGTACGTTGAGTGTCGTCGGCGTAAGAGATGATGTTGAGTCCATAGGAATGCACAGTCTCTGCTAGGGGCATCACATATGTGTTAAAAAGGGTGGAACTGCGTGGGGATCTCTGGGGTACACCGCATATGGTGCTCTTTGGTTCCGACATAAAAGGTGGGAGGTGGAAACTCTGGGTCGGTCACGTGATGAAGGCCTGGATCCATTTGAGGGTGTTCTTTCGGATACCAATGAGGTGGAGTCTTGAGTTGAGGGTGTTGAGTGCGGCGGAGAGGTAGAGGAGGGTCAATGCCACCTTCTCTCCATGGTCGAGAAGGGACCTCATGTCTGTTGCTGCGATGCAGGCGATCTCTGTGCTGTAGATGGAACAGAAACCAGATGATAGAAGGTAGCTATAGCAGAGCAGCTTAGGCTGAACTAGGAGACATGCAAAGCTCCTACTATACCACTGGTGTCATATGCACAATATCATAAGAAAACACAATACACAGATATACTAGAAATAAAGGTACTTTATTTTTATGACAATATGCCAAAAGTATCTCAGTGAGTACCCTCAGTATGAGAATGCCAAATATACACAAGATATAAGTACACAATACCAAAAATATGCAGTAATAGCAAAAGGAAGTAATGCAAGCAATGCAGAATTACAGTAGATTGCAATAGAAGCACAAAGGTATAGGGGCAACACAAACCATATACTCCAAAAGTGGAATGCGAACCACGAATGGGGAGGCAAGGACTTACCTCCACCAAACTTGGACTGAAGAGTCACTGGACTGTGGGAGTCACTTGGACAGAGTTGCTGAGTTCCAGGGACCCCGCTCGTCGTGCTGAGAGGGGACCCAGAGGACCGGTGATGCAGTCTTTTGTTGTCTGCGGTTGCAGGGGGAATATTCTGTCGACCCACGGGAGATTTCTTCAGAGCTGCTAGTGCAGAGAGGAGGCAGGCTACCCCCACAGCATGCACCACCAGGAAAACAGTTGAGAAGGCGGCAGGATCAGCGATACAAGGTTGCAGTAGTCGTCTTTGCTACTTTGTTGCAGTTTTGCAGGGTTCCTGGGCAGTCAGCGGTCGATCCTTTGGCAGAAGGTGAAGAGAGAGATGCAGAGCAACTCGGATGAGCACTTGCATTCGTTATCTAAAGAATTCCCCAAAGCAGAGACCCTAAATAGCCAGAAAAGGAGGTTTGGCTACCTAGGAAGGAGGATAGGCTACCAACACAGGTAAGAGCCTATCAGGAGGAGTCTCTGACGTCACCTGCTGGCCACTCAGAGCAGTCCAGTGTGCCAGCAGCACCTCTGTTTCCAAGATGGCAGAGGTCTGGAGCACACTGGAGGAGCTCTGGGCACCTCCCCTGGGAGGTGCAGGTCAGGGGAGTGGTCACTCCCCTTTCCTTTGTCCAGTTTCACGCCAGAGCAGGGCTGGGGGATCCCTGAACCGGTGTAGACTGGCTTATGCAGAGATGGGCACCATCTGTGCCCATCAAAGCATTTCCAGAGGCTGGGGGAGGCTACTCCTCCCCAGCCCTGACACCTTTTTCCAAAGGGAACAGGGTGTAACACCCTCTCTCTGAGGAAGTCCTTTGTTCTGCCTTCCTGGGCCAGGCCTGGCTGGACCCCAGCAGGTCAGAAACCTGTCTGAGGGGTTGGCAGCAGCAGCTGCAGTGAAACCCCGGGAAAGGTAGTTTGGCAGTACCCGGGTCTGTGCTAGAGACTCGGGGGATTATGGAATTATCTCCCCAATGACAGGATGGCACTGGGGTGACAATTCCATGATCTTAGACATGTTACATGGCCATGTTCGGAGTTACCATTGTGACGCTGTACATAAGTAGTGACCTATGTCCAGTGCACGCGTGTAATGGTGTCCCCGCACTCACAAAGTCTGGGGAATTTGCCCTGAATGATGTGGGGGCACCTTGGCTAGTGCCAGGGTGCCCACACACTAAGTAACTTAGCATCCAACCTTTACCAGGTAAAGGTTAGACATATAAGTTAGTCTTATAAGTTACTTAAGTGCAGTGGTAAATGGCTGTGAAATAACGTGGACGTTATTTCACTCAGGCTGCAGTGGCAGGCCTGTGTAAGAATTGTCAGAGCTCCCTATGGGTGGTAAAAGAAATGCTGCAGCCTACAGGGATCTCCTGGAACCCCAATACCCTGGGTACCTCAGTACCATATACAAGGGAATTATAAGGGTGTTTCAGTATGCCAATGTGAATTGGTGAAATTGGTCACTAGCCTGTTAGTGACAATTTAGAAAGCAGAGAGAGCATAACCACTGAGGTTCTGGTTAGCAGAGCCTCAGTGAGACAGTTAGTCATCACACAGGGAACACATACAGGGCACACTTATGAGCACTGGGGCCCTGGCTGGCAGGGTCCCAGTGACACATACACTAAAACAAAATATATACAGTGAAATATGGGGGTAACATGCCAGGCAAGATGGTACTTTCCTACGGGTACCTTGTGGTACTTACACCTTGTGCCATGTTGAGTTATCTCTTATTAGTAGATTAAAGGTGTTCTAGCAGCTTAGGCTGATAGAGGTAGCTATAGCAGAGCAGCTTAGGCTGAACTAGGAGACAAGCAAAGCTCCTACTATACCACGTATATCATATAGCACTATATCATAAGAAAACACAATACTCCGAGTTACTAAAAATAAAGGTACTTTATTTTAGGGACTGATCAGTATAGGGAAAGGTGCGGAAGACATTGTGACGCGAAGGGTTAATTAGCTTGAGCAGTGTAGATGAGTGTAATGCCTGTTGAAATCCCCCCCTAAACATCGTGGAAAAGTTCATGATATTATTTTCAAGCTTGTTTGTGTAGAAGACTCCGTCTCAACCTTGAGAACGAGAATACAAGGAGAAGATGGAATGAAAACAAAGGCTGGAGAAGGGCAGAGCAGCCAAGTACTGATAAATAACTTGAAGCTTGGATTCTATCTCATTCTGGCATTTTCTAGCTATGTTAAGCACTGAAGTGTGGGTGGGGGATTTGAAGCTCGCAGATGGAGTTGTGAAAGCTGCCATGGCCCAGCGCTGCCTCCCTGTTTGCTGACCGTGATGCTTGAGGGGGAGAGAGGTCCAAGCAGGCAGTAGAGGGCTTCCCAGCATTTCGTGGACTAAGTTAAGTTCCACACAGGGATGAAAGGCCTTTGTTTCTCTGCTCTATTATTATGACTGATTATTTATGCTTGCACTGTGTTTATAACCTGAAGTATTCAGCTCATTTATATTTTGCTTTCTAAACCTCGTAGTGTGAATCTGCTATAATAACTGAAACATGCATTTTGGTGTGCAGTAAATCAAAGCTTATCTGAAGTATTCAGTTCGTTTATATTTTGCCTCCTGAACATCTTAGTGAGAGCCTGCTGCAGTAATTGAAACTTTCATTTTGGTGTGCAGTAAATCAAAGCTTATCTGAAGTATTCAACTCATTTATATTTTGCTTCCTGAATATCGTAGTGTGATGCATTTTGGTATACAGTTAATCAAAACTTTTATCAGTCAAACTCTGCTTATATATATATATATATATATATATATATATATATATATGCATAGATGCTCTTTGTAGTGTACTTATATATAAATAGATGCTTTCATTGCTATTCTTATCCTACTATTGTTAATGTGCTAAATGCCTACATTTACCTGCAATTCTAGTAAAGCTAAATTGTATTTATAATTGGCGTGTGGTCCTTCATTGAGCGTCCTTATTGACTTATACCTAACAGATGTCAACCAGTCACCTGGATAAGACATTTGGTACCAGGATAAGTCAATAATGCCAATTTGGGGACGTAAGAAAAGTGAGGCAGAGAGCGGAAGGCAGCATGGGGCAGAAGCCAGATCTATTCCCGGGTGGTTAGCAACTGACCCGTTCTCTGGTGTGGCAGGACTCCTGAACCGGTGTTATGGGAGGCATTAGATGAGAAAGTGACTCCTCTCTTAGTGGAAAATGCGATTGAGAGTGTGAAGCTAAGAGGGGCGAAGTTGGAGCTGAAAGCAGCAGGGCAAGTGGGATGGCTTTTCCTGTCTGCGCTCCGTACGGTATAGAGGAAAACATTAACACAAGATGCAGAGATAAGAAAACTGCGGGATGAGGTTGCAGCCTTGCAGGAAAGGCAGTTACTTATGAAAGAGACCATAGAAAGTGCAGTGACTCGGGGTGTTCAAACAGAGGCAAGGTGCACCGCATTAGCAGTACGAGTAGCAAAACAGAAGAGTAGGCAGAAGCCTAAAATGCCCTCAACTGTGCAAGTGAGGGCACTGATACGCAAACAGAAGAGTAGGCAGAAGCCTAAAATTCCCTCAACTGTGCAAGTGAGGGCACTGATACGCAAACAGAAGAGTAGGCAGAAGCCTAAAATACCCTCAACTGTACAAGTGAGGGCATTGGAACGCAAAGAAAATTGGGATCCATATACTTGGGATGGAACAGTCTCAGATAATGATGACTGGAATTGGGAGGATGAGGTGGAAGTACGTGTAACAGTTCTAGGTGGAGTTGAAAGTGGAGAAGGACGTGTAGGTGAAATTGAAGGTGAAAAGGGAGTGAATGGTGGGCAAATACAGAATTCTCGTTTGGTAAGAGATTATACGCAGAGTGAGTTGTTGGAAATTATCTGTATGTTTAGGCAGATGCCTGCAAATCCTTTGTTTAAATGGTTGGTGAGATCGTGGGACACTGGAGCAAAAGATGCATTACAGAATCCTTTTACGTTAGGTCCCATCACAGAAGGAGACCCGTTTGAGCTGGACATGATAGTACAGGATGATGTAGTGATGTGGAGCCTATGGCAGAGGCAGGGAAAAAAGAGGGTGCCACAAGATTGGGCCTTAGTGGAAATATAACGCATAACTGATGACCGGCCGGTCAATTTAAAAACATGGGTCCCCTTACTAGGTTGGACAAGAGAAGGAGGGGTTGGCAAAGTAGGCAGAGCGCAGGAGTTTGCCATCGTGAAGTGGAAATGGTATCTGCAGCAGAGGGCAAAACCGGGACCAGCAGGAGTGTCGAAGTTACAAGAAGATAAGCTAGGGGCAGTGGACTTGCAGGCAATGGCCCCTGTGCTAGAGCCCTCTGAAATGGAATCCTCACCATTTAAGACAGCCCCGCCTTTTGAACAACTCACCAAAGAAGAACGGCAAAATGCATGGTTCACAGATGGTACCACCCGGTACTATCAAGGAAAAAGACAATGGCAAACAGTTGCATTCCAGCCTGCTACAGAAACGATGTGGCTGTGAGGAGGGGATAATGAATCAAGCCAGCTTGCAGAACTGCAGGGGGTCGAACAAGCCCCCATCGGAGAGAAAACATTTGTATACACTGACAGTCGGGCCACTTACCAAGGACTAGTAAGCTGGGCCCCGACTTGGCGCAAGGATGGATGGAAAATTAAAGGCACCCCCATTTTGGGAGGCGAGCAGCTATGGGAAGAGATGTGGGAGTAAGGGCAAAAATGTAAAATCTATGTGGGACATGTGGATGCCCATTGCCCATCGGACACCTCACTTGCATCTCTATTCGACAACACCGCAGATCAGATGGCCAAAACACGAACAGTGGTCATCAATGAGGAGGCTGAAGCTGCTCTAGCAAACTGGGCCCATGCAACATCTGGACATCTAGGAGAGAATGGCACTTATGCATGGGCACAGCAACAACAGATTCCAGTTACTAAATAACAGGTACAACAAGCAGTAACAGAGTGCCCCACATGCAACCAGATAAGACAAATACCACTGCAAAAGGAGCCTAGCGGCCATATCAGAAGAGGAACCGCATCTGCTACAGTGTGGCAATTGGACTATATCGGGCCGCTACCAAAGGAAGGAGGAAACAACTACGTATTGACCATGGTGGACACCTACTCTGTCCTTATGTTGAGTATGCCCTGAAAGTCTGCAGACCAAAAGTCCACTTTGCGAGGGCTAAACTACCTGATAAAACATTATGGGGTACCTGATGAAATCCAAACAGATAGGAGCACACACTTTTCAGATAAAACAGTGCAGGATTGGGCGTAGGAACAGGGAATTCGGTGGATTTTACACCTTAGTTATTATCCACAAGCTGCAGGCATGATTGAGAGATATAACGGATTGTTGAAAGAACAGCTAACAAAGTTATCATCACATCAGACTCTAAAAGGATGCAGTAGTAATTTAGACAAAGCCTTGTTCGAATTGAACAATAGACCAGTTGGACAGCAGACTCCTTTCATTCGGATGACAGGGCATGATAAAGAGATCACCCACACGATTGTCTGGAAAACAGACCCTCGAGCTCGATTACCTTTACAGGCTACTTCTGGCAGTATAGGACTGGACCTGTTTGCTCCAGAGGATGGAGAAATACTCGTAGGACAGGTGAAAACTGTTCCCCTAGGAACAGGAGTAAGAGTACCACCTGGAACATATGGTAGAATTGCCCCTCAATCCAGCCTAGCCATCAAGGGAGTGTCGGTGCTAGGGGGAGTCATAGACCCAGATTTTAGAGGAGAGGTTAAAGTAGTATTACTGAACCAACGAGATGCTACTGTATCGTATCAAGCACATGACAGACTTGCTCAATTGATTTGTGAACAAGCGTATACCCCCACATTGAAGAAAGATCTGCCCCCCCGATAACACCTAGAGAGGTGAGGGAGGATTTGGAAGCACAGGAAGAAGAGTATGGGTGCATCATCCAGGGAAAAAGCCAGAGGCAGTAGAGACATTGAGTCAAGGGGTGGGGAGTACGGATAAGTTACTTACCTGTAAATCCTAGTTCTCTTCCAGGGGTATCCTCATCAAAGTCATAAACATTGAATATTCCCGCCCTTGTGCGGGGACCCCGGAGCATATATATATAAAATACATACATATTATCATGTGTAAAACAGCAATGCAGGCTATAATCATAAATAGGCTAAAATGCTTTATTTCTATGCAAGTTTTTTTTTTTTTTTTTTTTTTTTATATTATAAAATCACAATAGATCATAAATATCTACCTAAGCCCCAAAAACTGGACTTAGGGAAGTAAACAGCAGTAAATAGCAGAGAAAAATAGAAAAAACCACATTGAAAAACAATGAAGCATTCTTAGCCAATAGGCTGCATGCAGGTTAACACAGGAGAACCATAAAAACTTTGGCACCGTGCCTTTAAGACCCTGAGCACCTCCAGTATCCCACCATGCCTCAGGGGTGAAGGGAAGGTGACAGTTGGTTCACAGTTAGGTCAGTACTTTTTTACGGTGACAATCTGTGTAACTGATCAGAAAGATAATCTGTCCTGCACTTCTAGGAGACTTGAGTCCGGGGAGGAGGGTGGGTTGTTTATGACTTTGATGAGGATACCCCTGGAAGAGAACTAGGATTTACAGGTAAGTAACTTATCCTTCTCTTCCAGGGGATCCTCATCAATAGTCATAAACATTGAATAGATTAGCAAGCCCATCCCTAGACTCTGCGGACTGTCTGAAAGAAGTGCAGGAAAGAATACATATTCATGCAAATAGATTTCTAAGAGAGGCCTGCCCCACCTGGGCATCCGCTCTTGCATCCGAGTCTAAACAGTAATGCTTGGTAAAGGTATGCACAGACTTCCATGTAGCAGCCTTACAAATCTCGGAAATTGGTACATTGTTAAGGAGGGCAGCAGTAGCCGCTTTTCCCCTTGTGGAATGCGCTTTTGGCCTAGCCAGTAATTGCTTATTAGCCAGCTGGTAAGTGTTAACAATACAAGACACAATCCATCTTGATATCGTTCGTTTAGACGCTGCCTCTCCTGTTCTTAAATGACCATAATTCAGAAACAAATGGTTAGAATGTCTAATCGGTTTTGTTTTGTCCAAATAGAATTTCAGCACTCTTTTCAAGTCTAAAGAATGCAATGCTTTCTCAGCCGGAGTCTCCGGATTGGGAAAGAAAGTCGGTAAAGATATAGTCTGATTGATATGGAATTCTGACACCACCTTCGGAAGGAAAGATGGGTGAGTTCGCAGAACCACTCTATTATCGTGAAAAACCGTGTACGGTTCTCTGCAAGATAGAGCCTGAATTTCGCTGACCCTCCTCGCTGAAGTAATGGCCACCAAAAAAGCCGTCTTCCACGTAAGGTGCTGTAAAGAGGCCTTGTGGATAGGTTCAAAGGGAGGGCCCATAAGTTTTGACAGGACTACATTCAGTTCCCATGGAGGAGAAGGTCTCCGAATGGGAGGAAAAACCTTTTTCAAGCCTTCTAAGAAATCCTTGACTACAGGTATCGTAAAGAAGGATTCCTGAGAAGGCGACTTACGATAAGCTGTAATTGCCGACAAATGTACCTTAATAGATGATACCTGCAGACCAGACTTCGCCAGATGAAGCAAATAGGACAGTATGACATCCTCCTGAGCTCGTATGGGGTTTATACCATGTTGAGAGCACCAGATGTAAAATCTCTTCCACTTAAAAGCGTAAGAACGCCGCGTGGAAGGTCGTTTTGACTCTTTCAAGATGTTCATGCACTCCTGTGAGAGCCCTAGGTGCCCATACTGCAGGAATTCAGGAGCCATGCTGTCAAGCTCAGAGAGGGAAGGTTGGGATGTAGGATTCTGCCTTCCATTCTGCTCAGGAGATCCGGTCTGCACGGCAACCTCCTGTGAGGTTTTTCCGATAAGTTGAGTAGATCCGTGTACCAGAATTGGCGGGGCCATTGTGGCGCTATCAGAATCATTCTGGTTCTGGAGTTGTAAAGTTTGTTGATTACTGCCGGTATGAGGGGAATCGGTGGAAAGGCGTAGAGAAATATGCCTGACCAGTTGATCAACAGGGCATTCCCTTGAGATCCCGGACGGCAGAACCTGGATGCGAAGTCTGGGCATTTTTTGTTTACTTCGTCTGCAAAGAGATCCAACTGGGGTCGACCCCATTGACCGAAGATGTCCTCGGCGACTTCGTCGTGTAGGACCCAGTCGTGCGCGTCTTCTAGATGTCTTCTCAGGAAATCTGCCTCTACGTTTTGCTGACCTGGCAGGTGTACCGCTGTGATAGACATTCCCCTGGCCAGGAGCCAATGCCATATCGTTTGGGACTCTCGAGATAGAGGTAGTGATCTTGTTCCCCCCTGTTTGTTCAGATAATACATTGTGGTTGTATTGTCTGTCTGAATTAGGAGAGATTTCCCCTGAACCAATGGAGAGAAAGATTTGAGAGCCAGATGGACCGCTCTGAGCTCCAGTAGATTTATGTGATAGTTCTTTTCCTTGTCGGACCACAGACCCTGAGCTTGGAAGGAACCCAGATGAGCACCCCAACCCTGAAGAGACGCATCCGTTACCAGAGTGTCGGCTGGAATTGTCTGGTGAAACGGAGAACCTATCGACAGGTGAGGTCTGTGCATCCACCATTGTAGTGATTGAAAAGCCGCTGCTGGTAGTCGTACTCTGTCGTCCCAGCGACCAGTCTTTTGGCTCCAGTTGTTCTCTAATGCCTCCTGAAGGGGCCTCATGTGTAGCCTGGCGTTCGGGACAATGAAGATGCATGAAGCCATGGAGCCCAGAAGCGATGTCACCTGACGAGCAGTAAGTGCATCAGCTTTTAATAGTTGTTGACACTTCCTGTGGATCGATAAAAGTCGTTCCTCCGAAGGATACACTCTTTGGAGCTCTGTGTTTAGTATAGCTCCCAGGTAGTGGAGGTTTTGTGTTGGAATCAAGGTTGACTTGTTGTGGTTGATTTGAAGACCTAGAGACTCGAAAGTTCTTAGTACAATGTCTTGATGTTTTCTCGCCTGATCCGGAGAGGAAGCCTTCAATAACCAGTCGTCCAGGTAGGGGTAGACGAATATTTTTTGTCTTCGAAGATGTGCCGCTACCACTGCTACACATTTTGAAAAGACTCTGGGTGCAGACTTCAGGCCGAATGGTAGGACTCTGAATTGGTAGTGCTGTGACGCTATTTGGAAACGTAAGAATTTCCGATGTTTGGATGCTATTGGGATGTGAAAATATGCATCCTGTAGGTCGATGGAGCACATCCAGTCTCCCTGATGCAGTTGCGGAACAATCTGGTGAAGGGCTAGCATCCTGAACTTCTGTTTTCTTATGTACTTGTTCAGGAGCCGTAAGTCCAGAATTGGCCTGAAGATGCCCTGTTGACCCTTTTTCGCCACCAGAAAGTAACGGGAGTACACCCCTTTTCCTCTTTGTGCCGGTGGAACATTTTCTACAGCTTTCTTTTGTAGGAGTGCAAGAACTTCCTTGCGTAGCAGGCTGAGATGAGAAGGAAAACATCTTGCTGGTGGCAAGTGTGGAGGAGGTTTTGTGAAAAGAAGAGAATAGCCATGTTCGACAATATTGAGCACCCATTTGTCTTTTGTGATGGAGTGCCACTCGTGAAGATGATGCGTAATACTTCCCCCCACCGGAGTGGTGCACAGTGCTGAGGGAAGCAATGCTTCATTGCTTTGTTGGTGTCTTTGCTGTAGACTGTTGAGGTCTACTTGCCCCTCGGTCTCTTGTGGGTCTACGCGCCTGAAACAGGGGACGCCCCTGTCGTTGCTGTGGCCTCTGAGACCAGTGAGGGGTTTGAACCCTCTGCTGGAATGGGCGTCTGTCGTACGGCCTGTACCTCCGCCTGAAGTCTTTCTTACGTTCCAGGCCCACTGCCCTCATAGTGTCCACCTCTGTTTTCATTCGGGCCATCTCTTCATCCGCGTGGGTACCGAACAACGAATTCCCGCTGAATGGGAGGTTTAAAATACGTTGTTGTGCTTCCTGTTTCAGACCAGTGAGCCGTAGCCAGGAAGACCTCCTAGCGCAGATTCCATGCACATACCCATGCGCAGCCAAATCCGCCCCGTCCGCCGCCGCGCTGATGACCTGGTTAGATACTAGGCCCCCTTCCTGCAAGATTTCCTGGAAGTCCTGTCTATCTTCCCTGGGCAACTTCTCTGTAAACCTGTGGAGTGAGTCCCACAGAGAGCGGTCATATCTGCCCAGAAGTGCTGAGGCGCTGGAGACCTTCGTAGCAGATGCCGCCGTACCGCACATCTTTCTCCCCAGGGAGTCTAGGTGTCTGCTCTCCTTATCCGGGGGGGACTGTGGAAGATGATGCCACAGAGTGTGTTTTTCTGGCTGCGGCTAAGATAACAGAGTCCGGTGGCGGATCCTTCCGCAGGAATAAAGGATCTTGCTCCGGAGCTTTGTACTTCTTTTGAATCCTAGCCGGGGCAGACTTGAGAGTGGCTGGAGTCAGAAAGGTGTCCATAGTAGGTTGCAGCAAACCCGGTACTAGTGGCAGCAGTTTTCTCGAGACTGATCTGTGTTGTAGAGTCTCAAAGATAACTGAGGATGAGGTGGCCGGCTCCGGTACCTCAATATTTAGTTTCTGCGCTCCCCTTAAAAGAACCTCATTAAAAGTGGTGATATCATCCACCGGTGAGATCCTAGCAGGTGGAGAATCTGTCAGTGTGGGGGAGTAGCGCCCAACAGACGATCCTGAAGAAGACCAAGAGGGTGATCTTCTGTGTGGTGTTCGCGACCTGGTTCTCCTTCGGGAACGAGACCTGCTACGAGAAGCTGTAGCAGAGTGTGCAGGTCTTGTGGTCGGCTGACGAGGAGCAGAACGAGCCCGTCCTGCTCTAGCTGTAGGCGATGGCGTTCTAGGTAATGAGGCAGTAGGAGAATACATCCTAGAGTATTGGGAATCCGGGGATGCTGCCGGTCTATTCAGGCTCTCTAACCATCTAGGTGATAGAGTGATGGGAGAAACATGCCCCGATGAGCCCGCTCTGGAATGGGATGATGCACTCCGTATAGAGACCACCGGTGAGGGAGCTTTATCCGCTGGCTCTACTGCCTGTGACACAGCTGAAGGTTGTGTCGACGTCGATTGCATCCTCGACGTCGAAAGATGCGATGGGTCGGCTGTTCTCGACGTCGAAGGCCTTGATGTCGAAAGCTTCGACGTTGAATGTCTCGACGCCGAGCGTCGATCGCGGGATCTGGACCTACTCGCCGTCGTGTGCCTCGACGTTGAGTGGCGAGTGGTCGACGGCAGATGTTCATGCCGTCGTGGCGATTTTGACGTCTTATCCTTCGACGCCAAGGGGCGAGACGTTCTCGACGGCGAACGGGAGCGCCGGAGATGGCTCGACGCCGAACGGCGGCCTGCCGTCGACGGAGATGTACCCCTGTGCTGTCCATGCTTCGACGCTTTGTCCCTCGACGTCGGTCTGGACACCGTCGACGGCGATCTATGCCGGTGAGACGGTGGCAACGATGATGTCGATGGAGAACAAACAGGCACAATCCTACCTGTCGACGTCGATCTGGCCATTCCTTCTGTTGGAGGCCTGGGAAGTGAAGACGATGTTGACTTTTTCCTCTCCTGAAGCCCATGCAGCCTGATTTTCTCTCTGTCTTTGAGAGTCCTCCTTGACATCTTCTTACAATACTTGCAGGTGTCAGGACAGTGACTCTGTGGCAGGCAGACAATACACAGAGAGTGTGGGTCTGACTGGGCTTTCTTCTTCCCACAAGAAGGACATTTTACAAAAAGAGATGGCATTTTCTGTCAGAAAAGACTGCCAAACTCAGACAAAAGATGTTATCTGTCGAGTAAACAGGAAAAACACTATTTTTAGGGATTTTTCTGAAGAAAAACTCAGAAAAACTGAGAGCTCAATGCTCCAGGATCCTCTCAGAAGAAGCCGGAAAAAATAACTGACCTAACTGTGAACCAACTGTCACCTTCCCTTCACCCCTGAGGCATGGTGGGATACTGGAGGTGCTCAGGGTCTTAAAGGCACGGTGCCAAAGTTTTTATGGTTCTCCTGTGTTAACCTGCATGCAGCCTATTGGCTAAGAATGCTTCATTGTTTTTCAATGTGGTTTTTTCTATTTTTCTCTGCTATTTACTGCTGTTTACTTCCCTAAGTCCAGTTTTTGGGGCTTAGGTAGATATTTATGATCTATTGTGATTTTATAATATAAAAAAAAAAAAAAAAAAAAAACTTGCATAGAAATAAAGCATTTTAGCCTATTTATGATTATAGCCTGCATTGCTGTTTTACACATGATAATATGTATGTATTTTATATATATATATGCTCCGGGGTCCCCGCACAAGGGCGGGAATATTCAATGTTTATGACTATTGATGAGGATCCCCTGGAAGAGAAGTATATTGTACTTTTAAAGAACTCTAATGTACCTGTATTTGTACCTGCAGTGAGACTTACCCCACGGTCATAAACAATGACATCTGCATTGATTATAGCAGAGAATGCCGTTACGGACCTTCATGTCACTTGTGCACCTCGAGCCGCTAACGTAACTGATGACCAGGGAAATGTTTCACTTTGCAACGTGGAGGTACCTGGAGGCAAGTGGATGGCTGCCAAAGCTGTGACCTGGAAGGTAACAGGACAGCAAATCCGACATGCCAATGGACTGAACAAGGTGAAGGGGACGCCAGCAAGAGTACAGGCTTTGAGTTATATGCTAAACATGATATGTAAATATTGTGATACCAGGACACATGGTGGTTGTTACAATGAACAATAGAACACCAGCCTTCATGTTTTATGTAACTGAAAGACGCATGGTTAACAACTTAAGCAACGTTTCTATAGTGCGATATAGAATAGGATGTAAGCAAGTTCTGCATGCAAGCATAATTAATCGTATTGTGTTACAGATAAATATTGCCAAGGGGAATGTCTCAAAGTATGATCCATTATGTGCACCATGGACACCACAGTTATGGCCCTTGCCAAACTTACGCCACAGAAGAGATCTAGGGTCCTTGATAGCTGGGGCCACCGGAATCGGGGTAGGGGCCCTGAATTCTTTTGATGTTGAAGCCATTAGGAATAAGCTATCTTCTACAGGATATAGTACAGGGGAGGCCATAAAAGTAATTTCTCAATGGGGGCCCACACACTCACAAGAAGTATGGAAAGTCCTGCGTGGGTTGTATCGCGATTGGCAATGGCATAATTCCACTTATGAACAATTCGAAAAAATAAAAAAGCTTTTAAAACCGACAAGCAGCGTCCAAGGGCATCCAGTGCATACTACGGCAAAGCATTGGTAATCTACAGTATGCTGACTTTAACGCAGAATGGGGACAGCCTCAGGGTGAATATTGGAGACAACAATTGCAGTTGCCTGAAGAAATATGGGTAAAGCCCATACAGTTTCAAGGTGAGAAAGAAATGTGTTATGCTCTTTTTGATATAGTAAGAAGTGATTTTCCTCCTGACATATAGTGCCCCTTTATATTGCTCCCCGTAGTGATAAGTAAAAGAATAGTGGATACCTCACACTGACAAAAAGTAGATTGATTCAACAAATCACACTGTAGATCCCACTAGATGTGCAGCTTGGTCTAAGGGGTGGGTATGTACCCACGCTGGACGGGTGCTAGATCCATGTCTCCACACAATACCAGGAGAATGTGAATGGTTACCTTATCCTATTAATGGCACAGACTTATATCAGATAGGGACAGAGAGTAGATGTTATGTCATTAATCATCCCTTACTTATTAACTGATTTATACAAACCACCGGAGAGCAAGTAATGTGTATGCACAATATTACCAGCATTATTCACATAAGCACTCACATCTTGTACCGATCGACTAAGTACACCATAACCACATTACAGACGCAAATGCGTGCGCAGTTAGAGTGGAACATCTCGCTTGTTGGTAAGCTACCCAGATTAGAGGCAATCAGGCACTACGCACAAGTTACCTTTGCTAAATTTGATACGGCAGCTAAATACACCAAGGATACAGCCATACTGATGACCATAAACGCTAAACAGCTTATGCACACTGCTTCATGCATCCAGCAAATAACTGAGCATCAGTTAGGCTGAGGCTGGGCACTAGGAGCTATGAAGACGCTAAATATAGTGTTACAACAGCTAATTTGGTTATTGATGGTTTGTGTTACGCTAATGACTATACTATGTAGACTATATGTATACACAAAACAGCTTCATACTAAAGATGCAGGCGCTTAGAATAACGCTGACCAGTATTAGTAGCAACCTAGCTAGCAGAATGTCAAAGTAAATTATATCCGTTTCAACATGCATCACGCTGATCTAAGGGGTGGAGTGATCAGTATAGGGAAAGATGCGGAAGACATTGTGACGCGAAGGGTTAATTAGTTTGAGCAGTGTAGAGGAGTGTAATGCCTGTTGAACCCCACCCCGCCTAAACATCGTGGAAAAGTTCATGATATTATTTTCAAGCTTGTTTGTGTAGAAGACTCCATCTCAACCTTGAGAACGAGAGTACACAGAGAAGATGGAAACAAAGGCTGGAGAATGGCAGAGAAGCCAAGTACTGATAACATAGCTAGAAAATGCCACAATGAGATAGAATCCAAGCTTCGAGTTATTTAAGCACTTAAGTGTGGGTGGGGGATTTGAAGCTCGCAGATGGAGTTGTGAAAGCTGCCATGGCCCAGCGCTGCCTCCCTGTTTGCTGACCGTGATGCTTGAGGGGGGAGAGAGGTACAAGCAGGCAGTAGAGGGCTTCCCAGCATTTCGTGGACTAAGTTAAGTTCCACACAGGGATGAAAGGCCTTTGTTTCTCTGCTCTACTATTATGACTGATTATTTATGCTTGCACTGTGTTTATAACCTGAAGTATTCAGCTCGTTTATATTTTGCTTTCTAAACCTCGTAGTGTGAATCTGCTAAAATAACTGAAACATGCATTTTGGTGTGCAGTAAATCAAAGCTTATCTGCAGTATTCAGTTTGTTTATATTTTGCCTCCTGAACATCGTAGTGAGAGCCTGCTGCAGTAATTGAAACATGCATTTTGGTGTGCAGTAAATCAAAGCTTATCTGAAGTATTCAACTCATTTATATTCTGCTTCCTGAATATCGTAGTGTAATGCATTTTGGTATACAGTTAATCAAAACTTATATCTGTCAATGAACTCTTTGCTTATATATATATATATGTATAGATGCTCTTTGTAGTGTACTTGTATATAAATAGATGCTTTTCATTGCTATTCTTATTCTACTATTGTTAATGTGCTAAATGCCTACATTTACCTGCAATTCTAGTAAAGCTAAATTGTATTTATAATTGGCGAGTGGTCCTTCATTGAGCGTCCTTATTGACTTATACCGAACAGGTGTCATCCAGTCACCTAAATAAGACAGTGACAACATGCCAAAAGTATCTCAGAGGATATAGGGCCTGATTTTAACCTTGGCGGACGGCGGAGGCCGTCCGCCAAGGTTCCGCCGCCAAATGACCGCACCGCGGTCACAAGACCGCGGCGGCCATTCTAACATTTCCTCTGGGCCGGCGGGCGCTCTCCAAAAGAGCGCCCGCCGGCCCAGAGGAAATGCCCCTGCAACGAGGACGCCGGCTCAGAATTGAGCCGGCGTAGTTGCAGGGGTGCGACGGGTGCAGTTTGCACCCGTCGCGTATTTCAGTGTCTGCATGGCAGACACTGAAATACTTTGCGGGGCCCTCTTACGGGGGCCCCTGCCGTGCCCATGCCATTGGCATGGGCACGGCAGGGGCCCCCAGGGGCCCCGCGGCACCCCCTACCGCCATCCTGTTCATGGCGGGTTTCCCGCCATGAACAGGATGGCGGTAGGGGCTGTCAGAATCCTCATGGCGGCGGAGCGCGCTCCGCCACCATGAAGGATTCCCCCGAGCAGCGGTAAGTCGGCGGGAGCCCGCCGACTTGCCGCTTCTGACCGCGGCTGAACCGCCGCGGTCAGAATGCTCGTGGGAGCACCGCCAGCCTGTTGGCGGTGCTCCCGTGGTCGGTGGCCCTGGCGGCCACCGGCCGCCAGGGTCAGAATGACCCCCATAGTCCCTTAGGAGGTTAAGTAATATACACAAATTATATGTACACAAACGAAAAGCAGGTAAGTAACAGTTAGAAAAGTAGTGCAAACAATGTAGAATCACAATAGAATGCAATAGGGAGAAATAGGCCTAGGGGCAACACAAACCATATACTCCAAAAGTGGAATGCGAACCACAAATGGACCGCAGGCCTAGTGTAGGTTGTAGAGGGTCGCTGGGGCTGTTAGAAAGCACTAAGGGTGTCCAAGATACCCCACCCCAAGACCCTGAAAAGTAGGAGTAAAGTTACCCTACTACCCCAGAAAGACAGTATAGTCGAGATAGGGGATTCTGCAAGGACAACAACTGCCAGCAAAACACTGAAGACGGATTCCTGGACCTGAGGACCTGTAAAGGAAGGGCACCAAGCCCAAGAGTCACGTAAGTGTCCGGGGGGCAGGGGGGCAGGAGCCCACTAAACCCCGGATGAAGGTGCCAAAGGGCTGCCTCCGGGTGGAAGAAGCCGAAGATTCAGCAACAATGGAAGGTGCCAGGAACTTCTCCTTTGGTCAGAAGATGTCCCAGGGCGTGCTGGAGGATGCAGAGTTGTTTCCATGCAGAAAGACCACGAACAAGCCGTGCTAGCTGCAAGAGTCGCGGTTGAGGATTTTGGGTGCTGCTGGGGCCCAGGAAGGACCAGGAGATCGCCCCTTGGAGGAGAAGACAGAGGGGGTGCTCAGCAACTCCGAGAGCCCCTGCAGAAGTAGGCAGCACCCATAGAAGTACCTGAACAGGCACTTAAAAGATCTGAGAACATCGGTCGACTCAGAGTCACCAAGGGGGGGTCCCACGACGTCGAAGTCCAACTCAGCGAGTTGGGCAAGGCAGGACGGAGTGCTGGGGACCTGGGCTAGGCTGTGCACGAAGGAAGTCTTGCAAAAGTGCACAGAAGCCGGCGCAACTGCAGTTCACAGGATCACTGTGTGGCGTGTGGAGGCAAGGACTTACCTCCACCAAATTTGGACAGAAGGGCCACTGGACTGTGGGAGACACTTGGACCCAGGTCCTGTGTTCCAGGGACCACGCTCGTCAGGATGAGAGGGGACCCAGAGGACCGGTGATGCAGAAGTTTGGTGCCTGCGTTAGTAGGGGGAAGATTCCGTCGACCCGCAGGAGATTTATTCTTGGCTTCCAGTGCAGGGTGAAGGAAGACAGCCCTCAGAGCATGCACCACTAGGAAACAATCGAGAAAGCCGTCAGGATGAGGCGCTACAATGTTGCTGGTAGTCTTCTTGCTACTTTGTTGCGGCTATGCAGGCGTCCTGGAGCAGTCAGCGGTCGATCCTTGGCAGAAGTCGAGGAGGGAAGTGCAGAGGAACTCTGGTGAGCTCTTGTGTTCGTTACCTGAGGAATAGCTCAGAGGAGAGACCCTAAGTAGCCCACAGAGGAGGATTGGCTACTGAGAAAGGTAAGCACCTATCAGGAGGGGTCTCTGACGTCACCTGCTGGCACTGGCCGCTCAGAGCTGTCCATTGTGCCTTCACACCTCTGCATCCAAGACGGCAGAGGTCTGGGGCTCACTGGTGGAACTCTGGGCACCTCCCCTGGGAGGTGCTGGTCAGGGGAGTGGTCACTCTCCTTTCCTTTGTTCAGTTTCGTGCCAGAGCAGGGCTGGGGGGGTCCCTGAACCGGTGTAGACTGGCTTATGCAGAGAGGGCACCATCTGTGCCCACCAAAGCATTTCCAGAGGCTGGGGGAGGCTACTCCTCCCCAGCCCTTCACACCTATTTCCAAAGGGAGAGGGTGTAACACCCTCTCTCAGAGGAAATCCTTTGTTCTGCCTTTCTGGGACCAGGCTGCCCAGACCCCAGGGGGCCAGAAACCTGTCTGAGGGGTTGGCAGCAGCAGTAGTTGCAGTGGAGACCCCAGAAAGCAAGCTTGGCAGTACCCGGGCTCTGTGCTAGAGACCTGGGGATGCATGGATTTGTCCCCCCAATACCAGAATGGTATTGGGGTGACAATACCATTATCCTAGACATGTTACATGGCCATGTTCAGAGTTACCATTGTGACGCTACATATAGGTATGGACCTATATGTAGTGCACGCGTGTAATGGTGTCCCGCACTCACAAAGTCCAGGGAATTTCCCCTGAACAATGTGGGAGCACCTTGGGTAGTGCCAGGGTGCCGACACACTAAGTAACTTTGCACATAACCTTCACCAAGTGAGGGTTAGACATATAGGTGACTTATAAGTTACTTATGTGCAGTGAAAAATGGCTGTGAAATAATGTGGACGTTATTTCACTCAGGCTGCAGTGGCAGTCTTGTGTAAGAATTGTCAGAGCTCCCTATGGGTGGCAAAGGAAATACTGTAGCCCATAGGGATCTCCTGGAACCCCAATACCCTTAGTACCTAGGTACCATATGCAAGGGAATTATAAGGGTGTTCCAGTGTGCCAATGAGAATTGGTAAAATTAGTCACTAGCCTGCAGTGGCAAAACACTGAGGTTCTGGTTAACAGAGCCTCAGTGATACAGTTAGGCACCACACAGGGAACACCTACAGGGCATACATTATGAGCACTGGGGTCCTGACTAGCAGGATCCCAGTGACACATAGGCAAAAACAAACATACATAGAGTAAAAATGGGGGTAACATGCCAGGCACGATGTTAATTTCCTACAGTTCTACTGGAGGTGGAATACTTTGCGGGGTGATCTTGTTGGCGCAGCCGGGGATCCAGTTGGATAAACTACAGGCACCCTGTTTAAGGTTGTTGGAGACTAGAGGTTTTCTGGCTTGGAGGGCGGTGGTCCACTGGGCCTCTGATTTTTCCCCATCTTGGTGGGGGGAGGGGGGTGGCGGGGAAGGGTGGGGGGACTTGATATTATAGTGGCTGTGAAGACTGGGTCTAGGATGTGTCCCGCAGTATGAGCTGGGCTGGCGACTAGCTGTTTGAGTCCAATATTGTTTAGGCTATACAGAAGGTTGGTGAAGTTTTGCTCATGGGTGTTGTCTAGATAGAAATTGAGGTCACCAAGGAACATGTAATCTGTTGAGTTGATGGCAAGGGAGGTGATGTAGTTGGTGATGCTCTCGCAAAAGGTGGGGCAGGGTCTTGGGGGTCTTTAAGCCAAGGTTCCCCTGAAGCTGGTCTTAGCGTTGGTTCGCATGAGGAAGTTGAGATGCTCCATGAGGTGAGACGATTCCTCCTCAAAGGTGTGACACAAGAGGTTGTCCTTTTGCATGATGGCGATGCCTCCCCATGCTTGTTGTGGCAGTCTTTGGGATAAGTTTGTAGCCTTGCAGGGTGGTGCAGGTGATGTCAGGGACCTGATGCGGGTGTGAGCCAGGTCTCAGTGATGAATAGCAGGACCAGCCCGAGGGTGTCCCATATTTACACAGTGTGTTTGCAGAGCAATCATTAGTTGAGCAGCAGACACTGTACTTGATTCTTGGGGTTGGTGGGCAGCTTGGTGGATCTCGGGCCTGTAGGTGAAGTGGCATTGTAGGGAGGCAAAGGGTCCGACCATGGTCTGTGGGAAGGTGAGGGAGCAGTTGTTGTCTGTGGTCCTGGGAGCCAGGGTTCAGAGCTCTGTGGCGGAGTAACGACAGGTAATGAGAGAGTCGGGGTTCCTGGTGCTGGGCGCGGTCCAGGTAAAGACAGGCTTGACTTTGGCGCACCGGCGGCACGCCTGCTCTACAGATGCACTTTGACTGAGCAGGCAAGGTTCTACTCAATGGAATGGATTAGGGTGCAGCTCCCAGACATTGGTTTTGTCCCAATTGTTTATAGTGGAAAGAGCCTACAGAACGTTGCCATCGAAGGTAATCCCAGAACCATTGTTGAGAAGATACTCGATTACAGGGTTTGCAAGACTATACTTTAGGGGGTGTGCAGAAGGGGAGATCCCAATTTTGAAAACATTGTGATCCGGATATTCCAAGACTACACCAGGTCTGAGCAGCAACAACGGCAATCATTCAGTGGGGTTAAACAGAAGCTGAGGACGATGGGACTTCAATATATGCTGTTTTATCCAGCTAAACTTAAAGTGGAACACAGTTGCCCACATTTTGTCACATAGCCGGAAGATGTTTGGGACTGGCTGGAGATACACAATGATGGGTGATTAAGCATGAGGAGATGGGGAGGTGACCGGGGCAGACCAGGAGGCAGCCACACAGCAAAGTTCTGGATTTAGGGCTCAAGTGGTGGTGCGCAGAGTTGGTACACTGGATTTATAACAGCAGAGACAGGAACATGAACAAGCCAGGGCCTTGGTGGAGTCGGTGCTGAATCCGTTGGGTCGGCTCAGAAAGACTGCAAGATTTGCCACCCACTGATGCTGGAACAAGTGACTTTAAGGTCTAATTGAAGTGGGTTTCTTGCCTGGGAGTGTTGGGTAGAAGTTTCCCATTGGACCTTTAGCCGTTATAAATGATGGCCGCCGCCCTAATGAGACACTAGATGCAGCTCAGTTTTATTATAAATGCCCGGCATGAATGTCAAGGCCACAGCAGTGTGACTGTACTGCAGGAAGCGGGATAGCTTAAGGTGCAATGAAAGCAACAGGTCTCGGAGCCAAGGGAAGGGATTACTCAGGGGGTGGAGTATTGCCCCTCATCTCTTGAGTGTAAGAGCTGTGGTGAGTAGTGCTGCTGAAGGAATGTGAGTTTGTATGTATGCAAGTGTGTTAGGGGTAGGAACACAATAATGGCTTACCTGTAGCTGATGGCGACAGTAGCTGGCCCAGGTCAAGACTTTGCCCTTGGGAGATAACACAGTTTGTAGAGAGGGATTGATTCATATTCGGCACACAAGTTCTTGTTGAAGCCCAGTGGGCAGTTGGGGCGCGAAACAAATGGCGATACACAAATGGAGAGACACAAGTTAAGAAATAGTGTGTTTACCCAGGGAGGGAGGCGGGAGAGTTGTATTATTTAGGTAAAGTATTGTTGAAGGTAGTGACAGTGGTACACTGCTTGGGGGAAGAGGGCACGGGGGTAAAATATCCATACCGTTAACATCGGATGTGTGACTTCACTTGTCTTCTCACATGGAACGTGAGAGGCCTGGGTACATTTAGAAACCGTTACAGGACTCACATGTGCTTGAAACGTACAGGAATCCATATAGCAATACTTCAGGAGAAAAATGTGACGGAGGGGGAAGCCCAGAAATTACAGTAAAAGTGGAAAGGTCAGCTGTACTCATTGATTTACTCTTCATATGCCAGGGAGGTCTCCATATGGGGCGTCCCTTCCAGCAGCTTCGTCACATAACTGATTTCAAGGAGAGATATAGTCTAGTACATGGCAGGCTTGATGGTGTTGAATTACGCCTACTTGAAGTACACGCCCTCAACATAGATGACAGACTTTTCCCCGGCCTTCGAGTCTGAACTTTTATGTTACGTGGATCTGCCCATCATATTGGGGGGGAGGGGGGGGACACTAACTGCGTGTTTGGCGGTATGCTGGACAGACACCCACCATGATTAGGTATCAAACCCACCATGACGGCCAGCCTGATGGAGACCATGTACAGACTCCAATGTAGGGATTTATGGAGGGAACTTTACCGGATGGCAACAGAGTTCTCCCATTTCTCCTCCACACATCGTGCTCACAGCAGACTGAACCGGTTCCTCACCACTACACTAAACATCATGGGGTGAGCTAGCAGGTACGGTTCCTCTCTGATCAAGCCCTCTGCTCCTGGAATGCGATATGAGAAGATATTCCCTTGGGTATCACTGTGGAGACTTAAACGGAGTCACTGGGGGGCGCAGAGTTTAAGGTAGACATGCAGCAGGCCACAAAGGGCTATTCTGAGTTCAACTGGACTGCTGCAGAGACGTATGGCACATGGGGTGCATGAAAAGTAGTGACCCAAAAGGAGTGCCTCAGGAAGATATGTTGCACGAGGAGAAAGCTTGAGAGGGAACTGTGGGAATGAGTGTCCCAGTTGACCCTACTGCAGCAACGGACAAGGGGTGGAGAGGAGGATTGGGTGGACCTCACAGCCACCCACAGATGAGTGGCAGAGAAATAGGACAGGCTGGACCGACATGTGAGAAGGGACCATCGGCAGAGACTGCATACAGGAGGTGGTCGGTCAAGCCTGGCTGTTATGGTGGAGAGACATCACTGGTGATCTGTTTCAACATCTGGATGGCCTGTTGGTGGTTTGGTCTGGGCCAATAAACGTAGCAGGGTAAAACATGAAATTCTGAAATTGAATCAAGAGCATGAAGGTCTTGGTCTACCCGATTTCTAGATGTATTACCTTGCGTGGCTACTTCAGTACGTGGCATTGTGATGTGAGAAAGAATCAGACTGGGGAAAAAAGCTACTAGTGGGTTTGGTACCTTCGACCCATCTCCAAAGCTCCTGATGCGTGGGCGTAGAGTACCGGCGGGCACACTGTTTATATTACAGGTAGCGCAGCTCCATGATTATTACACTATATATATATATATATATATATATATATATATATATATATATATACACACAATTACTACCATTACACTACATAATATATTATCTGCAGTAATCATTGTATACGGAATATGGAGGTGCTATATGTCATTGCCATATGTGTTGTCTTTGTTGACTGTCTAAAATGTTAATATAGACATTTAAAAAAATATATAAAAAATACTCATGGAGGTTAACCAATTGAGCATTTTCTTAAAAATTAAAAAAAAAATCTATCATTTAAAATGCATCGAGATAGGTCTCAGGCATCAAAATACAGGTAAGAAACAAACTTAGATTTGAATTAAAAGCATATTTAGAAGAAGAAAAAAAATCACCTGTTGGACAAGTTCAATCCCTCCCGCACAACATGCACCATTCTCCAGAGCTAATTTAGCTTCATTGGCACTCTGTTAGGAGAAGGAGGAGAATGTATCAGAATTAACAGTGCAAAATTGTAATAGTGAAAAAAAAAACATTCTGTAAATGAAAAGCACTCCTGTAGAGCAACACTGAGGACTGGCAATAAATACCCCCCTGTGGCTACTCAGACCTCTTCCTGATTACCTGTGAGAATTTTCTGCAATGTACAGCTGCACCTTAGCCTGAGTATACATCAGATGCGTGCACTCAGCATATATCAGAACACATACTCACTGACATTTGTTGCAGCCAAGGAAGGAGGAAGGAATAAGCAACGAATACCAGGTAGTTTTCCAAATCAGCTCTCAAGACTGCTGACTGGAGAAACTTATGAAGGACCCTAGGCTGCATGCAACAGCTGGATAAAACGAAGGTCTTCTGATACTGAATATTTAAGACTGCATTAATGCGCCATAGGAATGTGGAATTCCTATCGCCTGAAACCCAGGACATATTTATTGTTTGGGGTCAAGGGCAACAAGTTTTCATGTTTATTTTGTCCTTGGTACAAGTAGGCCCAACCAACAAACCCTTCGGCTGCCAGTTTACAGAGAAGGGAACTGTGTGCAACTGAGGTAATTTGTGTCCATTTGTTAATGCTGATCGATCTTGTATTTATGCTCATTATTAGGGTGAGCACTGTAAATACACGTTTTAAGGTCACACTTCACTACTGGAAGTGATTGTAGGAGGCTGGACTGGCTTGTAGTGAGTACCAAGGGGTACTTACACCTTGCACCAGGCCCAGTTATCCCTTATTAGTGTATAGGGTGTCTAGCAGCATAGGCTGATAGATAATGGTAGCTTAGCAGAGCAGCCTAGGCTGAACTAGGAGACGAGTGAAGCTCCTATAGTACCACAAATGTCACTTGCACAATATCATAAGAAAACACAATACACAGTTATACTAAAAATAAAGGTACTTTATTTTTATGACAATATGCCAAAGTATCTCAGAGTGTACCCTCAGTATGAGGATAGCAAATATACACAAGATATATGTACACAATACCAAAAATATGCAGTATAGTCTTAGAAAACAGTGCAAACAATGTATAGTTACAATAGGATGCAATGGGGACACATAGGGATAGGGGCAACACAAACCATATACTCCAAAAGTGGAATGCGAACCACGAATGGACCCCAAACCTATGTGACCTTGTAGAGGGTCGCTGGGACTATTAGAAAATAGTGAGGGTTAGAAAAATAGCCCACCCCAAGACCCTGAAAAGTGAGTGCAAAGTGCACTAAAGTTCCCCAAAGGACAAAGAAGTCGTGATAGGGGAATTCTGCAGGAAAGACACAAACCAGCAATGCAACAACGATGGATTTCCAGTCGAGGGTACCTGTGGAACAAGGGGACCAAGTCCAAAAGTCACAAGCAAGTCGGAGATGGGCAGATGCCCAGGAAATGCCAGCTGTGGGTGCAAAGAAGCTTCTATTGGACAGAAGAAGCTTAGGTTTCTGCAGGAACGACAAGGGCTAGAGACTTCCCCTTTGGAGGACGGATCCCTCACGCCGTGGAGAGTCGTGCAGAAGTGTTTTCCCGCCGAAAGACCGCCAACAAGCCTTGCTAGCTGCAAATCGTGCAGTTAGCGTTTTTGGATGCTGCTGTGGCCCAGGAGGGACCAGGATGTCGCAAATTGCGTCAGGAGACAGAGGGGACGTCGAGCAAGACAAGGAGCCCTCTCAGCAGCAGGTAGCACCCGGAGAAGTGCCAGAAACAGGCACTACGAAGATGCGTGAAACGGTGCTCACCCGAAGTTACACAAAGGAGTCCCACGTCGCCGGAGACCAACTTAGAAAGTCGTGCAATGCAGGTTAGAGTGCCGTGGACCCAGGCTTGGCTGTGCACAAAGGATTTCCGCCGGAAGTGCACAGGGGCCGGAGTAGCTGCAAAAGTCGCGGTTCCCAGCAATGCAGTCTGGCGTGGGGAGGCAAGGACTTACCTCCACCAAACTTGGACTGAAGAGTCACTGGACTGTGGGAGTCACTTGGACAGAGTTGCTGGATTCAAGGGACCTCGCTCGTCGTGCTGAGAGGAGACCCCAGGGACCGGTAATGCAGTTCTTTGGTGCCTGCGGTTGCAGGGGGAAGATTCCGTCGACCCACGGGAGATTTCTTCGGAGCTTCTAGTGCAGAGAGGAGGCAGACTACCCCCACAGCATGCACCACCAGGAAAACAGCCGAGAAGGCGGCAGGATCAGCGTTACAGAGTTGCAGTAGTCGTCTTAGCTACTTTGTTGCAGTTTTGCAGGCTTCCAGCGCGGTCAGCAGTCGATTCCTTGGCAGAAGGTGAAGAGAGATGCAGAGGAACTCGGATGAGCTCTTGCATTCATTATCTAAAGTTTCCCCAGAGACAGAGACCCTAAATAGCCAGAAAAGAGGGTTTGGCTACCTAGGAGAGAGGATAGGCTAGCAACACCTGAAGGAGCCTATCAGAAGGAGTCTCTGACGTCACCTGGTGGCACTGGCCACTCAGAGCAGTCCAGTGTGCCAGCAGCACCTCTGTTTCCAAGATGGCAGAGGTCTGGAGCACACTGGAGGAGCTCTGGACACCTCCCAGGGGAGGTGCAGGTCAGGGGAGTGGTCACTCCCCTTTCCTTTGTCCAGTTTCGTGCCAGAGCAGGGCTAAGGGGTCCCTGAACCGGTGTAGACTGGCTAATGCAGAAATGGGTACCAAATGTGCCCATGAAAGCTTTTCCAGAGGCTGGGGGAGGCTACTCCTCCCCTGCCTTCACACCATTTTCCAAAGGGAGAGGGTGTAACACCCTCTCTCAGAGGAAGTCCTTTGTTCTGCCATCCTGGGACAAACCTGGCTTGACCCCAGGAGGGCAGAAACCTGTCTGAGGGGTTGGCAGCAGCAGCAGCTGCAGTGAAACCCCAGGAGAGGCAGTTTGGCAGTACCAGGGTCTGTGCTACAGACCACTGGGATCATGGGATTGTGCCAACTATGCCAGGATGGCATAGAGGGGGCAATTCCATGATCATAGACATGTTACATGGCCATATTCGGAGTTACCATTGTGACGCTACATATAGGTAGTGACCTATATGTAGTGCACGCGTGTAATGGTGTCCCCGCACTCACAAAGTCCGGGGAATTGGCCCTGAACAATGTGGGGGCACCTTGGCTAGTGCCAGGGTGCCCTCACACTAAGTAACTTTGCACCTAACCTTTACCAGGTAAAGGTTAGACATATAGGTGACTTATAAGTTACTTAAGTGCAGTGTAAAATGGCTGTGAAATAACGTGGACGTTATTTCACTCAGGCTGCAGTGGCAGACCTGTGTAAGAATTGTCAGAGCTCCCTATGTGTGGCAAAAGAAATGCTGCAGCCCATAGGGATCTCCTGGAACCCCAATACCATGGGTACCTCAGTACCATATACTAGGGAATTATAAGGGTGTTCCAGTAAGCCAATGTAAATTGGTAAAATTGGTCACTAGCCTGTTAGTGACGATTTGAAAGAAATGAGAGAGCATAACCACTGAGGTTCTGGATAGCAGAGCCTCAGTGAGACATTTAGTCACTACACAGGTAACACATTCAGGCACACCTATGAGCACTGGGGCCCTGGCTGGCAGGGTCCCAGTGACACATACAACTAAAACAACATATATACAGTGAAAAATGGGGGTAACATGCCAGGCAAGATGGTACTTTCCTACAGTGATTCCAGTAAAAAAAAAAAAAAAAAAAATGTACACACATTAGAAAAGTTTAACATGAAGCTAAGTATAATGCTCCCAGAATGCTCTCTGATTATATGCAAATGTTTGCAGAAGCTTGTAAGCAACAGTTATGATTCTTTGTTTTCAAAATAAAATGTTCAGAAAAAAATGCAAGTATGAAATTTTAGGTGCTATTTCTTTGAAGTGTCACTTAGTTAAATGTGTTGATGCATGCCAGTATTTCCAAAAAATATCCGTAATGGAAAAATCAGTGTAACCATTTTCAACAAGATTATGGGAAGCATGAAAATAAACAAGCACTGGCAAAGCCAACCGATCCAACATTTTTTTGTGAGTCTTTTGGTTTCGTCAATGCGTTTCTTGCTTTGACATGGCTTTTGTAACACTTTATTGTTGTGGGAGCTGCCAGGCCCACACCATTGTAACAAACACTGGCAAAGAAAAATACGTTTTTGGTCTCAAAAAGCACACATTGCCACCAGCTGTGTAACAAAGGACCCCGCAGTCTTCCTCAAAGGGGCCCCCTGAGCACAGCACCTACCCTGAGTGAGTCTGGTGGGGGGAGGGGGTGGGGGGCCTCCATGTTCTTTGCAAGGGGCCCCCCTCCAAGTTTTTTGCACCACTGATTGCCACAGTAGTTCCTGGCACTGAACAAAACTACTTTGTGTGCCAATATGCTCTTTGAGGAAGAGCGAATATGATCCCTCACAGTAAAGCCAGATGACAGATAGAGAAATAGACGTTTAATACAAACAAAATGTCTTTGTTACCGCAAGACCTAATTAGGGACCCTATTCGTAAAGAAAGTCACAAAAGTGCACCCATGGTATATTTCTTTGAATAAGTTGCTTGCATTAATTCACAAGAACTTATAGAAGTAGACCAGGAAATAGGACTCCTAGAAAATATCTGTTAAGTATATTTTAGCAGTAGCAAATATCATTGTGTAGATTTGCTCATATGAAAATCTGTTGAGCGTTTAAAAGTTCACTTTCCCTCCAACCACTTTTTCCCAACCCTGAAAGAACTTCTACTTCTGCCATTGTCAGGAGTAAATTTCCAATCTTGCTCATTATGGGAAAAGACTAGAGAAGAGCTGGTGAAAATCCTTAAAACATGCAAGTTAGTAGATTTGCAGACCTAAAGGCATTCCAGCCCTGGAACTATTGCTTACTGCTTCCTCTAGCCCCACTATGTATAGCTGCGGATAGTTGGCAAAATAAGAAAATTGCTAGAGTAGTGATTGAAATTTCAAGTATTCAAGCCCTATTATAGTAGTAGCCTTTGCATAATCAGAGAGGCTATTATCAGAGCTCTTACATAAAGAGATTGCGGTCATAATTTGTCGCCGCACTACATGGCACCAGAAGAACAAGTAGATTTTTTTGCAGGACAAGTAGATTTAAGAAGTAACCTGTCCCATGGACAAGTAAATATTTTATTAAATTCCACGATCATGTGCCATCATCAGAAAATGAAAGTATCGTATTGAAAATACCTCCAGATCTTTCAACATTAATGTCTTAGGAGTGACAATCATTAACGAGGTACATTTAGCTATCTTAAGTGATAGGTATAACAGCAAGTACCACAGATGTATTTAGCTATCTTAAGTGATAGGAATATCAGCAAGTACCACAGAAGTAATGAAGAAACATTTGCCTAGACTATTTTGGCCAAACTAGAAGAATCTAAGCCCCTATTTATGCTATGCTTGTTTGAGAAGGATTGGTAGGAGAATTAGGGTTACAATCACAGAGTCTATCGCAAGTATGTCAAATTGCCAGATTCTCACTAAAATTCTGAACAGTCAAGGTTTCCCTTTCACCACAATCATAAAGTACTTTCAGCGGCACATATGCACAAGACAGCGCATGTCAGCCTTTTATAAATCCTTAGTTATGAAAAGGTATTTTTACAGTTAAAAAAGCATCACTTGTAAGATGCAATCCTAGTTTTTTCCCCAAAATAACCTATTGAGCAGATCAAAATCCAAGTTAGACCTTATTTTTTGTCATTCCTCAATGAGACTAATAAAGTCTCATGGAGGGCTGAAGTTTCTAAGACAAGTTCTCCCTATTCTGCTAAAGAAGCCTCATTGACCAACCCCACTGGTTTGAGGATCTGATGATGTATCTCTCAGGGTCCAATTTGGTGTCTCTGGCATCGCAATTTAAAATCACAACTTAGGGTGAAGTAGGATTTGAATTTGTAATTCTGAAAATGCCACTTTTAGAAGGAAAATGTTTCTTACCCAGTAAGCATCTGTTTGTGGCATGTGTGGTCGTAAATACACATGCTCTGCATTCCCCTGTCATCTGATGTTGGGTCCAGAGTGTTGCAAGTTTTTTTCTTCAAAGAAGCTTCCCCTCCCTCCCGAGTAATGGGATCGAATGACTCCTCCTTTGAAGTGATACTGCGCATAGGCATCAAGTCCTTTGTTAGATTGTTTTCCCGCAGACGGGTGAGAAAAGGACTGTCTAAGAAGTATAGAGAAAGAGATGTTCATGCACATGTAACTACATATGTACAAATATAATGTAACTTGAATAGCCACAGGCATCCAGGAAGGAGGTTGGGTGCATGCATGTGAATCTACAACACTACCTGCCACAAACAGATGCTTACTGGGTAAGTAACATTTTCCGTTTGATAGCATATGTGGCTGTAAATACACATGCTCTGCATAGGCTGTAAATCAGCCTCTCAATAAATGCAGTGGCTAGCCTATGGGAGTTGCAGTTGACTGGATAAGTGTTTGCAGCACAGCTTGACCTACGGTGGCTTGCTGGCTTGCTACTACAGCCACACATTGTTTTGTGTAGACCATGTAGCTGCCTTACAAAGGTCAGCTATAGGGATGTTTCCAAGGAAAGCCATAGTTGCACCTTTTTTCCCAGTAGAATGTGCTCTAGGAGTAACAGGTAACTGTCTCTTTACTTTAGCGTAGCAAGTCTGTATAAACTTTACTATCCATCTAGCTATGCCGTTTTCGAATACTGGACTGCCCTTGTGAGGTAGTGAAAGGGCTATAAAGAGCGGTTTAGTTTTCCTACACTCTTTAGTTTCTGTCAATGTAAAACATGAGTGCTCTTAACAGCTAGAGTGTGGAGAGCTCTTTCTGCAATAGAGTCAGGCTGCGGAAAGAAGACTGGTAGCTCAACGGATTGGTTTATATGGAATTGAGAGACTACTTTAAGAAGGAACTTCGGGTTTGTGCGAAGGACCACTCTTTCTCTATGAACTTGGAAGAAAGGTTCTTCCAAGCTTAGGGCCTGGAGCTCACTGACACATCGGAGTGACGTGAAGGCAACTAAGAAATCCACCTTACAAGAAAGGTATTGAAGAGGGAATTAATCAAGTGGCTCAAAAGTAGGGCCCATGAGCCTGCTAAGCAGAATATTGAGGATCCAGGATGTGGCAAAAGGCACCTTGGGTGGAATTACCCTTTTAAGGCTTTCTATGAAAGCTTTAATGACCATGATTCTGAACAAAGAAAAACGTTGTCTGTTCTGTAGATATGCAGCTATAGCTGCGAGATGAAGGCAGATGGAACTGTAAACTAAATTTACTTTTTGTAAATGGAGAAAATAAACAATGTCTTGAACGGTAGCTTTAATGGGGTCAATACATTTGGGTTGGCAGCATCAAACTAAACGTTTCCATTTTCTTTTGTCTCACTACTGTTCGAAATCTTTCTTTCCGACATATCGCGGTCAGTCTGAACTTTTGGGTGTTCCTCGGTCTAGTGCAACCAGATGGCCCTGGTTGGCGCTTTAAGTTTCTAAGCACTAGATTTGCAGGTATTCTTTCAAAACTCATATCTCGGCGTCTACTTATTGGTTATCCTGAACATGTCTACTGGACCACTACATCCAGACATACGTCTGGTGGCAGTATACTAATGTTTTGAGGTGCTTAGTTTACAACATATCTAAAACCTGATTCTTGCATTGAGATTTAAGGTGACTTGATTAGGTATCATTTCATTTTTATTATTACTTTGCAGAAAATAAGCACATCATATATTTGGACCAGGAATGTACCTGTTATGGGAAATATATCTGTGCAGCCTGTGACAAACTACTAATGCTAATCTATAAAATCAAAATGATGGGGGGCCCAGTTTCTTTAATTCATCACATAGATTTTGATCAAAAATTGCTAAAACTGGCCAATGTGTTTTGCAACACTTGTTGCTTCTTTAGGGCCACACATTTCACAGTTATTCTAAAAACAAAACATAAAATTATTTATCAGTACATTAAATAACTTTCAGGTTCTCTAAATGTGCATTAACATTAGTTGACTTAGAAATTGCATTTCATTATGTGTAAAGTTACATCTATAGGAACTACACAATACTAATGCTCCATGTTCCAAGCAGAATCACTGTTCTTGGATATACCACAGCTTTATAATGAAATACTTGGGTTTGATAATACTATCTTACATCATTTACCGTCTTACATAATGAAGATTGTGCTATTTCATTGTATCTTCCGACTTCAACTACATATCATTCAAGGTACCAATGTAATTTATTTTTCCATAATACCCCTATTTTCTGATGGTGATCGCTTACATTCAATAAGTATAAGAATTGTTATTTCTCTTATAGTTCATTTACATTTTTTTCTAATTTCATTATTCCTCAGTTATTCTTAGTAGAAACCTAACATCTGTAAAGAAAACTTTAAGGAGGGTTCATAACTGAAATTCACTCTCAAACGTCTTTTACTTTCATATTAAGTGGCACCATTGCCAATTATCTTTAAAAAACACACACAATCTATTCTTAAAATCAATTTCACAAGAAGGTCTGGCTTTTCCAAATCCTGCACAATTGCTAATCTACAAATTTTCTCTCTATACATGTGATGTAATGGCCTGAGTGTCCGACTTCGGAGCTGGAGGAACCAGGTTTGAGTGTCTGCGTCGACTCAGCATCCTGTGATTCTGGACAAATTACTTTATCTCCCCGTGTCTACAATGCAGCTCCTTGAGATCCTCACCGGTGATTTGCTGTGCTTTACAAATCCTGGATTATTATTATTATTATTCTTAGGAAAGTTTAGTTCACAAAGATACCTCCTTATTACTAGTTTAATTATCAAGAACTACCACTCTGATCTTTGAGTTAACTCAAATGTCACATGAAAATCAATCAATGTACCTAGAAACGGCCCTCAAAAGATGTTACTGTCTAGCATATAATTAACACGAAGCATTCAGAAATTATTGTAAAATACAAACATGCAAGAAAGTCAGTTTACTATTTTAATCTCCAAAGTGAAATATGAAATGGCCATTCTAACTCTTTAAACACATATTCAGGATTCAACTTTTTCTCCCCTTTCAAGTAACTTTCTTAAATAGTGTTGTAGGAGGCTGGCCTGGCTTGTAGTGGGTACCAAAGGTACTTACACCATGTGCCAGGTCCAGTTATCCCTTATTAGTAGAGAAGAGGTGTTTCTAGCAGCTTAGGCTGATAGAAGGTAGCTATGGCAAAGCAGCTTAGCCTGAACTAGGAGACACGCAAAGCTACTATACCACTTATATCATATGCACAATATCATAAGAAAACACAATACACAGAGTTACTAAAAATAAAGGTACTTTATTTTTATGACGATATGCCAAAAGTATCTCAGTGAGTACCCTCAGTAAGAAGGTAAGTAATATACACAAGTTATATGTACACAAACCAAAATCAGGTAAGTAAGAACAAGAAAAGTAATGCAAACAGTGTAGAATTACAATAGGTTGCAATAGGAGAACATAGGTATAAGGGCAACACAAACCATATACTCCAAAAGTGGAATGCTAATCACAAATGGACCCCAAACCTATGTGAGCTTGTAGAGGGTCGCTGGGGCTGTAAGAAAAGTCAGGGTGTCCAAGATACCCCACCCCAAGACCCTGAAAAGTAGGAGCAAAGTACACCTACTACCCCAAAAGAGCACAATAGTCGTGATAGGGGGATTCTGCAAGAACAACAAACACCAGCAGTGCACTGACAACGGATTTCCGGACCTGAGAATCTGCAAGGCAAGGGGACCAAGTCCAATAGTCGCGACAGTGTCCAGGGGGGGGCAGGAGCCCAGGAAACCCCGGATGAAGGTGCAAGGAAGCTGCCTCCAGATAGAAGAAGCTTGGGGTTCTGCAAGAAAGAAGCAGACTAGGAACTTCTCCTTTGGAAGACAGATGTCCCACGTCGCGATGAAGCTTGCAGAGGTGTTCCCACGCAGAAATACCGCAAACAAGTCTGGCTAGCTGCAAGGGTCGCAGTAGAGATTTTTGGGTGCTGCTGAGGACCAGATGTCGCCTTTTGGAGGATGAGACAGAGGGGGCGCTCAGCAACTCGGAGAGCCCTCGCAGAAGCAGGCAGCACCCGCAGAAGTACCCCAACAGGCACTTAGAAGAAGAGTGAACCGGAGTCCACGCTAAGTTACAAAAGAGGGTCCCACGACGTCAGAGGCCAACTCAGAGGGTTGTGCACTGCAGGACAGAGTGCTGGGATCCAGGCTAGGCTGTGCACGAAGAAAATCCTGGAAGAGTGCACAGGAGCCGAAGCAGCTGCAGATCACGCAGTACACAGCTTTGCAGTCTAGCGTGGGGAGGCAAGGACTTACCTCCACCAAACTTGGACTGAAGAGTCACTGGACTGTGGGAGTCACTTGGACAGAGTTGCTGTGTTCCAGGGACCACGCTCGGCGGGATGAGAGGGGACCCAGAGGACCGGTGATGCAGTCTTTTGGTGTCTACGTTAGCAGGGGGAAGATTACCTCAACCCACGGGAGATTTCTTCGGAGCTTCTGGTGCAGGGTGAAGGCAGGCTTCCTCCAGAGCATGCACCCGCTGGAAACAGTCGAGAAAGCCGGCAGGATCAGGTGCTACCATGTTGCTGGTAGTCGTTGTAGGAGGCTGGACTGGCTTGTAGTGATAACAAGGGGTACTTACACCTTACACCAGGCCCAGGTATCCCTTATTAGTGTATAGGGTGTCTAGCAGCTTAGGCTGATAGATAATGGTAGCTTAGCAGAGCAGCTTAGGCTGAACTAGGAGACGAGTGAAGGTCCTACAGTACCACTAGTGTCACTTGCACAATATCATAAGAAAACACAATACACAGATATACTAAAAATAAAGGTACTTTATTTTTATGACAATATGCCAAAGTATCTCAGTGAGTACCCTCAGTATGAGGATAGCAAATATACACAAGATATATGTACACAATACCAAAAACATGCAGTATAGTCTTAGAAAACAGTGCAAACAATGTATAGTTACAATAGGATGCAATGGGGACACATAGGGATAGGGGCAACACAAACCATATACTCCAAAAGTGGAATACGAACCACGAATGGACCCCAAACCTATGTGACCTTGTAAAGGGTCGCTGGGACTGTAAGAAAACAGTGAGGGTTAGAAAAATAGCCTACCCCAAGACCCTGAAAAGTGAGTGCAAAGTGCACTAAAGTTCCCCAAAGAGCACAGAAGTTGTGATAGGGGAATTCTGCAGGAAAGACCAACACCAGAAATGCAACAACAATGGATTTCCAGACTAGAGTACCTGTGGAACAAGGGAACCAAGTCCAAAAGTCACAATCAAGTCGAGAGTGGGCAGATGCCCAGGAAATGCCAGCTGTGGGTGCAAAGAAGCTGCTACTAGGCAGTAGAAGCTGAGGATTCTGCAGGAACGACAAGGGCTAGAAACTTCCCCTTTGGAGGATGGATGTCCCACGTCGTGAAGAGTCGTGCAGAAGTGGTTTCCTGAAGAAAGACCGCAAACAAGCCTTGCTAGCTGCAAATCGTGCGGTTAGGGTTTTTGGATGCTGCTGTGGCCCAGAAGGGACCAGGATGTCGCCAACTGCGTCAGGGGACAGAGGGGGCGTCGAGCAAGACAAGGAGCCCTCTCAGAAGCAGGCAGCACCCGCAGAAGTGCCGGAACAGGCACTACGAAGAGGAGTGAAACGGTGCTCACCCGAAGTTGCACAAAGGAGTCCCATGCCACCGGAGGACAACTTAGGAGGTCGTGCAATGCAGGTTAGTGCGCCGTGGACCCAGGCTTGGCTGTGCACAAAGGATTTCCGCCGGAAGTGCACAGAGGCCGGAGTAGCTGCAAAAAACGCGGTTCCCAGCAATGCAATCTGGCTTGGGGAGGCAAGGACTAACCTCCACCAAACTTGGACTGAAAAGTCACTGGACTGTGGGAGTCACTTGGACAGAGTTGCTGAGTTCAAGGGACCTCGCTCGTCGTGCTGAGAGGAGACCCAGAGGACCGGTGATGCAGTTCTTTGGTGCCTGCGGTTGCAGGGGGAAGATTCCGTCGACCCACGGGAGATTTCTTCGGAGCTTCTAGTGCAGAGAGGAGGCAGACTACCCCCACAGCATGCACCACCAGGAAAACAGTCGAGAAGGCGGCAGGATCAGCGTTACAGAGTTGCAGTAGTCGTCTTCGCTACTTTGTTGCAGTTTTGCAGGCTTCCAGCGCGGTCAGCAGTCGATTCCTTGGCAGAAGGTGAAGAGAGAGATGCAAAGGAACTCTGATGAGCTCTTGCATTCGTTATCTAAGGAATTCCCCAAAGCAGAGACCCTAAATAGCCAGAAAAGAGGGTTTGGCTACTTAGGAGAGAGGATAGGCTAGCAACACCTGAAGGAGCCTATCAGAAGGAGTCTCTGACGTCACCTGCTGGCCCTGGCCACTCACAGCAGTCCAGTGTGCCAGCAGCCCCTCTGTTTCCAAGATGGCAGAGGTCTGGAGCACACTGGAGGAGCTCTGGGCACCTCCCAGGGGAGGTGCAGGTCAGGGGAGTGGTCACTCCCCTTTCCTTTGTCCAGTTTTGCGCCAGAGCAGGGCTGAGGGGTCCCTGAACCGGTGTAGACTGGCTTATGCAGAAATGGGCACCATCTGTGCCCATGAAAGCATTTCCAGAGGCTGGGGGAGGCTACTCCTCCCCTGCCTTAACACCTTTTTCCAAAGGGAGAGGGTGTAACACCCTCTCTCTGAGGAAGTCCTTTGTTCTGCCTTCCTGGGCCAAGCCTGGCTGGACCCCAGGAGAGCAGAAACCTGTCTGAGGGGTTGGCAGCAGCTGCAGTGAAACCCCTGAAAAGACAGTTTGGCAGTACCCGGGTCTGTGCTACAGACCCGTGGGATCATGGGATTGTGCCAACAATGCCAGGATGGCATAGAGGGGGCAAATTCCATGATCTTAGACATGTTACATGGCAATATTCGGAGTTACCATTGTGAAGCTACACATAGGTAGTGACCTATGTGTAGTGCATGCGTGTAATGGTGTCCCCGCACTCACAAAGTCCGGGGAACTTGCCCTGAACCATGTGGGGGCACCTTGGCTAGTGCCAGGGTGCCCACACACTAAGTAACTTTGCACCTAACCTTTACCAGGTAAAGGTTAGACATATAGGTGACTTATAAGTTACTTAAGTGCAGTGAAAATGGCTGTGAAATAATGTGTGCATTATTTCACTCAGGCTGCAGTGGCAGACCTGTGTAAGAATGGTCAGAGCTCCCTATGGGTGGCAAAAGAAATGCTGCAGCCCATAGGGATCTCCTGGAACCCCAATACCCTGGGTACCTTAGTACCATATACTAGGGAATTATAAGCGTGTTCCAGTATGCCAATGTGAATTGGTGAAATTGGTCACTAGCCTGTTAGTGACAATTTGGAAAGAAATGAGAGAGCATAAACACTGAGGTTCTGGATAGCAGAGCCTCAGTGAGACAGTTAGTCAGAACACAGGTAACACATTCAGGCACACTTATGAGCACTGGGGCCCTGGCTGGCAGGGTCCCAGTGACACATACAACTAAAACAACATATATACAGTGAAAAATGGGGGTAACATGCCAGGCAAGATGGTACTTTCCTACACAACCCCCCCCCCACCCCCCCAAACGAAGGACAATAAGACTAGTCATTCCCTGATGGGTCTTCATTGTCTAAGTGGAAATATCTGGAGAGTCCATTTGCATTGGAGTGGGTACTCCCAGGTCTATGTTCCACTGTATAGTCCATTCCCTGTAGGGATATGAACCACGTCAACAATTTAGGATTTTCACCTTTCATTTGTTTTAGCCAAAGTAGAGGTTTGTGGTCTGTCTGAACAATGAAGTGAGTGCCAAACAGGTATGGCTTCAACTTCTTCAGTGCCCAGACCACAGCAAAGGCCTCCCTCTCTATGGCAGACCAACGCTTTTCTCTAGGGGTCAACCTCCTCCTGATAAAAGCAACAGGTTGATCCTGGCCCTCAGAATTAAGTTGTGATAAGACTGCCCCTACCCCTAATTCAGATGCATCAGTTTGGACAATGAATTTCTTGGAGTAACAGGGGCTTTTCAGGACAGGTGCAGAGCACATGGCCTGCTTCAGCTCCTCTAAAGCTTTCTGACAGTTTGCTGTCCATAATACCTTCTTAGGCATTTTCTTTGAAGTGAGGTCATTAAGAGGGGCTGCAATGGAGCCATAGTTCTTTATGAACCTCCTATAGTACCCAGTGAGGCCTAAAAAGGCTCTCACCTGAGTCTGAGTAGTAGGGGGAATCCAATCTATAATAGTTTGGATTTTCCCCTGAAGTGGTGCAATCTGTTCTCCACCAACCAGGTGTCCCAGATAAACCACCTTCCCCTGCCCTATCTGGCACTTTGAAGCCTTGATAGTGAGGCCTGCCTTTTGCAGGGCCTCCAAAACGTTCCATAGGTGGACCAGGTGATCATTCCAGCTGGAGCTAAAGACAGCTATATCATCTAGATATGCTGCACTAAAAGCTTCCAGCCCTTGCAGGACTGTGTTCACCAACCTCTGAAAAGTGGCAGGTGCATTTTTCAATCCAAAAGGCATTACTGTGAATTGGTAATGGCCTCCAATGGTTGAAAATGCAGTTTTTGCATTTGCATCTTCTGATAATTTGATCTGCCAATACCCTGCAGTCAAATCCAAAGTGCTTAGATACTTGGCAGATACCAGTGTATCTATGAGCTCATCTGCCCTGGGTATAGGGTGAGAATCAGTTTTGGTTACCTGGTTGAGACCTCTGTAGTCAACACAAAACCGCATTTCCTTCTTTCCATCCTTGGAATGAGGTTTTGGTACAAGTACCACAGGAGAAGCCCATGGACTTTCAGAGTGCTCAACCACTCCCAGTTCAAGCATTTTCTGCACCTCTTACTTTATGCAGTCTCTGACATGTTCAGGCTGCCTATAGATTTTACTTTTGACAGGCAAGCTGTCTCCAGTATCTATAGTGTGCTCACACCTAGAAGTGGTACCTGGCACAGTAGACAAGAGTTCCGAAAACTGACCCAGGAGATTTATGCAGTGGTCTTTCTGCTCAGCAGTAAGACAATTTGCCAGTACAACCCCTTCCACTAGAGCATCTTGTTCTGTGGAAGAGAAGAGATCAGGGAGAGGGTCACTCTCTTCTTCCTGTCCCTCATCAGTTGCCATGAGCAGGGTGAGATCAGCCCTGTCATAGTAGGGTTTCAGGCGATTGACATGGAGCACCCTAAGGGGACTCCTGGCAGTGCCTAAGTCAACTAAGTAGGTGACTTCACCCTTCTTTTCAACAATTATGTGGGGTCCACTCCATTTATCTTGGAGTGCTCTTGGGGCCACAGGCTCCAAGACCCACACTTTCTGCCCTGGTTGGTACTGAACCAAAACAGCCTTCTGATCATGCCATTGCTTTTGGAGCCCTTGGCTGGCCTGAAGGTTTTTACTGGCCTTTTTCATGTACTCAGCCATCCTTGATCTGAGGCCAAGTACATAGTCCACTATGTCTTGCTTTGGAGCTTTTAAAGGTTGTTCCCAACCCTCCTTAACAAGTGTTAGAGGACCTCTCACAGGGTGACCAAATAGGAGTTCAAAGGGGCTGAAGCCCACTCCTTTCTGGGGTACCTCCCTGTAAGCAAAAAGGAGGCATGGTAAAAGGATATCCCATCTCTTGCGGAGTTTTTCAGGGAGTCCCATAATCATGCCTTTGAGAGTATTGTTAAATCTCTCCACCAGTCCATTTGTTTGTGGATGATAGGGTGTGGTGAACTTGTATGTAACACCACACTCCTTCCACATGGCCTTTAAGTAAGCAGACATGAAATTGCTTCCCCTGTCTGATACCACCTCTTTTGGGAAGCCCACCCTGGAAAAGATTCCCAGGAGGGCCTTTGCCACTGCAGGAGCTGTAGTGGTCCTTAGGGGAATTGCTTCAGGATATCTGGTGGCATGGTCCACTACCACCAAGATAAACCTATTGCCTGAAGCAGTAGGGAGGTCAAGGGGGCCACCTATGTCAACCCCTACCATTTAAAAAGGGAACCCCAACCACAGGCAGTGGAATAAGGGGTGCCTTTGGAGTGCCACCTGTCTTGCCACTGGCTTGACAGGTTTCACAGGACTTACAAAATTCCTTTGTGTCCTCTGACATTCTAGGCCAATGAAACAAGGGAACAAGCCTGTCCCAAGTTTTCATTTGCCCCAAATGTCCAGCTAAGGGAATGTTGTGGGCAACAGTTAGGAGGAACTTTCTGTACTCCTGAGGAATCACCAATCTCCTGGCAGCTCCAGGTTTTGGATCCCTTGCTTCAGTGTACAAGAGGTTGTCCTCCCAGTAAACTCTGTGAGAGTCACTGACATCCCCATTTGCTTGTTTGACAGCTTGCGGTCTTAGACCCTCTAGTGTGGGACAGGTCTGCTGTGCCACACTCAGCTCCTCCCTGGCAGGCCCCCCTTCACCCAAAAGCTCAGCAGTGTCTGCTTCCAGCTCCTCTGGTATAGGTTCTGCACAGGGTGGAAATTCTTCTTCCTCAGAAGTTGAATCCACTGTAGAGGAAGGGATAGTAGGTAGTGATTTACTCTAACCCTAGCCTTAGGGAGCACTTGGTCCATTCTTCCAGGATCCAAGTCACCCTGTCCTTTTTGCTTTTTGGCCTGAGCCCTGGTCAAAGCAAAAATATGCCCTGGAATGCCCAGCATTGCTGCATGAGCCTCCAACTCCACTTCTGCCCAAGCTGATGTCTCTAAATCATTCCCTAATAGACTGTCTACAGGTAAATCTGAGGCAACCACAACTTTCTTTGGGCCAGTAAGCCCCCCCCCCCCCCCCAGTTGAGATTCACAACAGCCATGGGGTGGCTAAGGGTGTTGTTATGAGCATTGGTTACTTGGTACTGGTGACCAAGTAGGTGTTGTTCAGGGTGGACCAGTTTCTCTATTACCATTGTAACACTGGCACCTGTGTCCCTGTAGGCCTGAACCTCAACACCGTTTATTAGGGGTAGTTGCTTGTACTTATCCATGTTAAGGGGACAAGCAACCAAGGTGGCTAAATCAATAGCCCCCTCAGAGACTAACACAGCCTCTGTGGTCTCCCTAATCAGACCAACCCCAACTAAGTTACCAATAGTGAGCCCAGCTACTCCATTGGATTGGCTATTAGTAGGTTTGCTCCCACCACCACTGCTATTAGTAGGGACACTAGGTGTAGCAGTAGGGGATGTAGTGGTAGGAGGCTTGGTGCTTTTCTTTGGACAACTGGGATCTGTTGTCCAATGGCCTTTTACTTTACATAAATAGCACCATGGTTTCTTTTCTTTGCTTTGATTAGAAGAAGATTTGGGCCCACCCCCCACCAGAGTGTTTTTGTGGGCCTGATGAAGACTAATTTTTAGATTTGTCCCCACCCTTGTCAGAAGACTTACCATCCTTCTTCTTATTGCCATCTTTGTCACCCCCTGTATGAACTTTTCTGTTCACCCCTTGTTCTGACCCATTTGTCTGCCTTCTTTCCCAATTCTTGGGGAGAGGTCAGATCAGAGTCCACCAAGTACTGGTGCAACAAATCAGACACACAATTATTAAGAATATGCTCTCTCAGGATTAAGTTATACAGGCTTTCATAATCAGTAACTTTACTGCCATGTAACCACCCCTCCAAGGCCTTCACTGAATGGTCAACAAAGTCTACCCAGTCTTGTGAAGACTCCTTTTTGGTCTTTCTGAACTTCATCCTGTACTGTTCAGTGGTTAAGCCATAACCATCCAGGAGTGCATTCTTAAGAACTGTAAAATTATTGGCATCACTTTCTTTCACAGTAAGGAGCCTATCCCTACCCTTTCCACTAAATGATAGCCATAGGATTGCAGCCCACTGCCTTTGAGGGACATCCTGTACAACACAGGCCCTCTCAAGTGCAGCAAACCACTTCTTAATGTCATCCCCCTCCTTATAAGGGGGAACTATCTTGTGCAGATTCCTAGAATCATGCTCTCTTGCAGGATGACTATGGGGAATACTGCAGCTGCCACCATGGGTTTCCAACCCAATTTTCTGTCTTTCTTTTTCTATCTCTAAGGACTGCCTATCTAAATCCAGCTGTTCCTTCTTGAGCTTCAGCCTGGATTCCTCCACTCTCAATCTATTGAGCTCCCTTTCTAACACTCTGTCATCAGGGTGGGTGGGAGCGACATGCCTAGAAACAGAAGTATGGTGAGAATGAACAGAAGGAGACCTGTCCCTAACAGATGGCACCCTAACGGCTTGACTAACAGAAACAGCACTTCTACTATGATGAGAAGGAATACGCTTACTGTGATGTGAGACCACACTATCTGTATGATGTGACTCTACATCAGTGCCAGCTATGCTAGGTTGTCTGCTAATGGGCAGGCTAGGAAGTTTCCCTTCTAAACCTTTTGCTAGGGGTGCCCCAGGATCAGATTGGGAACCATCAGCTAACTTTTTAACAGAAGTGCCACCTCTGGCCTTATCCTGTTCAACAAGCATGTTAACCAACAGTTCTCTAGGGGGATTCTTCCCTACACTTAAACCTCTTTCTATGCAGAGACTCCTTGCTTCTTTCCAGCTAAGGTGATCATAGGCAAGTTTGGACAGATCAACAGTTTGGCCTGTGCCAGACATTTTAGAAAGTGTTTAAGTGATAGAAAAAGTGAGAAAAAGTTTTTCAGAACTTTTGGAAAGACAGAAAAAAACTCTTAAAACTTTTTAAGAACTTTTAGAAAGTTTAGAGGTACTTTTCAGCACTTAGAAAACAGTGAAAAGAGGAAATGCAAAACTTTTTGGTTAGGTGTACATACACTGAACTTGTTTTGTATATTTTTCTCTTATGAAAAGTACAATGACAAAAGTGGTAAGTAGTTACAAAGCACTTATCCCACCGCTGCACAACCAATGTAGGAGGCTGGACTGGGTTGTAGTGAGTACCAAGGGGTACTTACACCTTGCACCAGGCCCAGGTATCCCTTATTAGTGTATAGGGTGTCTAGGCTGATAGATAATGGTAGCTTAGCAGAGCAGCTTAGGCTGAACTAGGAGACGAGTGAAGCTCCTACAGTACCACTAGTGTCACTTGCACAATATCATAAGAAAACACAATACACAGATATACTAAAAATAAAGGTACTTTATTTTTATGACAATATGCCAAAGTATCTCAGTGAGTAACTTCAGTATGAGGATAGCAAATATACACAAGATATATGTACACAATACCAAAAACATGCAGTATAGTCTTAGAAAAAAGTGCAAACAATGTATAGTTACAATAGGATGCAATGGGGACACATAGGGATAGGGGCAACACAAACCATATACTCCAAAAGTGGAATGCGAACCACGAATGGACCCCAAACCTATGTGACCTTGTAGAGTGTCGCTGGAACTGTAAGAGAACAGTGATGGTTAGAAAAATAGCCCACCCCAAGCCCCTGAAAAGTGAGTGCAAAGTGCACTAAAGTTCCCCAAAGAGCACAGAAGTCGTGATAGGGGAATTCTGCAGGAAAGACCAACACCAGCAATGCAACAACGATGGATTTCCAGACTAGAGTACCTGTGGAACAAGGGGACCAAGTCCAAAAGTCACGATCAAGTCGAGAGTGGGCAGATGCCCAGGAAATGCCAGCTGTGGGTGCAAATAAGCTGCTACTAGGCAGTAGAAGCTGAGGATTCTGCAAGAACGACAAGGGCTAGAAACTTACCCTTTGGAGGATGGATGTCCCACGTCGTGAAGAGTCGTGCAGAAGTGTTTTCCTGAAGAAAGACCGCAAACAAGCCTTGCTAGCTGCAAACCGTGCGGTTAGGGTTTTTGGATGCTGCTGTGGCCCAGGAGGGACCAGGATGTCGCCAATTGCGTCAGGGGACAGAGGGGACCCAGCAAGACAAGGAGCCCTCTCAGAAGCAGGCAGCACCCGCAGAAGTGCCGGAACAGGCACTACGAAGAGGAGTGAAATGGTGCTCACCCGAAGTTGCACAAAGGAGTCCCACGCCGCCGGAGGACAACTTAGGAGGTCGTGCAATGCAGGTTAGAGTGCCGTGGACCCAGGCTTGGCTGTGCACAAAGGGTTTCCGCCGGAAGTGCACAGAGGCCGGAGTAGCTGCAAAAGACGCGGTTCCCAGCAATGCAGTCTGGCGTGGGAAGGCAAGGACTTACCTCCACCAAACTTGGACTGAAGAGTCACTGGACTGTGGGAGTCACTTGGACACAGTTGCTGGATTCAAGGGACCTCGCTTGTCGTGCTGAGAGGAGACCCAGGGGACCGGTGATGCAGTTCTTTGGTGCCTGTGGTAGCCGGGGGAAGATTCCGTCGACCCACGGGAGATTTCTTCGGAGCTTCTAGTGCAGAGAGGAGGCAGACTACCCCCACAGCATGCACCACCAGGAAAACAGTCGAGAAGGCGGCAGGATCAGCGTTACAGAGTTGCAGTAGTCGTCTTTGCTACTTTGTTGCAGTTTTGCAGGTTTCCAGCGCGGTCAGCAGTCAATTCCTTGGCAGAAGGTGAAGAGAGAGATGCAGAGGAACTCTGATGAGCTCTTGCATTCGTTATCTAAGGAATTCCCCAAAGCAGAGACCCTAAATAGCCAGAAAAGAGGGTTTGGCTACTTAGGAGAGAGGATAGGCTAGCAACACCTGAAGGAGCCTATCAGAAGGAGTCTCTGACGTCACCTGCTGGCCCTGGCCACTCAGAGCAGTTCAGTGTGCCAGCAGCACCTCTGTTTCCAAGATGGCAGAGGTCTGGAGCACACTGGAGGAGCTCTGGGCACCTCCCAGGGGAAGTGCAGGTCAGGGAAGTGGTCACACCCCTTTCCTTTGTCTAGTTTCGCGCCAGAGCAGGGCTGAGGGGTCCCTGAACCGGTGTAGACTGGCTTATGCAGAAATGGGCACCATCTGTGCCCATGAAAGCATTTCCAGAGGCTGGGGGAGGCTACTCCTCCCCTGCCTTAACACCTTTTTCCAAAGGGAGAGGGTGTAACACCCTCTCTCAGAGGAAGTCCTTTGTTCTGCCTTCCTGGGCCAAGCCTGGCTGGACCCCAGGAGGGCAGAAACCTGTCTGAGGGATTGGCAACAGCAGCAGCTGCAGTGAAACCCCTGAAAAGGCAGTTTGGCAGTACCCGGGTCTGTGCTACAGACCCGTGGGATCATGGGATTGTGCCAACAATGCCAGGATGGCATAGAGGGGGCAATTCCATGATCTTAGACATGTTACATGGCCATATTCGGAGTTACCATTGTGAAGCTACACATAGGTAGTGACCTATGTGTAGTGCACGCGTGTAATGGTGTCCCCGCACTCACAAAGTCTGGGGAATTTGCCCTGAACCATGTGGGGGCACCTTGGCTAGTGCCAGGGTGCCAACACACTAAGTAACTTTGCACCTAACCTTTACCAGGTAAAGGTTAGACATATAGGTGACTTATAAGTTACTTAAGTGCAGTGAAAATGGCTGTGAAATAATGTGTGCATTATTTCACTCAGGCTGCAGTGGCAGGCCTGTGTAAGAATTGTCAGAGCTCCCTATGGGTGGCAAAAGAAATGCTGCAGCCCATAGGGATCCCCTGGAACCCCAATACCCTGGGTACCTTAGTACTATATACTAGGGAATTATAAGGGTGTTCCAGTATGCCAATGTGAATTGGTGAAATTGGTCACTAGCCTGTTAGTGACAATTTGGAAAGAAATGAGAGCGCATAACCACTGAGGTTCTGGATAGCAGAGCCTCAGTGAGACAGTTAGTCATAACACAGGTAACACATTCAGGCACACTTATGAGCACTGGGGCCCTGGCTGGCAGGGTCCCAGTGACACATACAACTAAAACAACATATATACAGTGAAAAATGGGGGTAACATGCCAGGCAAGATGGTACTTTCCTACAGTCGTCGTGCTACTTTGTTGTGGTTTTGCAGGCGCCCTGGAGCAGTCAGCGGTCGATCCTTGGTAGAAGGTGAAGAGGGAGATGCAGAGTACTCTGGTGAGCTTGTGCATTCATTATCTGAAGAATTCCCCAAAGCAAAGACCCTAAATAGCCAGAAAAGGAGGTTTGGCTACTAAGGAAGGAGGATTGGCTACCAAGAGAGGTAAAAGCCTATCAGAAGGAGCCTCTGACTTCACCTGCTGGCACTGGCCACTCAGAGCAGTCCAGTGTGCCCCCAACACCTCTGTTTCCAAGATGGCAGAGGCCTGGGACACACTGGAGGAGCTCTGGGCACCTCCCCTGGGAGGTACTGGTCAGGGGAGTGGTCACTCCCCTTTCCTTTGTCCAGTTTTGCGCCAGAGCAGGGCTGGGGGATCCATGAACCGGTGTAGACTGGCTTATGCAGAGATGGACACCATCCGTGCCCATCAAAGCATTTCCAGAGGCTGAGGGAGGCTACTCCTCCCCAGCCCTTCACACCTATTTCCAAAGGGAGAGGGTGTAACAACCTCTCTCAGAGGAAATCCTTTGTTCTGCCTTTCTGGGCCAGGGCTGCCTGGACCCCAGGAGGGCAGAAACCTGTCTGAGGGGTTGGCAGCAGCAGCAGTGGAGACCCCGGAAAGGCAGTTGTCAGTACCCGGGTTCTGTGCTAGAGACCCAGGGGATCATGGAATTGTCCCCCCCAATACCAGAATGGCATTGGGGTGACAATTCCATGATCTTAGACATGTTACATGGCCATGTTCAGAGTTACCATTGTCACACTATAGATTAGGTAGTGACCTATGTATAGTGCACACGTGTAATGGTGTCCCCGCACTCACAAAGTACGGGGAATTTGCCCTGAACGATGTGGGGGCACCTTGGCTAGTGACAGGGTGCCCACACACTAAGTAACTTTGCACCCAACCTTCACCAGGTGAAGGTTAGACATATAGGTGACTTATAAGTTACTTATGTGCAGTGGTAAATGGCTGTGCAATAACGTGGACGTTATTTCACGCAGGCTGCACTGGCAGGCCTGTGTAAGAATTGTCAGAGCTCCCTATGGGTGGCAAAAGAAATGCTGCAGCTCATAGGGATCTCTTGGAACCCCAATACCCTGGGTACCTCAGTACCATATACAAGGGAATTATATGGGTGTACCAGTATGCCAATGTGAATTGGTAAATTTAGTCACTAGCCTGTTAGTGGCAAATTTGGAAAGCAGAGAGAGCATAACCACTGAGGTTCTCGTTAGCAGACCCTCAGTGAGACAGTTAGGCATCACACAGGGAACACATACAGTGCACATACTATGAGCAGTGGGGCCCTGCCTGGCAAGGTCCCAGTGACAAGGACTAAAACAACATACATACAGTGAAATATGGGGGTAACATGCCAGGCAAGATGGTACTTTCCTACAAGTGTCCAGCATCTATTTCCTTCATTAAAAAAACACTATACCTATAATGGCTTCCCTATTTGTAAAATGCTACTCAAGCTGGTCACCACCTAAAGTTTTCGCTGTTTGAACTATCTCCATATAACTTTAGGATTCCTAAGAAGGTATTGAACATTGGTGACACTATCGTAAGTCAATACTTTTAACTTCTCTACACGTTTGTGTAATGCCTATCCAACTTTCCGGTGGGTGCCTGACTCACAGGGCGGCTCACTCTGACACTCCAGTGGGTACTTGACTTACAGTGTGGCTCACTCTGACACTTAGATGAGTGCTTGACACTTCTTCTTGAGCACGATAGCCACACACCTGCGGGTGATGATCCTTCAGCACAGCAAATATCAGGTAGTATCTTCGAATCTCAGTGCCTGGAGACAATTACTTAATTCTTCAGGAGGCACCCCAGGAGAAGCTCTCTGGTCACTGGGTCTTCTGGACTAGTCACAACCCAAAAGGCATACTTGGGCACCGTTGCAATCACCCAGTTCAACTGTAGGGCGTACGGGCTGCGGGAGGCACTTAACCCAGCTTCAGTAGGGCCTACCAGTGAGGCACACTGCTTCAGGTGCCTTGGTAGCAACTATGGAGATGAGTGACAAATATCGCACTTTCCAGTCCAGCATTACTACAATTCCTTTAATGGCCTTGCTTAGAGAGTTTCTGTTGAATTGACCCTACGCCAGGGTCAATTACAGCAGTCTATCCCACACACAGCACCTCCTGCAGGGTTGCTGCTTCTCTCCCTTGCACTCAAGCAGGATGTCTTGAGACTCAGCGCAGTCCAGTAATACCTCCACCACATCGGACTCCAGGCGGTGTTCCCTAGCCTCTGGGGAGATGGCTCTCAGTGTGAGACCAACCATTGGCTGCACAGTAGTCCCAGAGTACTCTGTGGAGTACCCCCACCTCAGTAGAAGAGATCACAACAATGAATAGCTATGAGACTTGGGCTATCATGTGAATACCTATTTCGCAGAGGGAAGATGTGTATTCCAAGTTTGCTTCCTTAGAACGTTCCAGGCCTGGCCTTTATCTACGATGCTCCTCTGCCTTGCAGTACCATCTCCAGGAGGAGTACAAAGAAGTACAGAGAGTTGCAAGCAGGCTACACCCAGCAATTTATGACCCCTCCTCACAGAGAGCAGAAAAAGAGACAAGAATATATGCCTCTTCAAAGGATCAATTTCCCTCCCATCTAAGCAACATCTAATGCAGTCCGAGTCACTTACAGACCAATGTATCACGAAAAGCCCTGGCATTCCTATATAAAGCCTGTGTCCTCTTTTCTCACCATAGTGTCTGGTGTCCCCCCTCCCTTCAGGAGATGTGCGCAATACATTCATCATGCCTGAAACAGGAAGCCTTTCCTCTACCATGCATTCAGGGACCAAGCTGTGACCTTCAATAATGGAAATTGGCAGGTCTCTATTACTTGTGCACAGCACACTATCAATACTAACACACATGCACATACAGAATGCACGGGATGTCGGCATACAGGATCCAGGGTCACTGTAAGCAGAGGAAAGGCATGTAGGCACGCATACATGTCTCAAAAGTAAAAAGGCCTGTTCCTATAATCCACTCAACATTGTATGCTGCAACACCGGGCTCCATGCATAAAACCTGTGACAGGGACAGTATTCCACTGTCACTATGAGGGTACGCTAGGTGCACGCTTTTTGGTTTAGGACAACGTCTTGAACCAACCATTTTCAAACACGGGGCTCAAGTAAAAGTGCTAACACAGGATTAGCGTGTGGCATGAACAAAAACCCATAAACCAGTATTAAAGCTATATGCAGTTCAGGCATGCAGGCAATCCTGTCCCAACAACAAGAAGTAAAATGCAATTTGTATTGGTTGAGTCAATTAAAGTTGATGCAAATTCAGTCAGAGAACTGATTGCTTTTTATGAATTTATCAAGAATGTTATGTTTTGTTTTCAGAATAACACGGCTATTAGGTGTGGCCCTGAAGAAGTGATGAGTGTCATAAACCACCTGTTGGCCAGACTCAGCAATTTTTTTTAATAAAGATTAATGTGAATGAATTACAGAAACAATGCCCCTCATGATTTCGCTATTGTTGATATACACTAGGCAAAGAGGATACTGACAAGGGGTTGCACAGCACCAGTTCAAAGTGAGCTTTTTTGTTTCATTGGGATTTTTTCCACTACCAATCTGTTGAAATCCTTGAATGGACAGGACCAAAGGCCGAATTATGTATATTCCTCTGCTTTGAAAAGGTTCTTTGATTTATGGCATGGATTGTTACAGATGGGGGAGAGGCAGCTGACAGTACTATTAGACATTAGGATAGATAGCTAGACAGGACAAAAAGCTTAAGCAATATTTGCTGTGGGTTTTCTCTATTGCTTGGCTACTCTAGCTTATTCGAGAAGTTATGTGGTGTTGTGAAACCTTTGAACCCTGCCATGCGTTCCCAGGTCCAGACGGGAAGGGATTTCCTTCAGTTCTAGGCTGGGGTCTGTCTCTCAAGATCTCAGCTCTTGGTATGACAAGACTTTGTTGATGTATTTTAGTCAACTTAAGTCAGTGGTGCTCACAGTCATTTTGTACTGATCTTAATGAGCTTATAAACTGCTCAAGACAGATGTTATTCTAATAGACAGATGTAGGCGCTTGTCCCCTTTGCCCTTCATCTATTGGAATAAACGGGGTGGAAAGTTTCCTTGGATTTCAATTTAAAGGCTCTGTAAGTATTCATGTGCCTTCACCAAAGCCCATTCTTTCAAAGGAGGCCACCTTTACATCCATATAGTTGGTATTCACTGTTAGTTTTGCTGCTTCATGCGGCATATAAATACCAGGTGTGGACTGCAGGAGCATGTACCTTTACATATTTGGAAGGACTGGACAGGACACGACCCAATATCATCTGTCAAATGTAGTAAAGCTTCTTCCTGCTTTTCATGTATTGCGACTTATCTAGCTCCTTTTCCAACATTATGACTCATGTAGCACCATGGACTTGCAGCGCTTGTAGGTCCAACTGAGTCAACGGGTTCTGATGTATTTGTATATAAGCACACAGACTATATCACAGAACATCTGTTGGGTATCAATTGGCATACATATGACACCAACTAGATATAACAAACAGACTTATTTATTCTTCGGATATGTAAAGGAGTCTTTCTGAAAAAAATATTAATGACAATGCAAACTAATTGTTTTTCTAATGATATTAGCCTACATCTCCAAGGGAAGGGTTACTTTAATATGCTCAGGTACAGCTGTCCAACTGGCAGATCACGATATGCACCTCTGCACTCTACCTTTTTCTAACTCATGCAAAATTCACATCCTCACAAAGAACTGTTCGGAGTGTTCCCCACCTTCCTTTTCCACCTTCGACTCCTGTCATAGTGACTGCAGTACTGACCCACTGTGTTTCTGTATCCCTGATATAAGGCCCTCCTGCCACCACATTTCCGTCTTTCTGTCTCCCTGTTTCTCTTGATAATCCTCCCTGTGGAATTAATTCACATAATGCTGGGAAAGGTGATGCCAGAGACCCTCTGGAAGGACAAAACTTTAAGGTCCCACCCACTCCTTCTCACCTTGACTCTAAGGGCCTCATTTCGACCTCGGCGATCTTTTTACAAGACCGCCGAGGTACCACCGTACTGAAGACCGCCAGTGCAGGCGGTTTTCCACACAGCGTATTATGACTGCCCTTTTCTGGACGGAGCACCGCCAGCAGCCATACTGGCGGTCAAGTGGAGGCTGCTCCACCTCCACCGCCACGTCATCAGAACACCGCCCACTGAATCACAACCCAAGATTCAGTGTGGCGGTGTTCTGGTGACAGGGAGCTGGCGGCCGAGCAGCCCCCATGGATCCTGTTCCCTCCCAGAGGATCACAGGACCAGGTAAGGTGATCGTCCGTTAGGAGAGAGGGGTGGGTGGGTGTTGTGTGCGTGCATGGGGGTGTGCGTGTGAGTGCGTAGATGCATGCGGGGGTGTTGTGTGTATGGGAAATGTGTGTGCATATGTCTGTGTGTATGTGTGCGTGTATGTCAGTGTGTTTGTGTAGTTGGTGTGAGTGTGCATGTAGGGGGGCGGGGTGTGTATGTCAATGTGGAGGGGTTGGGGAGAAGGGTCCTGCATCCTTTGGGGGTTGGTGGGGGGTAGTGGGTGTGGGGGGAGGACTCTGGAAAGGGGGTGGGGGAGACCCCTATCGGTGCCAGGGAACGAATTCCCTGGCACTGATAGTGCCTACCGCCATGGATTTCGTGGCGGTACAGAACACCATGAAATCCCTGGCGGTATGCGGGGTCGTGATACCGCTGGCGGTGTAGTGACAGCCACCGGGCTGGAGACCGAAGTCTTCAGCCCAGCAGTCGTTACCCCCCTCGCGGTCGGAGTGGAAAAGTGGCGTTTGGCATGGCGGTCACCGCCATGCTTGTAATGTCATTTTTTTTTACTGCGTCCTGTTGGCTGTATTACCACCACTTCTCCACCGACCGCCAGGGTTGTAATGAGGGCCTAAGTCTTCTGCTGAGATGCAGTAAACCATAGAGAGACCAGTGCCCTCGAGCTCCCGGCTTTTATACAGTCTTGAAGCCAAACAAAGCTCTCCATGCAACAGTGAAGTACGACAAGTGAAATCAAGTATGGAACATGTGCAGGGCCAGGCCCAAAGCTGGGAAGGGGTGACAGCACAAGCAGTAAATCTATACATGTGTGTGACTGGAGGCAGGACATGGTCTGGTAGACGACCTGGGAGCATCACAACGCAATAAAAATAACTGGAAAGATTCACTTCTGTACCCATTTCCTAGTTAACAGCCTGCAATTTTTAGGGCAGGCCTTGTGAATAGAATGGATCCATATTTTCCAACTTCTATATCTGTCTACATTTTATGCCTGATGCAATAATGTATTAAACAAATCCTCAAAAGTCTTCACATTTTTTTCCATTCCTTGTCGTTAATGCTGATGCTTTTGTTATATTTAGATTGAGTGGGATAGATGTGTACGCGTTCCTACCACAGATGTGTGATATTTTACTTTAGTGAGCCTGTTGCAATGAACTTACTTTTCGGATTTCACTTTATGCATATTTTCAATAAATAAAAACAGCTAAACATGTATTTAAATAAACCATTCCAGGTGCCTGGTGTATTTCACATATTTAATGCTATGCTTAAGTACAGCTGAATTTAACTTATAACGATAAGCAAGCTGCCTGATGGACAAGGTTCGTGGTAGACTTCGTTTGCCAAATTAGGAGCAGTAAATGTCCACAGTTTACAGCATCTGTTCTGCCACCTCTGAATCCCTGACAAAAAAATGACAAGGTTGAGAGGCAGATGCCACACTATGTCCTTGCATCAATTATGTTGATGCTCAAAGCTCTCAAAACACTTAAGAGGGTGAGATGCCTACTTATATTTGGAGGGTGACATGAATTAGTTTAGAAGTCAACATGGATTTGGATAATGCAAATTGATGTAAATGCCACCAGAATTATAAGGATGACACGATTCAAGTTCATGAAGCGATGCGGGGAAGACGGACACTCACAATAAGGCTTCTCTTTGATAATTTTCAAAGCCACGGCAGACAGAGCCTAAGTCATTAAACGCTGACAGACAGGACTCAAAGTCAAAATGCGGCTGATGAAAATTGAAGACATTCTAAATTTGGAAGTTATTATTTCATGCTTTTATAAAGTGTAGCTGCACTAAAGTGTTTTAAAAGCACGACAGATAATACGATACTGATAGAGCAATGAACAATAATAAAAGCAGGGAGCTAAGGCCAGGTACTATAAACTCAGGCACACATCCAACCAATGTCAATTAATAGTCCATCACGATTCGTAGTCCATCTCCAATTTTATTGCGTGATGCTCATCTCTTCATAGCATGGCTTTCAACAGAGTTCTGATATTATCACCCAGCAATCATGCCAACACGTGTTTCGTCAGGGAAATCTCCCACAGACTTCGTCAGGGCTGTAATTAAACATAAAATATTATAAAGCATAATACATCCTGATACCACCGTACCCATTGATAAACCTCTGTGTGATTTCTGGAAATCAGTACATCTAACATACCCACATTTTCTTCACTTCTCAGCTAAGGCCAGGCACACTGGAACTACAAGATAATGTAGGAACTCACAATAAGAAGATGATTTTCTTTTAAAGCTTTATGAAATTGAAAATAGCAGGAAGAGTTCTTAGGTGGACTGGTAAAAGTTGCAGAGGTCTGCAGCAGCACTAATGAATGTCTGGTTTTGGGTCTGGAAGATTTTTGATGTTAGCAATTCTTGCTCCGAGGCCACTATTTACACATGCAGTGGCAAGTACGTCTGTTAGGGTGTGCTTTATTTCTATGAATAGCTTTGTGTATGAGGCAGCACATTTACAATGTGACCCTTAAATAGGCAGCCATTGTATATCTCGGAGAACCAGATTTGTTCAAATTATAGTGTTCAACTTGGCACTGGAATTAACAAAAGCATTAAGACGAGCAATTAAGGATGTAGGGGCACCAGCTTGTATGGTGTTGCAAAATCTCAAGCTAGAAATGACTATGGTCTGGCCTTCATTTCAGCTGGGCATGGGAGAGTAGACAGATATTTTAAAGGGGTCGAGGTGAATGCTGCTATTATTCTTAACATGCTGTTGTGTTGGATGAGAGAGAGTTTACTTAAGTGCAAAATCCACCAACTTCACTGAGGTAGGTAAGAAATAAGTCTTCTACCTTGAGTCTATCACGAAGTAGAGAGTCAAATGCATTTCTGTATTTGGAGGAGGTGATCAAAAGAGATGAGCAGGAGGAAGCCTTCTGGCAGTGAGAGTTGTTGACGCTTCACAAGGTTTGAGCAGAAAGTGACTGCTGATGGATGATGTTTTGGCCACAGGTCAGTGCCCTCCGTGCACTTCTGAATGGGCACTTTTATCCCCTTCCCAAAGTAAACTCAATGACTCACGATTCAGTCTTCTCTATACGTTTTAAAAGTAAAGAACTAACTCAGAACTTGGCATGAAAAGCTTCTTCAGTGTCCCAAGGGAGATATTTGCCTGCAAATTTCAAATGAGTCAAAGGCTGCTGCGAGATCAAGAGTACAAGATGACTCCTTATCTCACATGCAGTGCACAATGAACATTATTCTAGGAAAGATCATTTTCGATGACACTGGCATAGCAGAAATTATAGTGATAGCCCACTAACAGATGTACTTCACTGATACTGGAATTTATTTTGATTTGAAATACACCTTAATTGATTTCCCAAGCCAATGTAAATTGGAAACCAGTCTAAAATCGGACAGGAGGTTATGACCTTTTTCATATTGCAGTGCATCTAACTAGATTTCAGCAGTCTTGGAAAGATTCCACTGGTGAACAAGGTGTTAATCAGTGAGCACCAAGCTGCTTCGAAGTGGTGGAAATTCTCCTTGGTGATGTTTGCAGGAAGAATTTGCAAGAAGGACCTAGCATGTCTGGGTTGTTTAACCTTGGACAGTTTGTCTTCAGTAGTGAACCTGTCAGGCAAAAATGGACCGATCATCCACTGCCAGACAAAATCACGTGCACTCAACCTAACTTTAATAAGGACGGTGAGAGCACCTCTATGGGATCCTAGGAAAAGGACAAGCACAGTGCACCTAATCAACAAAGATGACAAGTTTTAATTTCTCCACTTAAACACAATCTGGGAATTGTTGCATGACCATCCCAATCACCTAAACATTCAGGCTTGGATCGTGATACCCACAACCAAAAAACAGCAGGTAGGAGAACCAGCAATGTATAAAGAGCAACAGCTTGAGCTGAAGACCCATAAATCAAAATACTGAAGTGTGGGTAATTAGGCTTTCCAAAGCAGTTCTCCTTAGATTGCTAATGACTAGAATTGTAATAATTGTCTGGATAGTTCTCCATCTTTCAGTTGCAGTAGTATTTGATAGGTAAAAATAACAGATATCTAGTTTTGCACTCACCTCGGTAAACACGATGACCTTGTTTGCCTCAGCAGTGAAACGGTAGGGCAACTGTAGGATGCTGACGAAAGGCTCCACTTTTTTCTGCAGAACATCAACGGAAAAACTCGTCAATGAGTCAAAACAAATCTCTTCCTTAACTAACAGACAATACTGAAATACAGATTTCATTTGACATATACAAGTCTCCCCCCTCCCCACCCCCACAACCAAACACCCCCAAGTACACAGTACCATGGCTACCACTGTCAAAAACATCTTCGGCTCTGAGAGATTCTATTATAATATTTTCTGCTTTTATAACCACCTAAGCTGAGCTGTGGCCAGGTTCGGACTCAGGCAGAAAATAGGTCCAGTCACCAAATAGTGGTCCCCATAAACCAATCAGATACCTAAACAAGGAATAGCAAAGCCAATAGGTCTGGTCTATACAAGCTATTGGCTTTGGCAATGTGTATTTGCCACGTTGTACATCAGTGTGGCTGCTGTTCAGCATGGCTAAAAGCTAGTGGCGTGGAGTGGCGTACGGTGGAGTAGGGGAGTAGAGTGTTGGACAACGGTGGGGTGGATCGGATTTGGGTGGTTTTGAGTGGGGTGAATTCGAGTAGGGTGGTGATTAGACTAGACTGGAGGGGAGAGGATTTGAGAAGCCTGGACGGAAATGGGGTGGACGGGATTTAGTGGCTTTGAGTGGGGTAGACTGGAGCGGGGTGGAGTTGAGTGGATCGACTGGGTTGAAGTGGAGTGGATTGGAGTGGGATTGACTGGATTGAACTGGGGTGGGTAGACTTGTTTGGGGTGTATTGTAGTGGATGAGAATGGAGTGGGGTGGATTGGAGTGAAGTGAACTGGGGTAGAGGGAGTGGATTGGGGTGGGTGGGGTGGATTGGACTGTAGTGGAATCGAATTTAGTGGGTTGGAATGGAGTGGGATGGATTAGATTAAGAGAGGTGGGTTGGAATGCAGTGGGATGGATTGGATTGAGTGGGGTGGATTGGATTGAGTAGGGTGGGTTAGATTGAGTAGGGTGGGTTAGATTGAGTAGGGTGGGTTAGATTGAGTAGGGAGGGTTAGATTGAGTAGGGAGGGTTAGATTGAGTAGGGTGGGTTAGATTGGGGTGGATTGGATTGGGGTGAATCGGAGTGAGGTGAATTAGTGTGGGGTGGACTGGAGTTGGGTGGGGTGGATTGGAGTGGGGTGTGGTAGGGTGGAGAGGCTTTTTTAAGTGGGGTGGATTGGAGTGGACTAGACTGGATTTGAGTAGGGTGGATTGTGGTAGATTGGACTGGGTTGGGGTGGACAGGAGTGGGTTGAATTGGATTGGAGAGGGGCAGTGGTTCCCAACCTGTGGTCTGGAGACCCCTGGCGGTCCCTGAAGCCTTCTCAGGTGGTCTGTGACTGCTTAGAAAATTAAATACAATTAACAAATTAGGTCCCTAGCATTCAGTATTTACTCAGTGGAGGGTCCCCATATTCCAATAATGATTCAGTGGGGGTCCCTGGGTTCCACGAATAATAATAAAGGGGGGGTCCACAAAAGCCAAAAGGTTGGGAACCACTGGAGGGGGGGTAAAGGAGTGGGTGGACTGGAATGGGGTGGATTGGAACGAAAGGGATTAACTGTATTAGACTGAGTGGGGTGAAGTGGACTGGTGTGGACTGGGGAGGGGTGGATTAAAGTGGTTTCGATTGGGGTGGTTTAGACAGGAGTGGAGTGGATTAAGGTAGACTGTATAGGATGGAGGAGGGTGGGTTAGGTGAAATGGACTGGACTGGACTGGAGAGGAGTGACTGAACTGGGGTGGTGTGGATTCGACTGAGAAAAAAGGGTGGACTGGAGTAGAGTGGGGTGGTTTGGAGTAGGGTGGGGTGGACTGGTGCAGAGTGGGGTGGACTGAAGTAGAGTGGGTAGGACTAGATCATAGTGGGGTGAGGTGGACTGGAATGTGGTGGAGTGGATGGAGTAGAGCTGATTGGAATGGGGCTGAATGAAATGGGGTGGACTGGATGTGATGGAGTGGGTTGTACTGGGTTGGGGTGTGGTAAGGTGGATTGTGGTGAGGTGGAATGCACTGAGGTGGGGTGGGGTGGAATGCATTGGGATGGGGTGGATTGGATTGGTGTGGGGTGAGAGAGTGGGGTGGATTGGATTTGAGTTGGGTGGGTTGGATTTAACTGAGGTGGCTTGGACTGGAGTGGGATAAATTGGATTGTGAGTGGGATTGGTGTGGTGTGTGCTGGATCAAGAGTGTGGGATGGACTGGAGCGAGTTGGATTAAGATGAACTGATTGAACTGGGGTGGATTAAGGTAGATTGGATTGGGATAGGATGGACTAGGGTGAAGTGGGTGGATTGGGTCTGATTGGACTGGGGTGGGCTGGAGTGGGTAGGGTCTGACTGGAATGGGTTGGATTGAAATGTGTTGAATTGGAGTGGGTTGGATTGGATCAGGGTGGGATGGGTTGGATTGGAATGTGGTGGTTTGGCGTGGGATGGGTTGGACTAGAGGGGGTGGTTTCGACTGGAGTATGGTGGGTTGGACTGTAGTGGGGTGGGTTGGATTGTGGTGGAGTGGGGTAGATTGGATTGGTCTGGATTGCTGTGGATTGGTGTGGGGTAGATTGTAGAGGATTGGAGTGGGGCGAACTGGGGTGGGGCTGATTCTTTTCGGGTGAGGCTGATTGGATTGGAGCAAGGCAGTCAGGAGTGAGGGGGACTGGAGTACAGTAAATTGTTTTGGATTGGAGTGGGGCAGATAGTTTAGGATTGGAGTGGGAACATTCGGCTCGGGACGCGGCCACGATCCGCGGCAAGAAGACGTGCCGCGCCCCTGCCATTCTATATTTTCATCGAGGCCCCAAATTGGGCATGGGGCCTCAACCAGTTACGGGCGCAGCGAACCCCTGCAAGTTCTTGCCTCCCTCCACACACAACTCACCCCCACTTAGTTTATGCTTCTTTTTTCTTTCTTCTTTTCTGCTTTCCTCGTTTCTCCCTGTATTTATGCCCTTCTGTAGTTGCCATGACCATCTCTCTTTCCCAGCATGCCTTCCTTCTCACTGCATGCAATTGGAACCTTATTTAACATGGTGACTTTTCTATAGGTTTCTATGCTATGTTCCCAAACCAATGTGATGTCTTACTTCCTGTTCTTTGGGTAAATAAGGTGTGTGATTCCAGTTCTCTTTGCGCTGCAACACTTCCTTTGGGTGGTGATCTTTGCTCCTGTTTCTTCTGTGTCAGTTTTATTTTTTCATAGCCTGTTCCAGCTTTTTTCATTGTCATTTTGTCTTTTGTTCAGATTAACTTTTTTACTTTTTGTTTTTGTTCCAGGATTTCCTGCTTTGAGGTTTTTTCCCTTTTTGGGTTTTTTCCCTCTGGGACTCCTTCAGGAGGGCACGGACTGCCTTTGACACACTAGCCCCCCCTCAGAAACCACACTAACCTGCAACATCAAGAACGCCCCATGGTTCAACTCCGAACTCCAAGACTCCAAGAACCCTCTACAACCAACTTCTCCACCCTCAAAGCCACCATTCGCACCCATCACCAACTCATACGCACCGCCAAAAGATATCACTACAAGACACGCCTTGACAACAACTCTCAAAACAGCAAAGAACTCTTCACCATCATTAATGAACTAGCCAAACCCAAATCCAGCAACATAGACCCCACCACAAAATCCTGGACATCCACAACAGCTTCATACGACACACACCCACCAAACACACCCCTCACTCACCCAACTCAAACCCCACTCATGATCCCCCCCACCACACTCACCACCTGGGCCCCCAACACACAAGAAGAAACCGAAAAACCATGAACTCCATCAACTCCGGATCCCCCTCCGACCCCTGTCTACATCGCATCTACAACAAAGTCAGCCCAACCATCGCCCCCATACTCCACAACATAATCAACTCCTCCTTCGACTCCGCCACCTACCCAGACTCCTGGAAGCACGCAGAAATCACTGCTCTCCTAAAAAAAAAAATCAAAGCCGACCCGGAGATCCTCTCCAACTATCGCCCCATCTCCCTCCTCCCTTTCCCCGCCAAGGTCGCCGAGAAACTAGTCAACACCCGCCTATCTCACTTCCTCGAAGAAAACAACACTCTTGACCCCTTACAATCCGGGTTCCACAAGAACCACAGCACAGAAACCGCCCTCATCGAATGCACTGACGACATTAGGACCAAAGCTGACAAAGGCGAGACCGTCACACTCATCCTCCCAGACCTCTCCGCAGCCTTTGACACTGTCTGCCACCACACACTCCGCACACGAATCCACAACATAGGAAATCGCAACAAAGCCTTAGACTGGCTCACCTCCTTCCTCACTGACCGAACCCAGAGAGTCCGCCTCCCACCATTCCACTCCACCAATACCAAGATCATCTGCGGAGTCCCCCAAGGGTCCTCCCTCAGCCCCACTGTGAGAAAGTAGCCTCTTTCAAGCCTTGTTACCCCCACTTTTGGCCGTTTGTGAGTATATGTCAGGGTGTTTTCACTGTCTCACTGGGATCCTGCTAGCAAGGGCCCAGTGCTCATAGTGAAAACCCTAGGTTTCAGTATGTTTGTTATGTGTCACTGGGACCCTGCTAGCAGGGACCCCAGTGCTCATAAGTTTGTGGCCTATATGTATGTGTTCCCCGTGTGATGCCTAACTGTCTCACTGAGGCTCTGCTAACCAGAACCTCAGTGGTTATGCTCTCTCCGCTTTCTAAATTGTCAGTAACAGGCTAGTGACCAATTTTACCAATTCACATTGGCATACTGGAACACCCTTCTAATTCCCTAGTATATGCTACTGAGGTACCCAGAGTATTGGGGTTCCAGGAGATCCCTATGGGCTGCAGCCTTTCTTTTGCCACCCATAGGGAGCTCTGACAATTCTTACACAGGCCTGCCCACATTATTTCACAGCCATTTAACACTGCACATAAGTAACTTATAAGTCACCTATATGTCTAACCTTCACTTGCTGAAGGGTGGGTGCAAAGTTACTTAGTGTGTGGGCACCCTGGCACTAGCCAAGGGGCCTCCACATCGTTCAAGGCAAATTCCCCGGACTTTGTGAGTGCAGGGACACCATTACATGCGTGCACTATCCATAGGTCACTACCTATGTATGGCGTCACAATGGTAAGTCCGAACATGGCCATGTAACATGATTCCCCTGGGTCTCTAGCACAGAACCCGGGTACTGCCAAACTGCCTTTCCCAGGGTTTCACTGCAGCTGCTGCTGCTGCTGCCGCCAACCCCTCAGACAGGTTTCTGCCTTCCTGGGGTCCAGCCAGGCCTGGCCCAGGAAGGCAGAACACCGGTTCAGGGATCACCCAGCCCTGCTCTGGCACGAAACTGGACAAAGGAAAGGGGAGTGACCACTCCCCTGGCCTGCACCTCCCAGGGGAGGTGCCCAGAGCTCCTCCAGCGTGCCCCAGACCTCTGCCATCTTGGATTCAGAGGTGTGCTGGCACACTGGACTGCTCTGAGTGGCCAGGGCCAGCAGGTGACGTCAGAGACTCCTTCTAATAGGCTCTTACCTGTGTTACTAGTGGGTACCAGCGGTACTTACACCTTGTGCCAGGTCCAGTTATCCCTTATTAGTGTAGAAGAGGTGTTTCTAGCAGGTTAGGCTGATAGAAGGTAGCTATGGCAAAGCAGCTTAGGCTGAACTAAGAGACATGCAAAGCTCCTACTATACCACTGGTGTCATATGCACAATATCATAAGAAAACACAATACACTGATATACTAAAAATAAAGGTACTTTATTTTTATGACAATATGCCAAAAGTATCTCAGTGAGTACCCTCAGTATGAGGATGCCAAATATACACAAAATATATGTACACAATACCAAAATTATGCAGTAATAGCAAAAAGAAGTAATGCAAGCAGTGTAAAGTTACAATCGATTGCAATAGGAGCACATAGGTATATGGGCAACACAAACCATATACTCCAAAAGTGGAATGCCAACCACAAATGGACCCCAAACCTATGTGAGCTTGTAGAGGGTCGCTGGGACTGTAATAAAACAGTGAGGGTTAGAAAAATAGCCCACCCCAAGACCCTGTAAGGTAGGTGTAAAGTGCACCTACAACCCCCAGAGAGCACAGAAGTCGTGATAAGGGGATTCTGCAAGGAAAACCAACACCAGCAATGCAACAACAGTGGATTTCCGGACCTGAGTACCTGTAAGACAAGGGGACCAAGTCCAAGAGTCGTGACAGTGTTGAGAGTGGGCAGGAGCCCCGGAAATGCCAGCTGAGGGTGCAAGGAAGCTGCCACCGGATGGAAGAAGCTTGGTGTTTTGCAAGAACGAAGAGGACGAGGAACTTCCCCTTTGGAGGATGGATGTCCCACGTAGTGAAGAAGCTTCCCACGCAGAAAGACCGCAAACAAGCCTTGCTAGCTGCAAGGGTCCCGGTTAGGGTTTTTGGATGCTGCTGTGGCCCAGGAGGGACCAGGATGTCACCACTTGGATGAGGAGACAGAGGGAGCGCCCAGCAAGTCAGGGAGCCCTCACAGAAGCAGGCAGCACCGCAGAAGTACCGGATCAGGCACTTAGAAGAGGAGTGAACCGGAGTCCGCTCGAAGTCAGAAAAGGGAGTCCGACAACACTGGAGGACAACTCAGAAGGTTGTGCACTGCAGTTTAGAGTGTCGGGGACCCAAGCTTGGCTGTGCACAAAGGAAATCCTGGAAGAGTGCACAGGAGCCGGAGCAGCTGCAAATCACGCGGTACCCAGCGATGCAGTCTAGCGTGGGGAGGCAAGGACTTACCTCCACCAAACTTGGACTGAAGAGTCACTGGAATGTGGGAGTCACTTGGACAGAGTTGCTGAGTTCCAGGGACCATGCTCGTCGTGCTGAGAGGGGACCCAGAGGACCGGTGATGCAGTCTTTTGTTGCCTGCGTTTGCAGGGGGAAGATTCCGTCGACCCACAGGAAATTTCTTCAGAGCTCCTGGTGCAAGAAGGAGGCAGGCTACCCCCAGAGCATGCACCACCAGGAAACAGTCAAGAAAGCCGGCAGGATGAAGCGATACAAGGTTGCAGTAGTCTTTGCTACTTTGTTGTTTTGCAGGCGTTCTGAGCAGTCAGCGGTCGATCCTTTGGCAGAAGGTGAAGAGGGAGATGCAGAGGAACTCTGGTGAGCTCTTGCATTCGTTATCTGAAGAATTCCCCAAAGCAGAGACCCTAAATAGCCAGAAAAGGAGGTTTGGCTGCCTAGGAAGGAGGATAGGCTAGTAAGAAAGGAAAGAGCCTATCAGAAGGAGTCTCTGACGTCACCTGCTGGCACTGGCCACTCAGAGTAGTCCAGTGTGCCAGCAACACCTCGGTTTCCAAGATGGCAGAGGTCTGGGGCACACTGGAGGAGCTCTGGGCACCTCCCCTGGGAGATGCAGGTCAGGGGAGTGGTCACTCCCCTTTCCTTTGTCCAGTTTTGCGCCAGAGCAGGGCTGAGGGATCCCTGAACCGGTGTAGACTGGCTTATGCAGAGATGGGCAGCATCTGTGCCCATCAAAGCATTTCCAGAGGCTGGGGGAGGCTACTCCTCCCTAGCCTTCACACCTATTTCCAAAGGGAGAGGGTGTAACACCCTCTCTCAGAGGAAATCCTTTGTTCTGCCTTCCTGGGTCAGGGCTGCATGGACCCCAGGAGGGCAGAAACCTTTCTGAGGGGTTGGCAGCAGCAGCAGCTGCAGTGGAGACCCCGGAAAGGCAGTTTGGCAGTACCCGGGTTCTGTGCTAGATACCCAGGGGATCATGGAATTGTCTCCATGATCTTAGACATGTTACATGGCCATGTTCGGAGTTACCATTGTGACACTATACATAGGTAGTGACCTATGTATAGTGAACGCGTGTAATGGTGTCCCCGCACTCACAAAGTCTGGGGAATTTGCCCTGAACAATGTGGGGGCACCTTGGCTAGTGCCAGGGTGCCCACACACTAAGTAACTTTGCACCCAACCTTCACCAGGTGAAGGTTAGACCTATAGGTGACTTATAAGTTACTCATGTGCAGTGGTAAATGGCTGTGAAATAACGTGGACGTTATTTCACTCAGGCTGCACTGGCAGGCCTGTGTAAGAATTGTCAGAGCTCCCCTATGGGTGGCAAAAGAAATGCTGCAGCCCATAGAGATCTCCTGGAACCCCAATACCCTGGATACCTCAGTACCATATACTAGGGAATTAGAAGGGTGTTCCAGTATGCCAATGTGAATTGGTGAAATTGGTCACTAGCCTGTTAGTGACAATTTGGAAAGCAGAGAGAGCATAACCACTGAGGTTCTGGTTAGCAGAGCCTCAGTGAGACAGTTAGTCATCACACAGGGAACACATACAGGGCACATACTTATGAGCACTGGGGCCCTGCCTGGCAGGGTCCCGGTGACACATAGACTAAAACAACATATATACAGTGAGATATGGGGGTAACATGCCAGGCAAGATGGTAGTTTCCTACACCACCGCCCTAGGCCCCGCAAACCACGTACGCAACCTCGGCATCATCCTGGACCCCTCCCTCTCCATGACACAGCAAATTAATGCTCTAACCGCCTCCTGCTTCCACACACTCCGCACTCTAAAAAAAAATCCTTCAAATGGATTCCCCAAGAGACCAGGAAGACAGTCCCCCATACACTCATCAGCAGCAGACTAGACTACGGTAACGCCGTCTACGCCGGCACCACACTCAAACTCAAACTCCAGAGAATCCAGAACACTGCTGCACGCCTCGTCCTTGGCCTCCCTGCCACGAACGAATCTCACCACACCTCAAAACCCTTCACTGGCTCCCCATAAACAAGAGAATCACATTCAAGATCCTCATCCACGCACACAAATCCCTCCACAACACCGGCTCAACCTACCTCAACGGAAGAGTGAACTTCCACACTCCCACCCGCAACCTCCGATCAGCCAACCTCGCCCTAGCCACAGTCCCCCGCATCCAACGCACCACCACAGGAGGCAGGTCCTTCTCCTACCTCGCCCCCAAAACCTGGAACTCCCTCCCCACCAACCTTCGCAAAACCAAAGACCTCCTGCTCTTCAGATAGAACCTCAAGACATGGTTGTTCGAACAGTGACCCTCCTGCCCCCCCTTGACCACCTCCAAGTGCCTTGAGACCCTAACGGATGAGTAGCGCGCTTTATACATTTTTTTGATTGATTGATTGATTTATTGGCGTTCTCTCCATCTGCAGCACCGTGGGTACAAGAAAGGGTTGCACCTACTTGGCTCAAGGCAGAACTTATAGGAACCAATACCTCGCCGCATTTCTAGTGGGCCACAGACAGACGAGTAGTTCGTGACAGCAGATTGTTTTGGATTGGAAAGTAGCAGATTGTTGTAGATTGGAGTGGGACAGACTGTTTTGGATTGGAGTGGGTGTAGATTGGTTTGGGGCAGATTATTTGGGATTGGAGTCTTCTATGAGTGCAGCATGGGCCTCTGATCCCGCTCAGCAGGCTGCTGGTGCTCTATCATTCATTGTTTCACCTGGGTGCACACAAGTATTTCGCTTTGCATCCTTCTTCAAGGGCCTGGAGACATCCTGAGAAGGAGCTTTATGATGCATTCTCCCTCCAGCCACTACGCTATATGCAAGATGCTGCAGTCTCAGGCCACTGGAGACTTCCCCATCTTAATTACAAAATTGCAGGCTGAGAAATATTGATCACCTACCTTGGTTGGTGCCTCCATTTGATTTTGATAGTCCTGATGATGACCCTTACTTAAGTGATTTTATGGGGTAGAATCATCAATAATTTGGTATAATGAACTGGTTCTAGAGGAAATCTAACCAATAGGACTCCAACATTTTCTTTATTGAGAGTATTGTTTGTTTGGGTCCTATTTGTTGATACCAGACACTTCTATACATTTGGGTTTTATGTAACACTTGCACACTTTTGTCTCAATCACTTGCATTGCGCCACAACACTCTTGGGAGCACCTACCCATGTATAATATTACTGATATGTGATAGAAGTAATGTGAATTTAGGTCAAAATAGTCTTGAATAACTAAGACATTGTGGTTTATCAATACTCTACCGATTGGAGGGGTATTTGAAATTAGTACAATGGAAGTCTAGGCTTATACTTCCCCCTTCAGGACCATGCTTTGTTGGACTGGAGTCGGGCAGATTATTATGGACTGGAGAGGGACATGCTCTTTTAGACTGGAGTGGGGCAGATGGCTTTGGATTGAAGTGGGACAGACTGTTTTGCAATGGAGTAGGACAGATTATTTGGGATTGGAGTGCGGGAGATTGATGTGGGGCGTACTGGGGTGAGATGGACTTGACTGGAGTGGGGTGGATTGGACTGGAGTGGGCCAGACTGTTTCGAATTGAAGTGGGCCAGACTGGAGTAGGGCAGATTGTTTTAGATTAGAGTGGGGTAGATTGTTTTGGACTGGAGTGGGTCAGATTGTTTTGGACTGGAGTGGGGCAGATTTGAGTGGGACAGATTAGTTTGTATTCAAGTGGTTCAAATTGTTCTGGATTGAGTGGGGCAGGTTGGATTGGGGCAAATTGTTTTGGACTGGAGCGGGCAGATTGTTTTGGATTGCAGTGGGGTGGATTGTTCTGGTTTGTACTCAAACAGATTGTAGTGGGGAAGATTGCTTTGGACTGGAGTGGGGCAGATTGCTTTGGACTGGAGTGGGGCAGATTGCCGTGGGGCGGATTGGGGTGAGATGGACTTGATTGGAGTGGGGTGGATTGGACTGGTGTGGAGTGGGGGAATTGGAGTGGGGCAGATTGTTTCAGATTGGAGTGGCCAGACTGGAGTGGGGCAGATTGCTTTGAATTGGAGTGGGTCAGATTGTTTTGGACTTGATTGGGGCACATTTGAGTGGGACAGATTATTTTGTATAGGAGTGGTTCAAATTGTTTTGGACTGAGTGGGGCAGGTTAGATTGGGGCAAATTGTTTTGGATTGGAGTGGGCAGATTGTTTTAGATCGAAGTGGGCCGACTTTTTGGACTGGAGTGGGGCAGTGTATTTTGATTTGGAGTGGGGCAGACTGGAATGGGGTATATTGTTTTGGACTGGAGTGGGGAAGATTGTTTTGGATTGTAGTGGGGCAGATTGCTTTGGACTGGAGTGGGGCAGATTGCTTTGGACTGGAGTAGTACAGATTATTTTCAATTGGAGTGGGGGTGATTGATGTGGGGCGGATTGGGGTGAGATGGACTAGGCTGGAGTGGGGTGAATTGGACTGGAGTGGGGGAACTGGAGTGGAGCAGATTGTTTCAGATTGGAGTGGGACAGAGTGTTTCAGATTGGGGTGGCCAGACTGCAGTGGGGCAGATTGCTTTGAATTGGAGTGGGGCAGATTGTTTTTGACTGGAGTGGGGCAGATTTGAGTGGGACAGACTATTTTGTATTGGAGTGCTTCAAATTGTTTTGGACTGAGTGGGGCAGGTTGGACTGGGGCAAGTTGTTTTGGATTGGAGTGGGCAGATTGTTTTGGATTGAAGTGGGGCCGATTGTTTTGGACTGGAGTAGAGCAGTGTATTTTGACTTGGAGTGGGTCAGACTTGAATGGGGTATATTGTTTTGAACTGGAGTGGGGCAGATGGTTTTGGATTGGAGTGGGGCACATGGTTTTGGATTGGAGTGGGGCAGATGGCTTTGGATTGGAGTGGGGCAGATGGCTTTGGATTGGAGTGGGGCAGATGGCCTTGGATTGGAGTGGGGCAGATGGCCTTGGATTGGAGTGGGGCAGATGGCCTTGGATTGGAGTGGGGCAGATGGCCTTGGATTGGAGTGGGGCAGATGGCCTTGGATTGGAGTGGGGCAGATGGCCTTGGATTGGAGTGGGGCAGATGGCCTTGGATTGGAGTGGGGCAGATGGCCTTGGATTGGAGTGGGGCAGATGGCCTTGGATTGGAGTGGGGCAGATGGCCTTGGATTGGAGTGGGGCAGATGGCCTTGGATTGGAGTGGGGCAGATGGCCTTGGATTGGAGTGGGGCAGATGGCCTTGGATTGGAGTGGGGCAGATGGCCTTGGATTGGGGCAGATGGCCTTGGACGGGAATGGGGCAGATGGCCTTGGACGGGAATGGGGCAGATGGCCTTGGACGGGAATGGGGCAGATGGCTTTGGACGGGAATGGGGCAGATGGCTTTGGACGGGAATGGGGCAGATGGCTTTGGACGGGAATGGGGCAGATGGCTTTGGACGGGAATGGGGCAGATGGCTTTGGACGGGAATGGGGCAGATGGCTTTGGACGGGAATGGGGCAGATGGCTTTGGACGGGAATGGGGCAGATGGCTTTGGACGGGAATGGGGCAGATGGCTTTGGACGGGAATGGGGCAGATGGCTTTGGACGGGAATGGGGCAGATGGCTTTGGACTGGAATGGGGCAGATGGCTTTGGACTGGAATGGGGCAGATGGCTTTGGACTGGAATGAGGCAGATGGCTTTGGACTGGAATGGGGCAGATGGCTTTGGATTGGAATGGGGCAGATGGCTTTGGATTGGAAAGGGGCAGATGGCTTTGGAATGAAGTGGAATAGATGGCTTTGGATTGAAGTGGGAAAGGCTGTTTTGGAATGGAGTAGGGCAGATTGTTTTGGAATGGAGTAGGGCAAATTGTTTTGGAATGGATTGGGACAGAATGGAGTGGGGCAGATTGTAGTAAGGTGTACTGGAATGGAGTGAGGTGGATTGGACTGGAGTGGGATAGATTATTTTGGAGGGGGCAGAGTGGAGTGGCGCTGTTTGTTTTGGACTGGAGTGGGGCTGTGTATTTAAGTGGGGCAGATGGTTTTGGATTGGAGTGAGGATGATGGTTTTGGACTGGAGTAGAGCAGATAGTTTTAGACTGGTGTGAAATAGATTGTTTTGGATTGGAGTAGGATCGATTATTTTGGATTGGTTTGGGGCACATTGGAGTGGGGTGGATCGTGGCAAGGTGAACTGGATTAGAATGAGGCGGCCTGGAATGAAGTGGGGTGGATTGGACTGCAGTGGGACAGATTGTTTTGGAGGGGGCAGAGTGGAGTGGTGCTGTTTGTTTTGGATTGGAGTGGGGCTGATTGTTTTAGACAGGAGTGGGCCTGACTGTTTTGGACTGTAGTGGTGGCAGTGTATTTTGTATTGAAGTGGGGCAGATGGTTTCGGATTGAGTGAGGAAGATGGTTTTGGACTGGAGCGGAGCAGATAGTTTTAGACTGGTGTGAAATAGATTGTTTTGGATTGCAGTAGGACAGATTATTTTGGACTGGGGTGGGGCAGATTGGAGTGGGGTGGATCGTGGCAAGGTGAACTGGATTGTAGTGGGGTGGATTTAAGTGGGGCAGATTGAAGTGGGGCAGATTATACATGAGTGGGGGGATTGGAGTGGGGCAGATTGTTTTGGATTGGAGTGAGGCATATTGTTTTAGATTGGAGTAGGACAGACTGGTTTGCACTGGAGTGGTGCAGATTGTTTTGGATTGCTATATTGCAGTAAGGCATATTTTTTTGGGGATTGGAGAGGCAGACTGGAGTGGCTGGGTTGGGAGTACTGAAACGTGGTGGAATGGACTGGAGTGATGCAAATTGTTCTGCAGTGAGGCAGATTGTTTTGGAATGGAGTGAGGCAGATGGCTTTGGACTGGAGTGGGGCAGACGGCTTTGGACTGGAGTGGGGCAGACGGCTTTGGACTGGAGTGGGGCAGGTTGGATTTGGGCAAGTTATTTTGTATTGGAGTGGGGCACATTGTTTTGGCTTGGAGTGGGCGGATTGTTTTGGATTGGAGCGGGGTAGATTGGAGCGGGGCAGATTGTTTTGAATTGCAATAGGGCACATTGCTTTGGACTGGAGCGAGGCAGATTGGAGTGGGGTAGATTATTTTGGATTGGACTGGGGCAGATTGTCTTGGATTGCTATACTGCAGAGGGGCAGTTTTTTTGGCTTGGGGTGGGACAGATTGTTTTGGATTGGAGTGGGACAGATTGGAGTGGAGTGGTTTGAGAGGATTGGAGTGAGGTAGACTGAAGTAAATTGGTGTGAGTGGTGTGGATTTCAATGGGCGGATTCAGGTAGGGTGGACTGGAGTTACTGAACGATTATGTCTTGAAGTATAATTTTGAAAATTACACATAAGAAACAATGTTGTTTTGTAATATTTAGAACAAAACAATAGTCATCTTTTTAAAAACAGCACCCACAAGCAAAAACAATACATAAGTGCAAAGTGAGAAAAGAAGTCTTGGCAAAATTTAAAAATAAGTAAACTATAAAAAATATAACTTCACAATTTAGTTTATCCCGCTGAGCATGTTTTTGCTAGTCACGCTCCTTCTGTTTGCAGGACACTAGAAGTTTAAAGAAGAAAATAGTCCCTCAATTACGTATGGAGCAACAGAAGGTACTGATTAAGTTGAATCAATCAGCGCTTGGTCCCTGCTCCACAGAAGGGAAGGGAAATTATGATATCGGCTCCAGTGACAAACTACAAGGATGTAAAGAAGAGTGGCACGCAAGTCACAAAAATGGCAAGCCACAGATGGGCCTCAAGCCTTTTTCTAATTACAACAGTGTCTCGTTAGAGCATGCTACTACAGGCTCTACCCTAAAAAGTGGCCCACATTTGAAAATAGGGAAGTTCTGAACTTGTAAAGACATGTTGTATCGATGTTCTTCGAAGCATGGGACACTGAATGCATTTGTGCTTGCTACAGGCGATGTTTGTGGTAACATAAGGAAAATCAACTATAAAACACTCCCACTAGACCATAAAATAGGCCCACACATTGTCTTATCAGATCAGCCCTGTGGGCACTGCCTGATTGTCCTACTGGCCAGTCCGACCCTGGCTGTGGCTGCATATTTGGGTGACACAGATGAGGCAATGCTATTGGAAGGGCCTTTGTTTTACATTACAGGACTAGCTGCAACATGATTTTTTCACATCGAATATGGAGTTTTATTTTCACGTCGAATATGGAGTTTTAATGTCTGTGATGAACACCATATCCCCCTGCTTGTAGGGTTGGTTAATGTGCGCCCCTCCAATGGCTGGCCTTGGCATTGGTTTCGCAAAGCTTTCCCTGCTCTGCCTTCTCATCCATGGATTCAAGTCTCCACTGGCAGCTGGCGGGGATGGTATCCCCCTCTCCCAACGGTCGATTATGGAGAAGGTCCAGAGGGGCACATTCCATAGTGCTGTGCAAAGTGTTGGTACGCTATAAGGAACTGTTGTAATCCAGCTTCAAGGTCTTCCCCCAAATTGAAACTGATTTATAGCGTTTTGTTGAGAGTCCGCAAATCGTTCAACTTTTCTATTGGCTTGGTGGGGGTCACTTTTCTGTGCTTTACCCCGACATCCTGGAGGTACCTTTCGAAAGTCTTAGCTTTGGCATGGGGGTCTGTTATCCATCCAGATAACTTCTGGTAACCCAACAAGTGTGCACGTCTCTTCTAATATAGGTTGTAACATTTGAACGCTGTAGATTGGGTCACCTCCACGACCATGTGCTTGGAGTGGTCATCCACAAGGACGACTATGGCTCCCCCTTTGGGGAAGCTTCCAAAGTGCATGCATAGGTGCATCCATAGCTGCTGGGTGATGTCCTTTGTGGCAACCGACACTGGGGCTGCTTGCTTCCCCACCTGTAATTTGGCAGGGTACGCAATTGACAACCATGTCATCAAAAAGCTCATCCATCATCGGGAACCAGACTTTCCTCCTCGGTCATGCTTTCGTCTTGGTTTTGCCTTGGTGACTTTTAGAAATTGGGTTGCTAGTGGACTGGGGAATAAGTCTGGGTAAAACAGCAACCATAATCCTAGTCAGGGTAAGGCACAAGCTAAACCTAAATAATCATCCTCTGGTAGCTTGGCAGAGCAGTCAGGCTTAACTTGGAGGCAATGTGTAAAGTATTTGTGCAACACTTCAAACAATAAAACAATGAAAACACCACACAAAAAGATTCCACACAAGGTTAGAAAAATAGATTTGAATTGAATAAATAAAACAAAACGACAAACGTCCAATATGTAGAACTCGAGATATTGATTTTTAATAGTTTAAAGTTTAAAAAATAAATGTAAAGCTCTAAAAGTGGTTATTTGAACAAAGTGAAAAATTCAGGCTGACTGCAATGGAGCGTGGGCCAGTTACAGGGTCCGAGTTAGGCCCACTGAGCCCAAGTACCTTAATCCAAGGTTGCGGAGCATTTCGTGGATTCAGGTTGAAGATGCATTGGAGAGGAGATGTGCCGGTTCGGAGATGTGGCGAGGTTGCGGTACGAGCTCCCGGTGCGTAGATGTTGAGAATCTTGTCTACAGGGCTTGCGTTGTTAAGACCAGTGTAGTGGATGTGTTGTGCAGTCAAGGCAATGTGTCAGGTCCGATAAGCAGTGAAACTCCAATGTGGAGTTTATCACTGTTGTGGAGGCTGCCGCTGACGGGGATGCACGGACCTTGCGCTGGGGAATGTGGCCCTCAGTGGTGGTTCCAAAAGCGATGTGTTAGTCACAAGTCGCGGGATGCAGCAGCAATGCAAGTCTTTTGCGTTCGGTTCAATCCAGGCAGCAGCAGCAATGCATTGGTCCTGCTTGAGGATGTGCAGTTCTGCCGAAGAGCTGCGTCAGTTCAACTCAGAAATGTGCTGTTCAGTAGAGGATGCACCAGGTTTGCTGGTGAAAACACCTTCGTCCCACTACCATGTGTCAAGGACTGGAGTTGCACTACTTGGCAAGGCAGACTCACCGAAGGGTGGGTCCAGGTGCAGAAGCAGGGTAGATGGAAGTCTTATGTCCCTGAGACTTCACATCAGGAGGTAAGCCAGCTAGCCCTTGGAGTCACTCTGGGTTCAAGTGATGCAGGTCCAGTTCTTCTCACCCAGGCATAGGAGCAGCAGAGCAGCACAACAAAGCAAAGCAGTAGTCTGGCAGAGTGGTAGTCCTACAGCAGCATGGCAGTTCTTTTTTTTTAGCAGAGACTTCACAGGTCAAGAGGTGTAATGAAATGGTGGTTTCAAAGGTTCAATACTTAGACCCAGTTGGCCCTTTAAAGTGGGGAGACTTCAAAGACAGATCTTAGAAGTGCAAAGAGGCCCTGCCCTACCTGCCTTGGCTCCAGACTCACTACTTGGGGTTATGCGGCCCTTTGTGTGGGGCCAGGACATTCTATTCAGATGTGAGCTCCTCCCTCCCAACCTCCCAGGAGGTTCTCTGCTCATGCCCACTGAAATATCTTGGCCGGAAGGAGAAGACGACTCTTAAGCATGTATGTAAGCTTTCAAGGTACACCAAGGAGGGCTTTCTTCATCTGTGCACTCCTGTGTTTTGCCTATCATATATTATTAGTTCGACTGCACCCTTTTGTCTTGTCCCGTTCACCAGGGGCATTAGACTGAACAATAAGTAAGCCCTGAATGGGCACATAATTTTCAGAACTGCGACTTAGTATTATTTTTATGTGTTTTGTTGTTATTTGAGAATGTTTGTGAACTGTTATTGTAGTTGGGGCTTCATTATTGTTAGCATTTAATGATTTATGGCTGTACGTTTCATCTGCACATGACTTTCATCCAAAATCTAGATAAACGTGTTCCAAGAATGAATTACGACCACAGTTATTTATTTATGTGGTCTTTCTCTGAACGTTGAATGTTTAGTCAGTACTGGCACATTATTTGTCGTTTTGATTTCTATTGAGCCCTAGCCTTGCTGACTTTAAATGGGCCCAACCGCTCCTTTGCTGAGAAAGTTCTAAAAGTGGCATTTTCAGAATTGCAATTTAAAATATGACCACCATAATTTGTGATTTAAAATTGTGATTCCATAAAAACCAAACTCGAAAAGTTTATCTCTTCCAGATTGTGAATTACACTTATAATATGTAATAAGGAATTCCCCATGTTATGCTAGAGGAAAGATAAGTGGAAAGATAAGCCTTGCAGCAATGAAAACGACTTTGGGAGCTTTTCACTACCAGGACATGTAAAACTTTAAATATATGTCCTGTCTTTTACATACACTGCATCCTGCCCTCTGGGTTGTCTAGGGCCTACATGGCCTGTCAGGGTGACATATGCATATAAAAGAAAGGTTTGGGCCTGGCAAAAGGGACATTTTAGTAGGTCAACATGGTAGTGTAAAACTGCACGAGCAGGCTCTACAACGGCAGGCCTGAGGCATTGATAAAGGTCTACTCAAGTGGGTGACACAATCTGTGTTGCAGGCACACTAGTAGTATTTCATTTTCAGGTACAGGGCCTAATAAGTAAATGAAATATGCAAGTTAGGGATAGACTAATATTACCATGTTTAGGGGAGAGAGCACAAGCACTTTAAAACTGGACAGCAGTAGTAAAGTGCACAGAGTCCTAATCCCAGCAAAAACTAGGTCAGAAAAGGGGAGGAGGTAGGCAAAAATTTGGGAGGCAGACTACCCTAAGCCTGTCAGATCTAACAATGACCTTGATGAGGCATGCTGATCACGAGGCCCCCAGGCTAAGTGGTGTTACAATCCGGGGCCCTCTCAACAGGAACCCATCAACGGTCTAGCTGAGCTGGTGGCAAACACACCACACCTGGGTGAGAACGGCTGCATCCTGGGCATTCTATCTCTTGGCTCCCTCTAGGAATCAGCTCTGTTGGTAACTCTGAAGGGCCTCTCAGGCTGTGAAGGGCCTTGGCAGCCTCCCTGATGTCCTCCAACGTCATTGTCACTGGGCAGGTACTTTGAATGACCAGGGTGAAAAAGTCCTCACCCTATTCATCTTAAACCTGGCTTCAATCAGTCCCATCGGCGGGTGCCGTGAGAGGAAGTCGGCTGGGTTGTGGGCCGGTGTGACACAGTGAAGTCATACAGCCGGAGCTGGACTGCCCACCTCTCTCTCCTTGGTGGTGGGTTCCTGGATATACCAGCAAATATGGGAATGAGTTTTTAGTGATCCCGGACTACTGTGAAGCGACGTCCACAGAGGTACCGATGGAAATTATGACAACCCTATCAGATGGCCAGGGACTACCTTTTGATCTGGACATACCAGGACTCGGTGGCGGTGAGGGCCCTGCTGTCCTACAATATTGGGTCCCTCGCTTTATGAGCTGTTTCTTGCATGAGGACTTCTCCTAGCCCCACGGGGCTGGCAGCGATGAGTAGTTCTATGCTAAGATGCAAGTCACATTATGCATTCATCACCAGCGCGTATTTGACCCATCGGAAGGCTTCGTTGGTGCACTTGGTCCACTCCAACATGGCGTCCAGCTTTGTGAGGGCTCTCAGAGGTTCGAACAGGGTTTCCGGGAAGCTGCTTACACAGTGACCCCCCCTTCTTCACTATGCAGACTGAATCTCCACCTTAGGCCAATGGAAGCAGACAGAAACTCATAATGTTCCTTTTCACCTAATGCAACTTTTCTTGCAGTTGTGTGTATTTTTGGGCGACATATACTTCTGGCAGAAAATGTGTAGTGGCCTTTCGGTAAGGGAATGGGGTGTTACTTATCACAGTTCATTGTTTCAGCAATACATGGCAAGAGTTTCATCAGTGATGTTTTACTAGTACTACTTGAATGGATAGGAAAAAGACAACACTGAATCCCAATACATAAAAAGCTATTTTGGGGAATGTAATAAGATAGAAACAGGAGCAGTGTGCCAATATACCAGACACCATGCCCCCACCTTCTTCTCCTTCAGAAGACGCAGTTAATGGGCACAAAGTGTAAACTGTTGAACAAGTTAATTATCTTCAGTAACACCTTAACTGGGAGAAAAAATATCTAGCTGCACATGACTTACTTATGAATTTGAATGGTGTCTGATTGGATCTGGAAAATTTTGTAAGCAGTACCCCTGTACGCTGTCAGGTAGTGTTGTGCATCCCCTGGTGGCGGGACCAGACTATCCAGACAGAAGTGTTTGGTAAACGTGTGCAAAGATGCCCACGTTGCTGCCTGACATGTTAAGGACTGGAACTTAGCCAGATTTGCACCTCCTTTGTCTTTGGTGCCTGGAGCGCTACCACAACCAGAGAGTGTTGGGCCATACATTTGAAGGTTTTGAGGGATTGGTCCTGAAGGGGACGCCTGGCCGATGCTCGACTCTCCACAAGTCAAGATCCTGGTTGAGAGGAAGGTCCCGGGATCCGTTGTGTAGTGATGGCACATCGGTGACAGCTTTAGCTCAGGAAGATGAGCATGCAAACCCTCAGGGGATTGCCTCTTGACCAGTACGTATCAGAACTTAATACAGAGAACGACCCATGTGGAGATGGTCTGCTTCTGCACTGCCCAAACTTTCTCCGCACCCACCTAACAGACAGAGTCGATCCTCCGTCCGGAACTCTTTTGTACATTCAAGGTAAAACACCAACGCTCTTCATGGGTCCAGACGTTGGAGTCTCTCCTCTTCCTTAGAAGTACGTGAGGGATGCATAAATAGTAGGAAAGGTAATGGATTGGCCTAAATTAAAGGATGTAACCACTTTTGGCAGAAAGAAGGCCCTAGAGTGAAGCACCACTTTGCCCAAAAAGATGGTATGGTAGGGCAACTTAGATGATAAAGGTTGATCAGGTAACCCCCAAAAAAGAGGAAATACACAACCTTTGAAAGTACCCACAGAAGAACCCTGCTGGGCCAAGGAAAGGATAAACAACAGAACCTCAGAGAGAGTGGCAAAAAGGGGGGTCACAAGACTTGTGCACCATACCACAAATTTCTTCCAACAGCAGAGTATATTCACAAAGAGCCCCCGATCCCACTTGGCCTTTCTTCTTGCAGTACTACATGGCAGTGGTGTTGTCTGTGAAAACCTGCACCATCTTACCCTTGATAGAGGAAAGAAATGCCTTCAATGTTAGCCGGATTGCACAGAGCTCTACCAGGTTGATGTGCAGTCCGGATTTCTCCAGAGGCCAGCTGCCTCTGATCCCCCACCTCTCCTAAATGGCCATCCATCCCAGGAGTGATGCATCAGTCACTACTGTCAGATCTGGATGTTGAAGGGAGAGGGATCTGCCTGTGACCTAACTGTGGTTCGTTAATCATCACTTCGGCTCTTCCGCAGTTCTCTCTGAGATCAGAACCTTGTTGGAGAGATTCCCTTGATGCTTTGCCCACTGAAATTTCAGGTCCCACTGCTGAGCCGGCATATACCATCTGGAATGTGTCACCAGCAGAATGCAGGAGACCATGAGGCCCAGCAGCCTCAGTCATGCTCACCGAAATCCAGGATAAGCCAAGAAGTGCAATGTGTCCAGAACAACTTCCATGAAAGGAAGCGCCTGAAACTCAGGTATGAATTCAACACGTTTATGGTGAACCCCAGCTAATGAAAGAGGTCTGCTGTAGTCTGGAGGTGGGAGAGGACAGCCTGGGGAGAGCCCGCCTTCAACAGCCAGTCATCTAAATAGGGGAAGACTGAAACCCCTGACCTGTGCAGATGAGCTGCGGCCACCATCACCTTGGTGAACATCTGAGGGGCGCTGGTAAGGCCAAAAGGGAGCACATTGAACCGAAAGTGCTTGTGGCGTGCCGTGAACTGTAAGTAACATCTGTAGGCAGCAAGGATGGGAATATGGAAATAAGCGTCTTGCAGGTTCAATGCTACCGTCCCGTCTCCTGGGTCCAAGACAGAAAGACCCTTAGCCAGAGTCAGCATTTTGAACTTATCTATCATGAGGAAGAGATTACAGGGCTGAAAATTTAGGATAGGGCAGAGGCCCTTGTCCTCTCTGGTTACCAAAAAGTAGTGGGAATAGCAACTACAACCTACTTCTGGCATGGGAAACCTCTCTGTGGCTACCTCAGCCAAGAAAGTCTATAATTCCTTGCGGAGAAGGTGGCATGGATGGAGGGGTAGTCTCGAAACGGAATGTGTAGCCCATTCAGATTATCTGCAAAACACAACTTTCTGATGTGATGGATTGCCTGCAGAGTAGGTGATGGCGAATCCTGCCACCAACTGGCCCTAAGTGGGGAAGAGTCAGAGTCAGATTACGAAGGCTTAGAGGCTTCTGCAATTGGGGGGGGGGGGGGGGGGGGGGGGGCGACTGTCCAGACCGCTGGCCACCTGATCTAGCAGGTCGGTGAATCCTGCACCCTTAGCCACGCAGAAGCTGGGCAGCATGCGCAACACAGTGGCTGGCCAGGAATGGACATGGTTGGAGACCCCCTTCTGTAACCACAAAAGGAGAGAAATTAAGACTGGAGAGGATGAGGGGCCGCACAAGGCCCAAAAACCTGGCCCTTGCCCAAGAATACTTGAAGCACTTGATCGCAGAGTATGACTTGTCTCCGAAGAGCTGGATCCCATCTCTGTCAGGGTAGCTTGGACATCCCCTGAGATGCCAGGCGTCCTCCGCCAGGCATGGCACCTCAAGGCCACTGTCAAGGAAACCGCTCTGCCCAGCAAGATGGTTGTGCCCAGTCCGCAATGTAATGTGAACTTTACAGCGTCTCCCTCATCAGCAACAGCCTGAGAAAATCAGGCTCCAGGACATGTGGCAGCACTTGCGCAAACGTTTCCCACAGTGTAAGGGAACATTGACCCAAAAGGCATGCCGAGTTCACGGACTGCAAAGCTTGTGGAAGAAGACATCTTCCCAATTGTGTCCAATCTTTTGGATTCCATATCCCGGGCGTGGAAGGGAATGCGCCCTGAGAGGTACAGACTTGGATAACCAAGTTCTAAGGGGTGGGGGAATTGGATCAGAAAACTTGGGTCCCCTGGGGCTGGGTGATGGCTGAGATCAATTGTCCTGTTCTGGGTTTGGACCAGGTACTGAGTAAGATATCAGTGAGGGCCTCATTAAACGGCAGCATGAGCTCTGACGTAGAAGCTCACGTTGCAGCACCTCTGTCAGGAGGTTAGTCCTGATGACCACAGAGGGCAGTTCAAGGTTGAGGACCTCAACTGCCCTCCTCACCACCACAGAATAGGAAACTCTCTCCTCCGTAACTACAGTAGGGGGAGAAATCATGCCAGTATCTGGAGAGGTATCCAGTTCGCTGAATTCACCCAAGTCTGCACACCAACCCAAAGATTGTTCTTCCTGGAGCTGGTATTATAAAGTGTCCAGCGACCCCTCCCATTCATCTTCGTAATCTAACCCATAAGAAAGGGGTTCAGGATCCGACATAGGAGGCAAAGCACCTACCGGTCTCAAAGTCAGTGCTGAATGATGCCCATCCGGCTCCATGTCGGAGATTACAATGGAGATGGCGCCGCCCGAGGGTGCGGACGGTGCCAGGAGCGTCGGTGAAGGCTGGACTGGATTCTTGGGTGCCCCTGGGCGCTGAGGCCAAAGGCACAAGCCAGAAGGGGCCCCTTCCAAACTTCAGGGCCCTAAGGCATCCTAGTGGTGTCGAACTGCCCAAAAATGAGGCGCGTGGCCCCATTAAGCTGAGTTGGGCAGGGGTCGCTCCGGCTTCCGGAAACTCAGGGAGGCGCAGAATCAGCCCAGGTACAGGCTCCGCAGAGCAAGGCCTAGGACGCTCCCTTGTCTTGTTAGCCAACAAACGAGGAGAAGTCAAAGAATGCTTCAACTTGTTAGATTTACTTTTGTAGCTCAATATACCCGATTGCCCAGAGGACTTGGAGTGTGACGACAACAACGAAGCTCTCCGTGACTGATCCCGGGACCTTCCTCTCGACCAAGATCTTGACTTGCGGGGAGTCTAGCATCGAGCTGGCATCAGCTTCAGGGACTACTTCCTCAATGCGTTTGGATGCATAGCCCGACACTCAGGCACCAAAAACACACAAGATGCGAATCTGTCATACACATCACCCAATGAAGAGAACTGAAGGGCTTGAACTAATCTTCCTATATGACATCCTCGATGCACCAGTTGAAAACTCTAAGAAATCTTTGACAAACAGTCAAAAAAGGCCAGTCAAATGACTGAGTGGTAGTTCTCTTCTGATCAGCGTTTGCTGGAAAGAAAATAAATGTTGTCAGAGCCCCAGGGTGGCACCTACATACGACCAGTGACCTAATATCCAGCATGGATGACTATGAGCGCAGGGACGATTGATGCCATCCGACAGCACGCAGGGGTACTGCTCACAAAATTCTCTGGATCCAGTCTGATGCCTGGGGGAAATTCAAAGGTAATGAATCTGCAACTAGAAGTCTCTATCGGGTAGGCCCCTATGGCTCTGGCAGTCTACCATGTGGACTTCTCATTAGGCTCTCGGTGGAGATTATGCTGCAAAGGTTGCTTCTAGTCGCTGATAGTTGATGGCTCTCTTGAGGACAACCTAGATAGATATGTGATGGCAATAAAACACGTGCACAGACAGCTCTGGGTGTTTGTGAGTGTTTATGCCATTCCAATTCTATTGGATTTCACACTACGGTCCATGACAAACATACTCTTACTCTTACATCTGCCCCCTGTAAATTACAGATTGGTGACAACTATGAATCTGCAACACCATATGCCACAAGAGGCTGCCGGGCAGACATCTTCTGTGTTGCGTGGCTAGGTGCCCATGTACAGTAGGGGTGCGGTGACCCTGTGTGCCATAGGGGTGGCCAGAAGTGTGTATTGACCCAGAGCATTGTCCGAGTGATGCCACCATGAGAACGGACCCCCCCCCCCTCCCGCCCCACTTGTCTACCCCCAGACAAGGTATCAGCACCAAGAACGTATTATCTTCCTTCTGTTGCGGGAGAGACCAAAAGACTTACCTGTCACAAGAGGCTGCAAGAAATCTCTGGTTGCTGCAGATACATGACCGCTTCTGAGCAGATCAGTCAGTGCAACCTGCATGGGGCGCGTACAGTGAACTCATCGATACCAGTCACTGCTGCTCTGACACTCACGGGGGGGACTCCAGAGCATTCGAGACAGTAGTTGTGGGCAAGATTTAATTCAGGCGAGTCAGCCTCTGGGGAACTTGCTGGCTAGATAGGGTGTCAGCACTGGAACATCTTTGACTTTAGAACAGAGTCAGAGTGGATTCTTGAGACTCCCAACTACTAATGTGGCATACACTGGATCTTGCCAAAAGTGAACAGGGAATGACCACTATTGCTAGAGCGAGTAGTAACTGGCGCAAGGAACTGCCAAAGAAAAAACAGAGTTCCAACCTCAGGGGATTGTGTAGTTGTTTGTGAATGTCATTTTTCCTTTTGTAGAAACAAAAATAAAATACTTCTCTTTTTTAATAAAAGTGAGTATTTGGCCAAACAAATAATTATTGAGCTCATGTTCACAACACTGTACCCCCCACACCCCCAAAGGGAGCCTTGGAATGCTCGAACAAGCTACCACTGTCAGTCAAGTGCAGAAGGGGTACTTGCCAGTTTTTTAAAGATACTTAGTGGGTCGGGATCCAGGACATCAGTAGCAGAAGGCCTAACCCAGCAAAGTTGGGGCCAGAAGCCATTGCTTCCCCTGTGGCCCTCTGAAAGGGGTTCTGACAACCGCAAAGTATTCTGAACTACTATTTCCTGTATCACTCCTAATTTGCTAAATTACAATAAATATGTATTAAAAAAAGTAGTTTTTTGTGATTAATGCATAGCTCTCCAGTGACATTCTCTTGAAAAGGTTCACGGAAATTGTTCAGAGCATTGGTAAAGGGGCAAACTTTCCACCCATTTCCGACTCTTAACATTTCATGGATGTTAACCCACTGCCATTGGCATATTATCTTAGTCTCCCGCACTGCTGTCTTATACCTCTTCTGGATACTGCTGATATCTATAGATACAGAGGCATCAGCTGGCTGTCTGGACAAAATTTTCAGGCTCTTTTACATGCCTGCCTTTAACTTTCTGATGAATAAGGTATACCTCCTGCTGCAACAGATGGCGCACAAGGGATGTGTGAGCGACTGTATGAACCTGTCCAAATCAAGAGACCAGAATCACAACCAGAATGTGATAAAACACACTACAAAAACTTCACTTCTCAGCTCTCCATGCCATTACTTTAACCCACAATAAGATATTCTATCCCATTGTATGCACGTATACCATTGTAAATCTGCAACAATAAATAATTCAGTTAGGTTATCTGATGTATTGATAATGGGGCTCAGAGTGGTCACCTCTGTAAGGAGATCACTGTTAACTTTGACAAAATCTCAAAGAATAAACAAACATTAAAACGAGTAACAGACAACTAGTGTGTCCTTAAACTGTGTGCCCTGAAGCTGAGAAAAGTATAGTTAATATTCAGAGCCAATTGAAATTACATCCATTAAGTATACAAAGATTAGGCTATACAGCGAATGATCAGTAACATGGACCAACATTTGCTGTGCATTGAAAATCTATGGGATCACTCTAAATCTATCCAGTGCTTTAAGTACAGGTTCACCAATCATTACACTGGCTACATTTAAATTAATATCAAATCACATGTACTGAGAGGACCACTGTTGTAGGAAGCTGGCCTGGTGTGTGGTGGGTACCTAAGGTACTTACACCTTATGCCAGATCCAGGTATCCCCTCTTAGTGAAGTGTAGGCAGTGTCTAGAAGCCAGGCTAGAGGTAACTGTGGATGAGCAGCCAAGGCGTATCTAGGAGACATGCAAAGCTCATGAAATACCACTATGTTCACACAGCACTTACACACATGAAAGAAAACACTCAGCTGTACAAAAATAAGGCTACATTATTTGTTTTAACAAATGACCACAAAATACTAGAAGGGCAATCCTCCAATAAGAGTTAAGTAGTACACTAAATGTATACACTAGTAATCAGAAATGGGCATAGAAAAGGATAGAAAACAGTGCAAATAGCAATAACCGATAGTGACCCTAGTGGGGCACAAACCAGATACTAAAAAAATGGAATGCAAACACACGATCCCCACCTAGGTAAGTGGAATGTGTAGAGGGGAGCTAGGGATACTAGAAAACTACTAGGTTAAGTAACACAATGCCCCCCCGCCCCCCCCCCCCCCCAGCGACCAGGAAAGCAGGAGTAAATCACTGGATTTTCCCCCAAACCACCCAAAAGGAGAAAGAAGAAAAGAAGACACCCAGACAAGACTGCAAGAAAACCAGCTGCGGATTCCTGAAGACAGAAGGCCTGTGGAGATAGGGGACCAAGTCCAAGAGTCACAGTAGAATACCCACCTAGCTGTACTTGCAGGAGTTGGTCGACAGTGATGAAGAACAGGTCAGCACTGCAGCCCTGGAGCCAGAGAAGAGTTCCTCATGAATGCAGATGATGTCCCACGCTGGAGTGAAGACTGCAGACGGGTGTCGGTGCAGGAATTCCACCAACAAGCCTTGGCAAAGGCAAACGCACGGTTAGTGAAAAAGCAGTGCTGCCGGGGACCAGCAAGGGCCAGGAGTACTTAACCTAGGAGGGGGAGTCACAGGGGACCCTCTGCACCGAGAATGCACAGAAGCAGAGACAGCACCCACAGGAGTCCCACAAGACGGGGACACCGGAGTCGCAGAAGGAGCCCGCGCAGCACTACAAAAGATGATTCCACTCTGCCAGAGAACCATGCAGGAGGCTGTGCTTTGCAGGAAGGAGTGCTGGGGGCTGGAGCTGCACGTCATCTGAAGATCCTTTGGAGGAGATGCCAACAAGCAAAAGATGCAGTGCATGGGAGTACTGTCCTGCATAGTAAGGCAAAGGCTTACCTCCACCAAAGTTGGACAGCTGGCAGAGAGGACCAAGAGGACTACTCTGGACCACCACCTGTGATGCAGGATCCTTGCAGCTCAAGATGAGGGAAGATCCACGCAGCCTGTCGTTGCTTGCTCTAGGTGCCTGCGATTGCAGGGGAGTGACTCCTTCATATCAAGCGAGATTCCTTCTTCTTGTGCAGGCTGAAGAGTTGCTCTCTTCTGAGGATGCACGGCCGGGGAAATGTTGTAAAGCTGTCAGGAGACGTGAAAACAAAGTTGCCTAAGAGCCTTCGTTGTTTGCAGCGGTCAGTTCTTGGAGGGTCCAGTCGCAGTTCCAGGGGCCAGAAGTCAAAGTGGAGGTTGTAGAGGAATCCTGCTGGAGTCTTGTAGGAGGCTGGCTCGGTTTGTAGTGGGTACCTTGGTTGCTTACACCAGGTCCAGTTATCCCTTATTAGTGAAATGTAGTAGTGTTCTAGCAGCTTAGGCTGATTGAGGTAGCTGTCACAGAGCAGCTTAGGCTGAACTAGGAGACATGCAAAGCTCCTGCAATACCACTTCTAGTTACACAGTACTTAAACACAAGTAAAGACAATACTCATTGTTACCAAATATAAAGGTAGTTTATTTGGGTGACAAAAGGCGAAAAATATCTTCTGGAGGTAAGTATTATACACAATATATACACTAGACAACATAATCAGGTAAGTAAATAGTCATAGGATAGTGCAAACAATAGAAAATACCATAGAATGCAATAGGAAGAAATAGGCCTGAGGCAACACAAACCATATACTAAGAAAGTGGAATGCGAATCGCGAATCACAAATTCCCCCCTAGGCAAGGGTAATGTGTAGAGGATCGCTGGGAGTGTAACAAAACACCAAATGTAAGTAAAATACCCCACCCCAGAGCCCAGGAAAGTAGGAGTAAAGTACTGAAAGTTTCCTTAGGACACACTACAAGTCGTGATTAGAGTTATTGCAAGAACCAAGCAAGACAGCAAGACAGCAAGCAACAAATGGTGGATTCCTGGACCTGAAGTCCTGTGAAGAGAGGAGACCAAGTACAGAAGTCGCAGAAGATTCAAGGAAGGACAGGTGCCCCTGCCAACCTAGAAGATGGTGCAAAAGAGGATTCTCCGGTTGGAAGAAGTCTGCAGAAGAGCACCAAAGAAGTTGGCTGCGGGTTCCTGTGTGATGCAAAGGATGTCCCATGCGAAGATGTTGGATGCAGGCGAGTTGCAGCTCTGGATTCGTCCAACAAGCCTTGGTTCAAGCAATGTCGCGGATTGCGTCAAAATGGCACTGCCTGGGCCCAGGAGGTACCTGGGGGCCTCAACTCGAACTGAGGAGGCAGGGGGGGCTCCCAGCACAGGAGGGAACCCACAGATGACCAGGCGCCACCAACGAAGGTCCCAGGACATGGGGACAAAGAAGGTGCAAATTGCAGTTGCTGCAGCACTACAAAAGAAGGTCTCATGCCGCCGGAGCAAGTTGAGCGAAGGATTCTTGCAAATAGTGCACAGAGGCCTCAGGAGGTGAAGATGACACTGTGCACAGGGTTACTGTTGCAAACTTGGAAGGCAAGCTCTTACGACCTTCAAATTTGGACAGCTGGACCTTAGGACAGTCTGTGTCGAAGGGGTCCACCGCCTGTATGCCAAGAAGCATGCTCGTCGCCAGGAGAGGAGTCCAAGAGAACCGGTCATCGTCTTAGAAGGTGCCTGCTGGAGCAGGGAAGTGACTCCGTCACTCCACACAAGATTTCTTCGGTCCTTCTGGTGCAGGGTGAAGACAGGGAGTCCCCAGAGCGTGCACACCGTGGAAACTGTTGCAGTTGCTGGCTGGAGCTGAAGTTGCAGAGGAAAAGTAGCCCTTCTGGATACTTTGTTGCTGTTACAGCGGTTCCTGGAGCAGTCTGCGGATGATCCAAGGTCAGAGGATGAAGCAGGAGTTGTAGAGGATTCCTGGAGGAAACTTGCAAGCCAAGTCTAAAGAGGAACCCACAGGAGAGACCCTAAATAGCCCTGAGAAGGGGATTGGCTACCTAACCAGGTATGCACCTTTTAGGAGGGGTCTCAGACGTTACATGCTGGCACTGGCCTCTCAGAAGCCTCGAGAGTGGTCCCACACCTTGGAAAACAAGACGGCTAACGCCATGGACACACTGGAGGAGCTCTGGGCACCACCCCTGGGGTGGTGATGGACAGGGGATTGGTCACTCCCCTTTCCTTTGTCCAGTTTCACGCCAGAGGAAGACTGGGGGTCCCTGAGCAGGTGTAGACTGCATTCCTCCCAAGCTTGTAACACCTATTTCCAAAGGGAGAGGGTGTAACACCCTCCTCTCAAAGGAAATGCTTTGTTCTGCCTTCCTGGGACTGAGCTGCTCAGACCCAAGGAGGGCAGAACCCTATCTGTGAGGTGGCAGAAGCTGTAGCTGCAGTGCAAGCCTCAGAGAGCTGGTTTGGCAGTAGTGGGGGTCCATGGTGGAGCCCTCAGGATGCATGGGATTGGCACCCCAATACCAGATTTGGAATGGGGGATAATTCCCTGATCTTAGACACCTTACATGGACATATTCGGAGTTACCATTGTGAAGCTACACCTTTTGACCTATATGTAGTGCACGCCTGTAATGGTATCCCCGCACTCACAAAGTCCAGAGAATTGGCCAAGGACAGCGTGGGGACACCTTTGATAGTGCAAGGGTGCCCTCACACTTAGTAACTTTGCACCTAGCCTTCAGTAAATGAAGGCTAGACATATAGGTGACTTATAAGTTACTTAAGCGCAGTGAAAATGGCTGTGAAATAGTGTGTGCACTATTTCACGCAGGCTGCAATGGCAGTCCAGTGAAAGGGTTTGTCTGAGATCATTATGGGTGGCAAAAGAAATGCTGCAGCCCACAAGGATCTCCTGGAACCCCAATGCCCTTGGTACCTAGGTACCATATACTAGGGACTTATAAGGGGGGTCCAGTGTGCCAATTGGAATTGGTAAATGAATTCACTAAGCTATAGTGACTAATTTGGAAGCAGAGAGAGCATAAGTACTGACGTTCTGATTAGCAGAACTTCAGTGACACAGTTAAGCACTACAGACAATACACACATTGGGACCAAAACCAAGAGCACTGGGGTCCTGGCTACCAAGATCCCAGTGAGACAGGCAAAACACACTGACAAATACGGTTTTGACTATGAGCACTGGGGTTCTGGCTAGCAGGATCCCAGTGACACAATAAAAACACACTGACACACACTCGCAAACAGACCAGAAGTGGGGGTAACCATGCTAGAAAGAGGCTACTTTCTCACAAGTCTTGCAAGCCGAATCTGAGGACCCCACCCAAGAGAGAGACCCTAAATAGCCCTGAAAGGGGGGATTAGTCACCTAACCAGGTAAGCACCTACCAGGAGGGGGCTTGGACTACACCTGCCCAGACTGCCACTCTGATGCTCCCAGAGTTCCCTGCCAACCTTGGAAACAAGATGGCAGAACCCAGGGACCTTCTGGAAGAGCTCTGAGCATGACCCTGGCGGTGGTGATGGGCAGGGTAGTGGTCACTCCCCTTTCCATTACCCATTTTCGCTCCAGAGCAGGGACTGGAGCTCCTTGAACCGGTGTGGACGTGTTTATGCATGAAGGGCACCAAATGTGTCCTTCAAAGCAAACCAGTTGCTTGGGGAGGCTACCCCTCCCAAGCCAGTCACACCTATTTCCAAAGGAAAAGGGTGTTACCTCCCTCTCCCAAAGGAAATCCTTTCTTCTGCCTTCCCTGGGCTTGATCAGATCAAGCAGCAGGAGGGCTGAAACCTGTCTCAGTGATGGCAGCAGCTTCGGCTGCCAGGAAACCCTGTAAGACTGGCGGTAGCAATGCTGGGGGTCCTCTAAGGAGCCACCAGAGTGCATGGAATCATACTTCCAATACTTGCAACAGTATTGGGGTATGATTCTGACATGTTTGATACCAAACATGCCGAGGTTCGGAGATACCATTATGTAGCTGGACATATGTAGTGACCTATGTCCAGTACACGCATAAAATGGCGACCCGGCACTCACAAAGTCCAGCAAAATGGATCTGGAGTTTGTGGCAGCACCTCTGCTAGTGCAGGGGTGCCACCACACACAGGTACCTGCACTCTGACTTCTAGGCTGAGAGGGCCTGCCACAAGGGTGACTTACAGTGACCTGGTGCAGTGACCTGTAGAAAAACAGGTGCATGCACCCGTTTCACGCAGACTTCAATGGCAAGTCTGCAGAACCCTTTGCATGGGCTCCCTATAGGGGGCAGAATAACTGCTACAGCACATAGGGATTCTCTGGTACCCTAATGCCCTGGGTACCATACGTAGGAGGCTGGCCTGGCTTATAGTGGGTACCATGTGGTATTTACACCCTGTGCCAGGTCCAGTTATCCCTTATTAGTAGAATAGAGGTGTTTCTAGCAGCTTAGGCTGATAGAAGGTAGCTATGGCAAAGCTTAGACTGAACTAGGAGACATGCAAAGCTCCTACCATACCACTTATAGCATATAGCACAATATGATAAGAAAACACAATACTCAGAGTTACTAAAAATAAAGGTACGTTATTTTTATGACAATATTCCAAAAGTATCTCAGAGAGTACCCTCACTTAGAAGGTAAGTAATATACACATGTTATATGTACACAAACCCAAAACAGGTAAGTAATAGTAAGAAAAGTAATGCAAACAGTGTAGAATTACAATAGGATGCAATAGGTGAACATAGGTCTAGGGTCAACACATACCATATACTCCAAAAGTGGAATGCAAATCACGAATGGACCCCAGACCTATGGGAGCTTGTAAAGGGTCACTGGGACTGTAAGAAAACAGTCAGGGTGTCCAAAATACCCCACCCCAAGACCCTGAAAAGTAGGAGTAAAGTTCCCCTACTACCCCAAAAGGACACAATAGTCGTGATAGGGGGATTCTGCAAGAACCACAAACACCAGCAAAGCACTGAAGACGGATTCCTGGACCTGAGGACCTGCAAGGCAAGGGGACCAGGTCAAGAGTAGCGATAGTGTCTGGGGGGGGCAGGAGCCCAGGAAACCCCGGATGAAGGTGCAAGAAGGCTGCCTCTGGGTGGAAGAAGCCGAAGATTCTGCAAAAACGAAAAGGGCTAGGAACTTCTCCTGTGGATGGAAGATGTCCCACGGCGTGCTGGATGTCAAGACCCCAGGAGGGCAGAATCCTGTCTGAGGGGTTGGCAGCAGCAGCAGCTGCAGTGGAAACCCAGGAAGGGCAGTTTGGCAGTACCCGGGTTCTGTGCTAGAGACCAGTGGGTTCATGGAATTGTCCCCCCAATACCAGAATGGTTTTGGGGTGACAATTCCATGATCTTAGACATGTTACATGGCCATGTTCGGAGTTACCATTGTGACGCTACACATAGGTAGTGACCTATGTGTAGTGCACACGTGTAATTGTGTCCCCGCACTCACAAAGTTCAGGGAATTTGCCATGAACGATGTGGGGGCACCTTGGCTAGTGCCAGGGTGCCCACACAATAAGTAATGTGGTATGCAACCTTCACTAAGTGAGGGTTAGACATATAGGTGACTTATAAGTTACTTATGTGCAGTAAAAAATGGCTGTGAAATAATGTGGACATTATTTCAATCAGGCTGCAGTGGCTGGCCTGTGTAAGAATTGCCTGAGCTCCCTATGGGTGGCAAAAGAAATGCTGCAGCCCAAAGGGATCTCCTGGAACCCCAATAACCTGTGTACCTAAGTACCATATACAAGGGAATTATATGGGTGTACCGGTATGCCAATGTGAATTGGTAAATTTAGTCAGCCTGCAGTGACAATTTTAGAAAGCAGAGAGAGAAGAAACACTGAGGTTCTGGTTAGCAGACCCTCAGTGATACAGTTAGGCACCACAAAGGGAACACATATAGAGCATACATTATGAGCACTGGGATCCAATGGCAAAAACAAACATACACACAATGAAAATGGGGGTAACATGCCAGGCAAGATGGTACTTTCCTACAACACATACTAGGGACTTACATGGGGTGGACCAGTATGCCAATTATGGGAAGAAAAAGGTACAGTTCATAGGAGAGCAAAACTACTGGGGTCCTGGTTAGCAGGATCCCAGTAGAAACCGTCAAACACACTGACAACAGGCAGAAAATGGGGGTAACCATGCCAAGAAAGAGCACACTTTCCTACAATTGTAACAATATTTACTGGGCAACACTCTTACTTTGCTCAAACGTTCACTTATATGTACTACAACGTGGATTAAAGATTACCAGTCGCACTTGAGATTGATATTACAGCCTTCGGGTCTTCCATTTTATAACAATATACTTTTAGTGTTTCTTCACAGAATAGAAACCTCTGCAAAGCCAGAGGCCACATAACTTATAACTGGATCATTCGGCAGCCCAAGCCAACTAGCCACATTCCAGGATACAATGCTAACATGAAGCTCTACAACTGGTAGTATAGCTTAGGCTGCCACTACCCATTACTGCACTTAGATACATTTTGTTTTGAAGTAAGCACAGCTGGAAACCTTGACATATCTCAAGAGATATGTTCCCCGATTATCTGTTATCTCACTGCTTCCCAAATGTTTTAGAAATGCCATCCAAGTTTTAGAATGACAAATAAAATGACTGTGACCCACCTAGCTTGAATGGATATAAGGCAGGGTAGTTTTTTTAAAATTTAACAGCAGCAATTATTTGTAAACATCACCACCTTGACCATGCCCTTCAAAATCGGGCTGTGTTCAAAATCTTTGCCTGCCTATGGTGAAAAGCACTGCAGTCTGGAGCTGGACAACTTTTTAGAGCTGGGTACTGGTCTGTGGCATCTGCCCATTACGATTACAAGATGTAGGAAAAAATCTTGGTGCTGATATCAGTGATTTTAGCAAATTTGAAAAGCCCCTTCTGCAGCAGAGTATGGTGTAAAGGGACATTATAGTTAGGTTCTGAATTTACACGCACAAAACCATAGAAATTCAGCAGTTCTACTTAAAGTTATTTCAATTAAATACAACTCGTGTCCCCACTGTGCACAGATTTTTCTTCAATAATATGACTGCTAATGTTTCATTGATATTTTTTATTGACGTTATGAAAGTTGTCATGAGTGCTGAAATTTCTGGGGTAATTAGCAGTGCATGGCAAGGGTAAGAGATAACTCAAACCCCTTATAACCACCACACCCTGCAACATGGGCGGTCTTTGGCCGTGGGCAGCGGGGGTTGGCCGCAGAGCCTCTCTCTCTGGGTGTGAGAGTGTGACTCTGGGTGTGAGTGTCTGCGTGGATCTCTGAGTTGGCGCATTCGTGTCTTAGGGGGGTTTGTGTGGGGTTGCATTAGTGTGAGTGGGTCTTTGAGCGGGTGCATGAGTGTCCGGGTGGGTCTGTGAGAGGGTGCATGAGTGTCTGGGTGGGTCTAAGTGGGAGCATGAGGGTCTTAGTGGGCTTGTAAGTGCATGTATAAGTGTCTGGCTATGACTGAGTGGATATATAAGTGTGAGTGGGTCAGTGTGTAGGTACATGGATCGCTGAGTGGGTGCATGACTGTCTTAGAAGGTTTGTGAATGGCTGCATGAGTGTCTGAGTGGGTCAGTGAGTGTGTGCACGAGTGTCTGAGTGGGTCAGTGTGTGCATAAGTGTCTTAGTGGGTTTCTGAGTGGGTGTGTGAGTGGGTCTGAAAGTGAGGGCATGAGGGTCTGAGTGGGTGCATGAGTGTGAGTGGGTCTGTGATTGGGTGCATGAGTGTCTACTTGGATCTCTGAATGGGTGCGTGTGTTTTAGTGGGTCTGTGGGTTGGCGCAGGTTTGTGACTGGCCACACAAGTGTCTGAGTAGGTTGGTGAGTGGGTGGATTAGTGTCTGAGTGGGTCTGTGAGGGGGTGCATTACTAGGTCTGTGAGTGGGTGCATGAGTGTGTGGATCTCTGAGTGGGTGCATGAGTGTCTTAGTGGGTATGTGAGTATGTCTGAGTGGGTGTATGAGTGGATCTGTGAGTGGGTGCACAAGTGTCTGAGTGGGTGGGTGCATGACTGCCTCAGTGGGAGTGAGTGTATGATTATTTTTTTGAGATATTCACAAATTTGTAGCAAAATTACGCCAGTGTCCGCTCTGAGCATCAAGACGAATTCACGCACATTCTGTTGCAAATAAACAACCCTATAGTCAAAACATGGGGTCAGGTTACATCAAACCTGATCCCTTATTCAGTTTTCCACATTTTTCTTTTCAAGCCCCGGGAACTGTGCCCATAATTTTAAATGGTGGCCTCAACTTTCTGTTCAGCTTGCAGCCAGCCAATCACTGTGCTTCTATTTGCATGCGCATTTGCAACTAGTCACATCTGTCGTGAATTCTTCACAACCCTAGATATACAAATTTGGATTTCCTTTAATTTCTTCTAAATGACTAAACGGGTTTACACCAAATAACAAAAAGGCTCATCTGCATACCACCGGTTATCTTTCTGCCACATTTGGTGTAATTCCATCCAGGGGTGAGGGCTGCAGGTGTGCCTAAAGTGTCTACGGGAATTAACATGGGAAATGTACTTTTTTTTTTTTTTTATACCTCCCCCCTACCCTCCCACCCCAAACCTCCCGTCTTTCTTGGCCCACGCTTGACAGATCACCCCAAAACTTTCCATGCACAACAAACCTACAGGGCACTTTTTTGAGGAAAAGTTTGTGAAGGCTGGTCAAGCGGATCCAAAGATATAGGCTCAGAAAACGTTTTTCCAATGGAAACTAGGTCCTAACTATAACTACCCACTGGCAACCGCCAGTAGGTAATATTTATATATATATAGGAAAAATGTTACTTACCCAGTAGACATCAGTTTGTGGCATGTAGTGCTGTAGATCCGCCAGCTAGAGTTGGGCTCAGAGTGTTACAAGTTGTCTTTCTTCGAAGAAGGTTTTCGAGTCACAAGATCGAGTGACGACTCCTCTCGGTGACAGTGCGCATGGGCATCGAGTCCTTTGTTAGATTGTTTTCCCGCAGGAGGGTGAAGCTAAGAGTTTACAAGTGTGTACAATTGTATATCTACATATACAGTAATTAAATGAGATGTCCATGCAATGTATATACATATTTACAACATATAGTACTACAACGGCCACAAGCTTTCGGGGAGGAGGGAGTTTGCATGTAAATCTACAGCACTACATGCCACGAACAGATGTCTACTGGGTAAGTAAAATTTTCCGTTCGATGGCATGTGTAGCTGTAGATACACATGCTTCGCATAGGCTGAACGCAGTCCAGTCCTAAAAAGAAACAGTGGTTAGCCTGTAGGAGTTGTAGTAGTTTGAAATAGTGTTCTAAGCACTGCCTGTCCAACATTTGCTTTTTTTGAGATAATACATCCACACAGTAGTGTTTAGTAAATGTGTGTGGTGTACACCATGTGGCTGCTTTACATATGTCTACCATTGGTATATTGCCTAAAAATGCCATTGAAGCCCTTTTCTTCCTATTGGAGTGAGTTTTAGGAGTTACTGGTAACTGTCTTTTAGCTTTAAGATAGCAAGTTTGTACATATTTGATTATCCATCGTGCTAATCAATTTTTTTTAAATGGGATTACCTTTGTGAGGTTGTTGAAAAGCTACAAAGAGTTGTTTGGATTTTCTGAAATCTTTAGTTCTGTTTATATAGTATATATATGAGAGTTCTTTTAACATTAAGGGTATGAGGAGCTCTTTCAGCAACTGAATCTGGCTGTGGAAAGAAGACTGGCAATTCTACTGATTGATTGAAATGAAAAGGTGAAACCACTTTTGGTAGGAATTTTGGGTTTGTCCAAAGAACTGTTTTATTTTTGTGAATTTGAAAGAAAGGTTCCTCCAAAGTGAACACTTGGATTTCACTAACGCTCCTTAAAGAAGTGATTGTTACCAAAAAAAAGCAACCTTCTATGATAAAAACTGAAGAGAGCAAGAATGCATGGGTTCAAAGGTGGCCCCATAAGTCTGGTGAGTACAATATTAAGATTCCACACAGGGGCTGGTGGAGCTCTAGGTGGAATAACCCTTTTAAAACCCTACACAAAAGCCTTTATAACAGGAAACCTAAAGAGGGAAGTATGTTGTCTGTTTTGGAGGTAAGCAGCTATTGCTATTAAATGGATTCTAATAGACGAATAAGCAAGATTTGCTTTTTGTAAATGTAACAAATAGCAAACAATATCTTGTACTGATGCTTGAAGTGGCTACATGTTTTTAGGTTGACAATAGTAGACAAAACGTTTCCATTTTGCTACATATCATTGTCTAGTTGTGGGTTAGCGTAATTCTTTTGTAATATCCATACATTCTGATGCAAGTTGTAAGTAGGCAAACTATGACTTCAGATGCCAAATCGCCAGGTTGAGTATACTAGGATTTGGATGAGTGATTTGACCTCTCCTTTGGGTCAAAAGGTTTGGTCTGTTTGGTAGTTTTTGATGTGGTACTACAGACAGGTCTAATAGCGTTGTGTACCAATGTTGACGTGCCCATGTGGGAGCTATGAGTATCATGGTGAATGAGGTTCGTTTCATCTTTTTGATCAGAAATGGAATTAGTGGGAGAGTTGGAAAAGGGTAAGCAAATATCCCTGACCAATTCATCCATAGAGCCCTGCCCTTGGATTGAGGGTGTAGGTACCTGAATGCCCAGCTTTGTCATTTTGCGTTTTCTTTTGTAGCGAAAAGGTCTATTTCTGGTGATCCCCACATGAAGTATTGTTGAATCACCTGTGAGTGAATCTCCCATTCGTGTATTTGCTGTTAAGTCCTGCTTAAGAGGTCTGCCAGTTGACTGTGTATCCCTAGGATGTCCTCTGTTATTAACTCAATGTGATTGTGAATTGCCCATTTTCAAATTGTCTGTGATAGAAGGGACAATTGTGATGAATGTGTCCCTCCCTGTTTTTGCAGATAATACATTGTGGTCATATTGTCTGTCCTTATCAATACTATTTTGTGTGTAATTTGTGTTTGAAAAGCTTGGAGTACTATGAATACTGCTATTAATTCCACGTGGTTTATGTGATACGTTTGTTGGATTGAGTCCCATTTGTATAGTGAGGTTGTTGAGATGAACTCCTCAGCCTATCATTGATACATCTGTTGTGATTATGATCTGAGGCACAGGGTTCTGAAAGGGACGCTCTTTTGATAGCTTGATGGAATTCCATCATTGCAGAAAGCGGTGAGTTTGGCGGTCCAACAACACTAGATCCTGAATCTGACCGTATGCCTGAGACCATTGTTGAGAGAGACATTGTTGTAATGATCTCATTTGGAGCCTGGCATTGGGTACTACTGCTGTGCATGAAGCCATCATACCCAATAGTTTCATCACCAACTTCACTGTTTGAGACTGTGAAATGCTTGAATCCTGACTGGGTTTGGGTATGCCAATGCAGATTGAGTGTTTAGAATTGCTCCTAAATACGGTTGTATCTGCGATGGTTGCAGGTGAGATTTTCGGTAATGGATTGTGAATCCTAGATCGTGTAGGATCTGTATGGTAAATTGAATATGTTGTTGACAAAATTGAAGTATGCTGACTATCACTGGTGAACACTCTTGGTGCTGTTGTTACCCCCAAACGGTAGCACTTTGAACTGGTAGTGCTTTCCTGCTACAACTAATCTTAGATACTTTCGATGTGCTGGTTGTACGGGGGATGTGGAAATAAGCATCCTTGAGGTCTAATGCTCTCATGTAATCCTGTTTTTATAGTAGGGGAATTACGTCCTGTAAAGTTACCATATGGAAGTGTTGTGACAGTCTGTAAAGATTTAGGGGCTTGAGATCCAAGGTTGGTCTGAGAGTGCCATCTTTCTTTGGTATGAGGTAGTACAGTGAGTATACTCCGGATCCTTGCTGGGGGATATCTACGGTTTCTATGGCTCCTTTGAGCAATAGTGACTGTACCTCTTGTTTTAATAGAATGAGATGCTCTTGAGTTTGTTTTTGTGAACAAGGAGGAATGTTTGGTGGCGTGGAAATTAGTTCAAGGTAAAAGCCATGTTGGATAATTGAGAGAACCCACTGATCTGTAGTGATGTTGCGCCACTGTGGATAGAATTTTACCAGTCTTCCTCCCAAAGGAGATGTGTGCTCTGTGGGGATGGTGAGAAAGTCACTGTTTATTTGATTGAGAGGAACCCCTGAAGGTGGACGGCTGACCTCTTCCTCTATTGGTGGATGCTCTATAGGAGCCTCTAAATGAGCCTCTGGTGTAGAATTGTGAGGATTGTTTTTTGTTGGGAAGTTGATGTTTTGAAACCCCCTCTAAATTGTGGTCTACGAAAAGTATCCCTGGTGGGTGTGGTATACAACACGCCCATCGCTTTGTCTGTCTTACAATCTTTTTTAAGTTTATCTATGGTTGTGTCAACCTCAGGGCCAAATAGATGCTGTTTGTCGAAGGGCATGTTTAATACTACCGGTTGTATTTCAGGTTTGAACCTTGAACATCTTAACCAGGCATGTCTTCTAATAAGTACGCTGGTGTTGATTGATCTAGCTGCTGTATCAGCTGCATCCATAGCAGATGTAACAGCATTATTAGATATTGCATGCCCTTCATTTACATTTGTTTTCCCCTCTTTTGATGTTCTGGAAGGAGGTACTATAATAGTTCTTCCATTTCATCCCAGTTTACCCTATCACATCTAGCCAAAAGTGCTTGCGAATTGGCGACCATCCAATGATTTGCAGCCAGTGACGCTACTCTTTTAACCGCTGCATCTATTTTCTTACTCTATTTGTCTGGAGGAGGGGCATCTCATCTGGACTGACTGTTGGCCCTTTTTCTTGCTGCGCCAGCTACTTCTTATAAACACTGGGTCCGATGGGTGCAGGTTTATATTTTGTATCTACTCTAGGAATGATAATTCTGGCTGTAACAGGTTCCTGGAAAATATCAGAAGCATGCCTGATCATTCCTGGAAGCACTGGAAGACAGTGATATTGTTTACGTGTAGATGCTGGTGTGTCAAAGAGGAAATCTTGTTCTATCTGGTCTGTATGCATCTTCATATTATGATAGGTAGAAACTCTAGCCACTACTTGATTGTATGCAGTAGTGTCTTCCAGTGGTGAGGGTCTAGCAGGATATATTTGGTAGAATGGGATCAGGGTCATATGTATGTCATGGATCTTTATCCTGCTGGTAATCACTAAAATCATCCCTGTGTGGTTATAATGAGGATGTGTGTGGTGACAACTGTGCTTCACATGTGGGTGATGGTGGTGGTGGCATGGAAGGAATAACAGGAGAATGTGGTGGTGAAGGCTGTTTATGTTTTGTAGCCTCTTCCTGCTGTTTATCCTTGGAGACTTTTTTTGATGGAGGTACATCCTTTAAAGTGTCATTAAAAGTTAATTTCCTTTTAAAAGACATTGGAGGGGAGGCAATTATTTTTCTTGTGTTCTTTTGAAAGTGTATTTTTCACTGTTTAACGTCCATCACCTCTAAAATAGGTTGAATGACCAAGGATTTATGTGTAGAAGTAGTTTGCTTACTGCCCGTGTCTTTCGACTCTGAAGGTTTGTGTTTTGTTCGAAGCGAAAGCATCAGCTCCAAAGGTGGTGCTGATTTTCTCAGCTCCAAAGGTGTGCCTTTTGATTTCGGCTCAATTCCGAGACTGTTGTTGTAGTCTGTTTGGTCGATGCCAAATACACTTTAGACTTTAATCTCGTTGCCGGACCTGAAGGTTGGTCATCTGGACTTAGTTTTCAGACCCGGCCACGGCCCGAAAGCAGTGGAGGACCGACTAGTGCTGGAGTCATTTTTAATATTTTTGTGTGGTGCGATGGGGCAGTTTCTGTGCTGAAGGTATGTTGTGGCTATCATCATCCGAGTGCTGGTCAGAGTCTTGGATGGAAAATGTTGCCCCTTGTCAAACTTCTTCCTGTGCGTATTCTTCTAATAACTTGCAACGATCCGAGCCCAACACTAGAGGCAGACTTATGCAAAGCAGGTGTATCTATAGCTACCCATGCCATCCAACACACACACACACACACACATATATGGATAAAAATTCACTGAAAAAATACTAAAGTTACAGGGATGTTCTAGTTAGGCTGACGTTTTACCCATACAAAATGTAAAGTTTCTTACCTGTAGGTGTAGTTTTGCAGCTTGAAGGATTTTCTGGATTCACATGCTGTGCATTTTTCCGACCATCTAGTGGTTGGGTCTGGAATTTCGACCACTTCACAAAAAACTAACTTTTTGTCAGCCTTCCTTTCCTTTGTTTGTTGGTGGGCGTGAACGAAACCATCACTTGGTGTCTCCTAGTGAAGTCGTAGTACTTTCTCTGGGTGTTCCCACCTTAGGTCGCTTTTTTTTTTCCTTTTCCCCCTTCTTCTTGGTGGAGGTGGTTGGGTCGCTTGTGAATCCAGAAAAATCGTTGAGCTGCAAAACTACACCTAGGAGGTAAGAAACTTCACATTTTACAGCATGAATCTTTTCTGAATTCACATGCTGTGCACTGATTTTAAAGTAATTTTAACTACTGTGGTGGTTGGGTTGAAGATGGGCATTGGCTTTTAAATAAATGCTTTAGCACCTTCTGTCCTACTTGAGCTTCCTTGTTCATCTGAATGTCAATGCAATAATGTTTCGTAAACATGTGCACTCTTGGCCAAGTTGCTGCCATTCAAATTTCTTGTAATGGAGTATTTGACATAAAAGCAATAGTTGCACACTTTGTCCTTGCTGAGTGACCTCCTGGAGCTATTGTTAATGCTTTGCCCACATTGGTGTGACATAGCTGAATTATTTGTGCAATCCATCTTGCTATTGTGATCTTGGTTACCAGTTTTCCCAAGTAGCTCTTTGAGAAAGATACAAATAATCTTCTGTGTTTTCCTGAAAGGTGAAACCATCTTTGGTAAAAAAAAAAAAATAACAACAACAAAAAAAATAATAATTAGGGATCTGTTCTCATGACAATTCTGTCCTTGTGAATTGGAAAATAGGTTTCTTGAATTGTGAGTGCTTGTAGCTAACTAACCCTGCGTCGGGAATTAATGACTACTAAGAAAGCAGTTTCAGAGTTAGCATTTGTAAAGTAGCCATCTGTAGCGGCTCCAATGGTTTCTTACTGAGTTGTGTAAGAACTAAATTTAGGTTCATGTGGGTGCTGGTATCCTTCTTGGTGGTGCTATTCTTTTTGCATCCTCTAAGAATTTTTTTACCCGCTGGTGCTGTGAAGAAACGTCTTTCCATTTGACCTCTTGTACAGGCCACAATTGCAGCCAGTTGGACCTTTAAGGGTGCCTATGTTAGACCTTTTTGTAAAAGGTAGGTCAGATATTTAATACTGTCTTTTCCCTTGTGATCTTCTTGTTCAACTTATTTTTAAGTCATCAAAGTGAAAATCTTTTCCATTTTACCACACAACATTTCCTAGTTACAGGGTTCCTAGCTTCTCTTAATACTGCCATTATATTTTCTGGTAACGTCATGGGACCAAATTCTAAGTCTTCAAGACCCATGCCGTCAGTTGGAAATGTTCAGGTTCGGAGTATGGCACTTTCCAGTTTTCCACTGACAGCAGATCCAGTTATTTTGGTAGTGTCAGAAAAGTTCCTTGAGCTAACTGTACAATTCCGAGTACCACGTTTGTCTTGCCAATTGTGAAGCAATTAAAATCAAGGTCATGTGACACATTTTCCATTTGCTGATACCCTGTGTAGCAATGGAATTGGGAGAAAGTATATGCAAATGTTCGAATGTTTATCGAAAAGGCATTTCCCTGAGACTGAGGGCATGGCTGCCTGGAGGCAAAGTTTCTGCATTTTGCGTTGCAAGGAGTTGCAAACAAATCTATTGTTGGTGTGCCCCACATTTTGAAAATCTTCTCCATCACTTTCTGATTGAGCTCCCACTCATGGGAGCTTGAGGCCTGTCTGCACAGTTTCCCTGCCTTGCAATTGTCCTTTCCTGGCAGATGTATTGACAGAATCTCCATGTTCCTCTGAATTGCCCATTTCCAGAGTTGCTGAGCTAGTCTAGAGAGGGGTGGAGACTTAGTTTCCCCCTGTTTGTTGATGTAAAACGTTGTTGGGCTGTCTGAATATTGTATTTCCCTGAAAGTGCTTCTGGAAAGCTTTTAATGATAGAAAAATAGTCTTTAATTTCAAGAGGTTCATGTGTTGTACTGCATCTTGCTCCCTCCAGATTCCTTGGATCTTCAGAGGGCCCGCATGAGCTCCCCATCCAATATGTGAGGCATCTGTGGTTATTGTTACTGAATGAGATGGTTGCTGAAATGGTCTTCCTTGTGTAATGTTTTCTCTGCTGAACCATGCAATTTCTTCCTGCACCTTCACTGTGACAACCACTAAATCTTCCCCACTCCCGGTCGTCTGCAACCATCGATTTTGAAGTCACTCTTGGATTGGTCTCATATGAAGTCTCACATATGGGATCAAGGGAATGCATGATGCCATCTTTCCCAATCATCTCCTCACAGCCCTCTGTGTCAGAGCTTGTCCCTTCAGGTAACATAGAACGCCCTCCAGAAGAGGCTGCGTCCTCTTATCGCTGGGGAACGCTTCCCCCTGAATTGAATTTAATCTTGCTCCCAAGAAAACCTTCTCCTGCAGCTAGGCATTTTGTGAATATTCTAGGAGCTGACTTTATTCTGAAGTCTAATACCTTGAATTGATAATGTTTTCTGTTTACCGCAAAGCTTAGGTGTTTTTTGAGCTTTGCATTCATTGGTAGGTGCAAGTAAGCATCCTTCAATCTATTGTTGCTATATAATCTCCTTCTTGCAACTGTGTAATAATTTCCTGTAAATTTGTCATTTTGAACGTTAGTGTTTGTATAAACTTGTTGATGAACCAACAGTCTAGAATCGGACGCAGGGATCGGTCTAACTTTGGAATTAGAAAATATGTTGAGTATTTTCCTTTGCTGATTTCTTGATATGGGACCTGTTCTATTGCATGTTTAACAATTCTTTGACATCCTTGAGAAGTCCATCTGTTTCCTCCTTCGAATGGCTTTTTTCTTTGGACCTCTTGTTGGAGGGAATTTGGCTAGTTCTATGTAATACCCGTATTATATTCAGTTTAGTATCCATTTGTTTGAAGTGATTTTCCTCCACTCCTGGAGAAAGTTCTGTAATCTTTCACCTACTGGTGAGTTGTGAATGTAATCTGAGTATTTGCTGTTTCCCATCACTGAAGGATTGGTAAACGTTGTTGTTGATTCAGTGCATTCATTAATTAGTGGGAGTTGTACCTCCTCTAGCTGACTGTCCTCTTCCTCTTCCTCAAAAGGAATTCCTTCCTTGCTATTGGTACTGCCAACTTTGTTGTGATGCAGAGGTCTGACTACCAATGTGGAAGGCCTGATGAGAGCTACTCGCCTGAAATGTGCCTCTAGAGGCTGGTCTTCTAGGTGCGAAAGACCCCTTTTGGATTCCTCCCCGAAACTGCAATGCACCCATGGACCTAGCTGTTTCATTGTCCTTTGTTAGTTGATTGAGATTTTCATCAACCATATTCCGGAACAATTGTTGTCCGCTAAAAGGGGTATTTATTATGCTTGCTTGAACTTCTGGCTTGAATCTAGAAATTCTTAGCCATGAATGACGCCTTAAAGTGACCCTTTTCATCAATTGGCAACTAGATGTGTCCGCTGCATCTAATACAGATTTCATGCAAGTGTTTACTACGTTTTTCTGCTCTCTCACAAATAAGCAGCCCTCTTTCTGTACTGTTCTAGGAGATGCTTCATTAGTTCTCCTATCTCCTCCCAAAGCTGATGTGTGTGTCTGTTAAGCAAAAAGTTGGAAAATGCAATGCGTCACTGGTTTGCTGCACTCCTCCCCATCCTGTGGCTCTTACGTTCCATCCTTTTACTTTCTTTAACAGGGGACGACCCGATGCCAATGCGATGTTCTTTCTTGCTGTAGAGGTTATAGCAGAATAAGCTTGAACAGTACCCTCAATATAGGAAAACTTGAACTTTTTCTCTGCCCTTGGGGTGATTGCTCTGCAGGTGGTTGATTCCTTAAAAGCTTTTCTGCCTTGATTGAGACTACATCGTAGCATGGGCAGATACTGGTTCGTTGCCCGCCGTGGCAGCAGTGTCTCTAAAAAGAATCATGACTGGGGTTTATCCTCCTCTAGTTGAACATTACATTTTCCTGCTGAATTTGTAATGACCATGTTATAAATGCCAATATCTTCAGGAGGTGAGGGTTTAGATGGATAAGTTTCCACTTCCTCCTCTTGTGAATCCCCCACTAAATCGTCCCACTGCATTTCCACATATTCACCTTCCTCTTCTTGTGGCTCTGGTTTGAGAGGGGGCGAATCTCCTCGAGTTCTGTCTCTGGAACTTCCTTTGTCCTCAAAGCTTTTTGTGAAATTCAGAAAACTCTTAGTCTTACGTCAAATTCATATTTCTTCCTAATCAAAGTGGCAATTTTAGCCTCGAGCCTCTTCCTTTTATTTTCAATCTTGAGGGCTCTGTCTTTGGAATTGATGGTGGAGTGTTTCCTCTTCGATGCGGAAACCTTCTTTGACGATTGTTCAGAATTGGAGCTTCAGCTAACCATTTGAGGTTCAAGGCCTTTTGGCTATGTTTCCTTCACCTTTTCATCTTTTAATGATGTATGTTTTTTCTGAGTTATCTCCACTTCAGACCCCCTCAAGGGCTGCGTGTGGTTCTTTTCCATGAGGCGGGCCTGTGAACGGCGAGTGTTTGGACGTTAAACTCCCCTTTGGGCCCCAGAGTCTGAATTCTTTGATTTGGGTGGCTTTACGGAGGTGGCTAACTCTCTTACCTCCTTTCTGCTCTTCTTCAGCGTCTCTTCCTCGACTTCTATGATCTACTGACGAACCTCGAAGATTTTTCCTTCTGCTCCTTCAGCAACATTTTCCTCATCGTCACTAGAAAGTCCCAGATCTTTAAGGAATGATTTGGATTTTTTGCCTTTCATTAAGTGGTGGGCCATTCTTGGTTCGTTCTCACCCTCAGTCTTTGAATCAAACACAGCGCAGGCGTTACAAAATTCACTCTTGTGGTCGAGTGGGAGACACAGATTACACCCTGTATATGCTTGTCCTTCTGAGCAGATTTGTGACGGCAATACCTGCAGAATTGGAATGGTGTTATCTCCATCATGCCACAAGGGGAAGCCCCCTGTCAGGCATTCTCAGCCCTCTGTCAAAGTTAGGTAACATTTGCGCGCTTGCTCTTACTTCGTTCGCCGTCCACTGTCCGTCGATCTTCTGAGGCTTTAACAAACTTTTCAATAAAGTTTTTCAGCAAATCTTCGATTGTTTCCTACAAGCTAGAGACGCCTCTGCAAAAACATCCAGACCCAATGGCAGAAAAAAAGAATCTGAAGACGGAGACCTAAGCTGAGACTATCCGGAGGAAGTACAACAACATCACAAGAAGACACCAAATGGAAGCTCCATTGACGCCCACCAACAAAGGGTGAAACGGCAGATGGACAAAACCTTTGTTTTTGGTAGTAGTAGAAATTCCGGATCCAACCACTAGATGGCGAAACAATGTACAGCATGTAAACCCAGAAAAGTTCCACGCTGCAAAACCACATAAATTCAGCAGTTGTAGTTATACTTATTGTTAGCGATGAGGTCTCTAATTGGCAGTGGTTTGCACCCTGTCCAAGTAGGGACACTCACAGCTAAGATAACCCCTGCTCACCCCTTGGTAGCTTGGCACGAGCAGTCAGGCTTATCTCAGAGGCAATATGTAAAACACACACACACAGAAAACACCAAAAAAGTACTTCATACCAGTTTACAAAAATAGCCAATAGTTATCTGAGTAAAACAAGACCAAAACAACTATTATCCAACATACACTTGTAAAGACATGAATTTTCAAAGATTAAATCTTAGTAAAGCGCTCAGAAACACAATGGCTCTGACTGGGGCTATCATTGCATCTTGACGGATTTGTTCCCAACAGTCCAACGCCACTCACGAGGGAGTGTGGGCTGGTCATGGAGTCGCATAGACCCTAGGCACAGTACCTCTGAAAACGATTAGGTAACAAAGATACTGCACGGAATCAGAGCGGTGAGGCGTTGCTGGAGCCCGTGCAGCACCAGTTCCCTACTGCTATCAGATAGTTTAGTTGTTGGTTCCTTACGGCTGCAGGGGAGGTGAAGGGGCATCAGTGGCGAAGTGTTGGTTCCTTACGACCTGGCAGGGTCGATTAATCCAGCAGGTCAACATGAGAGGCGTTGAATTTCCGGTGCCACGATCACACTACAGAGCCCTCAGGTGTTGCGGCAAAGTCAGATGTCACAGATGTGGGTGACACAGCACTCGAGACTCATGCTGTGGCGGGGCTTCGGAGGTGCCAGGGGAGTGTTGGGCCTGTGTTGCAGGTGGCTGTCGGTGCACTCAATGGGGACTATAGCTCCGGTGCGGACAGCGGTGCCAGTTCCAAAGTCGCTTTGGAGTCGATGTGCTGGTTTAATTTGAGATGCACCAGAGCTCACTTCCAAAGGCCCAAGGACTGGATTTGGTACCACTTAGCAAGTCAGGACTCTCAGCAAGAGAGCCCAGGCGCTGGCAGGTGAAGTATTTGAAGTCCCTGAGACTTCTTAACAGGAGGCAAGCTCAGTTCAAGACCTTGGAAAGCAGGCTGTAGAAAGCAAAGTCCAGTCTTTCCACTCCCAGGACAGAAGCAGCAAACAGCAGAACAGCACAAAAAAGCAACAGGCAGAAAGGAAGTCCCCCCTACAGCATCTATCTCTACTTCCTGGCAGAATGTCCTCAATCCAGAAGTGTTCTAACTTTGTGGTGTCAGAGGTCCAGAACTTATACCTATTTCTGCCTTTAAAGTAGACAAATGTCAAAGAGAAGTCTTTTTAGTGCACAGGACCCTGTCTTTCCCTTTCCTGGCCCCAGACTCACTCCAGGGGTTGGAGACTGCTTTGTGTGAGGACAGGCACAGCCCTATTCAGATGCAAGTGTTAGTTCCTCCCACCACTCTAGCTCAGGAAGAACCATCAGCCTGGTGATGGTCCATCAGGATAGGCAGGGTGTAGGAAAGTCACTCTTTTTGGCATGATTACCCCCACATTTTGCTGGCTATCAGTGTGCTTAGACTGTTTTCACTGGGATCCTCCTAAACAGGACCCCAGTGAATGTGCTCTCTCCCTCCAAATTTGGTTGCCTTAGTACTTTGTACACCCCACTATTGGCATACTAGTGCATCCAAATAAGTCCCTAGCATATGGTACATCAGTATCCAGGGCATTGGGACACCAGGGGTCTCTCATGGGCTACAGCATGTATAATGCCACCTATGGGAGCCCATGCAAAATGTGTCTGCAGGCCTGCCATTTCAGCCTGCATGAAAAGGTGCATGCACCCTTTCACTACTAGTCATTACACCAGGTCACTGTAAGTCACCCCTATGGTAGAGGCTTTCAGCCCAAAGGGCAGGGTGCAGGTTCCTATGTGTGAGGGCACCCCTGCATGGGCAGAGGTGCCCCTATAAACTCTAATTCCAATGCACTGGACTTTTTAAGTGCGGGGAAGCCATCCTACCAAAGGTCACTGTGGCCTAGCTACATAATTTTAACTCAGAACCTAGGCATGTTTGGTATTAAACATGTCGAAATCGTACCCCAATACTAATGCCAATATTGGTGGCATGATTCTATGCACTCTAGGGGCTCCTTTGAGGACCACCCCCCCCAGTATTGCTCCTACCAGTCTTCCAGGGTTTGCACGCAGCCCACGCTGCTGCAGTCCCTCAGACAGGTTCATGCCCTCCTTCTGCTTGGCAGAACAAAGGATTTCATTCTGGGAGAGGGGATGCAACACCCTCACCCTTGGAAATAGGTGTTACTGGGCTGGGGAGGGGTAGACTCCCCCTGCCACCACACTACTTTGAAGGGCACATTTGGTGCCCTCCTTGCATTATCTAGTTTGACCAGTCCAGGGACCCCCAGTCCCAGCTCTGGTGCGAAACTGCACAAAGGAAAAGGGAATGACCACTTCCCTGTGTATCAACATCCCAGGGGTGGTACCCAGAGCTCCTCCAGGTGGCCACTTGATTTGCATCTTGGAAACAAGATGTGCGGAGACCCCTGGAGCATCTGGTTGGTCAGGACAGGTAACCAATGTCAGTGACCCCCTCTGATAGGTGCAGAGTGACCAAGCCCCCTGTCAGGGCTATTTAGGGACTCGCTTGTGGGTGGGTCCCAAGATTCAGGGTGCAAGACTCCACCAAAAATCCTTAGCATTGTCCTTTTCTGCTCCTGGCTACTAGAACCGCTACTGGACTTCTCAGAAACCAAACAATCCTGTAACACCCGAGGCAAACCCACCTTGCAACATTGTTTCTTCGGCACCTTCCAGCAATTGCAACATTTCCACGGCTGTGCAGCCTCTGGGGTCAGCAACACTTCAGCTACACCAAAGAAGCAAGAAGGAATCTTCCTTTGAGTGAAGAAGTCACTCTTCTGCATCCGCAGGCACCTAAGGCAACAACATCTGGCTGCTGGGATCTGCTCTTCGCTGGAACTGCGTGGATCCTCCAACACAGGTGGTGGTTCTGAGTGGTCTCTTAGTCCTCTCTGCCTTCTGTTCAACTTGGGAGACGGTGAGCCCTTGCCTCCCGTTGCAGGATAAGATGCCTGTGCACCGCGACTCTTGCAGCAACCAAGGCTTGTTGACTCCTGCTTGACACCTGCTCTGAGAGATCTTCAGCCTCCAAGTAGCTCCATCCTCCAGCACTGCATCCTTGCAAGGACAGTCTCCTCTCTGCTGCTCCAGCAACATGGGATTCCTCTTCAGGTGTGCTGACTGGGCCTCACTGCAATTTACTATGCTTGCTACCAGTGGGATGCCTGTGGGGGTTACAAAAGCTTCTGCTGGCTCTCATGACTGCTGAAGGTAAGCCCGGACTACCCTCCAGTTCCCTGGACTTTGTTGGTCCTCTTCAGCTCTGCAAATCGTTTTCTGCCTGGATTTGCACTTGCCAAGGCTTGTTGGTGGTCCTCCTGACCACTGATCCGTCTGTGCCCCGATGTGGGACAGCTCCTGGGCTCCACAGCTGACCTCCATCTTCCACCTTGGCTAAGAGAACAAACTTCTTATTCCCCATATTTTGGAGACTGCCTGGCCAGCTTTGTTCAAAGTGGATTGCCACAGTCATACAGTAAGGAGTGCTCACGCAGAGGAGGTGCTGGAGCAAGGAGTGCTCATCCTGAAAGCTGCTCAGGAGTGTGGACTGCTTTGTTCCGCAGTGCTCCAGCACAAAGGTGGCAATGGCTGGGCTCACCAGAGGCACCCCGCCCCCCACCAAGGTTGCAGAGGGACAAGACTGGTGAGTGCTGGGGGGAGGAGGGGGCGTCATGGACGACTGGCTCAGATGCCTAAATATAAGACCCACAACACCCCAACAGGGCAAAATAGACCCCTGTACCAGAGCGGTGGAGCCTCTTCCTTCGGGGAGACAGGGAGATGCCCCAGAACTGCTGAGTAACGCAGCGCTGCTAGCAGCAATTAAAACTTCCTGAGTTGTCCAGGAGTATAAGATAGGTGAGGTGTGTTCTGAAGTGTCACTCAACCGACAAGACTTAAAAAATGTAGTTGAGAGAGTAACTACAGTGGAGGGTAAACTATCAGAGCTGGAAGATACGTCCGCACCATCTAATAAGGGGCCTCTGAAGTCTGATCAACTACAAGACCTTGACTGGAGAGTAGACAATACTAAAAACAGGGCAAGGAGGAACAATCTGTGTTTCATGGTTTTCCCAGAGGGTGTTAAAAAAGGTTGCATGATGGAGTTTTTAGACTGCTGGCTCTGTTCTACCTTCCTGGCCGACATATTGTGTGCTTTTTCAATAATGAAGCAGGCCGAAAGAATGGTGGGAAGTCCCCCCAAACCCAGTGCTCTCCCATGGGCTGTCATTGAACACTTTCTTAACTTTCAAGACCACAATACGAGGCTTAGAAAGACTAGACAGATGTCGATCATCAAATACAAAGGCTCCACCATCATGATCTTTCTGGGTTACTCCAGGAAAGTGCAGAATCAAAGGAGGACCTTAGACACCATAGAAATATGCTACTATTTCCATTGAAAACAAAAGTGCTATACCAGGAAAAGTCCTTCATCTTTAGTACCCAAGAAGAGGCTTGGTGGTTGGAGGAACAACCACTGCTGAGGACAGGTCAGGAGGGAGCCTGGGAGACCGCTAAGTTGGGGGCCTGGGGGCTCACCTTAAACTCCAAAGCGCCGTAAAAAGGAGGTTCACCCGGGCATGGGGTCTGGAGGAGGGAGATACACCAAAGCAGAGACTTGCTCCTGGCAGGGGTGAAGGTTTGTCTGATTTGAACGTGGAGGCTCCACACCAGCTGCACCGGATCCACCTGAATGGCTGCAGAGCAGCTGACATACAACACAAGCCAGAAGAAGTACAAGGACAGATCAGACAGAGATATAGTGGAACCTGAAGCAGTGGGCAAAGCCCATTGTGACTTAATGAACTCTTTCATCATTTGCAACTTACGCGTGGAATCCCAGAGGTGGAATGTTTGGACATTGTACGTGACATTTTACCAAGTGTTTTCCTATACCCCTTCCATTCTGTGCTCTGCAATGTGGATGACATCTTGGAGACTTGCACCCTTGGTTGCTACATTGAAGTAATTGTTGGGTTTGGAAGAGTGGGGTGGGCAATAGAGCTCTCAGGCCTGACCTGCAAAGCGGTTTTGTCTTAGGTATGTGGTTTTTCACTCGCAGGAGGTGGTGGGGGGGAGGTGAGAGGGACACAGGTGTTTTCAGTGTGTGTGTTTGTAAAGTTATTGAAGAAGGGAAACATATGCAGATATGGTTCGGCCAAAAGAAGGGTGGACAGGTCCTGGCCTACTACCATAGATCTTATCAATGACACATGTTATCGTTTCAGAGGATACTCGACATTCGAAAGTGACCTGAAATGTTAACGGGCTGGCTAACAAGGTGGCCTGGAGACGTGATATTTACGGTGCCTAAAACCCTCTAGACCCACCTGTTGGGGACTCAGTATCACTTCCTGGATCAAGGAGGTTTTACCTTAGCAGAGGCAGGGTTCACCTCGGGTTTCTGGGGGGTGGGGAGGGGGCTATATTAATCAGGCGGAACCTGCCTTGTTAGGAGCTGCGGACATGGATAGATCAAAATGGGACGACGCTAGAGTTCAAGGGTGTCACTCTCATGAGTGTATATGCATTCCCCACCCACCCACTACCACCCCTTTCCCAGCTACCACAACCAGCACTGGAGCAGGTGGCTACCATACTCCTGGAAACAGATTCAGCCTTATATAATATAGGGGGACACTTAAATGGTTGGACCAGTCTGGTTCTAATGTGGGCTCTTCTGGAGATATGCCACTGTCCCGTTTTGCAGCCACGCTGGGTCTTTCAGGCCTCTGGCAAAGCAGTCATCCAGAGGGCAGTGGTTACTCGCACTTTTCAGGGACAGAGGGCTAGAAGTTAAATGCCTGGTAACTGCAAGATGAGGTAGTGTCCCGGGAGTTGCAGATAAACTATAAAGCTATACTTTACTGAAAACAAAGGGTCAGTGGACTCTGCAATAGCTCTCTCAGAGGCATACATAGAGGTCCTTCGGAACAGGGCACAAAATATAATAGTGTGAATGGCTAGTAAGGAAATAGATTACATTGAATGGCAGTAAACACACTTGAGGGGCCCCTGTGCCTCTGATGGATCCACAGCTATTTAGGAGGATTGAGGTGTTGCGCACTGAATGCTGCAAGTTGGCACAGAGGGAGGCTGACAACCAAATGCTGGCTGCAAAACATAGCCTGTATGAAACTGGATAAAGCAGGCAAATTATTAGCATTGTTGAGTAGAAGGGAGGCAGAGGCCCACTGGGTGAAGTGTATCATAGATCAATCCAGAGGGAGTACACGACAAACACGATCGTAGCAGGGGAATTCATCTGGTGTTACAAAGCCCTCTATAAGGCTTGCCAGTGTTAGACACCCAGCAGATCAGACCATGACTCAGTAGACAACCAGGTACTCTCAATAGAGAATTGTGCAGCCCTTCAAGACGATATCAGACTCCTGGAGGAGCTGGTGACCATTTAGAAACGAAAAAAGGGGGGAACTCCCTGCATTCCGGCCAAGTTCTTTAAGAGGTATGCTGGGATTCTGGGGCCATATATCTTAAATCTAGTCCTTGGGGGGGGGGGGGGGGGGGGGGTCGAGATAAGGGTGCACTACCACCCGACCTACATCATGCCACAATCATGATGCTACATAAGAAAGACAAACCAGAACTTGCTGTGAGTCATACAGCCTGATTTAATTGTTGAGCATTGAAACCAAAATACTGGCCATGAACTGACCGCCAGGCTCCTCAAGGTCATAGCTCCCCTAATATATAGGGATCAATCCTATTGTCTGGTAAGTCCACCAGACTCAACCTACATAGGCTCCACAACTGGATGGCAGAGGTGTGCCTTAGGTGTGTGTTGGAGGTGGGGTTATAGCGCTTGGTAGGGGTAAAAAAAAATAATTGCTCCAAGACAAAGTTATGGTGCTTCAACGTGGTTATTTTATTTTCTTTGCAGGATTTAGCCCCTTTTCCCCTTCCCTGGGTGAGAGTCTCTTTTATTGTCTCTTGTATTTCTGTCCTTTGGATGTTCTGTTGGTGTTATTATTTCCTGTCTGTTATTCTTCCCTATAATTACAACTTGTTATTCTCTCCTTCCTTTAGTTGTCTTACGTCCGGTGACATTTGTCTCTGCAGTTCGAGTAGGCCCAGAGCTGTTTTGGACGTTGGGAAGCGCAGGAAACGAACGCAAAAGACAAGGTAAGTGTGGGTTCTGGGACCTGTGGGTTACGATTAGTAAGGTAGTACAGCGTGGTGGGTGAGGATACAGGGGTTCCCTTTTATTAACTCCCAAGCGATCACCAGCTTGTGTAATGGGTTCTAGATTCTACCTTAAGAGAACCTTATTGGTGTGCTCTGCAGGACTGTTAACTTCACAGTCCCTCTCTGTGCGGTTAGTGTGATGATCGGCGGTTTACACACATAAGTGGTTGGAAGACACAAAAAAAAAAAAACACACAACTCTCTAGAGTCTTCCTGAAAGTGCCTGTTCTGTTAGAGGCCTTTCATCAAGATTTCCAGGTGCCCCGTTCGCCACCGACCCCTCCCCCACGCCTCTACCGAGTAGAGCATTGCAGTAGACACAAAGGCAGGAACGTACCTGCAACAGCCACGTCCCTCCAGGGACGTGGCGGGAAAGTGTGTCCGTCTGTTGCAGCAGGATCCGCATTGCCGGGGTTTGGGCTCCGACGTCTTCGGTTCCTTCTTGCGGTGTTTGGCGTCTCTCTCCTTCAGCTTTTACGGTTTCTACCGTGTTCTGCCCGGCACGCCTCAGAAACTCCCCTTTTGAGGAGTTTAACTCCTGGATATCCGGGATCGAGTTGTTTTCCTGTGGGTCGCTGCGCTCACCAGAGCCCCCGGGGCACTGGAAGATAGGGCTGGGGTCAGCCTCAGTAACCGGGGAACTCATAACCCGGTTACAGTGTGAACATCAGGTGTTCCTTTCCTTGGACGCTTAGAAGGCCTTTGATGCCATACATTGACCTTTCCTTCAACAAACTTTAAAAAGGTTTGGCTTTGGCCCCAAATCCATAAAGAGGATATCGTTGCTATATCAGGCCCAAATGGCAGCGGTAAGGGTCAACGGTATCCTCGCCGGTGTTCCTGCTTTGGAGGAGGACCAGACTGGAATATGCCTTGTTCCCCCTCTTCTGTTCATACTCACCATGGAGCCCTTAGCCTGCCAGTTCTGAGTTCACCCTGAGATCCTGGGGTTCCGGGTATCTGAACCTAACATAGAGGAAGAAAAGATTTTGCTCTACGCAGATGGCATCGTCCTATACATCACTCGGCAGGCTACAACAATCCCGGTTGTACTGCAGGTCTAGGAAGTATAAGGCGTTCACTTTGAGTACAACATAAGCTGGGGTAAATCAATGCTGTGCCACCCACATGGTTCCCTTGATCCGTTAACCTCCCTGGGAGGCTACAAATAGACGCACAGGGGTTTCAATATCTCTGAATGTATAGGACTCCCTGGAAGGAGAGATGCCTTGATAGAAACCTGGGACGGGTGGGGGGGTCGAACTTTCACTGAGATGCACACCACTGGCACACATTACCTTTAACAATACTGGACAGTGTCTATATATAAAATGATCACTCTTCTGAAATTCATGTAGGTCCTTCAGATTACATACTATAGAATCCCAAATGAGCTGTTGTAGGAGGCTGGACTGGCTTGTAGTGAGTACCAAGGGGTACTTACACCGTGCACCAGGCCCAGGTATCCCTTATTAGTGTATAGGGTGTCTAGCAGTTTAGGCTGATAGATAATGGTAGCTTAGCAGAGCAGCTTAGGCTGAACTAGGAGACGAGTGAAGCTCCTACAGTCCCACTAGTATCACTTGCACAATATCATAAGAAAACACAATACACAGATATACTAAAAATAAAGGTACTTTATTTTTATGACAATATGCCAAAGTATCTCAGTGAGTACCCTCAGTATGAGGATAGCAAATATACACAAGATATATGTACACAATACCAAAAATATGCAGTATAGTAATAGAAAACAGTGCAAACAATGTATAGTTACAATAGGATGCAATGGGAGCACATAGGAATAGGGGCAACACAAACCATATACTCCAAAAGTGGAATGCGAACCACGAATAAACCCCAAACCTATGTGACCTTGTAGAGGGTCGCTGGGACTGTAAGAAAACAGTGAGGGTTAGAAAAATAGCCTACCCCAAGACCCTGAAAAGTGAGTGCAAAGTGCACTAAAGTTCCCCAAAGAGCACAGAAGTCGTGACAGGGGAATTCTGCAAGAAAGACCAACACCAGCAATGCAACAATGATGGATTTCCCAACGAGAGTACCTGTGGAACAAGGGGACCAAGTCCAAAAGTCACGATCAAGTCTGGAGTGGGCAGATGCCCAGGAAATGCCAGCTGTGGGTGCAAAGAAGCTGCAACCGGATGGTAGAAGCTGAGGATTCTGCAAGAACTACAAGGGCTAGAAACTTCCCCTTTGGAGGATGGATGTCCCACGTCGTGAAGAGTCGTGCAGAAGTGTTTTCCCGCAGAAAGATCGCAAACAAGCCTTGCTAGCTGCAAAGCTCGCGGTTAGGGTTTTTGGATGCTGCTGTGGCCCAGGAGGGACCAGGATGTCGCCAATTGCGTGAGGAGACAGAGGGGGCGCCCAGCAAGACAAAGAGCCCACTCAGAAGCAGGCAGCACCCGCAGAAGTGCCGGAACAGGCACTACGAAGTAGAGTGAATCGGTGCTCACCCGAAGATGCACAAGAGAGTCCCACGACGCCGGAGGACAACTCAGGAGGTTGTGCAATGCAGGTTAGAGTGCCGTGGACCCAGGCTTGGCTGTGCACAAAGGAAATCCTCCAAGAGTGAACAGGAGCTGGAGTAGCTGCAAAACACGCGGTTCCCAGCAATGCAGTCTAGCGTGGGGAGGCAAGGACTTACCTCCACCAAACTTGGACTGTGGGAGTCACTTGGACAGAGTTGCTGAGTTCAATGGACCTCGCTCGTCGTGCTGAGAGGAGACCCAGAGGACCGGTGATGCAGTTCTTTGGTGCCTGCGGTTGCAGGGGGAAGATTCCGTCGACCCACGGAAGATTTCTTCGGAGCTTCTAGTGCAGAGAGGAGGCAGACTACCCCCACAGCATGCACCACCAGGAAAACAGTCGAGAAGGCGGCAGGATCAGCGTTACAAGGTCGCAGTAGTCGTCTTTGCTACTTTGTTGCAGTTTTGCAGGCTTCCAGCGCGGTCAGCAGTCGATTCCTTGGCAGAAGGTGAAGAGAAAGATGCAGAGGAACTCTGATGAGCTCTTGCATTCGTTATCTAAGGCATTCCCCAAAGCAGAGTCCCTAAATAGCCAGAAAAGAGGGTTTGGCTACATAGGAGAGAGGATAGGCTAGCAACACCTGAAGGAGCCTATCAGAAGGAATCTCTGATGTCACCTGCTGGCCCTGGCCACTCAGAGCAGTCCAGTGTGCCAGCAGCACCTCTGTTTCCAAGATGGCAGAGGTCTGAAGCACACTGGAGGAGCTCTGGGCACCTCCCAGGGGAGGTGCAGGTCAGGGGAGTGGTCACTCCCCTTTCCTTTGTCCAGTTTCGCTCCAGAGCAGGGCTGAGGGGTCCCTGAACCGGTGTAGACTGGCTTATGCAGAAATGGGCACCATCTGTGCCCATGAAAGCATTTCCAGAGGCTGGGGGAGGCTACTCCTCCCCTGCCTTAACACCATCTTGCCTGGCATGTTACCCCCATTTTTCACTGTATATATGTTGTTTTAGTTGTATGTGTCACTGGGACCCTGCCAGCCAGGGCCCCAGTGCTCATAAGTGCGCCCTGTATGTGTTACCTGTGTTATGACTAACTGTCTCACTGAGGCTCTGCTATCCAGAACCTCAGTGGTTATGCTCTCTCATTTCTTTCCAAATTGTCACTAACAGGCTAGTGACCAATTTCACATATTTACATTGGCATACTGGAACACCCTTATAATTCCCAAGTATATGGTACTGAGGTACCCAGGGTATTGGGGTTCCAGGAGACCCCTATGGGCTGCAGCATTTCTTTTTCCACCCATAGGGAGCTCTGACAATTCTTACACAGGCCTGCCACTGCAGCCTGAGTGAAATAATGCACACATTATTTCACAGCCATTTTTCACTGCACTTAATTAACTTATAAGTCACCTATATGTCTAACCTTTACCTAGTAAAGGTTGGGTGCTAAGTTACTTAGTGTGTGGGCACCCTGGCACTAGCCAAGGTGCTCCCACATGGTTCAGGGCAAATTCCTCGGACTTTGTGAGTGCGGGGACACCATTACACGCGTGCACTACACATAGGTCACTACCTATGTGTAGCTTCACAATGGTAACTCCGAATATGGCCATGTAACATGTCTAAGATCATGGAATTGCCCCCTCTATGCCATCCTGGCATTGTTGGAACAATCCCATGATCCCACGGGTCTCTAGCACAGACCCGGGTACTGCCAAGCTGCATTTTCAGGGGTTTCACTGCAGCTGCTGCCAACCCCTCAGACAGGTTTCTGCCCTCCTGGGGTCCAGCCAGGCTTGGCCCAGGATGGCAGAACAAATGACTTCCTCTGAGAGAGGGTTTCACACCCTCTCCCTTTGGAAAAAGGTGTTAAGGCAGGGGAGGAGTAGCCTCCCCCAGCCTCTGGAAATGCTTTCATGGGCACAGATGGTGCCCATTTCTGCATAAGCCAGTCTACACCAGTTCAGGGACCCCTCAGCCCTGCTCTGGCGCGAAACTGGACAAAGGAAAGGGGAGTGACAACTCCCCTGACCTGCAACTCCCCTGGGAGGTGCCCAGAGCTCCTCCAGTGTGCTCCAGACCTCTGCCATCTTGGAAACAGAGGTGCTGCTGGCACACTGGACTGCTCTGAGTGGCCAGGGCCAGCAGGTGACGTCAGAGACTGCTTCTGATAGGCTCCTTCAGGTGTTGCTAGCCTAGCCTCTCTCCTAAGTAGCCAAACCCTCTTTTCTGGCTATTTAGGGTCTCTGCTTTGGGGAATTCCTTAGATAACGAATGCAAGAGCTCATCAGAGTTCCTCTGCATCTCTCTTCACCTTCTGCCAAGGAATCGACTGCTGACCGCGCTGGAAGCCTGCAAAACTGCAACAAAGTAGCAAAGATGACTACTGCAACACTGTAACGCTGATCCTGCCGCCTTCTCGACTGTTTTCCTGGTGGTGCATGCTGTGGGGGTAGTCTGCCTCCTCTCTGCACTAGAAGCTCCGAAGAAATCTCCCGTGGGTCGACGGAATCGTCCCCCTGCAACCGCAGGCACCAAAGAACTGCATCACCGGTCCCCTGGGTCTCCTCTCAGCACGACGAGCGAGGTCCCTTGAATCCAGCAACTCTGTCCAAGTGACTCCCACAGTCCAGTGACTCTTCAGTCCAAGTTTGGTGGAGGTAAGTCCTTGCCTCCCCACGCCAGACTGCATTGCTGGGAACCGCGTCTTTTGCAGCTACTCCGGCCTCTGTGCACTTCCGGCGGAAATCCTTTGTGCACAGCCAAGCCTGGGTCCACGGCACTCTAACCTGCATTGCACGACCTCCTGAGTTGTCCGGCGGCGTGGGACTCTCTTGTGCAACTTCGGGTGAGCACCGTTTCACTCCACTTCGTAGTGCTTGTTCTGGCACTTCTCCGGGTGCTGCTTGCTTCTGAGAGGTCTCCTTGTCCTGCTGGGCGCCCCCTCTGTCCCCTGACGCAATTGGCGACATCCTGGTCCCTCCTGGCCACAGCAGCATCCAAAAACCCTAACCGCACGATTTGCAGCTAGCAAGGCTTGTTTGCGGTCTTTCTTCAGGAAAACACTTCTGCACGACTCTTCAGGACGTGGGACATCCATCCTCCAAAGGGGAAGTTTCTAGCCCTTGTCGTTCTTGCAGAATCCTCAGCTTCTACTGCCTAGTAGCAGCTTCTTTGCACCCACAGCTGGCATTTCCTGGGCATCTGCCCACTCTCGACTTGATCGTGACTTTTGGACTTGGTCCCCTTGTTCCACAGGTACCCTAGTCTGGAAATCCATTGTTGTTGCATTGCTGGTGTTGGTCTTTCCTGCAGAATTCCCCTATCACGACTTCTGTGCTCTTTGGGGAACTTTAGTGCACTTTGCACTCACTTTTAAGGGTCTTTGGGTGGGCTATTTTTCTAACCCTCACTGTTTTCTTACAGTCCCAGCGACCCTCTACAAGGTCACATAGGTTTGGGGTCCATTCGTGGTTCGCATTCCACTTTTGGAGTATATGGTTTGTGTTGCCCCTATCCCTATGTGTCCCCATTGCATCCTATTGTAACTATACATTGTTTGCACTGTTTTCTAATACTATACTGCATATGTTTGGTATTGTGTACATATATCTTGTGTATATTTGCTATCCTCATACTGAGGGTACTCACTGAGATACTTTGGCATATTGTCATAAAAATAAAGTACCTTTATTTTTAGTATATCTGTGTATTGTGTTTTCTTATGATATTGTGCAAGTGACACTAGTGGTACTGTAGGAGCTTCACTCGTCTCCTAGTTCAGCCTAAGCTGCTCTGCTAAGCTACCATTATCTATCAGCCTAAGCTGCTAGACACCCTATACACTAATAAGGGATACCTGGGCCTGGTGCAAGGTGTAAGTACCCCTTGGTACTCACTACAAGCCAGCCCAGCCTCCTACAGGAATTTATTAAAATATCTACTTGTCCAGGGGACCGGTTGCTTCTCAAATCTACTTGTCCTGTAAAAAGATCTACTTGTCCCTCTGGTGCCATGTAGTGTGGCGACAAATTATGACAGCAGTCTCATTATGTAAGAGCTCTGATAATAGCCTCTCTGATTATGCCAGGGCTACTACCATAGTAGGGCTTGAATACTTGCAGTTTCAATCCCTACTGTAGCAATTTCCTTATTTTGCCACCTTTCTGCAGATCTGCATACTGGGGCTGGAGGAAGCAGTAAGCAATAGTTCCAGGGCTGGAATGCCTTGGAGTCTGCAAACCTACTAACCTGCATGTTTTAAAGATTTTCACCAGCTTCTCTCTAATATTTTCCCATAATAAGAAAGGTTGGAAATTTACTCCTGACAATGGTAGAATTAGAACTTCTTCCAGGGTTGGGAAGAAAGTGGCTGGAGGGAAAATGAACTTGCAAATGCTCAATAGATTTTCACATGAGCAAATCTACACATGCGTATTTACCCATGCTAAAAAACAGTTCACAAATATTTTATAGGGGTACGATTTCCTGGTATACTTCTCTTGAAAGCCACTAATTCAAAGACATATACCATGGGTGCACTTTTGTGACTTTCTTTAAGAATTTGGGGCCACATGTAGGTAGGTTCAGATTTGCGAGTCGCAATTTGCGAGTCGCAAATCCGAATGTAGGATGGTGTTCCTGACACCATCTGCGATTCGCAAGGGGTCGCAAATGCCCACCTCATGAATAATCACGAGGTGGGTTGCAATTTGCGACCCCCTTGCAAATGGCGGCCCTCACAGGGATGGTGGCCTGCGGGAGACAGCAGATCACCATGTCTGTGACTGCTTTTCAATAAAGCAGTTTTTTTTTTTTTTTGTAATGCAGCCCGTTTTCCTTGAAAACGAGATGCATTACAAAAACAAAAAATTAAATGTTTTTGTTTCATTTTTTTCAGAGCAGGCAGTGGTCCACAGGACCACTGCGTGCTCTGAAAAAATGTTTACAATGACATTCCCAATGGGGAAGGGGTCCCATGGGGGACCCCTTCCCTTTTGCGAATGGCTTAGCACCCATTTGAAATGGGTGCAAACTGCGATTGGTTTGCGCCCGTGGTCACAAAACAGTCCTACATTGCACTGCGAGTCACAATTAGGAAGGGAACACCCCTTCCTAATTGCGAGTCGCAAACCCGTTTTGCGATTCAGTAACCAGGTTACCGAATCGCAAAACTGGGTTTGTGCATCACGATGTGCTTTTTGCACGTCGCAAACAGCGAAAATCGCTGTTTGCAACATGCTAAAAGCTACCTACATGTGGGTATTGGTCCCTAATTAGGTCTGGTGTTAGACATTTTGTTTTCATTAAACTTCTATTTCTCTCTCTATCGGCTGGCTTTACTGTGAGTGATCGCATTCTACTCTTCCACAAGGAGCATATTGGCACACAAAGTAGTTTTGTTCAGTGTCAGGAACTACAGTGGCAATCAATGACGTAACGAAACTGGAGGGTGCCCCTTTGCAAAGAACATGGAGGAGCCCCCTCTTCAGACTCACTCAGGGCAGGTGCTGTGCTGAAGGGGTCCCCTGGAGGGCGGCTGTGGGGCCTTTGTTATGCCACTGGTGGCAACGTGTGCTTTTAGAGTTAAAACAATTTTTTTGAGGGGGAGGTGGGGGGGGTGGTTGCCAGTGTTTGTTACAATGTTGAGGGCCTGGTAGCTCCCACAACAATAAAGTGTTACAAAAGCCATGTCAAAACAAGACATGCATTGATGAAACTAAAAGACTTATAAAAATATGTCGGATCAGTTGACTTTTTACAGTGTTTGTTTATTTTCATGCTTCCCATAATCGTGTTGAAAATGGTTACACTGATTTTAAATCAGAAATATTTTTGGGAAATACTAGCATGCATCAACACATTTTACTAAATGACACTTCAAAGAAATAGCACCTAAAATGTCATGGTAGCGAAACTTTTTCCCTACTTTCATTTTTTCTGAACATTTTATTTTAAAAGCAAAGACTCTTCTCTCTTGCTTACAAGCTTCTGCAAACATTTGCAACTAATTAGAGAGCATTCTGGGAGCATTATACTTAGCCTCATAGCCTAAACTTCTTAAACATGTGTGTACACGTTTTTTTTTTTTTGTACTGGAATAGTTTCTTTTATTTTTTGTGGGGCAAAAGCTAATCTCATATTCTTACCCATCTTCCTAATGACACCATGTCCTTTATCGGTGCCAATACCATCATGTACGATAGACAGATATTTACACTAATCCTCTTCCCCAACCAAACACCGCATGGTTCCTGATACTTTCCCCTCCCTAACCAACTGCCAGAAACCCCTAATATTCTTTGTTCTTATCATTTCAATCATTGTGTCCCAATTTTCTTTTAATATATTCCCGTTTCTTTTGTTTATGTCAATTTTGCCTGACAGAGCTGCACTTCTATGTCGGTAGTAGGTCTTTTCCTTAATTCCCTCTCTAATCTTCTAATCTTTTGCTTTTTACTCCTACATTCCCAATCAAACCATGCTTTACTATTTTTAATCTTATATTGATCTTCCTTCATCTTTCCCACTTGCTGTTTTTTTAAATTTTGTTCTTAGGCAATCCACCATTAACGCAATGGCCTTTTTATAACCTTTAAACGCATCTCTTGGATCTTCCTCCAATGGAAAGTTTGGATAGTTGACTATCAATTCATTAAGTACTTCTAGACTGCTTTCTGTCAAACAAGTCATTATTATTCTACGAGGGTACTCAATTAGTGCTATAACTGCCTTTTCTCTTTGATTTTTATCAGTTGATCGTATTGTTAATTGAAGGTGCCAGTGATCACTGCCCTCTAAAAGCTCAACTTCGAAATCCTGCACTTCTCCAAAGTACCACGCGTTTACAAAAGCATAATCAATGGGGCAAATCTGATTGCTTAATCGAAAAGTCTGTTTTGCCGGGAGGTCCTCCTTCATTTGCCCATTTAAACAGAACATACCTTGGGACCCTAAGGTTCTTTTTAGGAATAAATCACGTGCAGAGCATTCTACTTTTGGGAAGATGCTATTAGGAATTTGTGCAACTATCAATAATTCCTAATACAATTTATCAATACTATTGGGGTTAGGTTTGTGATTAAAATCTCCCAACATTAGGGTCAGGTATCCTAGTTTACCAACACTTAATAGTTCCAGATCTTCCTCAAACAGACCCCGCTGAATATCATAATCATACATTTTCCCCAGATGTGTATATATACATTAATTATTATTAACCGGACGTCTCCTCCAATTGCATTATAGAGTTCCACCTGGCCTGCCAGTAACCACCGGCATTTAGTCTCTATCTCTATAAACTTATTTGCTATTCTTGTTGAGGTTATTAGACCACCTGATGGACGTCCTAACCCTTGCCGTGTTGCGCCCCTGAAGAGTCTCATGAAACCATTGACTGGATTGGGTTCGTCGCACAGCCAAGTTTCCTGGAAACACACTATATCATACTTTCCAAGCTCTTTTTTAAATAGGTCTTGTTTTAAATGCTTTTTATAACCTCCCAGGTTCCAGGAAAAGATCAAATGGCTGTGCGGCAAGCCTAATTCCTAGTCTATGACACTTAATTCACCCCTCCTATAATTATCATGAGGGTATACAGAGGGCTTAGGACAATTACTCCACTGTGGGTCATCATTTCGAGTAGCAACAGTTACACTTAGCCTACCGTTGTTTCCATCCACACACCTTCTTCGGTTGTTATTGTATAACACGTTACATTGCACTTGGTTAGGGAACAATCCTGCATCACATAAAAGGACCCTCCCTTCTTGAATCTCGCACCGTAACTCTTTGTTGTACTAATCTTACACCCTCCTTCCCTAATTCTGCCTCTGCTTGCAGTACTAAATGTCTAATGCATTCAGAGTAGAAGAGTGCTTTAGTCACCTCTTCCCCCTCCGTGCTTAATATGAATCCAATTTGCTTTATGTCATCTGACTCAATTTCACATAGACTTGGACACCGGGCCATAACTTCTAGGAGACGGGCATGATTCAAAGGTTTTAGTTTTCTACGCCTTTTCCTCCCAATCTCTCTTCCCCATGGTGCTAGATAGATCCACCTACATTTATTTCTGCTAGGGATCTCCCACTCCCTCTTTTCCTCGAGGCCCTTAGATTCCATTATTTCCATCTCCATCTCCATCCCCACAGCTGTTCTATGAGTAACAGCCTTCTTTTTTTCTTGCTGGCTAACTTCTCTTACTTCTTTGTATGGTACGATAGGTACTTTTTGAAGCGTGGCCCCTTGCTCTAGGGCTGCAACTTTCCACCCTTGTCCTTGTTCTATCCTTGGGGTATTGGCCTGGTCTATCTTTCCCTCGCTCCCTGCAGAAGTTTTCCTCCCAACATTCCTTTGTTTACTCTGCCTACTTTGCCTCGTACAGCAAAGTTTATAGTAACAACTATTAAACCCATAACCCTTCCTCCCCCTTCTATGATTCCTCTTTATCACCAGCATTGGTTGTTTTGGGACATATACTGACGCTTGGTCTAAGATCTATATTTTATTTATTTCCCCTCCTTCATTACTGGCCTCTGGGGTATCATGGATATCAAGAGTATCTGTTTCTTGATCTCTTTTTTCTAGCACTGGGCATACTAGGGTTGGCATACTGCTATTAATACATTTAAATTCTACTGTTATCCCTTGCAGTTGATTTTTATGTACTTTCTTTAAACTATTGTTTACAGTCAGTACTTCCAAGGTCGCTTGCAAAGTCTTCTGCATTAGGAACATTACCTCCAATATTGATTCAGCTGGTACAGCAGTAGTATCAAAGACAGATGCAGATGTGGAATGTTTACCCAAAATAGGTGACGATGATAATATATCCAACTTTTTACTTCCTTCTGCAGTGCCTCCCCCCAACCCCCCTCCAAAAACCTCCCCCTCTCCAAATCCAGTGGTATCATCTCCTCAAAGTTTATACTATCCCTTTCTTGGGGTGAGATTCAGGGGGATGACGACTGCCTGGGTTCCATCAACCCCTCACACCCGCCATCCTCCTCCTCAATAATAACAAGTCCTCTGTTTGCAATAAGTCTGAAATCGGGAACTCATTCTTCACAGAAAACTCAGAATGCTCCCTTACACTCTGATTGGCCTCGACCATATTACTCCCCTTTGATAGCTGTGATGTGTGGTGTTTTTTAAAATAATATCGCCCCACAAAATCTCTAATAGATGTTCCAAGTGGAGTTCCTGAGGATCTTTCATGATTATACCTGACAGCTCTATCCGCTCTACTAATTCTCGAGGCCTCCTCCTGTCCTGATCCAGATAGCTGAATTGCTTGCTCCCCTCCTCCTGCTTGATCTCCACACGGCGGTGAACCTAGCGACGGGTATTCCTCCATGGACTCCCTTGCCTTAGGGCGTGGTTTTGGTCCCCTTTTTCCACCGCCACCACATGATTTTGCCTTACTCGCCGGCATTATATAAATATATATCCCTCGTTAGGGCGATACTCCCCACACAAAACCTCAAAAAGGCACAGGGATAGATTACACCGAGATCTATTTGTCTAATTATAGCTGGTCACTTTCTGGGGGAATTTTTTTTCCAAACTTCACAGAGTCTGCTGTAGCCTGATCTCCACAAGGTCCTTCAGCAACTTGCTGCTAGTTAGAACAGAGAGGAACAGAGAGGAACAGAGAGCGCAGAAACACACAGAATCGCCTTACTCAGAGGCAAGACCGAGACCACCACATCAACACCAGCTCCACACCATGACCCCCAATAAGCTCCAAGCCAAGCTCCGGCTCCAAGCCAAGCCTCGCTCCATACACAAATGCCCTTGAGCACCTCCAATCTGTCCTTTGGTTCTAGCCTTCCTTCGACGGTAGCCCAACAATTCTATATTTATATATATATATATATATATATATATATATATATATATATATGTTTATATCTATAATTAAAATCCTACCGCAGCTTCATGGGCGCTTCATGGTAGCTGTCTAGTCACAGGCTATGACACAAACTCCAGAACTCGAACAGAACTCGAGCAGCCTCTACCTGCCCCCGGCCTCCGCTCCTCTCCTTCTCCTGCCCTCCTGTCCTCCACTCCCTTCAATGTGTTTGCCGTAAGGGCCTTGTTGGCTGAGGGTTATGAGGGGGGCAATGACAAATGTCACTTCTTCTGCCCTCCTGCCCTCCAAAGATCCGTATGGCAGAGGGGGCTTTGGGCTCTGGGCTTTGGAGGCTGTGTGGGGCTATGTCGGCGTTTTGACAATTGGACGCAACTGGACGCGTGCTTCCTTAGCCCCTTAGGGAAGCACGCATTCTCCAGACGTTCTGTGGGGAGGTCTGGCCCCTGCTCCGAGGATCTGAAGCTCCGGAGCTCTGCTTGCCCTGCTGTGCCTCGCAAGCCTCTGCAAAGCTGACTTTCTGCGCCTCTGCTGTACCTCCGAGGCTCTGCAAGGCTGTGACTTTGATCCGACCCGACACCAGTACTGCACTTCTGCACGCTCAGTCTGTCCAACGTCAAGCCCCGTCCGCCAGGGAGATGGGGAAACTTAGAGGCTTTGGAGCATGGGACACGATGAGGATTTCCAGGAATGGTGACCTGCTAGATGATAGAGACCGTATTCCCTTTCAATCCATTCAGAGGGAATACCAGCTGCACAATAATAAGTATTTAAAGTACGCACAGCTGTGACACACATGGCAGGCTGAGGGGCTGGAGGTGACCGAACTACCCTAGTATGTCCCCAGAACTACCCTAGTATGTCCCCTACAGCGTAGAATACTTATGGGGGGAGATAGAGGAAAAGGAGGTCTCCCTCACCTGCAAAGTGCTTAACAATAATATGCCCGACACATTAACAAAGTTGAGAGAAAGGAGGGAGAGGGATGTGGGCAAGATGAACTATACAGACTGGGGGGCAGCCCCTAATGCACCCACAAGCGGTGGCTATTAAATCCAGACTTTACAGGATACTACCCTCTTTTTGGCATGGTTACCCCCACTTTTTGCCTGATGTCAGTATGTTTTGACTGTGTTCACTGAGATCCTGCTAAACAGGACCCCAGTGACTGTGCTCTCTCCCTCTAAATTTGGTTGCTGGGACTTCACACACCCCACATTTGGCATACTGGTGCCCCCATATAAGTCCCTAGTGTATTGTTCCCAGGGCACTGGGGCACCAGGGGTCCCCATGGGCTTCAGCACGTATTATGCTTCCCATGGGAGCCCATGTAAAATGTATCTGCAGGCCTGCTATTGCATTGTGTGTGAAAAGGTGCCTGTACCCTTTCACTTCAGGTCACTGCAAGTCACCCCTATGGTAGGCCATCCTAGCCCAGAGGGCAGGGTGTAGGTACCTGTGTGTGAGGGCATCCTTGTATAAGCAGAGGTGCCCCAAGTACTCCGGCTCCATTTTCCTGGACCTCATGAGTGCGGGGAGCCATTTTACCCGTGTACTGGGCACAGCTACATAATGTTAACTTCAAACCTGGGCATGTTTGGTATCAAACATGTCAGAATAATACCCCAATACTGTTGCCGGTATTGGTTGTATGATTGCATGCACTCTGGGGGGCTCCTTAGAAGACCCTCATCTTTGCTCCTACCAGGTTGCAGAGTTTTCCAGGGCAGCCTGCGTTGCTGCCATCTTGCAGGCAGGTTTCTGCCCTTCTGCTGCTTGTACAGCTCACTCCAAGGAAGGCAGAACAAATTATTTCCTTTGGGAGAGGGAAGCAACACCCTCTCCCTTTGGAAATAGGTGTTTCCAGCCTTCCTAAGCCACAGGTATGCTCAGAAGGGAACATTTGGTGCCCTCCTTGTATAAACTGGTCTGCACCAGTGCAGGGACTCCCGGTCCCTGCTCTGAAGCAAATCTAGACAATGGAAAGGGGAGTAACCACTCCCCTGCCCATCACCACCCCAGGAGTGGTGCCCAGAACTCCTCCAGGTGGCCGCATGATTCTGCCATCTTGAATTCAAGGTGGGCAGAGACCTCTGGGAGCATCTGAGTGGCCAGGTCAAGCAGGTGACATCACAGCTCCCTCCTGATAGGTAGTCACCTTGCTAGGTGACCAATCCCGCTTCCAGGGCTATTTAGGGTCTCCCTCTTGGGTGGGTCCTCAGATTCGACGTGCAAGACTCCAGCAAGACTCCTCTGCAACATTTACTTCCACTTCTGGCCAGTGGAACAGCAACTGGGCTTCACAAGAACCCACAATCTGCAGTTACAGCGACAACTTTGCTCTGCAACATTGTTTATCCGGCTCCTTCGAGCAACTGCAACATTTCCACGGCTGTGCATCCTCTGAGGGTCACGAGTCTTCAGCCTGCACATGAAGCAAGAAGGAATCTCCTTAAGGTGAAAGAGTCCTCCCCTGCATCCGCAGCTACCGACTGCAATGACGACCGGCTGCGTGGACCCTGCATCACAGGTGATGTCTGGAGTGGTCTCCTTGGTCCTCTGTACCAGCTGTCCAACTTGGGAAACGGTAAGCCCTTGCCTCTCTACACAAGACAGTATCCCCATGCACTTTGACTCTTACAGCTACCAAGGCTTGTTGGCATCTCCTCTAAGGGATCTTCAGGCTCCGTGTAGCCACAGCCCCCAGCACTCTTACCTGAGATGCTCAGCCTTCTGCGTGCTTCTCCAGCGACGTGGGACTCCTTTCTAGGTGTGCTGTGTGGGCTTCTCTGCAACTCCTGTGCTTGCTGCCTGAGGTCGCCTGTGGGGGTTGCCTCCTGTTCCTGTGACTCTCCTCACTGCTGAGGGCAACCCGGGACTCCCCTCCATGGGTTGAGTCCTGCTGGTACCCGGCAGCTCAGCATTTCTTCTCAACCGACATTTGCCTTTGCCAAGGCTTGAGGGTGTTTTTTCATACCACTGACTGAATGCAATCCTTCCAGCGTGGGACGTTGACTGCATCACTTCAAGAACTCTTCAGCTGCTCTAGTGCTGCACTGCTGACTGTCTTCGTCCACCATCGACCTGGTCCTGCATCGACAGACGAGCGGGTAGTGGCTCCTGCCACAACCGGACACTCCAACATGAACTGGACTTGGTCCCCTACTTTTCCAGGTCTTCCTCTTCCAGGATCCACCTTTGGTTTCTTGCAGTCTTGTCTGGGTCTTGCATTATCTTCTTCTGAAGTCCTTTTGGTGGGTTTGGGGAGAAACAGGTACTTACCTCTTTCCTCCTGGTCGCTGGTGGACAGTCTGGTGCTTACCTTATGGGTTTCCTAGTTCCTCCACCTCCCCTCTATCGATTCTTCTTTTTTGGGGGGGAAAGGGGTGCAGACTTTCACATTCCACTTTCTTAGTATATGGTGTAGTCCCCTCCTAGGCCTTCAGTATTGTTGATTGCTTTCACTGTTTCCTATTGCATTATATACAAATTCCTGACTGCTACTGAACATATAGCGCGTTTACTTATCTCCAGTTGGGGTATTGCCTTTATAGTATTTGTGTCACTAAAACAAAGTATCTTTATTTTTGTAACACTGTGTGGCTCTTTTATGTGTGTAAGTGCTGTGTGACTACAGTGATATTGTATAAGCTTTGCATGTCTCCTAGATAAGTCTTGGCTGCTAATCCACAACTACCTCTAGAGCGCCTGGCTTCCTAGACACTGACTACACCTCACTAATAGGGGAAAACTGGACCTGGTATAAGGTGATAACATCATAGGTGCTCATCACACACCAGGCCAGCTAGCTTCCTACAGACGGCAACTTATACTACTTAAAATTCTGCATCAAGTCTACTAACGAGCTAGATCACTTACACAAAATGGGGAGGGCAGTGTGTCTAGACTGTCTGTGATGCTGTGGGGCCAGAAGAAAATTTGTGCACACACTCTGGGGTTGCCCTGTCATAATACAGTCCCAGCGGATGAAAGTAGTGCGGGAACTCTTCAATGTCATGAGCACTGACTCCACTAGTGCCCGAGCATGTCCTCTTTGGTGTACCGACAGTGGTAGACGTCCTGTGGACCAAGCTCCTCTTTTGCAATTTGGGTTTTGTGGTGGTGAAGAGGAATGTGGCCAAGCACTGGGGTGTCCCAGAGATCCTGATGTTGCACAAGTGAAGGGCAGGGATGGATATGTACATGGCGGTGGAAAAGGTCACTGTAGGAGGCTGGCCTGGCTTGTAGTGGGTACCAGAGGTACTTACGCCTTGTGCCAGTTCCAGTTATCCCTTATTAGTGTAGAAGAGGTGTTTCTAGCAGCTTAGACTGATAGAAGGTAGCTATGGCAAAGCAGCTTAGGCTGAACTAGGAGACATGTAAAGCTCCTACTATACTACTTATATCATATGCACAATATCATAAGAAAACACAATCCACAGAGTTACTAAAAATAAAGGTAATTTATTTTTATGAAAATATGCCACAAGTATCTCAGTGAGTACCCTCAGTAAGAAGGTAAGTACTATACACAAGTTATATGTACACAAACCAAAATTAGGTAAGTAATAGCAAGAAAAGTAATGCAAACAGTGTAGAATTACAATAGATTGCAATAGGAGCACGTAGGTATAGGGGCAACACAAACCATATACTCCAAAAGTGGAATGCGAACCACAAATGGACCCCAGACCTATGTGAGCTTGTGGAGGGTCGCTGGGAATGTAAGAAAACAGTGAGGGTTAGAAAAATACCCCACCCCAAGACCCTGAAAAGTAGGAGTAAAAGTACACCTACTACCCCCAGAGAGCACAGAAGTCGTGATAGGGGGATTCTACAGAAGAACAAACACTAGCAGTGCACTGACAATGGATTTCTGGACCCGTGTACCTGTAAGACAAGGGGACCAAGTCCAATAGTTGCAACAGTGTCTGGGGGGGGCAGGAGCCCAGGAAACCCCAGCTGAAGGTGCAAGGAAGCTGCCATTGGTAGGAAGAAGCTTGGAGTTCTGAAAAAAAGAAGAGGACTAGGAACTTCTCCTTTGGAAGACAGATGTCCCACGTCGTGATGAAGTTTGCAGAGGTGTTCCCATGCAGAAAGACCGCGAACAAGCCTTGCTAGCTGCAAGGGTCGCGGTAGAGGTTTTTGGGTGCTGCTGTGGCCCAGGAGGGACCAGGATGTCGCCTTTTGCAGGAGGAGACAGAGGGGGCGCTCAGCAACTCAGAGAGCCCTCACAGAAGTAGGCAGCACCCGCAGAAGTACCCCAACAGCCACTTAGAAGAAAAGTGAACCGGAGTCCACGCAAAGTCACAAAAGGGAGTCCCACGACGCCGGAGGACAACTCAGGTTGTGCACTGCAGGACGGAGTGCTGGGGACCCAAGCTTGGCTGTGCACGAAGGAAATCCTGGAAGAGTGCACAGGAGCCAGAGCAGCTGCAAATCATGTGGTGCACAGCTTTGCAGTCTACCGTGGGGAGGCAAGGACTTACCTCCACCAAACTTGGACTGAAGAGTCACTGGACTGTGGGAGTCACTTGGACAGAGTTGCTGTGTTCCAGGGACCATGCTCGTCAGGATGAGAGGGGACCCAGAGGACCAGTGTTGCAGTCTTTTGGTGCCTGCGTTAGCAGGGGGAAGATTCTGTCGATCCACGGGAGATTTCTTCGGAGCTTCTGGTGCAGGGTGAAGGCAGGCTACCCCCAGAGCATGCACCACCTGGAAACAGTCGAGCAAGCCGGCAAAATTAGGCACTACAATGTTGCTGGTAGTCGTCTTGCTACTTTGTTGAGGTTCTGCAGGCGTCCTGGAGCAGTCAGCGGTCGATCCTTTGGTAGAAGGTGAAGAGGGAGATGCAGAGGAACTCTGGTGAGCTCTTGCATTCGCTATCTGAAGAATTCCCCAAAGCAGTGACCCTAAATAGCCAGAAAAGGAGGTTTGGCTGCCAAGATAGGAGGACTGGCTACCAAGAGAGGTAAGAGCCTATCAGAAGGAGCCTCTAACGTCACCTGCTGGCACAGGCCACTCAGAGCAGTCCAGTGTGCCCCCAACACCTCTGTGTCCAAGATGGCAGAGGTCTGGGACACACTGGAGGATCTCTGGGCACCTCCCCTGGGAGGTACTGGTCAGGGGAATGGTCACTCCCCTTTCTTTTGTCCAGTTTCGCGCCAGAGCAGGGCTGGGGGATCCCCAAACTGGTGGAGACTGGCTTATGCAGAGTTGGGCACCATCTGTGCCCATCAAAGCATTTCCAGAGGCTGGGGGAGGCTACTCCTCCCCAGCCCTTCACACCTACTTCCAAAGGGAGAGGGTGTAACACCCTCTCTCTCAGAGGAAATTCTTTGTTCTGCCTTCCTGGGCCAGGGCTGCCTGGACCCCAGGAGGGCAGAAACCTGTCTGAGGGGTTGGCAGCAGCAGCGGAGACCCCGGAAAAGCAGTTTGGCAGTACCCGGGTTCTATGCTAGAGACCCGGGGGATCACGGAATTGTCCACCCCAATACCAGAATGGTATTGGGGTGACAATTCCATGATCTTAGACATGTTACATGGCCATGTTCAGAGTTACCATTGTGACGCTATACACAGGTAGTGACCTATGTATAGTGCACGCGTGTAATGGTGTCCCTGCACTCACAAAGTCAGGGGAATTTGCCCTGAACAATGTGGGAGCACCTTTGCTAGAGCCAGGGTGCCCACACACTAAGTAACTTTGCACACAACCTTCACCAGGTGAAGGTTAGACATAGGTGACTTATAAGTTACTTAAGTGCAGTGGTAAATGACTGTGAAATAACGTGGACGTTATTTAATGCAGGCTGCACTGGCAGGCCTGTGTAAGAATTGTCAGAGCTCCCTATGGGTGGCAAAAGAAATGCTGCAGCCCATAGGGATCTCCTGGAACCCCAATACCCTGGGTACCTCAGTACCATATACAAGGGAATTATATGGGTGTACCAGTATGCCAACGTGAATTGGTAAATTTAGTCACTAGCCTGTTAGTGACAAATTTGGAAAGCAGAGAAAGCATAACCACTAAGGTTCTGGTTAGCAGAGCCTCAGTGAGACAGTTAGGCACCACACAGGGAACACATATAGGCAACAAACGTAGAGCACTGGGGTCCTGGCTAGCAGGATCCCAGTGACACATAAACACACTGACAACATAGGGTATTCACTATGAGCACTGGGCCCTGGCTAGCAGGATCCCAGTGAGACAGTGAAAACACCCTGACATATACTCACAAACAGGCCTCAAGTGGGTGTAACAAGGCTAGAAAGAGGCTACTTTCCTACAGTCACTTATAAGAGCAGAGGGTGCCCAAGTAAATTTTATAAAGTCTGGGGAAACTGGGTAACTTCTTATGTCTAGGACCTGGTTGATGGAGAGATCGCGCCTGCACACTGATAGGTCTGCTGTTTATGCTGTGATGTCCTTTTGTATTTAAACAAACTTCATGGTGAATCTAACCTGTGAACTGCCGCTATATGACATGTATGAACATGATGGTGCCGATTTCCCTCTGTAGTTGTATAATAGTTATGGGTGTGAGTTTGTGCCCTTCCTTGTTGCTCGCATTTGAAAAACTAAATAAATATATATTTTTTTTACAATTTGAAATCTTATTACAGAAATCATTTTCTAAAACCTTTAGCATAGTGAAAATGTATATATGCAGGTAAAACCAGAGTATATCCCCTCATAAGAAACTGCCTCATAACATTAATGTAAACCTGCATATACTGTACTGAGGGGAAAGTCGTTTCAGTAAAAATATCAGGCGACATCAGAGGTGAAGCTCATGAAGATAGGAAAGTGGGACTTCCACCTTAGGATTCGGAGATAGCTTGTAATAAGAGCTGTGAGAGCTTTAAGGGTGGTTGGAGCGTGGAAGGACAATTAGTTTGGTTGTTACTAACCTTGGACATACCAAAATAGTGTTGCTTTCAATATTTTTAGGTCAAGCCCACCAGACAGATCAAACTCTCTGATTTTAAAATACATGTTGTGGGCTCACAAAGAATGTACAGGAGCTTCCAGTCTGTGTATTGTTTATCATTGGTTGGCTTTACTGTCACTCCTATATACTTGCTTCTACTGGATGGCTTTCCCTGTTTCATATGTCCATCTTGTGTTTGTCCACTTCATGAAACATAGCCTATTTACTGTCTCTTTGATTGGCTGGCTTCGATGCTCCTCTGCTCGCTTGTATGGAGCTATTTTTTTCTCTTTGTTTAAGCACCCTCTGAGAGTTAATCAGCTTTGTGTGCTTGTCGCCTTCACACCCATACTTGTATTGGTCTCTCTAATCTATATGCTTTACAGTTCCTGTGCCCTGCGCTGCTCTTTTGCCAGAGTTCTCTCCCTCATGTTCCCTCTCCGCCGCCCCACCCACGGTGATGCATCAGCTTCTCCCTCCAACATCTGCTGCCAGCAATGTTTCTTCACTCCTCCGACCTACTGTGTTGCTTCGCTCCCCACTCATACCCCAACCCGCTCCTGCTCATCCAATTATGGTGTGCTAAGCTCTAAAAGAGCTCTTTCACACTACCTATTTTTGTTTGAAATTTAGAGATCCATTTTGACTTAGCAAATTAAAAATGCTTGTTGCTGCCTTTGAAACAAAAGAGTTGGAGATAAGGTGTCAGAAGTCTGTGAACAAATCAAGCATAAACAAAATAGTTGCCCTATCTTAATCGACTTGACTGTGAATTTAATCAGCTGCCGCAAGCAGAGCAGATGGCGTACTGTGGTTGCTCCTAAATCCATTTTGAGAGGGGTTAAGGAGTTCGTGATCACTCAGAAACTGCGCTAATTCTCAATTGATATGTTTCGCCAAGTTTTTAGCTGGGGCAGGCAAAAAGGAAATCAGACTGAGACGTTTGAAATCTCCTGAATCTCCATTAGGCTTTTTCTTAAGAAGAATCACTATTGCCTCCTTTCAGCACCGAGGTTACACTCCAGACTAACGAACCTGAGAATAAACTTTGTCCAAGGATTCTGCGATTACATATGGGGTCAATAGAAGCACCCTAGGTGGCCCGTTATTCTGCTCTTAAAATTCTACAAAAATCTTCACAATATTATTCCTAAAGAACACAGCCACCCTGTTGCAAAAATCTTGGGAATCCTCCAGCGCCTGTTGAGTTTTTTTTTTTTTTTGGGGGGGGGGGAATGTCATGAGATTACTAACCATCTTAAGTAACTTCTTCGATGTATTAATAGCCAATCTTATCTTCTGGGAAAAATAACTATTTAGCCTCACTAATGGTACTTTTATACTTTCGGATTAACTTCTTTTCCAAACTGTGAGCCAATCTCCATCTTCATTCCTGCCTTGATATTGCCTTTGGAGGTCTTTAAGACCTTCAGAAAACCACAGGGCTGAGGTTTTCCTCTTTCCGTTGTTTTTAATTCTGACAGGAGCAAGCTCCTTAACAGCTGACAATACCTAATAGTCAAAATTCTCTGCTAGAGATCATGGGCTGCAAAAATCTTGTACTTGATATTTGACAAGGGTTTCCATGAAGTCATTTCCTGAGATTTTACTCCATTTTCTGAAATTGATGATGTTACCCTATGAGTGCCCCAGGCTGTGAGGGCCGTATCTCCTCCACAGCATGGGAGGGGGGGGGGGGGGGGGGGGGGGGGGGGGGGGGGGATTGCGGTGGGTGCACACGTATGCCCCAGTCCACTGCATTGCAGGTCCAGGCCTCTCAGGCAGTATCAGAGAAGGGTGCATCGCCCAGGGCGCTCCCACTCGCTGCCAATGCTGCCCCATTGATGGCCCAGTCGTGCCTTAACTCTTGCAGGCCCCTTCACGGGGATCAAGTGAGTGGCACCTGCGCACTTCCAGGCCCCTGATCCCCCTCCCCAAGTCCCTCATTGCCTGTTTCAGGCACTCCGCAAAACACGGGGGTAGGCTCCATGGACCGACCGCCCGCCCAACTATGGCCGATGGCATCTCAATGAAGGTGTGGCCTCTCCCAATATCACCACCCATGCCACGCATCAAGTGTTGGTATAATGCATTTCTGGTCATTTTCCTGCATTACCACAATGCCTGACCTTGTCACGGAAGTCCTGAAGTTCAGTAAAACCTTTTTGTTCCAGTTTCTCACTTTGCTAGTAAGCTATGAGTAGTGTTTAAGAAAGGCCACAAGGTGGTACCACAGTCAAGCTTCAGCAGAAACTCCAGCAGATCCAGAACGCCGCTGCAAGTCTCATTCTGAACCTCCCACGCCATGAACACATCTCCGCCCACCTCAGATCCCTTCACTGGCTACCCATCAGCAAAAGGATCATCTTCAAAGTCCTCATCCACACCCAAAAATCCCTTCACAACACTGGACCAGCCTACCTCAACGAAAGAGTGAACTTCCACACTCCCACTCGTCTCCTCCACTCTGCTGACCTCGTCCTCGCCACAGTCCCCCGCATCCAACGCACTACCTCCGGAGGCAGATCCTTCTCCTACCTTGCCTCCAAGACCTGGAACTCCCTCCCCACCAACCTACGCAAGATCCAGGACCTCCTGACGTTCAGAAAACACCTCAAGACATGGCTTTTTGAACAGTAAACCGGCATCCCCTCACCCCAGTTTTTTCCCCCCTCCACAGCGCCTTGAGACCCTACCAGGTGAGTAGCGCGCTTAATACATTTTTTGATTGATTGGCACGGGTGTACAACGGGAGGTATAGTATTTTCTATATATTATTATAGTTATATGGTTCCCTCATCTTCATTGCTTTAAAGTGTCACTCATAGTAGTTTAAAAGTCACTCAATTACACTGAAATTATGAAAATGTTGCACACGGCAATCTGAGACCTTAGCAGCTATGTATCACTGTGCCCCCCATTCCAGGACTGCCGTTTCCTGCTTCCTTCAAGATCGCCTGTGGCACGAGAGGGCACAAATGTGCAGATCAGGGCAGCGGCAGAGGTAGTTGTCAAGAATTTTGTAAGATTAATTCAGGGCAGTGCGCAGAGCTCACTCAGAGCATACAACGCCATCGCTATCTTGGCCACGTCCCTGGGAATTCTTTATTCTTGCATTTTTATTAGGGAGAATAATTTTTTGCCATTTCTCTTATAATAACAGTTTTTATATCAAATGCAAAACACTTTGTAACCTGCCTTCCCTATTCGCCTCCCCATCACATTTTACTGGCATTTACAGTGCACATCTTAATACACACATTCTTGTTGCACACTTCACAAACTGACCCGTGCTTGAATTTGTACTGCATAACCAGCATGCCCCTAATCTCTTCAGAGCAGGTTAGCAGAAAATCAGAATTTAACATTTTTCTCCAGCAAATGTACGCAGCATTTACCACAAGACAACAGTCACAAAATCATCAATTAATGAATCAAGCTGATATTTCTGGCAGTTGAGAAATTAACCCATACATCAAGGGGAAAATTATGACTTAAGTTCCTAGACACAGTGTTGACTCCGGAACGTGTATGTAACAGTCTGCATATTATGGACACCTCACGAGGAAAAAAGAGAAATGTTAGCAACTTATACTGTTTATCAGATTTAACGACTTTCCCAAAATTAGCTCTAAAGGAGCCTGGTTCACCAATAACAATGGTCGTCCATGTGTTCCTTAATTGAGTTTGGCTTTAATTGTGTAGATGTTCAAAAACATTATACATTGGTTAAGACAGTTAAAACATATTTCATTGATGGGCTTGCTAGCTAGCCCTTTTTATGATTTGGACCTCATGAAGCAGAGTGGGCTACTGACTGGAGTCTCCCACAGCCAGAGAATTAATACTTTGCAGCAGCCAAGAGAATCACAAAGAAACAGTGAACAGTGCACGTCCATCAGTAGAGTTGACAAAAAAGGAAGGAGTCACAAGACATCCACAATGTTATGGTTGTATCTAATCAATCAACAAATGCATTACTTTAATCTGCTTGTTCAATCAATATGAACCCACCTTTCTGTTGAGGCTTGTGTCCAGTTTCAGATCAACATACACATGCTGCTTTGGGTAAGTGAAGTCCAATTGTTGAAACGTTTTCAACATTTTAACAGCATTTTCTAGTTCATAGATCGGCCATCGATAGTATTTATTGACATACACATCATCAGTGGGTTCCCATGCTGTCAGGCCAAATGGCTTGTGCTGGTTTCCATCTTGTCGTTTCATCTCCAGTTCTTCTTCAGACAGCCTGGCCTTCACAGCCTTCACATTATTTGATTCCTTCTTTGGGATTCTTCTGTGAGAGAAAAATAAAATTCAGTCAAGAAAGCCTAATTATTTCACATAATAATAATTTGCCCCTGATGTCTAGATCTCGAAGTGTAACACTGTGTTATCCCCGCATTTCCAAAGCATCATATAACTGGCTTGAATAACAATTCTTCTCTTGCAGGTTTAAACATTAAACAGCAGAAAATAAATTGAGAGAGTGAGAAATGTTCTTAAGAAAATACACAGATTGAAAGCCAAGAGATTCAAAGACGCCCAGATCTGCAATCAGATAACGGGTAGAAGAAAAGATGGTCATCAGTTAATTTTATTTATAGAACAAAGAAAATCAATAGTTAATATCTCATTTAGATTAGATCAATCATGGCTAGAGAGCAGCCGCGCAAGACGGCCGCACTTCGGTGAGGCTCCCGCGGCCCGGATCGTTTAATCATCATTATCCTGCCGGAAATGCTGTGCGGAAACTGGCGGCCTAGCGGGGGATCGTGTGCTGGTGGCCGGGAGCACCTATTTGACAGCTGAGTGAGGAGGAGCACCGCTGGATAGCTGCACGCTTGTTATGGGAGCAGGCTGTGCCTACTGACGCGTCCCCTGCTCCCGGGCCTCTGAGGATGGGGCCTGAGGCTTGGGGTGAACGCGTGCAGCTCCGCTGCAGTGACGTGTCGCGGAAAGAATGCGGGGGCCCTGCCCGGGATGCGGGGGCCCTGCCCGGGACGCGGGCTGCGTGCCGGGGGATTGGCCTCCTGCAAGAGCACACTGGAGGGAATGGGCCTGACCTGCTGTGGAGTCACTTGCGGCCTGAGATGCTGATGATCAGAGTCCGGGAGCGGCACTGAGACCTTTCTGGATTGTACTGGCCAGCCCACTGAGGTGGCGCCTGCGGAGAACCCTCTGCGGAGGTGTAGGAAAGTACCATCTTGCCTGGCATGTTACCCCCATATTTCACTGTAAATATGTTGTTTTAGTCTATGTGTCACTGGGACCCTGCCAGGCAGGGCCCCAGTGCTCATAAGTATGTGCCCTGTATGTGTTCCCTGTGTGATGCCTAACTGTCTCACTGAGGCTCTGCTAACCAGAACCTCCGTGGTTATGCGCTCTCTGCTTTCCAAATTTGTCACTAACAGGCTAGTGACTAAATTTACCAATTCACATTGGCATACTGGTACACCCATATAATTCCGTAGTATATGGTACTGAGGTACCCAGGGTATTGGGGTCCCAGGAGATCCTTATGGGCTGCAGCATTTATTTTGCCACCCATAGGGAGCTCTGACAATTCGTACACAGGCCTGCCAGGGCAGCCTGAGTGAAATAAAGTCCACGTTATTTCACAGCCATTTACCACTGCACTTAAGTAACTTTTAAGTCACCTCTATGTCTAACCTTCACCCGGTGACGGTTGGGTGCTAAGTTACTTAGTGTGTGGGCACCCTGGCACTAGCCAAGGTGTCACCACATCGTTCAGGGCAAATTCCCCGGACTTTGTGAGTGCGGGGACACCATTACAAGCGTGCACTGTACATAGGTCACTACCTATGTACAGCGTCACAATGGTAACTCAGAACATGGCCATGTAACATGTCTAAGATCATGGAATTGTCACCCCAATGCCATTCTGGCATTGGGGGGACAATTCCATGATCCCCCAGGTCTCTAGCACAGAACCCGGGTACTACCAAACTGCCTTTCCGGGGTCTCCACTGCAGCTGCAGCCAACCCCTCAGACAGGTTTCTGCCCTCCTGGGGTCCAGGCAGCCCTGGCCCAGGAAGGCAGAACAAAGGACTTCCTCTGAGAGAGGGTGTAACACCCTCTCCATTTGGAAATAGGTGTGAAGGCTGGGGAGGAGTAGCCTCCCCCAGCCTCTGGAAATGCTTTGATGGGCACAGATGGTGCCCATCTCTGCATAAGCCAGTCTTCACCGGTTCAGGGATCCCCCAGCCCTGCTCTGGCGAAACTGGACAAAGGAAAGGGGAGTGACCACTCCCCTGACCTGCACCTCCCAGGGGAGGTGCCCAGAGCTCCTCCAGTGTTTCCCAGACCTCTGCCATCTTGGAAACAGAGGTGTGTGTGGCACACTGGACTGCTCTGAGTGGCCAGTGCCAGCAAGTGACGTCAGAGGCTCCTTCTGATAGGCTCTTACCTCTCTTGGTAGCCAATCCTCCTTCCTAGGTAGCCAAACCTCCTTTTCTGGCAATTTAGGGTCTCTGCTTTGGGGATCTCACCAGATAACGAATGCAAGAGCTCACCAGAGTTCCTCTGCATCTCCCTCTTCACCTTCTGCCAAAGGATCGACCGCTGACTGCTCAGGACGCCTGCAAAACCGCAACAAAGTAGCAAGACGACTACTAGCAACCTTGTATCGCTTCATCCTGCCGGCTTTCTCGACTGTTTCCAGGTGGTGCATGCTCTGGGGGTAGCCTGCCTCCTCTCTGTACCAGGAGCTCTGAAGAAATCTCCCGTGGGTCGACGGAATCTTCACCCTGCAACCGCAGGCACCAAAAGACTGCATCACCGCTCCTCTGGGTCCTCTCTCAGCACGACGAGCGTGGTCCCTGGAACTCAGCAACTCTGTCCAAGTGACTCCCACAGTCCAGTGACTCTTCAGTCCATGTTTGGTGGAGTTAAGTCCTTGCCTCCCCACGCTAGACTGCATTGCTGGGTACCGCATGATTTGCAGCTGCTCCGGCTCCTGTGCACTCTTCCTGGATTTCCTTCGTGCACAGCCAAGCCTGGGTCCCCAACACTCTAACCTGCAGTGCACAACCTTCTGAGTTGTCCTCCGGCGTCGTGGGACTCCCTTTTGTGACTTCGGGTGGACTCCAGTTCACTTTTCTTCTAAGTGCCTGTTCAGGTACTTCTGCGGGTGCTGCCTGCTTCTGTGAGGGCTCGCTGACTTGCGGGGCGCCCCCTCTGTCTCCTCATCCAAGTGGCGACATCCTGGTCCCTCCTGGGCCACAGCAGCATCCAAAAACCCTAACCGCGACCCTTGCAACTAACAAGGCTTGTTTGTGGTCTTTCTGCATGGGAAAATCTCTGCAAGCTTCTTCACGACGTGGGACATTCATCCTCCAAAGGGGAAGTTCCTAGTCCTCTTCGTTCTTGCAGAACACCAAGCTTCTTCCAACAGGTGGCAGCTTCCTTGCACCCTCAGCTGGCATTTCGTGGGCTCCTGCCCACTCTCAACACTGTTGCGACTGGTGGACTTGGTCCCCTTGTCTTATAGGTACTCAGGTCCAGAAATCCACTGTTGTTGCATTGCTGGTGTTTGTTCTTCCTCCTGCAGAAACCCCCCATCACGATTTCTGTGCTCTCTGGGGGTAGTAGGTGCACTTTACACCTACATTTCAGGGTTTTGGGGTGGGCTATTTTTCTAACCCTCACTGTTCTCTTACAGTCCCAGCGACCCTCTACAAGCTCACATAGGTTTGGGGTCCATTCGTGGTTCGCATTCCACTTTTGGAGTATATGGTTTGTGTTGCCCCTATACCTATGTGCTCCTATTGCAATCTACTGTAATTTTACATTGCTTGCATTACTTCCTTTTGCTATTATCTGCACAATTTTGGTTTGTGTACATATATCTTGTGTATATTTCTCATCCTCATACTGAGGGTACTCACTGAGATACTTTTGGCATAGTGTCATAAAAATAAAGTACCTTTATTTTTAGTATATCTGTGTATTGTGTTTTCTTATGATATTGTGCATATGACACCAGTGGTATAGTAGGAGCTTTACATGTCTCCTAGTTCAGCCTAAGCTGCTTTGCCATAGATACCTTCTATCAGCCTTAGCTGCTAGAAACACCTCTTCTACACTAATAAGGGATAAGTGGACCTGGCACAAGGTATAAGTACCTCTGGTACCCACTACAAGCCAGGCCAGCCTCCTACAGTTAGGCATCAAGATAAGTGAAGGCGAGGAGTGCGAGGACCCCTGGGGCCCGGGGAGGCGCTGCTGGAGTCGGGGCAGAGATGACCCAGAGCGTCTGGGAGCCACTCCTGGATATAGGCTCAGCTGTTGCCCCTAGGCGACACACCTTGTAGCTGTTGACTGCTTACCCCTACACTGCTGCACGGGGGGTGGTCTGACTGGTCACACCCTTTGGCAACTAACATTGGAGAGTGGCCCTCCTAAAGCCCTGGTCCTACGCCTGGTTGAAATGGGGTGATCTGATGCTAGACAGCAAAAATTTCAGTTTGGAGCCAAAAAGTCAACCAGGGTGCTGACAGAGAGCATGGAAAGTGATGCACCCCCGCCCCCCCACCCAGGTGGGCAGTCGGAAATGAGCGAAATGAAAGCACTCTTACTCACCATGCAATCCAGCCTAACTTCGATAGACAGCAAAATGGATATGATGACTACCAGGTTGGACCAGCTCACTAATAGGCTGGAAAAACAAACAGGGTGGATAACAGGAGCTGAACAGCGAATTTTGCACGTTGAAGACACCATGCAGAAAAGGAGTGAGCAACTTCTGCAGATGGATAAACTCCTCAAAGTCATAGTGCTCAAAAATGAAGATTTGGAAGCCAGATCCAGACGCAATAGCCTGCGCATAGTGGGAATTCCAGAATCCACAAACACTGGCCGTATGGAGCAATATGTGGAGCGCCTGCTTCTCAGCCTCTTTGGCAAAGAGGCTTTTTCACGGATTCTAGTGGTGGAGAGGATGCACAGAATACTGACTGCCAAGCCACCGCCTGGTGCCCTGTCCAGACCAATTTTCGCTAGCCTCCTGAACTACAGGGACAGGGTTGCTGCATTAAGACTGAGTCGAGAAAAGCATGCCCTGCAGTTTGAGGGTAATGCACTGTATCCAGACTTCACCATGGCGGTACAGGCGGCTCGGAAACAATTCACAGCTGTGAAGCAGAAATTGCGGCAAGCAAACATAACATACGCAATGTTATACCCGGTGCGACTGAGAATTACCCATAAGGGTAGAAATATGATATTTACCACCCCGCAGCAGACAAATGACTTTTTAAAATGAACCCACGGGGGAGAGACCCCGGAAAATACTGCCGGTGGGGGCCTGGACAGCTCTTCCACTCTGTCTGATCAGGACTGAAGTGGCTTTACTCTCTGGGGCGGACTCCCCTCCTGGGGGAGAACCCAGTACATTATAAACAAACGGCCCCTTCGAATGTGACTCTGCACCTGGTACCGGCGCGTGCCTCTTGATGGGCTGCCCGCTAGGGTCAATTGTGGGCACCTTATACTTGTCCGGGCACCTCCCCTGACACTTGGGGGGCTCTACGGAGGCTCTCTGGACAGCCTTCTACTGGGAAATCCCCATCTACTCTTTGAGATGCAGAATTGTCAGTTTGTGTTTCTGTTCGTTATTTTCAAACGGAGGGTTCTTCCGGGCGCGATTGGGCCGCCGAGGTGTGCGGGAGGGCGTTAAGGGGAGTTAACTGTTTGTTCCAAGCCACACCGACACATATTCCTTGGGCACCTGGCACTCTACTGGCCCTGTTTATGCGGTGCACACTCTAAAGGCCATGGCGATTACACTAGCCTTTACTTATGACGGGGCTTGGGGCTGCGGCTCGGGGCACTAGTGATGGGCACGCCTTGCGAAGCCTGGCGTGGAACGTCAGGGGGTTGGGAGATCCTCGTAAGCGACGGCATATAACATAGTGTACCTGGAAAGACACAGAATACACATTGCACTCCTACAAGAGACGCACTTCCACCTGGGAAACAAAACATTTGCAGATCGCTGGTCTTCTTACAGTCAACATGCCGCCTATTCCTCGTACTCGAGGAGCACCTCCATCCTCATATGCAGGGGCACCCCCTATGTTCCGCTGGGAACTAGGAACGACACACAGGGCAGATCTACCGTTATGTGGGGGCGGGTGCTGCAACATTCCATTACCATTATCAACTGCTACGAGCCAAATACAGATGACTCTACTTTCTTTGACTCCATATGGAGCTGTATTGTGGAGATCGGCTCGAAATATTTAGCATGGGGTGGGGACTTCAATTTGGCACTGGACCCTCAGGAGGATAGTGAGACAGGGGCAGATCCCCATCGACACAAGGTAACAGAAAGACTTAGGGCAGACATTATAGCGCAGGATGTGGTGGACGGGTGGCACTGGCTGCACCCCTAAGACAGAGAGGGTACATTTTATTCCATGGTAAACTCAGACTGCTTGAGGCTCGACTATTGGTTCATTTCCTGCTCCATGATGCCCTGGCTTGCGGGGGGTCACACACATGGCCCGCACATAGTCAGACCACTCCCCGGTCGAGCTGCAGTTCCCTGTTGCATTGCCCCCCTCGCATCGTGGCACCTGTCCCCTACTATGCAGGTGGACAATGCTTTCCATAGCGAACTGAGAATTGAGATAGCGGATTTCTTTGATAGAAACAAGGGTACTGTGGATAGCTTTGCGGTAATTTGGGAAGCTTTTAAAGTCACCCTAAGGGGAGTCTGTTTGGCCAAGGGCATGGGCATTTTACGAGACTTACGATCCACACTCAATCGGCTGGAACTGCAACTTAAAAGACTTGAGTCTGAGCGGGCTGAGGCATCTTCTGCCGATGTTGCGCGCCACTTGTGAAAAACTTTAATTGAATTTCAGGAAACTGCAGAACGAGAAGTCCAATTAAGAGGCAAATATGCCCATGCCCGATCCTATGGGGAGAGTGAAAGGCCGGGCAAGTCACTGGCCCACACACTTTGTGCAGTCCGACCAGAGAACACTATACTCGAAATCTCCAATGCTTCCGTCCGCCTACTTAGGATACCCCTGAAATGCTTAAAGTCTTTGCCGACCACTACCAACACCTATACTCCTCTACCAGAACAGCCCCCCCAGATGTTAATGGTTATTTGACTGAGGTAGCACTGGCCTGGCTTAGTGATGCGCATTAAGACTTTTTGGCAGCCGAGCTCGAACACAAGGAGATCAGGGAGTCCGTGATGCAGCTCCAGGCTGGTAAGGCCCCAGCGCCTGATGATATACCAGTCGAATTTCTAAAACATATGTGGACATACTTGTTCCGTGGGTGGGTGAGGTCTATCGCGAGGCACGACAGGAGGGAGCCCTCCCCCCCACTATGAGGGAGGCTTTCTTAGTTACCATATTAAAACCAAATAAGCCTGCTACCAGTTGTGATTCCTATCGTCCCCTATCCCTTATAAACTGCGACATTAAGATTCTGGCGAAGACACTTGCTAAACGCCAGAGTCTTCTGATGACATTCTTGATTAGGCCGGATTCATACCGGGCAGGTCTACCACACATAATTTGCGCACCTTATTCGATGTCCAACAAAGTATGGATCCCGAGATTCCGGCGGTCGCTGTTTTTCAAGATGCCACCAAGGCATGGATTAATGGCAATCTTGAAGCGTATGGGCTTCCCCCATATATACCTTTCTTGGATTACCCTGCTATACACGGGACCATTGGCCACTGTGCAGGTTAATGGCCATCGATCCATGTCAGTTCGTATTGAGAGGGGCACGAGACAGGGATGCCCGCTCTCACAACTGCTTTTCATCTTGGCTATGGAGCCCTTGGCGGCAATGCTCCGGCAGCATTATACTCAGTATGCGATTCGTGCCCCCTCCAGACATATTCTAATTTTGCTATACATGGATTATGTCACCTTATATCTGAGACACCCAGAGGAGAGTCTAAACCCTGTAATAGGGGAATTTACTAAATTTGGTTACATGTCAGGAGTCCGGGTTAACTGGGGGAAGTCACAGGTACATCCCCTGACTACTTGCATAGCACGATATTGCTCGGACTTCCGCCTCCAGTGGTCCAACAACTCCCTCCGCTACCTAGGTATAGAGATTACCCGAGATAGACACGAACTGATGCGCCTGAATTATGGGGTACTGCTAGACAACATACAGGCGATGGTCACACGGTGGATCGCTCTGCCCCTGTCCATAGCGGGCTGTAAGGAAATGCCTCCTTGGCATGGTTACCCCCTGACTTTTTGCCTTTGCTGATGCCAAGTTATGATTTGAAAGTGTGCTGAGGCCTGCTAACCCGGCCCCAGCACCAGTGTTCTTTCACTAAAACTGTATCATGGTTTCCACAATTGGCACACCCTGGCATCCAGGTAAGTCCCTTGTAACTGGTACCCCTGGTACCAAGGGCCCTGATGCCAGGGAAGGTCTCTAAGGGCTGCAGCATGTCTTATGCCACCCTGGGGACCCCTCACTCAGCACAGACACACTGCTTGCCAACTTGTGTGTGCTGGTGGGGAGAAAATGAATACGTCAACATGGCACTCCCCTCAGGGTGCCATGCCAACCTCACACTGCCAATGGCATAGATAAGTCACCCCTCTAGCAGGCCTTACAGGCCTAAGGCAGGGTGCACTATACCATAGGTGAGGGCATAGGTGCATGAGCACTATGCCCCTACAGTGTCTAAGCAAAACCTTAGACATTGTAACTGCAGGGTAGCCATAAGAGAATATGGTCTGGGGGTCTGTCATGCACGAACTCCACAGCACCATAATGGCTACACTGAAAACTGGGAAGTTTGGTATCAAACTTCTCAGCACAATAAATGCATACTGATGCCAGTGTACATTGTATTGTGAAATACACCCCAGAGGGCATCTTAGAGATACCCCCTGAAAACATAGCCGACTTCCAGTGTGGGCTGACTGGTTTTACCAGCCTGCCACACACCAGACATGTTGCTGGCCACATGGGGAGAGTGCCTTTGTCACTCTGTGGCTAGTAACAACACCTGTACTGGGTGAAGGTGCTTCTCACCTCCCCTGCAGGACCTGTAACACCAGGCGGTGAGCCTCAAAGGTTCACCCCCTTTGTTACAGCACCCCAGGGCACTCCAGCTAGTGGAGATGCCTGCCCCTTCCGGCCACGGCCCCACTTTTGGCGGCAAGGTCGGAGGAGATAAAGAGAAAAACAAGGAGGAGTCAATGGCCAGTCAGGACAGCCCCTAAGGTGTCCTGAGCTGAGGTGACTCTGACTTTTAGAAATCCTCCATCTTGCAGATGGAGGATTCCCCCAATATGATTAGGGATGTGCCCCCCTCCCCTCAGGGAGGAGGCACAAAGAGGGTGTAGCTACACTCAGGGCTAGTAGCCATTGGCTACTAACCCCCCCAGACCTAAACACACCCCTAAATTGAGTATTTAGGGGCTCCCAGAACCTAGCAAGATAGATTCCTGCAACCTGAAGACGAAGAAGGACTGCTGACTTGAAAGCCCTGCAGAGAAGACTGAGACACCAACTGCTTTGGCCCCAGCCCTAACGGCCTGTCTCCCCACTTCAAGAAAAACTGCAACAGCGACGCGTTCCACAGGGTCCAGCGACCTCTGAAGCCTCAGAGCACTACCCTGCATCTAAAAGGACCAAGAACTCCCGAGGACAGCGGCTCTGCTCCAAAGAAGAAACAACTTTGCAACAAAGAAACAACTTTAAACGGACTCCACGTTTCCCGCCGGAAGTTAGAGACTTTGCACTCTGCACCAGACGCCCCCGGCTCGACCTGCGGAGAAACAACACTACAGGGAGGACTCCCCGGCGACTGCGACCCTATGAGTAGCCAGAGTTGACCCCCTGAACCCCCCAGCGACGCCTGCAGAGGGAATCCAGAGGCTCCCCCTGACTGTGACTGCCTGCTTCTAAGAACCCAACGCCAGGTAAAGACCCTGCACCTGCAGCCCCCAGGACTTGAAGGATCCAACCTCCAGTGCAGAAGCGACCCCCAGGTGGCCCTCTCCCTTGCCCAGGTGGTGGCTACCCCGAGGAACCCCCCCCCTTGCCTGCATCGCTGAAGAGACCCCTGGGTCTCGCATTGAACTCCATTGCAAACCCGACGCCTGTTTTCACTCTGCACCCGGCCGCCCCTGTGCCGCAGAGGGTGTACTTTTTGTGCTGACTTGTGTCCCCCACCATTGCCCTACAAAACCCCCCTGGTCTGCCCTCCGAAGACGTGGGTACTTACCTGCTGGCAAACTGGAACCGGGGAACCCCCTTCGCCATTGAAGCCTAAGTGTTTTGGGCACCACTTTGACCTCTGCACCTGACTGGCCCTGAGCTGCTGGTGTGGTAACTTTGGGGTTGCCCTGAACCCCCAAAGGTGGGCTACCTTGGACCCAACTTTGAACCCTGTAAGTGGTTTACTTACCTGCAAAACTAACAAACACTTGCCTCCCCCACGAACTGCTGAAAATTGCACTGTCTAGTTTTAAAATAGCTTATTGCCATTTTTGTGAAAACTGTACATGCTATTTTGCTGATTCAAAGTTCCTAAGTTACCTAAGTGAAATACCTTTCATTTGAAGTATTACTTGTAAATCTTGAACCTGTGGTTCTTAAAATAAAGTAAGAAAAGTTATTTTTCTATACAAAAACCTATTGGCCTGGAGTAAGTCTTTGAGTGTGTGTTCCTCATTTATTGCCTGTGTGTGTACAACAAATGCTTGACACTACCCTCTGATAAGCCTACTGCTCGACCACACTACCACAAAATAGAGCATTAGAATTATCTCTTTTTGCCACTATCTTACCTCGAAGGGGAACCCTTGGACTCTGTGCATGCTATTTCTTACTTTGAAATAGTACATACAGAGCCAACTTCCTACACAGGCGCATATCAGTAATGAAAATGATCATACTCCCTAAACTCCTCTATCTATTTTTTTAATATACCCTTCCCCCCAGCCTGACCTTTTTTTAAAGCACTGAGAACACAGATGATTAGACTGGCCTGGGCTGGCAAACAGCCGCGCCTCAAATGGGAGGTCATGACGCAGCCCTTCGAGCGCAGGGGCTTTGAAGCTCCGGATTTTGAACTATATCATCATTGCGCTCAGGCACAGTTTGCGTACTATTGGTACTGCCCACGCCGTACATGGCACACTTGGCGGTGGAGGGGGGATACATGGCGCCTGTCCCCAGCTCCAGTTAACTGAGTCTGGACCTTGCTCTCACTGGCCCTCGCATCTCGACAGTGAAATGTGCGCAGCTAGCCTTGAAAAAAATAGCCACCTGAGTAGGAAGCAGTCTGCTATACTCACCGGATATGCCTCTTCTGGGGTGCAAGGTGATCTCAATGGCGTGTGAGACTGCAGGTGCGAGGCTGCTCACTAGGCTCAACATTCGCACATGGGGAAATCTCTAAACGACCTCACGGTATCGGGAGCGGGATGCTTTCTCTCCGGATGAAGCGCTCCCCCCGCTGGAGACTTTCTTGTATCTTCACCTCCGGCGCTCTGTCAGGCTCTTTCGCCCTCCTTCCCCATGGAGCCAACCCGTTTGCGCGCATTCCATGCACTGCTACAGTTGAGCTCACCGCGGCACTTAGGCCCTCATTACTGGCTGTAAAATCCTGCTTTCCGCCGTGCTGAAGACAGTTCGGCGGCGGAATACCGCTACAGGTATTACGATCCACATCTCAGAATTCGCCACAATACAGACACCCACACAAGTCCGCCACACCAAAGGTCAGTGATAAACTGGCGATACCAAAACAGACACCATCACGCCAACAAGAATACGCCCACACTATCACGACCCACGAATCAACGCGGCGGTCTTTCAACCGTGGTAATCCATTGGCGGTACACACCGCTGTAGGAGGCTGGCCTGGCTTGTAGTGGGTACCAAAGGTACTTACACCTTGTGCCAGGTCCAGTTATCCCTTGTTAGTAGAATAGAGGTGTTTCTAGCAGCTTAGACTGATAGAAGGTAGCTACGGCAAAGCAGCCTAGGCTGAACTAGGAGACATGCAAAGCTCCTACTATACCACTTATATCATATGCACAATATCATAAGAAAACACAATACACAGAGTTACTAAAAATAAAGGTACTTTATTTTTATGACAATATGCCACAAGTATCTCAGTGAGTACCCTCAGTAAGAAGGTAAGTAATATACACAAGTTATATGTACACAAACCAAAATCAGGTAAGTTCGAGTCAGAAAAGTAATGCAAACAGTGTAGAATTACAATAGGTTGCAATAGGCAAGCATAGGTTATAGGGGCAACACAAACCATATACTCCAAAAGTGGAATGCGGATCACGAATGGACCCCAGATCTATGTGAGCTTGTAGAGGGTTGCTGGGACTGTAAGGAAACAGTCAGGGTTAGAAAAATAGCCCACCCCAAGACCCTGAAAGGTAGGTGTAAAGTGCACCTACAACCCACAGAGAGCACAGAAGTCGTGATAGGGGGATTCTGCAAGAACAACAAACACCAGAAGTGCACTGACAACGGATTTCCGGACCTGAGGGCCTGCAAGGCAAGGGGACCAAGTCCAATAGTCGCAACAGTGTCCAGGGGGAGCAGGAGCCCAGGAAATCCCGGATGAAGGTGCAAGGAAGCTGCCTCCGGATGGAAGAAGCTTGGAGTTCTGCAAGAAAGAAGAGGACTAGGAACTTCTCCTTTAGAAGACAGATGTCCCATGTCGCAATGAAGTAGAAGAAGTGTTCCCACGCAGAAATACCGCAAACAAGCCTTCCTAGCTGCAAGAGTCGTGGTAGAGGTTTTTGGGTGCTGCTGAAGACCAGGAAGGACCAGGATGTCGCCAGTTGGAGGAGGAGACAGAGGGGGCACTCAGCAACTCAGAGAGCCCTCACAGAAGCAGCCAGCACCCACAGAAGTACCCCAAAAGGCACTTAGAAGAAGAGTGAACCGGAGTCTACGCAAAGTTACAAAAGAGGGTCCCACGACGTCGGAGGCCAACTCAGCGGGTTGTGCACTGCAGGACCGAGTGCTAGGGACCCAGGCTAGGCTGTGCACGAAGGAAATCCTGGAAGAGTGCACAGGAGCCGTAGCAGCTGCAAATCATGCAGTACACAGCTTTGCAGTCTAGCGTGGGGAGGCAAGGACTTACCTCCACCAAACTTGGACTGAAGGATCACTGGACTGTGGGAGTCACTTGGACAGAGTTGCTGTGTTCCAAGGACCACGCTCGTCAGGATGAGAGGGGACCCAGAGGACCGGTGATGCAGTTCTTTTGGTGGCTGCGTTAGCAGAGGGAAGATTCCGTCGACCCACTGGAGATTTCTTCTGAGCTTCTGGTGCACGGTTAAGGCAGGCTACCCCCAGAGCATGCATCACCTGGAAACTGGCGAGAAAGCCGGCAGGATGAGGCGCTACAATGTTCCTGGTAGTCGTCTTGCTACTTTGTTGCGGTTTTGCAGGCGTCCTGGAGCAGTCAGCGGTCGATCCTTGGTAGAAGGCGAAGAGGGAGATGCACAGGAACTCTGGTGAGCTCTTGCATTCATTATCTGAAGAATTCCCCAAAGCAGAGATCCTAAATAGCCAGAAAAGGAGGTATGGCTACCAAGGAAGGAGGATTGGCTACCAAGAGAGGTAAGAGCCTATCAGAAGGAGCCTCTGACATCACCTGCTGGCACTGGCCACTCAGAGCAGTCCAGTGTGCCCCAAACACCTCTGTTTCCAAGATGGCAGAGGTCTGGGACACACTGGAGGAGCTCTGGGCACCTCCCCTGGGGGGTACTGGTCAGGGGAGTAGTCACTCCCCTTTAATTTGTCCAGTTTCGCAACAGAGCACGGCTGGGGGGATCCCTGAACCGGTGTAGACTGGCTTATGTCGAGATGGGCACCATCTGTGCCCATCAAAGCATTTCCAGAGGCTGGGGGAGGCTACTCCTCCCCAGCCCTTCACACCTATTTCCAAAGGGAGAGGGTGTAACAACCTCTCTCAAAGGAAATCCTTTGTTCCACCTTCCTGGGCCAGGGCTGCCTGGACCCCAGGAGGGCAGAAACCTCTCTGAGGGGTTGGCAGCAGCAGCTGATGTGGAGATCCCAAAAAGGCAGTTTGGTAGCACCCGGGTTCTATGCTAGAGACCCGGGGGATCATGGACTTGTCCCCCTTAATACCAGAATGGTATTGGGGTGACAATTCCATGATCTTAGACATGTTACATGGCCATGCTCGGAGTTACCATTGTGCCGCTATACATAGGTAGTGACCTATGTACAGTGCACGCGTGTTATGGTGACCCCCGCACTCACAAAGTTCGGGGAATTTGCCCTGAACGACGTGGGGGCACCTTGGCTAGTGCCAGGGTGCCCACACACTAAGAAAGGTGGCACCCAACCTTCACCAGGTGAAGGTTAGACATATAGGTGACTTATAAGTTACTCATGTGCAGTGGTAAATGGCTGTGAAATAACGTGGACGTTATTTCACTCAGACTTCAGTGGCAGGCCTGTGTAGGAATGGTCAGAGCTCCCTATGGGTGGCAAAAGAAATGCTGCAGCCCATAGGGATCTCCTGGAACCCCAATACCCTGGGTACCTCAGTACCATATACAAGGGAATTATATGGGTGTACCAGTATGCCAATGTGAATTGGTAAATTTAGTCACTAGCCTGTTAGTGACAAATTTGGAAAGCAGAGAGAGGATAACCACTTAGGTTCTGGTTAGGTCTCCCTCTGCTCATTCAAATTTTTTTTCTGTGTCAAAACATTCCCAACCCACACATCCTGATGACAAAATGTTAGAAAGGGAACTCAATAAGTTGAGAGTGGAAGAGACCAGGCTGAAGCTTAAACAGCAACAGCTGGCTCTAGACAGGGAATCCCTAGACGTAGAAAAAGAGAGACAGAGGTTGGGGTTTGGACCCCATGGTGGCAGCAGCAGTATTCATGATAGCAATCCTGTGAGAGAGCATGATTCTAGGAATCTGCATAATATAGTTCCCCCTTACAAGGAGGGGGATGACATTAACAAGTGGTTTGCTGCACTTGAGAGGGCCAGTATGGTACAGGGAGTCCATCAAAGGCAGTGACCTGCTATCCTATGGCTATCTTTCAGTGGAAAGGGTAGGGATAGGCTCCTTACTGATAAAGAAAGTGATGCCAATAATTTTACAGTTTTGAAGAATGCACTCTTGGATGGATTTGGCTTAACCACTGAACAATACAGGATTAAGTTCAGAGAAACCAGAAAAAGAGTCCTCACAAGACTGGGTAGACTTTGTTGACTATTCAGTGAAGGCCTTGGAGGGGTGGTTACATGGCAGTAAAGTTTATGACTATGAAAGCCTGTACAATCTAATCCTGAGAGAGCATATTCTGAATAACTGTGTGTCTGATTTGTTACACCAATATCTAGTGGACTCAGATCTGACCTCTCTGATAGAAGGCAGACAAATGGGTCAGAACAAGAGTGAACAGAAAAGTTCATACAGGGGGTGACAAGGATGGCAAGAAGGAAGGAAGGTAAGTCTTCAGACAAGGGTAGGGACAAATCTAAAAATGAGTCTTCATCAGGCCCACAAAAAAACTCTGGTGGGGGTGGTGGGTCCAAATCCTCTTCTAATCAAGTAAAGAAACCATGGTGCTATTTATGTGAAGTAAAAGGCCATTGGACAACTGACACAAGTTGTCCAAAGAAAAGCACCAAGACTCCCACTACCACAACCCCTACTGCAACCTCTAGTGCCCCTAGTAATAGCAGTGGTGGTTGGAGCAAACCTACTAATAGCCAATCCAAGGGAGTAGCTGGGCTCACTTTTGGTAATTTAGCTGGGGGTTGGTCTTGTTAGGGAGACCACAGAGGCTGTGTTAGTCTCTGAAGGTGCCATTGATTTGGCCACCTTGGTTGCTTGTCCCCTTAATATGGATAAGTACAAGCAACTTCCCCTAATAAATGGTGTTGAGGTTCAGGCCTGTAGGGACACAGGTGCCAGTGTTACCATGGTGATAGAGAAACTGGTACACCCTGACCAACACCTACTTGGTCACCAGTACCAAGTGACAGACGCTCATAACAACACTCTTAGCCACCCCATGGCTGTTGTGAATCTCAACTGGGGGGGTGGGTTACTGGTCCAAAGAAAGTTGTGGTTGCCTCAGATTTACCTGTAGACTGTCTACTAGGGAACAATTTAGAGACATCAGCTTGGGCAGAAGTGGAGTTGGAGGCTCATGCAGCAATGCTGGGCATTCCTCAGCATATTTGTGCTTTGACAAGGGCTCAGGCCAAAAAGCAAAAAGGACAGGGTGACTTAGATCCTGGAACAATGGACCAAGTGCTCCCTAAAGCTAGGGTTAGTAAGGGTAAATCCCTACCCACTATCCCTCCCTCTACAGATGATTCTACGTATGAGGAAGAAGAATTTCCCCCCTGTGCAGAACCTTCACCAGAGGAGCTGGCAGCAGACACTGCTGAGCTTTTGGGTGGAGGGGGGCCTACCAGGGAGGAGCTGAGTGTGGCACATCAGACCTGTCCCACACTAGAGGGTTTAAGACAGCAAGCTGTCAAACAGCAGTTTACTGGGAGGACAACCTCTTGTACACAGAGGCAAGGGACCCAAAACCTGGAGCAGCCAGGAGATTGGTCATTCACCTGCAGTACAGAGAGTTCCTCCTAACTCTGGCACACAACATTCCCTTGGCTGGACATTTGGGTAAGATTAAAACATGGGAAAGGCTTGTCCCCCTGTTTCACTGGCCTAGGATGTCAGAGGACACAAAATACTTTTGTAAGTCCTGTGTGACCTGCCAAGCCAGTGGTAAGACTGGTGGCACTCCAAAGGCTCCCCTTATTCCACTGCCTGTGGTTGGGGTTCCCTTTCAAAGGGTAGGGGTTGACATAGTTGGCCCCCTTGACCCTCCTACTGCTTCAGGCAATAGGTTTATCTTGGTGGTAGTGGACCATGCCACAAGATATCCTGAAGCTATTCCTCTAAGGACCACTACAGCACCTGCAGTGGCAAAAGCCCTCCAGGGAATCTTTTCCAGGATGGGTTTCCCAAAAGAGGTGGTATCAGACAGGGGTAGCAACTTTATGTCTGCATACTTGAAGGCCATGTGGAAGGAATGTGGTTTAACATACAAATTCACCACACCTTATCGTCCACAAACAAATGGACTGGTAGAGAGGTTTAATAAAACTCTCAAAGGAATGATAATGGGACTCCCTGAAAAACTCAGGAGGAGATGGGATGTCCTGTTACATTGCCTCCTTTTTGCTTGCAGGGAGCTACCCCAGAAATGAGTGGGCTTCAGCCCCTTTGAACTCCTATTTGGGCACCCTGTAAGAGGTCCTCTAACATTTGTCAAGGAGGGTTGGGAACAACCTTTAAAAGCTCCTAAGCAAGACATAGTGGACTATATACTCGGCCTAAGATCCAGAATGGCTGAGTACATGAAAAAGGCCAGTAAAAACCTTCAGGCCAGCCAAGAGCTCCAAAAGCAATGGTATGACCAGAAGGCTGTTCTGATTCAGTACCAACCAGGACAGAAGGTGTGGGTATTGGAGCCTGTGGCCCCAAGAGCACTCCAAGACAAATGGAGTGGACCCCATATCATTGTTGAAAAGAAGGGCAAGGTCACCTACTTGGTTGACCTGGGCACTGCCAGGAGTCCCCTTAGGGTGCTCCATGTCAATCGCCTAAAACCCTACTATGACAGGGCTGATCTCACCCTCCTCATGGCAACAGATGAAGGACAGGAAGAAGAAAGTGACCCTCTCCCTGATCTCTTCTCTTCCACAGAACAAGATGTTCTAGTGGAAGGTGTAGTTTTGGCAGATTGTCTTACTTCTGAGCAAAAAGACAACTGCATAAATCTCCTAGGTCAGTTTTCTGAACTCTTTTCTACTGTGCCAGGCACCACCTCTTGGTGTGAGCACACTATAGATAATGAAGACAGCATGCCTGTCAAAAGTAAGATCTATAGGCACCCTGACCATGTCAGAGACTGCATAAAACAAGAAGTTCAGAAAATGCTTGAACTAGGAGTGGTTGAACATTCTGAAAGTCCATGGGCTTCTCCTGTGGTGCTTGTACCAAAGCCTCACTCAAAAGATGGGAAAAGAGAGATGAGGTTTTGTGTAGATTACAGAGGTCTCTACCAGGTAACTAAAACTGATGCTCACCCTATACCCAGGGAAGATGAGCTCATAGATACACTGGCATCTGCCAAGTATCTAAGCACCTTTGATTTGACTGCAGGGTATTGGCAGATCAAGTTATCAGAGGATGCTAAAGCAAGAACTGCATTTTCGACTATTGGAGGGCACTACCAATTCACAGTAATGCCCTTTGGTTTGAAAAATGCACCTGCCACTTTTCAGAGGTTGGTGAATACAGTCCAGCCGGGGTTGGAGGCTTTTAGTGCAGCATATCTGGACGATATAGCTGTCTTTAGCTCCACCTGGGATGATCACCTGGTCCACCTGTGGAAAGTTTTAGAGGCCCTGCAGAAGGCAGGCCTCACTATCAAGGCTTCAAAGTGCCAGATAGGGCAGGGGAAAGTGGTTTATCTGGGATACCTTGTAGGTGGAGAACAGATTGCACCACTTCAGGGGAAAATCCAAACTATCATAGATTGGGTTCCCCCTACAACTCAGACCCAGGTGAGAGCCTTCTTAGGCCTCACTGGGTATTACAGGAGGTTCATAAAGAACTATGGCTCCATAGCAGCCCCTCTTAATGACCTCACTTCCAAGAAAATGCCTAAAAAGGTATTGTGGACAGCTAGCTGTCAAAAAGCTTTTGAGGAGCTGAAACAGGCCATGTGCACTGCACCTGTCCTAAAAAGCCCATGTTACTCCAAGAAATTCATTGTTCAAACTGATGCATCTGAATTAGGGGTAGGGGCAGTCTTATCACAACTTAATTCTGAGGGCCAGGATCAGCAGGAGGTTGACCCCTAGAGAAAAGCGTTGGTCTGCCATAGAGAGGGAGGCCTTTGCTGTGGTCTGGGCACTGAAGAACTTGAGGCCATACCTGTTTGGTACTCACTTCATTGTTCAGACAGACCACAAACCTCTACTTTGGCTAAAACAAATGAAAGGTGAAAACCCTAAATTGTTGAGGTGGTCCATATCTCTACAGGGAATGGAGTATACAGTGGAACATAGACCTGGGAGTACCCACTCCAATGCAGATGGACTCACCAGCCATTTCCACTTAGACAATGAAGACTCATCAGGTCATGGCTAGTATTATTGTCCTTTGTTTTTGGGGGGGGGGGGGTTGTGTAGGAAAGTACCATCTTGCCTGGCATGTTACCCCCATATTTCACTTTATGTATGTTATTTCAGTGTATGTGTCACTGGGGCCCTGCCAGCCAGGGCCCCAGTGCTCATAAGTGTGCCCTGTATGCGTTCCCTGTGTGATGACTAACTGTCTCACTGAGGCTCTGCTAATCAGAACCTCAGTGGTTATGCTCTCTCTGCTTTCTAAATTGTCACTAACAGGCTAGTGACCAATTTCACCAATTCACATTGGCATACTGGAACACCCATATAATTCCCTAGTATATGGTACTGAGGTACCCAGGGTATTGGGGTTCCAGGAGATCCCTATGGGCTGCAGCATTTCTTTTGCCACCCATAGGGAGCTCTGACAATTCTTACACAGGCCTGCCATTGCAGCCTGAGTGAAATAACGTCCACGTTATTTCACAGCCACTTACCACTGCACTTAAGTGACTTATAAGTCACCTATATGTCTAACCTTCACCTGGTGAAGGTTGGGTTCAAAGTTACTTAGTGTGTGGGCACCCTGGCACTAGCCAAGGTGCCCCCACTTCGTTCAGGGCAAATTCCCCGGACTTTGCGAGTACGGGGACACCATTTCACGCGTGCACTATACGTAGGTCACTACCTATGTATAGCGTCACAATGGTAAGTCCGAACATGGCCATGTAACATGTCTAAGATCATGGAATTGTCACCCCAAGGCTATTCTGGCATTGGGGAGACAATTCCATGATCCCTCGCGTATCTAGCACAGACCCGGGTACTGCCAAACTGCCTTTCCCGGGGTTTCACTGCAGCTGCTGCTGCTGCCAACCCCTCAGACGGATTTCTGCCCTCCTGGGGTCCAGCCAGGCCTGGCCCAGGAAGGCAGGACAAAGGACTTCCTCAGAGAGAGGGTGTTACATGCTCTCCCTTTGGAAAAAGGTGTCAGGGCTGGGGAGGAGTAGCCTCCCCCAGCCTCTGCAAATGCTTTGATGGGCACAAATGGTGCCCATCTCTGCATAAGCCAGTCTACACCGGTTCAGGGATCCCCCAGCCCTGCTCTGGCGCGAAACTGGACAAAGGAAAGGGGAGTGAACACTCCCCTGACCTGCACCTCCCAGGGGAGGTGCCCAGAGCTCCTCCAGTGTGCTCCAGATCTCTGCCATCTTGGAAACAGAGGTGTTGCTGGCACACTGGACTGCTCTGAGTGGCCAGTGCTAGCAGGTGACGTCAGAGACTCCTTCTGATAGGCTCTTACCTGTGTTACTAGCCTATCCTCCTTCCTAGGTAGCCAAATCTCCTTTTCTGGCTATTTAGGGGCTCTGCTTTGGGGAATTCTTCAGATACCGAATGCAAGAGCTCACCAGAGTTCCTCTGCATCTCCCTCTTCACCTTCTGCCAAAGGATCGACCGCCGACTGCTCAGGACACCTGCAAAACCGCAACAAAGTAGCAAAGACGACTACTGCAACCTTGTATCGCTTCATCCTGCTGGCTTTCTCGCCTGTTTCCTGGTGGTGCATGCTCTGGGGGTAGCCTGCCTCCTCCTTGCACCAGGAGCTCTGAAGAAATCTCCCGTGGGTCGACGGAATCTTCCCCCTACAACCGCAGGCAACAAAAGACTGCATCACCGGTCCTCTGCGTCCCCTCTCAGCACGACGAGCGTGGTCCCTGGAACTCAGCAACCCTGTCCAAGTGACTCCCACAGTCCAGTGACTCTTCAGTCCAAGTTTGGTGGAGGTAAGTCCTTGCCTCCCCACGCTAGACTGCATTGCTGGGTACCGAGTGATTTGCAGCTGCTACGGCTCCTGTGCACTCTTCCAGGATTTCCTTCGTGCACAGCCAAGCCGGGGTCCCCGACACTCTAACCTGCAGTGCACAACCTTCTGAGTTGTCCTCCGGCGTCGTGGGACTCACTTTTTTGTCTTTGGGTGGACTCCGGTTCACTCCTCTTTCAAGTGCCTGTTCTGGTACTTCTGCGGGTGCTGCCTGCTTCTGTGAGGGCTCCCTGACCTGCTGGGCGCCCCCTCTGTCTCCTCATCCAAGTGACGACACCCTGGTCCCTCCTGGGCCACAGCAGCACCCAAAAACCCTAACCGCAACCCTTGGAGCTAGCAAGGCTTGTTTGCGGTCTTTCTGCGTGGGAACACCTCTGCAAGCTTCTTCACGACGTGGGACATCCATCCTCCAAAGGGGAAGTTTCTAGTCCTCTTCGTTCTTGCAGAATCCACAGCTCCTACCATCCGGTGGCAGCTTCTTTGCACCCTCAGCTGGCATTTCCTGGGCATCTGCCCACTCTCGACATTGTCGCGACTCTTGGACTTGGTCCCCTTGTTTCACAGGTATTCAGGTCCGGAAATCCACTGTTGTTGTTTTGCTGGTGTTGGTCTTCCCTGCAGAAACCCCCTTTCACGACTTCTGTGCTCTCTGGGGGTTATAGGTGCACTTTACACCTACTTTTCAGGGTCTTGGGGTGGGCTATTTTTCTAACCCTCACGGTTTTCTTACAGTCCCAGCAACCCTCTACAAGCTCACATAGGTTTGGGGTCCATTCGTGGTTCGCATTCCACTTTTGGAGTATATGGTTTGTGTTGCCCCTATACCTATGTGCTCCTATTGCAATCTACTGTAACTTTACATTGCTTGCATTACTTCCTTTCGCTATTACTGCATATTTTTGGTATTGTGTACATATATCTTGTGTATATTTGGCATCCTCATACTGAGGGTACTCACTGAGATATTTTTGGCATATTGTCATAAAAATAAAGTACCTTTATTTTTAGTATATCTGTGTATTGTGTTTTCTTATGATATTGTGCATATGACACCAGTGGTATAGTAGGAGCTTTGCATGTCTCCTAGTTCAGCCTAAGCTGCTCTGCTATAGCTACCTTCTATCAGCCTAAGCTGCTAGAAACACCTCTTCTACACTAATATGGGATTACTGGACCTGGTACAGAGTTTAAGTACCCCTTGGTACCCACTACAAGCGAGGCCAGCCTCCTACAAATAGCCATTGCCCACAAATCCACCCTCAAGGTCAACACCCACACTGACGACTCCCTTAAAACCGCCTAACACCTACACTTCCGCATCCACACCGACCCCAACACAACTCTCAGAGGAACGCTCATCTACAGACCCCTCCCAGACCACGAGTACCCTTTAGCGAATCCCTTGCCGACCTCACCAGCACCCACCTCACCGGATTACATCCTCCTCGGGGACCTAAATTTCCACCTGGAGAACAACGACGACACAAACTCCACCACCCTGATCGACAACCTCACCAACCACGGTCTAAGACAACTCATCAACACACCAACCCTCATCGCTGGCCACACGCTTGACCCCATCTTCTCCTCAAACGCTCACGTCACCTTCAACCATACCATCCCACTCCACTGGACCCACCACCACTGCATCCATTTCACTTACAAGAAACACACCGAGCACCATCGCACCCAACAGCCAAGACAAGCTTACCAACACCCTCGCCCAGAACCCACCCCCGATCCCACCGACCCAGACACCGCCGCCCACAACCTCACCCTGTGGATCAACGATTGCGCCAACACCCTTGCACCATTCAAGAAATACACCGACAACCAAACCAGAAAAAAAGCCACCTGGTTCACCGACGAGCTCCTAAACTCCAAACGCTACTGCCGGAAGCTAAAAAAGGAATGGCTCCTCAAACGCACACCCGACAGACTCACAGCCCACAAGGACACCACCCGCAATCACCACCAACTCATCCGACAAGCCAAACGATCCCACTTCAAAGACCGCCTGGACAACAACACACAAGACAGTAAAGAGCTCTTCAGCATCGTCAAAGAACTCTCCAACCCCAGCGCCAACATCAATGACATCTCTCCATCCCAAGAACTCTGCAACGCACTGTCCACCTTTTTCCACCGGAAGATCACCGACATCCATGACAGCTTCAACGCCACTCCCTCGCCAGGCCCCACCCCCGAACACCCCACCTGCACAAACCACCTGACGTCCTGGACCAACGTCAACGACACAGAGACACGCAAGATCATGAATTCCATCCACTCAGGATCTCTTTTAGACCCCTGCCCCCACCACGTATATAATAAAGCCGGCTCCACCATCGCCCCCCCAACTACGGAAGGTCATCAACATCTCCTTCGAAGGAGGGACATTCCCGGAAAAATGGAAACACGCCGAAATCCGCGCCCTCCTCAAGAAGCCCAAAGCAGACCCCAACGACCTCAAGAACTTCCGACCCATCTCCCAACTCCCTTTCCCAGCAAAAGCGATTGAAAAAATCGTCAACACAACTAACCAGCCACCTCGAAGACAACAACATCCTGGACCCCTCCCAGTCCGGCTTCAGACGAAAACACAGCACTGAGACCGCCCTTCTCGCCGCCACAGACATCAGACGCCAAATGGACAATGGCGAAACATCAGCCCTCATCCTCCTGGACTTATCTGCTGCCTTCGACACAGTCTGCCAACGCACCCTGAAATCACGCCTCCAAGAAATCGGAATTCAAGGAAAAGCCCTAGACTGGATCATCTCATTCCTCTCCGGCAGAACCCAGAGTCTGCCTCCCCCCTTCCGCTCCGAAGCCACCAACATCATCTGCGGCGTCCCCCAAGGCTCATCCCTCAGCCTGACGCTGTTCAACATCTACATGGCCCCCCTCGCACAAGTGGCCCGACAGCACAACCTCAACATTCTCTCCTACGCCGACGACACCCAGCTCATCCTTTCACTCACCAAAGACCCACGCACCGCAAAAACCAACCTCCACGAGGGAATGAAATCCATCGCCGAATGGATGAGATACAGCCGTCTGAAACTGAACTCTGACAAGACGGAGGTCCTCATCCTTGGACCCACCCCCTCCGCCTGGGACGACTCCTGGTGGCCCACCGCCCTAGGAACCCCACCAACACCGACTGACCACACTCGCAACCTGGGCTTCATCCTCGACTCCTCCCTCACCTTGTCTAAACAGATCAACGCAGTTTCCTCCTCCTGCTACAACACACTCCGCATGCTCTGTAGAATCTACAAGTGGATCCCGTCAGAAACCAGAAGAACCGTGACACAGGCCCTCGTCAGCAGCAGACTGGACTACGGCAACGCACTCTACACAGGTATCCCAGCAAAAGACCTACTACGCCTCCAACGCATCCAAAACGCCTCCGCCCGACTGATCCTCAATGTACCCCGCCACCTGAGAAACCTTCACTGGCTCCCCGTGGACAAGAGGATCACTTTCAAACTTCTTACCCACACCCACAAAGCACTCCATGACACCGGACCAGCCCACCTGAACAACAGACTCAGCTTCTACACCCCCACCCGTCGGCTCCGTTCCGCAAACCTCGCCCTCGCCGTCGTTCCCCGCATCCGAAGAAAGACCTCCGGCGGCAGATCCTTCTCATACGTCGCGCCAAAACTTGGAACACTCTCCCCACCAACCTACGACAGACCCAGGACCTGCTCACCTTCAGAAGACTCCTCAAGACCTGGCTCTTCAATCGGTAGCGCCCCCGCGCCTTGAAACCCTCACGGGTACATAGAGCGCTTTATAAATCCAGTGATTGATAAAAATAAAGTACCTTTATTTTTAGTATATCTGTGTATTGGGTTTTCTTATGATATTATGCTATATGATATAAGTGGTATAGTAAGAGCTTTGCATGTCTCCTAGTTCAGCCTAAGTTGCTTTGCCATAGCTACCTTCTATCAGCCTAAGCTGCTAGAAACACCTCTATTCTACTAATAAGGGATAACTGAACCTGGCACAGGGTTTAAGTACCACAAGGTACCCACTATAAGCCAGGCCAGCCTCCTACACGTGGGTACCTAGGTACCATAAAATAGGGACTTATAAGGGGGGGTCCAGTATGCCAATTTGGAGTGGAATACTGGGTTACCAGTGTTTAAGTACAAATTGAATCAGAGAAAGCATAGGCTCTGGAGTTCTGGTAAGCAGGACTCCAGTGACACAGTCAAGCATACTGACAAAACAGTAAAGGCCACAAACTATGAGCACTGGAGTACTGGCTAGCAGGATTTCAGTGAGATAGTAAAAACACACTTACAAACACTAACAAACTGGCCAAAAATGGGGGTAACCATGCTAGAAAGAGGCTACTTTCTCACACATCTGTATACAGAAGTGCAGGAATCAACCATGTACCAATACACGGGCAGTCTACAGACATATCAAGTAACCTGGACCCTAGATCGTTCACACAGTGTAATCAAAAATAGGGCCAGTATACAACCTTGCCACGCTCCGGACTGAAGGTTAAAAAACCTATTACAAGCACCACCGGTATTATGTTGCATTGTCGGGCTCATGTCCTTATGCAGATCAACCAACAAATCAACAATGACTTGGTCTAAGCCTTTGTCCAACAGGATTTGCCATGGATTTGATCCATTAACTTTATCAAAGACAGAATAAAGGTCCATATATGCAATAAAAAGTGACCCTGATTTTGAAACCCTATATATTTATTGACTAGCATATAAAAATTGAGGCGCTGATCACAAGTGCCAAGGACAGGCAGAAATCCATACTATAATCTGACATAATCGACCCCTCCTCAGCCCAGATCATGGTCCTCTCGAGGATCATCCTGCTCTTCACTTTTACAACACAGTCAATCAAAGACATGTGCCTATAACAACCAGGAAGATCCCTCAAGCCCTTTTTATGGATAGGGATTATAATAGATTCAGACCAAGAAAGCGGAAAACCCATTTGAACTGCTAAATTAAAAACTGGTTAAAACTGGGGCCCATAAAACAGGCTTGGACTTAGACAAGTCGGCTGGTATACCATCAGGGCCAGGTACTTTGTGCCTCATCAGTCTCTCTATTGCTCATTCAACCTCTTTGACTTCAAAAATTGGACGGTTATCAACAGGTACATTAGACAGTACAGGGAGAACAACTAATCCATAGTTCCTCACTCCCCCATAAATACCATGGAAATCCTCAACCCAAGCTTTTGGGACAATGTGAGAAGAAATGTCTTGAGCGCTGTCACCTTTATACGGGGTGATTAACTACCTCCAAAAAATTACCATTATCAGCGTTATTGGATGCCTCCAACAAATCCTGCCACGCTGCCTCTCAGTTATCTCTTCCTCTCAATTGCTTGTTTGTAGGCATTGTGTCTGGTTGAGATAAGGCAGTGGTCAATGGGAGTAGCCTTAAGAGCATGCAATAGTAGCTTGTGACAAATAGAACTATTTTTAGGTTTTGTGTTAATAATTTGTTTGGGAAGGAGAGTTAAACAGAAGCATACCTCCTTGGTTATAGCCTGGAAAGCTCTACAAAAAGCCACATCATCAGTTTGATCCCCTAGGCAAATTTCAAACGCCTTTCTTTTTAGAACAACAAGGTTTTTCAAGAAATCATCTTCACCCATTTAAGTCTCCTTCCCTGATCTGTCATTTTGGAATCCAACTTGCGTAAGGTATTTTTCAAGGACGTAAGATCCAATAAACTACCAATATTGATGAAGATACAAAAGTTGTCACTAAAACCAGAGTGACTTATATTGAACGAGGCAAGCCAATCCTGAAGTGAGGCAGTGCAAAAATTATAGTCTAGTGTAGATTTAGCACAATGACCTATAAAAGGTGGCAGGAAGTTAATCTTTGAATCCAGATGTAACTGGGTAATAGCACAAACCAAGTTAAACGCAGACATTATGTTGTTGAGACAATTACCCACCAGGCTATGTTCAAGATGCAGAGTACTATTGCCATAAATATAGTCACATGATGAAAATGAACGAGTGCAGGGGTGTAAATTAAAATCTCCCACTATAATACAACCTATGCTTGCACTCTCCTTATGTCTAATATCCAATATAAAAGGCCAAAGTGTCTTAAGTGAACCACAAAAGGAGGGGTTGTTTCTCGCATTATAAAAATTCAGTAGTACAAAAGTACCCACACTGGTAGCAAAAAAAACAAAAGACTGCATATTGGGTGAGGTTGTAGGCACTTGTCTAATCTTACAGCTCAATGACAAGGAAACCAGTGTTTAAAGACCACCTTTTGGCCTCCCCCTAGAAGACAGTACCGCTTTACTGAAAAAGAGACTTATACCCATCCAGATAAAAGGTGCCCTCTGTATCCCAAGTCTCCTGGAAACAAATTAGCTAAAAGGATTTGAGGTTCTCTAGCCAGTATGGGGTATCCCTTTTCCCTCTCACCCCAGCCACATTCCAGGAGGCCAGCTTAAGGCCCCTCTCATCAGTAGTAGGTGACAAAGCCATAGAAGTATCTACAGAGACCTGGGGTGAAATTGACCCCTGGACACCAGAGGAATCCTCGTGCACAAGGAAGGCATCACTAAACACCATAATCCCTGAGGCCCAAACAAAATCAGCTTCTGGAAAGAGATACCTGGGCTTAGATTGCTCAATTAAAGGAATGTCAGAGATTGACACAGGTTGGCCTACACGGGGTGTAATACAGGCCCGGGTAGAGAGGAGTCAATCCACACTATCTAACCACAGTGTGTAAGATCTGTTAATAGTCACTGGCACAAACTTATATCCCTCATTAGACCTTGGACCAGTTACCCAGCCGACTCAGGAGCAATTGAGGCAAGAACTGGCCTATAAAAAAGCCTAAAGGTAATGACTGGATGTAAGATGTGCAGCCAATTCGAGGGATGGGGTTTAAAACCTCTAGGACAATGTCCCGACTAGCGAAACTGATCACAATACAATCCCCGGAACGGGTTTTAGGGGAGGGTCCAACCCACTCCACTATCCTTTACAGCCTTTATATCCCTAATAGATGCTAACATTACAGGGTTGTTATTACTAATATTATTAGAAGGGCCAGTGAGAATGGATTGATTATTGGGGATAATTTGGGCGCTGTAGGAGGCAGGCCTGGCTTGTAGTGGGTACCAAGGGGTACTTACACTCTGTACCAGGTCCAGTTATCCCTTATTAGTGTAGAAGAGGTGTTTCTAGCAGCTTAGGCTGATAGAAGGTAGCTATAGCAGACCAGCTTAGGCTGAACTAGGAGAACATGCAAAGATCCTACTATACCACTGGTATTATATGCACAATATCATAAGAAAACACAATACACAGAGATACTAAAAATAAAGGTACTTTATTTTTATGACAATATGCCAAAAGTATCTCAGTGAGTACCCTCAGTATGAGGATGCCAAATATACCCAAGAAATATGTACACAATACCAAAAATATGCAGTAATAGCAAAAGGAAGTAATCCAAGCAATGTAAAGTTACACTAGATTGCAATAGGAGCACATAGGTATAGGGGCAACACAAACCATATACTCCAAAAGTGGAATGAGACCCACAAATGGACCCCAAAACTATGTGAGCTTAAACCGGAGTCCACCTGAAGTCACAAAAGGGAGTTCCACGATGCCGGAGGACAACTCAGAAGGTTGTGCACTGCAGGTTAGAGAGTCGGGGACCCAGGCTTGGCTGTGCACGAAGGAAATCCTGGAAGAGTGCACAGGAGCCGGAGCAGCTGCAAATCATGCAGTACCAAGCAATGCAGTCTAGCGTGGGGAGGCAAGGACTTACCTCCACCAAACTTGGACTGAAGAGTCACTGGACTGTGGGAGTAACTTGGAAAGGGTTGCGGAGATCCAGGGACCACGCTCGTCGTGCTGAGAGGGGACCCAGAGGACTGGTGATGCAGTCTTTTGTTGCCTGCGGTTGTAGGGGAAAGATTCCGTCGACCCACGGGAGATTTCTTCAGAGCTCCTGGTGCAAGAAGGAGGCAGGCTACCCCCAGAGCATGCACCACCAGGAAACAGGCGAGAAAGCCAGCAGGATGAAGCGATACAAGGTTGCAGTAGTCGTCTTTGCTACTTTGTTGCGGTTTTGCAGGCGTCCCAAAGCAGAGCCCCTAAATAGCCAGAAAAGGAGGTTTGGCTACCTAGGAAGGAGGATAGGCTAGTAACACAGGTAAGAGCAAATCAGAAGGAGTCTCTGACGTCACCTGCTGGCCCTGGCCACTCAGAGCAGTCCAGTGTGCCAGCACACCTCTGAATCCAAGATGGCCGAGGTCTGGAGCACGCTGGAGGAGCTCTGGGCACCTCCCCTGGGAGGTGCAGGTCAGGGGAGTGGTCACTCCCCTTTCCTTTGTCCAGTTTCGCGCCAGAGCAGGGCTGGGGGATCCCTGAACCGGTGTAGACTAGCTTATGCAGAGATGGGCACCATCTGTGCCCATTAAAGCATTTCCAGAGGCTGGGGGAGGCTACTCCTCCCCAGCCCTGACACCTTTTTCCAAAGGGAGAGGGTGTAACACCCTCTCTCCGAGGAAGTCCTTTGTTCTGTCTTCCTGGGCCAAGCCTGGCTGGACCCCAGGAGGGCAGAAACCTGTCTGAGGGGTTGGCAGCAGCTGCAGTGAAACCCCGGGAAAGGTAGTTTGGCAGTACCCGGGTCTGTGCTAGAGACTTGGGGGATCATGGCATTGGGGTGACAATTCCATGATCTTAGACATGTTAAATGGCCATGTTCGGAGTTACCATTGTGACGCAATACATAGGTAGTGACCTATGTGTAGTGCACACGTGTAATGGTGTCCCCGCACTCACAAAGTCCGGGGAATTTGCCCTGAACAATGTGGGAGCACCTTGGCTAGTGCCAGAGTGCCCACACACTAAGTAAGTTTGCACCGAACCTTTACCAGGTAAAGGTTAGACATATAGGTGACTTATAAGTTACTTAAGTGCAGTGGTAAATGGCTGTGAAATAATGTGGACGTTATTTCACTCAGGCTGCAGTGGCAGGCCTGTGTAAGAATTGTCAGAGCTCCCTATGGGTGGCAAAAGAAATGCTGCAGCCCATAGGGATCTCCTGGAACCCCAATACCCTGGGTACCTTAGTACCATATACTAGGGAATTATAAGGGTGTTCCAGTATGCCAATGTGAATTGGTGAAATTGGTCACTAGACTGTTAGTGACAATTTGGAAAGAAATGAGAGAGCATTACCACTGAGGTTCTGGATAGCAGAGCCTCAGTGAGACAGTCATAACACAGGTAACACATTGAGGCACACTTATGAGCACTGGGGCCCTGGCTGGCAGGGTCCCAGTGACACATACAACTAAAACAACAGATATACAGTGAAAAATAGGGGTAACATGAAAGGCAAGATGGTACTTTCCTACACCAGGTCAACCAAATAGGTGACCTCTCCCTTCTTTTCAACAATGAGATGGGATCCACTCCATTTGTCTAGGAGTGCTCTTGGGGCCACAGGCTCCAATAACCACACCTTCTGTCCTGGTTGGTACTGAATCAGAACAGCCTTCTGGTCATGCCATTGCTTTTGGAGCTCTTGGCTGGCCTGAAGGTTTTTACTGACCTTTTTCATGTACTCCGCCATTCTGGATCTTAGGCCAAGTACATAGTCCACTATACCTTGCTTAGGAGATTTTAAACGTTGTTCCCAACCCTACTTCACAAGTGTTAGAGGACCTCCTACAGGGTGCCCAAAGAGGAGTTCAAAGGGGCTGAAGCCCACTCCTTTCTGGGGTACCTCCCTGTAAGCAAAAAGGAGGCAAGGTAACAGGACATCCCATCTCCCCCTGGGTTTTTCAGGGAGTCCCATCATTCCTTTGAGAGTTTTATTAAACCTCTCTACCAGTCCATTTGTTTGAGGATAAGGTGTGGTGAATTTGTATGTTACACCACATTCCTTCCACATGGCCTTCAAGCATGCAGACATAAAGTTGCTACCCCTGTCTGATACGACCTCTTTTGGGAAACCCACCCTGGAAAAGATTCCCAGGAGGGCTTTTGCCACTGCAGGTGCTGTAGTGGTCCTTAGAGGAATAGCTTCAGGATATCTTGTGGCATGGTCCACTACCACCAAGATAAACCTATTGCCTGAAGCAGTAGGAGGGTCAAGGGGGCCAACTATGTCAACCCCTACCCTTTCAAAGGGAACCCCAACCACAGGCAGTGGAATAAGGGGAGCCTTTGGAGTGCCACCAGTCTTGCCACTGGCTTGGCAGGTCACGCAAGACTTACAAAAATCTTTTGTGTCCTCTGACATCCTAGGCCAGTGAAACAGGGGGACAAGCCTTTCCCATGTTTTAATCTGGCCCAAATGTCCAGCCAAGGGAATGTTGTGTGCCAGAGATAGGAGGAACTCTCTGTATTGCAGGGGAATGACCAATCTCCTGGCTGCTCCAGGTTTTGGGTCCCTTGCCTCTGTGTACAAGAGGTTGTCCTCCCAGTAAACTCTATGTGAGTCACTGACATCCCCATTTTGCTGTTTGACAGCTTGCTGTCTGAGACCCTCTAATGTGGGACAGGATTGCTGTGCCACACTCAGCTCCTCCCTGGCAGGCCCCCCTCCACTCAAAAGCTCAGCAGTGTCTGCTGCCAGCTCCTCTGGTGAAGGTTCTGCACAGGGGGGAAATTCTTCTTCCTCAGAAGTTGAATCATCTGTAGAGGGAGGGATAGGGGGTAGGGATTTACCCATACTAACCCTAGCTTTAGGGAGCACTTGGTCCATTGTTCCAGGATCCAAGTCACCCTGTCTTTTTTGCTTTTTGACCTGAGCCCTTGTCAAAGCAAAAATATGCCCAGGAATGCCCAGCATTGCTGCATGAGCCTCCAACTCCACTTCTGCCCAAGCAGATGTCTCTAAATCATTCCCTAGTAGACAGTCTACAGGTAAATCTGAGGCAACCACAACTTTCTTTGGACCAGTAACCCCCCCCAGTTGAGATTCACAACAGCCATGGGGTGGCTAAGAGTGTTGTTATGAGCGTCTGTCATTTGGTACTGGTGACCAAGTAGGTGTTGTTCAGGGTGTACCAGTTTCTCTATTACCATGATAACACTGGCACCTGTGTCCCTGTAGGCCTGAACCTCAACACCATTGATTAGGGGAAGTTGCTTGTACTTATCCATATTAAGGGGACAAGCAACCAAGGTGCCCAAATCAATGGCACCTTCAGAGACTAGCACAGCCTCTGTGGTCTCCCTAACAAGACCAACCCCAACTAAATTACCAAAAGTGAGCCCAGCTACTCCCTTGGATTGGCTATTAGTAGGTTTGCTCCCACCACCACTGCTATTACTAGGGGCACTAGAGGTTGTGGTAGTGGGAGGTTTAGTGCTTTTCTTTGGACAACTGGCATCAGTTGTCCAATGGCCGTTTACTTTACATAAATAGCACCAAGGCTTTTTTACTTGATTAGAAGAGGATTTGGACCCACCACCCCCACTAGAGTGTTTATGTGGGCCTGATGAAGACTCATTTGTAGATTTGTCCCCACCCTTGTCTGAAGACTTACTGTCCTTCTTCTTCCCATCCTTGTCACCCCCGTATGAACTTTTCTGTTCACTCTTGTTCTGACCCATTTGTCTGCCTTCTTTCCCAATTCTTGGGGAGAGGTCAGATCTGAGTCCACTAGATATTGGTTTAACAAATCAGACACACAGTTATTCAGAATATGCTCTCTCAGGATTAGATTGTACAGGCTTTCATAGTCAGAAACTTTACTGCCATGTAACCACCCCTCCAAGGCCTTCACTGAATAGTCAACATAATCTACCCAGTCTTGTGAGGACTCTTTTCTGGTTTCTCTGAACTTCATCCTGTATTGTTCAGTGGTTAAGCCAAATCCATCCAAGAGTGCATCCTTCAAAACTGCAAAATTATTGGCATCACTTTCTCTAACAGTAAGGAGCCAATCCCTTGCCTTTCCATTGAAAGATAGCCATAGGACAGCAGCCCACTGCCTTTCAGGGACCCCCTGTACCATACAGGCCCTCTCAAGTGCAACAGACCACTAGTTAATGTCATCCCCCTCCTTGTAAGGGGGAACTATCTTGTGCAGATTCCTGGAATCATGCTCTCTCACAGGATTACTATCAGGAATACTGCTGCTGCCACCATGGGGTCCAAACCCCAACCTTTGTCTCTCCTTCTCTAACTATAGGGATTCCCTGTCTAGAGCCAGCTGTTGCTGTTTAAGCTTCAGCCTGGTCTCTTCCACTCTCAACTTATTGAGTTCCCTTTCTAACAATTTGTCTTGAGGCTGGGTAGGTTGGGAATGCTTGGACACAGAAGAAATATTGGATTCAACAGAGGGAGACCTGCCTCTAACAGCTTGCACTCTAGCAACCTGGCCTTCAGAAACAAAAACATCCCTACTGTGATGGGAGCTTCTATTACTACCAGTAATGCTAGGTGGTCTGCTAAGGGGCAGATTAGGAAGAGAACCCTGTACCACTCCCTCAAGGGGCTCCCCTAAGTCAGAGTGTGAGCTGTCTACTAACCTTTCAGATGAGGTGCCACCCTGGGCCTTATCATTCTCAACAACCATATTAGACAGAAATTCTCTAGTAGGGTTCTTTCCTATCACTAAACCTCTATCAATGCAGAGACTCCTTAGGCTCTTAAAGTTAAGATTGTCAAATGTTGTATTGACCATTTTAAGAGAAGTTCCTACATCAGACATGATAGAAGAAGGTTTAGGGACAGACAGAAGAGAGAAAAAGTTTCAGGACCTTTTAAAGAACAGAAAAAAACTTTTTGAAACTTTTAGAAACTTTTAGAAAGTTTAGAGGTACTTTTCAGCACTTAGCAGATAGTGTAAGAGAAGAGAAGCAAAACGTTTTGGTTAGGTGTACATACACTGAACTTGTTTTGTATATTATTCTCTTATGAAAAGTACACAATGACAAAGTGGTAAGTATTTGCAAGTACTTATCCCACCGCTGCACAACCAATGTAGGAGGCTGGCCTGGCTTGTAGTGGGTACCAAGGGGTACTTACACTCTGTACCAGGTCCAGTTATCCCTTATTAGTGTAGAAGAGGTGTTTCTAGCAGCTTAGGCTGATAGAAGGTAGCTATAGCAGAGCAGTTTAGGCTGAACTAGGAGACATGCAAAGCTCCTACTATACCACTGGTGTCATATGCACAATATCATAAGAAAACACAATACACAGATATACTAAAAATAAAGGTACTTTATTTTTATGACAATATGCCAAAAGTATCTCAGTGAGTACCCTCAGTACGAGGATGCCAAATATACACAAGATATGTGTACACAATACCAAAAATATGCAGTAATAGCAAAAGGAAATAATGCAAGCAATGTAAAGTTACAGTAGATTGCAATAGGAGCACAAAGGTACAGGGGCAACACAAACCATATACTCCAAAAGTGGAATGCAAACCACAAATGGACCCCAAACCTATGTGAGCTTGTAGAGGGTCGCTGGGACTGTAAGAAAACAGTGAGGGTTAGAAAAATAGCCCACCCCAAGACCCTGTAAGGTAGGTGTAAAGTGCACCTACAAACCCCAGAGAGCACAGAAGTCATGATAGGGGGATTCTGCAAGGAAGACCAACACAAGCAATGCAACAACAGTGTATCTCTCCGGACCTGAGTACCTGTAAGACAAGGGGACCAAGTCCAAGAGTCGCAACAGTGTCAAGAGTGGGCAGATGCCCAAGAAATGCCAGCTGAGGGTGCAAGGAAGCTGCCACCGGATGGAAGAAGCTTTGTGTTCTGCAAGAACGAAGAGGACTAGGAACTTACCCTGTGGAGGATGGATGTCCCACGTCGAGAAGAAGTTTGCAGAGGTGTTCCCACGCAGAAAGACCGCAAACAAGCCTTGCTAGCTGCAAGGGTCGCAGTTAGGTTTTTTGGATGCTGCTGTGGCCCAGGAGGGACCAGGATGTCGCCACTTGGATGAAGAGACAGAGGGGGCACCCAGCAAGTCAGGGAGCCCTCACAGAAGCAGGCAGCACCCGCAGAAGTACCGGAACAGGCACTTAGAAGAGGAGTGAACCGGAGTCCACCTGAAGTCAGAAAAGGGAGTCCCACGACACCGGAGGACAACTCAGAAGGTTGTGCACTGCAGGTTAGAGTGTCGGGACCCAGGCTTGGCTGTGCACAAAGGAAATCCTGGAAGAGTGCACAGAAGCCGTAGCAGCTGCAAATCATGCGGTACCCAGCAATGCAGTCTAGCGTGGGGAGGCAAGGACTTACCTCCACCAAACTTGGACTGAAGAGTCACTGGACTGTGGGAGTCACTTGGACAGAGTTGCTGAGCTCCAGGGACCACGCTCGTGCTGAGAGGGGACCCAGAGGACCGGTGATGCAGTCTTTTGTTGCCTGCGGTTGCAGGGGGAAGATTCCGTCGACCCACAGGAGATTTCTTCAGAGCTCCTGGTGCAAGAAGGAGGCAGGCGACCCCCAGAGCATGCACCACCATGAAACAGACGAGAAAGCCGGCAGGATGAAGCGATACAAGTTTGCAGTAGTCGTCTTTGCTACTTTGTTGCGGTTTTGCAGGCGTCCTGAACAGTCAGCGGTCGATCCTTTGGCAGAAGGTGAAGCGGGAAATGCAGAGGAACTTTGGTGAGCTCTTGCATTCGGTATCTGAAGAATTCCCCAAAGCAGAGACCCTAAATAGCCAGAAAAGGAGGTTTGGCTACCTAGGAAGGAGGGTAGGCTACCTAGGAAGGAGGGTAGGCTAGTAAGAAAGGTAAGAGCCTATCAGAAGGAGTCTCTGACGTCACCTGCTGGCCCTGGCCACTCAAAGCAGTCCAGTGTGCCAGTACACCTCTAAATCCAAGATGGCAGAGGTCTGGGGCACGCTGGAGGAGCTCTGGGCACCTCCCCTGGGAGGTGCAGGTCAGGGGAGTGGTCACTCCCCTTTCCTTTGTCCAGTTTTGCGCCAGAGCAGTGCTGGGGGATCCCAGAAACGGTGTAGACTGGCTTTTGCAGAGATGGGCTCCATCTGTGCCCATCACAGAATTTCCAGAGACTGGGGGAGGCTACTCCTCCCCAGCCCTGACACCTTTTTCCAAAGGGAGAGGGTGTAACACCCTCTCTCTGAGGAAGTCCTTTGTTCTGCCTTCCTGGGCCAGGCCTGGCTGGACCCCAGGAGGGCAGAAACCTGTCTGAGGGGTTGGCAGCAGCAGCAGCGGCAGTGAAACCCCGGGAAAGGTAGTTTGGCAGTACCTGGGTCTGTGCTAGAGACTCAGGGGATCATGGAATTGTCTCCCCAATGCCAGAATGGCATTGGAGTGACAATTCCATGATCTTAGACATGTTACATGGCCATGTTCGGAGTTACCATAGGTAGTGACCCATAACAGAGATGGAGGGATGTAAAGAAATGGCTCCCTGTTGCAGTCCCCCCACACTTTTTGCCTGATACTGATGCTGACTTGACTGAGAAGAGTGCTGGGACCCTGCTAACCAGGCCCCAGCACCAGTGTTCCTTCACCTAAAATGTACTTTTGTATCCACAATTGGCAGACCCTGGCATCCAGATAAGTCCCTTGTAACTGGTACTTCTAGTACCAAGGGCCCTGATGCCAAGGAAGGTCTCTAAGGGCTGCAGCATGTCTTATGCCACCCTGGAGACCTCTCACTCAGCATAGACACACTGCTTGCCAGCTTGTGTGTGCTAGTGAGGACAAAACGAGTAAGTCGACATGGCACTCCCCTCAGGGTGCCATGCCAGCCTCTCACTGCCTATGCAGTATAGGTAAGACACCCCTCTAGCAGGCCTTACAGCCCTAAGGCAGGGTGCACTATACCATAGGTGAGGGTACCAGTGCTTGAGCACTGTGCCCCTACAGTGTCTAAGCAAAACCTTAGACATTGTAAGTGCAGGAGTATATGGTCTGGGAGTCTGTTTTACACGAACTCCACAGCACCATAATGGCTACACTGAAAACTGGGAAGTTTGGTATCAAACTTCTCAGCACAATAAATGCACACTGATGCCAGTGTACATTTTATTGTAAAATACACCACAGAGGGCACCTTAGAGGTGCCCCCTGAAACTTAACCAACTATCTGTGTAGGCTGACTGGTTCCAGCAGCCTGCCACACTAGAGACATGTTGCTGGCCCCATGGGGAGAGTGCCTTTGTCACTCTGAGGCCAGTAACAAAGCCTGCACTGGGTGGAGATGCTAACACCTCCCCCAGGCAGGAGCTGTGACACCTGGCGGTGAGCCTCAAAGGCTCACCCCTTTGTCACAGCCCAGCAGGGCACTCCAGCTTAGTGGAGTTGCCCGCCCCCTCCGGCCACGGCCCCCACTTTTGCCGGCAAGGCTGGAGGGAACAAAGAAAGCAACAAGGAGGAGTCACTGGCCAGTCAGGACAGCCCTAAGGTGTCCTGAGCTGAAGTGACTCTAACTTTTAGAAATCCTCCATCTTGCAGATGGAGGATTCCCCCAATAGGGTTAGGATTGTGACCCCCTCCCCTTGGGAGGAGGCACAAAGAGGGTGTACCCACCCTCAGGGCTAGTAGCCATTGGCTACTAACCCCCCAGACCTAAACACGCCCTTAAATTTAGTATTTAAGGGCTACCCTGAACCCTAGAAAATTAGATTCCTGCAACTACAAGAAGAAGGACTGCCTAGCTGAAAACCCCTGCAGCGGAAGACCAGAAGACGACAACTGCCTTGGCTCCAGAAACTCACCGGCCTGTCTCCTGCCTTCCAAAGATCCTGCTCCAGCGACGCCTTCCAAAGGGACCAGCGACCTCGACATCCTCTGAGGACTGCCCCTGCTTCGAAAAGACAAGAAACTCCCGAGGACAGCGGACCTGCTCCAAGAAAAGCTGCAACTTTGTTTCCAGCAGCTTTAAAGATCCCTGCAAGCTCCCCGCAAGAAGCGTGAGACTTGCAACACTGCACCCGGCGACCCCGACTCGGCTGGTGGAGATCCGACACCTCAGGAGGGACCCCAGGACTACTCTGATACTGTGAGTACCAAAACCTGTCCCCCCTGAGCCCCCACAGCGCCGCCTGCAGAGGGAATCCCGAGGCTTCCCCTGACCGCGACTCTTTGAACCTAAAGTCCCGACGCCTGGGAGAGACCCTGCACCCGCAGCCCCCAGGACCTGAAGGACCGGACTTTCACTGGAGAAGTGACCCCCAGGAGTCCCTCTCCCTTGTCCAAGTGGAGGTTTCCCCGAGGAACCCCCCCCTTGCCTGCCTGCAGCGCTGAAGAGATCCCGAGATCTCTCATAGACTAACATTGCGAACCCGACGCCTGTTTCTACACTGCACCCGGCCGCCCCCGCGCTGCTGAGGGTGAAATTTCTGTGTGGGCTTGTGTCCCCCCCGGTGCCCTACAAAACCCCCCTGGTCTGCCCTCCGAAGACGCGGGTACTTACCTGCAAGCAGACCGGAACCGGGGCACCCCCTTCTCTCCATTCTAGCCTATGTGTTTTGGGCACCACTTTGAACTCTGCACCTGACCGGCCCTGGCTGCTGGTGTGGTGACTTTGGGGTTGCTCTGAACCCCCAACGGTGGGCTACCGTGGACCAAGAACTAAGCCCTGTAAGTGTCTTACTTACCTGGTTAACCTAACAAATACTTACCTCCCCTAGGAACTGTGAAAATTGCACTAAGTGTCCACTTTTAAAACAGCTATTTGTCAATAACTTGTAAAGTATACATGCAATTTTTATGCTTTAAAGTTCCTAAAGTACTTACCTGCAATACCTTTCGAATGAGATATTACATGTAGAATTTGAACCTGTGGTTCTTAAAATAAACTAAGAAAAGATATTTTTCTATACAAAAACCTATTGGCTGGATTTGTCTCTGAGTGTGTGTACCTCATTTATTGTCTATGTGTATGTACAACAAATGCTTAACACTACTCCTTGGATAAGCCTACTGCTCGACCACACTACCACAAAATAGAGCATTAGTATTATCTCTTTTCACCACTATTTTACCTCTAAGGGGAACCCTTGGACTCTGTGCATGCTATTCCTTACTTTGAAATAGCACATACAGAGCCAACTTCCTACATTGGTGGATCAGCGGTGGGGTACAAGACTTTGCATTTGCTGGACTACTCAGCCAATACCTGATCACACGACAAATTCCAAAATTGTCATTAGAAATTGATTTTTGCAATTTGAAAAGTTTTCTAAATTCTTAAAAGACCTGCTAGGGCCTTGTGTTAGATCCTGTTTAGCATTTCTTTTAGAGTTTAAAAGTTTGTAAAAGTTTGAATTAGATTCTAGAACCAGTTGTAGATTCTTAAAAAGTATTCCAACTTTTAGAAGCAAAATGTCTAGCACAGATGTGACTGTGGTGGAACTCGACACCACACCTTACCTCCATCTTAAGATGAGGGAGCTAAGGTCACTCTGTAAAATAAAGAAAATAACAATGGGCCCCAAACCTACCAAAATACAGCTCCAGGAGCTTTTGGCAGAGTTTGAAAAGGCCAACCCCTCTGAGGGTGGCAACTCAGAGTAAGAGGATAGTGACTTGGAGGAAAATTCCCCCCTACCAGTCCTATCTAGGGAGAACAGGGTCCCTCAAACCCTGACTCCAAAAATAATAGTCAGAGATGCTGGTTCCCTCACAGGAGAGACCAACACCTCTGAAATCACTGAGGATAACTCCAGTGAAGATGACCCCCTGTTAGCCAGGATGGTCAAAAGATTGGCTTTGGAAAAGCAGCTCCTAGCCATAGAAAGGGAAAGAAAAGAGATGGGCCTAAGTCCCATCAATGGTGGCAGCAACTTAAATAGGGTCAGAGATTCTCCTGAAATCCTAAAAATCCCCAAAGGGATTGTAACAAAATATGAAGATGCTGATGACATCACCAAATGGTTCACAGCTTTTGAGAGGGCTTGTGTAACCAGAAAAATAAACAGATCTCACTGGGGTGCTCTCCTTTGGGAAATGTTCACTGGAAAGTGTAGGGATAGACTCCTCACACTCTCTGGAAAAGATGCAGAATCTTATGACCTCATGAAGGGTACCCTGATTGAGAGCTTTGGATTCTCCACTGAGGAGTATAGAATTAGATTCAGGGGGGCTCAAAAATCCTCGAGCCAGACCTGGGTTGATTTTGTAGACTACTCAGTAAAAACACTAGATGGTTGGTTAACTGGAAATGAAGTGTGTGACTATGTTGGGCTTTATAATTTGTTTATGAAAGAACACATTTTAAGTAACTGCTTCAATGAAAAGTTGCATCAGTATCTGGTAGACCTAGGTCCAATTTCTCCCCAAGAATTGGGAAAGAAGGCAGACCACTGGGTCAAGACTAGGGTAACCAAAACTTCCACTGGGGGTGACCAAAAGAAAGGGGTTACAAAAACTCCCCAGGAGAAAGTGGGTGACACTAGAAACAAAGAAAAAGAGTCCTCTGTAGGCCCCCAAAAACCAGAACAGGTGGGTGGGCCCCAAGACACAACCCAAAACAAAGGTGGGTACCAGGGTAAGAACTGGGATGCCACTAAGGCATGGTGCCACAACTGTAAACAGTCTGGGCACCACACCAAGGACACTTCTTGTCCCAAAAACAAACCCCAGAACAAAATTCCAGGGGTAACCAGTGTAGCCATGGGAGATGACTCCTCAGATGAGGAGGTCTTCATAGCCTTCAACTGGAAACAGGGCCCAACAGGTGAGTTGGAGATTCCGGAGGGAAGTAGACACTTCCACCACCTACTGGTGAATGGAATCCCAACCACTGCCCTGAGAGACACTTGTGCCAGTCACACTATTGTGCATGACAGGCTGGTGCTCTCAAACCAGTACATCCCAGGTGAGACTGCCAGGGTAAGAGTTAGCCTAGACAGGGTCACTAAGAGGCCTGTGGCTTTAGTGCCCATAGAAGTGGGTGGCACTTTTAGCTGGAGAAGGGTAGTAGTCAGTACAGACCTCCCCCTTGATTGTCTCCTTGGAAATGACTACCCAGAGGTTAGTCAGAGCCCAAGAGAGGAACTGGTCCAGTGCCAGTCCTCTCCCAAGGATTCTGGAAGTCCTGCCTCTGCAGTAAATGCAAGCAGGCCCCAGAAGAAGAAGAAAAGAAAACAGAGTAGGAAGGGTGGACAACCTTTAGCCAAGGTTACAGCAAGCCAAGGAGAGTCTGCTCCAGTAGGGGAGAACTCCAAAAATGGCCCTGATAAAGTCCAACCTGACCCACAAGAAGTCCTGGCTAGTCAGGCAACTGTTAAACCTGAGTGGGTGGCTCCTCAGCTAACAGAAGAAAGAGTGGAAGAAGGGTGTTTACTACAAGATGTGGTAACCCCCCACTCTAATACAGCAGACAGGCAACCTGAACCCAAAGAGGCCTGTAACTTAGCCCCTTCCCCTTTAGGTGAAGAGCTAAAGGTGTGGTTCTGGGCACTGACAGCTGTCAGTGGCCTCTGCTGGGTGTTAGCCTTTATGGCTGCACTATCCTTAGCATGGTGGTCTGACCCCATGCCAAATAGCAAGTTAGGCCCCCTGACCCTATTGGTCATGGTGGGGTTACTCCAGCTCTGGGTAACCTCTCTGGGTAAGCTAGGGGTAACCCTGGCCAAGATAAAGTTAGCAGAGGTGGATACCTCTAAGACCAAAATAGAAAGAATGGGTGGAGACATTGAAGAGGCAGACAAGAGGCAATTCAGACTAGGTCCTATCACTGTGGAAGTAGGTCAGTTCCCCAAAGGGAATGACCTGAACAGAAGGATGTAAGGCAGAGTAGGCCCTGCAACTAACCAGCCTATTTCTCCTACTCTTCCTCGCCTGACAGACTAGGAAGACTCTCCCAGCTTGGGCTGAGTCTCCTGGCCTGTGGGCTGGGGGGGGCTTGTGTAAAGAAATGGCTCCCTGTTGCAGTCCCCCCCCACTTTTTGCCTGATACTGATGCTGACTTGACTGAGAAGAGTGCTGGGACCCTGCTAACCAGGCCCCAGCACCAGTGTTCCTTCACCTAAAATGTACTTTTGTATCCACAATTGGCAGACCCTGGCATCCAGATAAGTCCCTTGTAACTGGTACTTCTAGTACCAAGGGCCCTGATGCCAAGGAAGGTCTCTAAGGGCTGCAGCATGTCTTATGCCACCCTGGAGACCTCTCACTCAGCACAGACACACTGCTTGCCAGCTTGTGTGTGCTAGTGAGGACAAAACGAGTAAGTCGACATGGCACTCCCCTCAGGGTGCCATGCCAGCCTCTCACTGCCTATGCAGTATAGGTAAGACACCCCTCTAGCAGGCCTTACAGCCCTAAGGCAGGGTGCACTATACCATAGGTGAGGGTACCAGTGCTTGAGCACTGTGCCCCTACAGTGTCTAAGCAAAACCTTAGACATTGTAAGTGCAGGGTAGCCATAAGAGTATATGGTCTGGGAGTCTGTTTTACACGAACTCCACAGCACCATAATGGCTACATTGAAAACTGGGAAGTTTGGTATCAAACTTCTCAGCACAATAAATGCACACTGATGCCAGTGTACATTTTATTGTAAAATACACCACAGAGGGCACCTTAGAGGTGCCCCCTGAAACTTAACCAACTATCTGTGTAGGCTGACTGGTTCCAGCAGCCTGCCACACTAGAGACATGTTGCTGGCCCCATGGGGAGAGTGCCTTTGTCACTCTGAGGCCAGTAACAAAGCCTGCACTGGGTGGAGATGCTAACACCTCCCCCAGGCAGGAGCTGACACACCTGGCGGTGAGCCTCAAAGGCTCACCCCTTTGTCACAGCCCAGCAGGGCACTCCAGCTTAGTGGAGTTGCCCGCCCCCTCCGGCCACGGCCCCCACTTTTGGCGGCAAGGCTGGAGGGAACAAAGAAAGCAACAAGGAGGAGTCACTGGCCAGTCAGGACAGCCCTAAGGTGTCCTGAGCTGAAGTGACTCTAACTTTTAGAAATCCTCCATCTTGCAGATGGAGGATTCCCCCAATAGGGTTAGGATTGTGACCCCCTCCCCTTGGGAGGAGGCACAAAGAGGGTGTACCCACCCTCAGGGCTAGTAGCCATTGGCTACTAACCCCCCAGACCTAAACACGCCCTTAAATTTAGTATTTAAGGGCTACCCTGAACCCTAGAAAATTAGATTCCTGCAACTACAAGAAGAAGGACTGCCTAGCTGAAAACCCCTGCAGCGGAAGACCAGAAGACGACAACTGCCTTGGCTCCAGAAACTCACCGGCCTGTCTCCTGCCTTCCAAAGATCCTGCTCCAGCGACGCCTTCCAAAGGGACCAGCGACCTCGACATCCTCTGAGGACTGCCCCTGCTTCGAAAAGACAAGAAACTCCCGAGGACAGCGGACCTGCTCCAAGAAAAGCTGCAACTTTGTTTCCAGCAGCTTTAAAGATCCCTGCAAGCTCCCCGCAAGAAGCGTGAGACTTGCAACACTGCACCCGGCGACCCCGACTCGGCTGGTGGAGATCCGACACCTCAGGAGGGACCCCAGGACTACTCTGATACTGTGAGTACCAAAACCTGTCCCCCCTGAGCCCCCACAGCGCCGCCTGCAGAGGGAATCCCGAGGCTTCCCCTGACCGCGACTCTTTGAACCTAAAGTCCCGACGCCTGGGAGAGACCCTGCACCCGCAGCCCCCAGGACCTGAAGGACCGGACTTTCACTGGAGAAGTGACCCCCAGGAGTCCCTCTCCCTTGTCCAAGTGGAGGTTTCCCCGAGGAACCCCCCCCTTGCCTGCCTGCAGCGCTGAAGAGATCCCGAGATCTCTCATAGACTAACATTGCGAACCCGACGCCTGTTTCTACACTGCACCCGGCCGCCCCCGCGCTGCTGAGGGTGAAATTTCTGTGTGGGCTTGTGTCCCCCCCGGTGCCCTACAAAACCCCCCTGGTCTGCCCTCCGAAGACGCGGGTACTTACCTGCAAGCAGACCGGAACCGGGGCACCCCCTTCTCTCCATTCTAGCCTATGTGTTTTGGGCACCACTTTGAACTCTGCACCTGACCGGCCCTGAGCTGCTGGTGTGGTGACTTTGGGGTTGCTCTGAACCCCCAACGGTGGGCTACCGTGGACCAAGAACTAAGCCCTGTAAGTGTCTTACTTACCTGGTTAACCTAACAAATACTTACCTCCCCTAGGAACTGTGAAAATTGCACTAAGTGTCCACTTTTAAAACAGCTATTTGTCAATAACTTGTAAAGTATACATGCAATTTTTATGCTTTAAAGTTCCTAAAGTACTTACCTGCAATACCTTTCGAATGAGATATTACATGTAGAATTTGAACCTGTGGTTCTTAAAATAAACTAAGAAAAGATATTTTTCTATACAAAAACCTATTGGCTGGATTTGTCTCTGAGTGTGTGTACCTCATTTATTGTCTATGTGTATGTACAACAAATGCTTAACACTACTCCTTGGATAAGCCTACTGCTCGACCACACTACCACAAAATAGAGCATTAGTATTATCTCTTTTTACCACTATTTTACCTCTAAGGGGAACCCTTGGACTCTGTGCATCCTATTCCTTACTTTGAAATAGCACATACAGAGCCAACTTCCTACAAGGGATGTTTAGCGTTTCCAGAACATGGGACGTTTAATCCAAAGGTACTAGAAAATTTGAGGTGGATGTTAAGTACGCAGAAACCACCTCCGAGACCAGCTCAGTATGAGGCTTTGGCAATTTGGGACTTGATAGCTCTTAAACAGACAAGAAAGGTTTCAGAGAAGTCTGAGAAGGGCAGAGAAATCTTATGCAGAGGCTAGGTGGGATAATGAGAACAAAATGTGGAGACGGGGAATTGTAGACGGATTGAAATCATTCCCAGCAATAACACAGGGAGAAGAGACGCAGGGAAAGAAAGCCTCCTGTAAAACCGACAAAGATTCAGGGAAATCTAAAGAGAATAAAAGATCTTGGGAAGAGGAAGACGATTCAGATGATGAGGAATTTATGGACAGATTGTTACATGATCGTCTGCCACCATATGCGGTGAGCGACAATGCTCCAAGTACCAGCTTGGATCCTGTGAACCAGATGCAGGAAAAGGGAGTTGCTGATACGGCACAGACTAGCGATACAGCTTTGATACAGAATGGTGTCAGTGTACCAACTGCACCAGACATACCGATACAGTTGCAGCCTCCAACGCAGATACAGAGAATCTATCCTGATGTCCCAGTGCTTGAGACAACTACGAATTTGATAGTGCCGCCAGACCCGATATATACGAAGCCAAAGCTAACACAGATTGAATCAACTCCGAAATTAATATCTCAACCACAACCACAGCTGATACCAGGGTACAATCCTGTAGCAGGTCCACCATTAGTGCCGGTTCCGGGTACTTTGGAACAGACCTATGGAGTTGCTGCTCCAAGAAGTCTGGGTCCGGGTCAGACACCTGCCGCTATATCATTACCCATTACTGTCGGTCCTCCTGTGCCATTATATGCACAGGGTAAAACGGGCGCGTGTGATCAGGGAGTAATGACTCAAGAGGCGATAAGAGGAGGGTCCATAGGAACTCCACAGATAATGGTCCCTGGGGAACAAGTAATTGAACAGCCTAGGCCCTGAATGGACCTTAGTCCAGTAGGAGCACCTCTCGAAGCAATGCGTCAAGCGGGTTTGGGAGTTCTAACTCCACAAACCATGAGTACAAATACCTCACACTCCCCAATGATGCATGTAGGGAACATCTCACTGCAAGGTTTTACAGTTCAACAGTTAAATGAATGGTTAGAAAAAACGTATACTTCACAGAAAACCGCAGTGGTTACAGTTGAACCAGAGAAAGAAAAACAAGATGAATACTTGAACTTTGTACAATTAGGGGTGGAAGCTGCCGAGTTGGTAGAAGGGACAATGGGAGTAAATAGATTGGAGTCCTACACAGAGGCAGAATTGAGATACTTATGCCCCAAGATTACCAAGGAGGTAGGCAAAGTACATTAGAGATTAGCGAATTTAGCAGACAAATACAATATCGATATCGGGAACACTAAGCTTTTGAAAAGAAGTTACAGATTAGATTTTGATTCAAAAGACTTTGAGATTATGAGGTCTGCAGGAATGAAGGCACATTTGAGAGAACTGTTGCAAAGCGCACAAATTTGGGGTGCACTGTAAAAATGGGAAGGCAGATAGGCAAAGAAAAGAGATAAGGGAAAAGGCGACAGTCCAGGGTCTAATCAAGCCAAGACCTCACCTGATTTGTAATCAGTAAAAATATTACCTAAGAGAGAAACAGCTGGTGGTGTTTTAGTTAATGTGCCTTGGACTAGAGGAGATATTCTATCCTTTACTAACGATTATCCCAGATTGAGAGAGAAGCTGATCGAGTGGTATCAACAAACAGATAGGTTTGTTAAACTTGCAAAGTGTCTCTGGGAAGACTTGAATACCTTGTTTGAGATCATTGTTCCACCTGATTTGTGGCTCGAGTGCAAGAGAGGCGTTGATTGGCCGACAAAAGAACCAGCAAGGGATAAGGTGACTGGAGCACCTTCTGAAGAGGTGATGAAGTATTATCATAAAGTGATTGAGTTTTTGAAACAAAAGGTTTCGCCGAAAGTGACTGACTGGCAGAAAATCAACAGGGACCTCTCAAGAGGTTAAAGAGTCAATACATGCTTATTAGGAGAGATTGTTAAAGGCGTTTAAGCACTACAGTGGTACTGAGACTATTGAACCAAAGGACATGAACCACCTTGTGTTCAGATTCGTCGAAGGATTGAGGCCAGAAGTTAGCCAAATGATTAAAAATCATTTGATTTGTTGGCAAGCTAAACCGATTGATGAAGTGTTGCAGTATGCAAAGTACTGTAGTGATGAGATTGAGTTAAAGCAGAAAAAACTGAAGGAAAAGGTGATGGCGATGCAGATAAGTGCTGCACAGGCAGGAATACAGGGAAATGGAGTTCAACAGATGATACAGCAGCAACCGCAAATGAATGGTGTGTTTCAGACTCAACCGAGGGGTCGAGGTCGGGGGTTCGTAAACCGCGGTTCAGATTTGAATACGGTTGTTATTCAAAATGATGTTCAAGGGGCGAAAAAGATGTCACCATGTCACGCGTGCGGGGGCGTGGGGCACTGGAAACGGGAGTGCCCGAATATGGTACAGGATGGTGCAGTTCAGATGAGCACTAATGTTGGTGCATTACAAAATTCACGAGGCCCAAAAATAAGACATCAGAACCCAAATTTTCAAAACAATTTGGTACAAATGCAAGGAGTACAGCCCATGCAACAGATGCAAATGCAGCGTTTTCAGTCAATACAAATGCAACCAGTGCAGCAGCAGATTCTTATAGTGCCTAGACAGCAAATGCAAGTACCAATGGCTCCGATGGGACAGCAACAGGTGATGCTTCCTCAGCAGGTCACAGGCCAGGTAACAAATCAAAACAATACTGTACAACAGTTCCCATTACGAGGTGAAAATGGCATGAATGAAGATTGGTCAGATGACAGCTCAGACAGTGAAGAGTGCAGCCTTGCAGCATCCTTAGCGGTAGATCAGAGAGGCCCATACGTCGAGGGAAAGGTGATGGGGTATAAGGTTTCATTACTGGTTGACACAGGAGTCACACGCTGTACAGTCAGAAGTGCAGAAGTTCCAAGATTGCCACTGTCAGGGCGTACCATACGAGTGGTTGGAGTAGCAAATCAGTATCTGACCAATCCGATTACAGATCCAGTGCAGGTTGAGATTGGCAACTTCCAGGGACTACAAAGGTTTGTAGTATGTGATTCAAGTCCGGTATCCCTACTGGGAAGAGACTTACTGTGCAAGACAAAATGCTCAATTACCAGTTCCAATGATGGAATTGAGGTACAGACAAATAGGGACGATGAAGGAGATGAAAGTCAAATTTTTGAGGAAGAAGCAGGAACAAATGAGGACTATCCTCTGATTACTTTATACCCAATGCATACCTTAATCGACTTACCTGTCGAACTACAAGGAACAGTAACAGAAAAGGTGTGGGACTTAACTGGGAAAGAAGTAGGATTGATAAAAGGAGCAGAACCAGTTAAAGTTCAGATAAAACCAAATGCAGAGTTCCCACAAGTACCACAATATCACATGACCCAAGATGTTCTCATTGAAGTGTCACAAATAATTGCAGATTTTCTCAGACAGGGAGTTTTGAAAGAGGTTTTGAGCAGTCCATGTAACTCTCCCATAATGGGGTTAAAGAAGCCTTGTGGAAAAGTTTGAATTGTGCAGGATCTGAGAAAAATAAATGAAATTGTGATCAAGTGTTGCCCTGTGGTGCCCAACCCAGCAGTAATCATGTTTTAGGTCCCCTGTGATGCTGAATGGTTTACCGTAGTAGACCTGTCACAAGCTTTCTTTTCAATACCTCTTCATGAGGACAGTCAATTTTTGTTCAGTTTCAAATTCCTGGATAAGGTGTACAGTTGGTGCAGAATTCCTCAAGGGTTTTCTGAGTCACCATCCATCTTCAATCAGATAGTGAAGAAGGATTTGGAGCCACTGGTGCTACTTTTAATTCAACTCTTGTGCAGTACATTGATGATTTGCTAATCGCGTCCAAAACAAGGGACAGTTGCAAGTATGATACCATTGCATTACTGAATCATCTGGGGAAGAATGGACATAAGGTGTCACCCAGAAAACTACAATACTGTCAGAAGGAGGTGAAATATTTGGCACATTTGATTGAGAAGGGTTCCAGGAGAATATCAAAAGAAAGAATCACAGCTGTCTTGCAAATGAACCCCCCAACAACAAAAAGAGATGTCAGGATGTTTTTGGGAATGGTGGGCTACTGTTGTCAGTGGATACCCAACTACTCAATCATTTCAAAGCCATTAATAAAACTGACAGGAAAGGAAATCAAGGATGCACCCTATACTATAACGTTGTCGAAAGAAGAGCTCGAATCATTTATGGAATTGAGAGAATGCATGTGCAGGGCACCAGCATTGGGAATGCCAGACTACGAGAAACCATTTCTGTTGTTTTGTCATGAACGTAATGCTTGTTCTTTTTGTCTGTCTTAACACAGGTCCACGGAGATGCAAATCGCCCTGTAGCATATTTTTCAGCTACCTTGGACCCTGTTGCAGCAGCCTTACCGGGTTGTTTGCGTGCAGTTGCAGCAGTTGGCCAGAGCCTTTTACAATGCGAAGGCATAGTCATGGGATACCCTGTAACAGTAATGGTTCCACATTCAGTCAAAATTCTGTTAACTCGAACTAAGACTCAGCACATGGCAAATGCACGTCTTACTAGATATGAGACGATCATACTGGGGTCACCGAATGTCACGCTTAGGAGATGCACTGTACTGAACCCGGCAACTTTACTTCCAAATGAAAACACTGAAATCAAAGATGGGGAAGAATTTGAACATGATTGTCTCGAGGTGACTGAACTGTGCACCAAACCTCGTCCAGATATTCAGGACACTCAATTGAAAGAAAATGACTGCATCATGTTTGTTGATGGGTCCTGTCTTAGAGACTCTGCCGGAACACTGAGAGCTGGTTATGCGGTATGTACTATAACTGGCATCGTCGAAGCCTCCTGGCTCGAGAGAGTGTTTTCCGCACAAATGGCAGAACTAATCACCCTTACTAAGGCATGCCACGCAGCTGTAAATTTGAAAGTCACTATCTATACTGACAGCAGATACGGATTCGGAATCGTACATGATTTTGGCCAACTTTGGTTGCAGAGGGGTTTATGACCTCATTTGGTTCTCTTGTGAAAAATGGTGAACAAATAAAGGATTTGTTGCATGCGATTCAGTTACCTCTTGAAATTGTCGTGGTGAAATGCAGTGCTCATATTAGATCACAAGACTTTGTGTCCATGGGAAACGGCTATGCAGATCAAGTCGCAAGATTCTGCGCATTGAACTGTATATCGTTCAAGGAGCAATGGGAATTGTTACCACAAACTGAGAATGACACATGTTTAAACCTAGCATTGCGAGTGGTTGACACCCTAGATAAACTAAAAACACTACAAAGCTGTGCAAGTAAGGAAGAAAAACGCTCTTGGCAAAGAATGCAATGTGTACAGAGAGCTGATGATTTATGGGTTTCAGAGGAAGGAAAATTAGTTTTGCCAAACAGTCTTCTATCCCAGTTTGCCAGGCTCTACCATGGGCAAGCACACCTTGGAAGAGACGCCATGATCAGGTAATTTAAAATTGATTAGTTTAAACCAAAATTCAGACATGCCGCAGAAATTACTTGTCACAGATGCATCATCTGTCAACAGATGAATACAGGAAAAGGAACCATGGTAACTTTGAGCCATATTGGAAGAGCTGGAGGTCCATTTAACAAAATGCAAATGGATTTCATTGAAATGCCTGTTTGTGGAGGACTGAAGTATGTGTTGGTGATTGTATGTGTTTTCAGTCATTGGATTGAGGCATATCCCAAACGTAGAAATGACAGCCTTACAGTAGCCAAACTACTACTTAGGGAACAGTTACCAAGGTTCGGGATTCCGTTTTCTATAGAATCAGATAGGGGTAGACACTTCAACAATGAGGTGATTAAACTTCTGTGTGCCGCACTCAACATTGAACAAAAGCTGCATTGTAGCTATCGCCCCGAAGCATCAGGACTTGTAGAGCAAATGAACGGTACTTTGAAATCGAGAATGGCAAAAATGTGTGCAGCAACTAATATGAAATGGCCAGAGGCCTTACCTCTAGTGCTGATGTCAATGAGAAATACCCCAGACAAGAAAACAGGACTATCCCCCCCATGAAATCCTCATGGGCAGAGCTATGAGATTACCAGCAGTACCTGCAAATGCACTAGTGAATATTACAGGTGATATGGTGTTGGATTACTGCAAAGGTTTGGCTGATGTGATTCGCTCTTTCTCTCACCAGGTGGAAGCTAACACTTTGCCACCGATCGGAGATCCAGGCCACTCTCTTCAAGCCGGTGACTGGGTGGTTGTCAAGAAGCACGCGGGAAAGGGCCGTATCAAGTAATATTGACGACTACTACTGCCATAAAGTGTGCTGGGGTTCCCAACTGGATACATGCCAGTCATACAAAAAGGGTAACGTGTCCTGTTGAAGAGGAACTTGAAGTTTCCGGCACAACAACTATAGAAAGAGAAGTCTCAGAGACAGAGAACAGTCAAGAAGAAACTGAGACTTCCGGAGAGCCCACTGAGAACAGCCTTGTCCCTCAAACAGTTAATGAGTTCGAGAGAGGTGACAGAGTGCCTATCTCAGAAGAAGCAACAGGAGAACTAAGTCAAGGAGAGGTTCTCCCAGAAGCAGACAGATACGGGTTAGAGTTCGAACCTGGCACAGAACCAGAAGAAGAAGAAGAAGAAGGAGAAATTGCAGAAAGGAATCAGAACGAATCAGAACCTCCTGAACCAGTTGCAGGTCCATCAAGAGAAAACACCATATCACAAGAGGAGGGTACTGTCCAACGTCCTGAAAGGAAACATCGAGAAAAGACCCAGAGAGGCGACAATTGATCAGATAAGCTACTCTTCAAGATAAGAGATGTATCAAATGACACAATAGCTGAAGAGAACAATACATCTAGAGTGGATGATCTAAGTGAAGGAGAACAACAGGGTGAGCGAAGGTTAAAGAGAAAAAGAATCGCAAATAGAAGATATACAGGTCCTGAATGGGCATATGCTACAACTTCTGAATGGCAACAAGAATTTCTAGCATTCTGCTTTGATCGAGAAGTACCAGGCCAATACTATGGTACCTGAATGAATCAGAGAGAAGCTTGGTTAAAATTCTGGAAATTTTTGAAACTGAAAAGAGACATTATAAACTACCGGAAGTGACACTAAAACTGGATTGACTATAAACCTGATTACAACAAGCTGCTAACCTGATTTGACAAAAGAGGTCCTGGAGTGAGTGAAGAAGCTGTAAATATACGCAGAAAAAAAGAGAGAGTTTTTATCCTCAAGTTGATTGTTGATCTGCTATTCTGATTCTATACAAACATGGCTTACAATAGAAATAGTAGCAAGGGAAGTAAGGTGTGTGGTTGGTTAGGTCTTATAATAGGTGTTGTGTGTGCAGTAATAATTGTGGGAGTGATTGTAGGAATGCCCCGGATAGAGAAAGAAACTATTAACGCTACTTCAAAACCTGAAACTACCACACTAACACCGTGGGAGAGATTTGAGCAAGATGCAAGACACATGCATGAGGGAACTAATGCAAAAGGGGAACTTTCTACTAATTTCTTCTATCGCTTACTAAACGAGTATGTGGAAACTATGGATGCGAAAGATTGTTATGTATGTACAAAAATTCCTTCATCTGTGCAGGAGGGAGTTACTTATCATAGCCTCCCTTTAACCTATGGGATTAGTTGTAGCTTGCTATTAACAAGATTCTATAATCAAGAGCATGTGCAATATTTTTATTCAAATTTGGATGTTGTGTTTTCTTTTGTGCCTGTGATTGAATTTTTGAATAAATTAGCTAAGGAACATGATATAAAAATAGTTAGGGGATTCTTTGAGCCAACGCTTACATTTGGAACTGCCTATGCACACTGCAATAATTTGACTTGCTTATTATCGCCTGTAGAGAAAAGCTTCTTAGAACACACAGATGATAGACGCAAAGCATAAAAAAAGAAAGATTAGAAAAAGGATTAGAGAAACGCACATATGCAAATGATTATGCTTACACTGCAATTAAGACACAAGGCAAATTAGCTATAGATGCATTACATGTAGGTAGGCTTTGTACATATAGGCCAAAATCTGAACAGGATAATTTGTTTGTGGGAACGAGTGAATGTAGGCATGTGTTTTTGTTTCAGAGAAAATGGACCTTTATGCTAAATGGACAAGATCCAGCAATTCCTGAAATCTATTCCATCTGTGGGCTAAATGCTTATTACCGTCTCCCTAAGGGATGGTATGGGACATGTTATTTGGGGATAGTATTCCCAAAGATTTACCAAATTGATGACCTAAAGCAAATACCTAAGACGTCTGAATTACAACATCCCAGACAGAAACGAGAATCAGTGGCAGCTGTCATTGGTGATATATTTGGAGCTATAATCCCATCAGTAGGGGTTATCTTGAATTCTATGAAGATTCAAAAGTTGTCTACTATAGTGGATAACATGCTGACAAATTTTACAGGGGCTATACTCCTGATGGATACTGACCTCGCTGCAGAAAGAGCTATGACTCTTCAAAATCGGCTTGCTTTAGACATTCTTTTAGCTAAGAGTGGAGGGGTCTGCAAGATGCTCAATGAGCGTCATTGTTGTTCATTCATACCAGATAACAATAAGAAGATCAGAAGTATGCTTACTAACCTTACTAGAGATAGTACAGATTTGAAGGATTTGAAAGAACTCAGTGTTTGGGAAAAATTTGGAAAGGGAATTGCCAGAGTTGGGAGCTGGTTTACCAACATTTGGAATGGGGTACTTGCAAAAATATTAATGGGTCTATTGATTGTTCTGGTCTGTCTATTAGGATTATGGGGGGCATGCAAAATCAATGACAAAATAAAGAGAAATTGGACTAAAAGAACAAAGAGAAACGAAGAAAGTGAAAGAGAGAAAATGTTCAATGAAATTTGGGAGAGTTCACCTAAAGGGCAAGATGTTGAAATGCGTATCATGCGCAAGGTGAAAAATTAAAAGTGAAAGGTCAAAGGGAAAGATTTGTGTGATGACGAGCGTCATCAGAGGAGGGACTGAGAGAGCGTAGTTTAAATATTACATATATTAGATGTGAAATGCTCATATAACTATCTAACAATGCTGCATATAGAAACGATCATAAAATATTATTTGCTTAAATGTATTCTTAACATGATTATAAGTGTGAAGTTACTACTGTGCACATAAACTAATGTCGACTGTAAGAAATAATTGCTTGCATTATGATTAATTGAATATGTTAACATCTACGAAGAATTGCATTAGAACCCATAGGCCTTAAATTAGCGTGAGTTGAAGTTTAGCCGTGTAGCTCTCATATTAAAGCATATTTTTCTGTTTTCCAGTGTGCTGACTCGTAAAAGGCCATGACCCAGCATGTGTTCTTTTCCTTTGTTTTATGTTGCAAGCTATGCCCTGTTCCCATCCGCATGCTAGCTGCCTTAGTATAAGTTTTTATACGTTTTGCAACAAATGAAGAAACATTCATGGACATTCGACCATGGAAAAGAGAACTTTTGACCTGAAGAACGTGCCAGGAGATGGCATCCTCCGGATGTGCCACCTACAAAGACGTCAATTATGAAGACCAATCAAAACGTTATAAATTATCGTGGGGTGACAATTTGGATTACCTAATGTATAATTTGATAGGCTAAAGATAGTGGGGTATAGCGATTATCCAATAGAATTTTGGGGGAATGTATTGTGAAAAAGGGATAAAAACTCATGACACAGAACAGTCGGGAGAATTAGGTAGGGAATTATATTGATTGCATCCAGAAACTCTGTCACTCTGTTTGGTGATTTGAGACTTAGACAAAACCGTCATCATCCATAGACTGCCCCTTTACACTTCTCCTCCTTATGAGGGAAGTGTCCCCTGTCCCTTAGATGAAATAAACTGTTGGCGATCTAACTGATGTCCTGAAGACGAAGACTGATCCTGTATGCTGACTTATTCCGAGGAGGGTAATTATGACAATGCTATTGTAATTTGTCTGTTTGCTTTTGCTTTCTAGGTACCAAATGCTGTATTTTTGGATAGAGTCCTTAGTCAGATGTTTTCCAAATTCATGTTCAAAATTATTTTGCATGAAGTCCAACATGCTGATGCTAATTAGTGGTTAGGCTAGGTGATCACTCTGACTGACACAAATAGACCTGACTGACATTGTGCTCTGCTGAACTGAGATGTATATGACATTCTATGCACTCTGATCTATGTATATCTTAACTTGGTTCTCTTATGTCTGTGATCTTTGTATTATTGAAGCCTTATCATAACTGTCGTGATGTGACTTTGCTCACATGCTTCTTGGTTTGAATTGACACTATTATTATTAGATTGTAATCAATAGGGAATAAAATTCACAAAACTCCAATAAAGGTGTGGTTATTCATGGCTGAAAGGTCATGGTTGCGCTGAACAGTTAATAAATGTCTTTATCCAAAGTAAGGTATATTGTGGTGATATATGTTGACAACGTCATTGACATATTGCTTGACAAATTGATCAGTTATCTCGTTCTACGGTGTCTCTCCACTGGGTCAAAAGATTGATCGGCCTAAAACGAGTCCTAATGTGTATAAAATTGACATAAAGGGACGCGTTAACAGTCGCATTAACTTTACAAAAGGGTAGTAAGTTGTTTAAACTGTCCTCAATAGCCGACAATTTAGCCATACATTTTGCTATACATTTGTTGACAATAGAAACAAGGTCATTAGTGGAAACATCTGTCAAGGCAATTTATAATTATCGGTATTGGTCTTTGCAGGCATCATTGACACAAAAAGGTCTGACTTCCCCTTATTTCTGGTCCCGGGACAGGAGGATCGTAGATCCGGTTCACTGCCTTTCTTTCGCTTAGAGGCAAGTGAGACACAAACGGTAGGTGAACCCCAGACCCCCTCATGTGTGAAGGATTGATGCACATCAACGGTGGTCGTAAAGGTTGAACTTGTGGCAGTTACGACCGGGCCCCCTCTAGCCTTCTCACTGCTGGGGCTCAACAAAAGGACAGCATCCAAAACTGACACAGTAGAACCCACAATGTCACCAGGGGAGGTAGAAGTGAAATGGATACCCAACTTCTCCTCACAAGTGGTGATTTCATCATTAATCGCCCCAACCACTGCGGTTAAGTAAGAAAGAAGAATAGAAGATCTAGAAATTCCAATCCTAGCAACATCCCTTAGTGCATCCCCTTGGCACACAAACTGATAGTGTCCAAAGAAACTGCCTTCCTCTTACCCATCTGGTTGTCGGTCCCCAGGCTAGGATGCTGCAGTAAAAACCCTCCAAAAGTCGCTAGGAAAGTTCAAGCAGGCACTGGAACGCAAAACCACTGGGGGGGGCTGGGCTCTGACAGACACAAACGGGCACGCTCTTGGCCTGGATGCACCCCACACAAAGGGCCCGGGGATAGCGAGTCCCACCATGGCAGTGCAGGACAGAGAGCAGTTTCACAAGAGAGATCTATTTAAATGTAAATAAATAAACACCAATCTCTTGGAAAGTAAACACCAATCTCAATGAAAAAATTACCTGCAATTTGTAAGAAGACATAAGCGGACATATAATCTCTGTCTCTGAAGATATATGTGACAAGATAAAACAAGATTTAAAGGCAACTTTATTGGTCATACACTCTGTGAATGAATACAACACCTGTTCTTTGCCAGGTCAAGTTCTCGCGACAGAACAGGCCAGTAGGCCATAAAAAGAGCTCACCCAGGTAAAGTCTGTCTCACCATAGCAAGTGGGCGAGTAGCTTTTTCGAGGCTAAACTGATGGCCACAGTCCTCGCTACACGATTGTTAAAAGTAATCACCTCCCTGGTACACCGGGACCAATCCGTATTTATACCCAATAGATCCACCCGCCACAATCTGCAACATGCACACAATTGGCTAACTACAGTCCAGTCACGTTCAACCACACATGTCTTCCTATCCCTGGAAGCTGAAAAAGCGTTTGCTGCGATCCACTGGCCCTTCTTGGAGCAAATGCTACTGGAATTTAGATTTTGTCCTCAATTCTAGCAATGGGTGTGTTGGAAATGGCCCTTTTCGCAGGGTCATCCCCAGTCTTTTTGCCTCATTCCTCCTATTTTTTCTGACCCGTTTTTGTTGGCTTTAGGACTCTGGACACTTTACCACTGCTAACCAGTGCTAAAGTGCATATGCTCTCTGTGTAAAGTGTACTGTTGATTGGTTTATCTATGATTGGCATATTTCATTTACTGGTGAGTCCCTAGTAAAGTGCACTAGAGGAGCCCAGGGACTGTAAATCAAATGCTACTAGTGGGCCTGCAGCACTGGTTGTGCCAGCCACATTAGTACCCTGTAAACACGGCTCAGCCCTGCCACTGCAGTGTCTGTGTGTGCAGTTTTAAACTGTCAATTCAACTTGGCAAAAACATTCCCTTCTACTACGTATCAGGCTTCCCTAAGGTAGGCTCTAGGTAGCCCCAGGGGCAGGGTGCAGTGTATGTTTAAGGTAGGACATATACTAGTGTGTTTTATTTGTCCTAACTGTGAAATACTGCCAAATTCGGTTTTCACCGTGCAAGGCCTATCTCTCTCATAGGTTAACATCTCTCTCATAGGTTAACATGGGGGCTGCCTTTAAATATCCTTAAAGCACAAATTTCCTTTGACAGCAGATACAAATGTGGAGTTTAGGGTCTCCGAACTCACAATTTAAAAATACATCTTTTAGTGAAGTTGGTTTTTAAAATGTCTCTTTGGAAATGACACTTTTAGAAAGCAGACATTTTCTTGCTTATACCATTCTGTGACTCTGCCTGTTTGTGGATTGTCTGTCTGGGTCAGTGTAGGAGGCTGGACTGGCTTGTAGTGAGTACCAAGGGGTACTTACACCTTGCACCAGGCCCAGGTATCCCTTATTAGTGTATAGGGTGTCTAGCAGCTTAGGCTGATAGATAATGGTAGCTTAGCAGAGCAGTTTAGGCTGAACTAGGAGACGAGTGAAGCTCCTACAGTACCACTAGTGTCACTTGCACAATATCATAAGAAAACACAATACACAGATATACTAAAAATAAAGGTACTTTATTTTTATGACAATATGCCAAAGTATCTCAGTGAGTACCCTCAGTATGAGGATAGCAAATATACACAAGATATATGTACACAATACCAAAATATGCAGTAATAGCAATAGAAAACAGTGCAAACAATGTATAGTCACAATAGAATGCAATGGGGACACATAGGGATAGGGGCAACACAAACCATATACTCTAGAAGTGGAATGCGAACCACGAATGGACCCCAAACCTATGTGACCTTGTAGAGGGTCACTGGGACTGTAAGAAAACAGTGAGGGTTAGAAAAATAGCCCACCCCAAGACCCTGAAAAGTGAGTGCAAAGTGCACTGAAGTTCCCCAAAGAGCACAGAAGTCGTGATAGGGGAATTCTGCAGGAAAGACACAAACCAGCAATGCAACAACAATGGATTTCCAGACGAGAGTACCTGTGGAACAAGGGGACCAAGTCCAAAAGTCACAATCAAGTCGAGAGTGGGCAGATGCCCAGGAAATGCCAGCTGTGGGTGCAAAGAAGCTGCCACTGAGGATTCTGCAAGAACCACAAAGGCTAGAAACTTCCCCTTTGGAGGATGGATGTCCCACGTCGTGAAGGGTCGTGCAGAAGTGTTTTCCCGCAGAAAGACCGCAAATTCGCGGTTAGGGTTTTTGGATGCTGCTGTGGCCCAGGAGGGACCAGGATGTCACCAATTGCGTGAGGGGACAGAGGGGACGTCCAGCAAGACAAGGAGCCCTCTCAGAAGCAAGCAGCACCCAGAGAAGTGCCGGAACAGGCACTACGAAGTGGAGTGAAACGGTGCTCACCCGAAGTTGCACAAGAGAGTCCCACGCCGCCGGAGGACAACTCAGGAGGTCGTGCAATGCAGGTTAGAGTGCTGTGGACCCAGGCTTGGCTGGTCACAAAGGAAATCCTGCAAAAGTGCACAGGAGCCAGAGTAGCTGCAAAACACGGGGTTCCAAGCAATGCAGTCTAGCGTGGGGAGGTAAGGACTTACCTCCACCAAACTTGGACTGAAGAGTCACTGGACTGTGGGAGTCACTTGGACAGAGTTGCTGAGTTCAAGGGACCTCGCTCGTCGTGCTGAGAGGAGACCCAGAGGACCGGCGAAGCAGTTCTTTGGTGCCTGCGGTTGCAGGGGGAAGATTCCGTCGACCTACGGGAGATTTCTTCGGAGCTTCTAATGCAGAGAGGAGGCAGACTACCCCCACAGCATGCACCACCAGGAAAACAGTCGAGAAGGCGGCAGGATCAGCGTTACAAGGTCGCAGCAGACGTCTTTGCTACTTTGTTGCAGTTTTGCAGGCTTCCAGCGCGGTCAGCAGTCGATTCCTAGGCAGAAGGTGAAGAGAGAGATGCAGAGGAACTCTGATGAGCTCTTGCATTCGTTATCTAAGGAATTCCCCAAAGCAGAGACCCTAAATAGCCAGAAAAGAGGGTTTGGCTACTTAGGAGAGAGGATAGGCTAGCAACACCTGAAGGAGCCTATCAGAAGGAGTCTCTGACGTCACCTGCTGGCCCTGGCCACTCAGAGCAGTCCAGTGTGCCAGCAGCACCTCTGTTTCCAAGATGGCAGAGGTCTGGAGCACACTGGAGGAGCTCGGGCACCTCCCAGGGGAGGTGCAGGTCAGGGGAGTGGTCACTCCCCTTTCCTTTGTCCAGTTTCGCGCCAGAGCAGGGCTGAGGGGTCCCTGAACCAGTGTAGACTGGCTTATGCAGAAATGGGCACCATCTGTGCCCATGAAAGCATTTCCAGAGGCTGGGGGAGGCTACTCCTCCCCTGCCTTTTACACTGTTTTCCAAAGGGAGAGGGTGTAACACCCTCTCTCTGAGGAAGTCCTTTGTTCTGCCTTCCTGGGCCAAGCCTGGCTGGACCCCAGGAGGGCAGAAACCTGTCTAAGGGGTTGGCAACAGCAGCAGCTGCAGTGAAACCCCTGAAAAGGCAGTTTGGCAGTACCCGGGTCTGTGCTAGAGACCCGTGGGATCATGGGATTGTGCCAACAATGCCAGGATGGCATTGAGGGGGCAATTCCATGATCATAGACATGTTACATGGCCATATTCGGAGTTATCATTGTGAAGCTATACAAAGGTAGTGACCTATGTATAGTGCACACGTGTAATGGTGTCCCCGCACTCACAAACTCCGGGGAATGTGCCCTGAACAATGTGGGGGCACCTTGGCTAGTGCCAGGGTGCCCACACACTAAGTAACTTAGCACCCAACCTTTACCAGGTAAAGGTTAGACATATAGGTGACTTATAAGTTACTTAAGTGCAGTAGTAAATGGCTGTGAAATAACGTGGACGTTATTTCAATCAGGCTGCAGTGGCAGGCCTGTGTAAGAATTGTCAGAGCTCCCTATGGGTGGAAAAAGAAATGCTGCAGCCCATAGGGATCTCCTGGAACCCCAATTCCCTGGGTACCTCAGTACCATATACTAGGGAATTATAAGGATGTTCCAGTATGCCAATGTGAATTGGTGAAATTGGTCACTAGCCTGTTAGTGACAATTTGGAAAGAAATGAGAGAGCATAACCACTGAGGTTCTGGATAGCAGAGCCTCAGTGAGACAGTTAGTCATAACACAGGTAACACATACAGGGCACACTTATGAGCACTGGGGCCCTGGCTGGCAGGGTCCCAGTGACACATACAACTAAAACAACATATATACAGTGAGAAATGGGGGTAACATGCCAGGCAAGATGGTACTTTCCTACACAACCCCACCAAACGAACGACAATAAGACTAGCCATGACCTGATGAGTCTTCATTGTCTAAGTGGAAATATCTGGAGAGTCCATCTGCATTGGAGTGGGTACTCCCAGGTCTATGTTCCACTGTATAGTCCATTCCCTGTAGGGATATGGACCACCTCAACAATTTAGGATTTTCACCTTTCATTTGTTTTAGCCAAAGTAGAGGTTTGTAGTCTGTCTGAACCATGAAGTGAGTGCCAAACAGGTATGGCCTCAACTTCTTCAGTGCCCAGACCACAGCAAAGGCCTCCCTCTCTATGGCAGACCAACGCTTTTCTCTAGGGGTCAACCTCCTGCTGATAAAAGCAACAGGTTGATCCTGGCCCTCAGAATTAAGTTGTGATAAGACTGCCCCTACCCCTAATTCAGATGCATCAGTTTAGACAATGAATTTTTTGGAGTAACAGGGGCTTTTCAGGACAGGTGCAGAGCACATGGCCTGCTTTAGCTCCTCAAAAGCTTTCTGACAGCTTGCTGTCCATAATACCTTCTTAGGCATTCTCTTAGATGTGAGGTCATTAAGAGGGGCTGCAATGGAGCCATAGTTCTTTATGAACCTCCTATAGTACCCAGTGAGGCCTAAAAAGGCTCTCACCTGAGTCTGAGTAGTAGGGGGAACCCAATCTATAATAGTTTGGATTTTCCCCTGAAGTGGTGCAATCTGTTCTCCACCTACCAGGTGTCCCAGATAAACCACCTTTCCCTGCCCTATCTGGCACTTTGAAGCCTTGATAGTGAGGCCTGCCTTCTGCAAGGCCTCCAAAACTTTCCATAGGTGGACCAGGTGATCATCCCAGGTGAAGCTAAAAAGACAGACCTTTTCAAAGGTTGGTGAATACAGTCCTGCAAGGGCTGGAAGCCTTTAGTGCAGCATATCTAGATGATATGCTGCACTAAAGGCTTCCAGCCCTTGCAGGACTGTATTCACCAACCTTTGAAAAGTGGCAAGTGCATTTTTCAATCCAAAAGGCATTACTGTGAATTGGTAATGGCCTCCAATGGTTGAAAATGCAGTTTTTGCTTTTGCATCTTCTGATAATTTGATCTGCCAATACCCTGCAGTCAAATCAAAAGTGCTTAGATACTTGGCAGATGCCAGGGTATCTATTAGCTCATCTGCCCTGGGTATAGGATGAGCATCAGTTTTGGTTACCTGGTTAAGACCTCTGTAGTCTACACAAAACCGCATTTCCTTCTTTCCATCCTTGGAATGAGGTTTTGGTACAAGTACAACAGGAGAGGCCCATGGACTTTCAGAGTGCTCAACCACTCCCAGTTCAAGCATTTTCTGTACCTCTTGCTTTATGCAGTCTCTGACATGGTCAGGCTGCCTATAGATCTTACTTTTGACAGGCAAGCTGTCTCCAGTATCTATAGTGTGCTCACACCAAGAAGTGGTGCCTGGCACAGTAGAGAAGAGTTCAGAAAACTGACCCAGGAGATGTATGCAATGGTCTTTCTGCTCAGCAGTAAGACAATCTGTCAGTACTACACCTTCCACTAGAGCATCTTGTTCTGTGGAAGAGAAGAGATCAGGGAGAGGGTCACTCTCTTCTTCCTGTCCCTCATCAGTTGCCATGAGCAGGGTGAGATCAGCCCTGTCATAGTAGGGTTTCAGGCGATTGACATGGAGCACCCTAAGGGGACTCCTGGCAGTGCCCAAGTCAACTAAGTAGGTGACTTCACCCTTCTTTTCAACAATTATGTGGGGTCCACTCCATTTATCTTGGAGTGCTCTTAGGGCCACAGGCTCCAAGACCCACACTTTCTGCCCTGGTTGGTACTGAACCAAAACAGCCTTCTGGTCATGCCATTGCTTTTGGAGCTCTTGGCTGGCCTGAAGGTTTTTCCTGGCCTTTTTTATGTACTCAGCTATCCTAGATCTTAGGCCAAGTACATAGTCCACTATGTCTTGCTTTGGAGCTTTTAAAGGTTGTTCCCAACCCTCCTTAACAAGTGTTAGAGGACCTCTCACAGGGTGACCAAATAGGAGTTCAAAGGGGCTGAAGCCCACTCCTTTTTGGGGTACCTCCCTGTAAGCAAAAAGGAGGCAAGGTAACAGGATATCCCATCTCCTGCAGAGTTTTTCAGGGAGTCCCATTATCATATCTTTGGGAGTTTTGTTAAATCTCTCCACCAGTCCATTTGTTTGTGGATGATAGGGTGTAACGAACTTGTATGTCACACCACATTCCTTCCACATGGCCTTTAAAAGTAAGCAGACATGAAATTGCTTCCCCTGTCTGATACCACCTCTTTTGGGAAACCCACCCTGGAAAATATTCCCAGGAGGGCCTTAGCCACTGCAGGAGCTGTAGTGGTCCTTAGAGGAATTGCTTCAGGATATCTGTTGGCATGGTCCACTACCACCAAGATAAACCTATTGCCTGAAGCAGTAGGAGGGTTGAGGGGGCCAACTATGTCCACACCTACCCTTTCAAAGGGGACCACAGGCAGTGGAATAAGGGGTGCCTTTGGAGTGCCACCTGTCTTGCCACTGGCTTGACAGGTTTCACAGGACTTAGAAAATTCCTTTGTGTCCTCAGACATTCTAGGCCAATGAAACAAGGGAACAAGCCTGTCCCAATTTTTCATTTGCCCCAAATGTCCAGCTAAGGGAATGTCGTGGGCTAGAGTTAGGAGGAACTTTCTGTACTCCTGAGGAATCACCAATCTCCTGGCAGCTCCAGGTTTTGGATCCCTTGCTTCAGTGTACAAGAGGTTGTCCTCCCAGTAAACTCTGTGAGAGTCACTGACATCCCCATTTTCTTGGTTGACAGCTTGCTGCCTTAGACCCTCTAGTGTGGGACAGGTATGCTCCCTGGCAGGCCCCCCTTCACCCAAAGGCTCAGCAGTGTCTGCTTCCAGCTCCTCTGGTGTAGGTTCTGCACAGGGTGGAAATTCTTCTTCCTCAGAATTATAATCCACTGTAGAGGGAGGGATAGTAGGTAGTGTTTTTCCTTTACTAACCCTAGCTTTAGGAAGCACTTGGTCCATTCTTCCAGGATCCAAGTCACCCTGTCCTTTTTGCTTTTTGGCCTGAGCCCTGGTCAAAGCAAAAATATGCCCTGGAATGCCCAGCATTGCTGCATGAGCCTCCAACTCCACTTCTGCCCAAGCTGATGTCTCTAAATCATTCCCTAATAGACAGTCTACAGGTAAATCTGAGGCAACCACAACTTTCTTTGGGCCAGTAACCCACCCCCAGTTGAGATTCACAACAGCCATAGGGTGGCTAAGGGTGTTATGAGCATCGGTTACTTGGTACTGGTGACCAAGTAGGTGTTGTTCAGGGTGGACCAGTTTCTCTATTACCATTGTAACACTGGCACCTGTGTCCCTGTAGGCCTGAACCTCAACACCATTTATTAGGGGTAGTTGCGTGTACTTATCCATGTTAAGGGGACAAGCAACCAAGGTGGCTAAATCAATAGCCCCCTCAGAGACTAACACAGCCTCTGTGGTCTCCCTAATCAGACCAACCCAAACTAAATTCCCAAAAGTGAGCCCAGCTACTCCCTTGGATTGGCTATTAGTAGGTTTGCTCCCACCACCACTGCTATTACTAGGGGCACTAGGTGTAGCAGCAGGGGTTGTAGTGGTAGGAGGCTTGGTGCTTTTCTTTGGACAACTGGGATCTGTTGTCCAATGGCCTTTTATTTTACATAAATAGCACCATAGTTTCTTTTCTTTGTTTTGATTTGAAGAGGATTTGGGCCCACCACCCCCACCAGAGTGTTTTTGTGGGCCTGATGAAGACTCATTTTTAGATTTGTCCCCACCCTTGTCAGAAGACTTACCATCCTTCTTCTTGTTGCCATCTTTGTCACCCCCTGTATGAACTTTTCTGTTCACCCTTGTTCTGACCCATTTGTCTGCCTTCTTTCCCAATTCTTGGGGAGAGGTCAGATCAGAGTCCACCTGGTACTGGTGCAACAAATCAGACACACAATTATTAAGAATATGCTCTCTCAGGATTAAGTTATACAGGCTTTCATAATCAGTAACTTTACTGCCATGTAACCACCCCTCCAAGGCCTTCACTGAATGGTCAACAAAGTCTACCCAGTCTTGTGAAGACTCCTTTTTGGTTTCTCTGAACTTCATCCTGTACTGTTCAGTGGTTAAGCCATAACCATCTAGGAGTGCATTCTTAAGAACTGCAAAATTATTGGCATCACTTTCTTTCACAGTAAGGAGCCTATCCCTACCCTTTCCACTAAATGATACCCATAGGATAGCAGCCCACTGCCTTTGAGGGACATCCTGTACAACACAGGCCCTCTCAAGTGCAGCAAACCACTTGTTAATGTCATCCCCCTCCTTATAAGGGGGAACTATCTTGTGCAGATTCCTAGAATCATGCTCTCTTGCAGGATGACTATGGGGAATACTGCTGCTGCCACCATGAGTTTCTAACCCAATTTTCTGTCTTTCTCTTTCTATCTCTAAGGACTGCCTATCTAAATCCAGCTGTTGCTTCTTGAGCTTCAGTCTGGATTCTTCCACTCTCAATCTATTGAACTCCCTTTCTAACACTGTCATCAGGGTGGGTGGATGGGGCATGCCTTGAAATAGAAGTATGGTAAGAATGAACAGAAGGAGACCTGTCCCTAACAGATGGCACTCTAACAACCTGGCTAACAGAAATAGCACTTCTACTATGATGAGAAGGAACACTCTTACTGTGATGTGAGGCCACACTATTACTGTGGTGTGACTCCACATCAGTACCAGCTATGCTAGGTGGTCTGCTAATGGGCAGGCTAGGAAGTTTCCCTTCTAAATCTTTTGCTAGGGGTGCCCCAGGGTCAGATTGGGAACCATCAGCTAATTTCTCAACAGAAGTGCCAACTCTGGTCTTATCTTGTTCAATGAGCATATTAACCAACAGTTCTCTAGAGGGATTCTTCCCAATCCCTAAACCTCTTTCAGTGCAGAGACTCCTTGCTCCTTCCCAGCTAAGGTGATCATAAGCAAGTTTGGACAGATCAACAGTTTGGCCTGTGCCAGACATTTTAGAAAGTGTTTAAGGGATAGAAAAAGTGAGAAAAAAGTTTTCAGAACTTTTAAAAGGACAGAAAAAAAAAAACTTTTTCAGAACTTTTTAGAGAGTTTAGAGGTACTTTTCAGCACTTAGCAAAGAAGTGAGAGAAGAAAAGCAAAACTTTTTGGTTAGGTGTACATACACTGAACTTGTTTTGTATATTTTTCTCTTATGAAAAGTACAATGACAAAAGTGGTAAGTAGTTGCAAAGTACTTATCCCACCGCTGCACAACCAATGTAGGAGGCTGGACTGGCTTGTAGTGAGTACCAAGGGGTACTTACACCTTGCACCAGGCCCAGGTATCCCTTATTAGTGTATAGGGTGTCTAGCAGCTTAGGCTGATAGATAATGGTAGCTTAGCAGAGCAGCTTAGGCTGAACTAGGAGACGAGTGAAGCTCCTACAGTACCACTAGTGTCACTTGCACAATATCATAAGAAAACACAATACACAGATATACTAAAAATAAAGATACTTTATTTTTATGACAATATGCCAAAGTATCTCAGTGAGTACCCTCAGTATGAGGATAGCAAATATACACAAGATATATGTACACAATACCAAAATATGCAGTAATAGCAATAGAAAACAGTGCAAACAATGTATAGTCACAATAGAATGCAATGGGGACACATAGGGATAGGGGCAACACAAACCATATACACTAGAAGTGGAATGCAAACCACGAATGTAAGAAAACAGTGAGGGTTAGAAAAATAGCCCACCCCAAGACCCTGAAAAGTGAGTGCAAAGTGCACTGAAGTTCCCCAAAGAGCACAGAAGTCGTGATAGGGGAATTCTGCAGGAAAGACCAACACCAGCAATGCAACAACAATGGATTTCCAGACGAGAGTACCTGTGGAACAAGGGGACCAAGTCCAAAAGTCACAATCAAGTCGAGAGTGGGCAGATGCCCAGGAAATGCCAGCTGTGGGTGCAAAGAAGCTGCCACCGGATGGTAGAAGCTGAGGATTGTGCAAGAACGACAAGGGCTAGAAACTTCCCCTTTGGAGGATGGATGTCCCACGTCGTGAAGAGTCGTGCAGGAGTGTTTTCCCGCAGAAAGACCGCAAACAAGCCTTGCTAGCTGCAAAACTCGCGGTTAGGGTTTTTGGATGCTGCTGTGGCCCAGGAGGGACCAGGATGTCACCAATTGCGTGAGTCGACAGAGGGGGCGTCCAGCAAGACTAGGAGCCCTCTCAGAAGCAAGCAGCACCCAGAGAAGTGCCGGAACAGGCACTACAAAGTGGAGTGAAACGGTGCTCACCCGAAGTTGCACAAGAGAGTCCCACGCTGCCGGAGGACAACTCAGGAGGTCATGCAATGCAGGTTAGAGTGCCGTGCACAAAGGAAATCCTGGAAAAGTGCACAGGAGCCGGAGTAGCTGCAAAACACGCGGTTCCCAGCAATGCAGTCTAGCGTGGGGAGGCAAGAACTTACCTCCACCAAACGTGGACTGAAGAGTCACTGGACTGTGGGAGTCACTTGGACAGAGTTGCTGAGTTCAAGGGACCTCGCTCGTCGTGCTGAGAGGAGACCCAGAGGACCGGTGAAGCAGTTCTTTGGTGCCTGCGGTTGCAGGGGGAAGATTCCGTCGACCCACGGGAGATTTCTTCGGAGCTTCTAGTGCAGACAGGAGGCAGACTACCCCCACAGCATGCACCACCAGGAAAACAGTCAAGAAGGCGGCAGGATCAGCGTTACAAGGTCGCAGTAGTCGTCTTTGCTACTTTGTTGCAGTTTTGCAGGCTTCCAGCGCGGTCAGCAGTCGATTCCTTGGCAGAAGGTGAAGAGAGAGATGCAGAGGAACTCTGATGAGCTCTTGCATTCGTTATCTAAGGAATTCCCCAAAGCAGAGACCCTAAATAGCCAGAAAAGAGAGTTTGGCTACTTAGGAGAGAGGATAGGCTAGCAACCCCTGAAGGAGCCTATCAGAAGGTGTCTCTGACGTCACCTGCTGGCCCTGGCCACTCAGAGCAGTCCAGTGTGCCAGCAGCACCTCTGTTTCCAAGATGGCAGAGGTCTGGAGCACACTGGAGGAGCTCTGGGCACCTCCCAGGGGAGGTGCAGGTCAGGGGAGTGGTCTCTCCCCTTTCCTTTGTCCAGTTTTGCGCCAGAGCAGGGCTGAGGGGTCCCTGAACCGGTGTAGACTGGCTTATGCAGAAATGGGCACCATCTGTGCCCATGAAAGCATTTCCAGCGGCTGGGGGAGGCTACTCCTCCCCTGCCTTAACACCTTTTTCCAAAGGGAGAGGGTGTAACACCCTCTCTCTGAGGAAGTCCTTTGTTCTGCCTTCCTGGGCCAAGCCTGGCTGGACCCCAGGAGGGCAGAAACCTGTCTGAGGGGTTGGCAGCAGCTGCAGTGAAACCCCTGAAAAGGCAGTTTGGCAGTACCCGGGTCTGTGCTAGAGACCCGTGGGATCATGGGATTGTGCCAACAATGCCAGGATGGCATTGACTGGGCAATTCCATGATCATAGACATGTTACATGGCCATATTCGGAGTTACCATTGTGAAGCTATACATAGGTAGTGACCTATGTATAGTGCACGCGTGTAATGGAATCCCGCACTCACAAAGTCCGGGGAATTTGCCCTGAACAATGTGGGGGCACCTTGGCTAGTGCCAGGGTGCCCACACACTAAGTAACTTAGCACCCAACCTTTACCAGGTAAAGGTTAGACATATAGATGACTTATAAGTTACTTAAGTGCAGTGGTAAATGGCTGTGAAATAACGTGGACGTTATTTCACTCAGGCTGCAGTGGCAGGCCTGTGTAAGAATTGTCAGAGCTCCCTATGGGTGGCAAAAGAAATGCTGCAGCCCATAGGGATCTCCTGGAACCCCAATACCCTGGGTACCTCAGTACCATATACTAGGGAATTATAAGGGTGTTCCAGTATGCCAATGTGAATTGGTGAAATTGGTCACTAGCCTGTTAGTGACAATTTGGAAAGAAATGAGAGAGCATAACCACTGAGGTTCTGGATAGCAGAGCCTCAGTGAGACTGTTAGTCATAACACAGGTAACGCATACAGGGCACACTTATGAGCACTGGGGCCCTGGCTGGCAGGGTCCCAGTGACACATACAACTCAACTAAAACAACATATATACAGTGAAAAATGGGGGTAACATGCCAGGCAAGATGGTACTTTCCTACAGTCAGTTTGACAGTTGGACTGTTTTGCACCTCTCTAGATAGTAGACAGTCACACAAAGGGGGGCAGGGGTGTAGCCTGCATATCCTGATGAACCATCTGAGCTAGAGAGGAAGGTGGAGTGGTCGTTCACACCTGAAAGGACTGTGCCAACTAGAGACCCCATTTCTAACAGGGTGGCACTACTGAATAAACAGAGGACAAAATCTTGCTATACGCTGCTGATGTCCCCTTGTATGTCACTAACCCTGAGCTCACCAGCCGAACGCTCTTCCAACTATTAAGCGAATATGGAGCCCATTCTGGCTATAGGATCAAGTAGGATAATTCGGTGCTGTAGGTACTGAACGGACTTTGGGCCCAACTGTTGCTACCACATGGGCTTCGGGTGGGCGAAGATGGTTTTCAATCTTTGGGGATGTTCATCACATGACGTAAAGAACTGTGCGCAAAACAATGTAGAGAAGATTCTTTCTGATTTTCAAGCCAATGCAACGCAGTGGAAGTGGCTGCCGCTCACCTAGATGGGGAGGGCAGCCCTATATAAAATGATCACACTCCCCAAATTTCTCTACGTGCTACAGAACACCTACTATCTGGTGTCCCAGACACTATTCACCAAAATAAACGGAGAATTGAGGAATCTGCTATGGGATGGAGGCCACCCGAGGATCTCACTAAAACACTGCAAGAATAATCCATATTATGGGGGGGTGGCTCGGTCTCCCAGACATTGAAGGCTGCTACTAGGAGGCCCACCTGATTAATATCAACAGTTAGGTTTACGCCCTGCAAGACCACCCAATGTTTCGACTCAAACGTGCCCTGCTGGAACGCAAAATACACCTGCATTCCTTGTACGGAGGAAAGGGCACCCAGACATTGCCTCCGATGACACGAATAGCATTAGGCGCATGGAGAAAAGCCACAAATGCTAGGCTGGGATCACAAAATCACTAGAGAATCACCCCTTTAGAAAGGGACCTGGCTCCGAAAGTTTGCAAAATTGAGAGGATTTAAATTATTATGGGATACCATTGGTATCTCCAAGATAGGGGACATCCTGGAACAAGGGGATATTATGCCCTTTTCCACAATGCAAAAAAGATGCACCCGACCCAGTTTCTAAAATATACACAACTAAGACATGCCTGGCAAGCTGAAGGGATAATAGGAATAGAAATGGCCAACTATGCCCTGCTAGAGGGGCAGATACTGTAGGAAAGTACCATCTTGCCTAGCATGTTACCCCCATTTTCACTGTGTGTATGTTTGTTTTTGCCCTTGTGTCACTGGAATCCTGCTAGGCAGGACCCCAGTGCTCATAATGTATGCCCTGTATGTGTTCCCTGTGTGGTGGCTCTAGGAAAGTACCATCTTGCCTGGCATGTTACCCCCATATTTCACTCTATATATATGTTGTTTTAGTCCTTGTTGTCACTGGGACCCTGCCAGGCAGGGCCCCAGTGCTCATAGTATGTGCCCTGTATGTATTGTATTGTATTGTATTGTATTGTATTGTAATCGTATTTATATAGCGCTTACTAGCCCTGACGAGGCGTCAAAGCGATTTTCGGTGAGTAGCACGCTACTCTGGAACCCAACAAGAATTAGTGATGGATTAGTATCGGGAAATAATGAGTACAGTTTTAGTATTATTAGAAGTTAATTTGAGCCGCGGATATGAGAGTTTGTTAGTTAGATTGACTGGAGTAATGGAGGGGTGGAGGAGGAAAGAAATCCAGAAGTGTTAATTGGGAGTATATCCTTAATTTACTCAACCCAAAGGCTTGGGATGAGTAAAGGGGGACGGAGGAGGAAAGAGTATGTGGAAGGGTTAGGGAGAGCATAGTAGCAGGGTGAGATAAATGCGGGAGAATTTAGTAGGGTTGTGTGGGAGGTCACAGTAGTAGAGAGGTTTGGTGAGTAAGATGTGGAAGCGGAGGGAAGAGCTTAGGCAGAGTTATTTCGGAGAAGAAAGTAATAGAAAGGATTTGGGATGAGTCAGAGTGAGAATGGAGGATAGTTTGATAGAGACATGACATATGATGATGGGTAGATAAGTGTGATAAGATGATAGTAGGAATTCATAGATATCTAGTATAACAACCCACCCAGGAGCCATGCAATGACCCACGAACATGCCAAGCACAGAAACAACACACATATATATATATACACACACATAGATACACATAAATACACACACATATGCACATACAATACATAATTAGAACCATGGGTAAAATATACTTAGTCAAACAGTATGTGTCCCTCTGTGTGAGTTTAGCATAAGGAATGCTGGGGAAGCTCAAGTAAGAGTGTTCAGGGAACTGAAAAAGTCTGTGGCGAGTTAAGTTTACTCTGGGATAGCAGGAGGGTGGAGGACAGGTATTCGGCGAATTGAGATTAAAATTCGATCTGTTAGACCTGGCCCTTTTTTGCAAGGTTATCCCCAAACGTTTTGCCTTCTTCCTCCTATTTTTACTGACCTGTTTTTGTTGGCTTAAGGACTCTGCCACTGCTAACCAGTGCTAAACTGCATTTATTCTCTGTCTAAAATGTATTGGTGATTTGTTTTGCCATGTTTGGCATATATGATTTACTAGTAGGTTCCTAGAAAAGTGCAGTGTGTGCGCCCAGGGACTGTAATTCAAACTCTACTAGTGGGCTTGCATCACTAATTGCGCCATCCACATGAGTAGTCCTGTAAATGTGTCACAGACCTGTCACTGCAAGATCTGTGTGTGCAGTTTTAAACTGCCATTTCGATGAGGCAAGTGCACGCACTTACTCGGCCCAAACCTTTCCTTTTACTACATGTAGGTCACCCCTAAGGTAAGCCTAAGGCAGCCCCATGGGCAGGGTGCAGCGTATTTAAAGGTAGGACATCTACTGGTCTGTTTTACATGTCCTGATAGTGAAATACTGCTAAATTCGGCTTTCACTATTGCAAGGCTTATCTCTCCCATAGGGTAACATGGGTGTGAGAAAGTAGCCTCTTTCTAGCCTTGTTACCCCCACTTTTGGCCTGTTTGTGAGTGTATGTCAGGGTGTTTTCGCTGTCTCACTGGGATCCTGCTAGCCAGGGCCCAGTGCTCATAGTGAAAGCCCTATGTTTTCAGTATGTTTGTTATGTGTCACTGGGACCCTGCTAGTCAGGACCCCAGTGCTCATAAGTTTGTGGCCTATATGTATGTGTTCCCTGTGTGGTGCCTAACTGTCTCACTGAGGCTCTGCTAACCAGAACCTCAGTGGTTATGCTCTCTCATTTCTTTCAAATTGTCACTAACAGGCTAGTGACCAATTTTACCAATTTACATTGGCTTACTGGAACACCCTTATAATTCCCTAGTATATGGTACTGAGGTGCCCATGGTATTGGGGTTCCAGGAGATCCCTATGGGCTGCAGCATTTCTTTTGCCACCCATAGGGAGCTCTGACAATTCTTACACAGGCCTGCCACTGCAGCCTGAGTGAAATAACGTCCACGTTATTTCACAGCCATTTTACACTGCACTTAAGTAACTTATAAGTCACCTATATGTCTAACCTTTACCTGGTAAAGGTTAGGTGCAAAGTTACTTCGTGTGAGGGCACCCTGGCACTAGCCAAGGTGCCCCCACATTGTTCAGATCCAATTCCCTGAACTTTGTGAGTGCGGGGACACCATTACACGCGTGCACTACATATAGGTCACTACCTATATGTAGCTTCACAATGGTAACTCCGAATATGGCCATGTAACATGTCTACGATCATGGAATTGCCCCCTCTATGCCATCCTGCCATAGTTGGCACAATCCCATGATCCCAGTGGTCTGTAGCACAGACCCTGGTACTGCCAAACTGCCTTTCCTGGGGTTTCACTGCAGCTGCTGCTGCTGCCAACCCCTCAGACAGGTTTCTGCCCTCCTGGGGCCAAGCCAGGCTTGTCCCAGGATGGCAGAACAAAGGACTTCCTCTGAGAGAGGGTGTTACACCCTCTCCCTTTGGAAAATGGTATGAAGGCAGGGGAGGAGTAGCCTCCCCCAGCCTCTGGAAATGCTTTCTTGGGCACAGATGTGCCCAATTCTGCATAAGCCAGTCTACACCGGTTCAGGGGACCCCTTAGCCCTGCTCTGGCGCGAAACTGGACAAAGGAAAGGGGAGTGACCACTACCCTGACCTGCACCTCCCCTGGGAGGTGTCCAGAGCTCCTCCAGTGTGCTCCAGACCTCTGCCATCTTGGAAACAGAGGTGCTGCTGGCACACTGGACTGCTCTGAGTGGCCAGTGCCACCAGGTGACGTCAGAGACTCCTTCTGATAGGCTCCTTCAGGTGTTAGTAGCCTATCCTCTCTCCTAAGTAGCCAAACCCTCTTTTCTGGCTATTTAGGGTCTCTGTCTCTGGGGAAACTTTAGATAACGAATGCAAGAGCTCATCCGGGTTCCTCTGCATCTCTCTCTTCACCTTCTGCCAAGGAATCGACTGCTGACCGCGCTGGAAGCCTGCAAACCTGCAACAAAGTAGCTAAGACGACTACTGCAACTCTGTAACGCTGATCCTGCCGCCTTCTCGACTGTTTTCCTGGTGGTGCATGCTGTGGGGGTAGTCTGCCTCCTCTCTGCACTAGAAGCTACGAAGATATCTCCCGTGGGTCGACGGAATCTTCCCCCTGCAACCGCAGGCACCAAAAAGCTGCATTACCGGTCCCTTGGGTCTCCTCTCAGCACGACGAGCGAGGTCCCTCGAATCCAGCAACTCTGTCCAAGTGACCCCCACAGTCCAGTGACTCTTCAGTCCAAGTTTGGTGGAGGTAAGTCCTTGCCTCACCTCGCTAGACTGCATTGCTGGGAACCGCGACTTTTGCAGCTACTCCGGCCCCTGTGCACTTCCGGCGGAAATCCTTTGTGCACAGCCAAGCCTGGGTCCACAGCACTCTAACCTGCATTGCACGACTTTCTAAGTTGGTCTCCGGCGACGTGGGACTCCTTTGTGTAACTTCGGGTGAGCACCGTTTCACGCATCCTCGTAGTGCCTGTTCCTGGCACTTCTCCGGGTGCTACCTGCTGCTGAGAGGGCTCCTTGTCTTGCTCGACGTCCCCTCTCTCTCCTGGTCCAATTTGCGACCTCCTGGTCCCTCCAGGGCCACAGCAGCGTCCAAAAACACTAACCGCAAGATTTGCAGCTAGCAAGGCTTGTTGGCGTTCTTTCGGCGGGAAAACACTTCTGCACGACTCTCCACGGCGAGAGGGATCCATCCACCAAAGGGGAAGTCTCTAGCCCTTTTCGTTCCTGCAGAAACCTCAGCTTCTTCTGTCCAGTAGAAGCTTCTTTGCACTCACAGCTGGCATTTCCTGGGCATATGCCCATCTCCGACTTGCTTGTGACTTTTGGACTTGGTCCCCTTGTTCCACAGGTACCCTAGATTGGAAATCCATTGTTGTTGCATTGTTGGTTTGTGTCTTTCCTGCATTATTCCTCTAACACGACTTCTTTGTCCTTAGGGGAACTTTAGTGCACTTTGCACTCACTTTTCAGGGTCTTGGGGAGGGTTATTTTTCTAACTCTCACTATTTTCTAATAGTCCCAGCGACCCTCTACAAGGTCACATAGGTTTGGGGTCCATTCGTGGTTCGCATTCCACTTTTGGAGTATATGGTTTGTGTTGCCCCTATCCCTATGTGTCCCCATTGCATCCTATTGTAACTATACATTGTTTGCACTGTTTTCTAAGACTATACTGCATATTTTTGCTATTGTGTATATATAACTTGTGTATATTTCCTATCCTCTCACTGAGGGTACACTCTAAGATACTTTGGCATATTGTCATAAAAATAAAGTACCTTTATTTTTAGTATAACTGTGTATTGTGTTTTCTTATGATATTGTGCAAGTGACACTTGTGGTACTGTGGTAGCTTCACACGTCTCCTAGTTCAGCCTAAGCTGCTCTGCTAAGCTACCATTATCTATCAGCCTAAGCTGCTAGACACCCTATACACTAATAAGGGATAACTGGGCCTGGTGCAAGGTGCAAGTACCCCTTGGTACTCACTACAAGCCAGTCCAGCCTCCTACAATGGGGGATTGCCTTGAAATAGCTTTTAAGTGTAATTTCCCCATTGGGAGCAAATGGAAATATGGAGTTTGCGGTCTCTGAACTCACAATTTAAAATTACATCTTTTAGTGAAGTTGTTTTTTTAATTGTAAGTTTGAAAATGCCACTTTTAGAAAGTGGGCATTTTCTTGCTGAACCAGTCTATGCCTCTGCCTGTCTGCTGAATATACACCTGGGTAAGAATAACAGTTGGTCTGTTTGAGTATATACTCTAGACAGTCACACAAAGGGAGCTGAGGTGCGCCCTTCATATCCTGATGGCCCAGCTAATGGGTCTTCCTGAGCTAGAGTGGTGGGAGGAGATGACACTTGCACTTGAATAGGGCTGCGCTGTCCTCACACAAAGCAGTCTCCAACCCTCTGGTGTGTGACTGAAGCCAGGGCAGAGAAAGGCAGGGTCCTTGTGAGTTTGTTCTGGTGCAACAAGGAAGAAACCAGTGCATTGACTTCCAGAATGACTTCAGAAACGGCGCCACTCTCTGACCCCACGCCGCTGCCTGTACTGCAGCCGTGGTCCCCGCTGAGTGCAACGACTGCGACCTACAGCGCAGGCTCAATGCCACCACAGCACCTCCAAATTCCCACCAGAGCATGAGTCCAGAGTACGGTGTCACTGACATCCGTGGCTCTGCGGTGTGACTGCGAAACCACAAAGTCGACATATCATGTCTTGAGCTGCTGGATTCATCGACCCCGCTTTGTTATAAGGAACGGATGCCTGGCCACCAACTCCTCATCTCCTCCCCTATAGCTAGAAAGAACAGACGTCTCACCTCCCCGGTTGAGCAAGGAATTGATGCTGCACCTGCTCCAGCAACGCCTCACCTTCCCCACTCTGTGCAGCTTCTTTGTTTCCTTATTGTTTTCAAAAGTACTATACCTGAGGTCCGTGTGACTCCGTGATTGGCCAGCACTACCTCGCAAGTGGCGTTGTACTGTTGGAGACTACTCCGTCAAGACTTTGTGATAGCCACAGTTGGAGCTACTGTGTTTCTAAGCACTTTACTAAGATTTAATCTTTGAAAATTCATATCTTTGCTTGTGTATGTTGGAGTTTGTTGTTTTGGTCTTGTTCTAATCAAATATTTATTTTTTTTCTAAACTCCTGGGGAGTACTTTTGCATTGTTTTTGCTGTGTGTGTGTGTACAAATACGTTTCACACTGTCACTGAGATAAGCCTGACTGATTGTGCCAGGCTAACATGGGGGTAAGCAGTGGTTATCTTAGCTGTTTGTCTCCTTTATCCGAACTAGAGTGAGGGTCCCTACTTTGACAGAGTGCAAACCACTGCCAACTGGAGACCCCAAGTCTAATGGGGCCTTTAGGTTGACTGGGGGTAGATGATATGTATACAGTGAGTTTGTGATGGAGAAGCAGATATGGCTTTGTTGAGGAATTTGGGTAAGGAAAAGGCATGGGAGCAACTGACTGTGTAGATGATAGTGACACCTACCACATTGATGTTGTCTATCCTTTGGGGTAGTGGCATATCCAGGTGGTACCAGGCAGCCTATTAGGGACTGAGAGTGATCACTGCGCTAAGCTGCAGTAAGACACACATACTTACTCTAAGAGTGTTTCTCTCATCTTCCGTTAGCTGTTTCTGAGAAATGGTGATGCTGGAGTCAGGCTGGAAGCCCCAGACAAGGGAGCCCCTCTTCTTGAAGTTGATGCTGTCATCAAGTTCGAAAGAATGCATTTCTCTATGGTGTATATACACAACCACATGTGCCCGAATGTAAAAGGAAACAGTCCTGGGGGAAACTAATCCAAACTTGACAGGACACCACTTGAGATCTCTGTCCTCAGACGTGGCCTGCGTGTTTCACTGATGTTCAGGGAGTGCCCTGTTTTGACTCACTGTGTTTATAAATGCATTCATCTCAACACTGAAATGGGAAGAAGCACACTATCAGCTTGAAGGTGCTCAAACAAAAGAGAAAAGCAAAGAAAATGAGTTGACTGAATGGGAGAAGTTATTATTGTTCGCAGAATCGGGAATAATTGCCCTGGGGCTTGGTAGTCATGCCAGAAATGCAGCATGTTTGGCTAGCACATGGGTAAAAATAAACAAATCCAGCTCGAACAGTAATGTTGCTGGCAGCCTTTAAATGAGCATTTCGTGTCCTCGGTGAACTGGTGATCTTTTTTTGCTGGTGGTGTGATATCTCCTGTTGGGCATTCACCTACTACAACAGTTTTATAATAAAAATAAATTGTGGTAACTGTACGTACATGTGTGTGTGTGAGATATATATTTTATACATATACACACACACCAGTTAAGCTTTCTTTATATATAAACACAAATCTAGTGTACCATCCCTTCCAAAAAGGTACACTCTTAATCCGAAAAATAATATAAAAGAAAGAGCAATGCAAACCCTCAGCCAGAGGAGAAACATTCTTAATTCTTAGTTGAATGAGTCTCCCACAGAACACTGGTTGGAGTCCCCGCTTTTCGTGTGTGTTGATGTGTTTCAACACACTGTGCTTCTGGGGTCTCCTCGGGAGAAGGGGACCGATGAAGTGCATCCACAAGAGGCTGTGAAAGAAAAATTTACTTACACAGTAAGCATCTGTTTGTGGCAGAGATGTGGAATTCCTATCACCCGACGCCCAGAACATATTGCTTGGGGTCAAGGGCAACAGGCCCCCATGTCTATCCTGTCCCCAGGACAAGTAGGCCCAACCCCCCCAGCACAACCCCCCTGGCTGCCAGTTTACAAAGAAGGGAACTGTCTGCAGTTGAGGTAATGTTTGTCCATATGTTAATGCTGTTCAAACTTGTATTTATGGTTCATTAATGAAAAACCTTAATTATTAGGACGAGCGCTAAAAATAAACATTTTATGGGCACACTGCACTACTGACAAAGCCAACCAATCCAACATTTTTTGTGAGTCTCTTGGTTTCGTCAATGCGTGTCTTGTTTTGACATGTCTCCTGTAACCCATTATTGTGGGAGCCTCCAGGCCCCCACCACCGTAACAAACATGGGCAAAAAGCAAAAAAGAAAATGTTGGGTCTCAAAAAGCACACATTGCCAGTGCCATAACAAAGTTCCCACAGCTCCCCTCCAGGGGGCCCACTCAGCACAGCACATGCGCTGAGGAAGACTGGAGGTGGGAGCCTCCAGGGTTCTTTGCAGGACCTCCTGTTTCGTTAGGCCACTGATTGTCACAGTAGTTCCTGGCACTGAACAAACCTACCTTGTGTGCCAATATGCTCCTTGCCAAAGAGCAAAATTCGATCACTCACAGTAAAGTCAGCCAACAGATAGAGAGCGAAACAGAAGTTTAATAAAAATAAAATGTCAGACCTAATTAGGGGCCCAATTCTTAAATTCACAAACGTGCACTCATGGTATAGGTCTTTGAATTCAAATTTGTGACTTTCATGAGTTCGCAAGAACATCAGGCAATCATACTCCTACAAAATATCCGTAAACCGCATCCCAGCATGAGCAAATATGCATGTGTAGACCCGCCCATGTGAAAATCCACTGAGCGTCCACAAGTTCACTCTCCCCTCAAACTCCTCTCCCATAATTAGAAAGGTTGGAAATCTACTCCTAGCAACAGTTGAAGTTCTTCCAGGGTATGGAAAAAAAGACTGGTGAAGAGATGGCGAAAATCCACAAAACATGCAAGCTAGGCTTGCAGACCAAATGGCATTCCCGCCCTCGAACCACTGCCCACTGCTTCCTCCAGCCCCAGCACGTAGCTCTGTGGAAAGGTGGCAAAATACTGAAATTGCTATAGTAGGGATTGAAATTGCAATTATTCAAGCCCTAGTAGTAGCCCTGGCATAACCAGAGTAGCCACTAAAGATGCAAAGTATATCTGGTCATATTTGTTGGGAAATTATGGGATATTCAGAATTTATGAGATCTCATTTATTTCAACAGTGTCAAATTTCATTATAAGGCTGGATTCTTGTTTTCTCTATCTCCCCTTTACTCTTCCTAAGCCTCATCCTATTACTATAAACTCCCAATTAACACTTCTGGATTCTTCCCTCCTCTATCCCTCAATTACTCTAGCCAATCCAACAAACAAACTCACATATCCTCTGCTCAAATTTACTCATAATATTACTGTACTCACATTTCCCTATACTAATCCACCACTAATTCCTCTTGGGTTCTGCAGTAGTGTGCCACTCGCCACAAATTGCTTCAATGGCTCATCAGGGGTAGTAAGATATATATACAATTAGAAATCTGTCACACAGTTAAGAACTGTGATGCCATTTGCCTCAGAAGTGAACTTGAAACCAGACCCTCTTGTAATGAAGACTGCCATAGAGGGAGGAGGAGGAAAAAACATTGCCGTTAACTTTCTGGTCTGGTCTTTCTGGTCAACTTTCAGGCTTCAGCACCAACCTGCTCGCCATCAACAAAGAAGACAGGACAACAGATATTCAACATAAAATCACAGGTACATTTGTACCCAATTGTAGGAAGTTGGCTCTGTATGCACCACCTCAAAGTAAGAAACAGCATGTGTTCCCTGTGTGGTGCCTAACTGTATCAGTGAGGCTCTGCTAACCAGAACCTCAGTGTTTAGGCGCTCTCTGCTTTCCAAATTTGTCACTAACAGGCTAGTGACTAAATTTACCAATTCACATTGGCATACTGGTACACCCATACAATTCCCTTGTATATGGTACTGAGGTACCCAGGGTATTGGGGTTCCAGGAGATCCCTATGGGCTGCAGCATTTCTTTTGCCACCCATAGGGAGCTCTGACAATTCTTCCACAGACCTGCCACTGCAGCCTGAGTGAAATAACGTCCACGTTATGTGCAGTGGTAAATGTCTGTGAAATAAGTAACTTATAAGTAACCTATACGTCTAACCTTCACTTAGTGAAGTTTGGGTGCCAAGTTACTGAGTGTGTGGGCACCCTGGCACTAGCCAAGGTGCCCCCACATCGTTCAGGGCAAATTCCCCGGACTTGTGAGTGCGGGGACACCATTACACGCGTGCACTGTACATAGGTCACTACCTATGAATAGCGTCACAATTGTAACTCCGAACATGGCCATGTAACATGTCTAAGATCATAGAATTGTCATCCCAATACCATTATGGTATTGGGGGGACAATTCCATGATCCCCCGGGTCTCTAGCACAGAACCCGGGTACTGCCAAACTGCCTTTCTGGGGTTTCCACCGCAGCTGCTGCCAACCCCTCAGACAGGATTCTGCCCTCCTGGGGTCCAGGCAGCCCTGGCCCAGGAAGGCAGAACAAAGGATTTCCTCTGAGAGAGGGTGTTACACCCTCTCCCATTGGAAATAGGTGTGAAGGGCTGGGGAGGAGTAGCCTCCCCCAACCTCTGCAAATGTTTTGATGGGCACAGATGGTGGCCATCTCTGCATAAGCCAGTCTACACCGGTTCAGGGATCCCCCAGCCCTGCTCTGGCACGAAACAGGACAAAGGAAAGGGGATTGACCACTCTCCTGACCAGTACCTCCCAGGGGAGGTGCCCAGAGCTCTTCCAGTGTGTCACAGACCTCTGCCATCTTGGAAACAGAGGTGTTGGGGGCACACTGGACTGCTCTGAGGAGCCAGTGCCAGCAGGTGACGTCAGAGACCCCCCTCTGATAGGCTCTTACCTTTCTTGGTAGGCAATCCTCCTTTCTCGGTAGCCAAACCTCCTTTTCTGACTATTTAGGGTCTCTGCTTTGGGGAATTCTTCTGATAACGAATGCAAGAGCTCACCAGAGTTCCTCTGCATCTCCCTCTTCAACTTTTACCAAGGATCGTCTGCTGACTGCTCCAGGACGCCTTCAAAACCGCAACAAAAGTAGCAAGACGACTACCAGCAACATTGTAGCACCTAATCCTGTCGGCTTTCTCAACTGTTTCCTGGTAGTGCATGCTCTGGGGGTCGCCTGCCTTCACCCTGCACCAGAAGCACAGAAGAAATCTCCTGTGGGTCGACGGAATCTTCCCCCTGCTAACGCAGGCACCAAAAGACTGCATCACTGGTCCTCTGGGTCCCCTCTCATCCGGTCGAGCGTGGTCCCTGGAACACAGGAATTCTATCCAAGTGGCTCCCACAGTCCAGTGATTCTTCAGTCCAAGTTTGGTGGAGGTAAGTCCTTGCCTCCCCACGCTAGACTGCAAACCTGTGTAGTGCGTGATTTGCAGCTGCTCCGGCTCCTGTGCACTCTTCCAGGATTTCCTTCGTACACAGCCTAGCCTGGAACCCATGCACTCCTTCCTGCAGTGCTCAACCTTCTGAGTTGGCCTCCGACGTCGTGGAACCCTCCTTTGTAATTTCGTGTGGACTCCGGTTCACTAATCTTCTAAGTGCCTGTTGGGGTACTTCTGCGGGTGCTGCCTGCTTCTGTGAGGTGTCTCTGAGTTGCTGAGCGCCCCCTCTGTCTCCTCCTCCAAGAGTCGACATCCTGGTCCTTCCTGGTCCCCAGCAGCACCCAAAAACCTCTACCACGACCCTTGCAGCTAGCAAGGCTTGCTTGCGGTATTTCTGCGTGGGAACACCTCTACAAGCTTCATCGCGACGTGGGACATCTTCCATCCAAAAGAGAAGTTCCTAGTCCTCTTCTTTCTTGCAGAACTCCAAGCTTCTTCCATCCGGAGGCAGCTTCCTTGCACCTTCATCAGGGGTTTTCTGGGCTCCTGCCCCCCCCCCCCCGGACACGGTCACGACTATTGGACTTGGTCCTCTTGCTTTGCAGGTCCTCAGGTCCAGGAATCCGTTTTCAGTGCACTGCTGGTGTTTGTTGTTCTTGCAGAATCCCCCTATCACGACTATTGTGTCTTTCTGCGGTAGTAGGGTAACTTTACTCCAACTTTCTAGGGTCTTGGGGTGGGGTATTTTGGACACCCTGACTGTTTTCTTACAGTCCCAGCGACCCTCTACAATCTCCCATGGGTCTGGGGTCCATTCGTGATTCACATTCCACTTTTGGAGTATATGGTTTGTGTTGCCCCAGACCTATGTTTACCTATTGCATCCTATTGTGATTCTAATTTGTTTGCACTACTTTTCTTACTGTTACTTACCTGTTTTGGGTTTGTGTACATATAACTTGTGTATGTTACTTACCTACTAAGTGAGGGTATTCTCTGAGATACTTGTGGCATATTGTCATAAAAATAAAGTACCTTTATTTTTTAGTAACTCTGAGTATTGTGTTTTCTTATGATATCGTGCATATGATATAAGTGGTATAGTAGGAGCTTTGCATGTCTCCTAGTTCAGCCTAAGCTGCTTTGCCATAGCTGCCTTCTATCAGTCTAAGCTGCTAGAAACACCTCTATTCTACTAATAAGGGATAACTGGACCTGACACAAAGTGTAAGTACCACAAGGTACCCACTATAAGCCAGGCCAGCCTCCTACAGATACTACTGGATGAATTAGGCAAGAGGACAATATCCGCCACATAGAGAACAATTAACAATATGCCAAATACACTAGGCAAAGGTGGCAAAGAGATGTGGGAGAATCTGAGGACAGACTGGGAGGTAGCATTGATGCATCCTCGTTAAGTGGAAATCAAATCACATCTCCACCTAATACAGTTTAAAATCCTACACATGATTTACTATGATTGCAATAAGCTACACACAATGGGGAGGGCAGCTAATTCAAACTCCCTACGCCGCGGAGATGCAGTAGGGACCTTGAGCCACACGATCTGGGACTGCCCATATATGTTTTAATATATGGGCAGTCCCAGATCGTGTGGCTCAAGGTCCCTACTGCATCTCCGCGGCGTAGGGAGTTTGAATTAGCTGCCCTCCCCATTGTGTGTAGCTTATTGCAATCATAGTAAATACTGCACCACAATCCTTTGGGAACTTTCAGCCATTCTGGAGGTTCCCCTACCACTTGAACCACAGTTTGTCTTGTTGGGAATGCCAAACGACGTGGATATACAGCGGTTCAAGCTACTCTTTTGTTCCATAGCCTTGAAAGTGGCCAGGAAAGATGTAGTCCGATACTGAGGAGAGTTGATAGGGCCCTTCATGCTGGAATGGACCTCTACATGGCATTGGGGAAAGTGACATATAGTATTAAAGGTTGCCCTTGTAAGTTCTATAATATTTGGGGGTGGTGGAGAACTTACTATGGGATGGAGTCCATGGAGGGAGACACAAATATGACATTGAATCGGACCCCACAGTAGGAAGTAGTCCCCACAAAGTTGGTCCTCATTATTACTACTCATGTGACAACATTTTCACTATGTGCCACTCCTGTATGTTTTATGGAATATCATAATCAATCCATTGGAATACGGAGCTTTAATACAAACTACAGATTGATAATGATGCATACAGAGAGTGACGGTATTGCCTTGGTGTGTTGGTTTCAGAAAACTAAAATACATTTAAAAAAAAGAAAAAAGAAAAAAAAAAAAAATAGAAAATGGTTACACTGATTTTTCATTATGTTTTCTGGAAATACTACAATGCATCAACACTATTTACTAAATGATGCTTCAATGAAATGATACCTAAAATTTCACAGTCATTTCTTTTGTTTTTCCTACTAGCATTTTTTTCTGAACATTTTATTTTGAAAGCAAAGAATCAACAATCTTGCTTTCAAGCTTCTGCAAACATTTGCCTCTAGTCGGAGAGCATTCTGTGAACATTCTACATAGCCTCATATTATGAAACCGTTCAAACGTGTACACACAGTTTTTTTTTTACTGGAACCACTGTCAGTAGTGCATTGTGACCTTACAACACTTATTTAGATTGCTCAGCCGAATAATAAAGGCTTTGAAATAATGAACCATAAATACAGGTTTGAACAGCATTAACAGATGGACACAAATATTACCTCAATTGCAGACAGTTACCTTCCCTGCAAACTGGCAGCCAAAAGGCTTGTGCTGCAAGGGGTTCTGCCTTCTTATCCCAAGGACAAAATAAACCTTGTTGTCCTTGACCCCATACAATATGTCCTGGGCATCAGGCTATATGAATACCACACCCCTGAGTTGACACACTTTGATAATGGAATCCCATTTTTTTACCTTTACATCCAATCTCTACAAATGACCATTTAGGTTTGCCATGGAAGACCTTTATGATAGCCAGTTAAGTAATGGGTGAAGAGGAGCGCACTACTGTCTCAATACATATGATGCGAAACCCATACATCCCTGTACCGGAATCCACTTCTTCTAAATTGGAAAAAGTACTGAAAATTAATATTTGATGCCTTAAACCGCCACACCCATGCCCCTGAATTTGAAACACAAACAACTGGAAGGTTCCCGACTTTAAAGCTGAGTCCGTAACCTATTCACAAAAAGGGAGGTGCCCTTTTTGAACCTATTCCTCTTTGAGAATCAGTGTCAAAAGTATTGGTGGCATTGGACAGTGATCAAGTACACCACTACCAAATATCACTGGTGCTTTACAAATAAAAAAATAAAAAAAATAAAAACGTCAGCAGCCTCACTCATATAAGGAAACTGAGCTGCTTAAACGGTTCAGTACATCTGGCCCAAAGGTTTGATTGTTTTATCATGGGCCATATAGCTCTTGGCCATATAATAAGGTCCTTTGAGAGTCATACAACAAATCACGCTCTCCGACATACAAAATATTCTGCTGCATACTCATGAACATGAAAGATCTACTATGTAAATCTTCTAAACACATGAGAAGACCTTCTTTGGCATACTAACCGATTCTTAACTTCCTATTTAGTTACCAATTCCTCTCTTCTGGTTATAGAGCTTACCCCTTCCAGCTCCATTAAGTCAGCAGCAATCCCAATAGGAGAATATGAGAAAAAGAGGACTTAGAGAGATTATTAGGTTTGATATTGAGTAATATCCTTATGCACGCCACCCCCTCAACAGTCCAAAAGAGACCGTAACAAAACCCAAACATTAGGTGTCGAGCTATAGAAAAATAGGTGGAACATTGGTTGCAAGATCACATAATCTAACCTTCCAGAAGCACTTGGCACGCTCCAGTCTACGTATCCAGGATTTGCACTGACTTCCGATGGGTCAAAGTTGTAGCACAATTTATCACAGTTCATGCCAAGGCTAGAAGGGGTCATAGACTGGTTGAAGCACACCAAATATCTGTCTACCATAGACTTTAGGAAAGGGCATTACTAGCAGTTCATTTTTGCACTAGCAAGCAAAGAAAAAATAACATTCACAATCTATTCTGGCTTGTACCAAATAACATTCATTTCTTTTGGCCTATACAGGCCGTGACATGTATTTCAAAGTTTAATGTACTCCATTTTGAAGCCACACCAAAAACTGCTGCAGCATACCTAGATGACCAAATCATTCAACATGGAAAAATTGAGAAGGTGCAGGCTCTGTAAACATTCACCAACCCATTACAAAAAAAAGGCGAGGAGAGGCCATGCTTTAATATATGACGTTTATTCCTAATTTTTCAGATGTATCAGGATCTGTCAGATCTACTGAAAAAAAATCAAAACCAAAAAGCTTGAATCTTTCCCGTTTCAGATGCTCCATCTCGTTAAATCAGGTTTATGTTGGACTCTTGGGTTGTGATGCTTTAATGTGTTTCTAGAGGATCCTCATTAAAAGTCATAAACACCGAATATTGCTGTCCACACTGGGGTGGGGGGGTTGTTTGGGATTCAGGAGGACTTCTAAAATTCTATATATATGTATATATAAAGTGGTATAACACTACACTACACATAAGTTTGCAGCCTAAAGAAAAGTCTAAAAATGACCAAATTTCATTAAACTTTCATTTTTTTTAAAAGATGGCAACCACATAAAAATTAGTCACCGACAGAAAAGTGACCCTAGAAACTTTTTCACAAATCATTTTCAAAAGGAAAAAGAAATCACATGAGTGGCATTGTTAGCCAAAAAGCTGCACTGCAGACCACAGGTGAGAAAAACAGGCACTGTGCCTTTAAGAACCTCACAATCTACTGTACATCCATTCATTACCCACAGGTGGCAGGTCAGTTCATTTTTCTGATTCATGGAAACAAGACCCTAGGGCACCGAGGTCTGCCTTTGTGGCTCAAAGTGTTGGTAAAATGTCTCCCAAAGCGTTCTTTTTCGTATTCACTTGACATCCTTCAATACCAAGAGTATAGTTACACATTTTTTGACAGAGAATAAAATATTTTCTTGTCAAAATGCCTTCAATTTTTGTAAAGTGCCCGGGCTGTGGGAAAATAATGGCCCAGACAGATCCACACTCTTTCCGCATTGTTTGCCTTCCAGATGACCATCATCTAGAGACCTGTAGACACTGTCAAAAACTCTCCAGATGGACCCCAAAGATTAGGCTGCATGGGCTCCAGGAACGAAGGCAAGAAACAGCAGCTGGGTCAACAAGAGACCTTAATCCTTCGTCCTTAGAGTCCTCCTTCCACTCCAAGGACTCCCATAGAGGGAGATCCAGGGAGAAACCCCATCAGAGGAAGATGTGTCTCTCCCGTTCAATTTTGAGAATCATGGAATTGAGAAAGGAAAAGCTACTCATGTGTTCACCGTCGACCGGTACACCGCTGAGACACCACTTGACGGCGAGGCATTTTCAACATTCCTCACCATACCACCCATCAAGGTCAAAGTCACATTCGAAAGTCTGTTTAAAGCACATCAACATAAAATACCACACTGATGTCGAAAGACCCTGCGTTCACTGTCAAAGCACATCTCAATATCAAAGCATAGTTCAACGTTGACATTATCATTAAAGACTCTTTCAAACACAGATTCTAAACCTCACTCATAATCAAGAGTTAGATCACAATCTACCTTGAACATTTCACCACAATGGCTTCAAAGTTTGCAACAAAAAGGTTTGCCACACACATCAGATTCACATTATTACCACACCTATTCTCCACTGCAGGTCACACCAGAGATCCAGATTTCAAGCACACCTTCACCTAAGAGATCAACATCTACTCATTTCTCTCCAGTCACACCAAATAATACAACACCACAAACTCCTACTGTTTCTACAAGACCCCGAGCAGCACACAACCGACTAGTTCTCCACCTGGATCTCCTCAAAGATCTAGAAGTCCGATAAGGTGCCATCATAAAGACCTAGAACTAGAGCTAGGAAAACTTCCAAAAACAGGTAATCATCCAGTCATCCATAAGATCAAGTAGGAGATCACAATCTGGACACAGAAGGCAATCTCCAACCTGGCCTTCCTCTACTAGCTAAACGGTCAAAAATTATTCTCCTACTCTGAAAGATAAACCTCCAACAAGAGTCTCACCAGCAGAGGATCTACTCACCTTTAATTATGTGTTGGTAAGAGGAGCAACTACTAAATCAACCTTTGTTTTTTTTAATCCTACATCACAGAGCACCAGCAAGATATTTACTTCCTCTTGTCCCTTGTCTACTAGAGCCTGCGATTAAGATATTGCTCACTTCTGCATCAGTAAGGTCTGCTCCATCTAGACTTCTCAAAAAATATTATCCAATTGACTAGATCCCTCTGTTTCTTAGAAAAGACCCTCCTCCAGATTTGGTGAAGGAAGTCACATACTATCCCTCCTTACTCTTCCGTGCCACCAGATAAAGAGAGTAACCAGATAGATTCTCTGGGGAAAAAGATGTGTGGAACATTGGCATCTTTAACAAAAAGCTGTCAGTGCGGTCACCTTTTTGGGGAGATATGACACCTCGCTTTGGGATTCTTTAAAAAGATTTACTGAAAAACTCGCAAAAAAGGACAAATAAGATGTCAAAGAAATTGTTCATGAGGGCGGCCTGGTATCAAATCAAATAATAAGTGCAGGAGCTGACACATCAAACCTACCTTCTCATGTCTATTGTTGTGGAATATGTGCAAGGAGAAATTATTGGTTCAGACTGACTGTGCTCCATCCAGAAGCACAACATTAACTTCTGAATTTGACATTTTCAGGAACATTCTCCTTGGATCTCCTACGGACAACTGAATGTCTTGCATGTAAACTGAAATGGACCCTTTAAAAGCTGTTGGTCTAGAGAAAAGAATACTATAGGAGGTACAAGCCTTTTGATAGGAGATGTTTTTCTCAGAGGGTTAAACTCCTCCCCCCCACCCCCCCTCAAATCTCTCATCATGAACAACAACCAAGACAGCCTTTTCTCCCCTGTAAATCCTCCAGAGGTAGAGGAAGGCAGCAACAACAACAGTCTGCGACTGCAGGAAAGCCTCCTGCCAAACAACGATTCACTTCATCCCCCTTCTCAGTTGTCAGTCACTCTAGTGGTGGGGGGGTTAGGGGGGGAAGTACTGTCAAGCTTCTGGAAGAGTGGTGTTTCTTAACAGCAGACTGATGGGTCAAACATTGTTCAGAATGGTTTATGAGAAGATGTGCTGCAGAAGGAGTCAAAAAGTTTACTGCAGGAAAATGAGGTGGATGAGGTTCCACACCATCAAAGGCGATTGGGAATTTGTCCCTGATACTTTGTGCTTGAAAAAAGAAAAAAGGACCAAAAGAAGAACTTGAAACCACTCTCAGTCTTCAAGTGTAAAAAATCAAGATTTTGACATTACACCAAATCTATCCTCAGCAGCATAAAGGAGACTGGGTGTGTGCAACTGATCTTCAAGATGCTTACTTCAACATTCTCATAATAAAGCATCAAATATTTCTTCGATTTATAGTAGGCCCTAAACATTTTCAGCACAAAGTCCTACCTTTCTGACTAAAATTAGCTCCTCAAACATTTGCAAAATGTGTGGCAGTCATCACAGATCTTCTAAGGGAAACAAAGGATCTTCTTTTCTCCTTACTTAGAAAGGCTAATAAAATAAACATTTCCAAATATGCCTTAAAACCTTGGGTCTTCAGGTGAGCCTCTGGAAATCTACAACAGACCCAGAGCAACAAATACAATAATTTGGAGATACCCAGTCCACAAAAGTATTTCCTTTAGAGAAAAGATGATCACAAATCCATGTAAAGTGTCACAATCTCTTTCAAATTCTCTATCCAACAGCACAACATATATCATTCCTACTTGGAATCTATAGTCTCTTGCATTTTTCTGCTTCTGCATGCTACACTTCACATGAGGCCTTTACAACAATGCCAAGAGGACCAGAAGAACCAGTTCTCAGACCATGGTGGAAATTTACTGTAAGGGGTATCGTTCCCGAAGGATGATCCATTTCAAACAACTCTAGTCGCAGACACATCTCACCAAGAATAAGGAGTTCACAAGGGACACTTAAAAGCCAGATAAACAGCTGTAAATTCAAGTAGGCTGATATGGTTGGTCCTTTCCTTGTGAAATTATAATCCTTGGGTTTTTAAGTGTTTTCTACCATCAATAACAACAAATCCCTTCTTGTTCATATAGACTATACAACAGCAATGTATAATATCTGAACACACAGGGAGGAACTCAATCGTGGCCACTATCCCTCGAACCTAAAGAAATGGAAATGGTTAACAGGGAGGAATTTTCCAGGTGTTCAGAACATACAAGTAGACTCACTAAGCAGAGTATTTCACGAAAACGATGACTGAGTTCTAAAGGAGAAGGTCTTGCAAACAAAATGTCAAGACTGGTGTTATTCACAAACAGATGTGTTTGCCGACCCAAGAAACAGAAAATGCCAAGACGAAGCATCAATGTTCTACTAATCAGAGTTGAAGGGGAATGCCCTTTTGATGGATTGGTCAAATACATTTCTTTACACATTTCCTCCATCCCCACTCATACAGAGTTCTGATTAGGTTCAACTAATCCAAGACCAGAATGATAATGGCAGTAATTGAATGGCCTGCCAATGTAAGTTCACTGAACTCCTTCACCTTTCAGAGACCACACAAGAGACTGCCGTGCAGATAGGATCTCAAGTACATGTTTGGAGGCCAGTTCCTACAATCCAAACTTCCATCACTGATCTTAGTGGCCTGGCTCCTGAATTATTGCAATATGGTTATCTAGGTCTTTTACAAGACTGTATGAACATTCTAGAAGAAGCTAAATGGCCTTCTGCTAGAAACATGTATGCCTTTAAGTGGAAGAGGTTTTGCATTTTGGTGTATTCAGAACATTCACAATTGATCCTAGTGTCAAGAAGATGTGGTACTACCTTAAATACTTCATCTGGCAACGCCTGGTTTACAAATATCTTTTAGTAAAGTATACCTCACAGCAATAATAGCCAACAGGAATTCACCATCACAAGCCTCCTCTTTTTTTTTTTTTTTTTTTTTAAGAAAAGCTATAAAGATTTCTTAAGAGGGTATTAGAAAGGTACTTCCTCCAGGTACATCTCCTTCTCCTCAGTCGGAGCTCAACATTGTTATATCTAAACTAATGGTACTCCACCCTTAAAACCATCCACAAAGCCACTTTAGAACATCTTACCTGAAAAGCAGCTTTCTTAGTTGCTGTTACCTCTGCACGTAAAGTCAATGACATTCATGCTTTAGGCATTTCTCAACCGTACACAGTATTCCATAGTAACAGAGCGCTAATGAGATCATTTTTATTCGTAAAGTGGTTTTAGATTTTCCCCTTAACCAAACCATCTCTTTGCCTACATTTTTTCCTAATCTGTCAACTCCAGCAGAGCGCTCTTTGAATTCTCTGGATGTAAAAAGAGTTCTGAAATTTTTTCTAGACAAAACTAAAGATTTAAGGTGTCTCCAATAAGTAGCTCGTGAGCTACTAGTAGCTCTTGAGCTACCCATAAATACCTCTCCTGTGTGCAGCCCAGCCTATAAAAACTGAAAACGTATATCTAAAACAAACACGTAAAGTTGTCTGATGTGGTCAGTACATACAATTCTAATAATATTAGTATCTATTTTCAGTAAACATAAGTAGCTTTTACTACAGAAAAGGTTGGAGTCCCCTGAATTGAATTTTCAGAGATCATGGTCCAGGGAGAACAGGCTTACCTTCAAAGCAGTCAATTTCTACATGGATAGTTTCAGGTATACTACTTTCATACCAGCTGGTTAGGAAGCCCCTACATGGTAGGCCTAAAGCACATTACACACTGGGAAAGGCTGCTACTATAGCCCTTTTGAGAAATATTCCCATTTCAGAAACCTTTGAAGCTGTTACTTGGGCATCGGTTCATACTTTCACTAGACAATATTGTCTAGATTCAGCCTCTAGGGCAGAAAGTAAAGTACAGCAGGCTTCTTTAAGAAACATTTGTGGGTTATTGCTGGCACTGTTCTCTACTTCTTGTATGTTTATATATGGGATGGGCTTGCTATTCTGTTGAATGCTTATGACTAGTGATGAGGCTCCCGTGAAAGAGAAGGAACAGATACTCAACTGTAATCCTAGTCCTCTTCTAAGCAATCTCACTCTGTGGGCTATGCCTTCATTTTTAAAAAAATACTCTGTATCTTGAGTAGACAATAAGACCATGGACGAATCCCACATTCCGAATCCTGATCTGCGATACCAACCTCTTGCTATGGTGTTTGTCATAACATTTACAGACCAAAATCCCTTTCAACAGTATATGTTACACCCTGCAAAGTACCTCCCGATTATATTAGGGAAATGGGTTGTGTTAGCAATGTATGTCAGTCTTCAAATTACTTCATAGGTGGAATTAAACAACTGAACATTCAAATGCTTATCCAGAAGATCCACATACGGGTAGAGTAAAGCCCCTCTCTCAATACTTCTCTTTAAAGCTTTTTCTGGTGTTCACATGACCTTTGCAAAACTAAAGCTATTGCTACCCAGAACTAAACACTAGTTAAGCATGGTATTGCTTAACTTATCCTAATATAATGTCTTTAAAAACTCTTATACCTTGGATCTCACGAACAGTTGTCAAATATACAGTCCTGGCTTCCCCAAAGTTAATAATCCAGTTAACTGAATGATGTCTCATGCACTTGGGTTACTTTTATCTTTTGCTTATCACATCTTATTTCAATCCCAGAACTTACCAGCTAGCTGATCTGGGTTTATTAAAGTCATACTTAAAAAAAAAAAACACAAAAAAAAAACAAAAAAAACATAAGACCACACCACTTTTAGAGTTTAATGACTGTTGAATGATTGAGACAAACAGGGCTCATGACAGGCGAAAAGTTTCCTGGAGAATTTCATATATTGTCTTGCCAGATTTTACTTTTAAGAGGAAGAATGGGGTGTCCAAGGGCGTCAAGATGGCGGTCGCACTCTAAGAGTGCTTTGACCCCTCCGTCATCCGCCCGGAAGACCAAGCCATGCCGCACTAGTAGCGAAAACCGGAGAGACCCCTGGTGGGTCCCTGGGTGCCGCAGGACCTGAGGCTGAAAAATCGGAAGAAATCCGACACTGGAAAGTGCCCTGGAGAGGGTCGGGCCCGGAGGCGGGAGAGGAGCGGAGTCAGCGCGGCTCGAGGCGGCCCCATGGGGCCAGGCGGCGGCCGGGCCTGGGGCTGCTGGGGCCGAGGGAGGTGCTGCACGCCCCGCGCAGAGGGACACCGCGCCGCACCTGAGCGAGGGACCGGAGGAGAGGAGTTGGGCGCTCCCGGCCGCTGGTGGGCCGCGTGGGCGACTGGGCCCTGCGGCTGGGGAGGGCCCCTGGCGTGGGCTCAGGCCGCCCCCAGGACGGCGTGGAGGACTCTGCGGGGCCGGGCCCGGGCCTGGGGCCACGGAAGAGAGAGGATCCTGGGCCCCCCTGTATTGGAGAGGTTGGTGAGTAGACCTGCCACGAGTACCACACATGTCATGGGCTGCGGATGGGTCCTTTGCCCCTGAGGAAGGTGAGCAACCGGTCCCCGTGGGGACATTAAAGAGAGCCCGGTCCAGCGGGGGAGACGCCTGGAGAAGTGAGGCCCACCCACAAGGGTCATAAGAGAGAGAGGTCCGGGACCTGAGAAATGAACTCCCTATCTGGTAGGGAACGGGTACCTGATGAACCCGGGTTGGAGCCGGGATCCTACTGACTCTAGTGAGAATCCTGTTACAGCCGCGAAGGGGGCACTGAGCGGGACCCCGACATGGCGACCCTGCCAGTGCTGAGGTGAGGTGGGCCGCGGACTCGGTGAGGGGGCAGTGCGTGCTGGAGGCGGGCTGAGGTGGGGACCATCTCTCCGTCCTCCCCTTGCGGCGAGACCTCCGATACCCCCAGAGTGGCCTGCCCCCAGACCGGGAGAGAGCTAGAGACAAAATGGGAAAGGACAGGCCTACCAGGCAGCCCCCGGCCTCACAACAGAAAATTGAGCAATATACCATCCCGGCACCCCCCCATGGGGAGACCACGACGTTATCAGGAACCCCCACACCAGACGGAGTAAATGCAATCCTAATGGCTATTCAGTCCTCACAACTGGCAGTAGAGTCCAAGATAGGAGAGGTCCGTGTGGACATGGGCCTCATTAGGCAAGACCTCAGGAATGCTGTGGGCCGCATAACAGAGGTTGAAACTAGGGTCTCACAGACAGAGGACGACCTTGCTGAACTTAAAATTAAAGTGGACCAACTGCAATCCCGCACTGGCGAACTCCATCGAAGGGCTGAGGACGATGAAAATCGATCTAGGAGGAACAACCTGCATTTTCTGGGATTTCCGGAGGGAGTGGAAGAGAACAAAGCAGTCGAGTTCTTGGAGAGCTGGATCAAATCCTGGATGCCGGACCGGTCGCTGTCGCCGTGGTTCTCGATTGAAAGGGCACACAGGTCGCTGGCCCCCCGGCAGCCCCCCCGGGGGCCCGCGTCGGCCGATGATAGCACGCTTTATTAACTTTAGAGACCGCAACAGAGTTCTCGTAGAAGCCAGACAAGTGACTGATCTCCTATGGGACAATCACAAAATCCTGGTATTCCTGGACTACATCTGCGAGATACAGAACAGACGCCGGTCCTACGAGCGGGTCAAGCAGAAACTAAGAGCCATGCAGCTTTCTTATATGCTGTTGTTCCCCGCACGCTTGAAGGTCATCCTAAACGGAAAAGCTCACTTCTTCGACTCACCTGAGGAGGCATGGACATGGCTGACGGAAGAGGCTCCGAGGCCGAGCAAGGAGCCTAGGGAGAAGGCAGAAGCTTCGGCCAGGGACCCTTCGCTCCCCCGAAGGGAGAGGAAGAGAAGCCGAAGTCGTGGAGGCCGAGGCGGAACAGAAACTGCGACCCGGACGAGTGAAGATCGGGAGGTCACACCAGAATCTAATGCAGAGGCAGCAACGGAAATCTCATCGGAAAAGAGAGACACCAGCCAGGGGCATGGCGGCGACGACCCAGGCCTGTCCTAGGCACTGGGCTGAGGAGCCTGTTTGGTTAAGGTCGATCTGCGGGGCCCTGCTGGAGGGGCACTCGACGGGGGCCCACCAAACTGAATATTTGCTACGAGACTAAGCTCTGATGCCCGAATGGGGCACTTTGGCTAACCTTCTAAACAAACATTGCAAGAGATCCGTGTTTCAGGAGGGGTCCATCACTCCACACCAAAGCCAGGTTTAGTAGATAAACTTGGTTAGAATGGGTGTTAGGGCGACAGATGCTACTGAGGTGGAAGTATGGGGTGGGGGGGGAGTTGGGAGGAGTTATGTTCACACCACAGTTACAATTTAATGTACACTTCGGTTTCTTGACCCGTGAGAGTTCCCTTTTTTCCCTTTTCCTTTCTTTCCCCTTCTTTCCTGTCCCACGTCGCATAACACATGGAGAGGCACCCCTTTGGCACGGCCCAGCCCCACTCATATGCCACATCCAATGATTAAAATTCTGTCCTGGAATGTAAATGGCCTCCTGGACAAAATTAAGAGATCAGCGGTATATAGTACCCTGTGCAGGCATGCCCCGCGGCGATTATGCTACAAGAGACGCATCTCCTCGGGACCAAATGCCCCATACTTGCCAGAGGGGGATATGACAGGGTCCATCATGCGGGCTTCTCTAGAGGCTCCAGGGGTGTGGCTATTCTGCTTCACCGCTCTCTTCCAATCACAATAACAGCCACGCCTACCGACACACAAGATAGATACATAATGATGGTGGGGCTGATACATGGGAGACCCATAAACCTAGTGAGTGTATACGACCCTTCGGTGGGACTAGAGACCTTCCTGGCCTCCCTCAAACAGATTATAGCCGACCTCCCCCAGGGTACCACATTAATAGGAGGGGACTTCAATGCAGTATTACACCCTGAGCTGGATGTATCAGGAAACAAAACAGCCGGCCGCTCTTCTAGAGCGTCGACGCTCAGGGATTGGGCGGATAGTCTAGGCCTGTGTGACATATGGCGAACCTGGCACCCCAAAACTAGGCAATACACACACACGTCAGCTGCACATGGGTCACATGCCAGAATAGACCTTCTATTCGCCCCAGCACTAGATATAGTTAACGTCACGGGAGCAGAGATCCTTCCACACGGGGTCTCCGACCACGCACCTGTGCAGGTGCGCTTAGGCAGTGCCGACCCGGCAAACAGTCCCACTTGGAGACTGAATGATTGGTACCTACAGGAGGAGGATTATAAAGAGGCAGTGAGAACCGAATTAGTACAGTATTTTGAAGATAATGTGGGCTCAGTGCAGTCGCCGGGCACGGTCTGGGCAGCTTGCAAGGCAACAATTAGAGGCCACGCCAAACACCTTATCCGAGTGAGGGAACGAGCTCGTATCTCCCAAATAGCCGAGCTAGAATCACAGACAATGCACCACGAACGCAGGCATCTGGCCTCTCCCTCGGCCCAGGGCCTTCACCAGCTCCTGAAAATGCGCGAAGAGGTCAAGGTCCTCACCCTAGAATCAGCCAAGCTCATGTGGAGGGCCTCCACCGCCCGAGTATATGGGTGGGGGGACAAAAGTGGTAAACTCCTACACTGGCTGGCCACACGTCCGCTGGCCAATACAATTATACCCGAGATATCGGACAGGTCCGGAGGGCTCTCCAGAGCCCCCAGGGACATTGCACAGAGCTTCGCAGTTTACTACGCCCACTTGTACAAAGAGCACCCACGGTCACAAACAGAGAGGGACTCTCCCCTTCTCGACAAAATTACCCTTCCCAAGGTGTCACCCACAGTCAAGGATGCGCTTGAAGAGCCACTAACCCTGAAGGAAGTGACAACCGCAATAATCGCACTAGCTTCGGGTAAGACCCCCGGCCCAGACGGCTTACCAGTAGAGCTATATAAAAATGTATGAGGAGGCTGAGAGCAAGGGCCATTTTCCACTAAGTATTGACCAAGCCACAATTACTGTGATTCCTAAAACCCAGCCACCCTCGCGGAACTGTGCGGACTATCGCCCTATCTCCCATTTAAACGTTGAAGTTAAGATACTCTCTTCGATCCTCGCAGCAAAGCTAAAACCTGCCCTCTCAGCGCTGATCCACCCGGACCAATGTGGCTTCATGCCAACCAGGAGCACCAGGCACTGCATTAGACACCTGCACCTGGCCCTGGCGCATCGTGATACCCTAGCCGACTCATCGAAAGCGCTTCTCCTCCTCGATTTCGAGAAGGCGTTTGACACAGTGGATTGGTCATACCTGCATCAGGTCCTGAAGGGCAACGGGATTGGCCCCAGATTTAGGGGACTCGTGAAACTCTTGTACTCACAACCGACGGCCAGAGTGCAGGTGTCGGACCGTTTTTACATAGGAAGAGGCACGCGCCAGGGTTGCCCCCTATCCCCACTCCTTTTCGCGCTAGTGATAGAACCTCTTGCCAAACTGCTCAGAGTGGACCCTCTCGTATACATCACAAACCCAGCCACGAGCGGTCCGCGTATCCTGCAGATACTTGATCTTTTTATGGAGGCATCAGGCCTCACTTTGAACCACCGTAAGTCCCTACTTATTCTGTTACACCCGGCAAGGGATTGCATTGATTGGCAGCAAACCATCCCCACTCGACGAAATAGTTTTAAGTACCTGGGGATCTCAGTCTCCCTCGTACCAGAGTTGGCGTAGGAGCTCAATGTGGCACCCCTCGTAGCTAAAGCTAAGACAGACCTTCTGCGTTGGCAAACCCTGCCCATTAACCTACTTGGGCGAGTCGCTCTCTTCAAAATGATGGTCCTCCCCAAATTTCTCTATCTGCTGCAGAATTTCCCATTCCGAATCCCTAAGAAATGGTTTAAAAACCTGGATTCAATGATCTGCCAATTTCCATGGAAAAATGCCCGCCCGCAGCTGGCACTCGCAACATGCCAACGGGGCCTGTGCAAGAGGGGTCTCGCGATGTCAAACTTATACTACTACCACCTTGCGACGCAACTTATTGTGGTGAACGCCTGGATTGGTGGAGGTTGGTCAGATCCGGCCTATAGAATTGAGCTTGGAAAGCTGAAATACGCAGGAGTATTCGACGTCCTTTATGGATGTCCAATTCCCAACTCCACCCCGGAGGTAACTAGGGTGACGCTCCTGGGATGGAGAGAGGCCTAGAGGATGACCGGTTGGTGGAAACGTTTCACCGGCCAAACCCCGTTATGGAAAGGTAATCTCCTGACAGAGGTCAAGAAACTGCAGGGATTCCAGAAATGGGACGAAATCGGAATCTCCACACTCGGAGATGTCTGGGAGGGTTCACACATGAAATCTTTTGAGGGCCTCCAGAGCACCTTCTCCATGAACAGGTCGCAGTTCTATAGATACCTTCAGATCCGTCATGCTCTGATGACACACATGCGTACTGACACGCCCACACCAGACCACTCACCAATGGAGGCAAAAGTACTAATGGGCAACTTGGGCAAGGGAGGAATCTCACAAATATACCGCTCACTGATCTCCAACACCCTTAGTCCAATGACCAGACTCCGCAACAAGTGTGAGGGGTGGGTGGGAAAAAATGGAGGAAGGGGACTGGAAGGATGCCTTGGCAGCCCTTTGAAACCCTAACGATATCCTCCAGGCTCCGACTGATACAATCCTATTTTCTACATGCCGTATACATGACACCCAAGAGACTATGCGAGGCAGGCCTCCGCTCCACGGCTGCCTGCCCTAGATGCTCCCAGCCGGGAGCGGATTTCTACCACATGATATGGTTATGCCCGATCATAGAGGAATACTGGAAAGAGATTGAAGCGCAAATCTCTGAGGCCCTGCAAACAGACCTATCCCCCGAACCACTCCTGTTCCTACTGGGGGTAGCGGGAGACACAGATTTGGGAAGAATGAAGAGATCCTTTGTGGGAATAGCATGTCTGGTTGCCAAAAGGGATATCATGACCAAATGGATGACAGAGGGAGCCCCATCTCTAAATAAATGTAAACGGGGGATGGACTAGTGTGCTCAGCAAGAAAAAGTGGTGTACGAGGCCAGGGGATGTCCGGGCAAATACGATAAGATTTGGGGGGTTGGGAGGCCTTAGGAGATGACTAAGTTACACAGGACCCCAACTCACATTTAAATTTGAAAAACCAAATCCTTTGACAGGTCCAAATACTTGCAGACCTGGACCTCCTGTTCAATCTCGTTCTGGAGCCAGGGAAACCCTACACCACATAACTTAGTGGATTTGATTAACGGAGGATAAACTCACGATCGAAGCGGGCCGTAAGGCACCAAAAATGCCTCCAAAGTTTACAACCCACATCACGAATCACCCGTGGACAGGAGACACCCTCTCCACCCTTTTCCCTTTATTCAACTCTCACCCTTTTCTTTTGGGTTTGTTTCTTCTGTATTGTTGTACCCATCTCAAGTGATCCTTTCATATCCGAAGTAAGTTTTATGCGCACAGTAGGGCGCTATGCAATAACGTGTATCACTTGGCTTGGAAATGTTCATGTAAATCTCTTTTTGGAAAACAATAAAAAATATCTTTATTAAAAAAAAAAAAAAAGAGGAAGAATGGGCTGGGTACTCGCCCCAATTTTCAAGCACCTGTTTAACGTTGTATTTTAGGTGACTTGTGTTCTGAGGGAGGGAGCAGTCTGTGTGGACCAAAGTGATCTGTGCCACCAATTCAAAAGGGTATGATTGGGTGAGCTGCATGCTTAATTGTCTTAGGCTGCAGACAGCACTCCCCCAAAGCACTAGATAAATCGCATACCAATACTTTGGAGACATTACCTTTATGTATCCTGACATACTATCAACAAAAAAGTAGTGGTACACAATGCAGACAAAGTTTTAGACACTGCACCGTCAGAGTACCTACATCAACTGCTGACCTACATTTACAAAGGTTGTGTCCTTGCACTGGGGAATCAAAGAAATGTAACCACATTCACTAGGATCAGTTTCATATTATCCTTTTCTACCCCTGTATCAGCTTTGCCAAACGCAGGACTCATGGGTCACTCCCTAGCCTGTTGCTAGTTAGCCTTTCAGTAAGAGACAGGCACATTCTCTGACACCTCAAAAAGATTTCCGTATAGTGTTTACAAAATGTAAAAGGAAAATCCAACAGTTCACGGAGTTTTGATGGGGTTGCAGTTATATAGCACAGTAGTAAATACTGCATCGGGGGCATTAGCATTGAAGTCACCTGCTTGCAGCATATCTCCAGCTGTAAATAATAATCAGAATGCTTTTCTTTTTTTTTTTTTTTTATTCGTTCTGTGCCAATCAGTCTGAAGCAGACTAGCACAAATATATCTCCTGCTAGTGATGCGGACTACTGCAGAACTTTTAAGGCAGAACCCTATACCAGGATGTAGGTTAATTATTTAACAGCAAAAATATGTTTTCCAAAACTAGCTTAAAAAAGCACTTACTTTGCAGCACAAGAAACATAATGTCTGCTGAGGACTTGCAAATTCGAGTTCATCCTTGGGAAAACCGCTGTCTGACATTGTGACAGAACTGCATGACAAAAATAAAAAATAAAAATTAAAAAAAGACAGAAAACACCTGAAATCAACATCACATTTTTGTCACTTTTACACAATCTGAAAAGTTAACATTTGTTTAAAAAATTTAGAAATCTTTTATTGATTTATTTGTGAAGTGCTCATTTGTTGACTCTAACATCAAGGGTGTGTGTTTACAAACCTAGTGGTCTCATGACCTCCAGGTTCGTGGAAGGCACTAGGACCATCGCCGTATTTTAGCTGTGGCAGACGGACTGCATTGGAACCAACAGGACCGCCAGGATCAGAGATTCTGACAGTCTGGCGATTGCAGCGGTCCTAATCCACAAGGGCAGCGCTACCCTAGGGATTATGACATCATTTTCTGCCAGCAATTTCATGGCAGTAGCACCACCATGAAAAGGCTGACGGGGAACGGGTGCAGGGAGCCCCAGGGGGGCCCTTGCACTGCCCATGCACTTGGCATAGGCAGTACAGGGGCCCCCCTGGCCAGCACCATTGGAATGTTCACAGTTTTATTCTCAATAAATTTTACTGCAAATATTACATTGATATTATCACCGATGTTGTCAAAGATGCCATGGGTGTTGTTATATGTGGGGTAATTAGCAGTGCAGGGTGAGGGAGCGAGTCATAGTTACCTTAGGGCACAAATTATATTTACGTGAGATAACCATAACTATAACTGCTGTATTTCTATGGTTTTGTGCAAGTAAATTCAGACCCTAACTATATTGTACCTGTAACCTTTGGTTTTTTAAGTAAATTTCTATGGTTTTTTAAAATTCTATTTCCCAACTATAATGTCCCTGTAACCATTGGTGTTTTCAGATTATTTTTTTTAAATTATTTTATTTTTTAATTTTTTTACATAAAGTAATTTAATTACTACACGTTAATCCAATGGTCTCCTAGGGTACGCGCCCCACATCCCAAACAGTCCCAGGGAAGTGGCGGTTCCCGGGGCGGGGATCCGGCCAGCCCACCTGTTTATTAATTCATTATAGTCCTGTGAATGCGGTGGTCTCCGGGGCTTCCAAACGTCCTGTGGGGGTGCCATGAGCCCCCCTCCTCCATTCCAACTTTCTGCAAGCCCTGGGACCTTGCACACCAGAGGGCAAAATTAATTAAAAACGCAGGAGACTGCATTTTTTAATTAAAAAAAAAAAAAAGATCTGCAGATCCATCTGCAATTTTTTTTCACCAAAATTTTAAATAGAGACTTTTTAGCCCTGGCAGGGCCCCAGGAGGGCCCTTGGACCAAAGCGAGGGGCTCAGGCTATTTCTACCCTGGCCCCTTTTCTTTTTTTAGGCTTTTTTTTGGGGGGGGGGGGGCGGGGGACTCGGCTGAAGCAGAGTCCCAAAATGGTTGCCAACACTTCCTGGTTAAAATGTTGGCAGCCAATCAAAGATCAGCCCGGGGACAGTAGGAAACCTGGAACCTCTGTATCGCTATATATCTATATTATTTAACCTTTACTATCTCAAGAACTAATTAATGGATTTACACCACATCACAAAGGCACAATCTGGGCACCAAGATCTAGCTTCCTGTCAAATGTAGTGTAATTCCGTTCAGCGGTTTGGGCTGTAGGCGTGTCCAAAGTCCCTACAGGAGAATGCATGGAGAAAACGCATTTTAGGACAAACCTCCCCCCCTTCCTTTTACTCGGCTCTCGCTTGACTGATTACCCAAAAACGTACAACACAAAACCTGAACCTACCGTTTGTTGTATTACTTTTGAAAGTTTCTTGAAGATTCGTCAAGCGGCACCAAAGTTACAGGCCAAAAAAAAAAAAAAACACACACGCATCATCAAAAATACATTCCTTCTCAAGGGCAAAGCAATAGGATGAAAGTGTGTTTTGTTAATCTGCAGTCACTACACAGGGAGCTGTAATGTTGGAGATCACATGGTTGAAAAGTAAAATGTTCCAGACTATTGAGGGATTGCTGAGGGTCCTTTGACGGGTTTCAGAAATATCACAATACATAAAATTCTAGAGTCATTAGTATTACTAAGGAGAAAGAAGTGAGACAGCGGTCAAGAAACTGTTTAAAGATTTTGAGGGCTGGGTAGTTGCACTACCTTTAGGATGGGAGATTAATGTGCTTGTTATGGTATGTTATTTTAATGTGCATTGTAAAGTGCAGGTACACCATATGTTCTCTTGACAATAAACTGAAATTTTGAACAGTGATACAAAGAAATGAAGAGAAGAGGAAAGTTTTAAGTTTTGTTATCCAGGAAATACTGGGCCAAGAAATGCATTTCAAATATCCAGGAAGTGAGTTTCAGTGGAGGGGCCTAAAAGAGAAAGGTTTCCCACCTTAACAACATTTTCTACAGAAAGGTTGAACTAGAAGAAAAGATGTTGAGGAGCACAAAGAGTAATTGAGGGGATATTTATTCATTTTTTTATGACACGTGAAGGCAGGTGATATCAGTTCCTGTGCTGATTGGAAATGCTATCACTGGATCTCCCATCATCCACCTACACAGGAAGAGACATCACTGATTTTCCCATCATACACCTCGACAGGAAGTGACTAAAAATAATAAGTCAAGCAAGAGGATTTCATTTCCCATCACTCATCAGCTAGGAAATTACATCACTCCATCCTGTCCTCCGCACTCCAGGACCTACTAAATGGCAGCAGCAACACAGACGCACAGTGGACGCACGCAGCAGGCACGCCGCTGGCCTGCCAAAGGCAAGCCCATCTGCGCCTGGACTGCGACCAGGGCAGGAACCCTACAATACTCTGCAGCATTCCTTAGGTCGCTAGACCCCAGATGGCGTTCCCCCAACTGCTGCTGTGCTGTACCTCACACCATGGTAGGAGCTTTCACCTCCACCCACTGCTGGTTCTCCATCAGCCACATAAGCACACCCCCACGCAAATACTAACAACTCACTTCCCAACAAACACGCCACACAAGGACCAGCGCCCTCACCTCTACCCTACACCAGAGCAAACCTGCAGATCAACACCCATGCATGCATGAACACACAATCGCTCAGCAAACACACAACGGAAATATGAGACCTGATGAGTAGCGAAATGCCTGACATTCCCTTTATCACAGAGATCCTGGTTCAGCCCCTCATCGGCTCCCGACATCACCACGGCAATCCCAATGGGCTACAAAACTGCTTGACAGGACCACAGTCACAAGATGGGAGGGGGACTTGCTATCATCTACAAGAAATCCTTCAAATGGGCAGCATCCTTAGAGAACGTTACCCCATTCATGGAACCCCTGCACTTAAAGCTGCAAATTTCAGAAAACTTCACCCTGAAATGGACTCTTGCCTACCGACCCTGAGCCACCTTTACCAATCTCATCACCAACTTTGTTGCTCTGCTCACCATCGACTTCAGAATCTACATTCTCCTTGGTTACCTCAACTTTCACCTGGAAGACCAAAACAACTGCTGCTCCACAGCTTTCCTCGAAAACTTATGCAATCTTGGACTCACCCTGCTCATTCCAAAACCAACACACTCTGCAGGACACACACTAGACCATATTTTTAACACAAGCAACAGCATCAAATACAACTTCACCACACCACTCATATGGACTGACCACTCCATCATCCACTTCCAAATCAACACATCTCAAGCCAACTCCCCTTCCAAGTTCAGCTGGGACAAAATCACAGACTGGCTCAGCGCCCTAAGCACAGATCAACCTAGCCCCAGAGACAACCTCAAGGACATCAACAACTTCAACAACTGAATGAAGAATTGCGGGGACTCCCTCAAACCCATCAAACATCGCAGAACATACAAGCAGGCACAAGCAGGCCAGCTGGTTCACAGAACGTATCTGAGACGACAGACAACGCCTTAAACAGCTAAAATAGAAATATAGAGCCAGCCACAACAGTACCGACAAAACTAACAGAACTACCTACAAGGCTGCACTCAGACGCTATCACCAGCAAATGAGACACCAAAAAAAAAAAAAAAAGCACTAATGTACCGCATCAAGGGTCATAACATTTTAAGCACACCTCCAGAGATAGCGTGTGCTGCAGCTCCCGAAACTGTGTGGCAGACAACCAGGAGATACTTAACTGCAGTTTCATGAATATAGAATCAAAATCCGGGTTTCGACGGGGGTCACCTTAGTTTAGTTAACGTTCACCAATTCCATGTCTTACAGCAATCCTGTGTGTAGCCTGATTGCCGTGGTGCACAAGCGCTGTTAAAGGCAGTTGCTGCTCCATCAGAGAATCGTTTAACATGTGGTTCAAGGGAAGCTGGTTCCACAAACTGCAGCATGGAAGCACGATGCATAATCTGTGCAGTAACAGGCAGTGATGGCTCTCAAACAATTTGTGGGACTTGTGGTGCATGCCATCAATGCAGCCGCCTAACTACTGTTGGCTGTGCCTGATTCTACTTGTTTGAGTGTAGATATACGAGGCAATGGCAGATATACAAGGTAGTTGTATTGCTGCCGAGTCAAGCATCACGTTATATACATGTATCCCAAAAATTTTACAGGTCATGTGCAACCATTTAAGTACAATGAAGGCATAGTTATCACTATTTACATTGCATTAAAATATATGTACATAATTTCAGAATGCAGAGTATACGATTCTCACATTCTTTACAATGTAACACAACATGCATTAAAAAGACAGTACATCATAGAGTTGTGTTGACAATGTCTTTCCTTCATCCTCGAGAATGTGGATGGTAAATAGAAATATCAGAATGTAGTTGACATACATTAATAATGATTTTGACAGACTATAATGCTCAGTGGAAGGGGTATTACTTGATGCCTTGGTATTAGCACAGTTATCTAAAGTGGACTGCTCAACCTCCTGCTTGTTGGCTTAAAAGAAGGGAGGGGAGGAGGGTGAGGGGGTATGTCTCTCCCTGGTCATTAAACCCTTCGCTCCCAGGCCTTTTTTTGGTTATTTGGGGCAGTTTACGCTTAGGCCCTCATAATGTTTTGTCCACATAAGCTATCCATGCCAAATGTGCGCCCTTTTCCCCCACCCCCCAACATCCTAAGGATTCTAGAGGTACCCAGAGTTGGTGGGTTCACCTGGAGGAGACCAAGACATTAGCCAAAATACAGCACAAATTTTGTTTAAAAAAAAAAAGAAAATGGGACAAAAGGGCTGCAGAAGAAAGCTTGTTTTTTTTTTACCTGAAAATGGCATCAACCAAGGGTTTGTGGTGCTAAAATCTTCATCTTCCCAGCTTTCAGGAACAGGCAGACTTGAATTAGAAACCACATTTTCCATCACAATTTTGGCATTTTACTGGGACATACCCCATTTTTACTATTTTTTGTGCTTTTAGCCTCCTTCCAGTTAGTGACAAAAATGGGTGTGAAACCAATGCTGGATTCCGGACAGCTAAACATTTCTGTAGACAAAATTCTGAATTCAGCAAGGGGTCATTTGTGTTGACCCTACAAGGTTTTCCTACAGAAAATAACAGCTGAAATAAAAAATATTGAAAATGAGGTGAAAAAAACAGCCATTTTTCTAAACGTTTTCCTCTGTTACTTTTTCTTGCAAAGTCAGAATTTCTAAAGCAATATACTGTTACGTCTGCTGGACTCTTCTGGTTGAGGGGATATATAGGGCTTGTAGGTTCATCAAGAACCCTAGGTACCCAGAGCCAATAAAGGAGCTGCACCTTGCAATGGGTTCATATTGTATACCAGGTATACAGCAATTCATTTGGTGAAATATAGAGAGAAAAATTGGGATCAAGGAAACCTTTGTATTTCCAAAATGGGCACAAGATAAGGTGTTGGGACTCAGAGGTTATTTGCACATCTCTGAATTCTGGGGTGCCCATACTAGCATTACAGGGCATTTCTCAAATAGACGTCTTTTTTACACACCGTCTTACATTTGGAAGGAAAACATGTAGAGAAAGACAAGGGGCAATAACACTTGTTCTGCTATTCTGTGTTCCCCTAAGTCTCCCAGTAAAAATGGTACCTCACTTGTGTGAGTAGACATAGTGCCCGTGACAGGAAATGCAACATGGTCACATCACATTTTTACATAGAAATCTGACGTGTTTTTTTGCAAAGTGCCTAGCTGTGTATTTTGGCCTCTAGCTCAGCCAGCACCTAGGGAAACCTACCAAACCTGTGCATTTTTTTAAAACTAGGCACCTTGGGAAATCCAGAATGGGGTGACTTGTGGGGCTCTCCCCAGGTTCCTCTTACCCAGAATCCTTTGCAAATCTCAAAATTTGGCCATAAAACACACTTTTTTCTCACATTTCGGTGAAAGAAAGTTCTGGAATCTGAGAGGAGCCACAAATTACCTTCCATCCTGCATTCCCCCCCAAGTCTCACAATAAAAATGGTACCTCACTTGTGTGGGTAGGCCTGGTGCCCATGACAGGGCATGCCCCAAAACACAATGTGGACACATCAAATTTTCCCAAAGAAAACTGACCTGTTTTTTGCAAAGTGCCTAACTGTGGATTTTGGCCTCTAGCTCATCCGGTACCTCGGAAAACCTAGCAAACCTGGACATTTCTGAAAACTAGACACCTAGGGGAACCCAGGATGGGCCAACTTGTGGCTCTCTCAACAGGTTCTGTTACCCAGAATCCTTTGGAAACCTCAAAATTGGACAAAAAAAAAAAAAAACCTTTTCCTCACATTTTGGTGCTGCAAAGTTCTTGAATCTGAGGGGAGCCACAAACCTCCTTCTACCCAGCGTTCCCCCAGATCTCCTGATAGAAATGGTACCTCACTTGTGTGGGTAGGCCTAGTACCAGCGACAGGAAATGCCCCAAAACACCATGTGGACACATCAGAATTTTCAAATACAAAACTACCTGTTTTTACGGGGGCACCTGCGTTTTTGGTCGTGGGCTCAGCAGCCACCTAGGGAAACCTACCAAACCTAACCATTTCTGAAAACTCAGGGAGGTGTGACCTGTGTGGATCTCCCAGTGTTTTCTTACCCAGAATCTTCAGCAAACCTCAAATTTAGCTACAAAAATAAAAAATAAAAATGTTCCCACATTTCTATGTGGGATCACCGCACCAGCTCTGCTGACAAAGACTGCACTAGGGAGGGGATTTCAGTATCATGAGAAAGTAAACTCTGTTAGGGCTTGCTCCCTAGTTGCTACATACAACCTGGCACTCCAATAGTATTGGAGCTCTGACTCACCATCCCAAGGACTCAGTTGTCTCTCCGGCATGCTCACCATCTATCCCACCATCCCCAGGACCAATGCGGTCAAGGTGCTGATCTAGTTAAGCCACAGTAACACAGGGGCAAATCCCTCCCGACTGCCTTGCTCTGGCCTAAGATATGATTGTCCACACAAAGTTAACTTTCAACATGGAGTTGCCAACACCTGAGCAGGCATTATGCATGTTGATCGGTCAGAGGGTCAATCTGAGGCACAGCAACTCACTCACATTGCCCATCTGGGCACCTGGCCTTTTATTAGTTATTCATTGAGGGAGGAATTCTAGCCATGAGGAATGAACAAGTGGGTAGCCAAATGGAGGCTCAATTAGGAGCTGTCCATGCTTGTGGCTATCTTGGACCTGTCCGGGCTGATCCCCTTCATCCAATTATTTACAGTGCAAATTACTCACACCAAGTGCCCTCTTCCAATCAGAAAACTGGAAGGAAGGAAGCAAAATCACCAGAATGCTGACGATTCTGCATCCTAGCACAATGCGTGGGGCAGTATTTTATGGTAATGTAATACATTTAGGTCCTTACATAAGGTCAGGCCCAGTACAAATAATGCCCTCAGGAGGCACTGTAAACGAAATCTGAGGTACATAGGTGTTTGTCAAATGCAGAGTAAGTACTATAATGAGGAATGTCATGAATATGGGAGAAAAGCTATTACGAAGGGAAAGTTAAACCCACTGAACCAAGGTCTGCACCTCCACATTTTTCCACTGTTCATGAACATAAAAATATTACTACCACAGGGCTAAGGAGGGTAATATTTGTCGACGTCACAGAATATGTCCAAATGTCCAATAATAAAAATAAATAAATAATAAATTAATGATTCCCAGGGTGGGTGGCACGGAGGCTGTCTTCAATCTGGAACACCCACAACATAGGGACAATGAAGTGTGAGGTCATGCACCTGGATATCATTCAGCCTTCCTGTAGCAGTAATCAGAGATACCAAAGTAAAAACCCTGCACAGAAACGTCCTCACCTGGACCAGAGAAACTGCATTCCCACCTCTCACACTTACCATGCACCAAACCTGCAGTGTCCAGGAAAAACAAAGAACCAGTAGTTGCTTCCTAACAAGACTGTTATCAGATTTATAAAGGGGATCTCCAACTTCCATCCTTTCTCACTTCAGTGTCTGATCTCCATCCACAAGCCACAGGAATGCAGACAATACACTTCTGTCTGGGGAGGCTGTCGTCACATCCGTCCTCTGCCATGCTGAAGCAGGCACATCCATAATAAACCCCAATCTGTTTTCTAATTAATACTGGGACCCAAACTTCAAGGATAAACATCACAAAATATTCATTCACTCTAACATGTGCATAATATCATTTTTAAGTTGTTTTAATTAACCTGTATATAATCGCATGCTGATACAATTATAAAGTTACTGCTCCCTTGAACGCAGACTAAAGATCTTGAATTGTGTGTATATATATATATATATATATATATATACATATATACATATATACATACACACACACACACACACACACACACACACACATATATACACATACATTCAGCTATTACCTCACACTTCCAACCTCAAAGCAGATCAGCTGTCCTTGGTCAAGTTCACAGCGGTAACCCAGCAGTGGAAAGTCTGTTCACCATATATTAGTGCCTATAAAGTACCTCAAGTAGCACTATTGTGCATGCAAATAATGTAGTTTCCCTCTACAGTTTTGCATGCCATCCTAAAAAGCATCCATTATATTCCTAAATACCCTGAAACTTATGAATGTCAACTCTCCTTTTGCTTTTAAATGACCCTACTCTTACATTTAATCGCCTGCATGCCTCTTTTGAGCACAGCCCACTATAAGTCGCATGTTCGAGTCAATCCCTATTATTGTATTTCTTGAAGTTGCCCACACCTCATCTCAAAGATCACAGCCTCTCCTTTAAAATGCATAGCCCCCCCCAAACAATACTTAACTTTCTGCAACCCACCTTTTAATATCTCTAACAATTTGCATGATTTTGTATATCCCCCGCATCTCTGACGAAAGATTACACCAAACTCCCATTTATGTAATTTACCCAAGAGAAACTGGAGTACATCCATGGAATGGTTTCCTAAAGAACACAACACCAATAACCACTGAAAAAAACACTAACCTTTGGTTCCGGAGCAGCATGCTGCCCAGCTTAAAATGCTTCAATGCCTCATTGGGGTAGTAACCACCATATAAATGCAACTATATTACAATATAGAATACTCCAGGCCCACACCAATACTAATTGCGTAACACTCTGCAGTCGGGCAGTCAATTGTAGACTGCCTAATGGTTTCCTTATACAGCTTGACACTCATGTAAGACAAGCTGCTACAGGTTATGTCCAGCATCCTGTTCTGTACAAGTCCAATGCAATAAACAACCCATCACCACCCGAAAAGCCAAGGAATAATTGACTAGCTCAGTCATATGCTAGCCAACAACGGGCTTTTATTTAGTCTGCCATTGCTGCTTCCAAAAAGTTGCATACTATGACAGACCTAGAGAAACGTACTCGCCCACTTGCCATAGCGAATCAGATGTTAATAGGCTGGCAAGTCTCTAACTGACAAAGAACAGAGTTCTTATAATTAGTAATGTGAAAAAACAATAAAAATGCCTTTAAATATTGTTACATTTGTTGCGTTTTCAAAGGCGGAGGTCAGATGTCAGCTTATGTCTTCTTACAGACTTTCCTTATTTTATCCTGTAGATCGTGTTTACAAAATCCTCTAACTTTGAAGTCAGAGAAGTAAAAGTAAAGTTAACAGCCTGACAATCATTCTATGTACCATGAAAGGCTTTAGGACGTCACTTTTGTTTCTGAAAAACATTTAAATACATTGCAAATGAAGTGTACGAATGTTTCAAAATATATCTCAGTAGTTGCGAAAATACTTTTTAATTCTAATGCGTGATGAAAACAAATATTTTAATAGGATCAAAACAGATCAGCAAACTTTACTTGGTGATATGCAAATGATAAACATTTGCTGAAACGCAATTTCCTTATTATTGTTTGTACACTTTGCAGTTTTAGTAGTAAAGTGGGAAGGTGTGTGGGCATTTCAATGGACCTGTGCCTTCTGTAAATGACAGTGCAGTCACATCATTCTTTAGCAGAGGTTCTTTTGGCAGCCATGGCGCTCAGAGCACAAACTCGATCAGCGGTATCCTTTTTACATTATATACACTCTGATCTGCTTAGTACACGTTCCTTGCAGAAGGCATGCTAACCCTCTGCGCTTCTTTTTGAGTACTCTAAGCTTCCACTAGACAAAAGTACGTTCTAAGGGAGCCTCAAGTGATCATGGGGGGGTACCAGGCTCAGGCCAAGAGAAGCATTATACAGATAACAAGCCTTTGTTTTAAGCAGAATCATGTTATTGCATTTTTCGAAATGTAACAGTACTTAACTGCAAAGTTTAAATAGCTCTAGACATATTTAAACATTACTATCTTTATAAAATAATTGTGAAAAATTCTGAGAGGGTGGCCCAATGGGGGGGGGGGGGGGGGGGGCTGCAGCATAAAAAAGTTTGGAGACCACTGTTCTATTGTAATGTATCTACTAAAAGTGAGTATTTTAAAAGATGAACTTTAACATTCCTGCCCCCGTCCTGATGACAATACTGTTGATTAACCAAGAGGCAAGTGAGGGGTAAAGTGTAACTATTGTGGGATAGATTTCTATTATACATGGTGCAAATGTTTAGCCTACCAATGCAAAAATAAGAGTTTTTTGTTTCTTTTTACAGCAGCTATGCTGAACTCACATTTTTGAAGGTGCTCTCATATTTAATAATGCAGAAAAAGTGACCCACAGGATGCTGCTGCCGGGGACTCCAGGTCCCTGAAAACTCACGAGGAGGCCAGGGGGCGGGGCCAAGCATTCCCCTGCGCGCTCTAAAGCACTACTGGAAGCCCAGGCCGCGGGATGCACGGGACGCTGCTGCTGGGGACTCCAGGTCCCAGAAAACTACTGAAGAGGCCGGGGGCGGGGCCAGGCATTCCCCTGCGCGCTCTAAAGCGCTGTTGGAAACCTGCGCCGTGGGACGCACAGGACTCTACTGCCGGGGACTCCAGGCCCCAGAAAACTCACGAGGAGGCCAGGGAACGAGGCCAGACATCCCCTGCACGCTCTAAGGAGCTGTTGGGACCCCGCGCCGCAGGGCGGGCCCGTCCTTCGCCCGTCAGCGACCGGAAGAGGCCAGACTGGGCCCTCCCCCTGACTACTGCATTTTGGGGAGAAGAGAGGTAAACTGCTTTGCCTGGATCCAGCCTTATGGTTATATTCAGCTAGCCTCACATCAAAGGCAGCACAATGTGCGATTAACATTAGGTCTGGTACCTGGGCAGCTCCTTGTCCTGTTTACCACTCCAGGGATAATTAATCTGGTCTTCCCCTTATTTTATGGTTGTTTTAGTTTCTATTAGCGGACAAAAAGATATCTTGATTTAAAAATGTTATAAAAATATCCCTCGGGCCTCCTTATGGGTCACTTGGAGGAGGTAACAGACCTCATAGACTCATCAAATGTCTTGCAGATAAGTGACCTAATTACCCTATGGGTGGGCGATTTCAACACTCCTCTGTGTAGCAAGGAACACATGGAACTGTGTGCCTTCCCTGCTGAGGGCAGAGAGTCATTAATCCATTTCAATCAAACTACTGAAGGAGATGCCCTAAACTTTTTTATTTGTAAGTTTGATCTGGTACACGTTACAGAGAAATTGGCTGCTGACGCGTGTAATATACAAACCTTCACAGGGAATCTGAAGGGGAGCATTATTGATTACATACTTATTGGCTCCTCTGATTATCATTTAATTCAAGAATTTAAGATCACGCCTCACTGTGCTAGTGACCATAATCCCCTTAGCATTAATTTGGATTTAAAAATTAACCAGGCTCCTAAGAATAAAAGTCTGAGACTATAATTCAAATTGTGGTTTACGCTTCAAATGGGACAAAATAAATCCTAAAATTTTTAACCACGAAATTGTAAGAAGTAGGTCTGACTCTATTCATATGTGTTTGTCCCAGCAGCTAGATCCTGAATGCATAGTTCGTGAATTTGAATCTTTAAGTACTGATATCTCGCGAGCCTTGGTGGTGGACAGGCCCTTGAAAGGGCCAGTGGCCCACAGATGGTTTGACTCTGTGTGCTCATCTGCCCATAAAAAAAAGTTAAAGTTGCTCTTAAAGCAGTTCCCCTCTCCCGCCAACTAGTTAAACTAGCTAGAGCCGATTACAAGGCCGCCCTTAAAAAAAGGAAATCAGAAATTAGGTCTAAGGCCTGGGACGAACTTTTGGCTGCCTCGGAGCTGAAGGATACTTCTAAATTTTTGGAAGGTGATAAATCACTCTTACTTCTCAGATAATAATACTAAGGCCAATGACTGACTTATTGCAGATGACGTCTGGGTAACTCATTTTAGGAAAGTTTTTTGTCCAGGAAACAACGAGAACCTGCATATAGAAGATAATCCTACTGCATATTCTACTTTAGACCCTAATGTTAAGGCCTTAGATATTACCTTTGATCTCCATGAGGTCCTAAGTGCCATCAATAGATCAAGGCAGGGAAAGGCTCCTGGCCCTGACGGGGTTCCCGCTGATCTTTTCAAATCTGAAATCGACCTTTGGGGTCCGTTAGTTACAAATGTGTTGAATAGCGCGGTAAATAGTAACGTACCCATTTCATGGAAATCGCCTATTATTGTTCCCATCTTCAAAAAAGGAAACAGACAAGATCCTTCCTGTTACAGACCAATTTCTCTTATCGATTTGACGGCAAAGATTTAAGGAAGTGTGATTTTATCCCGGTTACAAGATTGGGTGACCGAGGCACAGATTTCATCCCCTATTCAATTTGGTTTTAGACCCGGTGTAGATACAGTTGAGCAAGTTTTAAATCTACATCTGATACTTAGTAAATACGTGACAGTGAAAAAAAAATAAAAATGAAAAAAATTTTTAAAAAAGAGTCCATCCATATGGCTTTTATTGATCTAACATGACGCTGCTGCCGTTGCTGGAGAGGAGGAGGGGCTGACCCAGGGCCGGGAGCCCTTTAAATTTTACAACTGCGCTCCCGCTCGCGGGACGCGCACAACGCTGCTGCCGTTGCTGGAGAGGAGGAGGGGCTGACCCAGGGCCGGGAGCCCTTTAAATTTTACAACTGCGCTCGCGGGACGTGCACGACGCTGCTGCCGTTGCTGGAGAGGAGGAGGGGCTGACCCAGGGCTGGGAGCCCTTTAAATTTTACAACTGCGCTCCCGCACGCGGGCGAAGCCCAGGCCAAGGGCGGGCCCGTCCTTGCCAGGAAGAGGCAGGGCAGGGCCCCCCCCCCCGATATCCCTCTATAGACTTTGGATTAGGCAACCCATAGGCGTCTGGTTGCCTGAAGATACTGTGGGGCAGCCGTGACCGGAGCCGGGCAGCAGGAGGAGGGGCTGCCACAGGAGACTTTCGCACTCCCGCTCGCCGCCGCCCCCCCTCTGAGTTCCACGGTTCAGGAGGTCCCCGAGTAACCGGCACCCAAGTAAGACTTGCTAATCGAGCAGTTTTTTTTATTTATATAGCTTATACTGCCATACTCTGTTTGTGCACTACTCTCATTGGATTGGATTGGGCCAAATGTTGTCGCTTTGCCCACTATTATTCGAAAGGCGATGGGTAAAAGGAAGAACACCACACTTGAGGCTGAAGGAACACATGCTGCACCCGTTCAATCATCACTAACTAGCTATTTATCCTCCGTTATTGGGGCCATTGAAACTGAAATTGTTCAAGTAGAAGAAAGGATTGGGGTGGCTAATAATTTGACTTAAAGAGCCTTTTTAGAACCTACGACTCATACACAGTCTGTAAACTCTTTAATTACCCCCCATAATTCTGATTCGCTTCTGTCTGAAGACAATGTTAATGTCTTGCACTCCTTACAGTCCTCTAATGTAGTTAACACTGATCATTTAGCTGACATTCCCCCTTCCCCCAAAAAAAGGAAAGCTGTGGGACACCGCAAATGTACTAAGTTGCTAAAACAATCATCGAAGGCTAAGGGACTTATTTCTCCATCATTGGTCGCTCCGGCTGAACTTCTTTCTAAGACAAATCTATCATTTGGTGAATTTGGCTCAGATTGTAGGAATTTAAGAGATAACCATTTAACTAATTTGGACTCAATCCTCAAACCCCTTTTTGTGGCTTTAGAGGAGAAATTAACATTACTAATCAATTCTAAATTTGAGCAGCTACAAGAATCTGTTTCCAAATTTTTGTCTCAGCAGTCTACTATAAAAACTGGTACAAATTCCACTTCTTCTACTCGGAAATTGGCGTCGGATCCCAAACCCTCACAGCAGGCTAATTGCTCAACGAATCGTAATCAATTCTCGTCTTACTGCATATCCACTTGTGGCTCTCATGATGATCCATTAATCGATCCCTTGCCCACTTTGACTAGTGGTGTGACTGCCTTATTGAAGCCTGATACAGTTTTTCAAGCCTAGATCTTTTTCCAGCACAAAGGAGGTTTTACAGCTTCCACCGGATAGCTTGCCTTATGTTTTAGTTCTAGCTAACGTGCCCCCTCTTGATCGTACCCAGAAGGAAGATACTCACGCTCTAATAAGGAAGTGTGCACACCGGATGAGCCGAAAACTTAGATATCAAGATGATCTAAATAATAGAATAATTATGGCAAGAAGGGTGAAGTGGGTAGGTTTGTCTAAAAAAAGTACATGAAGGTTATTGTATAGTGATCAATTTTGCTGGCGACTCTACCATTGTGCGCGAAAGGGGATGGTGGGATCAAAATGTATTCATTAAACTTTTTTTATGGGCCGACCACTCTATCACTTCCTTTTATGAAGGTTTACCATGGCCAAAATATAGTTCTGCCAAAGGTACCTTCATGGAACCCCACCGTCGATCCGGAGGGCAACCAAAATCAGTCCTCCCTTGACGCAATTGATTGACAAATGGAGGGGTTGGGGTTTCTAAATGATACTATACAGGAAAACGAGTTGGTTGAAGGGCATACACTTTTGGAATTGCCTACAGGGTCTGATGAGCCAGTTAGCTTATTACAGAATATAACAGATACGGCCATAATTAAGGGCCCTGGGATAATGTCCCAGCAAAGTAATGAACTTTTATCCTTAATTAGTTGGAACATTGCTGGGCTACGTTCTAAAGCTGAAAACTTAGAATAGTTGGAGTTTGTATCCACATTTGAGATCATTTGTCTTCAAGAAACTTGGCATATGGCACCCTTTTATTTAGATGGCTACTATGTCCCAGCTAGCTCTTCCATCTACAGCGGGCAGAGCAAGTTGCAGGCTCCTGGTTCTTGTGTCATTATTACTTCCAAAAATCGAGGTTTCCTTGATCTGGTCCTCTGCTTTTTTCTTGGTGGTTTTATTATCAATGACCGGTCGGAAAGACATCTTACTCTTACATTTTTATAATAATATTTTTAGTACCGCCCTACCAGGAAGCCTCGAAGAGCTTACAGATTTGTTAGACTCTGCTGGGAAACTCCAGGACAGGGAATTTGATATGATTTGGGTTGAAGATTTTAATGTTCAATTGTGCAATCATGAATTACCCCATCTGTGTGGTGTCTCCTCAGAAGGCAGAGAGTCACTCACTCATTTTATCCACTCTAATTCAGGTAATGCCTTGAATACCCTTATTTATAAATTTGATCTCACTTTTGCAAGGGATATGACATACAGTCGGACAAGGGAAATACCCACCTATACAGGGATACAGGGATAAATTTACATCTTATTCTTAGCAAATATGTTATTGCAAAAAGGGAATCTATCCACTTAGCCTTTATAGATCTGTCCAGTGCATTTGATATGGTGAACAGAGCAAAATTGTGGGAAATAATGGACACAATGGGGGTCGAGCAAGATCTGTTGGATTTGATTAAACGTTTATACTCTGACCTTACTATTATAATTCAGTTTGGACAACATGGCGAAAGATCCCATCCCCTTGCATCCAATCGGGGTGTTAGACAGGGCTGCACTTTGGCACCTTTTTTTATTTCTGTTGTACATAAATGGCTTATATAGTTATTTAGCCCAAAATGGTAAGGATTTCCCAAGGATGAGTTTTAGACAATTGCCGATTTTAATATATCCGGATGACGCCGTTTTAATTGCTCGCACGGCCAATGGCCTACAGACTCTTTTGGATCTTTTTCTAACGCATACACAAGAGCTTGATTTGAAAGTTAATTTTAAAAAGTCACATGTTATGGTTTGCGGCCCTAAAAACAAACATACTAAATGTTTTATAATGGGGGGAAACGTTTTAACAAAAGGTAAAAGATTTTTGTTATCTAGGTCTGTACTTAAGTACCACTCTGTCATGGAAATTTCATTAGAATTTTAAGCTCCAACAACTGGAAAGAAATGTTGAAGCAATCTTCTGCTTTGCCCGTAGATTAGGGCATGGACCGGTTCATCAGATCATCATGCTCTATAAATCCAAATGTGTTTCAGCGGCGACTTATGAGAGTGGCCTCTGGGGATATACCAGTTCAAGTGTACTACAACTGGCAGAGAATAAATTTCTCCATCGGCTACTCATGGTGCCCAAGAACGTAGCAAATATTATATGCCATGAGGAGTTGGGAATCTGTTACATTACAGACTTGATAGATATTGCCCCACTTCTGTTATGGATAAATGTATGGTTAAATCCGGCGACTATTCTAACACATGATTGTATAAAAGACTGTATTTCGTTAGCAAACTAACAAAATTCCATGGTTAAATTCTGTTCACAATAGCTTTCGAAACTTGGATTTGGAGTTTATGTATTTTAAACCAGAGCTCTTGCCCGCCAATGCGAAATAAATTGTTAAACTTCGATACAAAGAGCACGTTATGAACCTTAGATATCAAGTGACAGAGAAATTGAGTTCTTTTAATTCATATGTACAAATTTCATTTTCAGATTCATTAGAACCTTACTTTGTTTGGTTCCCGATCCCTTCTTTAAATTCTTTACTTGCACTTTTTAGATTTAACTTGATCCATTTTAGAGTGGCGTTTCTGACAAAATGCGTGTGGGAAAAAATATTACAGCCATGCTGTAGGAAAGTACCATCTTGCCTGGAATGTTACCCCCATATTTCACTGTATATATGTTGTTTTAGTTGTATGTGTCACTGGGACCCTGCCAGCCAGGGCCCCAGTGCTCATAAGTGTGCCCTGTATGTGTTACCTGTGTTATGACTAACTGTCTCACTGAGGCTCTGCTATCCAGAACCTCAGTAGTTATGCTCTCTCATTTCTTTCCAAATTGTCACTAACAGGCTAGTGACCAATTTCACCAATTTACATTGGCATAATGGAACACCCTTATAATTCCCTAGTATATGGTACAGAGGTACCCAGGGTATTGGGGTTCCAGGAGATCCCTATGGGCTGCAGCATTTCTTGCGCCACCCATAGGGAGATCTGACAATTCTTACACAGGCCTGCCTTTGTAGCCTGAGTGAAATAACATCCACGTTATTTCACAGCCATTTACCACTGCACTTAAGTAACTTATAAGTCACCTATATGTCTAACCTTTACCTGTTAAAGGTTGGGTGCTAAGTTACTTAGTGTGTGGGCACCTTGGCACTAGCCAAGGTGCTCCCACATTGTTCAGGGCAAATTACCCGGACTTTGTGAGTGCGGGGATACCATTACATGCGTACACTATACATATGTCACGACATATGTATGGCGTCACAATGGTAACTCCGAACATGGCCATGTAACACGTCTAAGATCATGGAATTGTCACCCCAATGCCATTCTGGTATTGGGGAGACAATTCCATGATCCCCTGAGTCTCTAGCCCAGACCCGGGTACTGCCAAACTACCTTTGCAGGGGTTTCACTGCAGCTGCTGCTGCCAACCCCTCAGACAGGTTTCTACCCTCCTGGGGTCCAGCCAGGCTTGGCCCAGGAAGGCAGAACAAAGGACTTCCTCAGAGAGAGGGTGTTACACCCTCTCCCTTTGGAAAAAGGTGTTAGGGCTGGGGAGGAGTAGCCTCCCCCAGCCTCTGGAAATGCTTTCATGGGCAGAGATAGTGCCCATTTCTGCATAAGCCAGTCTACACCGGTTCAGGGATCCCCCAGCCCTGCTCTGGCACGAAACTGGACAAAGGAAAGGGGAGTGACCACTCCCCTGACCTGCACCTCCCCTGGGAGGTGCCCAGAGCTCCTCCAGTGTGCTCCGGACCTCTGCCATCTTGGAAACAGAGGTGCTGCTGGCACACTGGACTGCTCTGAGTGGCCAGTGCCACCAGGTGACGTCAGAGACTCCTTCTGATAGGCTCCTTCAGGTGTTGCTAGCCTATCCTCTCTCCTAATTAGCCAAACCTCCTTTTCTGGCTATTTAGGGTCTCTGCTTTGGGGAATTCCTTAGATAACAAATGCAAGAGCTCATCAGGAGTTCCTCTGCATCTCTCTCTTCACCTTCTGCCAAGGAATCGACTGCTGACCGCGCTGGAAGCCTGAAAAACTGCAACAAAGTAGCAAAGACAACTACTGCGACCTTGTAACGCTGATCCTGCCGCCTTCTCGACTGTTTTCCTGGTGGTGCATGCTGTGGGGGTAGTCTGCCTCCTCCCTGCACTAGAAGCTCCGAAGAAACCTCCCGTGGGCCGACGGAATCTTCCCCCTGCAACCGCAGGCACCAAAGAACTGCATCACCGGTCCTCTGGGTCTCCTCTCAGCACGACGAGCGAGGTCCCTTGAACTCAGCAACTCTGTCCAAGTCACTCCCACAGTCCAGTGACTCTTCGGTCCAAGTTTGGTGGAGTTAAGTCCTTGCCTCCCCACGCTAGACTGCATTGCTGGGAACCGCGTGTTTTGCAGCTACTCTGGCTCCTGTGCACCCTTCCAGGATTTCCTTTGTGCACAGCCAAGCCTGGGTCCCCGGCACTCTAACCTGCAGTGCACGACCTCCTGAGTTGTCCTCCGGCTTCGTGGGACCCTCCTTTGTGACTTCAGGTGAGCTCCGGTTCACTCCACTTCGTAGTGCCTGTTCCGGCACTTCTGCGGGTGCTGCTTGCTTCTGAGTGGGCTCTTTGTCTTGCTGGACGCCCCCTCTATCTCCTCACGTAATTGGCGACATCCTGATCCCTCCTGGACCACAGCAGCATCCAAGAACCCTAACCGCGACCCTTGCAGCTACCAAGGCTTGTTTGCAGTCTTTCTGCATGGAAACACCTCTGCAAGAGTCTTCACGACGTGGGACATCACACTGATAACCATAAAACTTGAACAATTTCATACTAACACGATTAAGTTGATTACTCAAACATTCTCCAGCTCACCAAAAATGGGTAATTTTTATATGCAGGAGGCAGTGCCTGCAATTAAAGAAGCACCGCAAACCCATCCACCAACCGACAATGGTCCACCTCTGGATCATGAAACTAGACATGAAACTTTATCTATGGAGTCTAACCCTCCCCCCCTTGGGAAATAGAATGGGAGCCCCTTTAGGATGTCTACCTGCTCCTCAGACTAACTCCATTATTTCTCGAAAAAAGACATTTGCAACTTCCACCTGACTGTATGCCATATGTTTTGGTCTTCGCATATGTGCCCCCCCCTTGATCCTTGCCATACGGAAGACATCCAGGCATTAATGAGGAAATGTGCTGATTGGCTGAGGTTTAAGCTCAGCTATCAAGATGGTTTAAATAATAAGATAATTATGGCACTTAGAGTGAATTGGGTAGGCTCCCCAAAGAAAGCATATGATGGTGATTGTGTTGTGATCAACTTTGCTAATCCTTGCTTGGTTAAATGCTTGTAGGCTGATTCGTTATGTTGTGTCAGTAAAGAAGAAGGGATTAAAATTCACCCATTACGTTTTTTTTTATGACTTAACAGTTTTATCTGCCCGTCCCACAGTGACACATTGTAATTTTAATGCAGGGCTGCCTATAACACATGTTCAAGTACATACCCTTACCTCAAACTGCTGTCAGGACCCGACCCCTTTAGACGAGAATGATTGACAGGCGGACAAGGATAGGTTTACAAGAGGAGTCCCAATTGGAGCAGTGGAGGGTGATGGGCATGAGACCCTTCTATTACAGAAAGGGCCTGATGAGATAGACACCCCTCCCCATGTCTTGGAAGACGCTGTTACTGATATGGAGACAGTGGTAGGGTCATATTACAAACCTTTAACACTGATCAGCTGGAACATCGCGGGGCTTCGGTCAAAGGCTAAAAATACAAAATGGTTGGAATTTATATCCACCTATGATGTTATTTGTTTACAGGAAACCTGATCTAAGGACTCATTCCATCTGGATGGGTATTACTCCGCATTCCAACAAGCAACCCCCTCTTTAGCGGTTAGGTCAAGCGGGGGACTTATGGTTCTCGTCTCACTGCAACTTCCTAAAGTGGAGGCGTCCTTGATCTGGTCTTCTGCATATTTAATGGTCTGAGGGGAACAAGGCTCTCTTGCTAATACATTTTTACAATAATACTCCATGTGATCTCTTGAAGGGAAGTCTTGAGGAGTTAACAGATTTCCTTTATTCTCTTGAAAAGCTCCAGGACAGTGAGTTAGCCATGATTTGGGTAGGAGACTTTAATGTGTCATTATGCAACCAGGAAGATTCACATGTGTGTGGTGTTTTTATAGAGGGTGATGTCTACTTATTTTATTCATACAAACCAAGGCGAAGCTTTAAATACTCTTATTTACAAATTTGATCTTGTGTATGCAAGGGAGAGGGCTGCCACATATATTCAAAAGATACCTACCTATACGGGGAACTCCAAAGGAAGCATTATTGATTTTATCTACATTCGTTTTTCAGATTTCTACTTAATTTCGGATTTTAAGATAATACCACCTTGTGCTAGTGATCATAACCCCTTATGTATTAATTTAGCTTTTAACAATAGCTCGGTTCCAACTAGCAGAGAATGTAGGGTTAAATCTGTTTTCAATAAGAATTTTGGCCTCTGCATTAAAATGGGAAAGGGTAGATTCAAAAACTTTTCATAAGGAAATTATTGAACAAAATTTGATTGGATCATCATGTTTGTCGCCACAGCCAACTTATGCTCATCTTGTATATGAATTTGAACATTTAAGTCATGCTATTTCTGAGGCATTGGTGAGTAGCAGGTCTATTCAGGGACCTAAGCCCCATCGAGGGTTCAATTCTACTTGTACAGCAGCCCACAAAGATTTAAAATTAGCCACCCCGTTTCGTCGGGAATCAGTCAGACTGGCAATAGGGTCAATAGAAGGCAGCTCTGGCGGGAAGAAGAACTGAGATTAGAACTAGAGCACGGGAAGAACTTCTGGCAGCTACTGAGCTGAAGGGCTCTACACAATTCTGGAAAGTAGTAAACCACCCCTATTTTTTGGAACTTGTCAATAAAGAGGATGACTGTCTGATACCTGAAGTGGTTTGGGTGAAACATTTTACAATGGTTTTCCAGCCTGGAAATGATCCCCAACCTGAAGTGGAGAAGTGTGGCTCAATGGTTAGAGCGGCAGACCCTGAAGCAGAGATCTGGCTCAAGACCAGGGTTCAAGTCCCGCTTCGGCAGGTCTTGGGCTCAATTCCCCTTGACCAGATAATTCTCGCCTCGGTGCCTAATCTAATTCATGTGTCCCACTCTGCAACTCTGGGCAATAGCTTGCTTAATCTCCACAACGGCCCCAACAGCGCTTGGATGCCTGGCTTCACCCTGGGGGTGCTCCGGAGTGGGCGCCTCACAGGGAAAAGCCAGGAGGGGTTCCATAGCGGTATGAGTACAGCGCCTTGAGACCCTAACGGGTGAGTAGTGCGCTATACAAGTGCTAATTTACATTTACAAAGGGGGGACAGCAGTAATTTGAATTCTGTAGCGCCTAATCTGAATATGCTTGACTTATCCTTTGAGATACATGAGGTAATTACAGATATTAAACAACTGAGATCAGGGAAAGCACTTGTCCCCGATGGGGTCCCGGTTGATCTTTTCAAATCTATGCCGGACCTCTGGGGCCCATTAGTTACAAATGTATTGAGAAGCGTAGTAAAAAGTAATATTCCTTCTTCAAGGAAAACAGAAATAATTGTTCCTATTTTTAAAAAGGGTAACAGGCATGATCCAACCTACTATAGGCCAATTTCCCTCATAGACTCTACGGCTAAGATCCTGGGGAGTGAAATTTTGACACGGCTTGCGGACTGGGTGGGAAAGACCAAAATTCTTTCCCCAATCCAATATGGTTTTAGACCTGGCTTAGGTACAGTGGACCAAGCTTTAAACTTGCACCTCATCCTTAGTAAATATGTTACCGCCAGGAGAGAATCTATTCACCTAGCTTTTATCGATTTATCTAGTGCTTTTGACTTGGTGAATAGAGAGAAGCTCTGGTGAATTATGGAATCATTGAGGGTTGATCAGAACCTGCTTGATTTAATTCAACGTTTGTATACAGATTTTACGATTTCAGTTCAGTATGGCCAGTATGGTGAGAGGTCCTCTCCCTTTCCATTTATGTGAGGAAATAGACAGGGTTGTATCCTAGCACCATTTTTATTTTTGCTATATATCAATGGCCTTTATGGATTTTTAGTAAAAAATGGTAACGATTTCCCCAGGATGGGATTAAGACAGCTTCGAGTTCTCCTGTATGCCGATGATGCGGTTTTGATCGCTCGTACAGCTAGTGGCCTTCAAAACTTACTGGATCTTTTCTTTTTTTTTTTTTTACCTTTTATGCAGGAACTAGACTTGAAAGTTAATTTTACAAAGACGTATGTTATGACTTGTGGCCCCCGAAATACACGAACTAAACATCTCACTATGGGCGGAAATATCTTAAACAAAGTGAAAGATTTCTGCTATTTAGGTTTGCATTTAAGCTCTTCCTTGTCATGGAACTCCCATCTCAGCTTTAAGACTCAACAAATGGTGAGAAACCTGGAAGTGATTTTTCGTTTCGCCTGTAAATTGGGACATAGACCAGTCCATCAGATCATCACGCTTAATAAGTCTAAATGTGTAACAGCAGCCACCTACGGGGCTGGCTTGTGGGGCTATACCAAATCCATTCTCCTACAATTTGCTTTGAATATATTTCTGCATAGGTTATTACTGGTACCCAAGAATGTAGCAAACATTATCTGACATGAGGAATTGGGAGTACGGCACATTAAGGACTTGATTGGTGTCGCCCCACTTTTGTTGTGGCTAAAAGTCTGGTCAAATCCTGCGGCTAGTTTGGTACAAGACTGCTTGACCAACTGTATTCAATAAGCTAATTTTAATAGAATTCCATGGCTTATATGTTTGCAAAATTCCTTTTGGAACTTAGGGCTGGAGAATATATTCACCAACCCGGGGTCCCTGCCTACTAATACTAAGGAATTGGTTAAAACTCGATATATGGAGCAGACCTCGGAACTTAGATATCGGGGGCAGTAAAACTGAAAACATTCAATTCTTATGTTCCAATTTCAACTGAACTATATCTAACCTGGTTCCCGAGTGCTTCATCATATTCCCTTCTTGCCTTATTCAGATTAAATCTGATACATTTTAGAGTGGCTTTCCCAAAGAAATGTACCTGGCAGAAAACGCTCTTGCACTGTCCTTGTGACAATTTTTCCAAGCAAAGCACAGGTCACTTTCTCTTATTCTGTTCACTTTACTCTGCTCCCAGACATGTTTTTATACTGCCAGTCTTGCACAAATTGCAAACCACTTCTCACAAGGAAGCACTGATAAGCGTCCAAAGACTTTAATCAATACAAATGTGTCATTGTGTTCTAAATTTTATTAGATCTGCTATTGCCATTAGGAATTGATACAAACTGGTGGAAGTAGCTGTATATTAATACAACCTGGAAGTATACAATTTTATCTTGATACTGAGATATTTATGATATGTAAATTACTGCATTTCACATATTTGGGCTGATGGAAATATTGATAAAAGGTACTGTAAATAGTTCTGTAATCCTGTTTGTGAATTTTTTTCGATATTATTGTTTTAATCTATTTGCATTGCGTTTTAATTATTTAAAATTTTTAGATATAAATGTATCTGTACTTTTATGGCATATCTCCGAATAAAGAACTTTGACTGACTGACTCGATTAAATAAATTTTTTACCTATGATCGTACAATTTGGACGAGTTTATGGGTCAAGCGTATTACTTTTAGGCTGAGTAGATTATTTAAGTCACTAGACCTATCGGTCTAGTAATATCTTTATGATTTTGAGGCCTGTATAACTGTTTGTTTACATCTAACAATGACAATAAAATAAGGGATGATATAACCAAAGTCCATCCCTACAGATCTCGCATGTTTCCCCGTACATATGCCTGCTCAGAACTATAAACTTTAAACAAAAAACATCTAGAATGGACATCCCAGTGCAGTAATCAGCTAAATATAATATGCTTATATTATGCTTGATGCTTATTCTTTTTGAGTGGTACTGCAAGGGAGTTACAGCTGAGATGTGAAGTGTGAGACTTTAAAGGACGGTTCTAAACATAACTGCACTATGTACCATCTGGGTATTACTTAAAAAAAAAAAAAAAATCGATATTCTGAAGCACTTTTTTTTATCTTAAACCTTTTAGCGCACTCTGTAGCAGCCTGTCTTATACTGTGTGTAGTGCAAGTTAAAAAAAAAGACTTACATATTCACAGCCCTTTCTGTCACAGAACAGGACGGTGTCGCACTAAACATACAGAAGGCAGTATTCTCCACTGCATAAACCAGTATTCAATTATATGGCTCTCTGGTTACAGTCAGAAGCTTCTATATTAAGTTGCATTTATTTTCCATTTAAGCTGTGGCTTATTTAATTTTTTTAGCCACAACTTTGGCCCCATCCCTACGCTCACTCACCCCATCTCCTCTGCCTAGATCATCAAAGTTCACATACTTTTTGGATTGCTCGTGCAAGCACTCTGACCTGTTCTAAGTATTGTGGGCTTTTAACCACACCCACCTCACGGGCATCACTTTCATTCATTCATGGGCTTGCCTTTCAAAAATCTCTTGATGTCATTGGTAAATGCTTTACACGTTTGTCCCGCCTTCAGGCGAATGGTTACCGCCTTGGACACCGACCCTGTTACAGGGATAATTGCATGATTGCCGATATACTTCAGTGTAGGAGAACTACTTCTTTCTTTTCTTTGCGCTCCGTGGCTGCCATGTTGCACAGAGCGCAAACTCAATCGGCTGTATCGTTTTTACATTATATGCACTCTGATCTGCTTAGAACACGATCTGCAGCAGGCATATTAACCCTGAGCACTACCTTACGGTGACTCAAAGCTTCCACTAGACAAAAATACGTTCTCTCTCCAGAAAGAACTTAATTCAGAGTTATTTTTAACATTTTTACATTACATGCACTTTTTGATTTGCCTAGTACACGTTCTTTGCAGCGGGCATATTAACCCTGTGTGCTACCTTATGATGACTCCAAGCTTCTACTAGACAAAAGTATGTTTTTTGGCAACCATGGCGCTCAGAGCACGAACTCGATTAGCGGTATCCTTTTTACATTATATACACTCTGATCTGCTTAGTACACGTTCTTTGCAGAAGGCATACTAACCCTTTGCGCTTCTTTTTGAGTACTCCAAGCTTCCACTAAACAAAAGTACGAACAAATATCACCAAAGTTATTTTGACATTTTTATATTCTATGCACTTTGTGTTTTGCCTAGCACACGTTCATTGCAGCAGGTACATTAACCCTCTGTGCCACTTTATAATGAGTCCAAGCTTCCATTAGACAAGAGTATATTCTCTCTCCAGAAAGAACATTAACCCTCTACGCTACCTTATAATGAGTCTAAACTTCCACTAGACAAAAGTACGTTCTCTCTCCAAAAAGAACATTAATCGCCAGAGCTATTATTATATTTTTACATTATATGCACTCTGATCTGCTTAGTACACGTTCTTTGCAGCACACATATTCATCCTGGGACTTGTAGTTTTATTTTTATAATGCGATACAAGCTGGAAACCAGCCCTTGGAGTAGTATTCGTAGAGTTGTCTAGGTCCCAAGTTCGATGCACGATTCGCTCATTTAGTTTATGTTTCAGCTTTGCATTCTGGGACTTGTAGTTTTATTTTTATAAAGTGATACAAAACAGAAACCTGACTAGAAGAACTACACACGTCTGCCATTCCACGTGACTACTCTATGACAATCTACTCCACTCTACTCTTTGCAACACTCTGTACACTCCACGCCACTCTATGCCATTCCACGCCAATCCATAACACTTTGCACCACTCTCCTGTACGCCACTAACTTTTAGCCATGCTGATGACCAACATGGCTAAAACATATTGGTAAAGCCAATAGCTCTTGGGCAGGCGCAACCTACTGGATTTGCCAGTACTTTTCTTGTGTGTGCCCCTTTCTCGGAGTATGTCCAAAGTACTTATATCTTTCCACTGCTCACGTTTGGGAGCTATTTTTTAAGCATTCTATGGGAGTGCCTGTGCCGCTCATGTGCCTCTTTCCTCAAGCAATCCTTGCCTCACTCCCTCTCAGCTGCACTTGTGTTGCCCTCTCTAGCCTGTGAGCTTCTGTGCCACCACATCCTTCTGACTCTTAGTTCTACCCTCCACTAATGCTCATATTGCACTCGATTGCCCACGAGCTTCTGCACTCTCCACATGCTCTTAACTTTCAGTCTTTCATGTGCCTCTAACTCACACTCCCCTCAGTCTGCACCCTGTGCTTCTGTCACCCACACCCCTCCTCCCCACTGTTTCCCCTTGCCAGACCCTGCTTCTCTATTAACAGTATAAAAATAATTAAAACACCACTGAAGAGGGTGCACCATTTTGTAGGTGCGTGCGTGTAAAGCAACATGCACACACCTCTCTCTCTCTATATATATATATACACACACACGCACATCAGGCGCAGCCAGTCCTTTAGGGCGGAGGCGCCACGCTCCCCCACCTTTTGCCACTCATGAAGAGTGTCTGTCAGGCTGAACAAAGGTTAGCCTGACAGGCACTCTTCATTTTCAGCTCAGACAGCCAGGAGTGAGACATGCGCGATTTGCGCAGACTCCTGGCTGCCTGAGTTGAACTTTGCTGGGCTGAGGAGGTCACAGCTCCTATGGGCGTGACCTCCTTGGCTCAGCAAAGGTGCCTCGAGGCCCTCTCCTGGGTGACGAGGAAAGCGTCACCCATTGACTTCGACCTGGGCACTTCAGGTTGAAGCCCTGAAGCGCCCAGGGTGAGTGTCAATCAGTGACACGTTGTCACAGAGTGGGGTGGGGTCAGCAGTCTCACTGACCCCATCCCACTCTGTGAGGAGGCTGGGACTGCTGCCCGTAAGGTCAGCCAGTGAGGGAGGGCAGCAGTCCCAACCCTCCTGGGACCTGGAGGCTGAAGGTACGTGTGTGTGTGTGTGTATGATTTTTTTAAATGAATGTTTGGTGCGTACGTGCATGTTTGAATGTTATGAGTGTTAATGGATGTGCGTGCGTGTGTGTGTGAAAGAATGAGTGTGTGTGTGATGTTTTAAAATGAATGTTTGGTGCATGCACGTTTGAATGTTATGAATGTTGTTAATGGATGTGCGTGCGTGTCTGTGTGTGAAAGAATGAGTTAGTGAGCGTGTGTGTGCGTGCTTCCCGCCCTCCCCCGCCTTCCTAAAGCTGCCTGCCGCCACTGACACACACACACTGCCCATGCTATACAGTATCTACTTCAGAAAGGATATTGGAAAAGAAAAATTGTCTCTAAAGTAAAACCTATGGGCTTTGCCAATGCTTGCCTGCACTCTGGAGCCTTCCTCTAATTGAAAGTCCCTTTCACATTGTTCTCAGCTAGGACACGTTTCTCGAGCACCCTCGTATATATACTCACCCGTAACATTAGGTCTGTAATAAAAAAAAAATGCTGAACGGCCAGAGTTGACACTCACCTCTTACATTTCGGATGAGAGTCGCCATATTGGCAAATCCTCGGAGCGACCGGAACCCAGGCGTGTGTCACTCAGTGAAAATGAACCCAGCCGGAAAAAGGGCAGTGCAAAAGGCAACAGCGAAAAAGGAGACCACGTTGAGGGACGTAACGCCCCAGCGTAACGCACAACAAAAAAATGTTTAAAAAAACCACAAGAAGATGTACAAAGGAAGCGGAAGGACTAACTCTCTATATCACCAGTACATCCGGACATGTTTGTGAGGAACCTGGGCGGCGGCGGGAAGGTGAACCGGTTTGCTGCTAGTTTCAAGCGGAAATTAAAGCCATTCAACTCCGCTTACTCCCGACTTTGCCGTAACATGTCTATTTAAAACACAACCAACGACAAACAAAAAACCCAGGGAATTTACCGAATAACTACAAATAATTTAATCTTTGCAATTTATGTAGAAATACCTGTGTATAATACCGTGGACCAGTTGTTTCAAGCATTTGTTTTTCCCAGTCAAAGTTTCTTCCTCCTTAGCCAAGAACAGGAAACTTCTGTCCTCTCCGATTTTTCAATTCAAAGATTCACGTAAATTGTGTAGTGGCTGACTGCAACCTCTTGGCAACAGCAAATCTACAGCAGGACAATGGTTCCTTTTAGCCCCATGTAGGAAAGTACCATCTTGCCTGGCATGTTACCCCCATTTTTCACTGTATATATGTTGTTTTAGTTGTATGTGTCACTGGGACCCTGGTAACCCAGGGCCCCAGTGCTCATAAGTGTACCTGAATGTGTTACCTGTGTAGTGACTAACTGTCTCACTGAGGCTCTGCTAATCAGAACCTCTGGTTATGCTCTCTCATTTCTTTCCAAATTGTCACTAACAGGCTAGTGACCATTTTTACCAATTTACATTGGCTTACTGGAACACCCTTATAATTCCCTAGTATATGGTACTGAGGTACCCAGGGTATTGGGGTTCCAGGAGATCCCTATGGGCTGCAGCATTTCTTTTGCCACCCATAGGGAGCTCTGACAATTCTTACACAGGCCTGCCACTGCAGCCTGAGTGAAATAACGTCCACGTTATTTCACAGCCATTTTACACTGCACTTAAGTAACTTATAAGTCACCTATATGTCTAACCTTTACCTGGTAAAGGTTAGGTGCAAAGTTACTTAGTGTGAGGGCACCCTGGCACTAGCCAAGGTGCCCCCACATTGTTCAGAGCCAATTCCCTGAACTTTGTGAGTGCGGGGACACCATTACACGCGTGCACTACATATAGGTCACTACCTATATGTAGCTTCACAATGGTAACTCCGAATATGGCCATGTAACATGTCTATGATCATGGAATGAGGTACTGGGTTTTTCAGAACCGGTACTGATCCGGTAACCCAGCGGTGCCAGGGTACACCCAAAGACTTCGGGTACTTTCCTGATTCAGACTACAGAAACTCAGAGTCTTCTAGGTGAAGTCAAAGATCGAATTTATTGGCTGCAACCAATTGACAAGTGTCCTAGAAGTACAACAGCACGATTTGTATGTTCTCAGGAGACTGTGTGTCAATGCAAAATCAGGTTTCCTTATATACAGTTTTTTAAGCTTCAGGCAAACATTCTTGACATTTTGGTTGGTCATTCACATGTTTTCACTACAAAGGAAAAACCAGTGTCATGATGAAACCTCATATTTCATGTCATCCAGCCCATAATAAATTACCCGGCAAGGCCTAGAATTTCACATCAGATAAGTGTGGACCCCCAATAAAAACGGGCACCTCCCCCTCGTAAAGTAAGAAGAAGAAAAGAGCAGGTGCATGTGTGAGCAAGTTAGGCAGGGTGTGTGAGCGATAATAAGGGTTTTATGGCCTGGTGTGCCTTGATGCTATCTGATTCGGCCACTGGGAGAGGGACTGACCAAACAGGTTTGGCCTGAGGCAATGGTTCCAGCTTGCCCAGGTCAGAGAAAAGTCAATCAAGGTGTACGTGTCCTTGGAATCAAATCTGACTGTATTATAAGCCTATGTGAGGGCAACTTTTAAAAATGGCTGCCGTGTATAAAATGGGAGCCACGAGTGCAGGGCGAAAATGGCGATTTCGAGGTGAAAACGCTGCTGGAATTGAGCGAAAATGCTCATGCTTAGTGTACTAGTCATTATCGGTCTTTTGATACTAAAATCGTACTGCTGTGGCAAAGTAAATTACATGGGTCCAGAATTTTTAGAACCACAAACCCTCCTTTTGCCCTTACATAGGCAATAAACCTATTCTCATGCTAATCTGAGTCCAGGTCTATGTTTATAAGGCCATGGAGATGTTGCTGGAGCAAAATTCTAGTACTTGGTAACTCTCTCTGGACAGGTCTCCTTGAACATGAAGTAGCACAAAAGGCCACATATGGCAGGACAAAATAAGGAATACCTCTATCTGCAGTAGGTGGCATAAGATCACACAGCCAACAATTAGTGATGTTCACTACTAACTAGTGTTGATGCAGAAGCTGTACAAAAGAATTGCTTACGAATTCTGATCTTCTAACCTGCTCATGTTCAGGAAAAGGGTGAAAAGAGTGCAAAGAAACAATAGTAGGAAAAGACATAGGTTGGGAAGTGGGTGCAGAAGTCAATTGAGTAGAGAAAAACAATCCTACCCATAAATGACAACGTCATGTTTAAAAGACACTAGAAAACACGTTATTAAGAACATATAGACAACGGGAGAAAGTAGTGACCACTATGAAATAATAATTTTTCACAACCCTAACCAAAAAGCAAATCCTAAAATTATCTAGTAACATTTTTAGGGCTCCTCTGCATTTCAGTAATTTTTGTATGTTCAGGTGGAACAGTGGTGACTCTCATCAATGCTCTAAGGTGAAAAGGGGGTACTCTTTCCACAGAAAATGGACTTTATTCTGCTTTTACTAAACAGAATAGTACTTTAAAACAATGCCAGCAAAACAATCAGTCTCCTAACACCTAGTCTATACAATCACACGGAAACCTCTTGTGAAACCAACTATGCCCAGAGTCCGTTCAAAAAGCCTCTCTGGCAGGCTTCTATTGTCCATCAAATTCTCTTTTGTTGTTTTCTTTCGCATGGGCCTCTCAATTCAGGCCTCTTCGTGAGAAAAGTACTGCTTAGTTGGAGTGCCCTCCTGGCAAACACCCTCAGCTCACTCGAAAGTCTCAATGTCTTAAAGCAATGCACCAGTGTCTCTCCTCTGTGGCAGATACTACAAACAATGTGCTCTTCATTGATCAAGGGCACAAATCATCTCGTGCAGACCCAAGCACCATTAATTGGGAAATAGCTCAAGCTCAGCAGCACTTTCAGACTCCAACACTCATTATTTAGTGTCAGAGGACGCTCAAGCTGCTCTTTCATGGGCACCAAAATATAGTGCCTTTTTCCAAACTTGAAATCTCCGGTGCACTGCCCTTCTTCCGTTGGAGCAAAGAAAAGGGGGTGTGTGGCCAAAACTCAGGCCAAGGGGCTCAAGGGATTGCACACTGTCAGAGGTTACCAGCACATGACAGGTAGAGAAATGAAACCTCAAAACAGCTCTGCCATCAACAACAGGAATCCTTCTCTTTAGCTCTTTTACACTGAAACTTTGGTTTTGTGATGTCCAACGCCGTCTGATGGAGCAAGTACGATACCATGCGCTGGCGATCGCTGTCCAGCTTTGCTACTTTCTGGGTGCTGAGACTGTAGGGCCAAGACGTCCGTCTTTCATCTGTAGCTGTCACTGATGGGAATTAGGCTTAAATCAATGTCCTGCAGGTTATTATGACTTGATACCTGCAGAATCTAGTGACGTAGGAAGTGTGCCACAGCTGTTAGTTTCCTTCAATTTAGTACAAAAACAGTTCATGGTTTTTAACAAGGGGACTGCAAGCAGGTGGTCTGCAATCTTCAAAGGAGTAGCCATACACCATGGGCATAAAATACAAAGGCAGAAGGGCAAAACAGGGTCTCTAGCATCTTTAATTGGGTTCTCTCCATTATTCTCTGCCATCTATAGCTACATGAGAATTTTATCTGAATGGATTTCCTCACACAGTGGCATTGTCTAATGGGGTAAACACATATTTGCCTCAATGATTAAGTCTAGGTGTTCCTCCTTACCTTAGAACATCTCAATAGAGAAATCACATGATACCGATTATCAGGGACATGTAGAAACCTTCCTTTAAAAACTGTGCATCAGGTGCACTATGCAATACACAGGCTAATAGTCAAATGTGCAAACAAAAAGACAAGAACTAGAGGGTCCTGATATTTGCATGATTAGGACACATCTGATCCCACCAAAAATTAAAGTAGCAGGAACAGAAGGGAACCGAAAACCAAATTAAAATAGACATTGAAAATTCGTCATGTTCAAAAAGGTAAACATAAGATATCTCCTATTGAGATGGAAAACTTGACTTACTATAATATTGAGTCAGTTAACCAGTCTATTGCTACCCTGACAGTCAGGCTGGAAAACATTGAAGCAGGCCTAAGGCAAATTCTTGAAAACCAGTCTGGTCATACCAAAGGGAATTATACATAACATGGGGGTCCCTGGTATATCACTGCAGTCTGGAAATGTGAACCTGAACAATACATCAATAATAATAAAAGGGCTGACTGGTGAAAGGAATTCGAAAAAGAGAAATGGGACTAGGACATAGCTAAAATCTCAATAACTAAGCATGATGCGACATTGGTCAGGGGAAGTAACAAAAGAAAAAATCTATAGGAAGAACAAAAAAAAATTATTTGGGTGATAGTCAGGCATGTGACACAACACCGAGAGTACGGGTGATACACAAAGGCCAAAGTTACACAAATTTTAACTCTACCGTTGGCGACTACAACATATACGGTACTCCTAGCTAATGTTTCAGTTCCTTCTTCAGGAAAAAATTAAAACCTGGTTTTCTTTTAAGGAACGAAAGCCATATGCTACTTAGGAAACACAACATCGTTAACTAATGTAATATAGAAATTAGGCCACCTTGAGTCACAGATCTATAATTTCATCCTTAGGTCCAATCAAGGATACATAAATGTAGGGCTGCCTGTTCCTTTAAGGGAAGGGGCAGTAACGTGACTAACTGCAGGTGACACACTTTGATCCTGTATATCTCTTTTTATTTTCCTTCAATACCATTATAGCCAAATAGACATTCACTGGTGAAGTGTTGTCTTTTATGTTCACAGCATGAAATATCATTATCTGTGGAATTTAGTAACCAGAACAAGTTCAACCAACTGTTGCGTAGCGATGGACATCATCATGACCATCCCCTCACAACACAGGGGAGCTTGTAATAGTATCAAAAGCAGCAACAAACATGCAAAAAACAAATAAAAAATAATAAAAACGCACAAAACGTCAAGCCATCAGATATACTTGCTGTGTATCAAGCACAAAAAGCATAGACAAAACAATAGCATGTGTGAATAAGCGGAATTGCCCCCTCTATGCCATCCTGGCATTGTTGGTACAATTCCATGATCCCAGTGGTCTGCAGCACAGACCCTGGTACTGCCAAACTGCCCTTCCTGGGGTTTCACTGCAGCTGCTGCTGCTGCCAACCCCTCAGACAGGCATCTGCCCTCCTGGGGTCCAGCCAGGCCTGGCCCAGGATGGCAGAACAAAGAACTTCCTCTGAGAGAGGGTGTGACACCCTCTCCCTTTGGAAAATGGTGTGAAGGCAGGGGAGGAGTAGCCTCCCCCAGCCTCTGGAAATGCTTTGTTGGGCACAGATGTGCCCAATTCTGCATAAGCCAGTCTACACCGGTTCAGGGACCCCTTAGCCCCTGCTCTGGCGCGAAACTGGACAAAGGAAAGGGGAGTGACCACTCCCCTGACCTGCACCTCCCCTGGGAGGTGTCCAGAGCTCCTCCAGTGTGCTCCAGACCTCTGCCATCTTGGAAACAGAGGTGCTGCTGGCACACTGGACTGCTCTGAGTGGCCAGTGCCACCAGGTGACGTCAGAGACTCCTTGTGATAGGCTCCTTCAGGTGTTGCTAGCCTATCCTCTCTCCTAAGTAGCCAAACCCTCTTTTCTGGCTATTTAGGGTCTCTGTCTCTGGGGAAACTTTAGATAACGAATGCAAGAGCTCATCAGAGTTCCTCTGCATCTCTCTCTTCACCTTCTGCCAAGGAATCGACTGCTGACCGCGCTGGAAGCCTGCAAACCTGCAACATAGTAGCAAAGACGACTACTGCAACTCTGTAACGCTGATCCTGCCGCCTTCTCAACTGTTTTCCTGGTGGTGCATGCTGTGGGGGTAGTCTGCCTCCTCTCTGCACTAGAAGCTCCGAAGAAATCTCCCGTGGGTCGACGGAATCTTCCCCCTGCAACCGCAGGCACCAAAAAGCTGCATTGCCGGTCCCTTGGGTCTCCTCTCAGCACGACGAGCGAGGTCCCTTGAATCCAGCAACTCTGTCCAAGTGACTCCCCCAGTCCAGTGACTCTTCAGTCCAAGTTTGGTGGAGGTAAGTCCTTGCCTCCCCACGCCAGACTGCATTGCTGGTAACCGCGACTTTTGCAGCTACTCCGGCCCCTGTGCACTTCCGGCGGAAATCCTTTGTGCACAGCCAAGCCTGGGTCCACGGCACTCTAACCTGCATTGCACGACTTTCTAAGTTGGTCTCCGGCGACGTGGGACTCCTTTGTGCAACTTCGGGTGAGCACCGTTTCACGCATCCTCGTAGTGCCTGTTTCTGGCACTTCTCCGGGTGCTACCTGCTGCTAAGAGGGCTCCTTGTCTTGCTCGACGTCCCCTCTACCTCCTGGTCCAATTTGCGACCTCCTGGTCCCTCCTGGGCCACAGCAGCATCCAAAAACGCTAACCGCACGATTTGCAGCTAGCAAGGCTTGTTGGCGTTCTTTCGGCGGGAAAACACTTCTGCACGACTCTCCAAGGCGAGAGGGATCTGTCCACCAAAGGGGAAGTCTCTAGCCCTTTTCGTTCCTGCAGAAACCTCAGCTTCTTCTGTCCAGTAGAAGCTTCTTTGCACCCACAGCTGGCATTTCCTGGGCATCTGCCCATCTCCGACTTGCTTGTGACTTTTGGACTTGGTCCCCTTGTTCCACAGGTACCGTAGATTGGAAATCCATCGTTGTTGCATTGTTGGTTTGTGTCTTTCCTGCATTATTCCTCTATCACGACTTCTATGTCCTTGGGGGAACTTTAGTGCACTTTGCACTCACTTTTCAGGGTCTTGGGGAGGGTTATTTTTCTAACTCTCACTATTTTCTAATAGCCCCAGCGACCCTCTACAAGGTCACATAGGTTTGGGGTCCATTCGTGGTTCGCATTCCACTTTTGGAGTATATGGTTTGTGTTGCCCCTATCCCTATGTGTCCCCATTGCATCCTATTGTAACTATACATTGTTTGCACTGTTTTCTAAGACTATACTGCATATTTTTGGTATTGTGTACATATATCTTGTGTATATTTCCTATCCTCTCACTGAGGGTACACTCTGAGATACTTTGGCATATTGTCATAAAAATAAAGTACCTTTATTTTTAGTATAACTGTGTATTGTGTTTTCTTATGATATTGTGCAAGTGACACTTGTGGTACTGTAGGAGCTTCACTCGTCTCCTAGTTCAGCCTAAGCTGCTCTGCTAAGCTACCATTATCTATCAGCCTATGCTGCTAGACACCCTATACACTAATAAGGGATAACTGGGCCTGGTGCAAGGTGCAAGTACCCCTTGGTACTCACTACAAGCCAGTCCAGCCTCCTACATTGGTTGTGCAGCGGTGGGATAAGTGCTTTGAGACTACTTACCACTCTTGTCATTGTACTTTTCATAAGAGAAAAATATACAAAACAAGTTCAGTGTGTGTACACATAGCTAAAAAGTTTTGCATTTCCTCTTTTCACTCTTTTCTAAAGTGCTGAAAAGTACTTATAAACTTTCTAAAAGTTCTTAAAAGTTTAAAAAGTTTTTTTCTGTCTTTATAAAAAGTTCTGACAAACTTTTTTCTCTTTTTCTATCACTTTAACTCTCTCTACAAATGTCTGGCACAGGCCAAAATGTTGATCTGTCCAAAATTGCATATGATCACCTTAGCTGGAAAGGAGCAAGGAGTCTCTGCATAGAGAGAGGTTTGAGTGTAGGGAAGAATCCTTCCTTGGAATTATTGCTTAACATGCTGAGAGAACAAGATAAGGCTAAAAGTGCCCCATCTGTTGAAAAAGTAGCTAATGGTTCCCAATCTGATCCAGGGACTCCCCCAGGAAAAGGTTCAGGAAAGAAACTTCTTAGCCTGCCCATTACTAGACAGTCTAGCATAGTTGGTACTGAGGTGGAGTCACATCATCCAGATGATGTGCTCTCACATTACACTGTCAGACAAGCTGTTAGGGTGCCCTCTGTAAGGGACAGGTCTCCTTCTGTTCATTCCCATCATACCTCTGTATCTAGGAATGTCCCTCCCACTAACCCTGATGACAGATTGTTAGAAAGGGAACTCAATAAGTTGAGGGTGGAACAAACCAGACTGAAGCTTAAAAAGCAACAGCTGGATTTGGATAGACAGTCTTTAGAACTAGAGAAGGAAAGACAGAAGTTGGGTTTAAAAACCCATGGTGGCAGCAGCAGTATTCCCCATAGTCATCCTGCAAAAGAGCACGATTCCAGGAATCTGCATAAGATAGTTCCCCCTTATAAGGAGGGGGATGACATTAACAAGTGGTTTGCTGCACTTGAGAGAGCCTGTGTTGTACAGGATGTCCCTCAAAGGCAGTGGGCTGCTATCCTATGGCTATCATTTAGTGGAAAAGGTAGGGATAGGCTCCTTACTGTGAAAGAAAGTGATGCCAATAATTTTACAGTTCTTAAGAATGCACTCCTGGATGGTTATGGCTTAACCACTGAACAATACAGGATAAAGTTCAGAGAGACCAAAAAGGAGTCTTCACAAGACTGGGTTGATTTCATTGACCATTCAGTGAAGGCCTTGGAGGGGTGGTTACGTGGCAGTAAAGTTACTGATTATGACAGCCGGTATAACTTGATCCTGAGAGAGCATATTCTTAATAATTGTGTGTCTGATTTGTTACAGCAGTACTTGGTGGACTCTGATCTGACCTCTCCCCAATAATTGGGAAAGAAGGCAGACAAATGGGTCAGAACAAGGGTGAACAGAAAGGTTCATACAGGTGGTGACAAAGAGAACAATAAGAAGAAAGATGGTGAAAAATCTCAAGATAAGCATGGGGATAAGGGTAAAACCAAAGATCCCACTTCAAATCTTAAACACTCTTCAGGGGTGGGGATAAAACAAATTCTTCCTCTTCTTCTCAACCTACACAATTTAAAAAGCCTTGGTGCTTTGTGTGTAAAAATAGAGGCCATAGGCCAGGGGATAAGTCCTGTCCAGGTAAACCCCCTGAGCCTACCACCACTAATACATCAAGCTCTAGTGCCCCTAGCAGTAGTGGTACTAGTGGTGGGACTGCTGGCAACAGTCAAGTTAAGGGTGTAGTTGGGTTCACTTATGGGTCCATAGTAGAAACTGGGGTAGTCAGTCCCAAGACAGTTTCTGTCACCCCTAGTGGCATTGGCCTTGCCACACTGGCTGCTTGTCCCCTTACAATGGATAAGTACAGGCAGACAGTTTCAATAAATGGTGTTGAGGCCTTGGCCTACAGGGACACAGGTGCCAGTATCACTTTCGTGACTGAAAACCTAGTGGCTCCTGAACAACACATCATTGGACAACAGTATAAAATTATTGATGTCCATAACTCCACTAAGTTTCTTCCCTTAGCTATAATTCAGTTTAGTTGGGGTGGAGTTACTGGCCCTAAGCAGGTGGTGGTATCACCTAGCTTACCTGTAGACTGTCTCTTAGGTAATGACCTAGAGGCCTCAGGTTGGGCTGATGTAGAGTTTTATGCCCATGCAGCCATGGTGGGCATCCCTGAGGAATTGTTCCCTCTAATTTCTACTGAAATGAAAAAGCAAAGGAGAGAAGGCCTGAAAACTCAGGATCCCTCTCCATCAACAGGTAAAAAGGGTATCACAGTATCCCCTAACCACCGTACCATTCAGGATACCATTCCTGTGGTGGGAGAAACCTCTCCTGGGGTGGCACCTGTTCCAAGGGAATTATCAGCTGGCAAAGCTGGACTCCCTGAGGTAGAAGTACCTCTCTGTGGGATAACTAACATTGGTGACAAAAAGAGCCCCATTTTAGTGAACATGGAGCATCCCTCCAACCCTCCCAGAGAAACTTTAGTGCAGAAACCCTGCACTGCCTCACAACACTTAAGACAGCATCCCTGCCCTAGTGTGGAGCTTATAGGACAGCATCCCGGTCCTGCTCCAACTCAAGAGAAACAGCATCCCTGTTCTCTCTTCCAGCCATATGGACAAAGTTTTTGCCCAGCTATGGCTTTTCTGAGACAGCATCCCTGTCTGGCATTTCCATCACTACAAATAGGTTCAGTGGACAATTCCCACTGCTCTAAACTAAAACTTACTGATAGAAACTCTGAAAATACATCTTCACATTGTTGCCTAGCTAAAAAACTTCAAACAGGGTGGTTTACATCCCCACAGGGAAGTAACCATATAGTGGATGATAAAGGGAGTAACCAGTCTATTGCAGAGCTACTCTCTACTTATCACCACTTAGACAATAAAGTGTCAACTGGCCAAGGTTAGCCTTATTGTCCTTCGTTTTGGGGGGTGGGGGGGTTGTGTGAGAAAGTAGCCTCTTTCTAGCCTTGTTACCCCCACTTGTGGCCTGTTTGTGAGTGTATGTCAGGGTGTTTTCACTGTCTCACTGGGATCCTGCTAGCCAGGGCCCAGTGCTCATAGTGAAAACCCTATGTTTTCAGTATGTTTGTTATGTGTCACTGGGACCCTGCTAGTCAGGACCCCAGTGCTCATAAGTTTGTGGCCTATATGTATGTGTTCCCTGTGTGGTGCCTAACTGTCTCACTGAGGCTCTGCTAATCAGAACCTCAGTGGTTATGCTCTCTCATCTCTTTCAAATTGTCACTAACAGGCTAGTGACCAATTTTACCAATTAACATTGGCTTACTGGAACACCCTTATAATTCCCTAGTATATGGTACTGAGGTACCCAGGGTATTGGGGTTCCAGGAGATCCCTATGGGCTGCAGCATTTCTTTTGCCACCCATAGGGAGCTCTGACAATTCTTACACAGGCCTGCCACTGCAGCCTGAGTGAAATAACGTCCACGTTATTTCACAGCCATTTTACACTGCACTTAAGTAACTTATAAGTCACCTATATGTCTAACCTTTACCTGGTAAAGGTTAAGGTGCAAAGTTACTTAGTGTGAGGGCACCCTGGCACTAGCCAAGGTGCCCCCACATTGTTCAGGGCCAATTCCCCGGACTTTGTGAGTGCGGGGACACCATTACACGCGTGCAATACATATAGGTCACTACCTATATGTAGCTTCACAATGGTAACTCCGAATATGGCCATGTAACATGTCTATGATCATGGAATTGCCCCCTCTATGCCATCCTTGCATAGTTGGCACAATCCCATGATCCCAGTGGTCTGTAGCACAGACCCTGGTACTGCCAAACTGCCTTTCCTGGGGTTTCACTGCAGCTGCTGCTGCTGCCAACCCCTCAGACAGGTTTCTGCCCCCCTGGGGTCAAGCCAGGCTTGTCCCAGGATGGCAGAACAAAGGACTTCCTCTGAGAGAGGGTGTTACACCCTCTCCCTTTGGAAAATGGTGTGAAGGCAGGGGAGGAGTAGCCTCCCCCAGCCTCTGGAAATGCTTTCTTGGGCACAGATGTGCCCAATTCTGCATAAGCCAGTCTACACCGGTTCAGGGACCCCTTAGCCCTGCTCTGTCGTGAAACTGGACAAAGGAAAGGGGAGTGACCACTCCCCTGACCTGCACCTCCCCTGGGAGGTGTCCAGAGCTCCTCCAGTGTGCTCCAGACCTCTGCCATCTTGGAAACAGAGGTGCTGCTGGCACACTGGACTTCTCTGAGTGGCCAGTGCCACCAGGTGACGTCAGAGACTCCTTCTGATAGGCTCCTTCAGGTGTTGCTAGCCTATCCTCTCTCCTAGGTAGCCATACCCTCTTTTCTGGCTATTTAGGGTCTCTGTCTCTGGGGAAACTTTAGATAACGAATGCAAGAGTTCATCAGAGTTCCTCTGCATCTCTCTCTTCACCTTCTGCCAAGGAATCGACTGCTGACCGCGCTGGAAGCCTGCAAAACTGCAACATAGTAGCAAAGACGACTACTGCAACTCTGTAACGCTGATCCTGCCGCCTTCTTGACTGTTTTCCTGGTGGTGCATGCTGTGGGGGTAGTCTGCCTCCTCTCTGCACTAGAAGCTCCGAAGAAATCTCCCGTGGGTCGACGGAATCTTCCCCCTGCAACCGCAGGCACCAAAAAGCTGCATTGCCGGTCCCTTGGGTCTCCTCTCAGCACGACGAGCGAGGTCCCTTGAATCCAGCAACTCTGTCCAAGTGACTCCCACAGTCCAGTGACTCTTCAGTCCAAGTTTGGTGGAGGTAAGTCCTTGCCTCCCCACGCCAGACTGCATTGCTGGTAGCCGCGACTTTTGCAGCTACTCCGGCCCCTGTGCACTTCCGGCGGAAATCCTTTGTGCACAGCCAAGCCTGGGTCCACGGCACTCTAACCTGCATTGCACGACTTTCTAAGTTGGTCTCCGGCGACGTGGGACTCCTTTGTGCAACTTCGGGTGAGCACCGTTTCACGCATCCTCGTAGTGCCTGTTTCTGGCACTTCTCCGGGTGCTACCTGCTGCTAAGAGGGCTCCTTGTCTTGCTCGACGTCCCCTCTACCTCCTGGTCCAATTTGCGACCTCCTGGTCCCTCCTGGGCCACAGCAGCATCCAAAAACGCTAACCGCACGATTTGCAGCTAGCAAGGCTTGTTGGCGTTCTTTCGGCGGGAAAACACTTCTGCACGACTCTCCACGGCGAGAGGGATCCGTCCACCAAAGGGGAAGTCTCTAGCCCTTTTCGTTCCTGCAGAAACCTCAGCTTCTTCTGTCCAGTAGAAGCTTCTTTGCACCCACAGCTGGCATTTCCTGGGCATCTGCCCATCTCCGACTTGCTTGTGACTTTTGGACTTGGTCCCCTTGCTCCACAGGTACCCTAGATTGGAAATCCATCGTTGTTGCATTGTTGGTTTGTGTCTTTCCTGCATTATTCCTCTATCACGACTTCTATGTCCTTGGGGGAACTTTAGTGCACTTTGCACTCACTTTTCAGGGTCTTGGGGAGGGTTATTTTTCTAACTCTCACTATTTTCTAATAGCCCCAGCGACCCTCTACAAGGTCACATAGGTTTGGGGTCCATTCGTGGTTCGCATTCCACTTTTGGAGTATATGGTTTGTGTTGCCCCTATCCCTATGTGTCCCCATTGCATCCTATTGTAACTATACATTGTTTGCACTGTTTTCTAAGACTATACTGCATATTTTTGGTATTGTGTACATATATCTTGTGTATATTTCCTATCCTCTCACTGAGGGTACACTCTGAGATACTTTGGCATATTGTCATAAAAATAAAGTACCTTTATTTTTAGTATAACTGTGTATTGTGTTTTCTTATGATATTGTGCAAGTGACACTTGTGGTACTGTAGGAGCTTCACTCGTCTCCTAGTTCAGCCTAAGCTGCTCTGCTAAGCTACCATTATCTATCAGCCTATGCTGCTAGACACCCTATACACTAATAAGGGATAACTGGGCCTGGTGCAAGGTGCAAGTACCCCTAGGTACTCACTACAAGCCAGTCCAGCCTCCTACAAGCGGCAGTTGCTAAGGGGGGTGTCCATCTTAGAATGGAGTTTCATTTTAAAACACTAGTTGCTTGTGTAGTAAATGGAGGAATTGGTAACAACCAGAGCTGCCGACTTCATTGCTGGAGAACCAGGCTTGTATCTCGCCGGAGGCTTAACATTCTGTGATTCTGGGACAGTGCTTTAAGTTAACAAGCATTAGCAAAGCAAATAGGTCTCGCCTATACAAGATCTATTGGCTTTGTTCTGCCATGTTGGACACCAGTGCGGCTCCTGTTCAGCAAGGCTACAGGTTAGTGGCGTGGAGTTGGGGAGTAGAGTGGATTTGTCTGAAAGTTGTACAGTGGAGTAAAAGGATTGGAGTGTGGTAGACCTGAGAAGAGGGAAGCAGGATTTAGTGGCAGAAAGTGTTTTAGAGTGGAGTGGTGTGGACTAGGTTGGAGTGGGTTAGAGTGGATTGAGGTAGTGGTGTAGATTGGATTGGGGTGGCTTGAGTGGGGTGGATTGGAGTGTGGTGGGGTGGATCGAAATGGGTGACGTGGATTAGAGTGGCGTGGATTAGACTGGATTGGGTGGGTGGTTTAGATTGGAGTGATAGGACTGGAATGGGGTGGACGGGATTGGGACTGGGTGGATTAGATTGGGGCAGGGTAGATTGTATTGTGGTGGGGTGTGTTAGATTGGGTTATGGTGGATTGGACTGGGGTGTATTGCATGTAGGTAGGGTGAATTGGAATGCATTGGGGTAGATGGATTGGATTTAACTGGGATTGGGCTGGGGTGTATTGCATGTAGGTAGGGTGAATTGGAATGTATTGGGGTAGATGGATTGGATTGAACTGGGATTGGGCTGGGGTGTATTGTAGTGGGGTGTATTGGAGTGGATTGTGTTGGACCGGGGTGGGCTGGAGTGGGGTAGGCTGGACGGATTGGATTGAAGTGCGGTGGACTGAACTGGGATGGGGTGGGCTATATTGTGGTGGAGTGAGGTGTATTGGAGTGGAGTTCATTGGGATGGACTGGAGGAGGCGGATTGGATTGGGGACGGGTGGACTGGAATGGATTGGACTGAGATAAGGCAGATTGAATTGACATGGGGTGGGGTGGACTGGAGTGGGATGAGGCGGATTGGACTGAGTGGGTGGATTAGGCTATGATGGGGTGGATTGGATTGAGTGTGGTGGATTGGACTGGGCATGAATGGATAGGGGTGGAGTATACTGGATTGGGGTGGGGTATATTGGATTGGGTAGGGTGGATTGCACTGGGGTGGATTGAATCGGAGTGTGGTGGATTGGAGAGTGGTGTACTGGATTGAAATGGGAAAGATTAAGGTGGTTTGGAGTGGGGTGGCTTCAACTGGAGTAGGATGGATTAATGTGGACTAGATTGGACTGAGTGTGGTGGATTAAAGTAGATTGTATTAGAGTAGGATGGACTGTATTGGAGTGAGGTGGATTGGGTAGCAGTTGACTTGAGTGGGGTGGTTTGGATTTGAGACAGGTGGGTCGGCTTGGACTAGGGTGGAATGGATTGGAGTGGGGTGGATTAGACTGCAGTAGGGTGGAATAGACTGGAGTGGGGTGGACTGGGGTGTGGTGGATTGGGGTGAGATGTATTGGATTGGAGTGGGTAGATTGGACTGGGGTGTATTGGATTGGTGTGGGGTGGACTGGGTAGCGGTGGGGTAGATTGGAGTGGGGTGAATTGGGATGGAGTGGGTTGGATTGGGGTGAGGTGGAACGGACTGGAGTAGGGCAGATTTTTTGGATTGGAATGGGTTGTTTGGCATTGTAGTGGGGAAGGTTGTTTTGGATTAAAGGGGGACAGATTGGAATGGGCCAGATTGGAATGAGGCAGGTTTAAATGGATTGGAGTGGAACAGGGTGTTTTGAATTGAAGGGGAGCAGAATGAAATAGGACAGATTATTTTGGATTGGAGTTGGGTAGATTGTTTTCGATTAGAGTGAGGCAGATTGTAGTCGGACAGATTAATATGGATTGGAACGGGGCAGATTGGAAAGGGCTGAATTGGAGTGGGCAGATTGTTTTGGATTGAGTGGGGCAGATTGTATTAGGGTGGATTAGAGTGGGGTGGATTGGGTTGGTGTGGAGTTGATTGGATGGGACTGTGGTGAATTGGTATGGGGTGGATTGGATTGTGGTGAGGTGGATTGGAGTGGGGCAGATTATTTTGGATTGGAGCAGGGCAGATTGGAGTGCGGCAGACTATTTTTGATTGAAGTGGGTGTAGGAGGCTTGCCTGCCTTATAGTGGGTACCTCGTGGTACTTACATCTTGTGCCAGGTCCAGTTATCCCTTATTAGTAGAATATAGGTGTTTCTAGCAGCTTAGGCTGATAGAGCCAGCTATGGCAAAGCAGTTTATGTTGAACTAGGAGACATGCAAAGTTCCTACTATACCACTTATATCATATAACACAATATCATAAGAAAACACAATACTCAGAGTTACTAAAAATAAAGGTACTTTATTTTAGTGACAATATGCCAAAAGTATCTCAGAGGATACCCTCACTTAGGAGGTAAGTAATAGACACAAATTATATGTACACAAACCCAAAACAGGTAGGAAAGGTAGTGAAAACAATGTAGAATCACAATAGGATGCAATAGGTAAACATAGGTCTAGGGGCAACACAAACCATATACTCCAAAAGTGGAATGCGAATCTCGAATGGACCCCAGACCTATGGGAGATTGAAGAGGGTCGCTGGGACTGTAAGAAAACTGTCAGGGTGTCCAAGATACCTGTAGGAAAGTACCATCTGGCCTGGCATGTTACCCCCATTTTTCACTGTATATATGTTGTTTTAGTTGTATGTGTCACTGGGACCCTGCCAGCCAGGGCACCAGTGCTCACAAGTGTGCCTGAATGTGTTACCTGTGTTATGACTAACTGTCTCACTGAGGCTCTGCTATCCAGAACCTCAGTGGTTATGCTCTCTCATTTCTTTCAAATTGTCACTAACAGGCTAGTGACCAATTTTACAAATTTACATTGGCTTACTGGAACACCCTTATAATTCCCTAGTATATGGTACTGAGGTACCCAGGGTATAGGGGTTCCAGGAGATCCCTATGGGCTGCAGCATTTCTTTTGCCACCCATAGGGAGCTCTGACAATTCTTACACAGGCCTGCCACTGCAGCCTGAGTGAAATAATGTCCACGTTATTTCACAGCCATTTACCACTGCACTTAAGTAACTTATAAGTCACCTATATGTCTAACCTTTACCTGGTAAAGGTTAGGTGCAAAGTTACTTAGTGTGAGGGCACCGTGGCACTAGCCAAGGTGCCCCCACATTGTTCAGGGCAAATTCCCCGGACTTTGTGAGTGCGGGGACACCATTACACGCGTGCACTACACATAGGTCACTACCTATGTGTAGCTTCACAATGGTAACTCCGAATATGGCCATGTAACATGTCTATGATCATGGAATTGCCCCTTCTATGCCATCCTGGCATAGTTGGCACAATCCCATGATCCCAGTGGTCTGTAGCACAGACCCTGGTACTGCCAAACTACCTTTTCAGGGGTTTCACTGCAGCTGCTGTTGCTGCCAACCCCTCAGACAGGTTTCTGCCCTCCTGGGGTCCAGCCAGGCTTGGCCCAGGATGGCAGAACAAAGGACTTCCTCTGAGAGAGGGTGATACACCCTCTCCCTTTGGAAAATGGTGTGAAGGCAGGGGAGGAGTAGCCTCCCCCAGCCTCTGGAAATGCTTTCATGGGCACAGATGGTGCCCATTTCTGCATAAGCCAGTCTACACCGGTTCAGGGACCCCTCAGCCCTACTCTGGCACGAAACTGGACAAAGGAAAGGGGAGTGACCACTCCCCTGACCTGCACCTCCCCTGGGAGGTGCCCAGAGCTCCTCCAGTGTGCTCCAGACCTCTGCCATCTTGGAAACAGAGGTGCTGCTGGCACACTGGACTGCTCTGAGTGGCCAGGGCCAGCAGGTGACGTCAGAGACTCCTTCTGATAGGCTCCTTCAGGTGTTGCTAGCCTATCCTCTCTCCTAGGTAGCCAAACCCTCTTTTCTGGCTATTTAGGGTCTCTGCTTTGGGGAATTCCTTAGATAACGAATGCAAGAGCTCATCAGAGTTCCTCTGCATCTCTCTCTTCACCTTCTGCCAAGGATTCGACTGCTGACCGCGCTGGAAGCCTGCAAAACTGCAACAAAGTAGCAAAGACGACTACTGCAACTCTGTAACGCTGATCCTGCCGCCTTCTCGACTGTTTTCCTGGTGGTGCATGCTGTGGGGGTAGTCTGCCTCCTCTCTGCACTAGAAGCTCCGAAGAAATCTCCCGTGGGCCGACGGAATCGTCCCCCTGCAACCGCAGGCACCAAAGAAGTGCATTACCGGTACCCTGGGTCTCCTCTCAGCACGACGAGCGAGGTCCCTTGAATCCAGCAACTCTGTCCAAGTGACTCCCACAGTCCAGTGACTCTTCAGTCCAAGTTTGGTGGAGGTAAGTCCTTGCCTCCCCACGCCAGACTGCATTGCTGGGAACCACAACTTTTGCAGCTACTCCGGCCTCTGTACACTTCCGGCGGAATTCCTTTGTGCACAGCCAAGCCTGGGTCCACGGCACTCTAACCTGCATTGCACGACTTTCTAAGTTGTCCTCCGGCAGCGTGGGACTCCTTTGTGCAACTTCGGGTGAGCACCATTTCACTCTTCTTCGTAGTGCCTGTTCCAGCACTTCTGCGGGTGCTGCCTGCTTCTGAGAGGGCTCCTTGTCTTGCTCGATGCCCCCTCTGCCCCAGATGCAATTGGCGACATCCAGGTCCCTCCTGGGCCACGGCAGCATCCAAAAACCCTAACAGCACGATTTGCAGCTAGCAAGGCTTGTTGGCGGTCTTTCGGCGGGAAAACACTTCTGCACGACTCTCCACGGTGTGGGGGATCCATCCTCCAAAGGGGAAGTATCTAGCCCTTGTCGTTCCTGCTGAATCCTCAGCTTCTAATGTCCAGTAGCAGCTTCTTTGCACCCACAGCTGCCATTTCCTGGGCATCTGCCCATCTCCGACTTGCTTGTGACTTTTGGACTTGGTCCCCTTGTTCCACAGGTACCCTCGACTGGAAATCCATCGTTGTTGCATTGCTGGTTTGTGTCTTTCCTGCAGAATTCCCCTATCACGACTTCTTTGTCCTTTGGGGAACTTTAGTGCACTTTGCACTCACTTTTCAGGGTCTTGGGGTGGGCTATTTTTCTAACCCTTACTATTTTCTAATAGTCCCAGCGACCCTCTACAAGGTCACATAGGTTTGGAGTCTATTCGTGGTTCGCATTCCACTTTTGGAGTATATGGTTTGTGTTGCCCCTATCCCTATGTGTCCCCATTGCATCCTATTGTAACTATACATTGTTTGCACTGTTTTCTAAGACTATACTGCATATTTTTTGGTATTGTGTACATATATCTTGTGTATATTTGCTATCCTCATACGGAGGGTACTCACTGAGATACTTTGGCATATTGTCATTGTAGGAGGCTGGACTGGCTTGTAGTGAGTACCAAGGGGTACTTGCACCTTGCACCAGGCCCAGTTATCCCTTATTAGTGTATAGGGTGTCTAGCAGCTTAGGCTGATAGATAATGGTAGCTTAGCAGAGCAGCTTAGGCTGAACTAGGAGACGTGTGAAGCTACTACAGTACCACTTAGTGTCATATGCACAATATCATAAGAAAACACAATACACAGTTATACTAAAAATAAAGGTACTTTATTTTTATGACAATATGCCAAAATATTTTAGAGTGTACCCTCAGTGAGAGGATAGGAAATATACACAAGATATATATACACAATAGCAAAAATATGCAGTATAGTCTTAGAAAACAGTGCAAACAATGTATAGTTACAATAGGATGCAATGGGGAAACATAGGGATAGGGGCAACACAAACCATATACTCCAAAAGTGGAATGCGAACCACGAATGGACCCCAAACCTATGTGACCTTGTAGAGGGTCGCTGGGACTATTAGAAAATAGTGAGAGTTAGAAAAATAACCCTCCCCAAGACCCTGAAAAGTGAGTGCAAAGTGCACTAAAGTTCCCCTAAGGACAAAGAAGTCGTGTTAGAGGAATAATGCAGGAAAGACACAAACCAACAATGCAACAACTGTGGATTTCCAATCTAGGGTACCTGTGGAACAAGGGGACCAAGTCCAAAAGTCACAAGCAAGTCGGAGATGGGCAAATGCCCAGGAAATGCCAGCTGCGGGTGCAAAGAAGCTTCTACTGGACAGAAGAAGCTGAGGTTTCTGCAGGAACGAAAAGGGCTAGAGACTTCCCCTTTGGTGGACGGATCTCTCTCGCCGTGGAGAGTCGTGCAGAAGTGTTTTCCCTCCGAAAGAACGCCAACAAGCCTTGCTAGCTGCAAATCGTGCGGTTAACGTTTTTGGACGCTGCTGTGTCCCTGGAGGGACCAGGAGGTCGCAAATTGGACCAGGAGAGAGAGGGGACGTCGAGCAAGACAAGGAGCCCTCTCAGCAGCAGGTAGCACCCGGAGAAGTGCCAGAAACAGGCACTACGAGGATGCGTGAAACGGTGCTCACCCGAAGTCGCACAAAGAAGTCCCACGTCGCCGGAGAACAACTTAGGAGGTCGTGCAATGCAGGTTAGAGTGCCGTGGACCCAGGCTGGACTGTGCACAAAGGATTTCCGCCGGAAGTGCACGGAGGCCGGAGTAGCTGCAAAAGTCGCGGTTCCCAGCAATGCAGTCTAGCGAGGTGAGGCAAGGACTTACCTCCACCAAACTTGGACTGAAGAGTCACTGGACTGTGGGGGCCACTTGGACAGAGTTGCTGTATTCGAGGGACCTCGCTCGTCGTGCTGAGAGGAGACCCAAGGGACCGGTAATGCAGCTTTTTGGTGCCTGCGGTTGCAGGGGGAAGATTCCGTCGACCCACGGGAGATTTCTTCGGAGCTTCTGGTGCAGAGAGGAGGCAGACTACCCCCACAGCATGCACAAACAGGAAAACAGTCGAGAAGGCGGCAGGATCAGCGTTACAGAGTTGCAGTAGTCATCTTAGCTGCTTTGTTGCAGTTTTGCAGGCTTCCAGCGCGGTCAGCAGTCGATTCCTTATCAGAAGGTGAAGAGAGAGATGCAGAGGAACTCGGATGAGCTCTTGCATTTGTTATCTAAAGTTTCCCCAGAGACAGAGACCCTAAATAGCCAGAAAAGAGGGTTTGGCTACCTAGGAGAGAGGATAGGCTAGCAACACCTGAAGGAGCCTATCAGAAGGAGTCTGTGACGTCACCTGGTGGCACTGGCCACTCAGAGCAGTCCAGTGTGCCAGCAGCACCTCTGTTTCCAAGATGGCAGAGGTCTGGAGCACACTGGAGGAGCTCTGGACACCTCCCAGGGGAGGTGCAGGTCAGGGGAGTGGTCACTCCCCTTTCCTTTGTCCAGTTTCGCGCCAGAGCAGGGCAAAGGGGTCCCCTGAACCGGTGTAGACTGGCTTATGCAGAATTGGGCACCTCTGTGCCCAACAAAGCATTTCCAGAGGCTGGGGGAGGCTACTCCTCCCCTGCCTTCACACCATTTTCCAAAGGGAGAGGGTGTCACACCCTCTCTCAGAGGAAGTTCTTTGTTCTGCCATCCTGGGCCAGGCCTGGCTGGACCCCAGGAGGGCAGATGCCTGTCTGAGGGGTTGGCAGCAGCAGCAGCTGCAGTGAAACCCCAGGAAGGGCAGTTTGGCAGTATCAGGGTCTGTGCTACAGACCACTGGGATCATGGGATTGTGCCAACTATGCCAGGATGGCATAGAGGGGGCAATTCCATGATCATAGACATGTTACATGGCCATATTCGGAGTTACCATTGTGAAGCCACATATAGGTAGTGACCTATATGTAGTGCACGCGTGTAATGGTGTCCCCGCACTCACAAAGTTCAGGGAATTGGCTCTGAACAATGTGGGGGCACCTTGGCTAGTGCCAGGGTGCCCTCACACTAAGTAACTTTGCACCTAACCTTTACCAGGTAAAGGTTAGACATAAAGGTGACTTATAAGTTACTTAAGTGCAGTGTAAAATGGCTGTGAAATAACGTGGACGTTATTTCACTCAGGCTGCAGTGGCAGGCCTGTGTAAGAATTGTCAGAGCTCCCTATGGGTGGCAAAAGAAATGCTGCAGCCCATAGGGATCTCCTGGAACCCCAATACCCTGGGTACCTCAGTACCATATACTAGGGAATTATAAGGGTGTTCCAGTAAGCCAATGTAAATTGGTAAAAATGGTCACTAGTCTGTTAGTGACAATTTGGAAAGAAATGAGAGAGCATAACCACTGAGGTTCTGGTTAGCAGAGCCTCAGTGAGACAGTTAGGCACCACACAGGGAACACATACATATAGGCCACAAACTTATGAGCACTGGGGTCCTGACTAGCAGGGACCCAGTGACACATAACAAACATACTGAAAACATAGGGTTTTCACTATGAGCACTGGGCCCTGGCAAGCAGGATACCAGTGAGACAGTGAAAACACCCTGACATACACTCACAAACAGGCCCAAAGTGGGGGTAACAAGGCTAGAAAGAGGCTACTTTCTCACAGTCATAAAAATGAAGTTACCTTTATTTTTAGTATATCTGTGTATTGTGTTTTCTTATGATATTGTGCAAGTGACACTAGTGGTACTGTAGGAGCTTCACTCGTCTCCTAGTTCAGCCTAAGCTGCTCTGCTAAGCTACCATTATCTATCAGCCTATGCTGCTAGACACCCTATACACTAATAAGGGATAACTGGGCCTGGTGCAAGGTGTAAGTACCCCTTGGTACTCACTACAAGCCAGTCCAGCCTCCTACATTGGTTGTGCAGTGGTGGGATAAGTGCTTTGTAACTACTTACCACTTTTGTCATTGTACTTTTCATAAGAGAAAAATATACAAAACAAGTTCAGTGTATGTACACCTAACCAAAAAGTTTTGCATTTCCTCTTTTCACTCTTTTCTAAGTGCTGAAAAGTACTTCTAAACTTTCTAAAAGTTCTTAAAAAGTTAAAAAAGTTTTTTTCTGTCTTTCTAAAAGTTCTGAAAAACTTTTTCTCTCTTTTTCTGTCACTTAAACTCTTTTTAAAATGTCTGGCACAGGCCAAACTGTTGATCTGTCCAAACTTGCATATGATCACCTTACCTGGAAAGGAGCAAGGAGTCTCTGCATAGAGAGAGGTTTGAGTGTAGGGAAGAATCCTTCTTTGGAATTATTGGTTAACATGCTTAAAAAACAAGATAAGGCCAGAAGGGCCCCATCTGTTGAAAAAGTAGCTAATGGTTCCCAATCTGATCCAGGGACCCCCCTAGAAAAAGATTCAGGAAAGAAACTTCCTAGCCTGCACATTACTAGACAGCCTAGCATAGTTGGTACTGATGTAGAGTCACACCATACAGATAGTGTTGTCTCACATCATAGCAAGAGTATTCCTTCTCACCACAGTAGAAGTGATGTTTCTGCTAACCAAGCTGTTAGGATGCCTTCTGTAAGGGATAGGTCTCCTTCTGTTAATTCTCACCATACCTCTGTTTCAAGGCATGTCCCTCCCACCCACCCTGATGACAGATTGTTAGAAAGGGAGCTCAATAAATTGAGAGTGGAACAAACCAGACTGAAGCTTAAGAAGCAACAGCTGGATTTGGATAGACAGTCCTTAGAACTATAGAAAGAAAGACAGAAGTTGGGTTTAGGGATAGGTCTCCTTCTGTTAATTCTCACCATACCTCTGTTTCAAGGCATGTCCCTCCCACCCACCCTGATGACAGATTGTTAGAAAGGGAACTCAATAAGTTGAGAGTGGAACAAACCAGACTGAAGCTTAAAAAGCAACAGCTGGATTTGGATAGACAGTCTTTAGAACTAGAGAAGGAAAGACAGAAGTTGGGTTTAGAAACCCATGGTGGCAGCAGCAGTATTCCCCATAGTCATCCTGCAAAAGAGCATGATTCCAGGAATCTGCATAAGATAGTTCCCCCTTATAAGGAGGGGGATGACATTAACAAGTGGTTTGCTGCACTTGAGAGGGGCTGTGTTGTACAGGATGTCCCTCAAAGGCAGTGGGCTGCTATCCTATGGCTATCATTTAGTGGAAAGGGTAGGGATAGGCTCCTTACTGTGAAAGAAAGTGATGCCAATAATTTTACAGTTCTTAAGAATGCACTCCTGGATGGTTATGGCGTAATCACTGAACAGTACAGGATAAAGTTCAGAGAGACCAAAAAGGAGTCTTCACAAGACTGGGTTACTTTTGTTGACCATTCAGTGAAGGCCTTGGAGGGGTGGTTACATGGCAGTAAAGTTACTGATTATGAAAGCCTGTATAACTTGATCCTGAGAGAGCATATTCTTAATAATTGTGTGTCTGATTTGTTGCACCAGTACTTGGTGGACTCTGATCTGACCTCTCCCCAAGAATTGGGAAAGAAGGCAGACAAATGGGTCAGAACAAGGGTGAACAGGAAAGTTCATACAGGGGGTGACAAAGATGGTAATAAGAAGAAGGATGGTAAGTCTTCTGACAAGGGTGGGGACAAATCTGAAAATGAGTCTTCATCAGTCCCACAAAAACACTCTGTTGGGGGTGGTGGGTCCAAATCCTCTTCCGATCAAAACAAAGAAAAGAAACCATGGTGCTATTTATGTAAAATAAAAGGCCATTGGACAACAGATCCCAGTTGTCCAAAGAAAAGCACCAAGCCTCCTACCACTACAACCCCTACTGCTACACCTAGTGTCCCTACTAATAGCAGTGGTGGTGGGAGCAAACCTACTAATAGCCAATCTAAGGGAGTAGCTGGGCTCACCTTTGGTAATTTAGTTGGTGTTGGTCTAATTAGGGAGACCACAGAGGCTGTGTTAGTCTCTGAGGGGGCTATTGATTTAGCCACCTTGGTTGCTTGTCCCCTTAACATGGATATGTATAAGCAACTACCCCTAATAACTGGTGTTGAGGTTCAGGCCTACAGGGACACAGGTGCCAGTGTCACAATGGTGATAGAGAAACTGGTCCACCCTGAACAACACCTACTTGGTCACCAGTACCAAGTAACCAATGCTCACAACAACACCCTTAGCCACCCCAGGGCTGTTGTAAATCTCAACTGGGGGGGGGGGGTTTACTGGCCCAAAGAAAGTTGTGGTTGCCTCAGATTTACCTGTAGACTGTCTATTAGGGAATGATTTAGAGACATCAGCTTGGGCAGAAGTGGAGTTGGAGGCTCATGCAGCAATGCTGGGCATTCCAGGGCATATTTTTGCTTTAACCAGGGCTCAGGCCAAAAAGCAAAAAGGACAGGGAAACTTGGATCCTGGAACAAGGGCACAAGTACTCCCTAAAGCTAGGGCTAGTAGAAGTAAAGCACTACCTACTATCCCTCCCTCTACAGTGGATTCTTGTTCTGAGGAAGAAGAATTTCCACCCTGTGCAGAACCTACACCAGAGGAGCTGGAAGCAGACACTGCTGAGCTTTTGGGTGAAGGGGGGCCTGCCAGGGAGGAGCTGAGTGTGGCACAGCAGACCTGTCCCACACTAGAGGGTCTAAGGCAGCAAGCTGTCAAACAAGCAAATGGGGATGTCAGTGACTCTCACAGAGTTTACTGGGAGGACAACCTCTTGTACACTGAAGCAAGGGATCCAAAACCTGGAGCTGCCAGGAGATTGGTGATTCCTCAGGAGTACAGAAAGTTCCTCCTAACTCTTGCTCACGACATTCCCCTTGCTGGACATTTAGGGCAAATGAAAACTTGGGACAGGCTTGTTCCCTTGTTTCATTGGCCTAGAATGTCTGAGGACACAAAAGATTTTTGTAAGTCCTGTGAAACCTGTCAAGCCAGTGGCAAGACAGGTGGCACCCCAAAGGCACCCCTTATTCCACTACCTGTGGTTGGGGTTCCCTTTGAAAGGGTAGGGGTTGACATAGTTGGCCCCCTTGACCCTCCTACTGCTTCAGGCAATAGGTTTATCTTGGTGGTAGTGGACCATGCCACAAGATATCCTGAAGCAATTCCTCTAAGGACCACTACAGCTCCTGCAGTGGCAAAGGCCCTCCTGGGAATCTTTTCCAGGGTGGGCTTCCCAAAAGAGGTGGTATCAGAAAGGGGAAGCAATTTCATGTCTGCTTACTTAAAGGCCATGTGGAAGGAGTGTGGGGTGACATACAAGTTCACCACACCCTATCATCCACAAACAAATGGACTGGTGGAGAGATTTAACAAAACTCTCAAAGGCATGATTATGGGTCTGCCTGAAAAACTCCGCAGGCGATGGGATATCCTGTTACCATGCCTCCTTTTTGCCTACAGGGAGGTACCCCAGAAAGGAGTGGGCTTCAGCCCCTTTGAACTCCTCTTTGGACACCCTGTTAGGGGTCCACTAACACTTGTCAAGGAGGGTTGGGAACAACCTTTAAAAGCTCCAAAGCAAGATATTGTGGATTATGTACTTGGCCTCAGATCAAGGATGGCTGAGTACATAAAAAAGGCCAGTAAAAACCTTCAGGCCAGCCAAGAGCTCCAGAAGCAATGGCATGACCAGAAGGCTGTTTTGGTTCAGTACCAACCAGGGCAGAAAGTGTGGGTCTTGGAGCCTGTGGCCCCAAGAACACTCCAAGATAAATGGAGTCGCCCCCACACAATTGTTGAGAAAAAGGGTGAAGTCACCTACTTAGTTGACTTAGGCACTGCCAGGAGTCCCCTTAGGGTGCTCCATGTCAATCGCCTGAAACCCTACTATGACAGGGCTGATCTCACCCTGCTCATGGCAACTGATGAGGGACAGGAAGAAGACAGTGATCCTCTCCCTGATCTCTTCTCTTCCACAGAACAAGATACTCTAGTGGAAGGTGTAGTTTTGGCTGAATGTCTTACTGCTGAGCAGAAAGACCATTGCATAAATCTCCTGGGTCAGTTTTCTGAACTCTTGTCTACTGTGCCAGGTACCACTTATTGGTGTGAGCAAACTATAGATACTAGAGACAGCTTGCCTGTCAAAAGTAAGATCTATAGGCAGCCTGAATATGTCAGAGACTGCATAAAGCAAGAGGTGCAGAAAATATTAGAACTGGGAGTGGTTGAGCACTCTGAAAGTCCATGGGCCTCTCCTGTGGTACTTGTACCAAAACCTCATTCCAAGGATGGAAAGAAGGAAATGCGGTTTTGTGTAGACTACAGAGGTCTCAACCAGGTAACCAAAACTGATGCTCACCCTATACCCAGGGCAGATGAGCTCATAGATACACTGGCATCTGCCAAGTATCTAAGCACTTTTGATTTGACTGCAGGGTATTGGCAGAGCAAATTATCAGAAGATGCTAAAGCTAAAACTGCATTTTCAACCATTGGAGGCCATTACCAATTCACAGTAATGCCTTTTGGATTGAAAAATGCACCTGCCACTTTTCAGAGGTTGGTGAACACAGTCCTGCAAGGGCTGGAAGCTTTTAGTGCAGCATATCTGGACGATATAGCTGTCTTTAGCTCCAGCTGGGATGATCACCTGGTCCACCTATGGAAAGTTTTAGAGGCCCTGCAAAAGGCAGGCCTCACTATCAAGGCTTCAAAGTGCCAGATAGGGCAGGGAAAGGTGGTTTATCTGGGACACCTTGTTGGTGGGGAACAGATTGCACCACTTCAGGGGAAAATCCAAACAATTATTGATTGGGTTCCCCCTACTACTCAAATTCAGGTGAGAGCCTTTTTAGGCCTCACTGGGTACTATAGGAGGTTCATAAAGAACTATGGCTCCATTGCAGCCCCTCTTAATGACCTCACATCCAAGAAAATGCCTAAGAAGGTATTATGGACAGCAAACTGTTAGAAAGCTTTTGAGGAGCTGAAGCAGGCCATGTGCTCTGCACCTGTCCTGAAAAGCCCTTGTTACTCTAAAAAATGCTATGTCCAAACTGATGCATCTGAATTAGGAGTAGGGGCAGTCCTATCACAACTTAATTCTGAGGGCCAGGATCAACCTGTTGCTTTTATTAAATAGAATGTTGACCCCTAGAGAAAAGCGTTGGTCTGCCATTGAGAGGGAGGCCTTTGCTGTGGTTTGGGCACTGAAGAAGTTGAGGCCATACCTGTTTGGCACTCACTTCATTGTTCAGGCAGACCACAAACCTCTACTTTGGCTAAAACAAATGAAAGGTGAAAATCCTAAATTGTTGAGGTGGTCCATATCCCTACAGGGAATGGACTATACAGTGGAACATAGACCTGGGAGTACCCACTCCAATGCAGATGGACTCTCCAGATATTTCCACTTAGACAATGAAGTCCCATCAGGGAATGACTAGTCTTATTGTCCTTCGTTTGGGGAGGGGGGGGGGTTGTGTAGGAAAGTACCATCTTGCCTGGCATGTTACCCCCATTTTTCACTGTATATATATTGTTTTAGTTGTATGTGTCACTGGGACCCTGCCAGCCAGGACCCCAGTGCTCATAAGTGTGCCTGAATGTGTTACCTGTGTTATGACTAACTGTCTCACTGAGGCTCCACTATCCAGAACCTCAGTGGTTATGCTCTCTCATTTCTTTCAAATTGTCACTAACAGGCTAGTGACCAATTTTACCAATTTACATTGGCTTACTGGAACACCCTTATAATTCCCTAGTATATGGTACTGAGGTACCCAGGGTATTGGGGTTCCAGGAGATTCCTATGGGCTGCAGCATTTCTTTTGCCACCCATAGGGAGCTCTGACAATTCTTACACAGGCCTGCCACTGCAGCCTGAGTGAAATAACGTCCACGTTATTTCACAGCCATTTACCACTGCACTTAAGTAACTTATAAGTCACCTATATGTCTAACCTTTACCTGGTAAAGGTTAGGTGCAAAGTTACTTAGTGTGAGAGCACCCTGGCACTAGCCATGGTGCCCCCACATTGTTCAGGGCAAATTCCCCAGACTTTGTGAGTGCGGGGACACCATTACACGCGTGCACTACACATAGGTCACTACTTATGTGTAGCTTCACAATGGTAACTCCGAATATGGCCATGTAACATGTCTATGATCATGGAATTGCCCCCTCTATGCCATCCTGGCATAGTTGGCACAATCCCATGATCCCAGTGGTCTGTAGCACAGACCCTGGTACTGCCAAACTGCCTTTTCAGGGGTTTCACTGCAGCTGCTGCTGCCGCCAACACCTCAGACAGGTTTCTGCCCTCCTGGGGTCCAGCCAGGCTTGGCCCAGGATGGCAGAACAAAGGACTTCCTCTGAGAGAGGGTGTTACACCCTCTCCCTTTGGAAAATGGTGTGAAGGCAGGGGAGGAGTAGCCTCCCCCAGCCTCTGGAAATGCTTTCTTGGGCACAGATGGTGCCCATTTCTGCATAAGCCAGACTACACCGGTTCAGGGACCCCTCAGCCCTGCTCTGGCGCGAAACTGGACAAAGGAAAGGGGAGTGACCACTCCCCTGACCTGCACCTCCCCTGGGAGGTGCCCAGAGCTCCTCCAGTGTGCTCCAGACCTCTGCCATCTTGGAAACAGAGGTGCTGCTGGCACACTGGACTGCTCTGAGTGGCCAGGGCCAGCAGGTGACGTCAAAGACTCCTTCTGATAGGTTCCTTCAGGTGTTGCTAGCCTATCCTCTCTCCTAGGTAGCCAAACCCTCTTTTCTGGCTATTTAGGGTCTCTGCTTTGGGGAATTCCTTAGATAACGAATGCAAGAGCTCATCAGAGTTCCTCTGCATCTCTCTCTTCACCTTCTGCCAAGGGATCGACTGCTGACCGCGCTGGAAGCCTGCAAAACTGCAACAAAGTAGCGAAGACGACTACTGCAACTCTGTAATGCTGATCCTGCCGCCTTCTCAACTGTTTTCCTGGTGGTGCATGCTGTGGGGGTAGTCTGCCTCCTCTCTGCACTAGAAGCTCCGAAGAAATCTCCCGTGGGCCGACGGAATCGTCCCCCTGCAACCGCAGGCACCAAAGAACTGCATTACCGGTACCCTGGGTCTCCTCTCAGTACGACGAGCGAGGTCCCTTGAATCCAGCAACTCTGTCCAAGTGACTCCCACAGTCCAGTGACTCTTCAGTCCAAGTTTGGTGGAGGTAAGTCCTTGCCTCCCCACGCTAGACTGCATTGCTGGGAATCGCGTGTTTTGCAGCTACTCCGGCTCCTGTGCGCTCTTCCAGGATTTCCTTTGTGCACAGCCAAGCCTGGGTCCCCGGCAGTCTAACCTGCATTGCACGACCTCCTGAGTTGTCCTCTGGCTTTGAGGGACCCTCTTGTGCAACTTCGGGTGAGCTCTGGTTCACTCCACTTCGTAGTGCCTGTTCCAGCACGTCTGCGGGTGCTGCTTGCTTCTGAGTGCGCTCTTTGTGTTGCTGGACACCCCCTCTGTCTCCTCACGCAATTGGCGACATCCTGGTCCCTCCTGGGCCACAGCAGCATCCAAAAACCCTAACCCCAACCCTTGCAGCTAGCAAGGCTTGTTTGCGGTCTTTCTGCACGGAAACACCTCTGCACGACTCTTCTCGACGTGGGACATCCATCCTCCAAAGGAGAAGTTTCTAGCCCTTGTCGTTCTTGCAGAATCCACAGCTTCTACCATCCGGTGGCAGCTTCTTTGCACCCACAGCTGGCATTTGCTGGGCATCTGCCCACTTCCCGACTTGATCGTGACTTTTGGACTTGGTCCCCTTGTTCCACAGGTACTCTTGTCAGGAAATCCATTGTTGTTGCATTGCTGGTGTTGGTCTTCCTTGCATAATTCCCCTATCACGACTTCTGTGCTCTTTGGGTAACTAATGTGCACTTTGCACCCAATTTTCAGGGTCTTGGGGTGGGCTATTTTCCTAACCCTCACTGTTTTCTTACAGTCCCAGCGACCCTCTACAAGGTCACATAGGTTTGGGGTCCATTCGTGGTTTGCATTGCACTTCTAGAGTATATGGTTTGTGTTGCCCCTATCCCTATGTGCCCCCATTGCATTCTATTGTGACTATACATTGTTTGCACTGTTTTCTATTGCTATTACTGCATATTTTGGTATTGTGTACATATATCTTGTGTATATTTGCTATCCTCATACTGAGGGTACTCACTGAGATACTTTGGCATATTGTCATAAAAATAAAGTACCTTTATTTTTAGTATATCTGTGTATTGTGTTTTCTTATGATATTGTGCAAGTGACACTAGTGGTACTGTAGGAGCTTCACTCGTCTCCTAGTTAAGCCTAAGCTGCTCTGCTAAGCTACCTTTTCTATCAGCCTAAGCTGCTAGACACCCCTCTACACTAATAAGGGATACCTGGGCCTGGTGCAAGGTGTAAGTACCCCTTGGTACTCACTACAAGCCAGTCCAGCCTCCTACATTGGTGGCAGCAGCAGTATTCCAAATAGTCATCCTGCAAAAGAGCATGATTCTAGGAATCTGCACAAGATAGTTCCCCCTTACAAGGAGGGGGGATGACCTTAACAAGTGGTTTGCTGCACTTGAGAGGGCCTGTGTTGTACAGGAGGTCCCTCAAAGGCAGTGGGCTGCTATCCTATGGCTATCTTTCAGTGGAAAGGGTAGGGATAGGCTCCTTACTGTTAAAGAAAGTGATGCCAATAATTTTACAGTTCTTAAGAATACACTCCTAGATGGTTATGGCTTAACCACTGAACTGTACAGGATGAAGTTCAGAGAAACCAAAAAGGAGTCTTCACAAGACTGGGTAGACTTTGTTGACCATTCAGTGAAGGCCTTGGAGGGGTGGTTACATGGCAGTAAAGTTTCGGACTATGAAAGCCTGTATAAATTAATCCTGAGAGAGCATATTCTTAATAATAGTGTGTCTGATTTGTTACACCAGTACCTGGTAGACTCTGATCTGAGCTCTCCCCAAGAATTGGGAAAGAAGGCAGACAAATGGGTCAGAACAAGGGTGAACAGAACAGTTCATACAGGGGGTGACAAGGATGGCAAGAAGAAGGATGGTAAGTCTTCTGACAAGGGTGGGGACAAATCTAAAATTGAGTCTTCATCAGGCCCACAAAAATACTCTGGTGGGGGTGGTGGGCCAAACTCCTCTTCAAATCAAAACAAAGAAAATAAACCATGGTGCTATTTATGTAAAATAAAAGGCCATTGGACAACAGATCCCAGTTGTCCAAAGAAAAGCACCAAGCCTCCTACCACTACAACCCCTGCTGCTACACCTAGTGCCCCTAGTAATAGCAGTGGTGGTGGGAGCAAACCTACTAATAGCCAATCCAAGGGAGTAGCTGGGCTCACTTTTGGTAATTTAGTTGGGGTTGGTCTTGTTACGGAGACCACAGAGGCTGTGTTAGTCTCTGAGGGGGCTATTGATTTAGCCACCTTGGTTGCTTGTCCCCTTAATATGGATAAGTACAAGCAACTGCTCCTAATAAATGGTGTTGAGGTTCAGGCCTACAGGGACACAGATGCCAGTGTTACAATGGTAATAGAGAAACTGGTCCACCCTGATCAACACCTACTTGGTCACCAGTACCAAGTAACCGATGCTCATAACAACACTCTTAGCCACCCCATGGCTGTTGTGAATCTCAACCTTTACTGGTCCAAAGAAAGTTGTGGTTGCCTCAGATTTACCTGTATACTGTCTACCAGGGAACGATTTAGAGACATCAGCTTGGGCAGAAGTGGAGTTGGAGGCTCATGCAGCCATGCTGGGCATTCCAGGGCATATTTTTGCTTTGACAAGGGCTCAGGCCAAAAAGCAAAAAGGACAGGGTGACTTGGATCCTGGAAGAATGGACCAAGTGCTCCCTAAAGCTAGGGTTAGTAAAGGTAAAACACTACCCACTATCCCTCCCTCTACAGTGGATTCAACTTCTGAGGAAGAAGAATTTCCACCTGGTGCAGAACCTACACCAGAAGAGCTGGAAGCAGACACTGCTGAGCTTTTGGGTGAAGGGGGGCCTGCCAGGGAGGAGCTGAGTGTGGCACAGCATACCTGTCCCACACTAGAGGGTCTAAGGCCGCAAGCTGTCAAACAAGCAAATGGGGATGTCAGTGAGTCTCACAGAGTTTACTCGGAGAATAACCTTTTGTATACTGAAGCAAGGGATCCAAAACCTGGAGCTGCCAGGAATTGTGTGTTTTGTGTTGTTCAGGAAGAAAACCAATGTGATGCTGCCAAAGACGCCATTGGCCTGCACCGTGACCTGCCAACGAAGCACAGAGCCGCACCGCACTGCTTCACTCCGCAACCCTGGTATCACCACTGCCGCCATCTGACGCCGGCACGAGCCACTCCTTCACCGTGACCTATGGGCCCTGCACTCCAGCATCGCCTTGCTCCCACCGCAGCCTGGGCATCCCCGATGATGATGTTCCTGTTGACACCCACGCCGCTACCTGCACCGTGGCCTGTGGACACTGCTTGTAAGGTACATGAAGCACTGCCCCGTCAAGCACGGCAGCCCCGGTCCACCGATGCCAGCACCATTGACTCCAGTGTCATCACCAGGCGTCCCTGTCATTACCGCAACCAGTGGATGCCGCAGGGAGCCTGTCCTGCACTGCACTGCAAAATTGGGCCTACCGACAACAGTGCTTCAGCAACAACGACGCCGCTAACTGCTCTGTGACCAGGTGACACTGCACGTCGCACCGGCCTTCTTCACACCGCAGCCCTGGTCTCACCAACGCCCCTGGATGCCATCATCAAGCCGCTGCCTGCATAGTGACCTGTAGGCACTGCATATTGCATCATCCCGCTTCGCACCGCAGCCCCACTGCCATCCACGCTGGCGCTCCTAATTTCATCAGCCCGGAGTTGCACCACGAGTTACTTCAAGGGCCTGACGACCCCTCACTGACCTCTGGAACCAACACCGTGACGCCGCTCTCCGCATCTCATTGCGAGGATCACGATGCCCTGTAATTCCAAAGGTACTGTTTGTAGGTTTTCCCGACACCATAGCTGGCCTGCAATGCTGCAGCTGGCCTGAATTGTTGGTTTTGTTGATCACGATGCCGTGATAGCCCCAGGTGGAGCTATTGACTTCAAGGAACTGTCTTTTTAAGTTAATTCTTGCAAAATGCATATCTTTATTACTGTATGTTGGATTTTTCTAGTTTTGGTCACGTTTTACACAGATAAATATTGGCACATTTTCTAAAACTGGTATGATGTCCTTTTGTAGTGTATTCACTGTATAACTGTGTGCTTTGTGCAAATGCTTTACACATTGCTTCTGAGATAAGCCTGACTGCTCGTGCCAAGCTACTAAGGGGGTGAGCAGGGTTATCTGAGCTGGGTATCTCCCTTATCCTGACTAGAGTGAGGGTCCCTACTTGGACAGGGTGCAAACCGACTGCCAACTAGAGACCCCATTTCTAATGGTGAGCATGTAGTATTTGTGACAGCTGCATATTCTTAACTGATCTGCATCACTGCTTAGTCAGTAATTCTATCCCAAAGCAGTCTATGTTTAGGCACCATTAGATGAGCACGAGGTCTTTGTTTCTCTGTAGCTCATCTGTTATTATTCCATACCACTGCTTAGTTAGTATTTCTATCTTAAAGTAGTTTGTGCTTTGGTACTTTTGGTGCAGTCACTTTAATGTGTAACTTGGCAGATGCCAGTGTATCTATTAGCTCATCTGCCCTGGGTATAGGGTGAGCATCAGTTTTGGTTACCTGGTTGAGACCTCTGTAGTCAACACAAAATCTCATTTCCCTTTTACCATCTTTGGAATGAGGTTTTGGTACAAGTACCACAGGAGAGGCCCATGGACTTTCAGAGTGCTCAACCACTCCCAGTTCAAGCATTTTCTGCACCTCTTGCATTATGCAGTCTCTGACATGGTCAGGCTGCCTATAGATCTTACTTTTGACAGGCAAGCTGTCTCCAGTATCTATAGTGTGCTCACACCAAGAAGTGGTGCCTGGCACAGTAGAGAAGAGTTCAGAAAACTGACCCAGGAGATTTATGCAGTGGTCTTTCTGCTCAGCAGTAAGACATTCTGCCAGTACTACACCTTCCACTAGAGCATCTTGTTCTGTGGAAGAGAAGAGATCAGAGACAGGGTCACTCTCTTCTTCCTGTCCCTCATCTGTTGCCATGAGCAAGGTGAGATCAGCCCTGTCATAGTAGGGTTTCAGGCGATTGACATGGAGCAACCTAAGGGGACTCCTGGCAGTGCCTAAGTCAACCAAGTAGGTGATTTCTCCCTTCTTTTCAACAATTATGTGGGGTCCACTCCATTTATCTTGGAGTGCTCTTGGGGCCACAGGCTCCAAGACCCACACTTTCTGCCCTGGTTGGTACTGAACCAAAACAGCCTTCTGGTCATGCCATTGCTTTTGGAGCTCTTGGCTGGCCTGAAGGTTTTTACTGGCCTTTTTCATGTACTCAGCCATCCTAGAACTTAGGCCAAGTACATAGTCCACTATGTCTTGTTTTGGAGCTTTTAAAGGTTGTTCCCAACCATCCTTAACAAGTGTTAGAGGACCTCTTACAGGGTGTCCAAATAGCAGTTCAAAGGGGCTGAAGCCCACTCCTTTTTGGGTTCCTCCCTGTAAGCAAAAAGGAGGCAAGGTAACAGGATATCCCATCTCCTGAAGAGTTTTTCAGGGATTCCCATTATCATACCTTTGAGAGTTTTATTAAATCTCTCCACCAGTCCATTTGTTTGTGGATGATAGGGTGTGGTGAACTTGTATGTCACACCACATTCCTTCCACGTGGCCTTTAAGTAAGCAGACATGAAATTGCTTCCATTGTCTGATACCACCTCTTTTGGGAAGCCCACCCTGGAAAAGATTCCCAGGAGGGCCTTTGCCACTGCAGGAGCTGTAGTGGTCCTTAGAGGAATTGCTTCAGGATATGTGGTGGCATGGTCCACTACCACCAAGATACGCCTATTGCCTGAAGCAGTAGGAAGGTCAAGGGGGGCAACTATGTCAACCCCTACCCTTTCAATGGAAACCCCAACCACAGGCAGTGGAATAAGGGGTGCCTTTGGAGTGCCACCTGCCTTGCCACTGGCTTGACAGGTTTCACAGGACTTACAAAATTCCTTTGTGTCCTCTGACATTCTAGGCCAATGAAACAAGGGAAGAAGCCTGTCCCAAGTTTTCATTTGCCCCAAATGTCCAGCTAAGGGAATGTCGTGGGCTAGAGTTAGGAGGATCTTTCTGTACTCCTGAGGAATCACCAATCTCCTGTCAGCTCCTGGTTTTGGATCCCTTGCTTCAGTGTACAAGAGGTTGTCCTCCCAGTAAACTCTGTGAGAGTCACTGACATCCCCATTTGCTTGTTTGACAGCTTGCTGCCTTAGACCCTCTAGTGTGAGACAGGTATGCTGTGCCACACTCAGCTCCTCCCTGGCAGGCCCCCCTTCACCCAAAAGCTCAGCTGTGTTTGCTTCCAGCTCCTCTGGTGTAGGTTCTTCACAGGGTGGAAATTCTTCTTCCTCAGAAGTTGAATCCACTGTAGAGGGAGGGATAGTAGGTAGTGTTTTACCTTTACTGACCCTAGCTTTAGGGAGCACGTGGTCCATTCTTCCAGGATCCAAGTCACCCTGTCCTTTTTGCCTTTTGGCCTGAGCCCTTGTCAAAGCAAAAATATGCCCTGGAATGCCCAGCATTGCTGCATGAGCCTCCAACTCCACTTCTGCCCAAGCTGATGTCTCTAAATCATTCCCTAATACACAGTCTACAGGTAAATCTGAGGCAACCACAACTTTCTTTGGGCCAGTAACCCCCCCCCCAGTTGAGATTTACAACAGCCATGGGGTGGCTAAGGGTGTTGTGAGCATCGGTTACTTGGTACTGGTGACCAAGTAGGTGTTGTTCAGGGTGGACCAGTTTCTCTATCACCATTGTGACACTGGCACCTGTGTCCCTGTAGGCCTGAACCTCAACACCATTTATTAGGGGTAGTTGCTTGTACTTATCCATGTTAAGGGGACAAGCAACCAAGGTGGCTAAATCAATAGCCCCCTCAGAGACTAACACAGCCTCTGTGGTCTCCCTAATCAGACCAACCCCAACTAAGTTACCAAAGGTGAGCCCAGCTACTCCCTTAGATTGGCTATTAGTAGGTTTGCTCCCACCACCACTGCTATTAGTAGGGACACTAGGTGTAGCAGTAGGGGTTGTAGTGGTAGGAGGCTTGGTGCTTTTCTTTGGACAACTGGGATCTGTTGTCCAATGGCCTTTTATTTTACATAAATAGCACCATGGTTTCTTTTCTTTGTTTTGATTTGAAGAGGATTTGGACCCACCACCCACACCAGAGTGTTTTTGTGGGCCTGATGAAGACTCATTTTTAGATTTGTCCCCACCCTTGTCAGAAGACTTACCATCCTTCTTCTTATTGCCATCTTTGTCACCCCCTGTATGAACTTTTCTGTTCACCCTTGTTCTGACCCATTTGTCTGCCTTCTTTCCGAATTCTTGGGGAGAGGTCAGATCAGAGTCCACCAAGTACTGGTGCAACACATCAGACACACAATTATTAAGAATATGCTCTCTCAGGATCAAGTTATACAGGCTTTCATAATCAGTAACTTGACTGCCATGTAACCACCCATCCAAGGCCTTCACTGAATGGTCAATGAAATCAACCCAGTCTTGGGAAGACTCCTTTTTGGTCTCTCTGAACTTCATCCTGTACTGTTCAGTGGTTAAGCCATAACCATCCAGGAGTGCATTCTTAAGAACTGTAAAATTATTGGCATCACTTTCTTTCACAGTAAGGAGCCTATCCCTACCTTTTCCACTAAATGATAGCCATAGGATAGCAGCCCACTGCCTTTGAGGGACATCCTGTACAACACAGGCCAACTCAAGTGCAGCAAACCACTTGTTAATGTCACCCCCCTCCTTATAAGGGGGAACTATCTTGTGCAGATTCCTGGAATCATGCTCTTTTGCAGGATGACTATGGGGAATACTGCTGCTGCCACCATGGGTTTCTAAACCCAACTTCTGTCTTTCTTTCTCTAGTTCTAAGGACTGCCTATCCAAATCCAGCTGTTGCTTCTTGAGCTTCAGTCTGGTTTGTTCCACTCTCAATTTATTGAGCTCCCTTTCTAACAATCTGTCATCAGGGTGGGTGGGAGGGACATGTCTAGAAACAGAAGTATGATGTGAAAGGACAGAAGGAGACCAGAAGGTCCCTAACAGAAGGCACCCTAACAGCTTGGCTTACAGAAACAGCACTTCTACTATGGTGAGAAGGAATACTCTTACTGAGATGTGAGACCACACTATCTGTATGATGTGACTCAACATCAGTTCCAACTATGCTAGGTTGTCTGCTAGGGGGCAGGTTTGGAAGTTTCCCTCCCACCTCTTTTGCTAGGGGTGCCCCAGAATCAGAGTGGGAACCATCAGCTAACTTTTCAACAGGAGTGCCAGCTGTGGCCTCATCCTGTTCAATAAGCATATTCACTAACAGTTCTCTAGAAGGATTCTTCCTTACACTTAAACCTCAGGCCCAGTTATCCCTTATTAGTGTATAGGGTGTCTAGCAGCATAGGCTGATAGATAATGGTAGCTTAGCAGAGCAGCTTAGGCTGAACTAGGAGACGAGTGAAGCTCCTACAGTACCACTAGTGTCACTTGCACAATATCATAAGAAAACACAATACACAGATATACTAAAAATAAGGGTACTTTATTTTTATGACAATATGCCAAAGTATCTCAGAGTGTACCCTCAGTATGAGGATAGCAAATATACACAAGATATATGTACACAATGCCAAAAATATGCAGTATAGTCTTAGAAAACAGTGCAAACAATGTATAGTTACAATAGGATGCAATGGGGACACATAGGGATAGAGGCAACACAAACCATATACTCCAAAAGTGGAATACGAACCACGAATGGACCCCAAACCTATGTGACCTTGTAGAGGGTCGCTGGGACTATTAGAAAATAGTAAGGGTTAGAAAAATAGCCCACCCCAAAACCCTGAAAAGTGAGTGCAAAGTGCACTAAAGTTCCCCAAAGGACAAAGAAGTCGTGATAGGGGAATTCTGCAGGAAAGACACAAACCAGCAATGCAACAACGATGGATTTCCAGTCGAGGGTACCTGTGGAACAAGGGGACCAAGTCCAAAAGTCACAAGCAAGTCGGAGATGGGCAGATGCCCAGGAAATGCCAGCTGTGGGTGCAAAGAAGCTGCTACTGGACAGTAGAAGCTGAGGATTCTGCAGGAACGACAAGGGCTAGAGACTTCCCCTTTGGAGGATGGATCCCCCACGCCGTGGAGAGTCGTGCAGAAGTGTTAAAGCTAGGGCTAGTAGAAGTAAAGCACTACCTACTATCCCTCCCTCTACAGTGGATTCAACTTCTGAGGAAGAAGAATTTCCACCCTGTGCAGAACCTACACCAGAGGAGCTGGAAGCAGACACTGCTGAGCTTTTGTGTGAAGGGGGGCCTGCCAGGGCGGAGCTGAGTGTGGCACAGCAGACCTGTCCCACACTAGAGGGTCTAAGACAGCAAGCTGTCAAACAAGCAAATGGGGGATGTCAGTGACTCTCACAGAGTTTACTGGCAGGACAACCTCTTGTACACTGAAGCAAGGGATCCAAAACCTGGAGCTGCCAGGAGATTGGTGATTCCTCAGGAGTACAGAAAGTTCCTCCTAACTCTTGCTCACAACATTCCCCTTGCTGGACATTTGGGGCAAATGAAAACTTGGGACAGGCTTGTTCCCTTGTTTCATAGGCCTAGAATGTCTGAGGACACAAAAGATTTTTGTAAGTCCTGTGAAACCTGTCAAGCCAGTGGCAAGACAGGTGGCACGCCAAAGGCACCCCTTATTCCACTACCTGTGGTTGGGGTTCCCTTTGAAAGGGTAGGGGTTGACATAGTTGGCCCCCTTGACCCTCCTACTGCTTCAGGCAATAGGTTTATCTTGGTGGTAGTGGACCATGCCACCAGATATCCTGAAGCAATTCCTCTAAGGACCACTACAGCTCCTGCAGTGGCAAAGGCCCTCCTAGGAATCTTTTCCAGGGTGGGCTTCTGTAGTGCTTTCCTCTTATCTAGTTTCTAAGCACTAACATAACACACCAGAAATGCACTTCTGAGTTCAAAGAAGGCTTTTATTGTTGTTAATTCTTCCCCAACCACACTTTTTATGAATGACCAATTAGTAGCTTTCAAGCCTGCGTTAATCAAACAAAATATATCAGTTTGCAATATACACAGCAGGTTATATTTATAAGATATTGAATGCAAAGCAAAACAAATACTTCACCGTGTGGGAAACTATTTACAGCTTCATCTTTCTAAGGTCTGCAAGCTGATGACCCCCTGTCAGCCGCGAGAAAGAGATTCATTTACCCACACGGGATACTGGCAACGGGCACCTCGTTCCAGCACGAGGTCAGGCAGATTCGAATCTGAATCTCTGCAGCCTGTGACATTCGTTACAAAGGTGTGCCCCCTCCTCTCAGACTCGGGAAAACTACGCAAGCCTTTGGAGACTGGCCAGGTCTCCGAGACTGCTCCTCTTCCCAAGCTCAAGCGGAGAGAAAAACAACCAGTGTACCCTCTCTTATCATGTCTAGTCTACTGTGAGAAAAACATCTTGGTTCATCTTGTGCAAAAACACAGCTTGGAAAAATACAGCTTGGATTCTCAACTGCAAGATCTAACTCCACGTTAAAGGCAATAGGCAGCTAACCTAGATATCAAATGCAATGTCTAGTGTCATGTCAAAGCCAATAGGCATCTGAACTGAATACAAAATGCAATGTCTAATATCATGTCAAAGCCAATAGGCAGCCGGGCTGAATATAAAATGCAATGTCTAATATCATGTCAAAGCCAATAGGCAGCGGAGTTGAATATAAAATGCAATGTATAATATCATGTCAAAGCCAATAGGCAGCTAAGCTGAATACAAAATGTAATATATGATATCATGTCAAAGCCAATAGGCAGAATATCTAATAGCATGTCAAAGTCAATAGGCAGAATACAGAATGGAATGGCTAATGCAATGTCAAAGCCAATAGGCGGCGAAACTGGATACAGAAAGTAATGGCTAATGCCATGTCAAAGCCAATAGGCGGCTAAACTGAACAAAACATACAATGTGCTACTGGTGAACATTGAGCAACTAATATGCGCAGTGGTGAAACACAAAGTCATTGGTCAAAACAAAATTCATCAAATGGCAATACATTCCGCCCTTTGACCAATGAATTTTTGTTTCACATATCTCTTGTTTCAAACAAAAACCAAAAAAACATCAGCACAAAAAAAAACATTATCAGCAAATCAGATTTGAATGATCAAAGCAATCCCTGTAAAGCAATAGAAGTTAATTAACATAAAGATATCATAACCTTTCACATCAGATACATCTACATAGAAAAGACTGAGCAATTTGTACTCTGAATGAGTCTCTAATTCAACAGTGTTAGCAATTTGATGTGGCATGAGTTCTACTCAAGTAAAGATGCACGGTCCACCTGAAAGGTTTGCTGGAAGATAAGCAAAAGTCAGAGTTCCATACGAGAAGGGGAAAAAAAAAAACCACAGCTTAGTTCCAGTGGAAGAATGCAATCAAACAAGTTGAACTTGAACTGAAGGCGCAGTTTGCGCAAAATGGATCCATGGTGCTGGCACTTTACTCAGCCAGGTTCAGGTTGGGGGTTCGGACCCTTCCCCGACCCCACACGCACACACCGGAAGGGGGACCACACAGCACACTCAGGGACAGTGGCAAAACGTGGTAGGATCTGCAAAAGAAACAAGTATGACTTTTCTTGCAAATAACATTTTTCATTTAAACTGCACCCATTCTCTTTCTTTCCCTGTTTTATAATCAGCAGGACGTTTTTGGGGCCCTTTGTTATGATTTCTGCAGATTCTGGAGGGTCACTTGGGGCTTCAGCCCACACATCGGCACTGAGGTTTTTATCTGCTGCGCCACAGCTTCCCTTTTCTTTCACTGTCAGAAGGGCTAGGGCAGACTCATTCTTTACCAAACCTCCATTCACTGCACTTTTGTCAATTTGGGCCATTCTGTCTCCAATTTGTATGAATGAATCAGATGCTTTTCTAGTTATCAGCATAATTTCGATTTTTCCTTGGTAATTTGCAGCAATCACTCTCCCTAAAACCTGATCAATTTGCCATTTCTGTCCTGGTAACTTTCCTCTCCCCAACTGCTCTGTGACTGCTTGCATGACAGATTGCTTTTGTGCGTGCTGCACAGTTTTTATCAAATCTAGGGGAATGTGCATCCCTCTCATCTCTGCCCGCCTGTAAGTGGCTTTTTCTCTCAGCTGTTCACATTTCTGGGGCACCCACTTAGCCATCCCCACTAAGGCAGAATTCTGGGTGTACACTTCTCTCTCTGAATTTTTCTCATTAACATCTGCAAGGTAATTGAACCAGTTAGGTACAAGCCATATGGAAAAACAAACAGCTAAAACATTAGCAAAGAACCAAAAATCAGCGTAAAAATGACACATCTCATGTAGCTCTTGCTTTAAAATCTGGCACAGATTATACAGCGCTGTTCCTTCTACTGTGCCAGAAAACAACATTTCAGTCAATGAATCATTAGTAAAACAAACATGCTTTTTATCTTCAGTGGACACGAATTCAAATGGTGCACTCCATTTCACTGGTGACTCTTTTATCTGTGGTACTCTAGCCCTGTCTTGCAAGTACCAGATCCATTGTATGATTCTAGCTAGGGGCACTATTTTCTTTCCTTGTTCTTGAATTACATGTACATCAGTTTTTACCTCTTGCACTGCGCAAAAACCTAAAGTCTGAAATATTTCATTTGCCAAATCACAAGCGCGCAACTGCATATTATTTTTCACAGTGACCATATACAAAAGTGTTAGGATTTCACTCAAATGAGGGCTATTCTGTTTCCAAAAATCAAACAAGCTAATGAAACTCGGTGTAAACAACTCTAAAATCTTTCTCTTTACTTGTGCATTTTGCAACGGTAACTCGTAAATCACATTCTGGGCTCTCTCCGTGTTATCAGTTAAGGAATGCATTTTGGCTGCCAAAAACCCTGGCTCACACGGCTCAAAGCAGCTCGGAGCTGTCTTAAACCCCTCATTACTGGAATGGGAAAAGAAAGATTCTTCTAAAACAACATTTTTATAACTTTCAATCTGGCTAATTTGCTCACGTAAATTCCTATTTTCATGCTCCAACTGCCTACATTTCTCCTGCATTTCTCTATAAGCAGATAAAGGTATCCAGACCTTTCTGTCATCATTACTTCCAAAAGACACATTTTCTACATATGTACAACAGAAATTATTTCTCAAAGCACTATCAGGCAGTTTAGCTACACATGCATTTTCAAACATGGTCTGCCGTGCTTCTGTAATTCCCCAAAGAGAAAACAATTCACAGTTTTTCATAGCACCATCGGGCAGTTTAACAACACATGCATTCTCAGACATGGTCTGCGTGCTTCTGTGATTCTCCAAACAACAAAAAACAATTCCTGTAATTCTCCAAACAACAAAAACAATTACACTTTTAAAGTGTGCACTTAGAAATCTACTAATTCGTCAAACCCCTTAATCAACTCTTAATGATCGACCCCACTTCTGGTCCCAAATGTAGTGCTTGCCTCTTATCTAGTTTCTAAGCACTAACATAACACACCAGAAATGCACTTCTGAGTTCAAAGAAGACTTTTATTGTTGTTAATTCTTCCCCAACCACACTTTTTATGAATGACGAATTAGTAGCTTTCAAGCCCGCGTTAATCAAACAAAATATATCAGTTTGCAATATACACAGCAGGTTATATTTATAAGATATTGAATGCAAAGCAAAACAAATACTTCACCGTGTGGGAAACTATTTACAGCTTCATCTTTCTAAGGTCTGCAAGCTGATGACCCCCTGTCAGCCGCGAGAAAGAGATTCATCTACCCACACGGGATACTGGCAACGGGCGCCTCGTTCCAGCACGAGGTCAGGCAGATTCGAATCTGAATCTCTGCAGCCTGTGACATTCGTTACAAAGGTGTGCCCCCTCCTCTCAGATTCGGGAAAACTACGCAAGCCTTTGGAGACTGGCCAGGTCTCCGAGACTGCTCCTCTTCCCAAGCTCAAGCGGAGAGAAAAACAACCAGTGTACCCTCTCTTATCATGTCTAGTCTACTGTGAGAAAAAACATCTTGGTTCATCTTGTGCAAAAACACAGCTTGGAAAAATACAGCTTGGATTCTCAAGTGCAAGATCTAACTCCACGTTAAAGGCAATAGGCAGCTAACCTAGATATCAAATGCAATGTCTACTGTCATGTCAAAGCCATTAGGCATCTGAACTGAATACAAAATGCAATGTCTAATATCATGTCAAAGCCAATAGGCAGCTGAGCTGAATATAAAATGCAATGTCTAATATCATGTCAAAGCCAATAGGCAGCGGAGCTGAATATAAAATGCAATGTATAATATCATGTCAAAGCCAATAGGCAGCTAAGCTGAATACAAAATGTAATATATGATATCATGTCAAAGCCAATAGGCAGAATATCTAATAGCATGTCAAAGTCAATAGGCAGAATACAGAATGGAATGGTAATTCAATGTCAAAGCCAATAGGCGGCGAAACTGGATACAGAAAGTAATGGCTAATGCCATGTCAAAGCCAATAGGCGGCTAAACTGAACAAAACATACAATGTGCTACTGGTGAACATTGAGCAACTAATATGCGCAGTGGTGAAACACAAAGTCATTGGTCAAAACAAAATTCATCAAATGGCAGTACAGCTTCCCAAAAGAGGTGGTATCACACAGGGGAAGCAATTTCATGTCTGCTTACTTAAAGGCCATGTGGAAGGAGTGTGGGGTGACATACAAGTTCACCACACCCTATCATCCACAAACAAATGGACTGGTGGAGAGATTTAACAAAACTCTCAAAGGCATGATTATGTGTCTCCCTGAAAAACTCCGCAGGAGATGGGTTATCCTGTTACCATGCCTCCTTTTTGCCTACAGGGAGGTACCCCAGAAAGGAGTGGGCTTCAGCCCCTTTGAACTCCTCTTTGGACACCCTGTTAGGGGTCCACTAACACTTGTCAAGGAGGGTTGGGAACAACCTTTAAAAGCTCCAAAGCAAGATATTGTGGATTATGTACTTGGCCTCAGATCAAGGATGGCTGAGTACATGAAAAAGGCCAGTAAAAACCTTCAGGCCAGCCAAGAGCTCCAGAAGCAATGGCATGACCAGAAGGCTGTTTTGGTTCAGTACCAACCAGGGCAGAAAGTGTGGGTCTTGAAGCCTGTGGCCCCAAGAGCACTCCAAGATAAATGGAGTGGACCCCACACAATTGTTGAGAAAAAGGGTGAAGTCACCTACTTAGTTGACTTAGGCACTGCCAGTAGTCCCCTTAGGGTGCTCCATGTCAATCGCCTGAAACCCTACTCTGACAGGGCTGATCTCACCCTGCTCATGGCAACTGATGAGGGACAGGAAGAAGACAGTGATCCTCTCCGTGATCTCTTCTCTTCCACAGAACAAGAAGCTCTAGTGGAAGGTGTAGTTTTGGCTGATTGTCTTACTGCTGAGCAGAAAGACCATTGCATAAATCTCCTGGGTCAGTTTTCTGAACTCTTGTCTACTGTGCCAGGTACCACTTCTTGGTTTGAGCACCCTATAGATACTAGAGACAGCTTGCCTGTCAAAAGTAAGATCTATAGGCAGCCTGACCATGTCAGAGACTGCATAAAGCAAGAGGTGCAGAAAATGCTTGAACTAGGAGTGTTTGAGCACTCTGAAAGTCCATGGGCCTCTCCTGTGGTACTTGTACCAAAACCTCATTCCAAGGATGGAAAGAAGGAAATGCGGTTTTGTGTAGACTACAGAGGTCTCAACCAGGTAACCAAAACTGATGCTCACCCTATACCCAGGGCAGATGAGCTCATAGATACACTGGCATCTGCCAAGTATCTAAGCACTTTTGATTTGACTGCAGGGTAGTCAAATTATCAGAAGATGCTAAAGCTAAAACTGCATTTTCAACCATTGGAGGCCATTACCAATTCACAGTAATGCCTTTTGGATTGAAAAATGCACCTGCCACTTTTCAGAGGTTGGTGAACACAGTCCTGCAAGGGCTGGAAGCTTTTAGTGCAGCATATCTGGACGATATAGCTGTCTTTAGCTCCAGCTGGGATGATCACCTGGTCCACCTATGGAAAGTTTTAGAGGCCCTGCAAAAGGCATGCCTCACTATCAAGGCTTCAAAGTGCCAGATAGGGAAGGGAAAGGTGGTTTATCTGGGACACCATGTTGGTGGGGAACAGATTGCACCACTTCAGGGGAAAATCCAAACAATTATTGATTGGGTTCCCCCTACTACTCAAACTCAGGTGAGAGCCTTTTTAGGCCTCACTGGGTACTATAGGAGGTTCATAAAGAACTATGGCTCCATTGCAGCCCCTCTTAATGACCTCACATCCAAGAAAATGCCTAAGAAGTTATTATGGACAGCAAACTGTCAGAAAGCTTTTGAGGAGCTGAAGCAGGCCATGTGCTCTGCACCTGTCCTGAAAAGCCCTTGTTACTCTAAAAAATTCTATCTCCAAACTGATGCATCTGAATTAGGAGTAGGGGCAGTCCTATCACAACTTAATTCCGAGGGCCAGGATCAACCTGTTGCTTTTATTAAATAGAAGGTTGACCCCTAGAGAAAAGCGTTGGTCTGCAATTGAGAGGGAGGCCTTTGCTGTGGTCTGGGCACTGAAGAAGTTGAGGCCATACCTGTTTGGCACTCACTTCATTGTTCAGACAGACCACAAACCTCTACTTTGGCTAAAACAAATGAAAGGTGAAAATCCTAAATTGTTGAGGTGGTCCATATCCCTACAGGGAATGGACTATACAGTGGAACATAGACCTGGGAGTACCCACTCCAATGCAGATGGACTCTCCAGATATTTCCACTTAGACAATGAAGACCCATCAGGGAATGACTAGTCTTATTGTCCTTCGTTTGGGGGGGGAGGGGGGGGTTGTGTAGAAAAGTACCATCTTGCCTGGCATGTTACTCCCATTTTTCACTGTATATATGTTGTTTTAGTTGTATGTGTCACTGGGACCCTGCCAGCCAGAGCCCCAGTGCTCATAAGTGTGCCTGACTGTGTTACCTGTGTTATGACTAACTGTCTCACTGAGGCTCTGCTATCTAGAACCTCAGTGGTTATGCTCTCTCATTTCTTTCAAATTGTCACTAACAGGCAAGTGACCAATTTTACCAATTTACATTGGCTTACTGGAACACCCTTATAATTCCCTAGTATATGGTACTGAGGTACCCAGGGTATTGGGGTTCCAGGAGATTCCTATGGGCTGCAGCATTTCTTTTGCCACCCATAGGGAGCTCTGACAATTCTTACACAGGCCTGCCACTGCAGCCTGAGTGAAATAACGTCCACGTTATTTCATAGCCATTTACCACTGCACTTAAGTAACTTATAAGTCACCTATATGTCTAACCTTTACCTGGTAAAGGTTAGGTGCAAAGTTACTTAGTGTGAGGGCACCCTGGTACTAGCCAAGGTGCCCCCACATTGTTCAGGGCAAATTCCCCGGACTTTGTGAGTGCGGGGACACCATTACACGCGTGCACTACACATAGGCCACTACCTATGTGTAGCTTCACAATGGTAACTCCGAATATGGCCATGTAACATGTCTATGATCATGGAATTGCCCCCTCTATGCCATCCTGGCATAGTTGGCACAATCCCATGATCTAAGTGGTCTGTAGCACAGACCCTGGTACTGCCAAACTGCCTTTTCAGGGGTTTCACTGCAGCTGCTGCTGCTGCCAACCCCTCAGACAGGTTTCTGCCCTCCTGGGGTCCAGCCAGGCTTGGCCCAGGATGGCAGAACAAAGGACTTCCTCTGAGAAAGGGTGTTACACCCTCTCCCTTTGGAAAATGGTGTGAAGGCAGGGAAGGAGTAGCCTCCCCCAGCCTCTGGAAATGCTTTCATGGGCACAGATGGTGCCCATTTCTGCATAAGCCAGACTACACCGGTTCAGGGACCCCTCAGCCCTGCTCTGGCGCAAAACTGGACAAAGGAAAGGGGAGTGACCACTCCCCTGACCTGCACCTCCCCTGGGAGGTGCCCAGAGCTCCTCCAGTGTGCTCCAGACCTCTGCCATCTTGGAAACAGAGGTGCTGCTGGCACACTGGACTGCTCTGAGTGGCCAGGGCCAGCAGGTGACGTCAGAGACTCCTTCTGATAGGCTCCTTCAGGTGTTGCTAGCCTATCCTCTCTCCTAGGTAGCCAAACCCTCTTTTCTGGCTATTTAGGGTCTCTGCTTTGGGGAATTCCTTAGATAACGAATGCAAGAGCTCATCAGAGTTCCTCTGCATCTCTCTATTCACCTTCTGCCAAGGGATAGACTGCTGACCGCGCTGGAAGCCTGCAAAACTGCAACAAAGTAGCGAAGACGACTACTGCAACTCTGTAACGCTGATCCTGCCGCCTTCTCGACTGTTTTCCTGGTGGTGCATGCTGTGGGGGTAGTCTGCCTCCTCTCTGCACTAGAAGCTCCGAAGAAATGTCCCGTCGGCCGACGGAATCGTCCCCCTGCAACCGCAGGCACCAAAGAACTGCATTACCGGTACCCTGGGTCTCCTCTCAGCACGACGAGCGAGGTCCCTTGAATCCAGCAACTCTGTCCAAGTGACTCCCACAGTCCAGTGACTCTTCAGTCCAAGTTTGGTGGAGGTAAGTCCTTGCCTCCCCACGCTAGACTGCATTGCTGGGAACCGCGAGTTTTGCAGCTACTCCGGCTCCTGTGCGCTCTTCCAGGATTTCCTTTGTGCACAGCCAAGCCTTTGTCCCCGGCAGTCTAACCTACATTGCACGACCTCCTGAGTTGTCCTCTGGCTTCGTGGGACCCTCTTGTGCAACTTCGGGTGAGCTCCGGTTCACTCCACTTCGTAGTGCCTGTTCCGGCACTTCTGCGGGTGCTGCTTGCTTCTGAGTGGGCTCTTTGTCTTGCTGGACGCCCTCTCTGTCTCCTCACGCAATTGGCGACATCCTGGTCCCTCCTGGGCCACAGCAGCATCCAAAAACCCTAACCCCGACCATTGCAGCTAGCAAGGCTTGTTTGCGGTCTTTCTGCACGGAAAGACCTCTGCACGACTCTTCACGACGTGGGACATCCATCCTCCAAAGGAAAAGTTTCTAGACCTTGTCGTTCTTGCAGAATCCACAGCTTCTACCATCCGGTGGCAGCTTCTTTGCACCCACAGCTGGCATTTGCTGGGCATCTGCCCACTTCCCGACTTGATCGTGACTTTTGGACTTGGTCCCCTTGTTCCACAGGTACTCTTGTCAGGAAATCCATTGTTGTTGCATTGCTGGTGTTGGTCTTCCTTGCAGAATTCCCCTATCACGACTTCTGTGCTCTCTGGGGAGCTTAGGTGCACTTTACACCCACTTTTCAGGGTCTTGGGGTGGGCTATTTTCCTAACCCTCACTGTTTTCTTACAGTCCCAGCGACCCTCTATAAGGTCACATAGGTTTGGGGTCCATTCGTGGTTCGCATTCCACTTCTAGAGTATATGGTTTGTGTTGCCCCTATCCCTATGTGCCCCCATTGCATTCTATTGTGACTACACATTGTTTGCACTGTTTTCTATTGCTATTACTGCATATTTTCGTATTGTGTACATATATCTTGTGTATATTTGCTATCCTCATACTGAGGGTACTCACTGAGATACTTTGGCATATTGTCATAAAAATAAAGTACCTTTATTTTTAGTATATCTGTGTATTGTGTTTTCTTATGATATTGTGCAAGTGACACTAGTGGTACTGTAGGAGCTTCACTCGTCTCCTAGTTAAGCCTAAGCTGCTCTGCTAAGCTACCTTTTCTATCAGCCTAAGCTGCTAGACACCCCTCTACACTAATAAGGGATACCTGGGCCTGGTGCAAGGTGTAAGTACCCCTTGGTACTCACTACAAGCCAGTCCAGCCTCCTACATTGGTGGCAGCAGCAGTATTCCAAAAAGTCATCCTGCAAAAGAGCATGATTCTAGGAATCTGCACAAGATAGTTCCCCCTTACAAGGAGGGGAAAGACATTAACAAGTGGTTTGCTGCACTTGAGAGGGCCTATGTTGTACAGGAGGTCCCTCAAAGGCAGTGGGCTGCTATCCTATGGCTATCTTTCAGTGGAAAGGGTAGGGATAGGCGCCTTACTGTTAAAGAAAGTGATGCCAATAATTTTACAGTTCTTAAGAATACACTCCTAGATGGTTATGGCTTAACCACTGAACAGTACAGGATGAAGTTCAGAGAAAACAAAAAGGAGTCTTCACAAGATTGGGTAGACTTTGTTGACCATTCAGTGAAGGCCTTGGAGGGGTGGTTACATGGCAGTAAAGTTTCGGACTATGAAAGCCTGTATAACTTAATCCTGAGAGAGCATATTCTTAATAATAGTGTGTCTGATTTTTTACACCAATACCTGGTAGACTCTGATCTGAGCTCTCCCCAAGAATTGGGAAAGAAGGCAGACAAATGGGTCAGAACAAGGGTGAACAGAAAAGTTCATACAGGGGGTGACAAGGATGGCAAGAAGAAGGATGGTAAGTCTTCTGACAAGGGTGGGGACAAATCTAAAATTGAGTCTTCATCAGGCCCACAAAAATACTCTGGTGGGGGTGGTGGGCCCAAATCCTCTTCAAATCAAAACAAAGAAAAGAAACCATGGTGTTATTTATGTAAAATAAAAGGCCATTGGACAACAGATCCCAGTTGTCCAAAGAAAAGCACCAAGCCTCCTACCACTACAACCCCTGCTGCTACACCTAGTGCCCCTAGTAATAGCAGTGGTGGTGGGAGCAAACCTACTAATAGCCAATCCAAGGGAGTAGCTGGGCTCACTTTTGGTAATTTAGTTGGGGTTGGTCTTGTTAGGGAGACCACAGAGGCTGTGTTAGTGTCTGAGGGGGCTATTGATTTAGCCACCTTGGTTGCTTGTCCCCTTAATATGGATAAGTACAAGCAACTGCTCCTAATAAATGGTGTTGAGGTTCAGGCCTACAGGGACACAGGTGCCAGTGTTACAATGGTAATAGAGAAACTGGTCCACCCTGAACAACACCTACTTGGTCACCAGTACCAAGTAACCGATGATCATAACAACACTCTTAGCCACCCCATGGCTGTTGTGAATCTCAACTGGGGTGGTGGGGGGGGGGGGGGGAGTTACTGATCCAAAGAAAGTTGTGGTTGCCTCAGATTTACCTGTATACTGTCTACTAGGGAACGATTTAGAGACATCAGCTTGGGCAGAAGTGGAGTTGGAGGCTCATGCAGCAATGCTGGGCCTTCCAGGGCATATTTTTGCTTTGACAAGGGCTCAGGCCAAAAAGCAAAAAGGACAGGGTGACTTGGATCCTGGAAGAATGGACCAAGTGCTCCCTAAAGCTAGGGTTAGTAAAGGTAAAGCACTACCTACTATCCCTCCCTCTACAGTGGATTCAACTTCTGAGGAAGAAGAATTTCCACCCTGTGCAGAACCTACACCAGAGGAGCTGGAAGCAGACACTGCTGAGCTTTTGTGTGAAGGGGGGCCTGCCAGAGAGGAGCTGAGTGTGGCACAGCAGACCTGTCCCACACTAGAGGGTCTAAGACAGCAAGCTGTCAAACAAGCAAATGGGGATGTCAGTGACTCTCACAGAGTTTACTGGGAGGACAACCTCTTGTACACTGAAGCAAGGGATCCAAAACCTGGAGCTGCCAGGAGATTGGCGATTCCTCAGGAGTACAGAAAGTTCCTCCTAACTCTTGCTCACGACATTCCCCTTGCTGGACATTTGGGGCAAATGAAAACTTGGGACAGGCTTGTTCCCTTGTTTCATTGGCCTAGAATGTCTGAGGACACAAAAGATTTTTGTAAGTCCTGTGAAACCTGTCAAGCCAGTGGCAAGACAAGTGGCACGCCAAAGGCACCCCTTATTCCACTACCTGTGGTTGGGGTTCCCTTTGAAAGGGTAGGGGTTGACATAGTTGGCCCCCTTGACCCTCCTACTGCTTCAGGCAATAGGTTTATCTTGGTGGTAGTGGACCATGCCACCAGATATCCTAAAGCAATTCCTCTAAGGACCACTACAGCTCCTGCAGTGGCAAAGGCCCTCCTAGGAATCTTTTCCAGGGTGGGCTTCCCAAAAGAGGTGGTATCAGACTGGGGAAGCAATTTCATGTCTGCTTACTTAAAGGCCATGTGGAAGGAGTGTGGGGTGACATACAAGTTCACCACACCCTATCATCCACAAACAAATGGACTGGTGGAGAGATTTAACAAAACTCTCAAAGGCATGATTATGGGACTCCCTGAAAAACTCTGCAGGAGATGGGATATCCTTTTACCATGCCTCCTTTTTGCCTGCAGGGAGGTACCCCAGAAAGGAGTGGGCTTCAGCCCCTTTGAACTCCTCTTTGGACACCCTGTTAGGGGTCCACTAACACTTGTCAAGGAGGGTTGGGAACAACCTTTAAAAGCTCCAAAACAAGATATTGTGGATTATGTACTTGGCCTCAGATCAAGGATGGCTGGGTCAGTTTTCCTGCGGCCCCAAGAGCACTCCAAGATAAATGGAGTGGACCCCACACAATTGTTGAGAAAAAGGGTGAAGTCACCTACTTAGTTGACTTAGGCACTGCCAGTAGTCCCCTTAGGGTGCTCCATGTCAATCGCCTGAAACCCTACTCTGACAGGGCTGATCTCACCCTGCTCATGGCAACTGATGAGGGACAGGAAGAAGACAGTGATCCTCTCCGTGATCTCTTCTCTTCCACAGAACAAGAAGCTCTAGTGGAAGGTGTAGTTTTGGCTGATTGTCTTACTGCTGAGCAGAAAGACCATTGCATAAATCTCCTGGGTCAGTTTTCTGAACTCTTGTCTACTGTGCCAGGTACCACTTCTTGGTGTGAGCACACTATAGATACTGGAGACAGCTTGCCTGTCAAAAGTAAGATCTATAGGCAGCCTGACCATGTCAGAGACTGCATAAAGCAAGAGGTGCAGAAAATGTTAGAACTGGGAGTGGTTGAGCACTCTGAAAGTCCATGGGCCTCTCCTGTGGTACTTGTACCAAAACCTCATTCCAAAGATGGAAAGAAGGAAATGCGGTTTTGTGTAGACTACAGAGGTCTCAACCAGGTAACCAAAACTGATGCTCACCCTATACCCAGGGCAGATGAGCTCATAGATACACTGGCATCTGCCAAGTATCTAAGCACTTTTGATTTGACTGCAGGGTATTGGCAGATCAAATTATCAGAAGATGCTAAAGCTAAAACTGCATTTTCAACCATTGGAGTCCATTACCAGTTCACAGTAATGCCTTTCGGATTGAAAAATGCACCTGCCACTTTTCAGAGGTTGGTGAACACAGTCCTGCAAGGGCTGGAAGCTTTCAGTGCAGCATATTTGGACGATATAGCTGTCCTCAGCTCCAGCTGGGATGATCACCTGGTCCACCTATGGAAAGTTTTGGAAGCCCTGCAAAAGGCAGGCCTCACTATCAAGGCTTCAAAGTGCCAGATAGGGCAGGGAGAGGTGGTTTATCTGGGACACCTGGTTGGTGGGGAACAGATTGCACCACTTCAGGGGAAAATCCAAACTATCATAGATTGGGTTCCCCCTACTACTCAGACTCAGGTGAGAGCCTTTTTAGGCCTCACTGGGTACTATAGGAGGTTCATAAAGAACTATGGCTCCATTGCAGCCCCTCTTAATGACCTCACTTCAAAGAAAATGCCTAAGAAGGGATTATGGACAGCAAACTGTCAGAAAGCTTTTGAGGAGCTGAAGCAGGCCATGTGCTCTGCACCTGTCCTGAAAAGCCCTTGTTACTCTAAAAAATTCTATGTCCAAACTGATGCATCTGCATTAGGAGTAGGAGCAGTCCTATCAAAACTTAATTCTGAGGGCCAGGATCAACCTGTTGCTTTTATTAGTAGGAGGTTGACCCCTAGAGAAAAGCGTTGGTCTGCCATAGAGAGGGAGGCCTTTGCTGTGGTCTGGGCACTGAAGAAGTTGAGACCATACCTGTTTGGCACTCACTTCATTGTTCAGACAGACCACAAACCTCTACTTTGGCTAAAACAAATGAAAGGTGAAAATCCTAAATTGTTGAGGTGGTCCATATCCCTACAGGGAATGGACTATACAGTGGAACATAGACCTGGGAGTAGCCACTCCAATGCAGATGGACTCTACAGATATTTCCACTTAGACAATGAAGACCCATCAGGGAATGACTAGTCTTATTGTCCTTCGTTTGGGGGGGGGGGTTGTGTAGGAAAGTACCATCTTGCCTGGCATGGTACCCCCATTTTCACTGTATATATGTTGTTTTAGTTATATGTGACACTGGGACCCTGCCAGCCAGGGCCCCAGTGCTCATAAGTGTGCCTGAATGTGTTACCTGTGTTATGACTAACTGTCTCACTGAGGCTCTGCTATCCAGAACCTCAGTGGTTATGCGCTCTCATTTCTTTCAAATTGTCACTAACAGGCTAGTGACCAATTTTACCAATTCACATTGGCTTACTGGAACACCCTTATAATTCCCTATTAAATGGTACTGAGGTACCAGGGTATTGGGGTTCCAGGAGATCCCTATGGGCTGCAGCATTTCTTTTGCCACCCATAGGGAGCTCTGACAATTCTTACACAGGCCTGCCACTGCAGCCTGAGTGAAATAACGTCCACGTTATTTCACAGCCATTTACCACTGCACTTAAGTAACTTATAAGTCACCTATATGTCTAACCTTTACCTGGTAAAGGTTAGGTGCAAAGTTACTTAGTGTGAGGGCACCCTGGCACTAGCCAAGGTGCCCCCACATTGTTCAGGGCAAATTCCCCGGACTTTGTGAGTGCGGGGACACCATTACACGCGTGCACTACACATAGGTCACTACCTATGTGTAGCTTCACAATAGTAACTCCGAATATGGCCATGTAACATGTCTATGATCATGGAATTGCCCCCTCTATGCCATCCTGGCATAGTTGGCACAATCCCATGATCCCAGTGGTCTGTAGCACAGACCCTGGTACTGCCAAACTACCTTTTCAGGGGTTTCACTGCAGCTGCTGCTGCTGCCAACCCCTCAGACAGGTTTCTGCCCTCCTGGGGTCCAGCCAGGCTTGGCCCAGTATGGCAGAACAAAGGACTTCCTCAGAGAGAGGGTGTTACACCCTCTCCCTTTGGAAAAAGGTGTTAAGGCAAGGGAGGAGTAGCCTCCCCCAGCCTCTGGAAATGCTTTCATGGGCACAGATGGTGCCCATTTCAGCATAAGCCAGTCTACACCAGTTCAGGGACCCCTCAGCCCTGCTCTGGTGCGAAACTGGACAAAGGAAAGGGGAGTGACCACTCCCATGACCTGCACCTCCCCTGGGAGGTGCCCAGAGCTCCTCCAGTGTGCTCCAGACCTCTGCCATCTTGGAAACAGAGGTGCTGCTGGCACACTGGACTGCTCTGAGTGGCCAGGGCCAGCAGGTGACGTCAAAGACTCCTTCTGATAGGCTCCTTCAGGTGTTGCTAGCCTATCCTCTCTCCTAAGTAGCCAAACCCTCTTTTCTGGCTATTTAGGGTCTCTGCTTTGGGGAATTCCTTAGATAACGAATGCAAGAGCTCATCAGAGTTCCTCTGCATCTCTCTCTTCACCTTCTGCCAAGGAATCGACTGCTGACCGCGCTGGAAGCCTGCAAAACTGCAACAAAGTAGCGAAGACGACTACTGCAACTCTGTAACGCTGATCCTGCCGCCTTCTCGACTGTTTTCCTGGTGGTGCATGCTGTGGGGGTAGTCTGCCTCCTCTCTGCACTAGAAGCTCCGAAGAAATCTCCCGTGGGCCGACGGAATCGTCCCCCTGCAACCGCAGGCACCAAAGAACTGCATTACTGGCACCCTGGGTCTCCTCTCAGCACGACGAGCAAGGTCCCTTGAATGCAGCAACTGTGTCCAAGTGACTCCCACAGTCTAGTGACTCTTCAGTCCAAGTTTGATGGAGGTAAGCCCTTGCCTCCCCACGCCAGACTGCATTGCTAAGAACCGCGACTTTTGCAGCTACTCCGGCCTCTGTGCACTTCCGGCGGAAATCCTTTGTGCACAGCCAAGCCTGGGTCCACGGCACTCTAACCTGCATCGCACGACTTTCTAAGTTGTCCTCCGGCGGCGTGGGACTCCTTTGTGCAACTTCGGGTGAGCACCGTTTCACTCTTCTTTGTAGTGCCTGTTCCGGCACTTCTGCGGGTGCTGCCTGCTTCTGAGAGGGCTCCTTCTCTTGCTCGACGCCCCCTCTGTCCCCAGACGCAATTGGCGACATCCTGATCCCTCCTGGGCCACAGCAGCGTCCAAAAACCCTAACCGCACGATTTGCAGCTAGCAAGGCTTGTTTGCGGTCTTTCGGCAGGAAAACACTTCTGCACGACTCTCCACGGCGTGGGGGATCCATCCTCCAAAGGGGAAGTCTCTAGCCCTTGTCGTTCCTGCAGAATCCTCAGCTTCTACTGTCCAGTAGCAGCTTCTTTGCACCCACAGCTGGCATTTCCTGGGCATCTGCCCATCTCCGACTTGCTTGTGACTTTTGGACTTTGTCCCCTTGTTCCACAGGTACCCTCGACTGGAAATCCATTGTTGTTGCATTGCTGGTTTGTGTCTTTCCTGCAGAATTCCCCTATCACAACTTCTATGTCCTTTGGGGAACTTTAGTGCACTTTGCACTCACTTTTCAGGGTCTTGGGGTGGGCTATTTTTCTAACCCTTACTATTTTCTAATAGTCCCAGCGACCCTCTACAAGGTCACATAGGTTTGGGGTCCATTCGTGGTTCGCATTCCACTTTTGGAGTATATGGTTTGTGTTGCCCCTATCCCTATGTGTCCCCATTGCATCCTATTGTAACTATACATTGTTTGCACTGTTTTCTAAGACTATACTGCATATTTTTGGTATTGTGTACATATATCTTGTGTATATTTGCTATCCTCATACTGAGGGTACACTCTGAGATACTTTGGCATATTGTCATAAAAATAAAGTACCTTTATTTTTAGTATATCTGTGTATTGTGTTTTCTTATGATATTGTGCAAGTGACACTAGTGGTACTGTAGGAGCTTCACTCGTCTCCTAGTTCAGCCTAAGCTGCTCTGCTAAGCTACCATTATCTATCAGCCTATGCTGCTAGACACCCTATACACTAATAAGGGATAACTGGGCCTGGTGCAAGGTGTAAGTACCCCTAGGTACTCACTACAAGCCAGTCCAGCCCGCTACACCCCCTCAGAGACTAACACAGCCTCTGTGGTCTCCCTAACAAGACAAACCCCAACTAAGTTACCAAAAGTGAGCCCAGCTACTCCCTTGGATTGGCTATTAGTAGGTTTGCTCCCACCACCACTGCTATTACTAGGGGCACTAGGTGTAGCAGCAGGGGTTGTAGTGGTAGGAGGCTTGGTGCTTTTCTTTGGGCAACTGGGATCAGTTGTCCAATGGCCTTTTATTTGACATATATAGCACCATGGTTTCTTTTCTTTGTTTTGATTTGAAGAGGATTTGAGCCCACCACCCCCACCAGAGTGTTTTTGTGGGCCTGATGAAGACTCATTTTTAGATTTGTCCCCACCCTTGTCAGAAGACTTACCATCCTTCTTCTTGCCATCTTTGTCACCCCCTGTATGAACTTTTCTGTTCACCCTTGTTCTGACCCATTTGTCTGCCTTCTTTCCCAATTCTTGGGGAGAGGTCAGATCAGAGTCTACCAGGTACTGGTGTAACAAATCAGACACACAATTATTAAGAATATGCTCTCTCAGGATTAAGTTATACAGGCTTTCATAGCCAGAACCTTTACTGCCATGTAACCACCCCTCCAAGGCCTTCACTGAATGGTCAACAAAGTCTACCCAGTCTTGTGAAGACTCCTTTTTGGTTTCTCTGAACTTCATCCTGTACTGTTCAGTGGTTAAGCCATAACCATCTAGGAGTGCATTCTTAAGAACTGTAAAATTATTGGCATCACTTTCCTTCACAGTAAGGAGCCTATCCCTACCCTTTCCACTGAAAGATAGCCATAGGATAGCAGCCCACTGTCGTTGAGGGACCTCCTGTACAACACAGGCCCTCTTAAGTGCAGCAAACCACTTGTTAATGTCTTCCCCCTACTTGTAAGGGGGAACTATCTTGTGCAGATTCCTAGAATCATGCTCTTTTGCAGGATGACTATTTGGAATACTGCTGCTGCCACCATGGGGTTCTACCCCCAATTTCTGTCTTTCTCTTTCTATCTCCAAGGACTGCCTATCTAAATCCAGCTGTTGCTTCTTGATCTTCAGCCTGGATTGTTCCACTCTCAATCTATTGCGCTCCCTTTCTAACACTCTGTCATCAGGGTGGGTGGGTGAGGCATGTCTTGAAACAGAAGTATGGTGAGAATGAACAGAAGGAGACCTGGCCCTAACAGATGGCGCTCTAACATTCTGGCCTACAGAAGTAACACTTCTACTGTGATGAGAAACAACACTATTAATGTGATGTGAATTCAGATCAGTACTAGCTATGCTAGGTGGCTTGCTAAGGGACAGGTTGGAAAGACTCCCTCCCAAATCTTTTGCTAGGGGTGCCCTAGGATCAGATTGGGAACCATCAGCTAATTTCTCACCAGAAGTGCCACCTAAGGTCTTATCTTGTTCAATGAGCATATTAACTAACAGTTGTCTTGAGGGATTCTTCCCTACCCCTAAACCTCTATCTATGCAGAGACTCCTTGCTTCCTTCCAGCTAAGGTTGTCATAAGCTATGTTGGACAGATCAAGAGTTTGGCCTGTACCAGACATGATAGAAAGTGTTTAAGGGACAGAAAAAGTGAGAAAAAAGTTTTCAGAAGTTTTTAAAGGACAGAAAAAAAACTTTTTAAACTTTTTAAGAACTTTTTCAAAGTTTAGAGGTACTTTTCAGCACTTTAGCAAAGAAGTGAGAGAAGAAAAGCAAAACGTTTTGGTTATGTGTACATACACTGAACTTGTTTTCTATATTTTTCTCTTATGAAAAGTACAATATGACAAAAGTGGTAAGTAGTTGCAAAGTACTTATCCCACCGCTGCACAACCAATGTAGGAGGCTGGACTGGCTTGTAGTGAGTACCAAGGGGTACTTACACCTTGCACCAGGCCCAGGTATCCCTTATTAGTGTAGAGGGGTGTCTAGCAGCTTAGGCTGATAGAAAAGGTAGTTTAGCAGAGCAGCTTAGGCTGAACTAGGAGACGAGTGAAGCTCCTACAGTACCACTAGTGTCACTTGCACAATATCATAAGAAAACACAATACACAGATATACTAAAAATAAAGTACTTTATTTTTATGACAATATGCCAAAGTATCTCAGTGAGTACCCTCAGTATGAGGATAGCAAATATACACAAGATATATGTACACAATACCAAAATATGCAGTAATAGCAATAGAAAACAGTGCAAACAATGTATAGTCACAATAGAATGCAATGGGGGCACATAGGGATAGGGGCAACACAAACCATATACTCTAGAAGTGGAATGCGAACCACAAATGGACCCCAAACCTATGTGACCTTGTAGAGGGTCGCTGGGACTGTAAGGAAACAGTGAGGGTTAGAAAAATAGCCCACCCCAAGACCCTGAAAAGTGGGTGCAAACTGCACCTAAGTTCCCCAAAGAGCACAGAAGTCGTGATAGGGGAATTCTGCAGGAAAGACCAACACCAGCAATGCAACAACAATGGATTTCCAGACGAGAGTACCTGTGGAACAAGGGGACCAAGTCCAAAAATCACGATCAAGTCGGGAGTGGGCAGATGCCCAGGAAATGCCAGCTGTGGGTACAAAGAAGCTGCCACTGGATGGTAGAAGCTCTGGATTTTGCAAGAACGACAAGGGCTAGAAACTTCCTCTTTGGAGGATGGATGTCCCACGTCGTGAAGAGTCGTGCAGAAGTGTTTTCCCCGCAGAAAGACCGCAAACAAGCCTTGCTAGCTGCAAGGGTCGCGGTTAGGGTTTTTGGATGCTGGTGTGGCCCAGGAGGGACCAGGATGTCGCCAACTGCGTGAGGAGACAGAGGGGGCGTCCAGCAAGACAAAGAGCCCACTCAGAAGCAAGCAGCACCCGCAGAAGTGCTGGAACAGGCACTACGAAGTGGAGTGAATCTGTGCACACCCGAAGTTGCACAAGAGAGACCCACCACGCCGGAGGACAACTCAGGAGGTTGTGCAATGCAGGTTAGAGTGCCGGGGACCCAGGTTTGGCTGTGCACAAAGGAAATCTTCGGAGAGTGCACAGGAGCCGGAGTAGCTGCAAAACACGCGGTTCCCAGCAATGCAGTCTAGCGTGGGGAGGCAAGGACTTACCTCCACCAAACTTGGACTGAAGAGTCACTGGACTGTGGGAGTCACTTGGACAGCGTTGCTGAGTTCAAGGGACCTCGCTCGTTGTGCTGAGAGGAGACCCAGAGGACCGGTGATACAGTTCTTGGGTGCCTGCGGTTGCAGGGGGAAGATTCCGTCGACCCACTGGAGATTTCTTCGGAGCTTTTAGTGCAGAGAGGAGGCAGACTACCCCCCCAGCATGCACCACCAGGAAAACAGTCGAGAAGGCGGCAGGATCAGCGTTACAAGGTCGCAGTAGTCGTCTTTGCTACTTTGTTATAGTTTTGCAGGCTTCCAGCGCGGTCAGCAGTCGATTCCTTGGCAGAAGGTGAAGAGAGAGATGCAGAGGAACTCTGATGAGCTCTTGCATTCGTTATCTAAGGAATTCCCCAAAGCAGAGACCCTAAATAGCCAGTAAAGGAGGTTTGGCTACTTAGGAGAGTGGATAGGCTAGCAACACCTGAAGGAGCCTATCAGAAGGAGTCTCTGACGTCACCTGCTGGCATTGGCAATTCTGAGCAGTCCAGTGTGCCAGCAGCACCTCTGTTTCCAAGATGGCAGAGGTCTGGAGCACACTGGAGGAGCTCTGGGCACCTCCCAGGGGAGGTGCAGGTCAGGGGAATGGTCACTCCCCTTTCCTTTGTCCAGTTTCGCGCCAGAGCAGGGCTGAGGGATCCCTGAATCGGTGCAGACTGGCTTATGCAGAGATGGGCACCATTTGTGCCCATCAAAGCATTTCCAGAGGCTGGGGGAGGCTACTCCTCCCCAGCCCTGACACCTTTTTCCAAAGGGAGAGGGTGTAACACCCTCTCTCTGAGGAAGTCCTTTGTTCTGCCTTCCTGGGCCAAGCCTGGCTGGACCCCAGGAGGGCAGAAACCTGTCTGAGGGGTTGGCAGCAGCAGCAGCTGCAGTGAAACCCCGGGAAAGGTAGTTTGGCAGTACCCAGGTCTGAGCTAGAGACTCGGGGGATCATGGAATTGTCTCCCCAATGCCAGAACGGCATCGGGGTGACAATTCCATGATCTTAGACATGTTACATGGCCATGTTCGGAGTTACCATTGTGACACTATACATATGTCGTGACATATGTATAGTGCACACGTGTAATGGTGTCCCCGCACTCACAAAGTCCGGGGAATTTGCCCTGAACAATGTGGGAGCACCTTGGCTAGTGCCAGGGTTCCCACACACTAAGTAACTTAGCACCCAACCTTTACCAGGTAAAGGTTAGACATATAGGTGACTTATAAGTTACTTAAGTGCAGTGGTAAATGGCTGTGAAATAACGTGGACGTTATTTCACTCAGGCTGCACTGGCAGGCCTGTGTAAGAATTGTCAGATCTCCCTATGGGTGGCACAAGAAATGCTGCAGCCCATAGGGATCTCCTGGAACCCCAATACCCTGGGTACCTCAGTACCATATACTAGGGAATTATAAGGGTGTTCCAGTATGCCAATGTAATTGGTGAAATTGGTCACTAGCCTGTTAGTGACAATTTGGAAAGAAATGAGAGAGCATAACCACTGAGGTTCTGGATAGCAGAGCCTCAGTGAGACAGTTAGTCATACCACAGGTATCACATACAGGGCACACTTATGAGCACTGGGGCCCTGGCTGGCAGGGTCCCAGTGACACATACAACTAAAACAACATATATACAGTGAAATATGGGGGTAACATGCCAGGCAAGATGGTACTTTCCTACACCGTCCACTGGCCCGGCGGCAATGCTGATGTGCAGCGGGTGCAGTAGCACCCGTCAGTCATTTCACTGCCCGAAATTCGGGCAATGAAATGCGCGACGGGGCTCTGCCTGGGGGCCCCTGCACTGCCCATGCCAAGTGCAGGGGCCCCATGAGTCCCCTTACCGCCAGCCTCTTCCTGGCAGTCCAAACCGCCAGAAACAGGCTGGCGGTAGGGGAGTCATAATCCCCAGGGCAGCGCTGCTTGCTGCGCTGCCCTGGCGGATTAGCACCGCCGGGGCTAAAATGGCGGTATACCGCCGGCTCCGGCGGTGCGACCGCGGCTCTACCGCCGCGGTCCAAATACACAGGGAGGCACCGCCAGCCTGTTGTGGTCCTGTCGTTTTGGCCCTGGCGGTCATAATACCGCCAGGGTCATAATGACCCCCATAGTGCTTTAATACTAATGGCGGCCACATGGTCCACCATAATTAAAACGTGCACATTTTACAACTCATGTTATTTCCTCTGTTAGGCTTTTAAGTGTAGGTTAATTTGTCACCATATGCTAACTTTTATTCTACTAATATATTAATACTTTTTGATATCTCTAAGAGGTGGGCAAAAGCAAAAGACAAAAATAATTTAGAAAATCACCTAACTAGTAAAGCGGACTATAAAATAACACTGGTGTCACTCATCTAAGCTGAAAAGGAAAACAAGAAATATTACATTGCAGATCATTTATACTTCTAATGAGACAGCAGACAGGATGGATTTGTCAGTCCAGAGCACAAGCAGCTTTCACAGCATCAACAGGAGTCATCATCAGGCCAGTGCAGTCATGTAGGAGGCTGGCCTGGCTTGTAGTGGGTACCAAGGGGTACTTACACTCTGTACGAGGTCCAGTTGTCCCTTATTAGTGTAGAAGAGGTGTTTCTAGCAGCTTAGGCTGATAGAAGGTAGCTATGGCAAAGCAGCTTAGGCTGAACTAGGAGACATGCAAAGCTCCTACTATACCACTTATATCACATGCACAATATCATAAGAAAACACAATACTCAGAGTTACTAAAAATAAAGTTACTTTTATTTTTATGACAATATGCCACAAGTGTCTCAGTGAGTACCAGTAAGAAGGTAAGTAATATACACAAGATATATGTACACAAACCCAAAACAGGTAAGTAAGAGTAAGAAAAGTAATGCAAACAGTGTAGAATTATAATAGGTTGCAATAGGCAAACATTGGTCTTGGGGCAACACAAACCATATACTCCAAAAGTGGAATGTGAATCACTAATGGACCCCAGACCTATGGGTGCTTGTAGAGGGTCTCTGGGACTGTAAGGAAACAGTCAGGGTGTCCAAGATACCCCTCCCCAAGACCCTGAAAAGTAGGAGTAAAGTATACCTACTATCCCAAAAGAGCACAATAGTCGTGATAGGGGGATTCTGCAAGAACAACAAACACCAACAGTGCACTGAAAACGGATTCCTGGACCTGAGGACCTGCAAAGCAAGGGGACCAAGTCCAATAGTCACGACAGTGTGCAGGGAGGGCAGGAGCCCAGAAAACCCCGGATGAAGGTGCAAGGAAGCTGCCACCAGATGGAAGAAGCTTGGAGTTCTGCAAGAAAGAAGAGGACTAGGAACTTCTCCTTCGGATGGAAGATGTACCACGTCGTGATGAAGCTTGCAGAGGTGTTCCCACGCAGAAATACCGCAAACAAGCCTTGCTAGCTGCAAGGGTCGCAGTAGAGGTTTTTGGGTGCTGCTGAGGACTAGGAAGGACCAGTATGTCGCCTCTTGGAGGAGGAGACAGAGGGGGCACTCAGCAACTCTGAGAGCCCTCACAGAAGCAGGCAGCACCTGCAAAAGTACCCCAACAGGCACTTAGAAGATTTGTGAACCAGAGTCCATGCGAAGTTACAAAGGAGGGTCCCACGATGTCGGAGGCCAACTCAGCGGGTTGTGCACTGCAGGACGCAGTGCTGGGGACCCAGGCTAGGCTGGGCACGAAGGAAACCCTGGAAGAGTGCACAGAAGCTGGAGCAGCTGCAAATCACGCAGTACACAGGTTTGCAGTCTAGCGTGGGGAGGCAAGGATTTACCTCCCCCAAACTTGGACTGAAGAGTCACTGGACTGTGGGAGTCCCTTGGATAGGGTTCCTGTGTTACATGGACCACACTCGTCCGGATGAGAGGGGACCCAGAAGACCAGTGATGCAGTCTTTTGGTGCCTGCGTTAGCAGGGGGAAGATTCTGTAGACCCACAGGAGATTTCTTCGGAGCTTCTGGTGCAGGTTGAAGGCAGGTGACCCTCAGAGCATGCACCACCAGGAAACAGTCGAGAAAGCCGGCAGGATGAGGTGCTACAATGTTGCTGATAGTCGTCTTGCTACTTTGTTGTGGTTTTGCAGGCGTCCTGGAGCAGTCAGCGGTCAATCTTTGGTAGAAGTCGAAAAGGGAGATGCAGAGGAACTCTGGTTATCTGAAGAATTCCCCAAAGCAGAGACCCTAAATAGCCAGAAAAGGAGGTTTGGCTACCAAGAAAGGAGGATTGGCTACCAAGAGAGGTAAGAGCCTATCAGAGGGGGTCTCTGACGTCACCTGCTGGCACTGGCCACTCAGAGCAGTTCAGTGTGCACCCAACACCTCTGTTTCCAAGATGGCAGAGGTCTGGGACACACTGGAGGAGCTCTGGGCACCTCCCCTGGGAGGTACTGGTCAGGGGAGTGGTCATTATTAGTGTATAGGGTGTCTAGCAGCTTAGGCTGATAGATAATGGTAGCTTAGCAGAGCAGCTTAGGCTGAACTAGGAGACGTGTGAAGCTACCACAGTACCACTTAGTGTCATATGCACAATATCATAAGAAAACACAATACACAGTTATACTAAAAATAAAGGGACTTTATTTTTATGACAATATGCCAAAGTATCTTAGAGTGTACCCTCAGTGAGAGGATAGGAAATATACACAAGATATATATACACAATAGCAAAAATATGCAGTATAGTCTTAGAAAACAGTGCAAACAATGTATAGTTACAATAGGATGCAATGGGGAAACATAGGGATAGGGGTAACACAAACCATATACTCCCAAAGTGGAATGCGAACCACGAATGGACCCCAAACCTATGTGACCTTGTAGAGGGTCGCTGGGACTATTAGAAAATAGTGAGAGTTAGCAAAATAACCCTCCCCAAGACCGTGAAAAGTGAGTGCAAAGTGCACTAAAGTTCCCCTAAAGACAAAGAAGTCGTGTTAGAGGAATAATGCAGGAAAGACACAAACCAGCAATGCAACAACTGTGGATTTCCAATCTCGGGTACCTGTGGAACAAGGGGACCAAGTCCAAAAGTCACAAGCAAGTCGGAGATGGGCAGATGCCCAGGAAATGCCAGCTGCGGGTGCAAAGAAGCTTCTACTGGACAGAAGAAGCTGAGGTTTCTGCAGGAACGAAAAGGGCTAGAGACTTCCCCTTTGGTGGACGGATCCCACTAGCCTTGGAGAGTCGTGCAGAAGTGTTTTCCCGCCAGAAGGACGCCAACAAGCCTTGCTAGTCGCAAATCGTACGTTTGGCGTTTTTGGACGCTGCCGGGGCCCAGGAGGGACCAGGAGGTCGCAAATTGGACCTGAAGAGAGAGGGGATGTCGAGCAAGACACGGAGCCCTCACTGAAGCAGGTAGCACCCAGAGAAGTGCCAGAAACAGGCACTACGAGGATGCGTGAAACGGTGCTCGCTGAAGTTGCACAAAGGAGTCCCACGTCGCCGGAGACCAACTTAGAAAGTCGTGCAATGCAGGTTAGAGTGCCGTGGACCCAGGCTTGGCTGTGCACGAAGGATTTCTGCCGGAAGTGCACAGGGGCCGGAGTAGCTGCAAAGACGCGGTTCCCAGCAATGCAGCCCAGCGAGGTGAGGCAAGGACTTACCTCCACCAAACTTGGACTGAAGAGTCACTGGACTGTGGGGGTCACTTGGACAGAGTTGCTGGATTCGAGGGACCTCGCTCGTCGTGCTGAGAGGAGACCCAAGGGACCGGTAATGCAGCTTTTTGGTGCCTGCGGTTGCAGGGGGAAGATTCCGTCGACCCACGGGAGATTTCTTTGGAGCTTCTGGTGCAGAGAGGAGGCAGGCTACCCCCACAGCATGCACAAGCAGGAAAACAGTCGAGAAGGCGGCAGGATCAGCGTTACAGAGTTGCAGTAGTCGTCTTTGCTACTATGTTGCAGGTTTGCAGGCTTCCAGCGCGGTCAGCAGTCGATTCCTTATCAGAAGGTGAAGAGAGAGATGCAGAGGAACTCGGATGAGCTCTTGCATTCGTTATCTAAAGTTTCCCCAGAGACAGAGACCCTAAATAGCCAGAAAAGAGGGTTTGGCTACCTAGGAGAGAGGATAGGCTAGCAACACCTGAAGGAGCCTATCACAAGGAGTCTCTGACGTCACCTGGTGGCACTGGCCACTCAGAGCAGTCCAGTGTGCCAGCAGCACCTCTGTTTCCAAGATGGCAGAGGTCTGGAGCACACTGGAGGAGCTCTGGACACCTCCCAGGGGAGGTGCAGGTCAGGGGAGTGGTCACTCCCCTTTCCTTTGTCCAGTTTCGCGCCAGAGCAGGGCTAAGGGGTCCCTGAACCGGTGTAGACTGGCTTATGCAGAATTGGGCACCTCTGTGCCCAAGAAAGCATTTCCAGAGGCTGGGGGAGGCTACTCCTCCCCTGCCTTCACACCATTTTCCAAAGGGAGAGGGTGTCACACCCTCTCTCAGAGGAAGTTCTTTGTTCTGCCATCCTGGGCCAGGCCTGGCTGGACCCCAGGAGGGCAGATGCCTGTCTGAGGGGTTGGCAGCAGCAGTAGCTGCAGTGAAACCCCAGGAAGGGCAGTTTGGCAGTACCAGGGTCTGTGCTACAGACCACTGGGATCATGGGACTGTGCCAACTATGCCAGGATGGCATAGAGGGGGCAATTCCATGATCATAGACATGTTACATGGCCATATTCGGAGTTACCATTGTGAAGCTACATATAGGTAGTGACCTATATGTAGTGCACGCGTGTAATGGTGTCCCCGCACTCACAAAGTTCAGGGAATTGGCTCTGAACAATGTGGGGGCACCTTGGCTAGTGCCAGGGTGCCCTCACACTAAGTAACTTTGCACCTAACCTTTACCAGGTAAAGGTTAGACATGTAGGTGACTTATAAGTTACTTAAGTGCAGTGTAAAATGGCTGTGAAATAACGTGGACGTTATTTCACTCAGGCTGCAGTGGCAGGCCTGTGTAAGAATTGTCAGAGCTCCCTATGGGTGGCAAAAGAAATGCTGCAGCCCATAGGGATCTCCTGGAACCCCAATACCCTGGGTACCTCAGTACCATATACTAGGGAATTATAAGGGTGTTCCAGTAAGCCAATGTAAATTGGTAAAAATGGTCACTAGCCTGTTAGTGACAATTTGGAAAGAAATGAGAGAGCATAACCACTGAGGTTCTGATTAGCAGAGCCTCAGTGAGACAGTTAGTCACTACACAGGTAACACATTCAGGCACACTTATGAGCACTGGGGCCCTGGGTTACCAGGGTCCCAGTGACACATACAACTAAAACAACATATATACAGTGAAAAATGGGGGTAACATGCCAGGCAAGATGGTACTTTCCTACACAACCCCCCCCCAAACGAAGGACAATAAGACTAGCCATGACCTGATGAGTCTTCATTGTCTAAGTGGAAATATCTGGAGAGTCCATCTGCATTGGAGTGGCTACTCCCAGGTCTATGTTCCACTGTATAGTCCATTCCCTGTAGGGATATGGACCACCTCAACAATTTAGGATTTTCACCTTTCATTTGTTTTAGCCAAAGTAGAGGTTTGTGGTCTGTCTGAACAATGAAGTGAGTGCCAAACAGGTATGGCCTCAACTTCTTCAGAGCCCAGACCACAGCAAAGGCCTCCCTCTCAATGGCAGACCAACGCTTTTCTCTAGGGGTCAACCTCCTACTAATAAAAGCAACAGGTTGATCCTGGCCCTCAGAATTAAGTTGTGATAGGACTGCCCCTACTCCTAATTCAGATGCATCAGTCTGGACATAGAATTTTTTAGAGTAACAAGGGCTTTTCAGGACAGGTGCAGAGCACATGGCCTGCTTCAGCTCCTCAAAAGCTTTCTGACAGTTTGCTGTCCATAATACCTTTTTAGGCATTTTCTTGGATGTGAGGTCATTAAGAGGGGCTGCAATGGAGCCATAGTTCTTAATGAACCTCCTGTAATACCCAGTGAGGCCTAGGAAGGCTCTCACCTGAGTCTGAGTGGTAGGGGGAACCCAATCAATAATTGTTTGGATTTTCCCCTGCAGTGGTGCAATCTGTTCCCCACCAACAAGGTGTCCCAGAAAAACCACCTTACCCTGCCCTATCTGGCACTTTGAAGCCTTGATAGTGAGGCCTGCCTTTTGCAGGGCCTCCAAAACTTTCCATAGGTGGACCAGGTGATCATCCCAGCTGGAGCTAAAGACAGCTATATCGTCCAAATATGCTGCACTGAAAGCTTCCAGCCCTTGTAGGACTGTGTTCACCAACCTCTGAAAAGGGGCAGGTGCATTTTACAAACCAAAAGGCATTACAGTAAACTGGTAATGTCCTCCAATGGTAGAAAATGCAGTCTTAGGTTTAGCATCTTCTGATAATTTGATCTGCCAATACCCTGCAGTCAAATCAAAAGTGCTTAGATACTTGGCAGATGCCAGTGTATCTATGAGCTCATCTGCCCTGGGTATAGGATGAGCATCAGTTTTGGTTACCAAGTTGAGACCTCTATAGTCTACACAAAACCGCATTTCCTTCTTTCCATCTTTAGAATTGGGTTTTGGTACCAGTACAACAGGAGAAGCCCATGGACTGTCAGAGTGCTCAACCACTCCTAGTTCCAACATTTTCTGAACTTCTTGCTTTATGCAGTCCCTGACATGGTCAGGCTGCCTATAGATCTTACTTTTGACAGGTAAACTGTCTCCAGTATCTATAGTGTGCTCACACCAAGAAGTGGTGCCTGGCACAGTAGAGAAGAGTTCTGAAAATTGTCCTAGGAGATTTATGCAATGGTCTTTCTGCTCAGCAGTAAGACAATCTGCCAAAACTACACCTTCCACAAGAGCATCTTGTTCTGTGGAAGAGAAGAGATCAGGTAGAGGATCACTGTCTTCTTCCTGTCCCTCATCAGTTGCCATGAGCAGGGTGAGATCAGCCCTGTCATAGTAGGGTTTCAGGCGGTTGACATGGAGCACCCTAAGGGGACTCCTGGCAGTGCCTAAGTCAACCAAGTAGGTGACTTCACCCTTCTTTTCAACAATTGTGTGGGGTCCACTCCATTTATCTTGGAGTGCTCTTGGGGCCACAGGCTCCAAGACCCACACTTTCTGCCCTGGTTGGTACTGAACCAAAACAGCCTTCTGATCATGCCATTGCTTCTGGAGCTCTTGGCTGGCCTGAAGGTTTTTACTGGCCTTTTTCATGTACTCAGCCATCCTTGATCTGAGGCCAAGTACATAATCCACAATATCCTGCTTAGGAGCTTTTAAAGGTTGTTCCCAACCCTCCTTTACAAGTGTGAGTGGACCCCTAACAGGGTGTCCAAAAAGAAGTTCAAAGGGGCTGAAGCCCACTCCTTTCTGGGGTACCTCCCTGTAGGCAAAAAGGAGGCATGGTAGAAGGATATCCCATCTCCTGCGGAGTTTTTCAGGGAGACCCATAATCATGCCTTTGAGAGTTTTATTAAATCTCTCCACCAGTCCATTTGTTTGTGGATGATAGGGTGTTGTGAACTTGTACGTTACACCACACTCCTTTAACATGGCCTTTAAGTATGCAGACATGAAATTGCTTCCCCTGTCTGATACTACTTCCTTTGGGAAGCCCACCCTGGAAAATATTCCCAGGAGGGCCTTTGCCACTGCAGGAGCTGTAGTGGTCCTTAAAGGAATAGCTTCAGGATATCTTGTGGCATGGTCCACTACCACCAAGATAAACCTATTGTCTGAAGCAGTAGGAGGGTCAAGGGGGCCAACTATGTCAACCCCTACCCTTTCAAAGGGAACCCCAACCACAGGCAGTGGGATAAGGGGTGCCTTTGGAGTGCCACCTGTCTTGCCACTGGCTTGACAGGTTTCACAGGACTTACAAAATTCCTTTGTGTCCTCAGACATCCTAGGCCAATGAAACAATGGAACCAATCTGTCCCAAGTTTTCATTTGACCCAGGAGCCCAGCTAGGGGAATGTCATGTGCCAGTGTTAGGAGGAACTTTCTGTACTCCTGAGGAATCACTAATCTCCTGGCAGCTCCAGGTTTAGGATCCCTATGCTCAGTGTACAAGAGGTTGTCCTCCCAGTAAACTCTGTGAGAGTCACTGACATCCCCATTAGCCTGTTTGACAGCTTGCTGTCTGAGACCCTCTAATGTGGGACAGGTTTGCTGTGCCACACTCAGCTCCTCTCTGGCAGGCCCCCCTTCACCCAAAAGCTCAGCAGTGTCTGCTTCCAGCTCCTCTGGTGTAGGTTCTGCACAGGGAGGGAATTCTTCTTCCTCAGAAGTAGAATCCACTGTAGAGGGAGGGATAGTAGGAAGTGGTTTGCTTCTACCAGCCCTAGCTTTAGGGAGCACTTGGTCCATTGTTCCAGGATCCAAGCTTCCCTGTCCTTTTTGCTTTTTGGCCTGAGCCCTTGTCAAAGCAAAAATATGCCCTGGGATGCCCAGCATTGCTGCATGGGCCTCCAACTCCACATCTGACCAAGCTGATGTCTCCAAATCATTCCCTAGTAGACAGTCTACAGGTAAATCTGTGGCTACCACAACTTTCTTTGGACCAGTTACCCCCCCCCAGTTGAGATTTACAACAGCCATGGGGTGGCTTTGTGTTATGTTGTGAGCATCGGTTACTTGGTACTGGTGTCCAAGTATGTGTTGTTCAGGGTGCACCAGTTTCTCAATCACCATTGTGACACTTGCACCTGTGTCCCTGTAGGCCTGAACCTCAACACCATTTATTAGGGGTAGCTGCTTGTACTTATCCATATTAAGGGGACAAGCAACTAAGGTGGCTAGATCAATAGCCCCCTCAGAGACTAACACAGCCTCTGTGACCTCCCTAACAAGGCCAACCCCAACTAAATTACCAAAAGTGAGCCCAGCTACTCCCTTGGATTGGCTATTAGTAGGTTTGCTCCCACCACCACTGCTATTAGTAGGGACACTAGGTGTAGCAGTAGGGGTTGTAGTGGTAGGAGCAGTGGTGCCTTTCTTTGGACAACTGGGATCTGTTGTCCAATGGCCTTTTATTTTACATAAATAGCACCATGGTTTCTTTTCCTTGTTCTGATTAAAAGAGGATTTGGGCCCACCACCCCCAGCAGAGTGTTTTTGTGGGCCTGATGAAGACTCATTTTTAGATTTGTCCCCACCCTTGTCAGAAGACTTACCATCCTTCTTTTTGTTGCCATCTTTGTCACCCCCTGTATGAACTTTTCTGTTCACCCTTGTTCTGACCCATTTGTCTGCCTTCTTTCCCAATTCTTGGGGAGAGGTCAGATCAGAGTCCACCAAGCACTGGTGCAACAAATCAGACACACAATTATTAAGAATATGCTCTCTCAGGATCAAGTTATACAGGCTGTCATAATCAGTAACTTTACTGCCATTTAACCACCCCTCCAAGGCCTTCACTGAATGGTCAATGAAATCAACCCAGTCTTGTGAAGACTCCTTTTTGGTCTCTCTGAACTTTATCCTGTACTGTTCAGTGGTTAAGCCATAACCATCCAGGAGTGCATTCTTAAGAACTTGGAAATTATTAGCATCATTTTCTTTCACAGTAAGGAGCCTATCCCTACCTTTTCCACTAAATGATAGCCATAGGATAGCAGCCCACTGCCTTTGAGGGACATCCTGTACAACACAGGCCCTCTCAAGTGCAGCAAATCACTTGTTAATGTCATCCCCCTCCTTATAAGGGGGAACTATCTTGTGCAGATTCCTGGAATCATGCTCTTTTGCAGGATGACTATGGGGAATACTGCTGCTGCCACCATGGGTATCTAAACCCAACTTCTGTCTTTCCTTCTCTAATTCAAAAGACTGTCTATCCAAATCCAGCTGTTGCTTTTTAAGCTTCAGTCTGGTTTGTTCCACCCTCAACTTATTGAGTTCCCTCTCTAACATTCTGTCATCAGGGTTGGTGGGAGGGACATTCCTAGAAACAGAGCTATGATGGGAATGAACAGAAGGAGACCTGTCCCTTACAGAAGCCACCCTAACAGCTTGGTTAACAGAAACATTACTACCAGTATGGTGAGAATAAATGCTTTTGCTATGATGTGAGACAACACTATTTATATGGTGTGGCTCATCATCATTACCAACTATGCTAGACTGTCTAGTAATGGGCAGGCTAGGAAGTTTCTTTCCTGAATCTTTTCCTGGGGGAGTCCCTGAATCAGATTGAGAACTATTAGGTACTTTTTCAACAGATGAGGCACCTATGGCCTTATCCTGTTCTCTAAGCATATTAAGTAACAGTTCCAAGGAAGGATTCTTCCCTACACTCAAACCTCTCTCTACACAGAGACTCCTTGCTCTTTTCCAGCTAAGGTTGTCATATGCAAGTTTGGACAGATCAACATTTTGGCCTGTGCCAGACATTTTTAGAGAGAGTTAAAGTGATAGAAAAAGAGAAAAAAGTTTTCAGAACTTTTTGGAAAGACAGAAAAAAACTTTTTAAACTTTTAAGAACTTTTTGAAAGTTTAGAAGTACTTTTCAGCACTTAGAAAAGAGTGAAAAGAGGAAATGCAAAACTTTTTGGCTATGTGTATATACACTGACCTTGTTTTGTATATTTTTCTCTTATGAAAAGTACAATGACAAGAGTGGTCAGTAGTCTCAAGCACTTATCCCACCACTGCACAACCAATGTAGGAGGCTGGACTGGCTTGTAGTGAGTACCAAGGGGTACTTGCACCTTGCACCAGGCCCAGTTATCCCTTATTAGTGTATAGGGTGTCTAGCAGCTTAGGCTGATAGATAATGGTAGCTTAGCAGAGCAGCTTAGGCTGAACTAGGAGACGTGTGAAGCTACCACAGTACCACTTAGTGTCATATGCACAATATCATAAGAAAACACAATACACAATTATACTAAAAATAAAGGGACTTTATTTTTATGACAATATGCCAAAGTATCTTAGAGTGTACCCTCAGTGAGAGGATAGGAAATATACACAAGATATATATACACAATAGCAAAAATATGCAGTATAGTCTTAGAAAACAGTGCAAACAATGTATAGTTACAATAGGATGCAATGGGGAAACATAGGGATAGGGGTAACACAAACCATATACTCCCAAAGTGGAATGCGAACCACGAATGGACCCCAAACCTATGTGACCTTGTAGAGGGTCGCTGGGACTATTAGAAAATAGTGAGAGTTAGCAAAATAACCCTCCCCAAGACCCTGAAAAGTGAGTGCAAATTGCACTAAAGTTCCCCTAAAGACAAATAAGTCGTGTAAGAGGAATAATGCAGGAAAGACACAAACCAGCAATGCAACAACTGTGGATTTCCAATCTCGGGTACCTGTGGAACAAGGGGACCAAATCCAAAAGTCACAAGCAAGTCGGAGATGGGCAGATGCCCAGGAAATGCCAGCTGCGGGTGCAAAGAAGCTTCTACTGGACAGAAGAAGCTGAGGTTTCTGCAGGAACGAAAAGGGCTAGAGACTTCCCCTTTGGTGGACGGATCTCTCTCGCCTTGGAGAGTCGTGCAGATGTGTTTTCCCGCCGGAAGGACGCCAACAAGCCTTGCTAGTCGCAAATCGTGCGTTTGGCGTTTTTGGACGCTGCCGGGGCCCAGGAGGGACCAGGAGGTCGCAAATTGGACCTGAAGAGAGAGGGGACGTCGAGCAAGACAAGGAGCCCTCACTGAAGCAGGTAGCACCCAGAGAAGTGCCAGAAACAGGCACTACGAGGATGCGTGAAACGGTGCTCGCCGAAGTTGCACAAAGGAGTCCCACGTCGCCGGAGACCAACTTAGAAAGTCGTGCAATGCAGGTTAGAGTGCCGTGGAGCCAGGCTTGGCTGTGCACGAAGGATTTCCGCCGGAAGTGCACAGGGGCCGGAGTAGCTGCAAATTCGCGGTTCCCAGCAATGCAGCCCAGCGAGGTGAGGCAAGGACTTACCTCCACCAAACTTGGACTGAAGAGTCACTGGACTGTGGGGGTCACTTGGACAGAGTTGCTGGATTCGAGGGACCTCGCTCGTCGTGCTGAGAGGAGACCCAAGGGACCGGTAATGCAGCTTTTTGGTGCCTGCGGTTGCAGGGGGAAGATTCCGTCGACCCACAGGAGATTTCTTCGGAGCTTCTGGTGCAGAGAGGAGGCAGGCTACCCCCACAGCATGCACAAGCAGGAAAACAGTCGAGAAGGCGGCAGGATCAGCGTTACAGAGTTGCAGTAGTCGTCTTTGCTACTATGTTGCAGGTTTGCAGGCTTCCAGCGCGGTCAGCAGTCGATTCCTTATCAGAAGGTGAAGAGAGAGATGCAGAGGAACTCGGATGAGCTCTTGCATTCGTTATCTAAAGTTTCCCCAGAGACAGAGACCCTAAATAGCCAGAAAAGAGGGTTTGGCTACCTAGGAGAGAGGATAGGCTAGCAACACCTGAAGGAGCCTATCACAAGGAGTCTCTGACGTCACCTGGTGGCACTGGCCACTCAGAGCAGTCCAGTGTGCCAGCAGCACCTCTGTTTCCAAGATGGCAGAGGTCTGGAGCACACTGGAGGAGCTCTGGACACCTCCCAGGGGAGGTGCAGGTCAGGGGAGTGGTCACTCCCCTTTCCTTTGTCCAGTTTCGCGCCAGAGCAGGGCTAAGGGGTCCCTGAACCGGTGTAGACTGGCTTATGCAGAATTGGGCACCTCTGTGCCCAAGAAAGCATTTCCAGAGGCTGGGGGAGGCTACTCCTCCCCTGCCTTCACACCATTTTCCAAAGGGAGAGGGTGTCACACCCTCTCTCAGAGGAAGTTCTTTGTTCTGCCATCCTGGGCCAGGCCTGGCTGGACCCCAGGAGGGCAGATGCCTGTCTGAGGGGTTGGCAGCAGCAGTAGCTGCAGTGAAACCCCAGGAAGGGCAGTTTGGCAGTACCAGGGTCTGTGCTACAGACCACTGGGATTATGGGACTGTGCCAACTATGCCAGGATGGCATAGAGGGGGCAATTCCATGATCATAGACATGTTACATGGCCATATTCGGAGTTACCATTGTGAAGCTACATATAGGTAGTGACCTATATGTAGTGCACGCGTGTAATGGTGTCCCCGCACTCACAAAGTTCAGGGAATTGGCTCTGAACAATGTGGGGGCACCTTGGCTAGTGCCAGGGTGCCCTCACACTAAGTAACTTTGCACCTAACCTTTACCAGGTAAAGGTTAGACATATAGGGGACTTATAAGTTACTTAAGTGCAGTGTAAAATGGCTGTGAAATAACGTGGACGTTATTTCACTCAGGCTGCAGTGGCAGGCCTGTGTAAGAATTGTCAGAGCTCCCTATGGGTGGCAAAAGAAATGCTGTAGCCTATAGGGATCTCCTGGAACCCCAATACCCTGGGTACCTCAGTACCATATACTAGGGAATTATAAGGGTGTTCCAGTAAGCTAATGTAAATTGGTAAAAATGGTCACTAGCCTGTTAGTGACAATTTGGAAAGAAATTAGAGAGCATAACCACTGAGGTTCTGATTAGCAGAGCCTCAGTGAGACAGTTAGTCACTACACAGGTAACACATTCAGGCACACTTATGAGCACTGGGGCCCTGGGTTACCAGGGTCCCAGTGACACATACAACTAAAACAACATATATACAGTGAAAAATGGGGGTAACATGCCAGGCAAGATGGTACTTTCCTACAGTACTGGTCAGGGGAGTGGTCACTCCCCTTTCCTTTGTCCAGTTTCGCACCAGAGCAGGGCTGGGGGATCCCTGAACTGGTGTAGACTGGCTTATACAGAGATGGGCACCATCTGTGCCAATCAAAGCATTTCCAGAGGCTGGGGGAGGCTTCTCCTCCCTTTCCCTTCACACCTATTTCCAAAGGGAGAGGGTGTAACACCCTCTATCAGAGGAAATCCTTTGTTCTGCCTTCCTGGATCAGAGCTGCGTGGACCACAGGAGGGCGGAAACCTGTCCGAGGGGTTGGCAGCCACAGCAGCTGCAGTGGAAACCCTGGAAAGGCAGTTTGGCAGTACCCGGGGTCTGTGTTAGAGACCCGGGGGATCATGGAATTGTCCCCCCACTACCAGAATGGTATTGGGGGGACAATTCCATGATCTTACACATGTTATATGGCCATGTTCGGAGTTACCATTGTGACGCTATACATAGGTAGTGACCTATGTATAGTGCACGCGTGTAATGGTGTCCCCACACTCACAAAGTCCGGGGAATTTGCCCTGGACGATGTGGGGGCACCTTGGCTAGTGCCAGGGTGCCCACACAAAGTAACGTGGCACCCAACCTTCACTAAGTGAAGGTTAGACATATAGGTGACTTATAAATTACTTATGTGCAATGGTAAATGGCTGTGAACGTTATTTCACTCAGGCTGCAGTGGCAGGCCTGTGCAAGAATTGTCAGAGCTACCTATGGGTGGCATAAAAGATGCTGCAGCCCATAGGGATCTCCTGGAACCCAATACCCTGGGTACCTCAGTACCATATACACTGGAATTATATGGGTGTACCAGTATGCCAATGTGAATTGGTAACTTTAGTCACTAGCCTGTTAGTGACAAATTTGGAAAGCAGAGAGAGCATAAACACTGAGGTTCTGGTTAGCAGAGCCTCAGTGATACAGTTAGGCACCACACAAGGAACACATACAGGACACATACTATGAGCACTGGGGCCCTTCCTGGCAGGGTCTCAGTGACACAAGGACTAAAACAACATATATACAGTGAAATATGGGAGTAACATGCCAGGCAAGATGGTACTTTCCTACAAGTAACGGGCTGCACATTGGGCAAGAGAGCAGTTCAGAATAATGTGGGCATATTAATACCGAACAGAAAAGATAAATGGGGCAAATAGAGCTAAACATGAACTTATGGCGTGAAAGGCTTGAGGGAAACCCATAGGATGATGGTCAAGAGGAGACTCGCAGGGTTAAAGGCCAGAAGAAGGCTAACTAAAAGTTTCAAAAGCCTTTCTCTAACTAGAAATGCTCTTAGCTTGCTGATTGGTCCACAGAGTGGGCCCACCAGATGCAAGTTGATCAGTATCCAATAGAAATTATAGACTCCCATCAGCAACTATTCGGATTTTCTCAGGGAAGGTGCAAAGTCATTGTGATTAAATCATTCAGTTCTGTTGAAAAATGACAATTTATACAACATTTGAAACATTGTGGTTTCTTTCCATGGGTCACACACAGGATGATTCCAACAGTTATCATGTGAATTAATAATGCTTGTGGTTAATCTGGTAGCTGGAATAAATTTGGTAGCGTTCAAGGTCAATAGGACCACTGTCTCTGTCTCTAATACAATAGGACATTCTTTAACACATAAGAAATCTAGGAAAGAATTCAGGTCAATGGGGACAAGATGAGGCAGCACTTCTCGTCTGTTGCTGCAAAATGAATTTCAGGCTTAGTGTGGCTAAAGAACCCTAAACATTATTAATAAGAATTAATAAACATACATTCTGTTGCAGACCTTACAATTTAAATCACATATGCAAAGCAAAATCATTTAATAGCAATCATTATTAATGCATCACATTAGATATGACTAGGATGTGCATTTATTTTTCTGCACAAATATATTTCCACTTTAATAAAACATATAAATCAACATAGATACCTTTAAATCATATTCATCTACTGTAGTGAATCCTAGTTTGTTTTAATGGGATAACAGGAGTTAGCTTAGCCTTCGGCTTGCAGTCTCGTGCCCCCGTCACCTAGTGACTTTTAACCTACTTCGCTTGCTCTGTCTTAGTCCATTTAATTATATAATTTCTTTAAGATGGCTGTCTTGTTTATAGTTAGGCCACTTGTTATGCTTTGCATTATCAGTGCCACCGCATTAAGGTGTCAAGATCAAGTGACAAAGACAAACAAACAGTAGGTGTTCACTCTTAGGGACTTTCCCTTGCTATGCTTTCGAGGGAATTGTTTATATTAATTGCCGCCCCGAGCATGCCTGTTATCTATTGTTTGGGAACACACCTACGTCAGGGGTCCAAGTAGATCTGCATAGATACATCACACTTTAGACAGATAATCAGAGGGATTCCGACCAGAGGACATCACCACCATCGCTGATATCGATGCTGCACATCGTCTTGACGCTGACCGAGTCTTCGTGTCCCAGCGGAGTCTGAGACAGAGACCTCATTCCAAGGTAACGAGGGTTGGGGGCTCCTCTCATGGACGTGGCAATGGCAGATTAGGTTTAACAAACCCAGTTCTCCTTTAGGTAGGAGGTTAGGCCTATCATGATAGTGTATTAGGACATACTACACACCTTATGTCTTTTCGTATTATTGTAAGATGATGGGGGTCTTTGTAATAATGACTCTTGTCTTTACAATTCTGTTTTTTGCACTGTTCATTATCCTAATCATTGCAGCCCATGCAACTAATCGCAGATTGCAGTTGTGTTAAATAAAAACTATTGAAACTACTGCATCTTCATTATTGCCTGTGTTTGGTTGAGACATGATGTATCTGTGAGAAAGGGGTAATCTCCGTTTAACCACAACACTCCCTGAGATGTCATACTCTTGAGTCCATGCATAAAGGCTGCCACAAATCACCTTTTACTATTTGGATTTCTGGTGAGGTGCTGCTAGTGAGCTGGAAGGGTTGGGACGACAGCTGCGACTTGTTGTAGGATAGGCATAGTCGCCTACAAACATAAGCACTGTCATCCTTAAACCAGCAGTCTTACCTAGAGCAAGAGTCCAAACTACGACACTACTATTCATAATATACTTTTAATTTCTAAAATATTCTTTTTTATTAGCAAATTAGTTTAATGTTTTACTAAATACAAATGCATAACGTCTGCCATGGTAAAAATGTGATGCCCAAACAAAGGAGAGCACAATGTCTGCCATATTTCCAATGTGCACATTTTTACATCTCAAGTTAATTGATCTCTGTTAGGCTTTTTAAATGTAGATACTAAGTCACTATATGCTGACGTCTATGTCATTGCTATAGTAAAAAATAATTGATCTCCTTCACCTTTGTTAATGTTATTTGAGGGGGGAAACAGATGCTTTCTTCTGCAGCATTTTTCGCAGTTTGTCCCCAAAAAATACAAAATGTAACTGTACATAGGCAAATTTCTGGGTCCTTTTAAGGGGAATCCACAAACCCTGGATACCATTAGAATTCCCCAAAATGTTGAAAAAAAGGACACAAATTTGGTGTGGATAGCTTATGTGGACAAAAAGTTATGGGTACCTAAGCTTGAACTACCCCAAATTCAGCCTTGCCAAGTACCACGTATCTCATGTTCGTATAACTAATTTCCAGTCATTTCTCCGCATTACCGCAATAGCTGAGATTGTCACGCATGTCCTGAAATGCAGTCAAACCTTTTTTGTTCCAGTTTCTCACATTGCTAGGTAAGCTCTGGCCTGAAACCCTACTATGACAGGGCTGATCTCACCCTGCTCATGGCAACTGATGAGGGACAGGAAGAAGAGAGTGACCCTCTCCCTGATCTCTTCTCTTCCACAGAACAAGATGCTCTAGTGGAAGGTGTAGTTTTGGCAGATTGTCTTACTGCTGAGCAGAAAGACCACTGCATAAATCACCTGGGTCAGTTTTCTGAACTCTTCTCTATTGTGCCAGGTACCACTTCTTGGTGTGAGCACACTATAGATACTGGAGACAGCTTGCCTGTCAAAAGTAAGACCTATAGGCAGCCTGACCATGTCAGAGACTGCATAAAGCAAGAAGTGCAGAAAATGCTTGAACTGGGAGTGGTTGAGAACTCTGAAAGTCCATGGGCCTCTCCTGTGGTACTTGTACCAAAACCTCATTCCAAAGATGGAAAGAAGGATATGCGGTTTTGTGTTGACTACAGAGGTCTCAACCAGGTAACCAACACTGATGCTCACCCTATACCCAGGGCAGATGAGCTAATAGATACACTGGCATCTGCCAAGTATCTAAGCACTTTTGATTTGACTGCAGGGTATTGGCAGATCAAATGATCAGAAGATGCAAAAGCAAAAACTGCATTTTCAACCATTGGAGGCCATTACCAATTCACAGTAATGCCTTTTGGATTGAAAAATGCACCTGCCACTTTTCAGAGGTTGGTGAATACAGTCCTGCAAGGGCTGGAGGCTTTTAGTGCAGCATATCTAGATGATATAGCTGTCTTTAGCTCCAGCTGAGATGATCACCTGGTCCACCTATGGAAAGTTTTGGAGGCCCTGCAAAAGGCAAGCCTCACTATCAAGGCTTCAAAGTGCCAGATAGGGCAGGGGAAGGTGGTTTATCTGGGACACCTGGTAGGTGGAGAACAGATTGCACCACTTCATGGGAAAATCCAAACTATTATAGATTGGGTTCCCCCTACTACTCAAACTCAAGTGAGAGCCTTTTTAGGCCTCACTGGGTACTATAGGAGGTTCATAAAGAACTATGGCTCCATTGCAGCCCCTCTTAATGACCTCACATCTAAGAAAATGCCTAAGAAGGTATTATGGACAGCAAACTGTCAGAAAGCTTTTGAGGAGCTGAAGCAGGCCATGTGCTCTGCACCTGTCCTGAAAAGCCCCTGTTACTCCAAGAAATTCATTGTCCAAACTGATGCATCTGAATTAGGGGTAGGGGCAGTCTTATCACAACTTAATTCTGAGGGCCAGGATCAACCTGTTGCTTTTATCAGCAGGAGGGTGACCCCTAGAGAAAAGCGTTGGTCTGCCATAGAGAGGGAGGCCTTTGCTGTGGTCTGGGCACTGAAGAAGTTCAGGCCATACCTGTTTGGCACTCACTTCATTGTTCAGACAGACCACAAACCTCTACTTTGGCTAAAACAAATGAAAGGTGAAAATCCTAAATTGTTGAGGTGGTCCATATCCCTACAGGGAATGGACTATACAGTGGAACATAGACCTGGGATTACCCACTCCAATGCAGATGGACTCTCCAGATATTTCCACTTAGACAATGAAGACTCATCAGGTCACGGCTAGTCTTATTGTCCTTCGTTTGGGGGGGGGGGTTGTGTAGGAAAGTACCATCTTGCCTGGCATGTTACCCCCATTTTTCACTGTATATATGTTGTTTTAGTTGTATGTGTCACTGGGACCCTGCCAGCCAGGGCCCCAGTGCTCATAAGTGTGCCCTGTATGTGTTACCTGTGTTATGACTAACTGTCTCACTGAGGCTCTGCTATCCAGAACCTCAGTGGTTATGTTCTCTCATTTCTTTCCAAATTGTCACTAACAGGCTGGTGACCAATTTCACCAATTTACATTGGCACACTGGAACACCCTTATAATCCCCTAGTATATGGTACTGAGGTACCCAGGGTATTGGGGTTCCAGGAGATCCCTATGGGCTGCAGCATTTCTTTTGCCACCCATAGGGAGCTCCGACAATTCTTACACAGGCCTGCCACTGCAGCCTGAGTGAAATAATGCACACATTATTTCACAGCCATTTTTCACTGCACTTAAGTAACTTATAAGTCACCTAAATGTCTAACCTTTACCTAGTAAAGGTTGGGTGCTGTTACTTAGTGTGTGGGCACCCTGGCACTAGCCAAGTTGCCCCCACATGGTTCAGGGCAAATTCCCCGGACTTTGTGAGTGCAGGGACACCATTACACGCGTGCACTACACATAGGTCACTACCTATGTGTAGCTTCACAATGGTAACTCCGAATATGGCCATGTAACATGTCTAAGATCATGGAATTGCCCCCTCTATGCCATCCTGGCATTGTTGGCACAATCCCATTATCCCACGGGTCTCTAGCACAGACCCGGGTACTGCCAAACTGCCTTTTTAGGGGTTTCACTGCAGCTGCTGCTGCTGCCAACCCCTCAGACAGGTTTCTGCCCTCCTGGGGTCCAGCCAGGCTTGGCCCAGGAAGGCAGAACAAAGGACTTCCTCAGAGAGAGGGTGTTACACCCTCTCCCTTTGGAAAAAGGTGTTAAGGCAGGGGAGGAGTAGCCTCCCCCAGCCTCTGGAAATGCTTTCATGGGCACAGATGGTGCCCATTTCTGCATAAGCCAGTCTACACCGGTTTAGGGACCCCTCAGCCCTGCTCTGGCGCGAAACTGGACAAAGGAAAGGGGAGTGACCACTCCCCTGACCTGCACCTCCCCTGGGAGGTACCCAGAGCTCCTCCAGTGTGCTCCAGACCTCTGCCATCTTGGAAACAGAGGTGCTGCTGGCACACTGGACTGCTCTGAGTGGCCAGGGCCAGCAGGTGACGTCAGAGACTCCTTCTGATAGGCTCTTACCTTTCTTACTAGCCTATCCTCCTTCCAACGTAGCCAAACCTCCTTTTCTGGCTATTTAGGGTCTCTACTTTGGGGAATTCTTCAGATACCAAATGCAAGAGCTCATCAGAGTTCCTCTGCATCTCCCTCTTCACCTTCTACCAAGGGATCGACCGCTGACTGCTCAGGACACCTCCAAAACCGCAACAAAGTAGCAAAGACGACTACTGCAACCTTGTATCGCTTCATCCTGCCGGCTTTCTCACCTGTTTCCTGGTGGTGAATGCTCTGGGGGTAGCTTGCCTCCTTCTTGCACCAGGAGCTCTGAAGAAATCTCCCGTGGGTCAACGGAATCTTCCCCCTGCAACCGCAGGCAACAAAAGACTGCATCACCGGTCCTCTAGTTCCCCTCCCAGCACGACGAGCGTGGTCCCTGGAACTCAGCAACTCTGTCCAAGTGACTCCCACAGTCCAGTGACTCTTCAGTCCAAGTTTGGTGGAGGTAAGTCCTTGCCTCCCCACGCTAGACTGCATTGCTGGGTACCGCGTGATTTGCAACTGCTCCGACTCCTGTGCACTCTTCCAGGATTTCCTTTGTGCACAGCCAATCCTGGGTCCCTGACACTCTAACCTGCAGTGCACGCCCTCCTGAGTTGTCCTCCGGCGTCGTGGGACCTTCCTTTGTGACTTCGGGTGAGCTCCGGTTCACTCTTCTTAGTAGTGCCTGTTCCGGCACTTCTGCGGGTGCTGTTTGCTTCTGAGTTGGCTCCTTGTCTTGCTGGAAGCCCCCTCTGTCTCCTCACGCAGTTGGCGACATCCTGGTCCCTCCTGGGCCACAGCAGCATCCAAAAACCCTAACCGCAACCCTTGCAGCTAGCAAGGCTTGTTTGCGGTCTTTCTGCACGGAAACACCTCTGCAAGGTTCTTCACAACGTGGGACATCCATCCTCCAAAGGGGAAGTTCCTAGTCTGCTTCATTCTTGCAGAATCCACAGCTTCTACCATCCGGTGGCAGCTTCTTTGCACCTAGAGCTGGCATTACTTGGGCATCTGCCCACTCCCGACTTGAGTGTGACTCTTGGACTTGGTCCCCTTGTTCCACAGGTACTCTCGTCCAGAAATCCATCATTGTTGCATTGCTGGTGTTGGTCTTCCTTGCAGAATTCCCCTATCCCGACTTCTGTGCTCTCTGGGGAACTTAGGTGCACTTTGCACCCACATTTCAGGGTCTTGGGGTGGGCTATTTTTCTAACCCTCACTGTTTTCTTACAGTCCCAGCGACCCTCTACAAGCTCACATAGGTTTGGGGTCCATTCGTGGTTCGCATTCCACTCCAAGAGTATATGGTTTGTGTTGCCCCGATACCTATGTGCTCTCATTGCAATCTATTGTGACTGTACATTGCTTGCATTGCTTTCTATTGCTATTACTGCATATTTTTGGTATTGTGTACATATATCTTGTGTATATTTGCTATCCTCATACTGAGGGTACTCACTGAGATACTTTTGGCATATTGTCATAAAAATAAAGTACCTTTATTTTTAGTATATCTGTGTATTGTGTTTTCTTATGATATTGTGCATATGACACCAGTGGTATAGTGGGAGCTTTGCATGTCTCCTAGTTCAGCCTAAGCTGCTCTGCTAAGCTACCCTTTTCTATCAGCCTAAGCTGCTAGACACCTCTTCTACACTAATAAGGGATAACTGGACCTGGTGCAGAGTGTAAGTACCCCTTGGTACCACTACAAACCAGGCCAGCCTCCTACATTGGTTGTGAAGCGGTGGGATAAGTACTTGCTACTACTTACCACTTTGTCATTTTGTACTTTTCATAAGAGAAAAATATATAAAACAAGTTCAGTGTATGTACACCTAACCAAAAAGTTTTGCTTTTCTCCTCTTACTTGTAGGAAAGTACCATCTTGCCTGGCATGTTACCCCCATTTTTTCACTGTATATATGTTGTTTTAGTTGTATGTGTCACTGGGACCCTGCCAGCCAGGGCCCCAGTGCTCATAAGTGTGCCTGACTGTGTTACCTGTGTTATGACTAACTGTCTCACTGAGGCTCTGCTATCCAGAACCTCAGTGGTTATGATCTCTCATTTCTTTCAAATTGTCACTAACAGGCTAGTGACCAATATTACCAATTTACATTGGCTTACTGGACCACCCTTATAATTCCCTAGTATATGGTACTGAGGTACCCAGGGTATTGGGGTTCCAGGAGATCCCTATGGGCTGCAGCATTTCTTTTGCCACCCATAGGGAGCTCTGACAATTCTTACACAGGCCTGCCACTGCAGCCTGAGTGAAATAACGTCCACGTTATTTCACAGCCATTTACCACTGCACTTAAGTAACTTATAAGTCACCTATATGTCTAACCTTTACCTGGTAAAGGTTAGGTGCAAAGTTACTTAGTGTGAGGGCACCCTGGCACTAGCCAAGGTGCCCCCACATTGTTCAGGGCAAATTCCCCGGGCTTTGTGAGTGCGGGGACACCATTACACGCGTGCACTACATATAGGTCACTACCTATATGTAGCTTCACAATGGTAACTCCGAATATGGCCATGTAACATGTCTATGATCATGGAATTGCCCCTCTTTTCTGGCTATTTAGGGTCTCTGCTTTGGGGATTTCCTTAGATAACAAATGCAAGAGCTCATCAGAGTTCCTCTGCATCTCTCTCTTCACCTTCTGCCAAGGAATCGACTGCTGACCGCGCTGGAAGCCTGCAAAACTGCAACAAAGTAGCAAAGACGACTACTGCAACTCTGTAACGCTGATCCTGCCGCCTTCTCGACTGTTTTCCTGGTGGTGCATGCTGTGGGGGTAGTCTGCCTCCTCTCTGCACTAGAAGCTCCGAAGAAATCTCCCGTGGGTCGACGGAATCGTCCCCCTGCTACCGCAGGCACCAAAGAACTGCATCACCTGTCCCCGGGTCTTCTCTCAGCATGACGAGCGAGGTCCCTTGAATCCAGCAACTGTGTCCAAGTGACTCCCACAGTCCAGTGACTCTTCAGTCCAAGTTTGGTGGAGGTAAGTCCTTGCCTCCCCACGCCAGAATGCATTGCTGGGAACCGCGACTGTTGCCGCTACTCCGGCCTCTGTGCACTTCCGGTGGAAATCCTTCGTGCACAGCCAAGCCTGGGTCCACGGCACTCTAACCTGCATTGCACGATTTTCTAAGTTGGTCTCCGGCGACGTGGGACTCCTTTGTGCGACTTCGGGTGAGCAACGTTTCCTGCATCCTCGTAGTGCCTGTTTCTGGCACTTCTCCGGGTGCTGCCTGCTGCTGAGAGGGCTCCTTGTCTTGCTCGACGCCCCCTCTGTCCCCTGACGCAATTGGCGACATCCTGGTCCCTCCTGGGCCACAGCAGCATCCAAAAACACTAACCACACAATTTGCAGCTAGCAAGGCTTGTTGGCGGTCTTTCGGCGGGAAAACACTTCTGCACGACTCTCCACGGCGTGAGGGATCCGTCCGCCAAAGGGGAAGTCTCTAGCCCTTGTCGTTGCTGCAGAAACCTAAGCTTCTGCTGTCCAGTAGCAGCTTCTTTGCACCCACAGCTGGCATTTCCTGGGCATCTTCCCATCTCCGACTTGCTTGTGACTTTTGGACTTGGTCCCCTTGTCCCACAGGTACCCTCGACTAGAAATCCATCGTTGTTGCATTGCTGGTTTGTGTCTTTCCTGCAGAATTCCCCTATCACGACTTCTATGTCCTTTGGGGAACTTTAGTGCACTTTGCATTCACTTTTCAGGGTCTTGGGGTGGGCTATTTTTCTAACCCTTACTATTTTCTAATAGTGCCAGCGACCCTCTACAAGGTCACATAGGTTTGGGGTCCATTCGTGGTTCGCATTCCACTTTTGGAGTATATGGTTTGTGTTGCCCCTATCCCTATGTGTCCCCATTGCATCCTATTGTAACTATACATTGTTTGCACTGTTTTCTAAGACTATACTGCATATTTTTGGTATTGTGTACATATATCTTGTGTATATTTGCTATCCTCATACTGAGGGTACACTCTGAGATACTTTGGTATATTGTCATAAAAATAAAGTACCTTTATTTTTAGTATATCTGTGTATTGTGTTTTCTTATGATATTGTGCAAGTGACACTAGTGGTACTGTAGGAGCTTCACTCGTCTCCTAGTTCAGCCTAAGCTGCTCTGCTAAGCTACCATTATCTATCAGCCTATGCTGCTAGACACCCTATACACTAATAAGGGATAACTGGGCCTGGTGCAAGGTGCAAGTACCCCTTGGTACTCACTACAAGCCAGTCCAGCCTCCTACAATCAGGCCCACAAAAACACTCTGGTGGGGGTGGTGGGCCCAAATCCTCTTCAAATCAAGTAAAGAAACCATGGTGCTATTTATGTAAAGTAAAAGGCCATTGGACAACTGATCCCAGTTGTCCAAAGAAAAGCACCAAGCCTCCCACTACCACAACCCCTACTGCTACACCTAGTGCCCCTAGTAATAGCAGTGGTGGTGGGAGCAAACCTACTAATAGCCAAACCAAGGAAGTAGGTGGGCTCACTTTTGGTAATTTAGTTGGGGTTGGTCTTGCTAGGGAGACCACAAAGGCTGTGTTAGTCTCTGAAGGTGCCATTGATTTGGCCACCTTGGTTGATTGTCCCCTTAATATGGATAAGTACAAGCAACTTCCCCCAATAAATGGTGTTGAGGTTCAGGCCTACAGGGACACGGGTGCCAGTGTTACCATGGTAATAGAGAAACTGGTCCACCCTGAACAACACCTACTTGGTCACCAGTATCAAGTGACTGATGCTCATAACAACACTCTTAGCCACCCCATGGCTGTTGTGAATCTCAACTGGGGGGTGGGTTACTGGTCCAAAGAAAGTTGTGGTTGCCTCAGATTTACCTGTAGACTGTCTACTAGGGAACGATTTAGAGACATCAGCTTGGGCAGAAGTGGAGTGGAGGCTTATGCAGCAATGCTGGGCATTCCTGGGTATATTTTTGCTTTGACAAGGGCTCAGGCCAAAAAGCAAAAAGGACAGGGTGACTTGGATCCTGGAACAATGGACCAAGTGCTCCCTAAAGCTAGGGTTAGTAAAGGTAAAACACTACCTACTATCCCTCCCTCTACAGTGGATTCAACTTCTGAGGAAGAAGAATTTCCACCCTGTGCAGAACCTACACCAGAGGAGCTGGAAGCAGACACTGCTGAGCTTTTGGGTGGAGGGGGGCCTGCCAGGGAGGAGCTGAGTGTGGCACGGCAGATCTGTCCCACTCTAGAGGGTCTAAGACAGCAAGCTGTCAAACAGCAAAATGGGAATGTCAGTGACTCTCACAGAGTTTACTGGGAGGACAACCTCTTGTATACTGAGGCAAGGGACCCTAATCCTGGAGCAGCCAGGAGATTGGTCATTCCCTTGCAATGCAGAGAGTTCCTCCTAACTCTAGCCGACGACATTCCCTTGGCTGGACATTTGGGACAAATTAAAACTTTGGACAGGCTTGTTCCCTTGTTTCATTGGCCTAGAATGTCAGAGGACACAAAGGAATTTTGTAAGTCCTGTGTCACCTGTCAAGCCAGTGGCAAAACAGGTGGCACCCCAAAGGCACCCCTTATTCCACTGCCTGTGGTTGCGGTTCCCTTTGAAAGGGTAGGGGTTGACATAGTTGGCCCCCTTGACCGTCCTACTGCTTCAGGCAATAGGTTTATCTTGGTGGTAGTGGACCATGCCACCAGATATCCTGAAGCAATTCCTCTAAGGACCACTACAGCTCCTGCAGTGGCAAAGGCCCTCCTGGGAATCTTTTCCAGGGTGGGCTTCCCAAAAGAGGTGGTATCAGACAAGGGTAGCAACTTCATGTCTGCTTAGTTAAAGGCCATGTGGAAGGAATGTGGTGTGACATACAAGTTCACCACACCCTATCATCCACAAACAAATGGACTGGTTGAGAGGTTTAATAAAACTCTCAAAGGAATGATAATGGGACTCCCTGAGAAACTCCGGAGGAGATGGGATGTCCTGTTACCTAGCCTCCTTTTTGCTTACAGGGAGGTACCCCCAAAAGGAGTGGGCTTCAGCCCCTTTGAACTCCTATTTGGACACCCTGTAAGAGGTCCCCTAACAATTGTGAAGGAGGGTTGGGAACAACCTTTAAAAGCTCCTAAGCAAGACATAGTGGACTATGTACTTGGCCTAAGATCCAGAATGGCTTAGTACATGAAAAAGGCCAGTAAAAACCTTCAGGCCAGCCAAGAGCTCCAGAAGCAATGGCATGACCAGAAGGCTGTTCTGATTCAGTACCAACCAAGGCAGAAAGTGTGGGTCTTGGAGCCTGTGGCCCCAAGAGTACTCCAAGACAAATGGAGTGGTCCCCACATTATTGTTGAGAAAAAGGGAGAAGTCGCCTACTTGGTTGACTTAGGCACTGCCAGGAGTCCCCTTGGGGTGCTCCATGTCAATCGCCTGAAACCCTACTATGACAGGGCTGATATCACCCTGCTCATGGCAACAGATGAAGGACAGGAAGAAGAGAGGGACCCTCTCCCTGATCTCTCCTCTTCCACAGAACAAGATGCTCTAGTGGAAGGTGTAGTTCTAGCAGATTGTCTTACTGCTGAGCAGAAAGATCACTGCATAAATATCCTGGGTCAGTTTTCTGAACTCTTTTCTACTGTGCCAGGCACCACTTCTTGGTGTGAGCACACTATAGATACTGGAGACAGTTTGCCTGTCAAAAGTAAAATCTATAGGCAGCCTGACCATGTCAGAGACTGCATAAAACAAGAGGTTCAGAAAATGCTTGAACTGGTAGTGGTTGAGCACTCTGAAAGTCCATGGGCCTCTCCTGTGGTACTTGTTCCAAAGCCTCATTCCAAAGATGGGAAAAGGGAAATGAGATTTTGTGTAGACTACAGAGGTCTCAACCAGGTAACTAAAACTGATGCTCACCCTATACCCAGGGCAGATGAGCTAATAGATACACTGGCATCTGCCATGTATCTAAGCACCTTTGATTTGACTGCAGGGTATTGGCAGATCAAGTTATCAGAGGATGCTAAAGCAAAAACTGCATTTTCCACCATTGGAGGGCACTACCAATTCACAATAATGCCCTTTGGTTTGAAAAATGCACCTGCCACTTTTCAGAGGTTGGTGAATACAGTCCTGCAAGGGTTAGAGGCTTTTAGTGCAGCATATCTAGATGATATAGCTGTCTTTAGCTCCAGCTGGGATGATCACCTTGTCCACCTGTGGAAAGTTTTTGAGGCCCTGCAAAAGGCAGGCCTCACTATCAAGGCTTCAAAGTGCCAAATAGGGCAGGGGAAAGTGGTTTATCTGGGACACCTGGTAGGTGGAGAACAGATTGCACCACTTCAGGGGGAAATCCAAACTATTATAGATTGGGTTCCACCTACACCTCAGACTCAAGTGAGAGCCTTCTTAGGCCTCACTGGGTACTACAGGAGGTTCATAAAGAACTATGGCTCCATAGCAGCAGCCCCTCTTAATGACCTCACTTCAAAGAAAGTGCCTAAAAAGGTATTATGGACAGCTAACTGTCAGAAAGCTTTTGAGGAGCTGGAGCAGGCCACGTGCTCTGCACCTGTCCTGAAAAGCCCCTGTTACTCCAAAAAAATCATTGTCCAAACTGATGCATCTGAATTAGGGGTAGGGGCAGTCTTATCACAACTTAATTCTGAGGGCCAGGATCAACCTGTTGCTTTTATCAGCAGGAGGTTGACTCCTAGAGAAAAGCATTGGTCTGCCATAGAGAGGGAGGCCTTTGCTGTGGTCTGGGCACTGAAGAAGTTGAGGCCATACCTGTTTGGCACTCACTTCACTGTTCAGACAGACCACAAACCTCTACTTTGGCTAGAACAAATGAAAGGTGAAAACCCTAAATTGTTGAGGTGGTCCATATCTCTACAGGGAATGGACTATACAGTGGAACATAGACCTGGGAGTACCCACTCCAATGCAGATGGACGCTCCAGATATTTCCACTTATACAATGAAGACTCATCAGGTCATGGCTAGTCTTATTGTCCTTCATTTGGGGGGGGGGGTTGTGTAGGAAAGTACCATCTTCCCTGGCATGTTACCCCCATATTTCACTGTATATATGTTGTTTTAGTTGTATGTGTCACTGGGACCCTGCCAGCCAGGGCATCAGTGCTCATAAGTGTGCCCTGTATGTGTTCCCTGTGTGATGACTAACTGTCTCACTGAGGCTCTGCTAACCAGAACCTCAGTGGTTATGCTCTCTCATTTCTTTCCAAATTGTCACTAACAGGCTAGTGACCAATTTCACCAATTCACATTGGCATACTGGAACACCCTTATAATTCCCTAGGATATGGTACTGAGGTACCCAGGATATTGGGGTTCCAGGAGATCCCTATGGGCTGCAGCATTTCTTTTGCCACCCATAGGGAGCTCTGACAATTCTTACACAGGCCTGCCACTGCAGCCTGAGTGAAATAACGTCCACGTTATTTCACAGCCATTTACCACTGCACTTAAGTAACTTATAAGTCACCTATATGTCTAACCTTTACCTGGTAAAGGTTGGGTGCTAAGTTAGTTAGGTGGTCATTCTGACCTCGGCGGTAAAAGGCGCTTACCGCTGGTCAGAAGACCGCCATAACACCGCCGCGGCCGCGGTAAACCGCCACGGTCATTCTGACCCACAACTGGCAAACCGCCAAAAATCCGACATCAACAAAAGTCCGCCACACCAACGGCCAGCGGGAAACTGGCGATGACCAAACCTCCACCGTCACGCCAACAGAAATACACCCATGCCATTCCGACCCACGAATCCACGCAGCGGTCTTTCAACCGCGGTATTCCATTGGCGGTACACACCGCCGCGGTCGAAATACACACGTACAAAACACAACCACATTGGACAATTCGAAATACACACACCTGATACACATACAAACAACACTCCCACACACCCAATACAATATAAAACACACACCCACATCACCCACAAACCCCTACGACCAAAAAAACTGACAGAAAGCCAGAGACAGACAGCACTGCTTAGATAACACCATCACACAGAGGCAAACCACACAATATCCATGCACAAAACACCACACATCACCACACTCACCACACTCTACAACACATACACCACCCCACACCTCATCCACACCACCCTATGGCACCCCAAAGACACCCCCGGTTCTCAGACACCGAACTCCGGGTCATGGTGGAGGAAATAGTTCGGGTAGAGCCCCAGCTCTTCGGGACACAGGTGCAGCACACCACCATTGCCAGGAAGATGGAGCTATGGCAAAGGATAGTCGACAGGGTCAACGCTGTGGGACAGCATCCACGAAATCGGGATGACATCAGGAAGCGGTGGAACGACCTTCGGGGGAAGGTGCGTTCCATGGTATCAAGGCACAACATCGCGGTGCAGAAGACAGCGGCGGACCCCCACCTACTCCCCCAGAATTTACAGCATGGGAGGAGGAAGTCTTGCACATCCTGCATCCTGAAGGCCTCGCAGGAGTATCTGGAGGAATGGACTCTGGTAAGTCAAATCTTAACTACTTCTTCCCACCCCCACCCCACCTGCATTCCAAATCATACCCCCACCCTCACCCCCACCCCCATCACACCTACTCCCTGCAAATGTCTCACCATCACAACCCACCCATCCCAACACCTAGCCCTGCATGCGTCCACAAAGCATGGACACCCATCACCAAAGCATGCCTACTGCACATACAAATCTCCCCCACAAGCCACCCTCACAAAAGCCCCCACACAGGAATGCCAGCCCTGGGGTACACGGGCACCCACCCATTGACAGATATGGCACACACTGAAGCAATAACCATACCTCTATACCCCTGCAGGACCCGAACGCCACCACACCGCCCAGGAGGGTCCAGAAATGTCCATCCCACTCCCAGAAGAGGCCACCAGTGATGACAGCAGCTCTGTCTCTTTGGACCCAGATGACCAGCCCGGACCATCGGGGACCTCGGGACAGTCGGTTCCCCTCACACAGCCACTGGCCACAGCAGACCCAACCCCCTCTGGGAACACCAGCACAGCTCCCACCCAGCGGGCCCATGCCTCTGTCTCCAGGACACGTCAATCAGCGGTGTGTCCACCACTACAGGGCACCCAGGTTAACCCACCACCCCAACAACAACAGGGACCTGGGGGCAGTGGTAGTGGGCACACGGTCCAGGGGACAGAGGCCCAGGGAAACAGGGGAACTGGGAGGGCTGCTGTGCGACAGGGGGGGGACAGGCCCAGGGAACCCACTCTCCACGAGGCCCTCTCCTCCATCATGGGAGCATACCACCACTCCCAGGAGACGATGGCGACGGTACTGGCCAGGTTCCAGGAGATCCAGGTCATGCAGGAGCAACAGTACATGGGGTTCAGGGAAGAACTTCGAAGCATCAGTTCCGCAATGGGCACCATCGTAGGGGCACTCAACCAGATTGTCACCACATTGCGGGACCATGTGGCACCACAAAGGGCCCCTGTCAGTAGCATGGACCAAGAACAGGCAACCACCTCCGCTGGCGCTAGTGGACAGGAGGCCCCCACACAACAACAGGCCACCAGAACCCCACCTCCTGCAGAAGAAGAACCACCCCGCAAGCGGGGCCTGAGATCTCGTAAGAAGACAGAGTAGGATGTCAAGACCCCTGCCAGCAAAGGATACCCCCTGATGTCATCCCACTGTCCCACATTGTCACCCTGTCCAACCTGAAACTGCCCCAGCTCCACCTTCCACAGGCATATGGACAATGCACCTGTGAGACTGAAAAGCTGGACTCTGCCATGGACATTCCTCCACCATCACCCATCACCGATTTTCCATCCATGTCCCTAAATTCAGCACTTTAATAAAAACACTTATTGCACAAAAACAATCTGGAGTCTGCCTGTATTGTGAACAAATGTATTAAGCATAACGCTGCCAAAATGTCCAGTTACACAGTGATGAGAACATACCACTGTCACACAGCTGTAGTCCATGGGTAAACAAAGCAGAGGTCACGCAGTGGGGGCCACATCTCTGAAATTTGATGGGAAAGTCACAACTCAGTTAACATACACTGGGGGAATAGGACAGACAGTACAGAGGCAGGAGACTGTAAGTAATTGTAAAATGCCGGTGTTGAATTTTACCTGTGTGTTATTGAAAATACTGTAGTTATCACTCTGTCCCTGTTGTCTGTGTCGTCCCCGTCGTCTTCCTCCTCTTCACTCTCCACAGGTTCCACCGCTGCCACAACACCACCATCTGGACCATCCTCCTGTAGGAAAGGCACCTGGCGTCGCAAAGCCAGGTTGTGAAGCATACAGCAGGCCACGATGATATGACACACCTTCTTTGGTGAGTACATTAGGGATCCACCTGTCATATGCAGGCACCTAAACCTGGCCTTCAGGAGGCCGAAGGTCCGCTCGATCACCCTCCTAGTACGCCCATGGGCCTCATTGTACCGTTCCTCTGCCCTTGTCCTGGGATTCCTTACTGGGGTCAGTAGCCAGGACAGGTTGGGGTAACCAGAGTCACCAATTAGCCACACACAGTGTCTCTGTAGCTGTTCCATCACATAAGGGATGCTGCTATTTCGCATGATGTACGCATCATGCACTGACCCAGGGAACTTGGCATTTACATGGGAGATGTACTGGTCTGCCAAACAGACCACCTGGACATTCATCGAATGATAACCTTTTCGGTTCCTGTACACCTGTTCACTTTCTCTGGGGGTACCAAAGCCACATGGGTCCCATCAATGGCACCAATGATGTTGGGAATATGTCCAAGGGCATAGAAATCACCCTTCACTGTAGCCAAATTGCCCACCTCAGGGAAAACAATGTAGCTCCGCATGTATTTCATCAGGGCAGACAACACTCTGGACAAAACCTTAGAAAACATAGGCTGAGACATCCCAGATTAAATGGCCACTGTTGTTTGGAATGATCCACTTGCCAAAAAATGGAGTACTGACAGAACCTGCACTAGAGGGGGAATCCCTGTGGGTTGGCGGATGGGTGATATCAGGTCTGGCTCCAGCTGGGCACACAGTTCATTAATGGTGGCTCTGTCAAGTCTGTATGTGAGTATGACATGTCGTTCTTCCATTGTCGACAGGTCCACCAGCGGTCTGTACACGGGAACAGTCCTCCATCTCCTCGCAAGTCCCAGCGGACGGTGCCTAGGAAGGACAATATGGAGCACAGAGTCAATCAACCCACAGGTACGTTCACACAGCTTGCACAGTACACGATTATCTATGCATTAAATGGCTAGTATGAGTGGCAATGCAAGGCCTAGGCCTATGTGACGCAGTAGAAATTAAGCCATGTGGGCCCTTGAAATGGCGGCTGCCTGACCTGTGAAGTGTGACAATGGGATGTGAGGTCAATGCGCTGGCGTGGCACACCGTGGCGGTAGGCGGTCGAAGACCGCGGTGCTAAGCCGCATTGGTTAACATTGAACCCTATGGGTTTCAGGAGCCAATGAGGAAGTGCGCCGGCGGTCGCGGTACGCACCGCCGCGGTACGCACCGCCGTGGCCGTGACCGCCATTTTCTATCTGCTTAATCACTCGAGACTTGATCATCCACAGGAGAGGACCTATACTGCAAGTGCTGCTGTGACCTCGGTCTGGAAGAGACAATGGCTGCTGCGACTGGGGAAAGGGCCCCTGCCTTCACTTCAGAAGAGTTGGAGACACTCGTGGATGGGGTCCTCCCCCAGTATGCGCTACTCTACGGTCCTCCAGACCAACAGGTAAGTACACTGGGACCATGTTTTGTGGCCAATACCTGGGTTGAGTGGGGTGAATGAAAGATGGTGGGGAGGGGAGCGAATGAGGCATGCATCGCACGACAGATGAGAGCATGTGCCATATGACAAGGTTGGGGAGGGGGGGCCACTCACATCGACCATGCAGAAAAGTGATGATATTTCTTTTCCCACCCTGTACATGTCACATAGGTCAGCGCCCATCAGAAGATCGACATTTGGCGTGCCATCGCCAAGGACGTCCGGGCCCTGGGGGTCCACAACAGACGGGGCACCCACTGCCGAAAGAGGTGGGAGGACATCTGCCGCGGGAGCAGAAAGACCGCAGAGGCTCTGCTGGGGATGGCCTCCCAACCTAGGAGGGGTGCCACACGGCAATTGACCCCCCTGATGTCCTGGATCCTGGCGGTGGCCTACCCCGATTTGGATGGGCGCGTGAGGACATCACAGCAGACACAAGGGGGTGAGTATCAGCAAATTCTGCTATATTAGCGCACAGTGGATGTGTCTGGGTGGGGGAGGAGGGCTGTGGCTATCTCTAGGCCAGGGCGATTTCTGTAGGCTAGGCCCCTCCATACGGCATGGCCCTGTGCCCCGCCCCCCCCTTCTGTAGGGTGCTAAGTACAGCTATCCATGGCCCTGGGTCACCTATGTGTGCATTTGTCGTCCATAGGCTTGTAGGCCAAGTCACAATAATTGAGTAGTGCACACCGAGCGCGCGGCGTAGTGCAGGGGGCTTCTGTGTCTGTCCTCTCCGCCAACGGTGTCGCCAATGCATGCACTCAACATGTCTTTCTTTCTCCCCCCCCCCCCTTTTGTTGTGGTCTTCCTGTTCATGTGTGCATTAGCATCATCAGGCGGAGGAGAAGTGGCATCGGAGCACGAGGGAGCTGCATCTCACATGGCCCCGGAGGGCCATGCAACCGACTCCGAGTCCACCAGTGAGACGGAGGACGAGGGGAGCTCCACAACGGGGACCCGTGGAGACGTCAGCGACACAGACACGTCCTCGGAAGGGAGCTCCCTTGTGGTGGCGGCAACATCCGTGCCCACCGCTACAACAGGTACAGCCGCCACCCAGCGCACCAGCTCCGCCCTCCAAGCAGCCCCTCAGCGTTCGCCCCGTGCCCGCTCGGCCAGGAAGGCGGGCATCTCCTTCACCCCAGGCACCTCAGGCCCTGCCCCAGTTACCCCTGCTGCCCTCAGTGCGGAGATCATTGACCACCTCCAGACGCTCATTGTTGGGCAGTCTACCCTTTTGAATACCATCCAGGGGGTAGAAAGGGAGGTGCATCGGAGCAATGCATACCTGGAGGGCATTCATTCGGGTCAGGCTGCCCATCAGCGATCGTTCAACGCTCTGGCCTCAGCACTGACAGCAGCCATTGTCCCTGTCTCCTGCCTCCCCCCTCCAATTTCCTCATCCCAGTCCCACTCCCCTGTTCCTCTGCCTATCCCAGCCACACCTACAGACCAGCCTGCACACACATCAACACCCAAGGGCAGCTCATCCAGATATAAGCACCACACATCCCACAAGCATTCACACAAGCAACATCCACATGCAGACATGCCAACAGCCACTGCCTCCTCTGTGTCCCCCTCCTCCTCGTCTCCCTCCTCCCTCCCTGTGACGTCTCCACTCACACCTGCATGCACACCACCATCAGCTAGTACGTCCATCACCAGCACACCCACCAGAACACTCCGCACACATGCAGTCACCACCCCCACGGCCATTTACACGTCCCCTGTGTCCTATCCCACTGTGTCTGTCACCCCCTCTTCCAAACCACACAAACGCAGGCAGCCACCCACCCAACAGCCATCCACCTCACGACAGCCTCCGTCACAAGCACCTGCACCCAAAGACAGCACACTTGACTCTCCTACAACCACATCCTCTTCCTCCACTCCCATACCCACTGCACCTACCCTTCCCACTGCTCCTAAAAAGTTTTTCCTCTCCAAAATTAACCTCTTTGCATCACCTGACCCACCCCCTCCATCTCGTAAGAGTCCAAACAGCAGCTCAGCCACCACAAGCCCTGCACCTACAAGGACCATAGTCCAGGGCTATTGGAGTCCACCAGCTCCTAGGGCAGCAACATCGGCCAGCAGCAAGGGGACAGCCAGCCCACCCCCTGGGAAAAGAACTAAAAAAGGGAAGGGCCGGCGCGAGAGGCCTGAGACGGCAGCCCCCAAAGACACTACCCTGGCACTGTCACCTGGCACATCCACAAAGGGAGGCAAGGGCCCCAGAGAATCGGCGAAGGAGGGCAAGGGCAGCAGGGCGGACAAGTCCGGCAGCAGGCGAGCTGCCCAGGAGGGCCCCACCAGCCCCATTTCGGGTGTGAAGGACTCCAGCACAGGAGGGCCCCGCAAGTGAAAGGTCGGATGGTGACTGAGCGGGAAATATTGGCCCGATCTGGTTCCCTGGGACCACATGTCAAGCACCGCTGAACAGGGCACCGCCGTGACAAGCACCGCTGAACTGGGCTCTTCAAGACAAGCACCGCTGAACAGGGCACCGCCGTGACAATCACCGCTGAACTGGGCCCTTCAAGACAAGCACTGCTGAACAGGGCACCGCCGTGACAAGCACCGCTGAACAGGGCCCCGCCGTGACAAGCACCGCTGAACTGGGCCCTTCAAGACAAGCACCGCTGAACAGGGCACCACCGTGACAAGCACCGCTGAACAGGGCCCCGCCGTGACAAGCACCGCTGAACTGGGCCCTTCAAGACAAGCACCGCTGAACAGGGCCCCGCGGTGACAAGCACCGCTGAACTGGGCCCTTCAAGACAAGCACCGCGGAACAGGGCCCCGCCGTGACAAGCACCGCTGAACTGGGCCCTTCAAGACAAGCACAGTTGAACAGGGCACCGCCGTGACAAGCACCGCTGAACTGGGCCCTTCAAGACAAGCACCGCTGAACAGGGCACCGCCGTGACAAGCACCGCTGAACTGGGCCCTTCAAGACAAGCACCGCTGAACAGGGCAACGCCATGACAAGCACCGCTGAACAGGGCCCTTCCTCTCAAGCACCGCTCCGCTGGGCCCTTCCTGTCAAACACCGCTCCGCTGGGCCCTTCCTCTCAAGCACCGCTCCACTGGGCCCTTCATCTCAAACACCACTCCGCTGGGCTCTTCCTCTCAAGCACCGCTCTACTGGGCCCTTCATCTCAAGCACCGCTCCGCTGGGCACCGCCGTCTCTAAACTGCTCCGCTGGGCCCTTCCTGTCAAGCACCGCTCCGCTGGGCCCTTCCTCTCAAGCACCGCTCCGCTGGGCCCTTCATCTCAAGCACCGCTCCGCTGGGCACCGCCGTCTCAGAACTGCTCCGCTGGGCCCTTCCTGTCAAGCACGGCTCCACTGGGCACCGCCGTCTCTGAACTGCTCCGCTGGGCCCTTCCTGTCAAGCACCGCTCTGCTGGGCACTGCCGTCTCTGAACTGCTCCGCTGGGCCCTTCCTGTCAAGCACCGCTCTGCTGGGCCCTTCATCTCAAGCACCGCTCCGCTGGGCCCTTCCTCTCAAGCACCGCTCCGCTGGGCCCTTCATCTCAAGCACCGGTTCGCTGGGCACCGCCCTCTCTGAACTGCTCCACTGGGCCCTTCCTGTCAAGCACCGCTCCGCTGGGCCCTTCCTCTCAAGCACCGCTCCGCTGGGCCCTTCATCTCAAGCACCGCTCCGCTGGGCACCGCCGTCTCTGAACTGCTCCGCTGGGCCCTTCCTGTCAAGCACCGCTCCGCTGGGCCCTTCATCTCAAGCACCGCTCCGCTGGGCCCTTCCTGTCAAGCACCGCTCCGATGGGCACCGCCGTCTCTGAACTGCTCTGCTGGGCCCTTCCTGTCAAGCACCGCTCCGCTGGGCACCGCCGTCTCTAAACTGCTCCGCTGGGCCCTTCCTGTCAAGCACCGCTCCGCTGGGCCCTTCCTCTCAAGCACCGCTCCGCTGGGCCCTTCATCTCAAGCACCGCTCCGCTGGGCACCGCCGTCTCAGAACTGCTCCGCTGGGCCCTTCCTGTCAAGCACGGCTCCACTGGGCACCGCCGTCTCTGAACTGCTCCGCTGGGCCCTTCCTGTCAAGCACCGCTCTGCTGGGCACTGCCGTCTCTGAACTGCTCCGCTGGGCCCTTCCTGTCAAGCACCGCTCTGCTGGGCCCTTCATCTCAAGCACCGCTCCGCTGGGCCCTTCCTCTCAAGCACCGCTCCGCTGGGCCCTTCATCTCAAGCACCGGTTCGCTGGGCACCGCCCTCTCTGAACTGCTCCACTGGGCCCTTCCTGTCAAGCACCGCTCCGCTGGGCCCTTCCTCTCAAGCACCGCTCCGCTGGGCCCTTCATCTCAAGCACCGCTCCGCTGGGCACCGCCGTCTCTGAACTGCTCCGCTGGGCCCTTCCTGTCAAGCACCGCTCCGCTGGGCACCGCCGTCTCTGAACTGCTCCGCTGGGCCCTTCCTGTCAAGCACCGCTCCGCTGGGCACCGCCGTCTCTGAACTGCTCCGCTGGGCCCTTCCTGTCAAGCACCGCTCCGCTGGGCCCTTCATCTCAAGCACCGCTCCGCTGGGCCTTTCCTGTCAAGCACCGCTCCGCTGGGCCCTTCATCTCAAGCACCGCTCCGCTGGGCCCTTCCTGTCAAGCACCGCTCCGCTGGGCACTGCCGTCTCTGAACTGCTCCGCTGGGCCCTTCCTGTCAAGCACCGCTCCGATGGGCACCGCCGTCTCTGAACTGCTCCGCTGGACCCTTCCTGTCAAGCACCGCTCCGCTGGGCATCGCCGTCTCTGAACTGCTCTGCTGGGCCCTTCCTGTCAAGCACCGCTCCGCTGGGCACCGCCCTCTCTGACCTGCTCCGCTGGGCCCTTCCTGTCAAGCACCGCTCCGCTGGGCCCTTCCTCTCAAGCACCGCTCCGCTTGGCCCTTCATCTCAAGCACCGCTGGGCCATTGGCAGGGCCGGATCTGTGTCGGCCAGGGCTTCACAAAGCACTCTGGGCACCATGCCTCCTCCAGAACCAGTGGAGTCTGTAATCCACTTGATGGACTGTGGCTTTGCACTCCCCAGGACGGATCAGTGGGCAATCCACCCACTGTATAGACTTGAGAGACTGTGGCTTTGCACTCCGCAGGATGGTACAGTGGGCAATCCACCCACTGTAGAGACTTGTGAGACTGTGGCTTTGCACTCCCCAGGATGGTACAGTGGGCAACCCACCCACTGTAGAGACTTGAGAGACTGTGGCTTTGCACTCCCCAGGATGGTACAGTGGGCAAGCCACCCACTGTAGAAACTTGTGAGACTGTGGCTTTGCACTCCCCAGGATGTAACAGTGGGCAACCCACCCACTGTAGAGACTTGAGAGACTGTGGCTTTGCACTCCCCAGGATGGTACAGTGGGCAAGCCACCCACTGTAGAGACTTGTGAGACTGTGGCTTTGCACTCCCCAGGATGTAACAGTGGCCATGGAGGCCCCTCGTGGATCTGGCATCGTGGACTCATGTGGCTGAGGTGTCCCCCCGTCCCTTCCCCCTGAGGTGCCTGTAGTTTTACTATCTGATGCCCCTGCAGTGTTCTCTCCAATGGAATCGGGTCTCGTGTGTGGGCTTTGCCCATGTGTTTAGGCCCATTGGCCCACGAACAATGGATGATAGCCAATATGGGCCGGACTTTAGAGCTATGTATATATTGTTCATGTTGTAATATATTTTATTTATGTATTTCATATTTCACTTAACTTCAAATATGCTATAATATACTTCAATTTTAATGATCATTTTATTTTGTCTTTGCATTCTTCCGTGGGGTTTGGGGGGTGTCACTCTGACTTGTTGCTCTGCATTGGTGTGTAGGTAGTTGGGGGGGGGGTGCAGGGGTGGGTGTGTCGCGTATGTGTGTGCCCGTAACCTTTTCTCCTCCCCCCTCCCATGTGTCGTAGGTGCAGTACTCACCGTTGTCTTCTGCGCCGGCGTTCGTGCTCCTGGTAGAGGAGCAGGTAGACAATAGCTGGTAGGATGTTTAATTCGGGTTCCATGCTGTCCAGATTCCTCGTGGAGTGTGTAGAGATGAGCGTTTTCCGTTTGAAATGTCTGTTTCTGCCGTGTTTTTATCGGCGGGGCTCCCGCCCCGGAAAAGGTGGCGGATTGGTGAGTTGTGATAGGGTGGGCGGTACAATGTCTGCCGCCTGCCTGTTGGCGGTGAACGCTGCGCTGTTTGTTTGTCCCGCCGTGGCGGTCGGAGTTTTAAAGTGGAGGTGCTGGCGGTTCCCGCCAGGGTCAGAATTCCATTTTTTTTACCGCCTGCCTGTTGGCGGGTTGGCCGCCGCTTTAACACCGACCGCCAGGGTTGGAATGACCCCCTTAGTGTGTGGGCACCCTGGCACTAGCCAAGGTGCCCCCACATCGTTCAGGGCAAATTCCCCGGACACCATTACACGCGTGCACTATACATAGGTCACTACCTATGTATAGCGTCACAATGGTAACTCCGAACATGGCCATGTAACATGTCTAAGATCATGGAATTGTCACCCCTGTGGCATTGGGGAGACAATTCCATGATCCCCCGAGTCTCTAGCACAGACCCGGGTACTGCCAAACTACCTTTCCCGGGGTTTCACTGCAGCTGCTGCTGCTGCCAACCCCTCAGACAGGTTTCTGCCCTCCTGGGGTCCAGCCAGGCTTGGCCCAGGAAGGCAGAACAAATGACTTCCTCAGAGGGAGGGTGTTACACCCTCTCCCTTTGGAAAAAGGTGTCAGGGCTGGGGAGGAGTAGCCTCCCCCAGCCTCTGGAAATGCTTTCATGGGCACAGATGGTGCCCATCTCTGCATAAGCCAGTCTACACCGGTTCAGGGATCCCCCAGCCCTGCTCTGGCACGAAACTGGACAAAGGAAAGGGGAGTGACCATTCCCCTGACCTGCACCTTCCCTGGGAGGTGCCCAGAGCTCCTCCAGTGTGCTCCAGACCTCTGCCATCTTGGAAACAGATGTGCTGCTGGCACACTGGACTGCTCTGAGTGGCCAGTGCCAACAGGTGGTGTCAGAGACTCCTTCTGATAGGCTCTTACCTTTCTTACTAGCCTATCCTCCTTCCTACGTAGCCAAACCTCCTTTTCTGGCTATTTAGGGTCCCTGCTTTGGGGAATTCTTCAGATACCAAATGCAAGAGCTCACCAGAGTTCCTCTGCATCTCTCTCTTCACCTTCTGCCAAAGGATCGACCGCTGACTGCTCAGGACACCTGCAAAACCGCAACAAAGTAGCAAAGACGACTACTGCAACCTTGTATTGCTTATCTGTAGGAAAGTACCATCTTGCCTGGCATGTTACCCCCATTTTTCACTGTATATATGTTGTTTTAGTTGTATGTGTCACTGGGACCCTGCCAGCCAGGCCCCCAGTGCTCATAAGTGTGCCTGACTGTGTTACCTGTGTTATGACTAACTGTCTCACTGAGGCTCTGCTATCCAGAACCTCAGTGGTTATGCTCTCTCATTTCTTTCAAATTGTCACTAACAGGCTAGTGACCAATTTTACCAATTTACATTGGCTCACTGGAACACCCTTATAATTCCCAAGTATATGGTACTGAGGTACCCAGGGTATTGGGGTTCCAGGAGATCCCTATGGGCTGCAGCATTTCTTTTGCCACCCTTAGGGAGCTCTGACAATTCTTACACAGGCCTGCGACTGCAGCCTGAGTGAAATAATGTCCACGTTATTTCACAGCCATTTACCACTGCACTTAAGTAACTTATAAGTCACCTATATGTCTAACCTTTACCTGGTAAAGGTTAGGTGCAAAGTTACTTAGTGTGTGGGCACCCTGGCACTAGCCAAGGTGCCCCCACATTGTTCAGGGCAAATTTCCCGGACTTAGTGAGTGCAGGGAAACCATTACACGCGTGCACTACACATAGGTGTAGCTTCACAATGGTAACTCCGAATATGGCCATGTAACATGTCTATGATCATGGAATTGCCCCCTCTATGCCATCCTGGCATAGTTGGCACAATCCCATGATCCCAATGGTCTGTAGCACAGACCCTGGTACTGCCAAACTGCCTTTTCAGGGGTTTCACTGCAGCTGCTGCCAACCCCTCAGACAGATTTCTGCCCTCCTGGGGTCCAGCCAGGCCTGGCCCAGGATGGCATAACAAAGGACTTCCTCTGAGAAAGGGTGTTACACCCTCTCCCTTTGGAAAATGGTGTGAAGGCAGGGGAGGAGTAGCCTCCCCCAGCCTCTCCCAGCCTCTGGAAATGCTTTCATGGGCACAGATGGTGCCCATTTCTGCATAAGCCAGTCTACACCGGTTCAGGGACCCCTTAGCCCTGCTCTGGCGCGAAACTGGACAAAGGAAAGGGGAGTAACCACTCCCCTGACCTGCACCTCCCCTGGGAGGTGTCCAGAGCTCCTCCAGTGTGCTCCAGACCTCTGCCATCTTGGAAACAGAGGTGCTGCTGGCACACTGGACTGCTCTGAGTGGCCAGGGCCAGCAGGTGACGTCAGAGACTCCTTCTGATAGGCTCCTTCAGGTGTTGCTAGCCTATCCTCTCTCCTAAGTAGCCAAACCCTCTTTTCTGGCTATTTAGGGTCTCTGCTTTGGGGAATTCCTTAGATAACGAATGCAAGAGCTCATCAGAGTTCCTCTACATCTCTCTCTTCACCTTCTGCCAAGGAATCGACTGCTGACCGCGCTGGAAGCCTGCAAAACTGCAACAAAGTAGCTAAGACGACTACTGCAACTCTGTAACGCTGATCCTGCCGCCTTCTTGACTGTTTTCCTGGTGGTGCATGCTGTGGGGGTAGTCTGCCTCCTCTCTGCACTAGAAGCTCCGAAGAAATCTCCTGTGGGCCGACGGAATCGTCCCCCTGCAACCGCAGGCACCAAGGAACTGCATTACCGGTACCCTGGGTCTCCTCTCAGCACAACGAGCGAGGTCCCTTGAATCCAGCAACTGTGTCCAAGTGACTCCCACAGTCCAGTGACTCTTCAGTCCAAGTTTGGTGGAGGTAAGTCCTTGCCTCCCCACGCCAGACTGCATTGCTGGGAACTGCAACCTTTGCAGCTACTCCGGCCTCTGTGCACTTCCAGTGGAAATCCTTCATGCACAGCCAAGCCTGGTTCCACGGAACTCTAACATGCATTGCACGACTTTCTAAGTTGGTCTCCGGTGACGTGGGACTCCTTTGTGCAGCTTCGGGTGAGCACCGTTTCACTCTTCTTCGTAGTGCCTGTTCCGGCACTTCTGCGGGTGCTGCCTGCTTCTGAGAGGACTCCTCGTCTTGCTCGACGCCCCCTCTGTCCCCAGACGCAATTGGCGACATCCTGGTCCCGTTGCAAAAACAACAAGTGATGGACGGAATGCTGAACATTGTCAAACATTCACCCCCAGTCACAGATCTGGGTTTAATCCATCGTTTTTTTGCTGCCCATGCCATTCCAGTTTGGACCCAGCCATATGCAAATCAGTCTTGACCCTGTTCCCCATGGGAACAGTCCAGCCCGAACTGCTTGGCCAGGTCTTTCCTGGACTGGAAACAAGCATCCTGGGACCGGTTTCGGGGTTTCACCCCTCATCAGCCAGGCTAGCTTGAATCCAGTGACATGGGAAGCACGGGACCCACGTCTGGGCATACCCTTCCCACTTAGGGCGACAAATGCAAAAACAACAAGTGATGGACGGAATGCTGAACATTGTCAAACATTCACCCCCAGTCACAGATCTGGGTTTAATCCATCGTTTTTTTGCTGCCCATGCCATTCCAGTTTGGACCCAGCCATATGCAAATCAGTCTTGACCCTGTTCCCCATGGGAACAGTCCAGCCCGAACTGCTTGGCCAGGTCTTTCCTGGACTGGAAACAAGCATCCTGGGACCGGTTTCGGGGTTTCACCCCTCATCAGCCAGGCTAGCTTGAATCCAGTGGCATGGGAAGCACGGGACCCACGTCTGGGCATACCCTTCCCACTTAGGGCGACAAATGCAAAAACAACAAGTGATGGACGGAATGCTGAACATTGTCAAACATTCACCCCCAGTCACAGATCTGGGTTTAATCCATCGTTTTTTTGCTGCCCATGCCATTCCAGTTTGGACCCAGCCATATGCAAATCAGTCTTGACCCTGTTCCCCATGGGAACAGTCCAGCCCGAACTGCTTGGCCAGGTCTTTCCTGGACTGGAAACAAGCATCCTGGGACCGGTTTCGGGGTTTCACCCCTCATCAGCCAGGCTAGCTTGAATCCAGTGGCATGGGAAGCACGGGACCCACGTCTGGGCATACCCTTCCCACTTAGGGCGACAAATGCAAAAACAACAAGTGATGGACGGAATGCTGAACATTGTCAAACATTCACCCCCAGTCACAGATCTGGGTTTAATCCATCGTTTTTTTGCTGCCCATGCCATTCCAGTTTGGACCCAGCCATATGCAAATCAGTCTTGACCCTGTTCCCCATGGGAACAGTCCAGCCCGAACTGCTTGGCCAGGTCTTTCCTGGACTGGAAACAAGCATCCTGGAACCGGTTTCGGGGTTTCACCCCTCATCAGCCAGGCTAGCTTGAATCCAGTGGCATGGGAAGCACGGACATCCTGGTCCCTCCTGGGCCACAGCAGCATCCAAAAACCCTAACCGCACGATTTGCAGCTAGCAAGGCTTGTTGGCGGTCTTTCGGCGGGAACTTCTGCACGACTCTCCACGGTGTGGGGGATCCATCCTCCAAAGGGGAAGTCTCTAGCCCTTGTCGTTCCTGCAGAATCCTCAGCTTCTACTGTCCAGTAGTAGCTTCTTTGCACCCACAGGTGGCATTTCCTGGGCATCTGCCCATCTCCGACTTGCTTGTGACTTTTGGACTTGGTCCCCTTGTTCCACAGGTACCCTCGACTGGAAATCCATTGTTGTTGCATTGCTGGTTTGTGTCTTTCCTGCAGAATTCCCCTATCACGACTTCTATGTCCTTTGGGGAACTTTAGTGCACTTTGCACTCACTTTTCAGGGTCTTGGGGTGGGCTATTTTTCTAATCCTCACTATTTTCTAATAGTCCCAGCGACCCTCTACAAGGTCACATATGTTTGGGGCCCATTCGTGGTTCGCATTCCACTTTTGGAGTATATGGTTTGTGTTGCCCCTATCCCTATGTGTCCCCATTGCATCCTATTGTAACTATACATTGTTTGCACTGTTTTCTAAGACTATACTGCATATTTTTGGTATTGTGTACATATATCTTGTGTATATTTGCTATCCTCATACTGAGGGTACACTCTGAGATACTTTGGCATATTGTCATAAAAATAAAGTACCTTTATTTTTAGTATATCTGTGTATTGTGTTTTCTTATGATATTGTGCAAGTGACACTAGTGGTACTGTAGGAGCTTCACTCGTCTCCTAGTTCAGCCTAAGTTGCTCTGCTAAGCTACCATTATCTATCAGCCTATGCTGCTAGACACCCTATACACTAATAAGGGATAACTGGGCCTGGTGCAAGGTGCAAGTGCCCCCTTGGTACTCACTACAAGCCAGTCCAGCCTCCTACATTGGTTGTGCAGCGGTGGGATATGTGCTTTGAGACTATTTACCACTCTTGTCATTGTACTTTTCATAAGAGAAAAATATACAAAACAAGTTCAGTGTATGTACACCTAACCAAAAAGTTTTGCATTTCTTTTCTCACTTCTTTCCTAAAGTGCTGAAAAGTACTTCAAAAACTTTCAAAATGTTTAAAAAGTTATTTTTTTTCTTTCTAAAAGTTCTGAAAAACTTTTTCTTCACTTTTTCTATCACTTAAACTCTTTCTAAAATGTCTGGCACAGGCCAAACTGTTGATCTGTCCAAATGTGCATATGATCACCTTAGCTGGAAAGGAGCAAGGAGTCTCTGCATAGAAAGAGGTTTGAGTGTAGGGAAGAATCATTCCTTGGAATTGTTGCTTAACATGCTTAGAGAACAAGATAAGGCCAAAAGGGCCCCATCTGTTGAAAAAGTAGCTAATGGTTCCCAATCTGATCCAGGGACTCCCCTAGGAAAAGATTCAGGAAAGAAACTTCCTAGCCTGCCCATTACTAGACAGTCTAGCATAGTTGGTACTGATGTAGAGTCACACCATACAGGTGGTGTTGTCTTACATCATAGCAAGAGTATTCCTTCTCACCACAGTAGAAGTGATGTTTCTGTTAACCAAGCTGTTAGGGTGCCTTCTGTAAGGGAGAGGTCTCCTTCTGTCCATTCTCACCATACGTCTGTTTCAAGGCATGTCCCTCCCACCCACCCTGATGACAGAATGTTAGAAAGGGAGCTCAATAGATTGAGAGTGGAACAAACCAGACTGAAGCTCAAGAAGCAACAGCTGGATTTGGATAGACAGACCTTAGAAGTAGAGAAGGAGAGACAGAAATTGGGTTTAGAAACCCATGGTGGCAGCAGCAGTATTCCCCATAGTCATCCTGCAAAAGAGCATGATTCCAGGAATCTGCACAAGATAGTTCCCCTTTATAAGGAGGGGGATGACATTAACAAGTGGTTTGCTGCACTTGAGAGGGCCTGTGCTGTACAGGATGTCCCTCAAAGGCAGTGGGCTGCTATCCTATGGCTATCATTTAGTGGAAAAGGTAGGGATAGGCTCCTTCCTGTAAAAGAAAATGAAGCCAATGATTACAAAGTTCTTAAGAATGCACTTCTGGATGGTTATGGCTTAACCACTGAACAATACAGGATAAAGTTCAGAGAGACCAAAAAGGAGTCTTCACAAGACTGGGTTGATTTCATTGACCATTCAGTGAAGGCCTTGGAGGGGTGGTTACATGGCAGTAAAGTTACTGATTATGAAAGCCTGTATAACTTGATCCTGAGAGAGCATATTCTTAATAATTGTGTGTCTGATTTGTTGCACCAGTACTTGGTGGACTCTGATCTGACCTCTCCCCAAGAATTGGGAAAGAAGGCAGACAAATGGGTCAGAACAAGGGTGAACAGAAAAGTTCATACAGGGGGTGACAAAGATGGCAATAAGAAGAAGGATGGTAAGTCTTCTGACAAGGGTGGGGACAAATCTAAAAATGAGTCTTCATCAGGCCCACAAAAACACTCTGGTGGGGGTGGTGGGCCAAAATCCTCTTCAAATCAAAACAAAGAAAAGAAACCATGGTGCTATTTATGTAAAATAAAAGGCCATTGGACAACAGATCCCAGTTGTCCAAAGAAAAGCACCAAGCCTCCTACCACTACAACCCCTACTGCTACACCTAGTGTCCCTACTAATAGCAGTGGTGGTGGGAGCAAACCTACTAATAGCCAATCTAAGGGAGTAGCTGGGCTCACCTTTGGTAACTTAGTTGGGGTTGGTCTGATTAGGGAGACCACAGAGGCTGTGTTAGTCTCTGAGGGGGCTATTGATTTAGCCACCTTGGTTGCTTGTCCCCTTAACATGGATAAGTACAAGCAACTACCCCTAATAAATGGTGTTGAGGTTCAGGCCTACATGGACACAGGTGCCAGTGTCACAATGGTGATAGAGAAACTGGTCCACCCTGAACAACACCTACTTGGTCACCAGTACCAAGTAACCGATGCTCACAACAACACACTTAGCCACCCCATGGCTGTTGTAAATCTCAACTGGGGGGGGGTTACTGGTCCAAAGAAAGTTGTGGTAGCCTCAGATTTACCTGTAGACTGTCTACTAGGAAATTATTTGGAGACATCAGCTTGGTCAGAAGTGGAGTTGGAGCCTCATGCAGCAATGCTGGGCATCCCAGGGCATATTTTTGCTTTAACCAGGGCTCAGGCCAAAAAGCAAAAAGGAAAGGGAAACTTGGATCCTGGAACAGTGGACCAAGTGCTCCCTAAAGCTAGGGCTAGTAGAGGTAAAGCACTACCTACTATCCCTCCCTCTACAGTGGATTCTACTTCTGAGGAAGAAGAATTTCCACCCTGTGCAGAACCTACACCAGAGGAGCTGGAAGCAGACACTGCTGAGCTTTTGGGTGATGGGGGGCCTGCCAGGGAGGAGCTGAGTGTGGCACAGCAGACCTGTCCCACACTAGAGGGTCTAAGACAGCAAGCTGTCAAACAAGCTAATGGGGATGTCAGTGACTCTCACAGAGTTTACTGGGAAGACAACCTCTTGTACACTGAGGCAAGGGATCCTAAACCTGGAGCTGCCAGGAGATTAGTGATTCCTCAGGAGTACAGAAAGTCCTCCTAACTCTTGCTCACGACATTCCCCTAGCTGGACATTTGGGGCAAATGAAAACTTGGGACAGGCTTGTTCCCCTGTTTCAGTGGCCTAGAATGTCTGAGGACACAAAAGATTTTTGTAAGTCCTGTGAAACCTGTCAAGCCAGTGGCAAGACAGGTGGCACCCCAAACGCACCCCTTATTCCACTGCCTGTCGTTGGGGTTCCCTTTGAAAGGGTAGGGGTTGACATAGTTGGCCCCCTTGACCCTCCTACTGCTTCAGGCAATAGGTTTATCTTGGTGGTAGTGGACCATGCCACCAGATATCCTGAAGCAATTCCTCTAAGGACCACTACAGCTCCTGCAGTGGCAAAGGCCCTCCTGGGAATCTTTTCCAGGGTGGGCTTCCCAAAAGAGGTAGTTTCAGACAGAGGAAGCAATTTCATGTCTGCTTACTTAAAGGCCATGTGGAAGGAGTGTGGGGTGACATACAAGTTCACCACACCCTATCATCCACAAACAAATGGACTGGTGGAGAGATTTAACAAAACTCTCAAAGGCATGATTATGGGTCTCCCTGAAAAACTCTGCAGGAGATGGGATATCCTGTTACCATGCCTCCTTTTTGCCTACAGGGAGGTACCCCAGAAAGGAGTGGGCTTCAGCCCATTTAAACTCCTCTTTGGACACCCTGTTAGGGGTCCACTAACACTTGTCAAGGAGGGTTGGGAACAACCTTTAAAAGCTCCAAAACAAGATATTGTGGAATATGTACTTGGCCTCAGATCAAGGATGGCTGAGTACATGAAAAAGGCCAGTAAAAACCTTCAGGCCAGCCAAGAGCTCCAGAAGCAATGGCATGACCAGAAGGCTGTTTTGGTTCAGTACCAACCAGGGCAGAAAGTGTGGGTCTTGGAGCCTGTGGCCCCAAGAGCACTCCAAGATAAATGGAGTGGACCCCACACAATTGTTGAGAAAAAGGGTGAAGTCACCTACTTAGTTGACTTAGGCACTGCCAGGAGTCCCCTTAGGGTGCTCCATGTCAATCGCCTGAAACCCTACTATGACAGGGCTGATCTCACCCTGCTCATGGCAACTGATGAGGGACAGGAAGAAGACAGTGATCCTCTTCCTGATCTCTTCTCTTCCACAGAACAAGATGCTCTTGTGGAGGGGTAGTTTTGGCTGATTGTCTTACTGCTGAGCAGAAAGACCATTGGATAAATCTCCTGGGTCAGTTTTCTGAACTCTTCTCTACTGTGCCAGGTACCACTTCTTGGTGTGAGCACACTATAGATACTGGAGACAGCTTGCCTGTCAAAAGTAAGATCTATAGGCAGCCTGACCATGTCAGAGACTGCATAAAGCAAGAGGTGCAGAAAATGTTAGAACTGGGAGTGGTTGAGCACTCTGAAAGTCCATGGGCTTCTCCTATGGTACTTGTACCAAAACCTCATTCCAAAGATGGAAAGAAAGAAATGTGGTTTTGTGTAGACTACAGAGGTCTCAACCAGGTAACCAAAACTGATGCTCACCCTATACCCAGGGCGGATGAGCTCATAGATACACTGGCATCTGCCAAGTATCTAAGCACTTTTGATTTGACTGCAGGGTATTGGCAGATCAAATTATCAGAAGATGCTAAACCTAAAACTGCATTTTCAACCATTGGAGGACATTACCAATTCACAGTAATGCCTTTTGGATTGAAAAATGCACCTGCCACTTTTCAGAGGTTGGTGAACACAGTCCTGCAAGGGCTGGAAGCTTTTAGTGCAGCATATTTGGACGATATATCTGTCTTTAGCTCCAGCTGGGATGATCACCTGGTCCACCTATGGAAAGTTTTGGAGGCCCTGCAAAAGGCAGGCCTCACTATCAAGGCTTCAAAGTGCCAGATAGGGCAGGGGAAGGTGGTTTATCTGGGACACCTGGTTGGTGGGGAACAGATTGCACCACTTCAGGGGAAAATCCAAACAATTATTGATTGGGTTCCCCCTACTACCCAGACTCAAGTGAGAGCCTTCTTAGGCCTCACTGGGTACTACAGGAGGTTCATTAAGAACTATGGCTCCATTGCAGCCCCTCTTAATGACCTCACATCCAAGAAAATGCCTAAAAAGGTATTATGGACAGCAAACTGTCAGAAAGCTTTTGAGGAGCTCAAGCAGGCCATGTGCTCTGCACCTGTCCTGAAAAGCCCTTGTTACTCTAAAAAATTCTATGTCCAGACTGATGCATCTGAATTAGGAGTAGGGGTACTCCTATCACAACTTAATTCTGAGGGCCAGGATCAACCTGTTGCTTTTATTAGCAGGAGGTTGACCCCTAGAGAAAAGCGTTGATCTGCCATTGACAGGGAAGCCTTTGCTGTGGTCTGGGCACTGAAGAAGTTGAGGCCATACCTGTTTGGCACTCACTTCATTGTTCAGACAGACAACAAACCTCTACTTTGGCTAAAACAAATGAAAGGTGAAAATCCTAAATTGTTGAGGTGGTCCATATCCCTACAGGGAATGGACTATACAGTGGAACATAGACCTGGGAGTACCCACTCCAATGCAGATGGACTCTCCAGATATTTCCACTTAGACAATGAAGACCCATCAGGGAATGACTAGTCTTATTGTCCTTCGTTTGGGGTGGGGGTTGTGTAGGAAAGTACCATCTTGCCTGGCATGTTACCCCCATTTTTCACTGTATATATGTTGTTTTAGTTGTATGTGTCACTGGGACCCTGCCAGCCAGGGCCCCAGTGCTCATAAGTGTGCCTGACTGTGTTACCTGTGTTATGACTGTGAGAAAGTAGCCTCTTTCTAGCCTTGCTACCCCCACTTTTGGCCTGTTTGTGAGTGTATGTCAGGGTGTTTTCACTGTCTCACTGGGATCATGCTAGCCAGGGCCCAGTGCTCATAGTGAAAACCCTATGTTTTCAGTATGTTTGTTATGTGTCACTGGGACCCTGCTAGTCAGGACCCCAGTGCTCATAAGTTTGTGGCCTATATGTATGTGTTCCCTGTGTGGTGCATAACTGTCTCACTGAGGCTCTGCTAACCAGAACCTCAGTGGTAATGCTCTCTCATTTCTTTCCAAATTGTCACTAACAGGCTAGTGACCAATTTTACCAATTTACATTGGCTTACTGGAACACCGTTATAATTCCCTAGTATATGGTACTGAGGTACCCAGGGTATTGGGGTTCCAGGAGATCCCTATGGGCTGCAGCATTTCTTTTGCCACCCATAGGGAGCTCTGACAATTCTTACACAGGCCTGCCACTGCAGCCTGAGTGAAATAACGTCCACGTTATTTCACAGCCATTTTACACTGCACTTAAGTAACTTATAAGTCACCTATATGTCTAACCTTTACCTGGTAAAGGTTAGGTGCAAAGTTACTTAGTGTGAGGGCACCCTGGCACTAGCCAAGGTGCCCCCACATTGTCCAGGGCCAATTCCCCGGACTTTGTGAGTGCGGGGACACCATTACACGCTACACTACATATAGGTCACTACCTATATGTAGCTTCACAATGGTAACTCCGAATATGGCCATGTAACATGTCTATGATCATGGAATTGCCCCCTCTATGCCATCCTGGCATAGTTGGCACAATCCCATGATCCCAGTGTCTGTAGCACAGACCCTGGTACTGCCAAACTGCCTTTCCTGGGGTTTCACTGCAGCTGCTGCCAACCCCTCAGACAGGTTTCTGCCCCCCTGGGGTCAAGCCAGGCTTGTCCCAGGATGGCAGAACAAAGGACTTCCTCTGAGAGAGGGTGTTACACCCTCTCCCTTTGGAAAATGGTGTGAAGGCAGGGGAGGAGTAGCCTCCCCCAGCCTCTGGAAATGCTTTCTTGGGCACAGATGTGCCCAATTCTGCATAAGCCAGTCTACACCGGTTCAGGGGACCCCTTAGCCCGGCTCTGGCGCGAAACTGGACAAAGGAAAGGGGAGTGACCACTCCCCTGACCTGCACCTCCCCTGAGAGGTGTCCAGAGCTCCTCCTGTGTGCTCCAGACCTCTGCCATCTTGGAAACAGAGGTGCTGCTGGCACACTGGACTGCTCTGAGTGGCCAGTGCCACAAGGTGACGTCAGAGACTCCTTCTGATAGGCTCCTTCAGGTGTTGCTAGCCTATCCTCTCTCCTAGGTAGCCAAACCCTCTTTTCTGGCTATTTAGGGTCTCTGTCTCTGGGGAAACTTTAGATAACGAATGCAAGAGCTCATCCGAGTTCCTCTGCATCTCTCTCTTCACCTTCTGCCAAGGAATCGACTGCTGACCGCGCTGGAAGCCTGCAAACCTGCAACATAGTAGCAAAGACGACTACTGCAACTCTGTAACGCTGATCCTGCCGCCTTCTCGACTGTTTTCCTGGTGGTGCATGCTGTGGGGGTAGTCTGCCTCCTCTCTGCACTAGAAGCTCCGAAGAAATCTCCTGTGGGTCGACGGAATCTTCCCCCTGCAACCGCAGGCACCAAAAAGCTGCATTACCGGTCCCTTGGGTCTCCTCTCAGCACGACGAGCGAGGTCCCTCGAATCCAGCAACTCTGTCCAAGTGACTCCCACAGTCCAGTGACTCTTCAGTCGAAGTTTGGTGGAGGTAAGTCCTTGCCTCACCTCGCTAGACTGCATTGCTGGGAACAGCGACTTTTGCAGCTACTCCGGCCCCTGTGCACTTCCGGCGGAAATCCTTTGTGCACAGCCAAGCCTGGATCCACGGCACTCTAACCTGCATTGCACGACTTTCTAAGTTGGTCTCCGGCGACGTGGGACTCCTTTGTGTAACTTTGGATGAGCACCGTTTCACGCATCCTCGTAGTGCCTGTTTCTGGCACTTCTCCGGGTGCTACCTGCTGGTGAGAGGGCTCCTTGTCTTGCTCGACGTCCCCTCTACCTCCTGGTCCAATTTGCGACCTCCTGGTCCCTCCTGGGCCACAGCAGCGTCCAAAAATGCTAACCGCACGATTTGCAGCTAGCAAGGCTTGTTGGCATTCTTTCGGCGGGAAAACACTTCTGCACGACTCTCCACGTCGAGAGGGATTCGTCCACCAATGGGGAAGTCTCTAGCCCTTTTCGTTCCTGCAGAAACCTCAGCTTCTTCTGTCCAGTAGAAGCTTCTTTGCACCCACAGCTGGCATTTCCTGGGCATATGCCCATCTCCGACTTGCTTGTGACTTTTGGACTTGGTCCCCTTGTTCCACAGGTACTCTAGATTGGAAATCCATCGTTGTTGCATTGTTGGTTTGTGTCTTTCCTGCATTATTCCTCTAACACGACTTCTTTGTCCTTAGGGGAACTTTAGTGCACTTTGCACTCACTTTTCAGGGTCTTGGGGAGGGTTATTTTTCTAACTCTCACTATTTTCTAATAGTCCCAGCGACCCTCTACAAGGTCACATAGGTTTGGGGTCCATTCGTGGTTACATTCCACTTTTGGAGTATATGGTTTGTGTTGCCCCTATCCCTATGTGTCCCCATTGCATCCTATTGTAACTATACATTGTTTGCACTGTTTTCTAAGACTATACTGCATATTTTTGCTATTGTGTATATATATCTTGTGTATATTTCCTATCCTCTCACTGAAGGTACACTCTAAGATACGTTGGCATATTGTCATAAAAATAAAGTACCTTTATTTTTAGTATAACTGTGTATTGTGTTTTCTTATGCTATTGTGCAAGTGACACTTGTGGTACTGTAGTAGCTTCACACGTCTCCTAGTTCAGCCTAAGCTGCTCTGCTAAGCTACCATTATCTATCAGCCTAAGCTGCTAGACACCCTATACACTAATAAGGGATAACTGGGCCTGGTGCAAGGTGCAAGTACCCCTAGGTACTCACTACAAGCCAGTCCAGCCTCCTACAATGACTAACTGTCTCACTGAGGCTCTGCTATCCAGAACCTCAGTGGTTATGCTCTCTCATTTCTTTCAAATTGTCACTAACAGGCTAGTGACCAATCTTACCAATTTACATTGGCTCACTGGAACACCCTTATAATTCCCTAGTATATGGTACTGAGGTACCCAGGGTATTGGGGTTCCAGGAGATCCCTAAGGGCTGCAGCATTTCTTTTGCCACCCATAGGGAGCTCTGACAATTCTTACACAGGCCTGCCACTGCAGCCTGAGTGAAATACTGTCCACGTTAGGCATAGGCTGATAGATAATGGTAGCTTAGCAGAGCAGTTTAGGCTTAACTAGGAGACGAGTGAAGCTCCTACAGTACCACTAGTGTCACTTGCACAATATCATAAGAAAACACAATACACAGATATACTAAAAATAAAGGTACTTTATTTTTATGACAATATGCCAAAGTATCTCAGAGTGTACCCTCAGTATGAGGATAGCAAATATACACAAGATATATGTACACAATACCAAAAATATGCAGTATAGTCTTAGAAAACAGTGCAAACAATGTATAGTTACAATAGGATGCAATGGGGACACATAGGGATAGGGGCAACACAAACCATATACTCCAAAAGTGGAATGCGAACCACGAATGGACCCCAAACCTATGTGACCTTGTAGAGGGTCGCTGGGACTATTAGAAAATAGTGAAGGTTAGAAAAATAGCCCACCCCAAGACCCTGAAAAGTGAGTGCAAAGTGCACTAAAGTTCCCCAAAGGACATAGAAGTCGTGATAGGGGAATTCTGCAGGAAAGACACAAACCAGCAATGCAACAATGATGGATTTCCAGTTGAGGGTACCTGTGGGACAAGAGGACCAAGTCCAAAAGTCACAAGCAAGTCGGAGATGGGCAGATGCCCAGGAAATGCCAGCTGTGGGTGCAAAGAAGCTGCTACTGGACAGCAGAAGCTTAGGTTTCTGCAGGAACGACAAGGGCTAGAGACTTCCCCTTTGGAGGACGGATCCCTTACGCCGTGGAGAGTCGTGCAGAAGTGTGTTCCCGCCGAAAGACCGCCAACAAGCCTTGCTAGCTGCAAATCGTGCGGTTAGTGTTTTTAAATGCTGCTGTGGCCGAGGAGGGACCAGCATGTCGCCAATTGCGTCAGGGGACAGAGGGGTCGTCGAGCAAGACAAGGAGCCCTCTCAGCAGCAGGCAGCACCCGGAGAAGTGCCAGAAACAGACACTACGAGGATGCGTGAAACAGTGCTTACCCGAAGTCGCACAAAGGAGTCCCACGTCGCCGGAGACCAACTTAGAAAGTCATGCAATGCAGGTTAGAGTGCCATGGACCCAGGCTTGGCTGTGCACAAAGGATTTCTGCCGGAAGTGCACGGAGACCGGAGTAGCTGCAAAAGTTGCGGTTCCCAGCAATGCAGTCTGGCGTGGAGAGGCAAGGACTAACCTCCACCAAACTTGGACTGAAGAGTCACTGGACAGTTGGAGTCACTTGGACACAGTTGCTGGATTCAAGGGACCTCGCTCGTCGTGCTGAGAGGAGACCCAAGGGACCGGTAATGCAGTTCTTTGGTGCCTGCGGTTGCAGGGGGAAGATTCCGTCGACCCATGGGAGATTTCTTTGGAGCTTCTAGTGCAGAGAGGAGGCAGACTACCCCCACAGCATGCACCACCAGGAAAACAGTCGAGAAGGCGGCAGGATCAGCGTTACAGAGTTGCAGTAGTCGTCTTTGCTACTATGTTGCAGTTTTGCAGGCGTCCAGCGCGGTCAGCAGTCGATTCCTCGGCAGAAGGTGAAGAGAGAGATGCAGAGGAACTCGGATGAGCTCTTGCATTCGTTATCTAAAGAATCCCCAGAGACAGAGACCCTAAATAGCCAGAAAAGAGGGTTTGGCTACCTAGGAGAGAGGATAGGCTAGCAACACCTGAAGGAGCCTATCAGAAGGAGTCTCTGATGTCACCTGGTGGCACTGGCCACTCAGAGCAGTCCAGTGTGCCAGCAGCACCTCTGTTTCCAAGATGGCAGAGGTCTGGAGCACACTGGAGGAGCTCTGGACACCTCCCAGGGGAGGTGCAGGTCAGGGGAGTGGTCACTCCCCTTTCCTTTGTCCAGTTTCGCGCCAGAGCAGGGCTAAGGGGTCCCTGAACCGGTGTAGACTGGCTTATGCAGAAATGGGCACCAAATGTGCCCATGAAAGCATTTCCAGAGGCTGGGGGAGGCTACTCCTCCCCTGCCTTCACACCATTTTCCAAAGGGAGAGGGTGTAACACCCTCTCTCAGAGGAAGTCCTTTGTTCTGCCATCCTGGGACAAGCCTGGCTGGATCCCAGGAGGGCAGAAACCTGTCTGAGGGGTTGGCAGCAGCTGCAGTGAAACCCCTGAAAAGGCAGTTTGGCAGTACCAGGGTCTGTGCTACAGACCACTGGGATCATGGGATTGTGCCAACTATGCCAGGATGGCATAGAGGGGGCAATTCCATGATCATAGACATGTTACATGGCCATATTCGGAGTTACCATTGTGAAGCTACTTATAGGTAGTGACCTATATGTAGTGCATGCGTGTAATGGTGTCCCCGCACTCACAAAGTCCGGGGAATCGGCCCTGAACAATGTGGGGGCACCTTGGCTAGTGCCAGGGTGCCCTCACACTAAGTAACTTTGCACCTAACCTTTACCAGGTAAAGGTTAGACATATAGGTGACTTATAAGTTACTTAAGTGCAGTGGTAAATGGCTGTGAAATAACGTGGACGTTATTTCACTCAGGCTGCAGTGGCAGGCCTGTGTAAGAATTGTCAGAGCTCCCTATGGGTGGCAAAAGAAATGCTGCAGCCCATAGGGATCTCCTGGAACCCCAATACCCTGGGTACCTCAGTACCATATACTAGGGAATTATAAGGGTGTTCCAGTAAGCCAATGTAAATTGGTAAAATTGGTCACTAGCCTGTTAGTGACAATTTGAAAGAAATGAGAGAGCATAACCACTGAGGTTCTGATTAGCAGAGCCTCAGTGAGACAGTTAGTCACTACACAGGTAACACATTCAGGCACACTTATGAGCACTGGGGCCCTGGCTGACAGGGTCCCAGTGACACATACAACTAAAACAACATATATACAGTGAAAAATGCGGGTAACATGCCAGGCAAGGTGGTACTTTCCTACACAACCCCCCCCCCAAACGAAGGACAATAAGACTAGCCATGACCTGATGAGTCTTCATTGTCTAAGTGGAAATATCTGGAGAGTCCATCTGCATTGGAGTGGCTACTCCCAGGTCTATGTTCCACTGTATAGTCCATTCCCTGTAGGGATATGGACCACCTCTACAATTTAGGATTTTCACCTTTCATTTGTTTTAGCCAAAGTAGAGGTTTGTGGTCTGTCTGAACAATGAAGTGAGTGCCAAACAGGTATGGCCTCAACTTCTTCAGTGCCCAGACCACAGCAAAGGCCTCCCTCTCTATGGCAGACCAACGCTTTTCTCTAGGGGTCAACCTCCTACTAATAAAAGCAACAGGTTGATCCTGGCCCTCAGAATTAAGTTGTGATAGGACAGCCCCTACTCCTAATTCAGATGCATCAGCTTGGACATAGAATTTTTTAGAGTAACAAGGGCTTTTCAGGACAGGTGCAGAGCACATGGCCTGCTTCAGCTCCTCAAAAGCTTTCTGACAGTTTGCTGTCCATAATACCTTTTTAGGCATTTTCTTGGATGTGAGGTCATTAAGAGGGGCTGCAATGGAGCCATAGTTCTTAATGAACCTCCTGTAATACCCAGTGAGGCCTAGGAAGGCTCTCACCTGACTCTGAGTAGTAGGGGGAACCCAATCAATAATTGTTTGGATTTTCCCCTGTAGTGGTGCAATCGGTTCCCCACCAACAAGGTGTCCCAGATAAACCACCTTACCCTGCCCTATCTGGCACTTTGAAGCCTTGATAGTGAGGCCTGCATTTTGCAGGGCCTCCAAAACTTTCCATAGGTGGACCAGGTGATCATCCCAGCTGGAGCTAAAGACAGCTATATCGTCCAGATATGCTGCACTGAAAGCTTCCAGCCCTTGCAGGACTGTGTTCACCAACCTCTGAAAAGTGGCAGGTGCATTTTTCAATCCAAAAGGCATTACTGTGAATTGGTAATGTCCTCCAATGGTTGAAAATGCAGTTTTAGGTTTAGCATCTTCTGATAATTTGATCTGCCAATACCCTGCAGTCAAATCAAAAGTGCTTAGATACTTGGCAGATGCCAGTGTATCTATGAGCTCATCTGCCCTGGGTATAGGGTGAGCATCAGTTTTGGTTACCTGGTTGAGACCTCTGTAGTCTACACAAAACCGCATTTCCTTCTTTCCATCTTTGGAATGGGGTTTTGGTACAAGTACCACAGGAGAAGCCCATGGACTTTCAGAGTGCTCAACCACTCCCAGTTCTAACATTTTCTGCACCTCTTGCTTTATGCAGTCTCTGACATGGTCAGGCTGCCTATAGATCTTACTTTTGACAGGCAAGCTGTCTCCAGTATCTATAGTGTGCTCACACCAAGAAGTGGTACCTGGCACAGTAGAGAAGAGTTCAGAAAACGGACCCAGGAGATTTATGCAATGGTCTTTCTGCTCAGCAGTAAGACAATCTGCCGAAACTACACCTTCCACTACAGCATCTTGTTCTGTGGAAGAGAAGAGATCAGGTAGAGGATCACTGTCTTCTTCCTGTCCCTCATCAGTTGCCATGAGCAGGGTGAGATCAGCCCTGTCATAGTAGGGTTTCAGGGGATTGACATGGAGCACCCTAAGGGGACTCCTGGCAGTGCCTAAGTCAACTAAGTAGGTGACTTCACCCTTTTTCTCAACAATTGTGTGGGGTCCACTCCATTTATCTTGGAGTGCTCTTGGGGTCACAGGCTTCAATACCCACACTTTCTGCCCTGGTTGGTACTGAACCAAAACAGCCTTCTGGTCATGCCATTGCTTCTGGAGCTCTTGGCTGGCCTGAAGGTTTTTACTGGCCTTTTTCATATACTCAGCCATCCTTGATCTGAGGCCAAGTACATAATCCACAATATCTTGCTTTGGAGCTTTTAAAGGTTGTTCCCAACCCTCCTTGACAAGTGTTAGTGGACCCCTAACAGGGTGTCCAAAGAGGAGTTCAAAGGGGCTGAAGCCCACTCCTTTCTGGGGTACCTCCCTGTAGGCAAAAAGGAGGCATGGTAACAGGATATCCCATCTCCTGCGGAGTTTTTCAGGGAGACCCATAATCATGCCTTTGAGAGTTTTGTTAAATCTCTCCACCAGTCCATTTGTTTGTGGATGATAGGGTGTAGTGAACTTGTAAGTCACACCACACTCCTTCCACATGGCCTTTAAGTATGCAGACATGAAATTGCTTCCCCTGTCTGATACTACTTCCTTTGGGAAGCCCACCCTGGAAAATATTCCCAGGAGGGCCTTTGCCACTGCAGGTGCTGTAGTGGTCCTTAAAGGAATAGCTTCAGGATATCTTGTGGCATGGTCCACTACCACCAAGATAAACCTATTGCCTGAAGCAGTAGGAGGGTCAAGGGGGCCAACTAGGTAAACCCCTACCCTTTCAAAGGGAACCCCAACCACAGGCAGTGGAATAAGGGGTGCCTTTGGGGTGCCACCTGTCTTGCCACTGGCTTGACAGGTTTCACAGGACTTACAAAATTCTTTTGTGTCCTCAGACATCCTAGGCCAATGAAACAAGGGAACAAGTCTGTCCCATGTTTTCATTTGTCCCAGATGTCCAGCTAGTGGAATGTCGTGGGCTAGAGTTAGGAGGAACTTTCTGTACTCCTGAGGAATCACTAACCTCCTGGCAGTTCCAGGTTTAGGATCCCTTGCTTCAGTGTACAAGAGGTTGTCCTCCCAGGAAACTCTGTGAGAGTCACTGACATCCCCATTAGCCTGTTTGACAGCTTGCTGTCTTAGACCCTCTAGTGTGGGACTGGTTTGCTGTGCCACACTCAGCTCCTCCCTGGCAGGCCCCCCTTCACCCAAAAGCTCAGCAGTGTCTGCTTCCAGCTCCTCTGGTGAAGGTTCTGCACAGGGTGGAAATTCTTCTTCCTCAGAAGTAGATTCCACTGTAGAGGGAGGGATAGTAGGAAGTGCTTTACTTCTACTAGCCCTAGCTTTAGGGAGCACTTGGTCCATTGTTCCAGGATCCAAGTTTCCCTGTCCTTTTTGCTTTTTGGCCTGAGCCCTGGTTAAAGCAAAAATATGCCCTGGGATGCCCAGCATTGCTGCATGGGCCTCCAACTCCACATCTGACCAAGCTGATGTCTCCAAATCATTTCCTAGTAGACAGTCTACAGGTAAATCTGTGGCTACCACAACTTTCTTTGGACCAGTAACCCCCCCCAGTTGAGATTTACAACAGCCATGGGGTGGCTAAGTGTGTTGTTGTGAGCATCGGTTACTTGGTACTGGTGACCATGTAGGTGTTCTTCAGGGTGGACCAGTTTCTCTATGACCATAGTCACACTGGCACCAGTGTCCCTGTAGGCCTGAACCTCAACACCATTTATTAGGGGTAGCTGCTTGTACTTATCCATATTTAGGGGACAAGCAACTAAGGTGGCTAAATCAATAGCCCCCTCAGAGACTAACACAGCCTCTGTGGTCTCCCTAACAAGACCAACCCCAACTAAGTTACCAAAAGTGAGCCCAGCTACTCCCTTGGATTGGCTATTAGTAGGTTTGCTCCCACCCCCACTGCTATTAGTAGGGACACTAGGTGTAGCAGTAGGGGTTGTAGTGGTAGGAGGCTTGGTGCTTTTCTTTGGACAACTGGGATCTGTTGTCCAATGGCCTTTTATTTTACATAAATAGCACCATGGTTTCTTTTCCTTGTTCTGATTAGAAGAGGATTTGGGCCCACCACCCCCACCAGAGTGTTTTTGTGGGCCTGATGAAGACTCATTTTTAGATTTGTCCCCACCCTTGTCAGAAGACTTACCATCCTTCTTCTTGTTGCCATCTTTGTCACCCCCTGTATGAACTTTTCTGTTCACCCTTGTTCTGACCCATTTGTCTGCCTTCTTTCCCAATTCTTGGGGAGAGGTCAGATCAGAGTCCACCAAGTACTGGTTCAACAAATCAGACACACAATTATTAAGAATATGCTCTCTCAGGATCAAGTTATACAGGCTGTCATAATCAGTAACTTTACTGCCATGTAACCACCCCTTCAAGGCCTTCACTGAATGGTCAATGAAATCAACCCAGTCTTGTGAAGACTCCTTTTTGGTTTCTCTGAACTCTATCCTGCATTGTTCAGTGGTTAAGCCATAACCATCCAGGAGTGCATTCTTAAGAACTTTGTAATCATTGGCTTCACTTTCTTTCACAGTAAGGAGCCTATCCCTACCTTTTCCACTAAATGATAGCCATAGGATAGCAGCCCACTGCCTTTGAGGGACATCCTGTACAGCACAGGCCCTCTCAAGTGCAGCAAACCACTTGTTAATGTCATCCCCCTCCTTATAAGGGGGAACTATCTTGTGCAGATTCCTGGAATCATGCTCTTTTGCAGGATGACTATGGGGAATACTGCTGCTGCCACCATGGGTTTCTAAACCCAGTTTCTGTCTCTCCTTCTATACTTCTAAGGTCTGTCTATCCAAATCCAGCTGTTGCTTCTTGAGCTTCAGTCTGGTTTGTTCCACTCTCAATCTATTGAGCTCCCTTTCTAACAATCTGTCATCTGGGTGGGTGGGAGGGACATGCCTTGAAACAGAAGTATGGTGAGAATGGACAGAAGGAGACCTATCCCTTACAGAAGGCACCCTAAAAGCTTGGTTAACAGAAACATCACTTCTACTGTGGTGAGAATGAATGCTCTTGCTATGATGTGAGACAACACTATCTGTATGGTGTGACTCAACCTCAGTACCAACTATGCTAGACTGTCTAGTAATGGGCAGGCTATGAAGTTTATTTCCTGAATCTTTTCCTAGGGGAGTCCCTGGATCAGATTGGGAACCATTAGCTACTTTTTCAACAGATGGGGCCCTTTTGGCCTTATCTTGTTCTCTAAGCATGTTAAGTAACAATTCCAAGGAAGGATTCTTCTCTACACTCAAACCTCTCTCTATGCAGAGACTCCTTGCTCCTTTCCAGCTAAGGTGATCATATGCAATTTTGGACAGATCAACATTTTGGCCTGTGCCAGACATTTTTAGAGAGAGTTAAAGTGATAGAAAAAGAGAAAAAAGTTTTCAGAACTTGTAGAAAGACAGACAAAACTTTTTAAACTTTTTAGAACTTTTTAGCAAGTTTAGAAGTACTTTTCAGCACTTAGAAAAGAGTGAAAAGAGGAAATGCAAAACTTTTTAGTTATGTGTACACACACTGAACTTGTTTTGTATATTTTTCTCTTATGAAAAGTACAATGACAAGAGTCGTAAGTAGTCTCAAAGCACTTATCCCACAGCTGCACAACCAATGTAGGAGGCTGGACTGGCTTGTAGTGAGTACCAAGGGGTACCACGGCGTGGGGGATCCATCCTCCAAAGGGGAAGTCTCTAGCCCTTGTCGTTCCTGCAGAATCCTCAGCTTCTACTGTCCAGTAGCAGCTTCTTTGCACCCACAGCTGGCATTTCCTGGGCATCTGCCCTTCTCCGACTTGCTTGTGACTTTTGGACTTGATCCCCTTGTTCCACAGGTACGCTCGACTGGAAATCCATTGTTGTTGCATTGCTGGTTTGTGTCTTTCCTGCAGAATTCCCCTATCACGACTTCTATGTCCTTTGGGGAACTTTAGTGCACTTTGCACTCACTTTTCAGGGTCTTGGGGTGGGCTATTTTTCTAACCCTCACTATTTTCTAATAGTCCCAGCGACCCTCTACAAGGTCACATAGGTTTGGGGCCCATTCGTGGTTCGCATTCCACTTTTGGAGTATATGGTTTGTGTTGCCCCTATCCCTATGTGTCCCCATTGCATCCTATTGTAACTATACATTGTTTGCACTGTTTTCTAAGACTATACTGCATATTTTTGGTATTGTGTACATATATCTTGTGTATATTTGCTATCCTCATACTGAGGGTACACTCTGAGATACTTTGGCATATTGTCATAAAAATAAAGTACCTTTATTTTTAGTATATCTGTGTATTGTGTTTTCTTATGATATTGTGCAAGTGACACTAGTGGTACTGTAGGAGCTTCACTCGTCTCCTAGTTCAGCCTAAGCTGCTCTGCTAAGCTACCATTATCTATCAGCCTAAGCTGCTAGACACCCTATACACTAATAAGGGATAACTGGGCCTGGTGCAAGGTGTAAGTACCCCTTGGTACTCACTACAAGCCAGTCCAGCCTCCTGCATTGGTTGTGCAGCGGTGGGATAAGTGCTTTGAGACTACTTACCACTCTTGTCATTGTACTTTTCATAAGAGAAAAATATACAAAACAAGTTCAGTGTGTGTACACATAACTAAAAAGTTTTGCATTTCCTCTTTTCACTCTTTTCTAAGTGCTGAAAAGTACCTCTAAACTTTCTAAAAGTTCTTAAAAAGTTTAAAAAGTTGTTTTTCTGTCTTTCTAAAAGTTCTGAAAAACTTTTTCTCACTTTTTCTGTCAGTTAAACTCTTTCTAAAATGTCTGGCACAGGCCAAACTGTGGATCTGTCCAAACTTGCATATGATCACCTTTGCTGGAAAGGAGCAAGGAGTCTCTGCATAGAAAGAGGTTTGAGTGTAGGGAAGAATCCTTCTTTGGAATTATTGCTTAACATGCTTAAAGAACAAGATAAGGCCAGAAGGGCCCCATCTGTTGAAAAAGTAGCTAATGGTTCCCAATCTGATCCAGGGACTCCCCTAGGAAAAGATTCAGGAAAGAAACTTCCTAGCCTGCCCATTACTAGACAGCCTAGCATAGTTGGTACTGATGTAGAGTCACACCATACAGATAGTGTTGTCTCACATCATAGCAAGAGTATTCCTTCTCACCACAGTAGAAGTGATGTTTCTGTTAACCAAGCTGTTAGGGTGCCTTCTGTAAGGGACAGGTCTCCTTCTGTCCATTCTCACCATACTTCTGTTTCAAGGCATGTCCCTCTCACCCACCCTGATGACAGAATGTTAGAAAGGGAGCTCAATAGATTGAGAGTGGAACAAACCAGACTGAAGCGCAAGAAGCAACAGCTGGATTTGGATAGACAGACCTTAGAAGTAGAGAAGGAGAGACAGAAATTGGGTTTAGAAACCCATGGTGGCAGCAGCAGTATTCCCCATAGTCATCCTGCAAAAGAGCATGATTCCAGGAATCTGCACAAGATAGTTCCCCCTTATAAGGAGGGGGATGACATTAACAAGTGGTTTGCTGCACTTGAGAGGGCCTGTGCTGTACAGGATGTCCCTCAAAGGCAGTGGGCTGCTATCCTATGGCTATCATTTAGTGGAAAAGGTAGGGATAGGCTCCTTACTGTAAAAGAAAATGAAGCCAATGATTACAAAGTTCTTAAGAATGCACTCCTGGATGGTTATGGCTTAACCACTGAACAATACAGGATAAAGTTCAGAGAGACCAAAAAGGAGTCTTCACAAGACTGGGTTGATTTCATTGACCATTCAGTGAAGGCCTTGGAGGGGTGGTTACATGGCAGTAAAGTTACTGATTATGAAAGCCTGTATAACTTGATCCTGAGAGAGCATATTCTTAAAAATTGTGTGTCTGACTTGTTGCACCAGTACTTGGTGGACTCTGATCTGACCTCTCCCCAAGAATTGGGAAAGAAGGCAGACAAATGGGTCAGAACAAGGGTGAACAGAAAAGTTAATACAGGGGGTGACAAAGATGGCAATAAGAAGAAGGATGGTAAGTCTTCTAACAAGGGTGGGGACAAATCTAAAAATGAGTCTTCATCAGGCCCACAAAAACACTCTGGTGGGGGTGGTGGGCCCAAATCCTCTTCTAATCAGAACAAGAAAAAGAAACCATGGTGCTATTTATGTAAAATAAAAGGCCATTGGACAACAGATCCCAGTTGTCCAAAGAAAAGCACCAAGCCTCCTACCACTACAACCCCTACTGCTACACCTAGTGTCCCTACTAATAGCAGTGGTGGTGGGAGCAAACCTACTAATAGCCAATCCAAGGGAGTAACTGGGCTCACCTTTGGTAACTTAGTTGGGGTTGGTCTGATTAGGGAGACCACAGAGGCTGTGTTAGTCTCTGAGGGGGCTATTGATTTAGCCACCTTGGTTGCTTGTCCCCTTAACATGGATAAGTACAAGCAACTACCCCTAATAAATGGTGTTGAGGTTCAGGCCTACAGGGACACAGGTGCCAGTGTCACAATGGTGATAGAGAAACTGGTCCACCCTGAACAACACCTACTTGGTCACCAGTACCAAGTAACCGATGCTCACAACAACACACTTAGCCACCCAATGGCTGTTGTAAATCTCAACTGGGGGGGGTTACTGGTCCAAAGAAAGTTGTGGTAGCCTCAGATTTACCTGTAGACTGTCTACTAGGAAATGATTTGGAGACATCAGCTTGGTCAGAAGTGGAGTTGGAGGCTCATGCAGCAATGCTGGGCATCCCAGGGCATATTTTTGCTTTAACCAGGGCTCAGGCCAAAAAGCAAAAAGGACAGGGAAACTTGGATCCTGGAACAATGGACCAAGTGCTCCCTAAAGCTAGGGCTAGTAGAAGTAAAGCACTACCTACTATCCCTCCCTCTACAGTGGATTCTACTTCTGAGAAAGAAGAATTTCCACCCTGTGCAGAACCTACACCAGAGGAGCTGGAAGCAGACACTGCTGAGCTTTTGGGTGAAGGGGGGCCTGCCAGGGAGGAGCTGAGTGTGGCACAGCAGACCTGTCCCACACTAGAGGGTCTAAGACAGCAAGCTGTCAAACAAGCTAATGGGGATGTCAGTGACTCTCACAGAGTTTACTGGGAGGACAACCTCTTGTACACTGAGGCAAGGGATCCTAAACCTGGAGCTGCCAGGAGATTAGTGATTCCTCAGGAGTACAGAAAGTTCCTCCTAACTCTTGCTCACGACATTCCCCTAGCTGGACATTTGGGGCAAATGAAAACTTGGGACAGGCTTGTTCCCTTGTTTCATTGGCCTAGAATGTCTGAGGACACAAAATATTTTTGTAAGTCCTGTGAAACCTGTCAAGCCAGTGGCAAGACAGGTGGCACCCCAAAGGCACCCCTCATTCCACTGCCTGTGGTTGGGGTTCCCTTTGAAAGGGTAGGGGTTGACATAGTTGGCCCCCTTGACCCTCCTACTGCTTCAGGCAATAGGTTTATCTTGGTGGTAGTGGACCATGCCACCAGATATCCTGAAGCAATTCCTCTGAGGACCACTACAGGTCCTGCAGTGGCAAAGGCCCTCCTGGGAATCTTTTCCAGGGTGGGCTTCCCAAAAGAGGTAGTTTCAGACAGAGGAAGCAATTTCATGTCTGCTTACTTAAAGTCCATGTGGAAGGAGTGTGGGGTGACATACAAGTTCACCACACCCTATCATCCACAAACAAATTGACTGGTGGAGGGATTTAACAAAACTCTCAAAGGCATGATTATGGGTCTCCCTGAAAAACTCCGCAGGAGATGGGATATCCTGTTACCATGCCTCCTTTTTGCCTACAGGGAGGTACCCCAGAAAGGAGTGGGCTTCAGCCCATTTGAACTCCTCTTTGGACACCCTGTTAGGGGTCCACTAACACTTGTCAAGGAGGGTTGGGAACAACCTTTAAAAGCTCCAAAACAAGATATTGTGGATTATATACTTGGCCTCAGATCAAGGATGGCTGAGTACATGAAAAAGGCCAGTAAAAACCTTCAGGCCAGCCAAGAGCTCCAGAAGCAATGGCATGACAAGAAGGCTGTTTTGGTTCAGTACCAACCAGGGCAGAAAGTGTGGGTCTTGGAGCCTGTGGCCCCAAGAGCACTCCAAGATAAATGGAGTGGACCCCACACAATTGTTGAGAAAAAGGGGGAAGTCACCTACTTAGTTGTCTTAGGCACTGCCAGGAGTCCCCTTAGGGTGCTCCATGTCAATCGCCTGAAACCCTACTATGACAGGGCTGATCTCACCCTGCTCATGGCAACTGATGAGGGACACGAAGAAGACAGTGATCCTCTTCCTGATCTCTTCTCTTCCACAGAACAAGATGCTCTGGTGGAGGGGGTAGTTTTGGCTGACTGTCTTACTGCTGAGCAGAAAGACCATTGCATAAATCTCCTGGGTCAGTTTTCTGAACTCTTCTCTACTGTGCCAGGTACCACTTCTTGGTGTGAGCACACTATAGATACTGGAGACAGCTTGCGTGTCAAAAGTAAGATCTATAGGCAGCCTGACCATGTCAGAGACTACATAAAGCAAGAGGTGCAGAAAATGTTAGAACTGGGAGTGGTTGAACACTCTGAAAGTCCATGGGCTTCTCCTGTGGTACTTGTACCAAAACCTCATTCCAAAGATGGAAAGAAAGAATTGCAGTTTTGTGTAGACTACAGAGGTCTCAACCAGGTAACCAAAACTGATGCTCACCCTATACCCAGGGCAGATGAGCTCATAGATACACTGGCATCTGCCAAGTATCTAAGCACTTTTGATTTGACTGCAGGGTATTGGCAGATCAAATTATCAGAAGATGCTAAACCTAAAACTGCATTTTCAACCATTGGAGGACATTACCAATTCACAGTAATGCCTTTTGGGTTGAAAAATGCACCTGCCACTTTTCAGAGGCTGGTGAACACAGTCCTGCAAGGGCTGGAAGCTTTTAGTGCAGCATATTTGGACGATATAGCTGTCTTTAGCTCCAGCTGGGATGATCACCTGGTCCACCTATGGAAAGTTTTAGAGGCCCTGCAAAAGGCAGGCCTCACTATCAAGGCTTCAAAGTGCCAGATAGGGCAGGGGAAGGTGGTTTATCTGGGACACCTGGTTGGTGGGGAACAGATTGCACCACTTCAGGGGAAAATCCAAACAATTATTGATTGGGTTCCCCCTACTACCCAGACTCAAGTGAGAGCCTTCTTAGGCCTCACTGGGTACTACAGGAGGTTCATTAAGAACTATGGCTCCATTGCAGCCCCTCTTAATGACCTCACATCCAAGAAAATGCCTAAAAAGGTATTATGGACAGCAAACTGTCAGAAAGCTTTTGAGGAGCTCAAGCAGGCCATGTGCTCTGCACCTGTCCTGAAAAGCCCTTGTTACTCTAAAAAATTCTATGTCCAAACTGATGCATCTGAATTAGGAGTAGGGGCAGTCCTATCACAACTTAATTCTGAGGGCCAGGATCAACCTGTTGCTTTTATTAGTAGGAGGTTGACCCCTAGAGAAAAGCGTTGGTCTGCCATTGAGAGGGAGGCCTTTGCTGTGGTCTGGGCACTGAAGAAGTTGAGGCCATACCTGTTTGGCACTCACTTCATTGTTCAGACAGACCACAAACCTCTACTTTGGCTAAAACAAATGAAAGGTGAAAATCCTAAATTGTTGAGGTGGTCCATATCCCTACAGGGAATGGACTATACAGTGGAACATAGACCTGGGAGTACCCACTCCAATGCAGATGGACTCTCCAGATATTTCCACTTAGACAATGAAGACCCATCAGGGAATGACTAGTCTTATTGTCCTTCGTTTGGGGGGGGTTGTGTAGGAAAGTACCATCTTGCCTGGCATGTTACCCCCATTTTTCACTGTATATATGTTGTTTTAGTTGTATGTGTCACTGGGACCCTGCCAGCCAGGGCCCCAGTGCTCATAAGTGTGCCTGACTGTGTTACCTGTGTTATGACTAACTGTCTCACTGAGGCTCTGCTATCCAGAACCTCAGTGGTTATGCTCTCTCATTTCTTTCAAATTGTCACTAACAGGCTAGTGACCAATTTTACCAATTTACATTGGCTCACTGGAACACCCTTATAATTCCCTAGTATATGGTACTGAGGTACCCAGGGTATTGGGGTTCCAGGAGATCCCTATGGGCTGCAGCATTTCTTTTGCCACCCATAGGGGAGCTCTGACAATTCTTACACAGGCCTGCCACTGCAGCCTGAGTGAAATAACGTCCACGTTATTTCACAGCCATTTACCACTGCACTTAAGTAACTTATAAGCCACCTATATGTCTAACCTTTACCTGGTAAAGGTTAGGTGCAAAGTTACTTAGTGTGTGGGCACCCTGGCACTAGCCAAGGTGCCCCCACATAGTTCAGGGCAAATTCCCCGGACTTTGTGAGTGCGGGGACACCATTACATGCGTGCACTACACATAGGTCACTTCCTATGTGTAGCTTCACAATGGTAACTCCGAATATGGCCATGTAACATGTCTATGATCATGGAATTGCCTCCTCTATGCCATCCTGGAATAGTTGGCAAAATCCCATGATCCCAGTGGTCTGTAGCACAGACCCTGGTACTGCCAAACTGCCTTTTCAGGGGTTTCACTGCAGCTGCTGCTGCTGCTAACCCCTCAGACAGATTTCTGCCCTCCTGGGGTCCAGCCAGGCCTGGCCCAGGATGGCAGAACAAAGGACTTCCTCTGAGAAAGGGTGTTACACCCTCTCCCTTTGGAAAATGGTGTGAAGGCAGGGAAGGAGTAGCCTCCCCCAGCCTCTGGAAATGCTTTCATGGGCACAGATGGTGCCCATTTCTGCATAAGCCAGTCTACACCGGTTCAGGGACCCCTAAGCCCTGCTCTGGTGCGAAACTGGACAAAGGAAAGGGGAGTGACCACTCCCCTAACCTGCACCTCCCCTGGGAGGTGTCCAGAGCTCCTCCAGTGTGCTCCAGACCTCTGCCATCTTGGAAACAGAGGTGCTGCTGGCACACTGGACTGCTCTGAGTAGCCAGGGCCAGCAGGTGACGTCAGAGACTCCTTCTGATAGGCTCCTTCAGGTGTTGCTAGCCTATCCTGTCTCCTAAGTAGCCAAACCCTCTTTTCTGGCTATTTAGGGTCTCTGCTTTGGGGAATTCCTTAGATAAAGAATGCAAGAGCTCATCAGAGGTACTCTGCATCTCTCTCTTCACCTTCTGCCAAGGAATCGACTGCTGACCGCGCTGGAAGCCTGCAAAACTGCAACAAAGTAGCAAAGACGACTACTGCAACTCTGTAACGCTGATCCTGCCGCCTTCTCGACTGTTTTCCTGGTGGTTCATGCTGTGGGGGTAGTCTGCCTCCTCTCTGCCCTAGAAGCTCCGAAGAAATCTGTCGTGGGTCGACGGAATCGTCCCCCTGCAACCGCAGGCACCAAAGAACTGCATCACCGGTCCCCTGGTCTCCTTTCAGCACGACGAGCGAGGTCCCTTGAATCCAGCAACTCTGTCCAAGTGACTCCCACAGTCCAGTGACTCTTCAGTCCAAGTTTGGTGGAGGTAAGTCCTTGCCTCCCCACGCCAGACTGCATTGCTGGGAACCGTGTCTTTTGCACCTACTCCGGCCTCTGTGCACTTCCGGCGGAAATCCTTTGTGCACAGCCAAGCCTGGGTCCACGGCACTCTAACCTGCATTGCACGACTTTCTAAGTTGTCCTCCGGTGGCGTGGGACTCCTTTGTGCAACTTCGGGTGAGCACCGTTTCACTCCTCTTCGTAGTGCCTGTTCCGGCACTTCTGCGGGTGCTGCCTACTTCTGAGAGAGCTCCTTGTCTTGCTGGGCGCCCCCTCTGTCCCCTGACACAATTGGCGACATTTGGCGACAAACAGTGCAAACAATGTATAGTTACAATAGGATGCAATGGGAGCATATAGGGATAGGGGCAACACAAACCATATACTCCAAAAGTGGAATGCAAACCACGAATGGACCCCAAACCTATGTGACCTTGTAGAGGATCGCTGGGACTGTAAGAAAACAGTGAGGGTTAGAAAAATAGCCCACCCCAAGACCCTGAAAAGTGAGTGCAAAGTGCACTAAAGTTCCCCAAAGAGCACAGAAGTCGTGATAGGGGAATTCTGCAGGAAAGACCAACACCAGCAATGCAACAACAATGAATTTCCAGACTAGAGTACCTGTGGAACAAGGGGACCAAGTCCAAAAGTCACGATCAAGTCAAGAGTGGGCAGATGCCCAGGAAATGCCAGCTGTGGGTGCAAAGAAGCTGCTACTAGGCAGTAGAAGCTGAGGATTCTGCAGGAACGACAACGGCTAGAAACTTCCCCTTTGGAGGATGGTTGTCCCACGTCGTGAAGAGTCGTGCAGAAGTGTTTTCCTGCCAAAAGACCGCCAACAAGCCTTGCTAGCTTCAAATCGTGCGGTTAGGGTTTTTGGATGCTGCTGTGGCCCAGGAGGGACCAGGATGTCACCAATTGCGTGAGGCGACAGAGGGGGCGTCCAGTAAGAGAAGGAGCCCTGTCAGAAGCAAACAGCACCCGGAGAAGTGCCGAAACAGGCACTACGAAGTGGAGTGAAACGGTGCTCACCCGAAGTTGCACAAGAGAGTCCCACGCCGCCGGAGGACAACTCAGGAGGTCGTGCAATGCAGGTTAGAGTGCTGTGGACCCAGGTTTGGCTGTGCACAAAGGAAATCCTGGAAAAGTGCACAGGAGCCGGAGTAGCTGCAAAAGACGTGGTTCCCAGCAATGCAGTCTGGCGTGGGAGGCAAGGACTTACCTCCACCAAACTTGGACTGAAGAGTCACTGGGCTGTGGGAGTCACTTGGACAGAGTTGCTGGATTCAAGGGACCTCGCTCGTCGTGCTGAGAGGAGACCCAGGGAACTGGTGATCCAGTTCTTTGGTGCCTTCAGTTGCAGGGGGACGATTCCATCGACCCACTGAAGATTTCTTCAGAGCTTCTAGTGCAAAGAGGAGGCAGACTACCCCTACAGCATGCACCACCAGGAAAACAGTCGAGAAGGCGGCAGGATCAGCGTTACAGTGTTGCAGTAGTTGTCTTCGCTACTTTGTTGCAGTTTTGCAGGCTTCCAGCGCGGTCAGCTGTCGATTCCTTGGCAGAAGGTGAAGAGAGAGATGCAGAGGAACTCTGATGAGCTCTTGCATTCGTTATCTAAGGAATTCCCCAAAGCAGAGACCCTAAATAGACAGAAAAGAGGGTTTGGCTACTTAGGAGAGAGGATAGGCTAGCAACACCTGAAGGAGCCTATCAGAAGGAGTCTCTGACGTCACCTGCTGGCCCTGGCCACTTAGAGCAGTCCAGTGTGCCAGCAGCACCTCTGTTTCCAAGATTGCAGAGGTCTGGAGCACACTGGAGGAGCTCTGGGCACCTCCCAGGGGAGGTGCAGGTCAGGGGAGTGGTCACTCCCCTTTCCTTTGTCCAGTTTCGCGCCAGAGCAGGGATGAGGGGTCCCTGAACCGGTGTAGACTGGCTTATGCAGAAATGGGCACATCTGTGCCCATGAAAGCATTTCCAGAGGCTGGGGGAGGCTACTCCTCCCCTGCCTTAACACCTTTTTTCCAAAGGGAGAGGGTGTAATACCCTCTCTCTGAGGAAGTCCTTTGTTCTGCCTTCCTGGGCCAAGCCTGGCTGGACCCCAGGAGGGCAGAAACCTGTCTGAGGGGTTGGCAGCAGCTGCAGTGAAACCCCTGAAAAGGCAGTTTGGCAGTACCCGTGTCTGTGCTAGAGACCCGTGGGATCATGGGATTGTGCCAACAATGCCAGGATGGCATAGAGGGGGCAATTCCATGATCTTAGACATGTTACATGGCCATATTCGGAGTTACCATTGTGACGCTACACATAGGTAGTGACCTATGTGCAGTGCACGCATGTAATGGTTTCCCTGCACTCACAAAGTTCGGGGAATTTGCCCTGAACAATGTGGGGGTACCTTGGCTAGTGCCAGGATGTCCACACACTAAGTAGCATGGAACTTAACCTTCACCAAGTGAGGGTTAGACATATAGGTGACTTAAATATGTTACTTATGTGCAGTGGTAAATGGCTGTGAAATAACGTAGACGTTATTTCACTTAGTCTGCAGTGGCAGGCCTGTGTAAGAATTGTCTGAGCTCCCTATGGGTGGCAAAAGAAATGCTGCAGCCCATAGGGATCTCCTGGAACCCCAATACCCTGGGTACCTAGGTACCATATACAAGGGAATTATATGGGTGTTTCAGTGTGCCAATGAGAATTGGTAAAAATTAGTCACTAGCCTGCAGTGACAATTTTAGAAAGCAGAGATAGCATAAACACTGAGGTTCTGGTTAGCAGAGCCTCAGTGATACAGTTAGGTACCACACAGGGAACACATGCAGGGTATACATTATGAGCACTGGGCTCCTGCATAGCAGGATCCCAGTGACACATGGGCAAAAACAAACATACATACAGTGAAATTGGGGGTAACATGCCAGGCAAGATGATACTTTCCTACACAACCCCCTCCCCCACAAACGAAGGACAATAAGGCTAACCTTGCCCAGATGAGTCTTCATTGTCTAAGTGGAAATATCTGGAGAGTCCATCTGCATTGGAGTGGGTACTCCCAGGTCTATGTTCCACTGTATAGTCCATTCCCTGTAGGGATATGGACCAACTCAACAATTTAGGGTTTGTGGTCTGTTTGAACAATAAAGTGAGTACCAAACAGGTATGGTCTCAACATTTTCAGTGCCCAGACCACAGCAAAGGCCTCCCTCTCTATGGCAGACCAACGCTTTTCTCTAGGGGTCAACCTTCTGCTGATAAAAGCAACTGGTTGATCCTGGCCCTCAAAATTCAGTTGTGATAAGACTGCCCCTACCCCTAATTCAGATGCATCCATTTGAACAATGAATTTCTTGGAGTAACAAGGGCTTTTTAGGACAGGTGGAGAGCACATGGCCTGTTTGAGCTCCTCAAAAGCTTTCTGACAGCTGGCTGTCCATAATACCTTCTTAGGCATTTTCTTGCTAGTGAGATCATTAAGAGGGGCTGCTATGGAGCCATAATTCTTTATGAATCTCCTATAGTACCCTGTGAGGCCTAAAAAGGCTCTCACCTGGGTTTGAGTTGTAGGGGGAACCCAATCCATGATACTTTGGATTTTCCTCTGTAGTGGTGCAATCTGTTCTCCACCAACCAGATGGCCCAGATAAACGACTTTCCCCTGCCCTATCTGGCACTTTGAGGCCTTGACAGTGAGGCCTGCCTTTTGCAGGGCCTCTAAAACTTTCCATAGGTGGACCAGGTGATCATCCCAGGTTGAGCTAAAGACAGAAATATCATCTAGATATGCTGCACTGAAAGCTTCCAACCCTTGCAGGACTGTGTTCACCAACCTCTGAAAAGTGGCAGGTGCATTTTTCAAACCAAAGGGCAGTACTGTGAATTGGTAGTGCCCTCCAATGGTAGAAAATGCAGTCTTGGGTTTAGCATCTTCTGATAATCTAATCTGCCAATACCCTGCAGTTAGATCAAAAGTGCTAAGATACTTGGCAGAAGCCAGTGTATCAATGAGCTCATCTACCCTGGGTATAGGGTTTTGGTTACCTGAGTGAGCCCTCTGTAAGCTACACAAAACTTCATCTTGCTTTTTCTATCTTTGGTGTGAGGTTTTGGTTCAAGCACAACTGGGCTAGCCCATGGGCTTTCAGAAGGTTCAGTCGCCCCTAAATCCAACATTTTCTGCACCTCCTGTTTAATGCAGTTCCTGACATGGTCAGGCTGCCTATAAATGTAACTTTTGACAGGCAGGCTGTCTCCAGTATCAATTGTATGTTCACACCAGGATGTTGTACCTGGTATAAGTGAAAAGAGATCTGAAAACTGGCTTAAGAGATTGATGCAGTTGTCTTTCTCTTCTGCAGTCAGACAGTCTGCTAAGACTACTCCTTCCACTAAGCCATCAGCTTCAGTGCTGGAAAAGAGATCAGGGAGAGGGCCACTCTTTTCTTCCTGTCCCTCATCTGTAGCCATGAGTAGGGTGAGATCAGCCCTGTCATAGTAGGGTTTTAGGCGGTTGACATGAATCACCCTAAGGGGACTCCTGGCAGTGCCCAGGTCTACCAAGTAGGTCACCTCACCCTTCTTTTCAACAATAAGATGGGGTCCACTCCATTTGTCCTGGAGTGCTGTTGGTGCCACAGGCTCCAATACCCACACCTTCTGTCCTGGGTGGTACTGAGTCAGGACAGCCTTCTGGTCGTGCCATTGCTTTTGCAGCTCCTGGCTGGCCTAAAGGTGTTTACTGGCCTTTTTCATATACTCAGCCATTCTGGATCTAAGGCCAAATACATAGTCTACTACGTCCTGTTTAGGAGCTTTTAAAGGTTGTTCCCAACCCTCCTTCACAAGAGCAAGTGGACCTCTTACAGGGGGGTGCCCAAAGAGGAGTTCAAAGGGGCTGATGCCCACTCCTTTTTGAGGTGCGTCCCTGTAAGCAAAAAGGAGGCAAGGTAACAGGACATCCCATCTCCTTCTTAGTTTTTCAGGGAGTCCCATTATCATACCTTTGAGAGTTTTATTAAACCTCTCAACCAGACCATTTGTTTGTGGATGGTAAGGGGTGGTGAACTTGTAGGTTTCACCACACTCCTTCCATATTGCTTTTAGGTATGCACACATGAAGTTGCTACCTCTGTCTGACACCACTCCCTTAGGAAACCCCACCCTGGAAAAGATTCCCAGGAGGGCCTCTGCCACTGCAGGAGCTGTAGTGGTCCTTAAGGGTATGGCTTCATGATATCTTGTGGCATGGTCCACTACCACTAAGATAATCTATTGCCTGAAGCTGTTGGAGGGTCAAGGGAGCCAAATATGTCAACCCCTACCCTTTCAAAGGGCACCCCAACCACTGGAAGCGGAATTAGAGGGGCCTTTGGAGTGCCACCAGTCTTGCCACTGGCTTGGCAGGTCACACAAGATTTACAAAAGTCTTTTGTGTCCTCTGACATATGAAGCCAGTGAAACAAGGGGACAAGTCTTTCCCAAGTTCTCATCTGGCCCAAATGCCCAGCCAAAGGAATGTCATGGCTAGGGTGAGAAGAAACTCTCTGTTCTGCAGGGGAATGACCAAGCTCCTGGCAGCTCCAGGTTTTGGGTCCCTTGATTCTGTGTACAAGAGGTTATCTTCCCAGTACACCCTATGGCTATCACTCACATCCCCATTCTGCTGTTTGACAGCTTGCTGTCTTAAACCCTCTAATGTGGGACAGGTTTGCTGTGCCACACTCAGCTCTTCCCTGGCAGGCCCCCTGCACCCAAAAGCTCAGCAGTGTCTGCTGCCAGCTCCTCCGGTGAAGATTCTGCACAGGGAGAGGATTCCTCTTTCTCAACAGGGGGATCTTCTGTAGAGGGAGGGATAGTGGGCAGGGATTTACCCTTTCTACCCCTAGCTTTTGGGAGCACTTGGTCCATTGTTCAGGGTCCAAGTTTCCCTGTCCTTTTCGCTTCTTGGTCTGAGCCCTTGTGTAGGAAAGTACCATCTTGCCTGGCATGTTACCCCCATATTTCACTGTATATATGTTGATTTAGTCTATGTGTCACTGGGACCTTGCCAGGCAGGACCCCTGTGCTCATAAGTATGTGCCTTGTATGTGTTCCCTGTGTGATGCCTAGCTGTCTCACTGGGGCTCTGCTAACCAGAACCTCAGTGGTTATGCTTTCTCTGCTTTCCAAATTTGTCACTAACAGGCTAGTGACTAAATTTACCAATTCACATTGGCATACTGGTACACCCATATAATTCCCTAGTATATGGTACTGAGGTACCCAGGGTATTGGGGTTCCAGGAGATCCCTATGGGCTGCAGCATTTATTTTGCCACCCATAGGGAGCTTTGACAATTCTTACACAGGCCTTTCACTGCAGCCTGCGTGAAATAACGTCCACGTTATTTCACAGCCATTTACCACTGCACATAAGTAACTTTTAAGTCACCTATATGTCTAACCTTCACCTGGTGAAGGTTGGGTGCAAAGTTACTTAGTGTGTGGGCACCCTGGCACTAGCCAAGGTGCCCCCACATCGTTCAGGGCAAATTCCCCGGACTTTGTGAGTGCGGGGACACCATTACACGTGTGCACTGTACATAGGTCATTACCTATGTACAGCGTCATAATGATAACTCCGAACATGGCCATGTAACATGTCTAAGATCATGGAATTGTCCCCCCAATGCCATTCTGGCATTGGGGGGACAATTCCATGATCCCCCGGGTCTCTAGCATAGTACCCGGGTACTGCCAAACTGCCTTTCCGGGGTCTCCACTGCAGCTGCTGCCAACCCCTCAGCCAGGTTTCTGCCCTCCTGGGGTCCAGGCAGCCCTGGCCCAGGAAGGCAGAACAAAGGACTTCCTCTGAGAGAGGGTGTAAAACCCTCTCCCTTTGGAAATAGGTGTGAGGGCTGGGGAGGAGTAGCCTTCCCCAGCGTCTGGAAATGCTTTGATGAGCACAGATGGTGCCCATCTCTCCATAAGCCGGTCTACACTGGTTCCTGGATCCCCCAGCCCTGCTCTGGCGCGAGACTGGACAAAGGAAAGGGGAGTAATCACTCCTCTGACCTGCACCTCCCAGGGGAGGTGCGCAGAGCTCCTCATTGTGTCCCAGACCTCTGCCATCTTGGAAACAGAGGTGTTGGGGGCACACTGAACTGCTCTGAGTGGCCAGTGCCAGCAGGTGACGACAGAGACTCCTTCTGATAGGCTCCTTCAGGTGTTGCTAGCATATCCTCTCTCCTAAGTAGCCAAACCTCCTGTTCTGGCTATTTAGGGTCTCTGCTTTGGGGAATTCTTCAGATAACGAATGCAAGTACTCATCAGAGTTCCTCTGCATCTCTCTCTTCACCTTCTACCAAAGGATCGACCGCTGACTGCTCATGACGCCTGAAAAACCGCAACAAAGTAGCAAAGACGACTACTGCAACCTTGTATCGCTTCATCCTGCTGGCTTTCTCGCCTGTTTCCTGGTAGTGCATGCTCTGGGGGTAGCCTGCCTTCTTCTTGCTCCAGGAGCTCTGAAGAAATCTCCTGTGGGTCGACAAAATCTTCCCCATGCAACCCCAGGCAACAAAAGACTGCATCACCAGTCCTCTGGGTACCCTCTCAGCACGACGAGCGTGGTCCCTGGAACTCAGCAGCTCTGTCCAAGTGACTCCCACAGTCCAGTGACTCTTCAGTCCAAGTTTGGTGGAGGTAAGTCCTTGCCTCCCTATGCTAGACTGCATTGCTGGGTACCGCGTGATTTGCAGCTGCTCCGGCTCCTGTGCACTCTTCCAAGATTTCCTTCGTGCACAGCCAAGCCTGGGTCCCCGACACTCTAACCTGCAGTACACAACCTTCTGAGTTGTTCTCCGGCGTCGTGGGACTCCCTTTTCTAACTTCGGGTGGACTCCGGTTCACTCCTCTTCTAAGTGCCTGTTACGGTACTTCTGTGGGTGCTGCCTGCTTCTGTGAGGGCTCCTTGACTTGCTGGGCGCCCCCTCTGTCTTCTCATCCAAGTGGCGACTTCCTGGTCCCTCCTGGGCCACAGCAGCATCCAAAAACCCTAACCGCGACTCTTCAAGCTAGCAAGGCTTGTTTGCGGTCTTGCTGCGTGGGAATACCTCTGCGAGCTTCACCGTGACGTGGGACATCCATCCTCCAAAGGAGAAGTTCCTAGTCCTCTTCGTTCTTGCAGAAACCAAAGCTTCTTCCATCCGGTGGCAGCTTCTTTGCACCCTCAGCTGGCATTTCCTGGGCATCTGCCCACGCTCGACATTGGTAACTCCGAACATGGCCATGTAACATGTCTAAGATCATTAAATTGTCACCCCAATACCATTCTGATATTGGGGAGACAATTCCATGATCCTCCGGGTCTCTAGAACAGAACCCGGGTACTGCCAAACTGCCTTTCCGGGGTTTCCACTGCAGCTGCTGCTGCTGCCAACCCCTCAGACAGGATTCTTCTCTCCTGGGGTCTAGGCAGCCCAGTCCCAGGAAGGCAGAACAAAGGATTTCTTCTGAGAGAGGGAGTAACACCCTCTCCCTTTGGAAATAGGTGTGAAGGGCTGGGAAGAAGTAGCCTCCCCCAGCCTATGGAAATGTTTTGATGGGCACAGATGCTGCCCGTCTCTGCATAAGCCAGTCTACACCGGTTCAGGGATCCCCCAGCCCTGCTCTGGTGTGAAACTGGACAAAGGAAAGGGGAGTGACCACTCCCCTGTCCTGCACCTCCCAGGGGAGGTGCCCGGAGCTCCTCCAGTATATCCCAGACCTCTGCCATCTTGGATTCAGAGGTGTTGGGGGCACACTGGACTGCTCTGAGTGGCCAGTGCCAGCAGGTGACGTCAGAGACCCCTCCTGATAGGTGCTTACCTCTTTCAGTAGCCAAGCCTCCTTTCTTAGTAGCCAAACCTCCTTTTCTGGCTATTTAGGGTCTCTCATCTTGGCTATTCCTCAGATAACGAATGTAAGAGCTCACCAGAGTTCCTCTGCACTTCCCTCTTCGACTTCTGCCAAAGATCGACTGCTGACTGCTCCAGGACGCCTGCAAAACCGCAACAAAGTAGCAAGACGACTACAAGCAACATTGTAGCGCCTCATCCTGACAGCTTTCTCGATTGTTTCCTGGTGGATGCATGCTCTGAGGGCTGTCTGCCTTCACCCTGCACAGGAAGCCAAGAAGAAATCTCCCATGGGTCGACTGAATCTTCCCCCTGCTAACACAGGCACCAAATAACTGCATCTTCGGTCCTCTGGGTCCCCTCTCATCCTGATGAATGTGGTCCCTGGAACACAGGAGCTGGGTCCAAGTGTCTCCGACAGTCCAGTGTCCCTTCTGTCCAAATTTGGTGGAGGTAAGTGTAGGAAAGTACCATCTTGCCTGGCATGTTACCCCCATTTTTCACTGTATATATGTTGTTTTAGTTGTATGTGTCACTGGGACCCTGGTAACCCAGGGCCCCAGTGCTCATAAGTGTGCCTGAATGTGTTACCTGTGTAGTGACTAACTGTCTCACTGAGGCTCTGCTAATCAGAACCTCAGTGGTTATGCTCTCTCATTTCTTTCCAAATTGTCACTGACAGGCTAGTGACCATTTTTACCAATTTACATTGGCTTACTGGAACACCCTTATAATTCCCTAGTATATGGTACTAAGGTACCCAGGGTATTGGGGTTCCAGGAGATCCCTATGGGCTGCAGCATTTCTTTTGCCACCCATAGGGAGCTCTGACAATTCTTACACAGGCCTGCCACTGCAGCCTGAGTGAAATAACGTCCACGTTATTTCACAGCCATTTTACACTGCACTTAAGTAACTTATAAGTCACCTATATGTCTAACCTTTACCTGGTAAAGGTTAGGTGCAAAGTTACTTAGTGTGAGGGCACCCTGGCACTAGCCAAGGTGCCCCCACATTGTTCAGAGCCAATTCCCTGAACTTTGTGAGTGCGGGGACACCATTACACGCGTGCACTACATATAGGTCACTACCTATATGTAGCTTCACAATGGTAACTCCGAATATGGCCATGTAACATGTCTATGATCATGGAATTGCCCCCTCTATGCCATCCTGGCATAGTTGACACAATCCCATGATCCCAGTGGTCTGTAGCACAGACCCTGGTACTGCCAAACTGCCCTTCCTGGGGTTTCACTGCAGCTGCTGCTGCTGCCAACCCCTCAGACAGGCAGCTGCCCTCCTGGGGTCCAGCCAGGCCTGGCCCAGGATGGCAGAACAAAGAACTTCCTCTGAGAGAGGGTGTGACACCCTCTCCCTTTGGAAAATGGTGTGAAGGCAGGGGAGGAGTAGCCTCCCCCAGCCTCTGGAAATGCTTTGTTGGGCACAGATGTGACCAATTCTGCATAAGCCAGTCTACACCGGTTCAGGGACCCCTTAGCCCCTGCTCTGGCGCGAAACTGGACAAAGGAAAGGGGAGTGACCACTCCCCTGACCTGCACCTCCCCTGGGAGGTGTCCAGAGCTCCTCCGGTGTGCTCCAGACCTCTGCCATCTTGGAAACAGAGGTGCTGCTGGCACACTGGACTGCTCTGAGTGGCCAGTGCCACCAGGTGACGTCAGAGACTCCTTGTGATAGGCTCCTTCAGGTGTTGCTAGCCTATCCTCTCTCCTAGGTAGCCAAACCCTCTTTTCTGGCTATTTAGGGTCTCTGTCTCTGGGGAAACTTTAGATAACGAATGCAAGAGCTCATCCGGGTTCCTCTGCATCTCTCTCTTCACCTTCTGATAAGGAACCGACTGCTGACCGCGCTGGAAGCCTGCAAACCTGCAACATAGTAGCAAAGACGACTACTGCAACTCTGTAACGCTGATCCTGCCGCCTTCTCGACTGTTTTCCTGCTTGTGCATGCTGTGGGGGTAGTCTGCCTCCTCTCTGCACCAGAAGCTCCGAAGAAATCTCCCGTGGGTCGACGGAATCTTCCCCCTGCAACCGCAGGCACCAAAAAGCTGCATTACCGGTCCCTTGGGTCTCCTCTCAGCACGACGAGCGAGGTCCCTCGAATCCAGCGACTCTGTCCAAGTGACCCCCACAGTCCAGTGACTCTTCAGCCCAAGTTTGGTGGAGGTAAGTCCTTGCCTCACCTCGCTGGGCTGCATTGCTGGGAACCGCGACTTTGCAGCTACTCCGGCCCCTGTGCACTTCCGGCGGAAATCCTTTGTGCACAGCCAAGCCTGGGTCCACAGCACTCTAACCTGCATTGCACGACTTTCTAAGTTGGTCTCCGGCGACGTGGGACTCCTTTGTGCAACTTCGGCGAGCACCGTTTCACGCATCCTCGTAGTGCCTGTTTCTGGCACTTCTCCGGGTGCTACCTGCTTCAGTGAGGGCTCTTTGTCTTGCACGACGTCCCCTCTCTCTTCAGGTCCAAGCAGCGTCCAAAAACGCCAAACGCACGATTTGCGGCTAGCAAGGCTTGTTGGCGTTCTTTCGGCGGGAAAACACTTCTGCACGACTCTCCACGGCGAGAGGGATCCGTCCACCAAAGGGGAAGTCTCTAGCCCTTTTCGTTCCTGCAGAAACCTCAGCTTCTTCTGTCCAGTAGAAGCTTCTTTGCACCCGCAGCTGGCATTTCCTGGGCATCTGCCCATCTCCGACTTGCTTGTGACTTTTGGACTTGGTCCCCTTGTTCCACAGGTACCCTAGATTGGAAATCCACATTGTTGCATTGCTGGTTTGTGTCTTTCCTGCATTATTCCTCTAACACGACTTCTTTGTCCTTAGGGGAACTTTAGTGCACTTTGCACTCACTTTTCAGGGTCTTGGGGAGGGTTATTTTGCTAACTCTCACTATTTTCTAATAGTCCCAGCGACCCTCTACAAGGTCACATAGGGTTGGGGTCCATTCGTGGTTCGCATTCCACTTTTGGAGTATATGGTTTGTGTTGCCCCTATCCCTATGTTTCCCCATTGCATCCTATTGTAACTATACATTGTTTGCACTGTTTTCTAAGACTATACTGCATATTTTTGCTATTGTGTATATATATCTTGTGTATATTTCCTATCCTCTCACTGAGGGTACACTCTAAGATACTTTGGCATATTGTCATAAAAATAAAGTACCTTTATTTTTAGTATAACTGTGTATTGTGTTTTCTTATGATATTGTGCATATGACACTAAGTGGTACTGTAGTAGCTTCACACGTCTCCTAGTTCAGCCTAAGCTGCTCTGCTAAGCTACCATTATCTATCAGCCTAAGCTGCTAGACACCCTATACACTAATAAGGGATAACTGGGCCTGGTGCAAGGTGCAAGTACCCCTTGGTACTCACTACAAGCCAGTCCAGCCTCCTGCATTGGTTGTGCAGTGGTGGGATAAGTGCTTGAGACTACTTACCACTCTTGTCATTGTACTTTTCATAAGAGAAAAATATACAAAACAAGGTCAGTGTATATACACATAGCCAAAAAGTTTTGCATTTCCTCTTTTCACTCTTTTCTAAGTGCTGAAAAGTACTCCTAAACTTTCAAAAAGTTCTTAAAAGTTTAAAAAGTTTTTTTCTGTCTTTCCAAAAAGTTCTGAAAACTTTTTTTCTTTGTCTATCACTTTAACTCTCTCTAAAAAATGTCTGACACAGGCCAAAGTGTTGATCTGTCCAAACTTGCATATGACAAACTTAGCTGGAAAAGAGCAAGGAGTCTCTGTATAGAGAGAGGTTTGAGTGTAGGGAAGAATCCTTCCTTGGAACTGTTACTTAACATGCTTAGAGAACAGGATAAGGCCATAGGTGCCCCATCTGTTGAAAAAGTACCTAATAGTTCCCAATCTGATTCAGGGACTCCCCCAGGAAAAGATTCAGGAAAGAAACTTCCTAGCCTGCCCATTACTAGACAATCTAGCATAGATGGTAATGATGATGAGCCACACCAAATAAATAGTGTTGTCTCACATCATAGCAAAAGCATTTATTCTCACCATACTGGTAGTAATGTTTCTGTAAACCAAGCTGTTAGGGTGCCTTCTGTAAGGGACAGGTCTCCTTCTGTTCATTCCCATCATAGCTCTGTTTCTAGAAATGTCCCTCCCACCAACCCTGATGACAGAATGTTAGAGAGGGAACTCAATAAGTTGAGGGTGGAACAAACCAGACTGAAGCTTAAAAAGCAACAGCTGGATTTGGATAGACAGTCTTTTGATTTAGAGAAGGAAAGACAGAAGTTGGGTTTAGATACCCATGGTGGCAGCAGCAGTATTCCCCATAGTCATCCTGCAAAAGAGCATGATTCCAGGAATCTGCACAAGATAGTCCCCCCTTATAAGGAGGGGGATGACATTAACAAGTGGTTTGCTGCACTTGAGAGGGCCTGTGTTGTACAGGATGTCCCTCAAAGGCAGTGGGCTGCTATCCTATGGCTATCATTTAGTGGAAAAGGTAGGGATAGGCTCCTTACTGTGAAAGAAAATGATGCTAATAATTTCCAAGTTCTTAAGAATGCACTCCTGGATGGTTATGGCTTAACCACTGAACAGTACAGGATAAAGTTCAGAGAGACCAAAAAGGAGTCTTCACAAGACTGGGTTGATTTTATTGACCATTCAGTGAAGGCCTTGGAGGGGTGGTTACATGGCAGTAAAGTTACTGATTATGACAGCCTGTATAACTTGATCCTGAGAGAGCATATTCTTAATAATTGTGTGTCTGATTTGTTGCACCAATACTTGGTGGACTCTGATCTGACCTCTCCCCAAGAATTGGGAAAGAAGGCAGACAAATGGGTCAGAACAAGAGTGAACAGAAAAGTTCATACAGGGGGTGACAAAGATGGCAACAAAAAGAAGGATGGTAAGTCTTCTGACAAGGGTGGGGACAAATCTAAAAATGAGTCTTCATCAGGCCCACAAAAACACTCTGGTGGGGGTGGTGGGTCCAAATCCTCCTTTAATCAGAACAAGGAAAAGAAACCATGGTGCTATTTATGTAAAATAAAAGGCCATTGGACAACAGATCCCAGTTGTCCAAAGAAAGGCACCACAGCTCCTACCACTACAACCCCTACTGCTACACCTCGTGTCCCTACTAATAGCAGTGGTGGTGGGAGCAAACCTACTAATAGCCAATCCAAGGGAGTAGCTGGGCTCACTTTTGGTAATTTAGTTGGGGTTGGTCTGATTAGGGAGACCACAGAGGCTACTTTAGTCTCTGAAGGGGCTATTGATTTAGCCACTTTTGGTTGCTTGCCCCCATAACTTGGAGAAGTACAAGCAACTAACCCTAATAAATGGTGTTGAGGTCCAGGCCTACAGGGACACAGGTGCCAGTGTCACAATGGTGATTGAGAAACTGGTGCACCCTGAACAACACATACTTGGACACCAGTACCAAGTAACCGATGCTCACAACATAACACAAAGCCACCCCATGGCTGTTGTAAATCTCAACTGGGGGGGGGTAACTGGTCCAAAGAAAGTTGTGGTAGCTTCAGATTTACCTGTAGACTGTCTATTAGGGAATGATTTGGAGACATCAGCTTGGTCAGATGTGGAGTTGGAGGCCCATGCAGCAATGCTGGGCATCCCAGGGCATATTTTTGCTTTGACAAGGGCTCAGGCCAAAAAGCAAAAAGGACAGGGAAGCTTGGATCCTGGAACAATGGACCAAGTGCTCCTTAAAGCTAGGGCTAGTAGAAGCAAACCACTTCCTACTATCCCTCCCTCTACAGTGGATTCAACTTCTGAGGAAGAAGAATTCCCTCCCTGTGCAGAACCTACACCAGAGGAGCTGGAAGCAGACACTGCTGAGCTTTTGGGTGAAGGGGGGCCTGCCAGAGAGGAGCTGAGTGTGGCACAGCAAACCTGTCCCACATTAGAGGGTCTCAGACAGCAAGCTGTCAAACAGGCTAATGGGGATGTCAGTGACTCTCACAGAGTTTACTGGGAGGACAACCTCTTGTACACTGAGCATAGGGATCCTAAACCTGGAGCTGCCAGGAGATTAGTGATTCCTCAGGAGTACAGAAAGTTCCTCCTAACACTGGCACATGACATTCCCTTAGCTGGGCATCTAGGACAAATGAAAACTTGGGACAGGCTTGTTCCCCTGTTTCATTGGCCTAGGATGTCTGAGGACACAAAAGAATTTTGCAAGTCCTGTGAAACCTGTCAAGCCAGTGGCAAGACAGGTGGCACCCCAAAGGCACCCCTTATCCCACTGCCTGTGGTTGGGGTTCCCTTTGAGAGGGTAGGGGTTGACATAGTTGGCCCCCTTGACCCTCCTACTGCTTCAGGCAATAGGTTTATCTTGGTGGTAGTGGACCATGCCACAAGATATCCTGAAGCTATTCCTTTAAGGACCACTACAGCACCTGCAGTGGCAAAGGCCCTCCTGGGAATATTTTCCAGGGTGGGCTTCCCAAAGGAAGTGGTATCAGACAGGGGAAGCAATTTCATGTCTGCATACTTAAAGGCCATGTGGAAGGAGTGTGGTGTAACGTACAAGTTCACAACACCCTATCATCCACAAACAAATGGACTGGTGGAGAGATTTAATAAAACTCTCAAAGGCATGATTATGGGTCTCCCTGAAAAACTCCGCAGGAGATGGGATATCCTTCTACCATGCCTCCTTTTTGCCTACAGGGAGGTACCCCAGAAAGGAGTGGGCTTCAGCCCCTTTGAACTTCTTTTTGGACACCCTGTTAGGGGTCCACTCACACTTGTAAAGGAGGGTTGGGAACAACCTTTAAAAGCTCCTAAGCAGGATATTGTGGATTGTGTACTTGGCCTCAGATCAAGGATGGCTGAGTACATGAAAAAGGCCAGTAAAAACCTTCAGGCCAGCCAAGAGCTCCAGAAGCAATGGCATGATCAGAAGGCTGTTTTGGTTCAGTACCAACCAGGGCAGAAAGTGTGGGTCTTGGAGCCTGTGGCCCCAAGAGCACTCCAAGATAAATGGAGTGGACCCCACACAATTGTTGAAAAGAAGGGTGAAGTCACCTACTTGGTTGACTTAGGCACTGCCAGGAGTCCCCTTAGGGTGCTCCATGTCAACCGCCTGAAACCCTACTATGACAGGGCTGATCTCACCCTGCTCATGGCAACTGATGAGGGACAGGAAGAAGACAGTGATCCTCTACCTGATCTCTTCTTTTCCACAGAACAAGATGCTCTTGTGGAAGGTGTAGTTTTGGCTGATTGTCTTACTGCTGAGCAGAAAGATAATTGCATAAATCTCCTAGGACAATTTTCAGAACTCTTCTCTACTGTGCCAGGCACCACTTCTTGGTGTGAGCACACTATAGATACTGGAGACAGTTTACCTGTCAAAAGTAAGATCTATAGGCAGCCTGACCATGTCAGGGACTGCATAAAGCAAGAAGTTCAGAAAATGTTGGAACTAGGAGTGGTTGAGCACTCTGACAGTCCATGGGCTTCTCCTGTGGTACTGGTACCAAAACCCAATTCTAAAGATGGAAAGAAGGAAATGCGGTTTTGTGTAGACTATAGAGGTCCCAACTTGGTAACCAAAACTGATGCTCACCCTATACCCAGGGCAGATGAGCTCATAGATACACTGGCATCTGCCAGGGTATTGGCAGATCAAATTGTCAGAAGATGCTAAACCTAAGACTGCATTTTCTACCATTGGAGGACATTACCAGTTTACTGTAATGCCTTTTGGTTTGAAAAATGCACCTGCCACTTTTCAGAGGTTGGTGAACACAGTCCTGCAAGGTCTGGAAGCTTTCAGTGCAGCATATTTGGACGATATAGCTGTCTTTAGCTCCAGCTGGGATGATCACCTGGTCCACCTATGGAAAGTTTTGGAGGCTCTGCAAAAGGCAGGCCTCACTATCAAGGCTTCAAAGTGCCAGCTAGGGCAGGGTAAGGTGGTTTATCTGGGACACCTTGTTGGTGGGGAACAGATTGCACCACTTCAGGGGAAAATCCAAACTATTATTGATTGGGTTCCCCCTACCACTCAGACTCAGGTGAGAGCCTTCCTAGGCCTCACTGGGTATTACAGGAGGTTCATTAAGAACTATGGCTCCATTGCAGCCCCTCTTAATGACCTCACATCCAAGAAAATGCCTAAAAAGGTATTATGGACAGCAAACTGTCAGAAAGCTTTTGAGGAGCTGAAGCAGGCCATGTGCTCTGCACCTGTCCTGAAAAGCCCTTGTTACTCTAAAAAATTCTATGTCCAAACTGATGCATCTGAATTAGGAGTAGGGGCAGTCCTATCACAACTTAATTCTGAGGGCCAGGATCAACCTGTTGCTTTTATTAGTAGGAGGTTGACCCCTAGAGAAAAGCGTTGGTCTGCCATTGAGAGGGAGGCCTTTGCTGTGGTCTGGGCTCTGAAGAAGTTGAGGCCATACCTGTTTGGCACTCACTTCATTGTTCAGACAGACCACAAACCTCTACTTTGGCTAAATCAAATGAAAGGTGAAAATCCAAAATTGTTGAGGTGGTCCATATCCCTACAGGGAATGGACTATACAGTGGAACATAGACCTGGGAGTAGCCACTCCAATGCAGATGGACTCTCCAGATATTTCCACTTAGACAATGAAGACTCATCAGGTCATGGCTAGTCTTATTGTCCTTCGTTTGGGGGGGGGTTGTGCAGGAAAGTACCATCTTGCCTGGCATGTTACCCCCATTTTTCACTGTATATATGTTGTTTTAGTTGTATGTGACACTGGGACCCTGGTAACCCAGGGCCCCAGTGCTCATAAGTGTGCCTGAATGTGTTACCTGTGTAGTGACTAACTGTCTCACTGAGGCTCTGCTAATCAGAACCTCAGTGGTTATGCTCTCTCATTTCTTTCCAAATTGTCACTGACAGGCTAGTGACCATTTTTACCAATTTACATTGGCTTACTGGAACACCCTTATAATTCCCTAGTATATGGTACTAAGGTACCCAGGGTATTGGGGTTCCAGGAGATCCCTATGGGCTGCAGCATTTCTTTTGCCACCCATAGGGAGCTCTGACAATTCTTACACAGGCCTGCCACTGCAGCCTGAGTGAAATAACGTCCACGTTATTTCACAGCCATTTTACACTGCACTTAAGTAACTTATAAGTCACCTATATGTCTAACCTTTACCTGGTAAAGGTTAGGTGCAAAGTTACTTAGTGTGAGGGCACCCTGGCACTAGCCAAGGTGCCCCCACATTGTTCAGAGCCAATTCCCTGAACTTTGTGAGTGCGGGGACACCATTACACGCGTGCACTACATATAGGTCACTACCTATATGTAGCTTCACAATGGTAACTCCGAATATGGCCATGTAACATGTCTATGATCATGGAATTGCCCCCTCTATGCCATCCTGGCATAGTTGACACAATCCCATGATCCCAGTGGTCTGTAGCACAGACCCTGGTACTGCCAAACTGCCCTTCCTGGGGTTTCACTGCAGCTGCTGCTGCTGCCAACCCCTCAGACCGGCAGCTGCCCTCCTGGGGTCCAGCCAGGCCTGGCCCAGGATGGCAGAACAAAGAACTTCCTCTGAGAGAGGGTGTGACACCCTCTCACTTTGGAAAATGGTGTGAAGGCAGGGGAGGAGTAGCCTCCCCCAGCCTCTGGAAATGCTTTGTTGGGCACAGATGTGCCCAATTCTGCATAAGCCAGTCTACACCGGTTCAGGGACCCCTTAGCCCCTGCTCTGGCGCGAAACTGGACAAAGGAAAGGGGAGTGACCACTCCCCTGACCTGCACCTCCCCTGGGAGGTGTCCAGAGCTCCTCCAGTGTGCTCCAGACCTCTGCCATCTTGGAAACAGAGGTGCTGCTGGCACACTGGACTGCTCTGAGTGGCCAGTGCCACCAGGTGACGTCAGAGACTCCTTGTGATAGGCTCCTTCAGGTGTTGCTAGCCTATCCTCTCTCCTAGGTAGCCAAACCCTCTTCTCTGGCTATTTAGGGTCTCTGTCTCTGGGGAAACTTTAGATAACGAATGCAAGAGCTCCTCCGGGTTCCTCTGCATCTCTCTCTTCACCTTCTGATAAGGAACCGACTGCTGACCGCGCTGGAAGCCTGCAAACCTGCAACATAGTAGCAAAGACGACTACTGCAACTCTGTAACGCTGATCCTGCCGCCTTCTCGACTGTTTTCCTGCTTGTGCATGCTGTGGGGGTAGTCTGCCTCCTCTCTGCACCAGAAGCTCCGAAGAAATCTCCCGTGGGTCGACGGAATCTTCCCCCTGCAACCGCAGGCACCAAAAAGCTGCATTACCGGTCCCTTGGGTCTCCTCTCAGCACGACGAGCGAGGTCCCTCGAATCCAGCGACTCTGTCCAAGTGACCCCCACAGTCCAGTGACTCTTCAGCCCAAGTTTGGTGGAGGTAAGTCCTTGCCTCACCTCGCTGGGCTGCATTGCTGGGAACCGCGACTTTGCAGCTACTCCGGCCCCTGTGCACTTCCGGCGGAAATCCTTTGTGCACACCCAAGCCTGGGACCACGGCACTCTAACGTGCATTGCACGACTTTCTAAGTTGGTCTCCGGCGACGTGGGACTCCTTTGTGCAACTTCGGCGAGCACCGTTTCACGCATCCTCGTAGTGCCTGTTTCTGGCACTTCTCCGGGTGCTACCTGCTTCAGTGAGGGCTCTTTGTCTTGCTCGACGTCCCCTCTATCTTCAGGTCCAATTTGCGACCTCCTGGTCCCTCCTGGGCCCCAGCAGCGTCCAAAAACGCCAAACGCACGATTTGCGGCTAGCAAGGCTTGTTGGCGTTCTTTCGGCGGGAAAACACTTCTGCACGACTCTCCACGGCGAGAGGGATCCGTCCACCAAAGGGGAAGTCTCTAGCCCTTTTCGTTCCTGCAGAAACCTCAGCTTCTTCTGTCCAGTAGAAGCTTCTTTGCACCCGCAGCTGGCATTTCCTGGGCATCTGCCCATCTCCGACTTGCTTGTGACTTTTGGACTTGGTCCCCTTGTTCCACAGGTACCCTAGATTGGAAATCCACAGTTGTTGCATTGCTGGTTTGTGTCTTTCCTGCATTATTCCTCTAACACGACTTCTTTGTCCTTAGGGGAACTTTAGTGCACTTTGCACTCACTTTTCAGGGTCTTGGGGAGGGTTATTTTGCTAACTCTCACTATTTTCTAATAGTCCCAGCGACCCTCTACAAGGTCACATAGGGTTGGGGTCCATTTGTGGTTCGCATTCCACTTTTGGAGTATATGGTTTGTGTTGCCCCTATCCCTATGTTTCCCCATTGCATCCTATTGTAACTATACATTGTTTGCACTGTTTTCTAAGACTATACTGCATATTTTTGCTATTGTGTATATATATCTTGTGTATATTTCCTATCCTCTCACTGAGGGTACACTCTAAGATACTTTGGCATATTGTCATAAAAATAAAGTACCTTTATTTTTAGTATAACTGTGTATTGTGTTTTCTTATGATATTGTGCATATGACACTAAGTGGTACTGTAGTAGCTTCACATGTCTCCTAGTTCAGCCTAAGCTGCTCTGCTAAGCTACCATTATCTATCAGCCTAAGCTGCTAGACACCCTATACACTAATAAGGGATAACTGGGCCTGGTGCAAGGTGCAAGTACCCCTTGGGGACTCACTACAAGCCAGTCCAGCCTCCTACAGTAAGTCCTTGCCTCCCCACGCCAGACAGCAAACCTGTGTACTGCATGATTTGCAGCTGCTCTGGCTTCTGTGCACTTTTCCAGGACTTCCTTTGTGCACAGCCTAGCCTGGGTCTCCAGCACTCCGTCCTGGATTGCCCAACTCGCTGAGTTGGACTCCGCCGTCGTCGGACCCTCCTTTGTGACTCTGAGTCGACTGCTGTCCTCAGATTTTCCAAGTGCCTGCTCCGGTACTTCTGCGGGTGCTGCCTGCTTCTACGAGGGTCTCTGAGTTGCTGAGCGCCCCCTCTGTCTCCTCCTCCAAGGGGTGACATCCTGGTCCTTCCTGGGCCCCAGCAGCACCCCAAATCCTCAACCATGACTCTTGCAGCTAGCAAGGCATGTTTGTGGTATTTCTGCCTGGAAACACTTCTGCAACCTCCAGCACGCCGTGGGACATCTTCCACCCAAAGGAGAAGTTCCTAGGCCTTTTCGTTGTTGCAGAATCTTCGGCTTCTTCCACCCAACGGCAGCACTTTTGCAGCTTCATCCGGGGTTTTGTGGGCTCCTGCCCCCCCTGGACACTTTTGTGACTCTTGGACTTGGTCCCCTTCCTTTACAGGTCCTCAGGTCCAGGAATCCGTCTTCAGTGTTTTGCTGGTGCTTGTGATTCTTGCAGAATCCCCTATCACGACTATTCTGTCTTTCTGGGGTAGTAGGGTCACTTTACTCCTACTTTTCAGGGTCTTGGGGTGGGGTATCTAGGACACCCTTACTGGTTTCTTACGGTCCATTCGTGATTCGCACTCCACTTTTGGAGTATATGGTCTGTCTTGCCCCTAGACCTATGTCTACCTATTGCATTCTATTGTGATTCTACATTGTTTGCACTACTTTTCTTACTGTTACTTACCTGTTTTGGGTATGTGTACGTATAATTTGTGTATATTACTTACCTCCTAAGTGAGGGTATCCTCTGAGATACTTTTGGCATATTGTCACTAAAATAATGTACCCCTGAGTATTTTGTTTTCTTGAGATATTGTGCTATATGATATAAGTGGTATAGTAGGAGCTTTGCATGTCTCCTAGTTCAGTCTAAGCTTCTTTGCCATAGCTACCTTCTATCAGCCTAAGCTGCTAGAAACACCTCTATTCTACTAATAAGGCATAACTGGACCTGGCACAGGGTGTAAGTACCACAAGGTACCCACTATAAGCCAGGCCAGTCTCCTACACTACCAGTATGCATCTGATTGCGATGTAATGGCCTTCTTTATCTGTGTTGTCTTCTTCTAACTGGAATAGTAGCTTAGGTCAAATTATGATTGCCACTCCTTTTGTCTTATTTCGTGTGGTGTGAAATGGTACAGGAAAGCAAGATGAACGTAGATGTCATGAGTCCGTAGTCAACAAATGTGCATTCTGAAGGAGTTCAATATCTACTTCTTTCATATGTAATCATCATAAAATTGATTTCCTCTTAACCTGGATTGAATCATGTGTTAAAGAAGATTATAGTAATCAGCTTCATGGTGGGTGTTAGTTGTGATCTTCTCTTATGTAGTGGTCTGCACGGCCTCCAAGCAGTTTGCAGTTTGCTTGATTATCTCGTATGCAAATATTCCTCAACTGTGGGAACTGCCCTATAAAGGGTGTGCGAATATTAAACATGGGTAAATTGTATCACAACATTTTGCGCGCTATCAAGATATGTAGAATATGTAATATTCTGTGCAAGATGTTACTTGGTGTCTGGGTTTACAAAACTATCTGTACGGCCTGTACTATCAATTTACTGTTATGTTTTGATGTAAATCTTAGCCAAACCCTCTCATCATTGAAAACAACATACTTACCAAGTGCACTTTCATAATCGGTCAGGGGAGGGGCGGGAAGGGTGAAGCACAACATTCACAACATTGCAAGCATGCTACATACTACAACAAGTTTACACAAATGATTTCTATTTAACTAAATCAATCATTTATATGACCTTATTTCAGGTATATTATGATACAGTAAGTACCACAGAGTTGTGTAACAATAAACATATTTTTTCAGTGCCAAGATATACATGGATGAATGTGTGCTTTACAAATACACATTATGTTAGCAGTAAGCTCTGTCTGGAATTCTTTAATAGATGAAGTAATTTTTAAAGGTCCGTAACCATGATATAATACATTTGCTAAGAAGGGGTCATTCCAAATATATGTATTCTGATGTATTTATTTAGTGCACGTTAATATAAACATGTTTTACCTAGTTTTCTGTGCCACTACAATAACTGGTAGCGAGGCCATCCTCCAATGGAACCACCCCCAGAATCATAAGCACACTTTCTTCTGAGAAGCTGGAAGGCTCCAGTCCTTCCAATGTATTTTCTGAAGTTTCAAAATCTCTATTTAAAAGGCTTGTTTTATGACACGATCTCCAATTTTGGATATCTGGGTTAGGAAATTGTGTGAAGTGTGTCTGCTTTTGGTCTCATTTTCCATTATTTGTAGCGTTAGGAACAAGGAAATACTCAGGAAGGAAGGAACAGGAAGGAATATGGGCAATTTACTGCTTCGCTATATTCTGAAATAATCTCCAATTCAACTTTGAGCGCTGCAAGAGCTGTATCAATTGTTTTGAATGTACTACACTCTGGATTATTGTTCACAAAATAAAAAACATATTTTTCTTGTCAGCGAACCAGTTTGGAATTTAAAAAAAAGTAGATTGTTTTATAAATTGTTCCTATCTATATGTAGGTCTCAGGCTTTAAAAGAATACATGCAGCTTCACCATTGCCTTCACCACACTGTATCACATTCTCATGTGTGATTAGAATGAGGTCAACATCAATCTCCTGCCGTATCCGAAATTTTAAGGGTTTCAAGGGTTTCCAGATGTTTTTTACATCTTAACATGAACAGCTGTAATGTCTCCAGATCTGCAAATGGTGCTGCATCTAAAATCTCGCCAATATTTAACATTTTGGTATAGGGATTAAACACACCGTTGCAATTCTTTAATAGATAATTTGGTTCAACAGCATTTTTAAAGTTAGCTTCTTTGCTGCCATTGTCCAGACACCCAAACACTTCATCAGTTTTCAATAGTGCACAATGATTTAGTTTACAGAGTAACTGTTTTCTAGAATCTTGTGTGTTTTTTCCTTAAAGACTGTTTACTATCTTGCCACACAAGCTCCTTAGCAGCATCAAAGAATAGATGCTCAAGACCGCAAAGTAATAAGTTATTTACAGATTCACATTTTTATGCTGTCTATTTTTGCAGATATATGCTCCAAGAGAATCCATACATGCTTTCCACGATCACATTTAACTCTCGGAAGGCCAATGTAAGTTTTTGTCAGCTCCACTCCACTACTACGTACTTTTTCTAAAGATTCTAAACTATCTCAAAAGTTTACACCACAAGTAAATGGCACTGAAAGACGAACATCCAATCAATTGTCACGATCATTAAGTACTGCTTTACACTCTTTGGCCTCTCGCCTGTATTTCAAAAGCTCATAGTAAGAACTATGCCTCTCATTTATTCCATCTAAGAACTCATACAGCTGACTATAGTGTTTCTGTTATTCTGTTACTGCATGGTACTTTAACCATTCCTGGAAAGTAGAATAGAAATTAGACTGCTACTGGTAGCCTGTTTGCCCTCTAAGTAATTGAGAGTAAAGAGAGCCATCATGCCACAGCATGCTGTGGAAAGTTGGATCCCCTACTAAATAGGAGATTCTATTCTCAATAAACGGAATTGTTTCCATTATCACTTTGAGATCTACAAATGAGCCTACAGCTTTAGGTTTCAGCTTTGTCTTAAAACTAGGCCTTAAATTAACTCTATTCAAAAACTTGCGATATAGCAAGACATCTTTGCATGGGCACGCTTGTGTTTCCTTAAAAGTCTTGATAAAATGGTGGAGAATGGATTCACAAGTTATAATTTGTTCCCGCAAAGCTGCCAAGAATGCAGATTAATCTGCCTTTTGCAAAATATGTGATATCTCACTAATAAGATAAGCAGATTTGCTCAGTGGTTCACTGTTGACTTGAACAGAAAATGAAGTTTGCTCAGAATTTCTTGTTGAGTTACTCTTTTTGAGGTTCTTCTTATTTCTGAATATGTTATTGGTCCACTGTCACTGACACCAAAGGAGAAAGGGGTAAGACCACTTAGCAAGGAAGGGTGGTTTTCATTGCATTCTTTCCTCTTAGACACAGAAATCAGCAATTTGGTATTTTCGTTGGCACATGCATCTTTTTTGTCTAATGGAGTCATTCTGTCTGAAAAACCAAGACAGGAAACATGTTCTGTATTTACCCTTTCATTGTTTGCTATATTTGTGTCATTTCCACTCTGTTTTTCATAACTGCTTTCTAGTGAATAACATTCAAAGCTGTATATTTCCTTATCAGGCAAATCTAAGTCATCTAAATGAGTAGGGCTTGCAAAGACCGGGATTTCAGGGACAGAAGAAAAGTATTTTGGTATACTGGCTGAGCTCTACTACAAATGTCACCATCCTTTCCACTAGAGATAAACATCTTGTTTTGCACCACTGGAAAAACGGAAGGCATTGGTTCAATTATCCTAGATTTCTACTTAGCAACAGAACCTGGAATGCCAGTTAGCAAACGGGGGGCTGTTGTGTGGGGAGTGTGGTTTGATATATTATGCTTTTCACTTTATCCTTTATTTTGGAAAGTGTTTCACATTTAAATGAAGAATATAAACTGTTTTTCACAACCAAGCAAATTATCCTAGATTCTGTATTTTGTTTTCAAGGTCATATGATTCCAATACATTTATAAATGCTACTTTGTAAGATCTTGTCAATTGGTCTCTTCGAAGCATGGCCATTTTTGCTACTAGCTGTAAAGATTGCTTAACCCTCTTTCGAGTTTTTCTAAGCTGAATTATAATTCTGTCCATTTTCTTTGAAAAACCCTCACTTTTACACAAAGACATTTCATCACAAACAGTATCAAGAACATTGTAATGTGTTTTTCAGACACTGAAAATGTTTTCATTGTCACTGCAGAAAAAAATCCAACCATTTTAGTTGGTGGGTTATATGGTCTTTTTGATATCTTGCAGTGTTCTGAGTGTCCTCGGGCAAGTTGTCTTGTTCTTGTGTTTTGGGGTGTGTGTTACTGTGAGAAACGACAATTGATGAGGGCTTTCTTTTTAAAGATTTTGTTATAGGGCAGTGTGGGCCTTGGGTGAGATCCGTTGTTCCTTCATTAGAAAAGTTACTTTCTAATGTGCTTCATCAAAAAATGTATCCCAGCACCACAAGTGTGAGTATTTTTTTCAGGCACACAAATCAAATCCAATCCCAAAATGTGGGTGCCGGCAACAGGGTAATTGATTATTTGAGAATTTGCACCACCACCGATTTTCTCCATATTTTCTTTGATGATCATCTTTTGGCATGCTTTTTCTGCTGCATGCTCATCAAACCTTGCTATTTGGATCTATTGCTTTCCCAGGTGGTTACTGCATTTTTTTAAAGTTTCGTGTATCATACGTCAAAGACACATCTGCATACCTCTCACCTATCTGCTTTGTGTTAAACACTTTGTGTGTACCTGGGCAGGTAAATTCATCTCTTAAATAAAGCATGGTTTGTTGTGTGGGAAATAAAGAAGATTCCTCTTAATTTCTCAATAAAACTTGCATATCGGGGAAAACTCTCATACCAGTGGGTTTCACATAATTTTGTTGTATTATTTTGTACAAATTGGTGGCATTTGTAAATAAATATTCTTCTGTACTTCCAAACAGACTCTTCCAATTTATACGATTTGTTAACATTTTTAATGATTGGTACTCTGTACTCTGGCATGGCTGCTGGATGTCCTTCCAACTTACTGATGAGATTTCAATAATAGCTTCCACATCCAAATTCTGAAGAAACAATCGTCTGCAAAATCCTTCTTTTAAACACAACATTTTTTCTGATTCTTTTGTATGTTTTCTAGAATTAAACCAATGATATTTGTTTTTGTGAGTTCAACAGCCTGAATCTCCTTACAGTTAGTGTCGCCAGTAAAAGAAGGTATATTAGAAAATATGTTGCAACTGTTTTCAACTCCACTTGTATCATTTTCTGAAAGTGTCATGGGGCTACTAGATTCTTTTGACTTTAATGACTTTTCCAGATTAAGATTAGTTTTATTGTTCTTTGTGTCCTTGTAAACTATGGATTTTTCGGTTGATGGTACTGCTGGAATGTCTGCATTTTTGTTTGTACACTTCCAGATACCAGCTAACCAGCTGAACTCTTCTTTACAATAAATGTGTATTTCCTTTGAATTCAATTCATTATTCATCAACATATTCGTTTTGTCTGCCACAGTTGAGCGCTGTAATATGTTGTGATTATCGTGCATGACCTTGGTAAATTTTTCCCCTCCACCTTCTAATGCACCCACGGAAAATGAAACAGGTGGGCCATCTGGCCGATGTTTTTTTTTCAAGGTTGTGTCAATATTTTCCTTTTTGACCAGTAAAAGCTTATTTTTATTGCTTAAGTCAGTAGCCAAAAATACCATATCTTCATTTCTTTCTTGAACTTGGGGAATGTGAAAGGCCTCTTTTCATTTATCTTGGCTAGTTATCTGGGCTTTTGCATAATCATTATTTTTTACAACTTCAGCACAACTCAGAAAGCCTGCGAGATTTTTTTGGTCCCCCTCAGCCTTGTTCCCAGTTTTAAGAGTAGTATGGTTCATCCTAAAAGAAACGTCTTCCATAGAAATAGGGTTTTCTGGATTTTATGAAGCCTTCTTCACCACTGTCTTTAAAGGAGAATTTAATAAGGGCCGTATTTATACTTTTTTTAGCGCCGCATTTGCGCCGCTTTTTGACGCAAAACGGCGCAAACCTACAAAATACAGGCCCGTATTTATACTCCGTTTGCGCCGAATTTGCGTCGTTTTTTTCGACGCAAATTCGACGCTAAACTAACGCCAACTAACGCCATATTTATACTATGGCGTTAGAGGCGTCTAGCGCCAAAGTTCCCGGAATGTGCGTCATTTTTTAGCGTGAACCCCTTCCTTGCGTTAATGATATGCAAGGGAGGCGTTCCCGTCTTAAAAAATGACTCCCAGGCCTTTACGTGGTATTTATACTCCCGGGCAAAAGAGACGCCCGGGAGTGGGCGTGGCTAAAAACGCTGCATTTGCGCCGCTTTTTAACGCCTGGGTCAGGCATGGCGTTAAGGGACAAGTGGGCTCAAAATGAGCCCAGAGTGCCCTCCCCTGCCCCCAGGGACCCCCCCTGCCACCCTTGCCCACCCCAGGAGGACACCCAAGGACGGAGGGACCCATCCCATGGACATTAAGGTAAGTTCAGGTAAGTATTTTATTTTTTATTTTTTGTGGCATAGGGGGGCCTGATTTGTGCCCCCCTACATGCCACTATGCCCAATGACCATGCCCAGGGGACAGAAGTCCCCTGGGCATGGCCATTGGGCAAGGGGGCATGACTCCTATCTTTACAATGATAGGAGTCATGTTGATGGGGGATGGGCGTCGAAAAAAAATGGCGCAAGTCGGGTTACGACGATTTTTTCGACGTAACCTGACTTGCCCCATTTTAAGACGCCCATACGCCATTTTCCCCCTACGCCGGCGCTGTCTGGTCTACGTGGTTTTTTCCCACGCAAACCAGGCAGCGCCGGTCTGATTGCGCCGTCTAACGCCATTCCATAAATACGGCGCCCGCATGGCGCTTCAGAATGGCGTTAGACGGCGCAAAATTTTTTGACGCTAAACTGTAAATATGGGCCACAATGGTATTTTGCAAGTTTGCGCCGTTTTTGCGTCAAAAAACGACGCAAATGCGGCGCAAAAAAAGTATAAATACGTTTTTTTTTAAGAAAGACAGTAACTCCTGATGGAGTGATGGTATTTTCAGCAGAGTTTATCATGTTACCTTTATTTTCTTCACTCTGCAATGCTAAAATAAAATCTGATTAACTGATGACACTATCAAAGATGCTACAATCCTCTTTTACAGGGCTGCTATTTTTTTCAGTCGTATTTCTTTCCATTGTGGAATGTAAGGGAACTTTATTATTTTTTGGTATACATTTGAGTTCTTCGAAGCATCTTTTATTTTTTTTCAGAACTATTTCAGGATGTCCTTTTAAAACAGACCCAGTGTATTTTTTACATGCTGACTGTCCTAACCCATTGTCAGGACAAACTAATTCTCCTGGGGCTGCTGTCTGCACCCCATTGTCTTCCCCAGGCAACCGCATGCACAAGCTCTTCGGAGTAGAGCGTTTACGATTTTTACTCCTCATGTCTCTGTACCAGTTCACTAAACTTGTATTACCACAACCTGTGTCTATTATGGTTTCTTCTTCCCTTTGTTCTCCTGAAGGGATATTGGCTGATGTTCTGTGTGTTTTTGCAGTTTTGGCGATTGGTGAAAACGTGTCGTCATGAGAGCATTTCACTAGAGAAACTGAAGATGTTCTGAACTGAGAACATAAATATTTACTCCTTGCAGAAGATCCATCTGACACAGATCCAGTGCTGGCTTGGCAGGCAGAACTATAGTGAGACATGGTGTTAACAGATATTTTCGTTGCCTTTGGCATATTATCTACACATTTAGAAGACCTACTATTTTTTCCCCTCAAACTTTTACATGACTGTGATCTCGTTTTACCATCACACATTCCTATATCTTTTTTATGTATTTTCAAATATCTTTCATAACGTTTAATCCTTTGGAAAAGTTGTTTCTTTTCTTTTTTGGACGGAGTGTTCATAGAATCATGTTTTGCCTTCCTGCACTGATGGGATACATTTGAAAGTGATGAATGTTTCATTAGTTTCAGCTTCAACGGACTCTCGTGTATTTTTAGTTCTTCCGAAAACAATCCTTTTTTGACATATGGTGACAACTGGTTATCCGGAAAATGTACCTCTGGTTGATTGGTACCTTTCATTTTGGTACAAAGAAGCATGCCATTTTTTAGATCATTTTGGACTCTTCCACCTTCTAATGTGCCACCAGCAGAACAGCCTACATACGTGCTAACCTCTTCTTCTGCTTCATGCAGGAGTAGCCCTTGGGCTAGTGTGTTTGTCGTCTGATCTGTCTTATTTGCATCCTTCTTTGCTTCATTATGTGCATTTACATTTTCAGAAAAAACATTCCATGTGTCTGGGAGGTTTTGTTTCGCCACGTTTTTAACTTTTGGGATGTGCTCAGATGGCAGACTCCCTACTAAAGACATCTCAATCTTCTCATTAAAAGTAGCCAAACTCCTTTTCAAAAGGCGTGGATCACTGAGTAGTTTTGAGGCGATCAGAGTTGACTGGAGGCCATTGCTGACTATCGAATGCGGATTTAATGGGGTCTGGTTTGTTAATTGGCTGCTTTCGTTCCCTGTAACACATCCCAAAGTATTCAGGTGGACACTTTCTTTAGATGAAAACGTATCTCTTCTGTGCATAATGTCATGAAAAGAAGGTTCATATGAGACACAGGAATCACCAATCGCATTGATTAAGGCCGTTTTTGAAGTCCTTTGTGATCTTTGCTTTTTCTCTGTGCCAACGAACTTTGTGCTCACACGTGTCGAGTCTTGGTTTTCCTGTTTATCTGGAACGTTGCACAAGCACTTGTTCAGAGTCTTGTCAGCCAGCCCTGCTGCACATTTTGTGATTTTTTCATAAATAATTGTGGCATCATTCCCCTTCCCAATCCTTTTCACTACTGTGCAGTTTTTCAACACGTGTCTTCCTGAGCAAGAGAAATAAAGGAAGGTGCAGCATGTCAAAAGTGGATTATAAATGAGCCAAAAAGAAAGCAAGTGGACAAAGGTTAGATTTTTACAAAGCTGCTGATCTATTTTCATAATTTTCAAGGGAAATATGCGTTTTGTAAAACTATACAGGCAAGGACATCCTCTAGACAAACTCAGAAAAAGTGTCATACTTACACTTGCATGTCCCCAGTGCTGAATCTGAGCTGATGGTTTCCGGTGCGGGGCACCAGAACTTACTTTTGAGGGCTGGCACTTATTTTTCTGTATCAGGCATTTACTGCGAGCAAAAGACACACATGGAAAAGACGGAGGAAGAGAACAACGAAAAAGTATCACAAAGCGAAAAAGCAGAAAGCTGCAGGAGTGACCTGAAGGGGCAGGGAGTTACTGTAAACGGATTAAAGAGCCCCGAGATGGCTTCAGGATTACGCTGACTCAGTATTCCGTGCTCGCACATTTAATTGCAGCAGCTGCGTGTTTCAGAGGAGAGCTTTGGACACCAGCACGTTTTTATTTACAAATTAAGCACTCCATGTACCCCTGACAACAATTATAGGTCCTGACAAACCACTCTTTTTTACACTGAAATGATGAGTGCTAACATGGCTATGCCAGACTTGCACATCCTCTATGTTTTAGAAAGCACCATAGCTCTAAGGGTCTGACATGCTTGTAGGAGGCTGGACTGGCTTGTAGTGAGTACCTAGGGGTACTTGCACCTTGCACCAGGCCCAGTTATCCCTTATTAGTGTATAGGGTGTCTAGCAGCTTAGGCTGATAGATAATGGTAGCTTAGCAGAGCAGCTTAGGCTGAACTAGGAGACGTGTGAAGCTACTACAGTACCACAAGTGTCACTTGCACAATATCATAAGAAAACACAATACACAGTTATACTAAAAATAAAGGTACTTTATTTTTATGACAATATGCCAAAGTATCTTAGAGTGTACCCTCAGTGAGAGGATAGGAAATATACACAAGATATATATACACAATAGCAAAAATATGCAGTATAGTCTTAGAAAACAGTGCAAACAATGTATAGTTACAATAGGATGCAATGGGGACACATAGGGATAGGGGCAACACAAACCATATACTCCAAAAGTGGAATGCGAACCACGAATGGACCCCAAACCTATGTGACCTTGTAGAGGGTCGCTGGGACTATTAGAAAATAGTGAGAGTTAGAAAAATAGCCCTCCCCAAGACCCTGAAAAGTGAGTGCAAATTGCACTAAAGTTCCCATAAGGACAAAGAAGTCGTGTTAGAGGAATAATGCAGGAAAGACACAAACCAACAATGCAACAACGATGGATTTCCAATCTAGGGTACCTGTGGAACAAAGGGACCAAGTCCAAAAGTCACAAGCAAGTCGGAGATGGGCATATGCCCAGGAAATGCCAGCTGTGGATGCAAAGAAGCTTCTACTGGACAGAAGAAGCTGAGGTTTCTGCAGGAACGAAAAGTGCTAGAGACTTCCCCTTTGGTGGACGGATCCCACTCGCCGTGGAGAGTCGTGCAGAAGTGTTTTCCCGCCGAAAGAACGCCAACAAGCCTTGCTAGCTGCGAATCATGCGGTTAGCGTTTTTGGACGCTGCTGTGGCCCTGGAGGGACCAGGAGGTCGCAAATTGGACCAGGAGAGAGAGGGGACGTCGAGCAAGACAAGGAGTCCTCTCAGCAGCAGGTAGCACCCGGAGAAGTGCCAGAAACAGGCACTACGAGGATGCGTGAAACGGTGCTCACCCGAAGTTACACAAAGGAGTCCCACGTCGCCGGAGACCAACTTAGAAAGTCGTGCAATGCAGGTTAGAGTGCCGTGGACCCAGGCTTGGCTGTGCACAAAGGATTTCCGCCGGAAGTGCACAGGGGCCGGAGTAGCTGCAAAAGTCGCGGTTCCCAGCAATGCAGTCTAGCGAGGTGAGGCAAGGACTTACCTCCACTAAACTTGGACTGAAGAGTCACTGGACTGTGGGAGTCACTTGGACAGAGTTGCTGGATTCGAGGGACCTCGCTCGTCGTGCTGAGAGGAGACCCAAGGGACCAGTAATGCAGCTTTTTGGTGTCTGCGGTTGCAGGGGGAAGATTCCGTCGACCCACGGGAGATTTCTTCGGAGCTTCTAGTGCAGAGAGGAGGCAGACTACCCCCACAACATGCACCACCAGGAAAACAGTCGAGAAGGCGGCAGGATCAGCGTTACAGAGCTGCAGTAGTCGTCTTTGCTACTATGTTGCAGGTTTGCAGGCTTCCAGCGCGGTCAGCAGTCGATTCCTTGGCAGAAGGTGAAGAGAGAGATGCAGAGGAACTCGGATGAGCTCTTGCATTCGTTATCTAAAGTTTCCCCAGAGACAGAGACCCTAAATAGCCAGAAAAGAGGGTTTGGCTACTTAGGAGAGAGGATAGGCTAGCAACACCTGAAGGAGCCTATCACAAGGAGTCTCTGACGTCACCTGGTGGCACTGGCCACTCAGAGCAGTCCAGTGTGCCAGCAGCACCTCTGTTTCCAAGATGGCAGAGGTCTGGAGCACACTGGAGGAGCTCTGGACACCTCCCAGGGGAGGTGCAGGTCAGGGGAGTGGTCACTCCCCTTTCCTTTGTCCAGTTTCGCGCCAGAGCAGGGCTAAGGGGTCCCCTGAACCGGTGTAGACTGGCTTATGCAGAATTGGGCACATCTGTGCCCAAGAAAGCATTTCCAGAGGCTGGGGGAGGCTACTCCTCCCCTGCCTTCACACCATTTTCCAAAGGGAGAGGGTGTAACACCCTCTCTCAGAGGAAGTCCTTTGTTCTGCCATCCTGGGACAAGCCTGGCTTGACCCCAGGGGGGCAGAAACCTGTCTGAGGGGTTGGCAGCAGCAGCAGCTGCAGTGAAACCCCAGGAAAGGCAGTTTGGCAGTACCAGGGTCTGTGCTACAGACCACTGGGATCATGGGATTGTGCCAACTATGCCAGGATGGCATAGAGGGGGCAATTCCATGATCATAGACATGTTACATGGCCATATTCGGAGTTACCATTGTGAAGCTACATATAGGTAGTGACCTATATGTAGTGCACATGTGTAATGGTGTCCCCGCACTCACAAAGTCAGGGAAATTGGCCCTGAACAATGTGGGGGCACCTTGGCTAGTGCCAGGGTGCCCTCACACTAAGTAACTTTGCACCTAACCTTTACCAGGTAAAGGTTAGACATATAGGTGACTTATAAGTTACTTAAGTGCAGTGTAAAATGGCTGTGAAATAACGTGGACGTTATTTCACTCAGGCTGCAGTGGCAGGCCTGTGTAAGAATTGTCAGAGCTCCCTATGGGTGGCAAAAGAAATGCTGCAGCCCATATGGATCTCCTGGAACCCCAATACCCTGGGTACCTTAGTACCATATACTAGTGATTTATAAGGGTGTTCCAGTAAGCCAATGTAAATTGGTAAAATTGGTCACTAGCCTGTTAGTGACAATTTGAAATAAATGAGAGAGCATAACCACTGAGGTTCTGGTTAGCAGAGCCTCAGTGAGACAGTTAGGCACCACACAGGGAACACATACATATAGGCCACAAACTTATGAGCACTGGGGTCCTGACTAGCAGGGTCCCAGTGACACATAACAAACATACTGAAAACATAGGGTTTTCACTATGAGCACTGGGCCCTGGCAGGCAGGATCCCAGTGAGACAGTGAAAACACCCTGACATACACTCACAAACAGGCCTAAAGTGGGGGTAACAAGGCTAGAAAGAGGCTACTTTCTCACAATGCTTTATCTGAACCCTTCCCCAAATTTATCGAGTATTACTCCAATGAGAACCCCATCATTCTAGAGGGATGCACCTTTTTGTCAAAATAATGATTGAAGAAATATAGGAGGGAAGGTTTGAGCAATTTAATGGTGCAGCAATAAAATGTAGTCATTGGAGCTCTAGCAAAAAATCCTACAGCGCTTGTAATTAGGTAGTTGAATCTTTCAGTCTTTGCCTTGTTGATTCAAGTGCATCTGTCATAAGGAATATGTTCTTCTAGTACGCAAGTGTCAAGCAGTAAAGCACTCCTAAATGCGAGAGGGAAGCAGTAAATCAGGATTTGTAGCAAGATGGCTGACTTTCATTACCTCTGCAGTCCACAATTATGTGAAAAACAGTATAATGAACCTATTATCTCTGAGACAAAAATTCGAGGTCAAGAGATGATTGTACAACTTAGCAGAATACTCGAATGTCCAAAAGCCTTTCTGATCAACTTTATTCTTGAATCCGAGGAATCAAAGCAACTTCATATTAATCCAATAGCACAGAACTTAAGTGACCTCGATCCCCCTACCTTTGCAGCAGTGGGATCAACTGAAAATAAGAAACAGAGGTATTGCTGTAATCATCATATCTTAATCGTAGACGTCTGTCAGGTATTGTCTTCCACTCTTAAATTAAAATGAGAAACTCAGCAGGGGATCTCCCCACCCCCTTCTGTTTGCCTTGTCATTTTAGCTGCTGGCTTGGTTGGTCGGGTCGGATTTCCTTGCTAAAAGGCTGGGATTCCCATACAGGGTATAACATGTTCTTGGTATGCTGCCAACATCCTATTGCATCAACCAGAACCCATGCAGTTGGTCAATAGTTTGGAGCATATTTTCCAAGACGATGGGCCCCCCCTCGTCAGTGATGCTGAAACATTTCTAAGAGAGGGACTGCTGCCATCAATGTTACAATACAGAAGTCACAGGTCTGTGAAAAGTTCAAGTGCCACTAAAGCAACAAGAGTAGCAAACGAACAATGCCTATTCAGCAGAAGAGTGGTAAGAGTGTGATATGTGACCAGTGATACATTTTGTGTGCACACTCACAAACATATCACTAAAGCATTATGTGCAGTAGGGCAATGTTGTTTAAGACAGCACCATTTTCACTACGTTTGCACAGACACAGACTATGTAGCTCACAAGTGATGTGTAGAAAACAGGTTTCAGATAATATTTGTAATTTGCTCACCACCAAGTAGTGTCTTGATTTGTTTGAATCTTATTAAAATATTTGTTTCCATCACACTTCAGAATTAACAATGCACCTCAGTTATGCTTTCCTTGCAGCTGAAGTATTTTGAATATGTACTGTTAATTTACAGTTATTTAAATTTTGTTGTGTTAGAAAAAACTGTCAACCAACACTTTCCTTTCATGCTTCTTGTACCCTAGCATGACTGTCACATAGTTTAGTATAAAAACTCCTCTCAGTTTGCACTCAAGAAAGAAAAGTAAACACCAATATTCCTTTTTTGGGATAAGAAGCAATTTACACATTACAAATGCATATTTGAAAGTATCAGTAGTAAATGGGATACCTTTAATCGAACTCAAAAGGAGTGGTTTGAATATGTGATGAGTGGTTACGCCCCAGAAGTCCCTCACCGAAAGTGACATCACTTCCGGCTCATGTGACCCAGCAATGATGTCACCAGTGAACCCATAACCAAAAGTGTCATCACTTCAGTCCCATATGACCAGGTGGTGATGTCGCCGGTGACCCCTAAACTGGAGGTGACGTCACTTCCGGTTCTTGTGACCAAGTAGGGATGTCAGCTGTGACCCTTAATGCGGAAGTCCCTCCTCCAGAAATGAAGTAATTGAAATATCACTTGCGGCTCATGTGACCAGGTGGGGCTGACACTTGTGACCCATAACCCGGAAGTCCCTCCACCGGAAATTAAGTCAGAAAGACGTCACTTCTGGCTCATGGGACCAGATAGAGATGTCACCTGTGCACCCTAACCCTTGAAGCGCCCAGGAACCCACACCCTCGAAGTGACATTGCTCAAAACGTATTCCACAAAGCAATGCACCAGAAATCACATAGCTGGTAACCATGAGAGTTCATTGGTATTTTCCAAAGGAAAGAGAAATGCGAATATGAAGGAATGTGTGTGTGTGTGTGTGTGTGTGTGTGCGCACGCCTGAGCCAGGGCTTATGTATGTTAGTTTATTTGAATTTGCATATAGTACGTGTCTGTCGCCATCTGTCTGGGTAGCATTACGTATATCAACAGGCTCTTTTATAGTGCCTTGAAAAAAAATACTAACCATGATGTTTTCTGTAACAGTGCAACAAGCAGAAAAGTGTAACACTTTTTTAAAGTGTGTGAGAAATTGAAATTAACTCAGGGCTATTTTTAAAATTGTGCAAGAAATGTAAAAGAATGTAACAAGTTTTAACATACAGTGAATTAGGCCTTTTTTAAACAGCAAGGATTATAACTAAGTCCATGGTTATTTTTAAAACTACAAGAGAGGAGACCTTTTGGGGTTTGTTTGGCCCAAAACCTGTACTGGATGACTTCATTGCTCACAACATTTTTAAAAAATAACTTTTTTCTTAACACATAAATCCATGACTCATGGTTCAGCTCTAAAAGTGGTCTCTTATTAAAAGATTTCTTGAATGACCTTATTGCAAACAAAAACGAAAACAAAGATGTAGCCTTTGCAGACAGAAAAGACTTGCATGAAGTTGGCTCTGAATATACTATACCAAAGTGAAGTATAGTGTCCACAGAGTCCAGGGGTTCCCCAGAGGCTTTACAGAGGCTAAAGTAGATTATACTAATGCTTTCTTTGGTGCCAGTGTGGTCGAGCAATTAGGTATATCAGAGAGTAGTGTTAAGCATTTGTTGTACACACACAGTCCAGGAGGCACACACTCAATAACTAACTCCATGCTGTAGGAGGCTGGCCTGTGTTGTAGTGGGTACCAAAGGTACTTACACCTTGTGCCAGGTCCAGTTATCCCTTATTAGTAGAATAGAGGTGTTTCTAGCAGCTTAGACTGATAGAAGGTACCTATGGCAAAGCAGCTTAGGCTGAACTAGGAGACATGCAAAGCTCCTACTATACCACTTATATCATTTGCACAATATCATAAGAAAACACAATACACAGAATTACTAAAAATACAGGTACTTTATTTTTATGACAATATGCCACAAGTATCTCAGTGAGTACCCTCAGTAAGAAGGTAAGTAATATACACAAGTTATATGTACACAAACCAAAATCAGGTCAGTAAGAGCAAGAAAAGTAATGCAAACAGTGTAGATCTACAATAGGTTGCAATAGGCAAACATAGGTCTAGGGGCAACACAAACCATATACTACAAAAGTGGAATGCGAATCACGAATGGACCCCAGACCTATGTGAGCTTGTAGAGGGTTGCTGGGACTGTAAGAAAACAGTCAGGGTGTCCAAGATACCCCACCCCAAGACCCTGAAAAGTAGGAGAAAAGTACACCTACTACCCCAAAAGAGCACAATAGTCGTGATAGGGGGTTTCTGCAAGGACAACAAACACCAGCCATGCACTGACAACGGATTTCCAGACCTGAGGACCTGCAAGGCAAGAGGACCAAGTCCAATAGTCGCGACAGTGTCCGGGGGAGCAGGAGCCCAGAAAACCCCGGATGAAGGAGCAAGGAAGCTGTCTCCGGATGGAAGAAGCTTGGAGTTCTACAAGAAAGACGAGGACTAGGAATATCTCCTTTGGATGGAAGCTGTCCCACGTCACGATGAAGCTTGCAGAGGTGTTCCCACTCAGAAATACCGCAAACAAGCCTTGCTAGCTGCAAGGGTCGTGGTAGAGTTTTTGGGTGCTGCTGAGGACCTGGAAGGACCAGGATGTTGCCTTTTGGAGGAGGAGACAGAGGGGGCGCTCAGCAACTCAGAGAGCCTCACAGAAGCAGGCAGCACCTGCAGAAGTACCCCAACAGGCACTTAGAATAAAAGTGAACCGGAGTCCACATGAAGTTACAAAAGGGGGGTCCCACGATGTCGGAGGCCAACTCAGAGGGTTGTGCACTACAGGACGGAGTGCTGGGGACCCAGGCTAGGCTGTGCACGAAGTAAATCCTGGAAGAGTGCACAGGAGCCGGAGCAGCTGCAAATCACGCAGTACACAGCTTTGCAGTCTGGAGTGGGGAGGCAAGGACTTACCTCCACCAAACTTGGACTGAACAGTCACTGGACTGTAGGAGTCACTTGGACAGAGTTGCTGTGTTCCAGGGACCACGCTCGTCAGGATCAGAGGGGAACCAGAGGACCGGTGATGCAGTCTTTTGGTTCCTGCGTTAGCAGGGGGAAGATTCCGACGACCCACGGGAGATTTCTTCTGAGCTTCTGGTGCAGGGTGAAGGCAGGCTACCCCAAGAGCATGCACCACCTGAAAACAGTTGAGAAAACTGGCAGGATTAGGCGCTACAATGTTGCTGGTAGTCGTCTTGCTACTTTGTTTCGGGTTTGCAGGCGTCCTGGAGCAGTCAGCAGTCGATCCTTGGTAGAAGGCGAAGAGGGAGATGCAGAGTGTAGGAGGCTGGACTGTCTTGTAGTGAGTACCAACGGGTACTTACACCTTGCACCAGGCCCAGGTATCCCTTATTAGTGTATAGGGTGTCTAGCAGCTTAGGCTGAACTAGGAGACGAGTGAAGCTCCTACAGTACCACTAGTGTCACTTGCACAATATCATAAGAAAACACAATACACAGATATACTAAAAATAAAGGTACTTTATTTTTATGACAATATGCCAAAGTATCTCAGAGTGTACCCTCAGTATGAGGATAGCAAATATACACAAGTTATATGTACACAATACCAAAAATATGCAGTATAGTCTTAGAAAACAGTGCAAACAATGTATAGTTACAATAGGATGCAATGGGGACACATAGGGATAGGGGCAACACAAACTATATACTCCAAAAGTGGAATGCGAACCACGAATGGATCCGAAACCTATGTGACCTTGTAGAGGGTCGCTGGGACTATTATAAAATAGTAAGGGTTAGAAAAATAGCCCACCCCAAGACCCTGAAAAGTGAGTGCAAAGTGCACTAAAGTTCCCCAAAGGACATAGAAGTCGTGATAGGGGAATTTTGCAGGAAAGACACAAACCAGCAATGCAACAACGATGGATTTCCAGTCGAGGGTACCTGTGGAACAAGGGGACCAAGTCCAAAAGTCACAAGCAAGTCGGAGATGGGCAGATGCCCAGGAAATGCCAGCTGTGGGTGCAAAGAAGCTGCTACTGGACAGTAGAAGCTGAGGATTCTGCAGGAACGACAAAAGCTAGAGACTTCCCCTTTGGAGGATGGATCCCCCACGCTGTGGATAGTTGTGCAGAAGTGTTTTCTCGCCGAAAGACTGCCAACAAGCCTTGCTAGCTGCAAATCGTGTGGTTAGGGTTTTTGGATGCTGCTGTGGCCCAGGAGGGACCAGGATGTTGCCAATTGCGTCTGGGGACAGAGGGGGCGTCGATCAAGACAAGGAGCCCTCTCAGAAGCAGCCAGCACCCGCAGAAGTGCCGGAACAGGCACTACAAAGAGGAGTGAAACGGTGCTCACCCGAAGTTGCACAAAGGAGTCCCACGTCGCCGGAGGGCCACTTAGAAAGTCGTGCAATGCAGGTTAGAGTGCTGTGGACCCAGGCTTGGCTGTGCACAAAGGATTTCCGCCGGAAGTGCACAGAGGCCGGAGTAGCTGCAAAAGACGCGGTTCCCACCAATGCAGTCTGGCATGGGGAGGCAAGGACTTACCTCCACCAAACTTGGACTGAAGAGTCACTGGACTGTGGGAGTCACTTGGACACAGTTGCTGGATTCAAGGGACCTCGCTTGTCGTGCTGAGAGGAGACCCAGGGGACCGGTGATGCTGTTCTTTGGTGCCTGCGGTAGCAGGGGGAAGATTCCGTCGACCCACAGGAGATTTCTTCGGAGCTTCTAGTGCAGAGAGGAGGCAGACTACCCCCACAGCATGCACCACCAGGAAAACAGTCGAGAAGGCGGCAGGATCAGCGTTACAGAGTTGCAGTAGTCGTCTTAGCTACTTTGTTGCAGTTTTGCAGGCTTCCAGCGCGGTCAGCAGTCAATTCCTTGGCAGAAGGTGAAGAGAGAGATGCAGATGAGCTCTTGCATTCGTTATCTAAGGAATTCCCCAAAGCAGAGACCCTAAATAGCCAGAAAAGAGGGTTTGGCTACTTAGGAGAGAGGATAGGCTAGCAACACCTGAAGGAGCCTATCAGAATGAGTCTCTGACGTCACCTGCTGGCCCTGGCCACTCAGAGCAGTCCAGTGTGCCAGCAGCACCTCTGTTTCCAAGATGGCAGAGGTCTGGAGCACACTGGAGGAGCTCTGGGCACCTCCCAGGGGAGGTGCAGGTCAGGGGAGTGGTCATTCCCCTTTCCTTTGTCCAGTTTCGCGCCAGAGCAGGGCTGAGGGGTCCCTGAACCGGTGTAGACTGGCTTATGCAGAAATGGGCACCATCTTTGCCCATGAAAGCATTTCCAGAGGCTGGGGAAGGCTACTCCTCCCCTGCCTTCACACCATTTTCCAAAGGGAGAGGGTGTAACACCCTCTCTCAGAGGAAGTCCTTTGTTCTGCCATCCTGGGACAAGCCTGGCTGGACCCCAGGAGGGCAGAAACCTGTCTGAGGGGTTGGCAGCAGCAGCAGCTGCAGTGAAACCCCTGAAAAGGCAGTTTGGCAGTACCAGGGTCTGTGCTACAGACCACTGGGATCATGGGATTGTGCCAACTATGCCAGGATGGTATAGAGGGGGCCATTCCATGATCATAGACATGTTACATGGCCATATTCGGAGTTACCATTGTGAAGCTACATATAGGTAGTGACCTTTATGTAGTGCACGCGTGTAATGGTGTCCCCGCACTCACAAAGTCCGGGGAATTTGCCCTGAACAATGTGGGGGCACCTTGGCTAGTGCCAGGGTGCCCTCACACTAAGTAACTTTGCACCTAACCTTTACCAGGTAAAGGTTAGACATATAGGTGACTTATAAGTTACTTGAGTGCAGTGGTAAATGGCTGTGAAATAACGCGGACGTTATTTCACTCAGGCTGCAGTGGCAGGCCTGTGTAAGAATTGTCAGAGCTCCCTATGGGTGGCAAAAGAAATGCTGCAGCCCATAGGGATCTCCTGGAACCCTAATACCCTAGGTACCTCAGTATCATATACTAGGGAATTATAAGGGTGTTCCAGTAAGCCAATGTAAATTGGTAAAATTGGTCACTAGCCTATTAGTGACAATTTGAAAGAAATGAGAGATCATAACCACTGAGGTTCTGGATAGCAGAGCCTCAGTGAGACAGTTAGTCATAACACAGGTAACACAGTCAGGCACATTTATGAGCACTGGGGCCCTGGCTGGCAGGGTCCCAGTGACACATACAACTAAAACAACATATATACAGTGAAAAATGGGGGTAACATGCCAGGCAAGATGGTACTTTCCTACACAACCCCCCCCCCCAAACGAAGGACAATAAGACTAGTCATTCCCTGATGGGTCTTCATTGTCTAAGTGGAAATATCTGGAGAGTCCATCTGCATTGGAGTGGCTACTCCCAGGTCTATGTTCCACTGTATAGTCCATTCCCTGTAGGGATATGGACCACCTCAACAATTTAGGATTTTCACCTTTCATTTGTTTTAGCCAAAGTAGAGGTTTGTGGTCTGTCTGAACAATGAAGTGAGTGCCAAACAGGTATGGCCTCAACTTCTTCAGTGCCCAGACCACAGCAAAGGCCTCCCTTTCAATGGCAGACCAACGCTTTTCTCTAGGGGTCAACCTCCTACTAATAAAAGCAACAGGTTGATCCTGGCCCTCAGAATTAAGTTGTGATAGGACTGCCCCTACTCCTAATTCAGATGCATCAGTTTGGACATAGATTTTTTTAGAGTAACAAGGGCTTTTCAGGACAGGTGCAGAGCACATGGCCTGCTTCAGCTCCTCAAAAGCTTTCTGACAGTTTGCTGTCCATAATACCTTTTTAGGCATTTTCTTGGATGTGAGGTCATTAAGAGGGGCTGCTATGGAGCCATAGTTCTTAATGAACCTCCTGTAATACCCAGTGAGGCCTAGGAAGGCTCTCACCTGAGTCTGAGTAGTAGAGGGAACCCAATCAATAATAGTTTGGATTTTCCCCTGAAGTGGTGCAATCTGTTCCCCACCAACAAGGTGTCCCAGATAAACCACCTTTCCCTGCCCTATCTGGCACTTTGAAGCCTTGATAGTGAGGCCTGCCTTTTGCAGGGCCTCCAAAACTTTCCATAGGTGGACCAGGTGATCATCCCAGCTGGAGCTAAAGACAGCTATATCGTCCAAATATGCTGCACTAAAAGCTTCCAGCCCTTGCAGGACTGTGTTCACCAACCTCTGAAAAGTGGCAGGTGCATTTTTCAATCCAAAAGGCATTACTGTGAATTGGTAATGGCCTCCAATGGTTGAAAATGCAGTTTTAGGTTTAGCATATTCTGATAATCTGATCTGCCAATACCCTGCAGTCAAATCAAAAGTGCTTAGATACTTGGCAGATGCCAGTGTATCTATGAGCTCATCTGCCCTGGGTATAGGGTGAGCATCAGTTTTGGTTACCTGGTTGAGACCTCTGTAGTCTACACAAAACCGCATTTCCTTTTTTCCATCCTTGGAATGAGGTTTTGGTACAAGTACCACAGGAGAGGCCCATGGACTTTCAGAGTGCTCAACCACTCCCAGTTCTAACATTTTCTGCACCTCTTGCTTTATGCAGTCCCTGACATGGTCAGGCTGCCTATAGATCTTACTTTTGACAGGCAAGCTGTCTCCAGTATCTATAGTGTGCTCACACCAAGAAGTGGTACCTGGCACAGTAGAGAAGAGTTCAGAAAACTGACCCAGGAGATTTATGCAATGGTCTTTCTGCTCAGCAGTAAGACAATCAGCCAAAACTACACCTTCCACTAGAGCATCTTGTTCTGTGGAAGAGAAGAGATCAGGTAGAGGATCACTGTCTTCTTCCTGTCCTTCATCAGTTGCCATGAGCAGGGTGAGATCAGCCCTGTCATAGTAGGGTTTCAGGCGGTTGACATGGAGCACCCTAAGGGGACTCCTGGCAGTGCCTAAGTCAACTAAATAGGTGACATCACCCTTCTTTTCAACAATTGTGTGGGGACCACTCCATTTATCTTGGAGTGCTCTTGGGGCCACAGGCTCCAAGACCCACACTTTCTGCCCTGGTTGGTACTGAACCAAAACAGCCTTCTGGTCATGCCACTGCTTTTGGAGCTCTTGGCTGGCCTGAAGGTTTTTACTGGCCTTTTTCATGTACTCAGCCATTCTTGATCTTAGGCCAAGTACATAATCCACTATATCTTGCTTTGGAGCTTTTAAAGGTTGTTCCCAACCCTCCTTGACAAGTGTTAGTGGACCCCTCACAGGGTGTCCAAAGAGGAGTTCAAAGGGGCTGAAGCCCACTCCTTTCTGGGGTACCTCCCTCTAGGCAAAAAGGAGGCATGGTAAAAGGATATCCCATCTCCTGCGGAGTTTTTCAGGGAGTCCCATAATCATGCCTTTGAGAGTTTTGTTAAATCTCTCCACCAGTCCATTTGTTTGTGGATGATAGGGTGTAGTGAACTTGTAAGTCACACCACACTCCTTCCACATGGCCTTTAAGTAAGCAGACATGAAATGGCTTCCCCTGTCTGATACCACCTCTTTTGGGAAGCCCACCCTGGAAAATATTCCCAGGAGGGCCTTTGCCACTGCAGGTGCTGTAGTGGTCCTTTGAGGAATTGCTTCAGGATATCTTGTGGCATGGTCCACTACCACCAAGATAAACCTATTGCCTGAAGCAGTAGGAGGGTCAAGGGGGCCAACTATGTCAACCCCTACCCTTTCAAAGGGAACCCCAACCACAGGTAGTGGAATAAGGGGTGCCTTTGGAGTGCCACCTGTCTTGCCACTGGCTTGACAGGTTTCACAGGACTTACAAAAATCTTTTGTGTCCTCAGACATTCTAGGCCAATGAAACAAGGGAACAAGCCTGTCCCAAGTTTTCATTTGCCCCAAATGTCCAGCAAGAGGAATGTCGTGAGCAAGAGTTAGGAGGAACTTTCTGTACTCCTGAGGAATCACCAATCTCCTGGCAGCTCCAGGTTTTGGATCCCTTGCTTCAGTGTACAAGAGGTTGTCCTCCCAGTAAACTCTGTGAGAGTCACTGACATCCCCATTTGCTTGTTTGACAGCTTGCTGTCTTAGACCCTCTAGTGTGGGACAGGTCTGCTGTGCCACACTCAGCTCCTCCCTGGCAGGCCCCCCTTCACCCAAAAGCTCAGCAGTGTCTGCTTCCAGCTCCTCTGGTGTAGGTTCTGCACAGGGTTGAAATTCTTCTTCCTCAGAACAAGAATCCACTGTAGATGGAGGGATAGTAGGTAGTGCCTTACTTCTACTAGCCCTAGCTTTAGGAAGCACTCGGTCCATTGTTCCAGGATCCAAGTTTCCCTGTCCTTTTTGCTTTTTGGCCTGAGCCCTGGTTAAAGCAAAAATATGCCCTGGGATGCCCAACATTGCTGCATGGGCCTCCAACTCCACATCTGACCAAGCTGATGTCTCCAAATAATTTCCTAGTAGACAGTCTACAGGTAAATCTGAGGCTACCACAACTTTCTTTGGGCCAGTAACCCTCCCCCAGTTGAGATTTACAATAGCCATGGGGTGGCTAAGTGTGTTGTTGTGAGCATCGGTTACTTGGTACTGGTGACCAAGTAGATGTTGTTCAGGGTGGACCAGTTTTTCTATCACCATTGTGACACTGACACCTGTGTCCCTGTAGGCCTGAACCTCAACACCATTTATTAGGGGTAGTTGCTTGTACTTATCCATGTTAAGGGGACAAGCAACCAAGGTGGCTAAATCAAGAGCCCCCTCAGAGACTAACACAGCCTCTGTGGTCTCCATAATCAGACCAACCCCAACTAAGTTACCAAAGGTGAGCACAGCTACTCCCTTAGATTGGCTATTAGTAGGTTTGCTCCCACCACCACTGCTATTAGTAGGGACACTAGGTGTAGCAGTAGGGGTTGTAGTGGTAGGAGGCTTGGTGCTTTTCTTTGGACAACTGGGATCTGTTGTCCAATGGCCTTTTATTTTACATAAATAGCACCATGGTTTCTTTTCTTTGTTTTGATTAGAAGAGGATTTGGGCCCACCACCCCCACCAGAGTGTTTTTGTGGGCCTGATGAAGACTCATTTTTAGATTTGTCCCCACCCTTGTCAGAAGACTTACCATCCTTCTTCTTGTTGCCATCTTTGTCACCCCCTGTATGAACCTTTCTGTTCACCCTTGTTCTGACCCATTTGTCTGCCTTCTTTCCCAATTCTTGGGGAGAGGTCAGATCAGAGTCCACCAAGTACTGGTGCAACAAATCAGACACACAATTATTAAGAATATGCTCTCTCAGGATCAAGTTATACAGGCTTTCATAATCAGTAACTTTACTGCCATGTAACCACCCCTCCAAGGCCTTCACTGAATGGTCAATGAAATCAACCCAGTCTTGTGAAGACTCCTTTTTGGTCTCTCTGAACTTTATCCTGTACTGTTCAGTAGTTAAGCCATAACCATCCAGGAGTGCATTCTTAAGAGCTTTGTAATCAGTGGCTTCACTTTCTTTCACAGTAAGGAGCCTATCCCTACCCTTTCCACTAAATGATAGCCATAGGATAGCAGCCCACTGCCTTTGAGGGACATCCTGTACAGCACAGGCCCTCTTAAGTGCAGCAAACCACTTGTTAATGTCATCCCCCTCCTTATAAGGGGGAACTATCTTGTGCAGATTCCTGGAATCATGCTCTTTTGCAGGATGACTATGGGGAATACTGCTGCTGCCACCATGGGTTTCTAAACACAATTTCTGTCTCTCCTTCTCTACTTCTAAGGTCTGTCTATCCAAATCCAGCTGTTGCTTCTTGAGCTTCAGTCTGGTTTGTTCCACTCTCAATCTATTGAGCTCCCTTTCTAACAATCTGTCATCAGGGTGGGTGGGTGGGACATGCCTTGAAACAGAAGTAGGGTGAGAATGGACAGAAGGAGACCTATCCCTTACAGAAGGCACCCTAACAGCTTGGTTAACAGAAACATTACTTCTACTGTGGTGAGAAGAAATACTCTTGCTATGATGTGAGACAACACTATCTGTATGGTGTGACTCTACATCAGTACCAACTATGCTAGGCTGTCTAGTAACGGGCAGGCTAGGAAGTTTCTTTCCTGAATCTTTTCCTAGGGGAGTCCCTGGATCAGATTGGGAACCATTAGCTACTTTTTCAACAGATGGGGCCCTTCTGGCCTTATCTTGTTCTTTAAGCATGTTAAGCAATAATTCCAAAGAAGGATTCTTCCCTACACTCAAAGCTCTCTCTATGCAGAGACTCCTTGCTCCTTTCCAGCTAAGGTGATCATATGCAAGTTTGGACAGATCAACAGTTTGGCCTGTGCCAGACATTTTAGAAAGAGTTTAAGTAATAGAAAAAGTGAAGAAACAAAAGTTTTTCAGAACTTTTAGAAAGACAGAAAAAAACTTTTAAAACTTTTTAAGAACTTTTAGAAAGTTTAGAGGTACTTTTCAGCACTTAGAAAAGAGTGAAAAGAGGAAATGCAAAACTTTTTGGTTAGGTGTACATACACTGACTTTGTTTTGTATATTTTTCTCTTATGAAAAGTACAATGACAAAAGTGGTAAGTAGTCTCAAAGCACTTATCCCACTGCTGCACAACCAATGTAGGAGGCTGGCCTGGCTTGTAGTGAGTACCAAGGGGTACTTACACCTTGCACCAGGCCCAGGTATCCCTTATTAGTGTATAGGGTGTCTAGCAGCATAGGCTGATAGATAATGGTAGCTTAGCAGAGCAGCTTAGGCTGAACTAGGAGACGAGTGAAGCTCCTAAAGTACCACTAGTGTCACTTGCACAATATCATAAGAAAACAGAATACACAGATATACTAAAAATAAAGGTACTTAATTTTTATGTCAATATGCCAAAGTATCTCAGAGTGTACCCTCAGTATGAGGATAGCAAATATACACAAGGTATATGTACACAATACCAAAAATATGCAGTATAGTCTTAGAAAACAGTGCAAACAATGTATGGTTACAATAGGATGCAATGGGGACACATAGGGATAGGGGCAACACAAACCATATACTCCAAAACTGGAATGCGAACTACGAATGGACCCCAAACCTATGTGACCTTGTAGAGGGTCGCTGGGACTATTAGAAAATAGTAAGGGTTAGAAAAATAGCCCACCCCAAGACCCTGAAAAGTGAGTGCAAAGTGCACTAAAGTTCCCCAAGGGACATAAAAGTCGTGATAGGGGAATTCTGCAGGAAAGACACAAACCAGCAATGCAACAACAATGGATTTCCAGTCGAGGGTACCTGTGGAACAAGGGGACCAAGTCCAAAAGTCACAAGCAAGTCGGAGATGGGCAGATGCCCAGGAAATGCCAGCTGTGGCTGCAAAGAAGCTGCTACTGGACAGTAGAAGCTGAGGATTCTGCAGGAACGACAAGGGCTAGAGACTTCCCCTTCGGAGGATGGATCCCCCACGCCGTGGAGAGTCGTGCAGAAGTGTTTTCCTGCCGAAAGACCGCCAACAAGCCTTGCTAGCTGCAAATCATGCGGTTAGGGTTTTTGGATGCTGCTGTGGCCCAGGAGGGACCAGGATATTGCCAATTGTGTCTGCAGACAGAGGGGGCATCGAGCAAGACAAGGAGCCCTCTCAGAAGCAGGCAGCACCCGCAGAAGTGCCGGAACAGGCACTACGAAGAGGAGTGAAACGGTGCTCACCCGAAGTTGCACAAAGGAGTCACACGTCGCCGGAGGGCCACTTAGAAAGTCGTGCAATGCAGGTTAGAGTGCCGTGGACACAGGCTTGGCTGTGCACAAAGGATTTCCGCCGGAAGTGCACAGAGGCCGGAGTAGCTGCAAAAGTCGCGGTTCCCAGCAATGCTGTCTGGCGTGGGGAGGCAAGGACTTACCTCCACCAAACTTGGACTGAAGAGTCACTGCACTGTGGGAGTCACTTGGACATAGTTGCTGGATTCAAGGGACCTCGCTCGTCGTGCTGAGAGGAGACCCAGGGGACCGATGATGCAGTTCTTTGGTGCCTGCGGTAGCAGGGAGAAGATTCCGTCGACCCACAGGAGATTTCTTCGGAGCTTCTAGTGCAGAGAGGTGGCAGACTACCCCCACAGCATGCACCACCAGGAAAACAGCCGAGAAGGCGGCAGGATCAGCGTTACAGAGATGCAGTAGTCGTCTTAGCTACTTTGTTGCAGTTTTGCAGGCTTCCAGCGCAGTCAGCAGTCGATTCCTTGGCAGAAGGTGAAGAGAGAGATGCAGAGGAACTCTCATGAGCTCTTGCATTCGTTATCTAAGGAATTCCCCAAAGCAGAGACCCTAAATAGCCAGAAAAGAGGGTTTGGCTACTTAGGAGAGAGGATAGGCTAGCAACACCTGAAGGAGCCTATCAGAAGGAGTCTCTGACGTCACCTGCTGGCCATGGCCACTCAGAGCAGTCCAGTGTGCCAGCAGCACCTCTGTTTTCAAGATGGCAGAGGTCTGGAGCACACTGGAGGAGCTCTGGGCACCTCCCAGGGGAGGTGCAGGTCAGGGGAGTGGTCACTCCCCTTTCCTTTGTCCAGTTTCACGCCAGAGCAGGGCTGAGGGGTCCCTGAACCAGTGTAGACTGGCTTATGCAGAAATGGACACCATCTGTGCCCATGAAAGTATTTCCAGAGGCTGGGGGAGGCTACTCCTCCCCTGCCTTCACACCATTTTCCAAAGGGAGAGGGTGTAACACCCTCTCTCAGAGGAAGTCCTTTGTTCTGCCATCCTGGGACAAGCCTGGCTTGACCCCAGGAGGGCAGAAACCTGTCTGAGGGGTTGGCAGCAGCAGCAGCTGCAGTGAAACCCCTGAAAAGGCAGTTTGGCAGTACCAGGGTCTGTGCTACAGACCACTGGGATCATGGGATTGTGCCAACTATGCGAGGATGGTATAGAGGGGGCAATTCCATGATCATAGACATGTTACATGGCCATATTCGGAGTTACCATTGTGAAGCTACATATAGGTAGTGACCTATATGTAGTGCACGCGTGTAATGGTGTCCCGCACTCACAAAGTCTGGGGAATTTGCCCTAAACAATGTGGGGGCACCTTGGCTAGTGCCAGGGTGCCCTCACACTAAGTAACTTTGCACCTAACCTTTACCAGGTAAAGGTTAGACATATAGGTGACTTATAAGTTACTTAAGTGCAGTGGTAAATGGCTGTGAAATAACGTGGACGTTATTTCACTCAGGCTGCAGTGGCAGGCCTGTGTAAGAATTGTCAGAGCTCCCTATGGGTGGCAAAAACAATGCTGCAGCCCATAGGGATCTCCTGGAACCCCAATACCCTGGGTACCTCAGTACCATATACTAGGGAATTATAAGGGTGTTCCAGTAAGCCAATGTAAATTGGTAAAATTGGTCACTAGCCTGTTAGTGACAATTTGAAAGAAATGAGAGAGCATAACCACTGAGGTTCTGGATAGCAGAGCCTCAGTGAGACAGTTAATCATAACACAGGTAACACAGTCAGGCACACTTATGAGCACTGGGGCCCTGGCTGGCAGGGTCCCAGTGACACATACAACTAAAACAACATATATACAGTGAACAATGGGGGTAACATGCCAGGCAAGATGGTACTTTCCTACACAGAGGAACTCTGGTGAGCTCTTGCATTCGTTATCTGAAGAATTCCCCAAAGCAGAGACCCTAAATTGCCAGAAAAGGAGGTTTGGCTACCAAGATAGGAGGATTGGCTATCAAGAGAGGTAAGAGCCTATCAGTAGGAGCCTCTGACGTCACCTGCTGGCACTGGCCACTCAGAGCAGTCTAGTATGCCCCCAACAACTCTGTTTCCAAGATGGCAGAGGTCTGGGACACACTGGAGGAGCTCTGGGAACCTACCCTGGGAGGTACTAGTCAGGGGAGTGGTCACTCAACTTTCCTTTGTCCAGCTTCACGCCAGAGCAGGGCTGGGGGATCCCTGAACCGGTGTAGACTGGCTTGTGCAGAGATGGGCACCATCTGTGTCCATCAAAGCATTTCCAGAGGCTGGGGGAGGCTACTCCTCCCCAGCCCTTCACACCTATTTCCAAAGGGAGAGGGTGTAACACCCTCTCTCAGAGGAAATCCTTTGTTCTGCCTTTCTGGGTCAGGGCTGCCGGGACCCCAGGAGGGCAGAAACCTGTCTGAGGGGTTGGCAACAGCAGCAGCTGCAGTGGAAACCCAAGAAAGGCAGTTTGGCAGTACCCGGGTTCAGTGCTAGAGACCTGGGGGATCATGGAATTGTCCCCCCAATACCCAAATGGTATTGGGGTGACAATTCCATGATCTTAGACATGTAACAATATCATAAGAAAACACAATACACAGATATACTAAAAATAAAGGTACTTTATTTTTATGACAATATGCCAAAGTATCTCAGAGTGTACCCTCAGTATGAGGATAGCAAATATACACAAGATATATGTACACAATACCAAAAATATGCAGTATAGTCTTAGAAAACAGTGCAAACAATGTATAGTTACAATAGGATGCAATGGGGACACATAGGGATAGGGGCAACGCAAACCATATACTCCAAAAGTGGAATGCGAACCACGAATGGACCCCAAACCTATGTGACCTTGTAGAGGGTCGCTTGGACTATTAGAAAATAGTAAGGGTTAGAAAAATAGCCCACCCCAAGACCCTGAAAAGTGTGTGCAAAGTGCTCTAAAGTTCCCCAAAGGACATAGAAGTCGTGATAGGGGAATTCTGCAGGAAAGACACAAACCAGGAATGCAACAACGATGGATTTCCAGTCGAGGGTACCTGTGGAACAAGGGGACCCAGTCCAAAAGTCACAAGCAAGTCGGAGATGGGCAGATGCCCAGGAAATGCCAGCTGTGGGTGCAAAGAAGCTGCTACTGGACAGTAGAAGCTGAGGATTCTGTAGGAACGACAAGGTCTAGAGACTTCCCCTTTGGAGGATGGATCCCCCACGCCGTGGAGAGTTGTGCAGAAGTGTTTTCCCGCCGAAAGACTGCCAACAAGCCTTGCTAGCTGCAAATCGTTCGGTTAGGGTTTTTGGATGCTGCTGTGGCCCAGGAGGGACCAGGATGTAGCCAATTGCGTCTGGGGACAGAGGGGGCGTCGAGCAAGACAAGGAGCCCTCTCAGAAGCAGGCAGCACCCGCAGAAGTGCCGGAACAGGCACTACGAAGAGGAGTGAAACGGTGCTCACCCGAAGTTGCACAAAGGAGTCCCACGCCGCCGGAGGACAACTTAGAAAGTCGTGCAATGCAGGTTAGAGTGCCGTGGACCCAGGCTTGGCTGTGCACAAAGGATTTCCGCCGGAAGTGCACAGAGGCCGGAGTAGCTGCAAAAGTCGCGGTTCCCAGCAATGCAGTCTGGCGTGGGGAGGGAAGGGCTTACCTGCACCAAACTTGGACTGAAGAGTCACTGGACTGTGGGAGTCACTTGGACAGAGTTGCTGGATTCAAGGGACCTCGCTCGTCGTGCTGAGAGGAGACCCAGGGTACCGGTAATGCAGTTCTTTGGTGCCTGCGGTTGCAGGGGGACGATACCGTCGGCCCACGGGAGATTTCTTCGGAGCTTCTAGTGCAGAGAGGAGGCAGACTACCCCCACAGCATGCACCACCAGGAAAACAGTCGAGAAGGCAGCAGGATCAGCGTTACAGAGTTGCAGTAGTCGTCTTCGCTACTTTGTTGCAGTTTTGCAGGCTTCCAGCGCGGTCAGCAGTCAATTCCTTGGCAGAAGGTGAAGAGAGAGATGCAGAGGAACTCTGATGAGCTCTTGCATTCGTTATCTAAGGAATTCCCCAAAGCAGAGACCCTAAATAGCCAGAAAAGAGGGTTTGGCTACTTAGGAGAGAGGATAGGCTAGCAACACCTGAAGGAGCCTATCAGAAGGAGTCTCTGACGTCACCTGCTGGCCCTGGCCACTCAGAGCAGTCCAGTGTGCCAGCAGCACCTCTGTTTCCAAGATGGCAGAGGTCTGGAGCACACTGGAGGAGCTCTGGGCACCTCCCAGGGGAGGTGCAGGTCAGGGGAGTGGTCACTCCCCTTTCCCTTGTCCAGTTTCGCGCCAGAGCAGGGCTGAGGGGTCCCTGAACCGGTGTAGACTGGCTTATGAGGAAATGGGCACCATCTGTGCCCATGAAAGCATTTCCAGAGGCTGGGGGAGGCTACTCCTCCCTTGCCTTAACACCTTTTTCCAAAGGGAGAGGGTGTAACACCCTCTCTCTGAGGAAGTCCTTTGTTCTGCCATCCTGGGCCAAGCCTGGCTGGATCCCAGGAGGGCAGAAACCTGTCTGAGGGGTTGGCAGCAGCAGCTGCAGTGAAGCCCCTGAAAAGGTAGTTTGGCAGTACCAGGGTCTGTGCTACAGACCACTGGGATCATGGGGTTGTGCCAACTATGCCAGGATGGCATAGAGGGGGCAATTCCATGATCATAGACATGTTACATGGCCATATTCGGAGTTACCATTGTGAAGCTACATATAGGTAGTGACCTATATGTAGTGCACGCGTGTAATGGTGTCCCTGCACTCACAAAGTCTGTGGAATTTGCCCTGAACAATGTGGGGGCCCCTTGGCTAGTGCCAGGGTGCCCTCACACTAAGTAACTTCGCACCTAACCTTTACCAGGTAAAGGTTAGACATATAGGTGACTTATAAGTTACTTAAGTGCAGTGGTAAATGGCTGTGAAATAACGTGGACGTTATTTTACTCAGGCTGCAGTGGCAGGCCTGTGTAAGAATTGTCAGAGCTCCCTATGGGTGGCAAAAGGAATGCTGCAGCCCATAGGGATCTCCTGGAACCCCAATACCCTGGGTACCTCAGTACCATATACTAGGGAATTATAAGGGTGTTCCAGTAAGCCAATGTGAATTGGTAAAATTGGTCACTAGCCTGTTAGTGACAGTTTGAAAGAAATGAGAGAGCAAAACCACTGAGGTTCTGGATAGCAGAGCCTCAGTGAGACAGTTAGTCATAACACAGGTAACACATTCAGGCACACTTATGAGCACTGGGGCCCTGGCTGGCAGGGTCCCAGTGACACATATAACTAAAACAACATATATACAGTGAAAAATGGGGGTAACATGCCAGGCAAGATGATACTTTCCTACACAACCCCCCCCCCAAACGAAGGACAATAAGACTAGTCATTCCCTGATGGGTCTTCATTGTCTAAGTGGAAATATCTGGAGAGTCCACCTGCATTGGAGTGGCTACTCCCAGGTCTATGTTCCACTGTTTAGTCCATTCCCTGTAGGGATATGGACCACCTCAACAATTTAGGATTTTCACCTTTCATTTGTTTTAGCCAAAGTAGAGGTTTGTGGTCTGTCTGAACAATGAAGTGAGTGCCAAACAGGTATGGTCTCAACTTCTTCAGTGCCCAGACCACAGCAAAGGCCTCCCTCTCTATGGCAGACTGTGAGAAGGTAGCCTCTTTCTAGCCTTGTTACCCCCACTTTTGGCCTGTTTGTGAGTGTATGTCAGGGTGTTTGTCACTGTTTTCACTGTCTCACTGGGATCCTGATAGCCAGGCCTCAGTGCTCATAGTGAAAACACCATGTTTTCAGTATGGTTGTTATGTGTCACTGGGATCCTGCTAGTCAGGACCCCAGTGCTCATAGGTTTGTGGCCTATATGTATGTGTCACTGGGACCCTGTCACACAGGGCCCCAGTGCTCATAGGTGTGCATGTATATGTTCCCTGTGTGGTGCCTAACTGTCTCACTGAGGCTCTGCTAACCAGAACCTCAGTGGTTATGCTCTCTCATTACTTTTAAATTGTCACTAACAGGCTAGTGACCATTTTTACCAATTTACATTGGCTTACTGGAACACCCTTATAATTCCCTAGTATATGGTACTGAGGTACCCAGGGTATTGGGGTTCCAGGAGATCCCTATGGGCTGCAGCATTTCTTTTGCCACCCATAGGGAGCTCTGACAATTCTTACACAGGCCTGCCACTGCAGCCTGAGTGAAATAACGTCCACGTTATTTCACAGCCATTTTACACTACACTTAAGTAACTTATAAGTCACCTATATGTCTAACCTTTACCTGGTAAAGGTTAGGTGCAAAGTTACTTAGTGTGAGGGCACCCTGGCACTAGCCAAGGTGCCCCCACATTGTTCAGAGCCAATTCACTGAACTTTGTGAGTGCGGGGACACCATTACACGCGTGCACTACATATAGGTCACTACCTATATGTAGCTTCACCATGGTAACTCCGAATATGGCCATGTAACATGTCTATGATCATGGAATTGCCCCCTCTATGCCATCCTGGCATTGTTGGTACAATTCCATGATCCCAGTGGTCTGTAGCACAGACCCTGGACTGCCAGACTGCCCTTCCTGGGGTTTCTCTGCAGCTGCTGCTGCTGCCAACCCCTCAGACAGGCAGCTGCCCTCCTGGGGTCCAGCCAGGCCTGGCCCAGGATGGCAGAACAAAGAACTTCCTCTGAGAGAGGGTGTGACACCCTCTCCCTTTGGAAAATGGTGTGAAGGCAGGGGAGGAGTAGCCTCCCCCAGCCTCTGGAAATGCTTTGTTGGGCACAGATGTGCCCAATTCTGCATAAGCCAGTCTACACCGGTTCAGGGACCCCTTAGCCCCTGCTCTGGCGCGAAACTGGACAAAGGAAAGGGGAGTGACCACTCCCCTGACCTGCACCTCCCCTGGGAGGTGTCCAGAGCTCCTCCAGTGTGCTCCAGACCTCTGCCATCTTGGAAACAGAGGTGCTGCTGGCACACTGGACTGCTCTGAGTGGCCAGTGCCACCAGGTGACGTCAGAGACTCCTGCTGATAGGCTCCTTCAGGTGTTAGTAGCCTTTCCTCTCTCCTAGGTAGCCAAACCCTCTTTTTTGGCTATTTAGGGTCTCTGTCTCTGGGGAAACTTTAGATAACGAATGCATGAGCTCAGCCGAGTTCCTCTGCATCTCCCTCTTCACCTTCTGATAAGGAATCGACCGCTGACCGCGCTGGAAGCCTGCAAACCTGCAACATAGTAGCAAAGACGACTACTGCAACTCTGTAACGCTGATCCTGCCGCCTTCTCGACTGTTTTCCTGCTTGTGCATGCTGTGGGGGTAGTCTGCCTCCTCTCTGCACCAGAAGCTCCGAAGAAATCTCCCGTGGGTCGACGGAATCTTCCCCCTGCAACCGCAGGCACCAAAAAGCTGCATTACCGGTCCCTTGGGTCTCCTCTCAGCACGACGAGCGAGGTCCCTCGAATCCAGCGACACTGTCCAAGTGACCCCTACAGTCCAGTGACTCTTCAGCCCAAGTTTGGTGGAGGTAAGTCCTTGCCTCACCTCGCTGGGCTGCATTGCTGGGAACCGCGACTTTGCAAGCTACTCCGGCCCCTGTGCACTTCCGGCGGAAATCCTTCGTGCACAGCCAAGCCTGGGTCCACGGCACTCTAACCTGCATTGCACGACTTTCTAAGTTGGTCTCCGGCGACGTGGGACTCCTTTGTGCAACTTCGGCGAGCACCGTTTCACGCATCCTCGTAGTGCCTGTTTCTGGCACTTCTCCGGGTGCTACCTGCTTCAGTGAGGGCTCTTTGTCTTGCTCGACGTCCCCTCTCTCTGCAGGTCCAATTTGCGACCTTCTGGTCCCTCCTGGGCCCCAGCAGCGTCCAAAAACGCCAAACGCACGATTTGCGTGTAGCAAGGCTTGTTGGCGTCCATCCGGCGGGAAATTACTTCTGCACGACTCTCCAAGGCGTGGGGGATCCATCCTCCAAAGGGGAAGTCTCTAGCCCTTGTCGTTCCTGCAGTATTCACAGTTCTTCAGCCTAGAAAGAGCTTCTTTGCACCAACCGCTGGCATTTCTTGGGCATCTGCCCATCTCCGAGCTGCTTGTGACTTTTGGACTTGGTCCCCTTGTTCCACAGGTACCCTCAGTCAGGAATCCATCGTTGTTGCATTGCTGATTTGTGTTTTCCTTGCATTTTCCCTCTAACACGACTATTTTGTCCTTAGGGGAACTTTGGTGCACTTTGCACTCACTTTTCAGGGTCTTGGGGAGGGTTATTTTGCTAACTCTCACTATTTTCTAATAGTCCCAGCGACCCTCTACAAGGTCACATAGGTTTGGGGTCCATTCGTGGTTCGCATTCCACTTTTGGAGTATATGGTTTGTGTTGCCCCTATCCCTATGTTTCCCCATTGCATCCTATTGTAACTATACATTGTTTGCACTGTTTTCTAAGACTATACTGCATATTTTTGCTATTGTGTATATATATCTTGTGTATATTTCCTATCCTCTCACTGAGGGTACACTCTAAGATACTTTGGCATATTGTCATAAAAATAAAGTACCTTTATTTTTAGTATAACTGTGTATTGTGTTTTCTTATGATATTGTGCATATGACACTAAGTGGTACTGTAGTAGCTTCACACGTCTCCTAGTTCAGCCTGAGCTGCTTTGCTAAGCTACCATTATCTATCAGCCTAAGCTGCTAGACACCCTATACACTAATAAGGGATAACTGGGCCTGGTGCAAGGTGCAAGTACCCCTTGGTACTCACTACAAGCCAGTCCAGCCTCCTACATTGGTTGTGCAGCGGTGGGATAAGTGCTTTGAGACTACTTACCACTCTTGTCATTGTACTTTTCATAAGAGAAAAATATACAAAACAAGGTCAGTGTATATACACATAGCCAAAAAGTTTTGCATTTCCTCTTTTCACTCTTTTCTAAGTGCTGAAAAGTACTTCTAAACTTTAAAAAAGTTCTTAAAAGTTTAAAAAGTTTTTTTCTGTCTTTCCAAAAAGTTCTGAAAACTTTTTTCTCTTTATCTATCACTTTAACTCTCTCTAAAAAATGTCTGGCACAGGCCAAAAAGTTGAACTGTCCAAACTTGCATATGATCACCTTAGCTGGAAAGGAGCAAGGAGTCTCTGCATAGAGAGAGGTTTGAGTGTAGGGAAGAATCCTTCCTTAGAACTGTTAATTAATATGCTTAGAGTACAGGATAAGGCCATAAGTGCCCAATCTGTAGAAAAAGTAGCTAATGGTTCTCAATCTGATCCAGGGACTCCCCCAGGAAAAGGTTCAGGAAAGAAACTTCTCAGCCTGCCCATTACTAGACAGTCTAGCATAGTTGGTACAGAGGTTGAATCACATCATACTGATGATGTGCTCTCACATTATGCTGGTAGCCAAGCTGTTAGGGTGCCCTTTGTAAGGGACAGGTCTCCTTCTGTTCATTCCCATCATACCTCTGTATCTAGAAATGTCCCTCCCACCCACCCTGATGACAGATTGTTAGAAAGGGAGCTCAATAGATTGAGAGTGGAACAAACCAGACTGAAGCTCAAGAAGCAACAGCTGGATTTGGATAGACAGTCTTTAGAAATAGAGAGGGAAAGACAGAAGATGGGTTTAGATACCCATGGTGGCAGCAGCAGTATTCCCCATAGTCATCCTGCAAAAGAGCATGATTCCAGGAATCTGCACAAGATAGTTCCCCCTTATAAGGAGGGGGATGACATTAACAAGTGGTTTGCTGCACTTGAGAGGGCCTGTGCTGTACAGGATGTCCCTCAAAAGCAGTGGGCTGCTATCCTATGGCTATCATTTAGTGGAAAAGGTAGGGATAGGCTCCTTACTGTGAAAGAAAATGATGCCAATAATTTCCAAGTTCTTAAGAATGCACTCCTGGATGGTTATGGCTTAACCACTGAACAGTACAGGATAAAGTTCAGAGAGACCAAAAAGGAGTCTTCACAAGACTGGGTTGATTTCATTGACCAGGCAGTGAAGGCCTTGGAGGGGTGGTTACATGGCAGTAAAGTTACTGATTATGACAGCCTGTATAACACAATCCTGAGAGAGCATATACTTAATAATTGTGTGTCTGATTTGTTGCACCAGTACCTGGTAGACTCTGATCTGACCTCTCCCCAAGAATTGGGAAAGAAGGCAGACAAATGGGTCAGAACAAGGGTGAACAGAAAAGTTCATACAGGGGGTGACAAAGATGGCATTAAGAAGAAAGATGGTGAAAAATCTCAAGATAAGCATGGGGATAAGGGTAAAACCAAAGATCCCACTTCAAATCTTAAACACTCTTCAGAGGGTGGGGATAAAACAAATTCTTCCTCTTCTTCCCAACCTGCACACATTAAAAAGCCTTGGTGCTTTGTGTGTAAAAACAGAGGCCATAGGCCAGGGGATAAGTCCTGTCCAGGTAAACCCCCTGAGCCTACCACCACTAATACATCAAGCTCTAGTGCCCCTAGCAGTAGTGGTACTAGTGGTGGGACTGCTGGCAACAGTCAAGCAAAGGGTGTAGTTGGGTTCACTTATGGGTCCATAGTGGAAACTGATGTAATCAGTCCCAAGACAGTTTCTGTCACACCTAGTGGCATTGGCCTTGCCACACTGGCTGCTTGTCCCCTTACAATGGATAAGTACAGGCAGACAGTTTCAATAAATGGTGTTGAGGCCTTGGCCTACAGGGACACAGGTGCCAGTTTCACTTTGGTGACTGAAAACCTAGTGCCCCCTGATCAACACATCATTGGACAACAGTATAAGATTATTGATGTCCATAACTCCACTAAGTTTCTTCCCTTAGCTATAATTCAGTTTAGTTGGGGTGGAGTTACTGGCCCTAAGCAGGTGGTGGTATCACCTAGCTTACCTGTAGACTGTCTCTTAGGTAATGACCTAGAGGCCTCAGGTTGGGCTGATGTAGAGTTTTATGCCCATGCAGCCATGCTGGGCATCCCTGAGGAATTGTTCCCTCTCATTTCAAGTGAAATGAAAAAGCAAAGGAGAGAAGGCCTGAAAACTCAGGATCCCTCTCCATCAACAGGTAAAAAGGGTATCACAGTATTCCCTAACCACCCTACCATTCAGGATACTATTCCTGTGGTGGGAGAAACCTCTCCTGGGGTGGCACCTGTTCCAAGGGAATCATCAGCTGGCAAAGCTAGACTCCCTGAGGTGGAAGTACCTCTCTGTGGGATAACTAACATTGGTGAGAAAAACAGCACCATTTTAGTTAACATGGAGCATCCCTCCAACCCTCCCAGAGAAACTTTAGTGCAGAAACCCTGCACTACCTCACAACACTTAGGACAGCATCCCTGCCCTAGTGTGGAGCTCATAGGACAGCATCCCTGCCCTGCTCCAACTCAAGAGAAACAGCATCCCTGTTCTCTCTTCCAGCCAGATGGACAAAGTTTTTGCCCAGCTATGGCTTTTCTGAGACAGCATCCCTGTCTGGCATTTCCATCACTACAAATAGGTTCAGTGGACAATTCCCACTGCTCTAAACTAAAACTTACTGATAGAAACTCTGAAAATACATCTTCACATTGTTGCTTAGCTAAAAAACTTCAAACAGGGTGGTTTACATCCCCACAGGGAAGTAACCATATAGTGGATGATAAAGGGAGTAACCAGTCTATTGCAGAGCTACTCTCTACTTATCACCACTTAGACAATAAAGTCTCAACTGGCCAAGGTTAGCCTTATTGTCCTTCGTTTGGGGGGGGGTTGTGTGAGAAGGTAGCCTCTTTCTAGCCTTGTTACCCCCACTTTTGGCCTGTTTGTGAGTGTATGTCAGGGTGTTTGTCACTGTTTTCACTGTCTCACTGGGATCCTGATAGCCAGGCCTCAGTGCTCATAGTGAAAACACCATGTTTTCAGTATGGTTGTTATGTGTCACTGGGATCCTGCTAGTCAGGACCCCAGTGCTCATAGGTTTGTGGCCTATATGTATGTGTCACTGGGACCCTGTCACACAGGGCCCCAGTGCTCATAGGTGTGCATGTATATGTTCCCTGTGTGGTGCCTAACTGTCTCACTGAGGCTCTGCTAACCAGAACCTCAGTGGTTATGCTCTCTCATTACTTTTAAATTGTCACTAACAGGCTAGTGACCATTTTTACCAATTTACATTGGCTTACTGGAACACCCTTATAATTCCCTAGTATATGGTACTGAGGTACCCAGGGTATTGGGGTTCCAGGAGATCCCTATGGGCTGCAGCATTTCTTTTGCCACCCATAGGGAGCTCTGACAATTCTTACACAGGCCTGCCACTGCAGCCTGAGTGAAATAACGTCCACGTTATTTCACAGCCATTTTACACTACACTTAAGTAACTTATAAGTCACCTATATGTCTAACCTTTACCTGGTAAAGGTTAGGTGCAAAGTTACTTAGTGTGAGGGCACCCTGGCACTAGCCAAGGTGCCCCCACATTGTTCAGAGCCAATTCACTGAACTTTGTGAGTGCGGGGACACCATTACACGCGTGCACTACATATAGGTCACTACCTATATGTAGCTTCACCATGGTAACTCCGAATATGGCCATGTAACATGTCTATGATCATGGAATTGCCCCCTCTATGCCATCCTGGCATTGTTGGTACAATTCCATGATCCCAGTGGTCTGTAGCACAGACCCTGGACTGCCAGACTGCCCTTCCTGGGGTTTCTCTGCAGCTGCTGCTGCTGCCAACCCCTCAGACAGGCAGCTGCCCTCCTGGGGTCCAGCCAGGCCTGGCCCAGGATGGCAGAACAAAGAACTTCCTCTGAGAGAGGGTGTGACACCCTCTCCCTTTGGAAAATGGTGTGAAGGCAGGGGAGGAGTAGCCTCCCCCAGCCTCTGGAAATGCTTTGTTGGGCACAGATGTGCCCAATTCTGCATAAGCCAGTCTACACCGGTTCAGGGACCCCTTAGCCCCTGCTCTGGCGCGAAACTGGACAAAGGAAAGGGGAGTGACCACTCCCCTGACCTGCACCTCCCCTGGGAGGTGTCCAGAGCTCCTCCAGTGTGCTCCAGACCTCTGCCATCTTGGAAACAGAGGTGCTGCTGGCACACTGGACTGCTCTGAGTGGCCAGTGCCACCAGGTGACGTCAGAGACTCCTGCTGATAGGCTCCTTCAGGTGTTAGTAGCCTTTCCTCTCTCCTAGGTAGCCAAACCCTCTTTTTTGGCTATTTAGGGTCTCTGTCTCTGGGGAAACTTTAGATAACGAATGCATGAGCTCAGCCGAGTTCCTCTGCATCTCCCTCTTCACCTTCTGATAAGGAATCGACCGCTGACCGCGCTGGAAGCCTGCAAACCTGCAACATAGTAGCAAAGACGACTACTGCAACTCTGTAACGCTGATCCTGCCGCCTTCTCGACTGTTTTCCTGCTTGTGCATGCTGTGGGGGTAGTCTGCCTCCTCTCTGCACCAGAAGCTCCGAAGAAATCTCCCGTGGGTCGACGGAATCTTCCCCCTGCAACCGCAGGCACCAAAAAGCTGCATTACCGGTCCCTTGGGTCTCCTCTCCTCACGACGAGCGAGGTCCCTCGAATCCAGCGACACTGTCCAAGTGACCCCTACAGTCCAGTGACTCTTCAGCCCAAGTTTGGTGGAGGTAAGTCCTTGCCTCACCTCGCTGGGCTGCATTGCTGGGAACCGCGACTTTGCAAGCTACTCCGGCCCCTGTGCACTTCCGGCGGAAATCCTTCGTGCACAGCCAAGCCTGGGTCCACGGCACTCTAACCTGCATTGCACGACTTTCTAAGTTGGTCTCCGGCGACGTGGGACTCCTTTGTGCAACTTCGGCGAGCACCGTTTCACGCATCCTCGTAGTGCCTGTTTCTGGCACTTCTCCGGGTGCTACCTGCTTCAGTGAGGGCTCTTTGTCTTGCTCGACGTCCCCTCTCTCTGCAGGTCCAATTTGCGACCTTCTGGTCCCTCCTGGGCCCCAGCAGCGTCCAAAAACGCCAAACGCACGATTTGCGTGTAGCAAGGCTTGTTGGCGTCCATCCGGCGGGAAATTACTTCTGCACGACTCTCCAAGGCGTGGGGGATCCATCCTCCAAAGGGGAAGTCTCTAGCCCTTGTCGTTCCTGCAGTATTCACAGTTCTTCAGCCTAGAAAGAGCTTCTTTGCACCAACCGCTGGCATTTCTTGGGCATCTGCCCATCTCCGAGCTGCTTGTGACTTTTGGACTTGGTCCCCTTGTTCCACAGGTACCCTCAGTCAGGAATCCATCGTTGTTGCATTGCTGATTTGTGTTTTCCTTGCATTTTCCCTCTAACACGACTATTTTGTCCTTAGGGGAACTTTGGTGCACTTTGCACTCACTTTTCAGGGTCTTGGGGAGGGTTATTTTGCTAACTCTCACTATTTTCTAATAGTCCCAGCGACCCTCTACAAGGTCACATAGGTTTGGGGTCCATTCGTGGTTCGCATTCCACTTTTGGAGTATATGGTTTGTGTTGCCCCTATCCCTATGTTTCCCCATTGCATCCTATTGTAACTATACATTGTTTGCACTGTTTTCTAAGACTATACTGCATATTTTTGCTATTGTGTATATATATCTTGTGTATATTTCCTATCCTCTCACTGAGGGTACACTCTAAGATACTTTGGCATATTGTCATAAAAATAAAGTACCTTTATTTTTAGTATAACTGTGTATTGTGTTTTCTTATGATATTGTGCATATGACACTAAGTGGTACTGTAGTAGCTTCACACGTCTCCTAGTTCAGCCTGAGCTGCTTTGCTAAGCTACCATTATCTATCAGCCTAAGCTGCTAGACACCCTATACACTAATAAGGGATAACTGGGCCTGGTGCAAGGTGCAAGTACCCCTTGGTACTCACTACAAGCCAGTCCAGCCTCCTACACAGACCAACGCTTTTCTCTAGGGGTCAACCTCCTACTAATAAAAGCAACAGGTTGATCCTGGCCCTCAGAATTAAGTTGTAAAAGGACTGCCCCTTCTCCTAATTCAGATGCATTAGTTTGGACATAGAATTTTTTAGAGTAACAAGGGCTTTTCAGGATAGGTGCAGAGCACATGGCCTGCTTCAGCTCCTGTAGGAAAGTACCATCTTGCCTGGCATGTTACCCCCATTTTTCACTGTATATATGTTGTTTTAGTTGTATGTGTCACTGGGACCCTGTTCACCAGGGCCCCAGTGCTCATAAGTGTGCCTGAATGTGTTACCTGTGTAGTGACTAACTGTCTCACTGAGGCTCTGCTAATCAGAACCTCAGTGGTTATTGTAGGAGGCTGGACTGGCTTGTAGTGAGTACCAAGGGGTACTTGCACCTTGCCCCAGGCCCAGTTATCCCTTATTAGTGTATAGGGTGTCTAGCAGCTTAGGCTGATAGATAATGGTAGCTTAGCAGAGCAGCTTAGGCTGAACTAGGAGACGTGTGAAGCTACCACAGTACCACTTAGTGTCATATGCACAATATCATAAGAAAACACAATACACAGTTATACTAAAAATAAAGGGACTTTATTTTTATGACAATATGCCAAAGTATCTTAGAGTGTACCCTCAGTGAGAGGATAGGAAATATACACAAGATATATATACACAATAGCAAAAATATGCAGTATAGTCTTAGAAAACAGTGCAAACAATGTATAGTTACAATAGGATGCAATGGGGAAACATAGGGATAGGGGCAACACAAACCATATACTCCAAAAGTGGAATGCGAACCACGAATGGACCCCAAACCTATGTGACCTTGTAGAGGGTCGCTGGGACTATTAGAAAATAGTGAGAGTTAGAAAAATAACCCTCCCCAAGACCCTGAAAAGTGAGTGCAAAGTGCACTAAAGTTCCCCTAAGGACAAAGAAGTCGTGTTAGAAGAATAATGCAGGAAAGACACAAACCAGCAATGCAACAACTGTGGATTTCCAATCTAGGGTACCTGTGGAAGAAGGGGACCAAGTCCAAAAGTCGCAAGCAAGTCGGAGATGGGCAGATGCCCAGGAAATGCCAGTTGTGGGTGCAAAGAAGCTTCTACTGGACAGAAGAAGCTGAGGTTTCTGCAGGAACGAAAAGGGCTAGAGACTTCCCCTTTGGTGGACGGATCCCTCTCGCCGTGGAGAGTCGTGCAGAAGTGTTTTCCCGCCGAAAGAACGCCAACAAGCCTTGCTAGCTGCAATTCGTGCGGTTAGCGTTTTTGGACGCTGCTGAGGCCCAGGAGGGACCAGGAGGTCGCAAATTGGACCAGCAAAGAGAGGGGACGTCGAGCAAGACAAGGAGCCCTATCTGAAGCCAGTAGCACCCGGAGAAGTGCCAGAAACAGGCACTACAAGGATGCGTGAAACGGTGCTCGCCGAAGTTGCACAAAGGAGTCCCACGTCGCCGGAGACCAACTTAGAAAGTCGTGCAATGCAGGTTAGAGTGCCGTGGACCCAGGCTTGGCTGTGCACAAAGGATTTCTGCCGGAAGTGCACAGGGGCCGGAGTAGCTGCAAAGTCGCGGTTCCCAGCAATGCAGCCCAGCGCGGTGAGGCAAGGACTTACCTCCACCAAACTTGGGCTGAAGAGTCACTGGACTGTGGGGGTCACTTGGACAGAGTCGCTGGATTCGAGGGACCTCGCTCGTCGTACTGAGAGGAGACCCAAGGGACCGGTAATGCAGCTTTTTGGTGCCTGCGGTTGCAGGGGGAAGATTCCGTCGACCCACAGGAGATTTCTTCGGAGCTTCTGGTGCAGAGAGGAGGCAGACTACCCCCACAGCATGCACAAGCAGGAAAACAGTCGAGAAGGCGGCAGGATCAGCGTTACAGAGTTGCAGTAGTCGTCTTTGCTACTATGTTGCAGGTTTGCAGGCTTCCAGCGCGGTCAGCAGTCGATTCCTTATCAGAAGGTGAAGAGAGAGATGCAGAGGAACTCGGATGAGCTCTTGCATTCGTTATCTGAGGTTTCCCCAGAGACAGAGACCCTAAATAGCCAGAAAAGAGGGTTTGGCTACCTAGGAGAGAGGATAGGCTAGCAACACCTGAAGGAGCCTATCACAAGGAGTCTCTGACGTCACCTGGTGGCACTGGCCACTCAGAGCAGTCCAGTGTGCCAGCAGCACCTCTGTTTCCAAGATGGCAGAGGTCTGGAGCACATTGGAGGAGCTCTGGACACCTCCCAGGGGAGGTGCAGGTCAGGGGAGTGGTCACTCCCCTTTCCTTTGTCCAGTTTCGCGCCAGAGCAGGGCTAAGGGGTCCCCTGAACCGGTGTAGACTGGCTTATGCAGAATTGGGCACATCTGTGCCCAACAAAGCATTTCCAGAGGCTGGGGGAGGCTACTCCTCCCCTGCCTTCACACCATTTTCCAAAGGGAGAGGGTGTAACACCCTCTCTCAGAGGAAGTTCTTTGTTCTGCCATCCTGGGCCAGGCCTGGCTGGACCCCAGGAGCGCAGATGCCTGTCTGAGGGGTTGGCAGCAGCAGCAGCTGCAGTGAAACCCCAGGAAGGGCAGTTTGGCAGTACCAGGGTCTGTGCTACAGACCACTGGGATCATGGGATTGTGCCAACTATGCCAGGATGGCATAGAGGGGGCAATTCCATGATCATAGACATGTTACATGGCCATATTCGGAGTTACCATTGTGAAGCTACATATAGGTAGTGACCTATATGTAGTGCACGCGTGTAATGGTGTCCCCGCACTCACAAAGTTCAGGGAATTGGCTCTGAACAATGTGGGGGCACCTTGGCTAGTGCCAGGGTGCCCTCACACTAAGTAACTTTGCACCTAACCTTTACCAGGTAAAGGTTAGACATATAGGTGACTTATAAGTTACTTAAGTGCAGTGTAAAATGGCTGTGAAATAACGTGGACGTTATTTCACTCAGGCTGCAGTGGCAGGCCTGTGTAAGAATTGTCAGAGCTCCCTATGGGTGGCAAAAGAAATGCTGCAGCCCATAGGGATCTCCTGGAACCCCAATACCCTGGGTACCTCAGTACCATATACTAGGGAATTATAAGGGTGTTCCAGTAAGCCAATGTAAATTGGTAAAAATGGTCACTAGCCTGTTAGTGACAATTTGGAAAGAAATGAGACAGCATAACCACTGAGGTTCTGATTAGCAGAGCCTCAGTGAGACAGTTAGTCACTACACAGGTAACACATTCAGGCCCACTTATGAGCACTGGGGCCCTGGGTTACCAGGGTCCCAGTGACACATACAACTAAAACAACATATATACAGTGAAAAATGGGGGTAACATGCCAGGCAAGATGGTACTTTCCTACACAACCCCCCCCCAAACGAAGGACAATAAGACTAGCCATGACCTGATGAGTCTTCATTGTCTAAGTGGAAATATCTGGAGAGTCCATCTGCATTGGAGTGGCTACTCCCAGGTCTATGTTCCACTGTATAGTCCATTCCCTGTAGGGATATGGACCACCTCAACAATTTAGGATTTTCACCTTTCATTTGTTTTAGCCAAAGTAGAGGTTTGTGGTCTGTCTGAACAATGAAGTGAGTGCCAAACAGGTATGGCCTCAACTTCTTCAGAGCCCAGACCACAGCAAAGGCCTCCCTCTCAATGGCAGACCAACGCTTTTCTCTAGGGGTCAACCTCCTACTAATAAAAGCAACAGGTTGATCCTGGCCCTCAGAATTAAGTTGTGATAGGACTGCCCCTACTCCTAATTCAGATGCATCAGTTTGGACATAGAATTTTTTAGAGTAACAAGGGCTTTTCAGGACAGGTGCAGAGCACATGGCCTGCTTCAGCTCCTCAAAAGCTTTCTGACAGTTTGCTGTCCATAATACCTTTTTAGGCATTTTCTTGGATGTGAGGTCATTAAGAGGGGCTGCAATGGAGCCATAGTTCTTAATGAACCTCCTGTAATACCCAGTGAGGCCTAGGAAGGCTCTCACCTGAGTCTGAGTGGTAGGGGGAACCCAATCAATAATTGTTTGGATTTTCCCCTGAAGTGGTGCAATCTGTTCCCCACCAACAAGGTGTCCCAGATAAACCACCTTACCCTGCCCTATCTGGCACTTTGAAGCCTTGATAGTGAGGCCTGCCTTTTTGCAGGGCCTCCAAAACTTTCCATAGGTGGACCAGGTGATCATCCCAGCTGGAGCTAAAGACAGCTATATCGTCCAAATATGCTGCACTGAAAGCTTCCAGCCCTTGCAGGACTGTGTTCACCAACCTCTGAAAAGTGGCAGGTGCATTTTTCAAACCAAAAGGCATTACAGTAAACTGGTAATGTCCTCCAATGGTAGAAAATGCAGTCTTAGGTTTAGCATCTTCTGATAATTTGATCTGCCAATACCCTGCAGTCAAATCAAAAGTGCTTAGATACTTGGCAGATGCCAGTGTATCTATGAGCTCATCTGCCCTGGGTATAGGGTGAGCATCAGTTTTGGTTACCAAGTTGAGACCTCTATAGTCTACACAAAACCGCATTTCCTTCTTTCCATCTTTGGAATGGGGTTTTGGTAGCAGTACCACAGGAGAAGCCCATGGACTGTCAGAGTGCTCAACTACTCCTAGTTCTAACATTTTCTGGACCTCTTGCTTTATGCAGTCCCTGACATGGTCAGGCTGCCTATAGATCTTACTTTTGACAGGTAAACTGTCTCCAGTATCTATAGTGTGCTCACACCAAGAAGTGGTACCTGGCACAGTAGAGAAGAGTTCAGAGAATTGATCTAGGAGATTTATGCAATTATCTTTCTGCTCAGCAGTAAGACAATCAGCCAAAACTACACCTTCCACAAGAGCATATTGTTCTGTGGAAGAGAAGAGATCAGGTAGAGGATCACTGTCTTCTTCCTGTCCCTCATCAGTTGCCATGAGCAGGGTGAGATCAGCCCTGTCATAGTAGGGTTTCAGGCGGTTGACATGGAGCACCCTAAGGGGACTCCTGGCAGTGCCTAAGTCAACTAAATAGGTGACTTCTCCCTTCTTTTCAACAATTGTGTGGGGACCACTCCATTTATCTTGGAGTGCTCTTGGGGCCACAGGCTCCAAGACCCACACTTTCTGCCCTGGTTGGTACTGAACCAAAACAGCCTTCTGATCATGCCATTGCTTCTGGAGCTCTTGGCTGGCCTGAAGGTTTTTACTCGCCTTTTTCATGTACTCAGCCATCCTTGATCTGAGGCCAAGTACATAATCCACAATATCCTGCTTAGGAGTTTTTAAAGGTTGTTCCCAACCCTCCTTTACAAGTGTGAGTGGACCCCTAACAGGGTGTCCAAAAAGAAGTTCAAAGGGGCTGAAGCCCACTCCTTTCTGGGGTACCTCCCTGTAGGCAAAAAGGAGGCATGGTAGAAGGATATCCCATCTCCTGCGGAGTTTTTCAGGGAGACCCAAAATCATGCCTTTGAGAGTTTTATTAAATCTCTCCACCAGTCCATTTGTTTGTGGATGATAGGGTGTTGTGAACTTGTACATTACACCACACTCCTTCCACATGGCCTTTAAGTATGCAGACATGAAATTGTTTCCCCTGTCTGATACCACTTTCTTTGGGAAGCCCACCCTGGAAAATATTCCCAGGAGGGCCTTTGCCACTGTAGGTGCTGTAGTGGTCCTTAAAGGAATAGCTTCAGGATATCTTGTGGCATGGTCCACTACCACCAAGATAAACCTATTGCCTGAAGCAGTAGGAGGGTCAAGGGGGCCAACTATGTCAACCCCTACCCTTTCAAAGGGAACCCCAACCACAGGCAGTGGGATAAGGGGTGCCTTTGGGGTGCCACCTGTCTTGCCACTGGCTTGACAGGTTTCACAGGACTTACAAAATTCCTTTGTGTCCTCAGACATTCTAGGCCAATGAAACAGGGGAACAAGCCTGTCCCAAGTTTTCATTTGTCCTAGATGCCCAGCTAAGGGAATGTCATGTGCCAGTGTTAGGAGGAACTTTCTGTACTCCTGAGGGATCACTAATCTCCTGGCAGCTCCAGGTTTAGGATTCCTATGCTCACTGTACAAGAGGTTGTCCTCCCAGTAAACTCTGTGAGAGTCACTGACATCCCCATTAGCCTGTTTGACAGCTTGCTGTCTGAGACCCTCTAATGTGGGACAGGTTTGCTGTGCCACACTCAGCTCCTCTCTGGCAGGCCCCCCGTCTTTGCTACTTTGTTGCGGTTTTTCAGGCGTCATGAGCAGTCAGCGGTCGATCCTTTGGTAGAAGGTGAAGAGAGAGATGCAGAGGAACTCTGATGAGTACTTGCATTCGTTATCTGAAGAATTCCCCAAAGCAGAGACCATAAATAGCCAGAACAGGAGGTTTGGCTACTTAGGAGAGAGGATATGCTAGCAACACCTGAAGGAGCCTATCAGAAGGAGTCTCTGTCGTCACCTGCTGGCACTGGCCACTCAGAGCAGTTCAGTGTGCCCCCAACACCTCTGTTTCCAAGATGGCAGAGGTCTGGGACACAATGAGGAGCTTTGCGCACCTCCCCTGGGAGGTGCAGGTCAGAGGAGTGATTACTCCCCTTTCCTTTGTCCAGTCTCGCGCCAGAGCAGGGCTGGGGGATCCAGGAACCAGTGTAGACCGGCTTATGGAGAGATGGGCACCATCTGTGCTCATCAAAGCATTTCCAGACGCTGGGGAAGGCTACTCCTCCCCAGCCCTCACACCTATTTCCAAAGGGAGAGGGTTTTACACCCTCTCTCAGAGGAAGTCCTTTGTTCTGCCTTCCTGGGCCAGGGCTGCCTGGACCCCAGGAGGGCAGAAACCTGTCTGAGGGGTTGGCAGCAGCTGCAGTGGAGACCCCGGAAAGGCAGTTTGGCAGTACCCGGGTACTATGCTAGAGACCCGGGGGATCATGGAATTGTCCCCCCAATGCCAGAATGGCATTGGGGGGACAATTCCATGATCTTAGACATGTTACATGGCCATGTTCGGAGTTATCATTATGACGCTGTACATAGGTAATGACCTATGTACAGTGCACACGTGTAATGGTGTCCCCGCACTCACAAAGTCCTGGGAATTTGCCCTGAACGATGTGGGGGCACCTTGGCTAGTGCCAGGGTGCCCACACACTAAGTAACTTTGCACCCAACCTTCACCAGGAGAAGGTTAGACATATAGGTGACTTAAAAGTTACTTATGTGCAGTGGTAAATGGCTGTGAAATAACGTGGACGTTATTTCACGCAGGCTGCAGTGAAAGGCCTGTGTAAGAATTGTCAAAGCTCCCTATGGGTGGCAAAATAAATGCTGCAGCCCATAGGGATCTCCTGGAACCCCAATACCCTGGGTACCTCAGTACCATATACTAGGGAATTATATGGGTGTACCAGTATGCCAATGTGAATTGGTAAATTTAGTCACTAGCCTGTTAGTGACAAATTTGGAAAGCAGAGAAAGCATAACCACTGAGGTTCTGGTTAGCAGAGCCCCAGTGAGACAGCTAGGCATCACACAGGGAACACATACAAGGCACATACTTATGAGCACAGGGGTCCTGCCTGGCAAGGTCCCAGTGACACATAGACTAAATCAACATATATACAGTGAAATATGGGGGTAACATGCCAGGCAAGATGGTACTTTCCTACACAAGGGCTCAGACCAAGAAGCGAAAAGGACAGGGAAACTTGGACCCTGAACAATGGACCAAGTGCTCCCAAAAGCTAGGGGTAGAAAGGGTAAATCCCTGCCCACTATCCCTCCCTCTACAGAAGATCCCCCTGTTGAGAAAGAGGAATCCTCTCCCTGTGCAGAATCTTCACCGGAGGAGCTGGCAGCAGACACTGCTGAGCTTTTGGGTGCAGGGGGCCTGCCAGGGAAGAGCTGAGTGTGGCACAGCAAACCTGTCCCACATTAGAGGGTTTAAGACAGCAAGCTGTCAAACAGCAGAATGGGGATGTGAGTGATAGCCATAGGGTGTACTGGGAAGATAACCTCTTGTACACAGAATCAAGGGACCCAAAACCTGGAGCTGCCAGGAGCTTGGTCATTCCCCTGCAGAACAGAGAGTTTCTTCTCACCCTAGCCATGACATTCCTTTGGCTGGGCATTTGGGCCAGATGAGAACTTGGGAAAGACTTGTCCCCTTGTTTCACTGGCTTCATATGTCAGAGGACACAAAAGACTTTTGTCAATCTTGTGTGACCTGCCAAGCCAGTGGCAAGACTGGTGGCACTCCAAAGGCCCCTCTAATTCCGCTTCCAGTGGTTGGGGTGCCCTTTGAAAGGGTAGGGGTTGACATATTTGGCTCCCTTGACCCTCCAACAGCTTCAGGCAATAGATTATCTTAGTGGTAGTGGACCATGCCACAAGATATCATGAAGCCATACCCTTAAGGACCACTACAGCTCCTGCAGTGGCAGAGGCCCTCCTGGGAATCTTTTCCAGGGTGGGGTTTCCTAAGGGAGTGGTGTCAGACAGAGGTAGCAACTTCATGTGTGCATACCTAAAAGCAATATGGAAGGAGTGTGGTGAAACCTACAAGTTCACCACCCCTTACCATCCACAAACAAATGGTCTGGTTGAGAGGTTTAATAAAACTCTCAAAGGTATGATAATGGGACTCCCTGAAAAACCAAGAAGGAGATGGGATGTCCTGTTACCTTGCCTCCTTTTTGCTTACAGGGACGTACCTCAAAAAGGAGTGGGCATCAGCCCCTTTGAACTCCTCTTTGGGCACCCCCCTGTAAGAGGTCCACTTGCTCTTGTGAAGGAGGGTTGGGAACAACCTTTAAAAGCTCCTAAACAGGACGTAGTAGACTATGTATTTGGCCTTAGATCCAGAATGGCTGAGTATATGAAAAAGGCCAGTAAACACCTTTAGGCCAGCCAGGAGCTGCAAAAGCAATGGCACGACCAGAAGGCTGTCCTGACTCAGTACCACCCAGGACAGAAGGTGTGGGTATTGGAGCCTGTGGCACCAACAGCACTCCAGGACAAATGGAGTGGACCCCATCTTATTGTTGAAAAGAAGGGTGAGGTGACCTACTTGGTAGACCTGGGCACTGCCAGGAGTCCCCTTAGGGTGATTCATGTCAACCGCCTAAAACCCTACTATGACAGGGCTGATCTCACCCTACTCATGGCTACAGATGAGGGACAGGAAGAAAAGAGTGGCCCTCTCCCTGATCTCTTTTCCAGCACTGAAGCTGATGGCTTAGTGGAAGGAGTAGTCTTAGCAGACTGTCTGACTGCAGAAGAGAAAGACAACTGCATCAATCTCTTAAGCCAGTTTTCAGATCTCTTTTCACTTATACCAGGTACAACATCCTGGTGTGAACATACAATTGATACTGGAGACAGCCTGCCTGTCAAAAGTTACATTTATAGGCAGCCTGACCATGTCAGGAACTGCATTAAACAGGAGGTGCAGAAAATGTTGGATTTAGGGGCGACTGAACCTTCTGAAAGCCCATGGGCTAGCCCAGTTGTGCTTGAACCAAAACCTCACACCAAAGATAGAAAAAGCAAGATGAAGTTTTGTGTAGCTTACAGAGGGCTCACTCAGGTAACCAAAACCCTATACCCAGGGTAGATGAGCTCATTGATACACTGGCTTCTGCCAAGTATCTTAGCACTTTTGATCTAACTGCAGGGTATTGGCAGATTAGATTATCAGAAGATGCTAAACCCAAGACTGCATTTTCTACCATTGGAGGGCACTACCAATTCACAGTACTGCCCTTTGGTTTGAAAAATGCACCTGCCACTTTTCAGAGGTTGGTGAACACAGTCCTGCAAGGGTTGGAAGCTTTCAGTGCAGCATATCTAGATGATATTTCTGTCTTTAGCTCAACCTGGGATGATCACCTGGTCCACCTATGGAAAGTTTTAGAGGCCCTGCAAAAGGCAGGCCTCACTGTCAAGGCCTCAAAGTGCCAGATAGGGCAGGGGAAAGTCGTTTATCTGGGCCATCTGGTTGGTGGAGAACAGATTGCACCACTACAGAGGAAAATCCAAAGTATCATGGATTGGGTTCCCCCTACAACTCAAACCCAGGTGAGAGCCTTTTTAGGCCTCACAGGGTACTATAGGAGATTCATAATGAATTATGGCTCCATAGCAGCCCCTCTTAATGATCTCACTAGCAAGAAAATGCCTAAGAAGGTATTATGGACAGCCAGCTGTCAGAAAGCTTTTGAGGAGCTCAAACAGGCCATGTGCTCTCCACCTGTCCTAAAAAGCCCTTGTTACTCCAAGAAATTCATTGTTCAAATGGATGCATCTGAATTAGGGGTAGGGGCAGTCTTATCATAACTGAATTTTGAGGGCCAGGATCAACCAGTTGCTTTTATCAGCAGAAGGTTGACCCCTAGAGAAAAGCGTTGGTCTGCCATAGAGAGGGAGGCCTTTGCTGTGGTCTGGGCACTGAAAATGTTGAGACCATACCTGTTTGGTACTCACTTTATTGTTCAAACAGACCACAAACCCTAAATTGTTGAGTTGGTCCATATCCCTACAGGGAATGGACTATACAGTGGAACATAGACCTGGGAGTACCCACTCCAATGCAGATGGACTCTCCAGATATTTCCACTTAGACAATGAAGACTCATCTGGGCAAGGTTAGCCTTATTGTCCTTCGTTTGTGGGGGAGGGGGTTGTGTAGGAAAGTATCATCTTGCCTGGCATGTTACCCCCAATTTCACTGTATGTATGTTTGTTTTTGCCCATGTGTCACTGGGATCCTGCTATGCAGGACCCCAGTGCTCATAATGTATACCCTGCATGTGTTCCCTGTGTGGTACCTAACTGTATCACTGAGGCTCTGCTAACCAGAACCTCAGTGTTTATGCTATCTCTGCTTTCTAAAATTGTCACTGCAGGCTAGTGACTAATTTTTACCAATTCTCATTGGCACACTGAAACACCCATATAATTCCCTTGTATATGGTACCTAGGTACCCAGGGTATTGGGGTTCCAGGAGATCCCTATGGGCTGCAGCATTTCTTTTGCCACCCATAGGGAGCTCAGACAATTCTTACACAGGCCTGCCACTGCAGACTAAGTGAAATAACGTCTACGTTATTTCACAGCCATTTACCACTGCACATAAGTAACATATTTAAGTCACCTATATGTCTAACCCTCACTTGGTGAAGGTTAGGTTCCATGCTACTTAGTGTGTGGGCATCCTGGCACTAGCCAAGGTACCCCCACATTGTTCAGGGCAAATTCCCCGAACTTTGTGAGTGCAGGGAAACCATTACATGCGTGCACTGCACATAGGTCACTACCTATGTGTAGCGTCACAATGGTAACTCCGAATATGGCCATGTAACATGTCTAAGATCATGGAATTGCCCCCTCTATGCCATCCTGGCATTGTTGGCACAATCCCATGATCCCACGGGTCTCTAGCACAGACACGGGTACTGCCAAACTGCCTTTTCAGGGGTTTCACTGCAGCTGCTGCCAACCCCTCAGACAGGTTTTTGCCCTCCTGGGGTCCAGCCAGGCTTGGCCCAGGAAGGCAGAACAAAGGACTTCCTCAGAGAGAGGGTATTACACCCTCTCCCTTTGGAAAAAAGGTGTTAAGGCAGGGGAGGAGTAGCCTCCCCCAGCCTCTGGAAATGCTTTCATGGGCACAGATGTGCCCATTTCTGCATAAGCCAGTCTACACCGGTTCAGGGACCCCTCATCCCTGCTCTGGCGCGAAACTGGACAAAGGAAAGGGGAGTGACCACTCCCCTGACCTGCACCTCCCCTGGGAGGTGCCCAGAGCTCCTCCAGTGTGCTCCAGACCTCTGCAATCTTGGAAACAGAGGTGCTGCTGGCACACTGGACTGCTCTAAGTGGCCAGGGCCAGCAGGTGACGTCAGAGACTCCTTCTGATAGGCTCCTTCAGGTGTTGCTAGCCTCTCCTCTCTCCTAAGTAGCCAAACCCTCTTTTCTGTCTATTTAGGGTCTCTGCTTTGGGGAATTCCTTAGATAACGAATGCAAGAGCTCATCAGAGTTCCTCTGCATCTCTCTCTTCACCTTCTGCCAAGGAATCGACAGCTGACCGCGCTGGAAGCCTGCAAAACTGCAACAAAGTAGCGAAGACAACTACTGCAACACTGTAACGCTGATCCTGCCGCCTTCTCGACTGTTTTCCTGGTGGTGCATGCTGTAGGGGTAGTCTGCCTCCTCTTTGCACTAGAAGCTCTGAAGAAATCTTCAGTGGGTCGATGGAATCGTCCCCCTGCAACTGAAGGCACCAAAGAACTGCATCACCAGTTCCCTGGGTCTCCTCTCAGCACGACGAGCGAGGTCCCTTGAATCCAGCAACTCTGTCCAAGTGACTCCCACAGCCCAGTGACTCTTCAGTCCAAGTTTGGTGGAGGTAAGTCCTTGCCTCCCACGCCAGACTGCATTGCTGGGAACCACGTCTTTTGCAGCTACTCCGGCTCCTGTGCACTTTTCCAGGATTTCCTTTGTGCACAGCCAAACCTGGGTCCACAGCACTCTAACCTGCATTGCACGACCTCCTGAGTTGTCCTCCGGCGGCGTGGGACTCTCTTGTGCAACTTCGGGTGAGCACCATTTCACTCCACTTCGTAGTGCCTGTTTCGGCACTTCTCCGGGTGCTGTTTGCTTCTGACAGGGCTCCTTCTCTTACTGGACGCCCCCTCTGTCGCCTCACGCAATTGGTGACATCCTGGTCCCTCCTGGGCCACAGCAGCATCCAAAAACCCTAACCGCACGATTTGAAGCTAGCAAGGCTTGTTGGCGGTCTTTTGGCGGGAAAACACTTCTGCACGACTCTTCACGACGTGGGACATCCATCCTCCAAAGGGGAAGTTTCTAGCCGTTGTCGTTCCTGCAGAATCCTCAGCTTCTACTGCCTAGTAGCAGCTTCTTTGCACCCACAGCTGGCATTTCCTGGGCATCTGCCCACTCTTGACTTGATCGTGACTTTTGGACTTGGTCCCCTTGTTCCACAGGTACTCTAGTCTGGAAATTCATTGTTGTTGCATTGCTGGTGTTGGTCTTTCCTGCAGAATTCCCCTATCACGACTTCTGTGCTCTTTGGGGAACTTTAGTGCACTTTGCACTCACTTTTCAGGGTCTTGGGGTGGGCTATTTTTCTAACCCTCACTGTTTTCTTACAGTCCCAGCGATCCTCTACAAGGTCACATAGGTTTGGGGTCCATTCGTGGTTCGCATTCCACTTTTGGAGTATATGGTTTGTGTTGCCCCTATCCCTATATGCTCCCATTGCATCCTATTGTAACTATACATTGTTTGCACTGTTTGTCGCCAAATGTCGCCAATTGTGTCAGGGGACAGAGGGGGCGCCCAGCAAGACAAGGAGCTCTCTCAGAAGTAGGCAGCACCCGCAGAAGTGCCGGAACAGGCACTACGAAGAGGAGTGAAACGGTGCTCACCCGAAGTTGCACAAAGGAGTCCCACGCCACCGGAGGACAACTTAGAAAGTCGTGCAATGCAGGTTAGAGTGCCGTGGACCCAGGCTTGGCTGTGCACAAAGGATTTCCGCCGGAAGTGCACAGAGGCCGGAGTAGGTGCAAAAGACACGGTTCCCAGCAATGCAGTCTGGCGTGGGGAGGCAAGGACTTACCTCCACCAAACTTGGACTGAAGAGTCACTGGACTGTGGGAGTCACTTGGACAGAGTTGCTGGATTCAAGGGACCTCGCTCGTCGTGCTGAAAGGAGACCCAGGGGACCGGTGATGCAGTTCTTTGGTGCCTGCGGTTGCAGGGGGACGATTCCGTCGACCCACGACAGATTTCTTCGGAGCTTCTAGTGCAGAGAGGAGGCAGACTACCCCCACAGCATGAACCACCAGGAAAACAGTCGAGAAGGCGGCAGGATCAGCGTTACAGAGTTGCAGTAGTCGTCTTTGCTACTTTGTTGCAGTTTTGCAGGCTTCCAGCGCGGTCAGCAGTCGATTCCTTGGCAGAAGGTGAAGAGAGAGATGCAGAGTACCTCTGATGAGCTCTTGCATTCTTTATCTAAGGAATTCCCCAAAGCAGAGACCCTAAATAGCCAGAAAAGAGGGTTTGGCTACTTAGGAGAGAGGATAGGCTAGCAACACCTGAAGGAGCCTATCAGAAGGAGTCTCTGACGTCACCTGCTGGCCCTGGCTACTCAGAGCAGTCCAGTGTGCCAGCAGCACCTCTGTTTCCAAGATGGCAGAGGTCTGGAGCACACTGGAGGAGCTCTGGACACCTCCCAGGGGAGGTGCAGGTTAGGGGAGTGGTCACTCCCCTTTCCTTTGTCCAGTTTCGCACCAGAGCAGGGCTTAGGGGTCCCTGAACCGGTGTAGACTGGCTTATGCAGAAATGGGCACCATCTGTGCCCATGAAAGCATTTCCAGAGGCTGGGGGAGGCTACTCCTTCCCTGCCTTCACACCATTTTCCAAAGGGAGAGGGTGTAACACCCTTTCTCAGAGGAAGTCCTTTGTTCTGCCATCCTGGGCCAGGCCTGGCTGGACCCCAGGAGGGCAGAAATCTGTCTGAGGGGTTAGCAGCAGCAGCAGCTGCAGTGAAACCCCTGAAAAGGCAGTTTGGCAGTACCAGGGTCTGTGCTACAGACCACTGGGATCATGGGATTTTGCCAACTATTCCAGGATGGCATAGAGGGGGCAATTCCATGATCATAGACATGTTACATGGCCATATTCGGAGTTACCATTGTGAAGCTACACATAGGAAGTGACCTATGTGTAGTGCACGCATGTAATGGTGTCCCCGCACTCACAAAGTCCGGGGAATTTGCCCTGAACTATGTGGGGGCACCTTGGCTAGTGCCAGGGTGCCCACACACTAAGTAACTTTGCACCTAACCTTTACCAGGTAAAGGTTAGACATATAGGTGGCTTATAAGTTACTTAAGTGCAGTGGTAAATGGCTGTGAAATAACGTGGACGTTATTTCACTCAGGCTGCAGTGGCAGGCCTGTGTAAGAATTGTCAGAGCTCCCCTATGGGTGGCAAAAGAAATGCTGCAGCCCATAGGGATCTCCTGGAACCCCAATACCCTGGGTACCTCAGTACCATATACTAGGGAATTATAAGGGTGTTCCAGTGAGCCAATGTAAATTGGTAAAATTGGTCACTAGCCTGTTAGTGACAATTTGAAAGAAATGAGAGAGCATAACCACTGAGGTTCTGAATAGCAGAGCCTCAGTGAGACAGTTAGTCATAACACAGGTAACACAGTCAGGCACACTTATGAGCACTGGGGCCCTGGCTGGCAGGGTCCCAGTGACACATACAACTAAAACAACATATATACAGTGAAAAATGGGGGTAACATGCCAGGCAAGATGGTACTTTCCTACACAACCCCCCCCAAACGAAGGACAATAAGACTAGTCATTCCCTGATGGGTCTTCATTGTCTAAGTGGAAATATCTGGAGAGTCCATCTGCATTGGAGTGGGTACTCCCAGGTCTATGTTCCACTGTATAGTCCATTCCCTGTAGGGATATGGACCACCTCAACAATTTAGGATTTTCACCTTTCATTTGTTTTAGCCAAAGTAGAGGTTTGTGGTCTGTCTGAACAATGAAGTGAGTGCCAAACAGGTATGGCCTCAACTTCTTCAGTGCCCAGACCACAGCAAAGGCCTCCCTCTCAATGGCAGACCAACGCTTTTCTCTAGGGGTCAACCTCCTACTAATAAAAGCAACAGGTTGATCCTGGCCCTCAGAATTAAGTTGTGATAGGACTGCCCCTACTCCTAATTCAGATGCATCAGTTTGGACATAGAATTTTTTAGAGTAACAAGGGCTTTTCAGGACAGGTGCAGAGCACATGGCCTGCTTGAGCTCCTCAAAAGCTTTCTGACAGTTTGCTGTCCATAATACCTTTTTAGGCATTTTCTTGGATGTGAGGTCATTAAGAGGGGCTGCAATGGAGCCATAGTTCTTAATGAACCTCCTGTAGTACCCAGTGAGGCCTAAGAAGGCTCTCACTTGAGTCTGGGTAGTAGGGGGAACCCAATCAATAATTGTTTGGATTTTCCCCTGAAGTGGTGCAATCTGTTCCCCACCAACCAGGTGTCCCAGATAAACCACCTTCCCCTGCCCTATCTGGCACTTTGAAGCCTTGATAGTGAGGCCTGCCTTTTGCAGGGCCTCTAAAACTTTCCATAGGTGGACCAGGTGATCATCCCAGCTGGAGCTAAAGACAGCTATATCGTCCAAATATGCTGCACTAAAAGCTTCCAGCCCTTGCAGGACTGTGTTCACCAGCCTCTGAAAAGTGGCAGGTGCATTTTTCAACCCAAAAGGTATTACTGTGAATTGGTAATGTCCTCCAATGGTTGAAAATGCAGTTTTAGGTTTAGCATCTTCTGATAATTTGATCTGCCAATACCCTGCAGTCAAATCAAAAGTGCTTAGATACTTGGCAGATGCCAGTGTATCTATGAGCTCATCTGCCCTGGGTATAGGGTGAGCATCAGTTTTGGTTACCTGGTTGAGACCTCTGTAGTCTACACAAAACTGCAATTCTTTCTTTCCATCTTTGGAATGAGGTTTTGGTACAAGTACCACAGGAGAAGCCCATGGACTTTCAGAGTGTTCAACCACTCCCAGTTCTAACATTTTCTGCACCTCTTGCTTTATGTAGTCTCTGACATGGTCAGGCTGCCTATAGATCTTACTTTTGACACGCAAGCTGTCTCCAGTATCTATAGTGTGCTCACACCAAGAAGTGGTACCTGGCACAGTAGAGAAGAGTTCAGAAAACTGACCCAGGAGATTTATGCAATGGTCTTTCTGCTCAGCAGTAAGACAGTCAGCCAAAACTACCCCCTCCACCAGAGCATCTTGTTCTGTGGAAGAGAAGAGATCAGGAAGAGGATCACTGTCTTCTTCGTGTCCCTCATCAGTTGCCATGAGCAGGGTGAGATCAGCCCTGTCATAGTAGGGTTTCAGGCGATTGACATGGAGCACCCTAAGGGGACTCCTGGCAGTGCCTAAGACAACTAAGTAGGTGACTTCCCCCTTTTTCTCAACAATTGTGTGGGGTCCACTCCATTTATCTTGGAGTGCTCTTGGGGCCACAGGCTCCAAGACCCACACTTTCTGCCCTGGTTGGTACTGAACCAAAACAGCCTTCTTGTCATGCCATTGCTTCTGGAGCTCTTGGCTGGCCTGAAGGTTTTTACTGGCCTTTTTCATGTACTCAGCCATCCTTGATCTGAGGCCAAGTATATAATCCACAATATCTTGTTTTGGAGCTTTTAAAGGTTGTTCCCAACCCTCCTTGACAAGTGTTAGTGGACCCCTAACAGGGTGTCCAAAGAGGAGTTCAAATGGGCTGAAGCCCACTCCTTTCTGGGGTACCTCCCTGTAGGCAAAAAGGAGGCATGGTAACAGGATATCCCATCTCCTGCGGAGTTTTTCAGGGAGACCCATAATCATGCCTTTGAGAGTTTTGTTAAATCCCTCCACCAGTCAATTTGTTTGTGGATGATAGGGTGTGGTGAACTTGTATGTCACCCCACACTCCTTCCACATGGCCTTTAAGTAAGCAGACATGAAATTGCTTCCTCTGTCTGAAACTACCTCTTTTGGGAAGCCCACCCTGGAAAAGATTCCCAGGAGGGCCTTTGCCACTGCAGGACCTGTAGTGGTCCTCAGAGGAATTGCTTCAGGATATCTGGTGGCATGGTCCACTACCACCAAGATAAACCTATTGCCTGAAGCAGTAGGAGGGTCAAGGGGGCCAACTATGTCAACCCCTACCCTTTCAAAGGGAACCCCAACCACAGGCAGTGGAATAAGGGGTGCCTTTGGGGTGCCACCTGTCTTGCCACTGGCTTGACAGGTTTCACAGGACTTACAAAAATATTTTGTGTCCTCAGACATTCTAGGCCAATGAAACAAGGGAACAAGCCTGTCCCAAGTTTTCATTTGCCCCAAATGTCCAGCTAGGGGAATGTCGTGAGCAAGAGTTAGGAGGAACTTTCTGTACTCCTGAGGAATCACTAATCTCCTGGCAGCTCCAGGTTTAGGATCCCTTGCCTCAGTGTACAAGAGGTTGTCCTCCCAGTAAACTCTGTGAGAGTCACTGACATCCCCATTAGCTTGTTTGACAGCTTGCTGTCTTAGACCCTCTAGTGTGGGACAGGTCTGCTGTGCCACACTCAGCTCCTCCCTGGCAGGCCCCCCTTCACCCAAAAGCTCAGCAGTGTCTGCTTCCAGCTCCTCTGGTGTAGGTTCTGCACAGGGTGGAAATTCTTCTTCCTCAGAAGTAGAATCCACTGTAGAGGGAGGGATAGTAGGTAGTGCTTTACTTCTACTAGCCCTAGCTTTAGGGAGCACTTGGTCCATTGTTCCAGGATCCAAGTTTCCCTGTCCTTTTTGCTTTTTGGCCTGAGCCCTGGTTAAAGCAAAAATATGCCCTGGGATGCCCAGCATTGCTGCATGAGCCTCCAACTCCACTTCTGACCAAGCTGATGTCTCCAAATCATTTCCTAGTAGACAGTCTACAGGTAAATCTGAGGCTACCACAACTTTCTTTGGACCAGTAACCCCCCCCAGTTGAGATTTACAACAGCCATTGGGTGGCTAAGTGTGTTGTTGTGAGCATCGGTTACTTGGTACTGGTGACCAAGTAGGTGTTGTTCAGGGTGGACCAGTTTCTCTATCACCATTGTGACACTGGCACCTGTGTCCCTGTAGGCCTGAACCTCAACACCATTTATTAGGGGTAGTTGCTTGTACTTATCCATGTTAAGGGGACAAGCAACCAAGGTGGCTAAATCAATAGCCCCCTCAGAGACTAACACAGCCTCTGTGGTCTCCCTAATCAGACCAACCCCAACTAAGTTACCAAAGGTGAGCCCAGCTACTCCCTTGGATTGGCTATTAGTAGGTTTGCTCCCACCACCACTGCTATTAGTAGGGACACTAGGAGTAGCAGTAGGGGTTGTAGTGGTAGGAGGCTTGGTGCTTTTCTTTGGACAACTGGGATCTGTTGTCCAATGGCCTTTTATTTTACATAAATAGCACCATGGTTTCTTTTTCTTGTTCTGATTAGAAGAGGATTTGGGCCCACCACCCCCACCAGAGTGTTTTTGTGGGCCTGATGAAGACTCATTTTTAGATTTGTCCCCACCCTTGTTAGAAGACTTACCATCCTTCTTCTTATTGCCATCTTTGTCACCCCCTGTATGAACTTTTCTGTTCACCCTTGTTCTGACCCATTTGTCTGCCTTCTTTCCCAATTCTTGGGGAGAGGTCAGATCAGAGTCCACCAAGTACTGGTGCAACAAGTCAGACACACAATTTTTAAGAATATGCTCTCTCAGGATCAAGTTATACAGGCTTTCATAATCAGTAACTTTACTGCCATGTAACCACCCCTCCAAGGCCTTCACTGAATGGTCAATGAAATCAACCCAGTCTTGTGAAGACTCCTTTTTGGTCTCTCTGAACTTTATCCTGTATTGTTCAGTGGTTAAGCCATAACCATCCAGGAGTGCATTCTTAAGAACTTTGTAATCATTGGCTTCATTTTCTTTTACAGTAAGGAGCCTATCCCTACCTTTTCCACTAAATGATAGCCATAGGATAGCAGCCCACTGCCTTTGAGGGACATCCTGTACAGCACAGGCCCTCTCAAGTGCAGCAAACCACTTGTTAATGTCATCCCCCTCCTTATAAGGGGGAACTATCTTGTGCAGATTCCTGGAATCATGCTCTTTTGCAGGATGACTATGGGGAATACTGCTGCTGCCACCATGGGTTTCTAAACCCAATTTCTGTCTCTCCTTCTCTACTTCTAAGGTCTGTCTATCCAAATCCAGCTGTTGCTTCTTGCGCTTCAGTCTGGTTTGTTCCACTCTCAATCTATTGAGCTCCCTTTCTAACATTCTGTCATCAGGGTGGGTGAGAGGGACATGCCTTGAAACAGAAGTATGGTGAGAATGGACAGAAGGAGACCTGTCCCTTACAGAAGGCACCCTAACAGCTTGGTTAACAGAAACATCACTTCTACTGTGGTGAGAAGGAATACTCTTGCTATGATGTGAGACAACACTATCTGTATGGTGTGACTCTACATCAGTACCAACTATGCTAGGCTGTCTAGTAATGGGCAGGCTAGGAAGTTTCTTTCCTGAATCTTTTCCTAGGGGAGTCCCTGGATCAGATTGGGAACCATTAGCTACTTTTTCAACAGATGGGGCCCTTCTGGCCTTATCTTGTTCTTTAAGCATGTTAAGCAATAATTCCAAAGAAGGATTCTTCCCTACACTCAAACCTCTTTCTATGCAGAGACTCCTTGCTCCTTTCCAGCAAAGGTGATCATATGCAAGTTTGGACAGATCCACAGTTTGGCCTGTGCCAGACATTTTAGAAAGAGTTTAACTGACAGAAAAAGTGAGAAAAAGTTTTTCAGAACTTTTAGAAAGACAGAAAAACAACTTTTTAAACTTTTTAAGAACTTTTAGAAAGTTTAGAGGTACTTTTCAGCACTTAGAAAAGAGTGAAAAGAGGAAATGCAAAACTTTTTAGTTATGTGTACACACACTGAACTTGTTTTGTATATTTTTCTCTTATGAAAAGTACAATGACAAGAGTGGTAAGTAGTCTCAAAGCACTTATCCCACCGCTGCACAACCAATGTAGGAGGCTGGACTGGCTTGTAGTGAGTACCAAGGGGTACTTACACCTTGCACCAGGCCCAGTTATCCCTTATTAGTGTATAGGGTGTCTAGCAGCTTAGGCTGATAGATAATGGTAGCTTAGCAGAGCAGTTTAGGCTGAACTAGGAGACGAGTGAAGCTCCTACAGTACCACTAGTGTCACTTGCACAATATCATAAGAAAACACAATACACAGATATACTAAAAATAAAGGTACTTTATTTTTATGACAATATGCCAAAGTATCTCAGAGTGTACCCTCAGTATGAGGATAGCAAATATACACAAGATATATGTACACAATACCCAAAAATATGCAGTATAGTCTTAGAAAACAGTGCAAACAATGTATAGTTACAATAGGATGCAATGGGGACACATAGGGATAGGGGCAACACAAACCATATACTCCAAAAGTGGAATGCGAACCACGAATAGACCCCAAACCTATGTGACCTTGTAGAGGGTCGCTGGGACTATTAGAAAATAGTAAGGGTTAGAAAAATAGCCCACCCCAAGACCCTGAAAAGTGAGTGCAAAGTGCACTAAAGTTCCCCAAAGGACAAAGAAGTCGTGATAGGGGAATTCTGCAGGAAAGACACAAACCCGCAATGCAGCAACAATGGATTTCCAGTCGAGGGTACCTGTGGAACAAGGGGACCAAATCCAAAAGTCACAAGCAAGTCGGAGATGGGCAGATGCCCAGGAAATGCCAGCTGTGGGTGCAAAGAAGCTGCTACTGGACAGTAGAAGCTGAGGATTCTGCAGGAACGACTAGGGCTAGAGACTTCCCCTTTGGAGGATGGATCCCCCACGCCGTGGAGAGTCGTGTAGAAGTGCTTTCCCGCCGAAAGACTGCCAACAAGCCTTGCTAGCTGCAAATTGTGCGATTAGGGTTTTTGGATGCTGCTGTGGCCCAGGTGGGACCAGGATGTCGCCAATTGCGTCTGGGGACAGAGGTGGCGTCGAGCAAGACAAGGAGCCCTCGCAGAAGCAGGCAGCACCCACAGAAGTGCCGGAACAGGCACTACGAAGAAGAGTGAAATGGTGCTCACCCGAAGTTGCACAAAGGAGTCCCACGTCGCCGGAGACCAACTTAGAAAGTCGTGCAATGCAGGTTAGAGTGCCGTGGACCCAGGCTTGGCTGTGCACAAAGGATTTCCGCCGGAAGTGCACAGAGGCCGGAGTAGCTGCAAAACTCGCGGTTCCCAGCAATGCAGTCTGGCGTGGGGAGGCAAGGACTTACCTCCACCAAACTTGGACTGAAGAGTCACTGGACTGTGGGAGTCACCTGGACACAGTTGCTGGATTCAAGGGACCTCGCTCGTTGTGCTGAGAGGAGACCCAGGGGACCGGTGATGCAGTTCTTTGGTGCCTGCGGTTGCAGGGGGACGATTCCGTCGACCCACGGGAGATTTCTTCGGAGCTTCTAGTGCAGAGAGGAGGCAGACTACCCCCACAGCATGCACCACCAGGAAAAGAGTCAAGAAGGCGGCAGGATCAGCGTTACAGAGTTGCAGTAGTCGTCTTTGCTACTTTGTTGCAGTTTTGTAGGCTTCCAGCGCGGTCAGCAGTCGATTCCTTGGCAGATGGTGAAGAGAGAGATGCAGAGGAACTCTGATGAGCTCTTGCAATTGTTATCTAAGGAATTCCCCAAAGCAGAGACCCTAAATAGCCAGAAAAGAGGGTTTGGCTACTTAGGAGAGAGGATAGGCTAGCAACACCTGAAGGAGCCTATCAGAAGGAGTCTCTGACGTCACCTGCTGGCCCTGGCCACTCAGAGCAGTCCAGTGTGCCAGCAGCACTTCTGTTTCCAAGATGGCAGAGGTCTGGAGCACACTGGAGGAGCTCTGGACACCTCCCAGGGGAGGTGCAGGTCAGGGGAGTGGTCACTCGCCTTTCCTTTGTCTGGTTTCGCGCCAGAGCAGGGCTAAGGGGTCCCTGAACCGGTGTAGACTGGCTTATGCGAAATGGGCACCATCTGTGCCCATGAAAGCATTTCCAGAGGCTGGGGGAGGCTACTCCTCCCCTGCCTTCACACCATTTTCCAAAGGGAGAGGGTGTAACACCCTTTCTCAGAGGAAGTCCTTTGTTATGCCATCCTGGGCCAGGCCTGGCTGGACCCCAGGAGGGCAGAAATCTGTCTGAGTGGTTGGCAGCAGCAGCAGCTGCAGTGAAACCCCTGAAAAGGCAGTTTGGCAGTACCAGGGTCTGTGCTGCAGACCACTGGGATCATGGGATTGTGCCAACTATGCCAGGATGGCATAGAGGGGGCAATTCCATGATCATAGACATGTTACATAGCCATATTCGGAGTTACCATTGTGAAGCTACATATAGGTAGTGACCTATGTGTAGTGCACGCGTGAAATGGTGTCCCCGCATTCACAAAGTCTGGGGAATTTGCCCTGAACAATGTGGGGGCACCTTGGCTAGTGCCAGAGTGCCCACACACTAAGTAACTTTGCACCTAACCTTTACCAGGTAAAGGTTAGACATATAGGTGACTTATAAGTTACTTAGGTGCAGTGGTAAATGGCTGTGAAATAACGTGGACGTTATTTCACTCAGGCTGCAGTGGCAGGCCTGTGTAAGAATTGTCAGAGCTCCCTATGGGTGGCAAAAGAAATGCTGCAGCCCATAGGGATCTCCTGGAACCCCAATACCCTGGGTACCTCAGTACCATATACTAGGGAATTATAAGGGTGTTCCAGTAAGTCAATGTAAATTGGTAAAATTGGTCACTAGCCTGTTAGTGACAATTTGAAAGAAATGAGAGAGCATAACCACTGAGGTTCTGGATAGCAGAGCCTCAGTGAGACAGTTAGTCATAACACAGGTAACACAGTCAGGCTCACTTATGAGCACTGGGGCCCTGCCTGGCAGGGTCCCAGTGACACATACAACTAAAACAACATATATACAGTGAAAAATGGGGGTAACAATCCAGGCAAGATGGTACTTTCCTACACATCCCTCCAACCCTCCCAGAGAAACTTTAGTGCAGAAACCCTGCACTGCCTCACAACACTTAGGACAGCATCCCTGCCCTAGTGTGGAGCTCATAGGACAGCATCACTGCCCTGCTCCAACTAAAGAGAAACAGCATCCCTGTTCTCTCTTCCAGCCATATGGACAAAGTTTTTGCCCAGCTATGGCTTTACTGAGACAGCATCCCTGTCTGGCATTTTCATCACTAGAAATAGGTTCAGTGGATAATTCCCACTGCTCTAAACTAAAACTTACTGATAGAAACTCTGAAAATATATCTTCACATTGTTGCTTAGCTAAAAAACTTCAAATAGGGTGGTTTACATCCCCACAGGGAAGTAACCATATAGTGGATGATAAAGGGAGTAACCAGTCTATTGCAGAGCTACTCTCTACATTATCACCACTTGGACAATAAAGTCTCAACTGGCCAAGTTTAGCCTTATTGTCCTTCGTTTGGGGGGGGGGGGGGTTGTGTGAGAAAGTAGCCTCTTTCTAGCCTTGTTACCCCCACTTTTGGCCTGTTTGTGAGTGTATGTCAGGGTGTTTTCACTGTCTCATTGGGATCCTGCTAGCCAGGGCCCAGTGCTCATAGTGAAAACCCTATGTTTTCAGTATGTTTGTTATGTGTCACTGGGACCCTGCTAGTCAGGACTCCAGTGCTCATACGTTTGTGACCTATATGTATGTTGTAGGAGGCTGGACTGGCTTGTAGTGAGTACCAAGGGGTACTTGCACCTTGCACCAGGCCCAGTTATCCCTTATTAGTGTATAGGGTGTCTAGCAGCTTAGGCTGATAGATAATGGTAGCTTAGCAGAGCAGCTTAGGCTGAACTAGGAGGCGTGTGAAGCTACTACAGTACCACCTAGTGTCATATGCACAATATCATAAGAAAACACAATACACAGTTATACTAAAAATAAAGGTACTTTATTTTTATGACAATATGCCAACGTATCTTAGAGTATACCCTCAGTGAGAGGATAGGAAATATACACAAGATATATATACACAATAGCAAAAATATGCAGTATAGTCTTAGAAAACAGTGCAAACAATGTATAGTTACAATAGGATGCAATGGGGACACATAGGGATAGGGGCAACACAAACCATATACTCCAAAAGTGGAATGCGAACCACGAATGGACCCCAAACCTATGTGACCTTGTAGAGGGTCGCTGGGACTATTAGAAAATAGTGAGAGTTAGAAAAATAACCCTCCCCAAGACCCTGAAAAGTGACTGCAAAGTGCACTAAAGTTCCCCTAAGGACAAAGAAGTCGTGTTAGAGGAATAATGCAGGAAAGACACAAACCAACAATGCAACAACTGTGGATTTCCAATCTAGGGTACCTGTGGAACAAGGGGACCAAGTCCAAAAGTCACAAGCAACTCGGAGATGGGCATATGCCCAGGAAATGCCAGCTGTGGATGCAAAGAAGCTTCTACTGGACAGAAGAAGCTGAGGTCTCTGCAGGAACGAAAAGGGCTAGAGACTTCCCCTTTGGTGGACGGATCCCTCTCGTCGTGGAGAGTCGTGCAGAAGTGTTTTCCCGCCGAAACAACAAGCCTTGCTAGCTGCAAATCGTGCGGTTAGCGTTTTTGGACGCTGCTGTGGCCCTGGAGGGACCATGAGGTCGCAAATTGGACCAGGAGAGAGAGGGGACGTGGAGCAAGACAAGGAGCCCTCTCAGCAGCAGGTAGCACCCGGAGAAGTGCCAGAAACAGGCACTACGAGGATGCGTGAAACGGTGCTCATCCGAAGTTACACAAAGGAGTCCCACGTCGCCGGACACCAACTTAGAAAGTCGTGCAATGCAGGTTAGAGTGCCGTGGACCCAGGCTTGGCTGTGCACAAAGGATTTCCGCCGGAAGTGCACAGGGGCCGGAGCAGCTGCAAAAGTCGCGGTTCCCAGCAATGCAGTCTAGCGAGGTGAGGCAAGGACTTACCTCCACCAAACTTGGACTGAAGAGTCACTGGACTGTGGGAGTCACTTGGACAGAGTTGCTGGATTCGAGGGACCTCGCTCGTCGTGCTGAGAGGAGACCCAAGGGACCGGTAATGCAGCTTTTTGGTGCCTGCGGTTGCAGGGGAAAGATTCCGTCGACCCACGGGAGATTTCTTCGGAGCTTCTAGTGCAGAGAGGAGGCAGACTACCCCCACAGCATGCACCACCAGGAAAACAGTCGAGAAGGCGGCAGGATCAGCGTTACAGAGTTGCAGTAGTCGTCTTTGCTACTGTGTTGCAGTTTTGCAGGCTTCCAGCGCGGTCAGCAGTCGATTCCTTGGCAGAAGGTGAAGAGAGAGATGCAGAGGAACTCGGATGAGCTCTTGCATTCGTTATCTAAAGTTTCCCCAGAGACAGAGACCCTAAATAGCCAGAAAAGAGGGTTTGGCTACTTAGGAGAGAGGATAGGCTAGCAACACCTGAAGGAGCCTATCACAAGGAGTCTCTGACGTCACCTGGTGGCACTGGCCACTCAGAGCAGTCCAGTGTGCCAGCAGCACCTCTGTTTCCAAGATGGCAGAGGTCTGGAGCACACTGGAGGAGCTCTGGACACCTCCCAGGGGAGGTGCAGGTCAGGGGAGTGGTCACTCCCCTTTCCTTTGTCCAGTTTCGCGCCAGAGCAGGGCTAAGGGGTCCCCTGAACCGGTGTAGACTGGCTTATGCAGAATTGGGCACATCTGTGCCCAAGAAAGCATTTCCAGAGGCTGGGGGAGGCTACTCCTCCCCTGCCTTCACACCATTTTCCAAAGGGAGAGGGTGTAACACCCTCTCTCAGAGGAAGTCCTTTGTTCTGCCATCCTGGGACAAGCCTGGCTTGACCCCTAGGGGGCAGAAACCTGTCTGAGGGGTTGGCAGCAGCAGCAGCTGCAGTGAAACCCCAGGAAAGGCAGTTTGGCAGTACCAGGGTCTGTGCTACAGACCACTGGGATCATGGGATTGTGCCAACTATGCCAGGATGGCATAGAGGGGGCAATTCCATGATCATAGACATGTTACATGGCCATATTCGGAGTTACCATTGTGAAGCTACATATAGGTAGCGACCTATATGTAGTGCACGCGTGTAATGGTGTCCCGCACTCACAAAGTCCGGGGAATTGGCCCTGAACTAAGTAACTTTGCACCTAACCTTTACCAGGTAAAGGTTAGACATATAGGTGACTTATAAGTTACTTAAGTGCAGTGTAAAATGGCTGTGAAATAACGTGGACGTTATTTCACTCAGGCTGCAGTGGCAGGCCTGTGTAAGAATTGTCAGAGCTCCCTATGGGTGGCAAAAGAAATGCTGCAGCCCATAGGGATCTCCTGGAACCCCAATACCCTGGGTACCTCAGTACCATATACTAGGGAATTATAAGGGTGTTCCAGTAAGCCAATGTAAATTGGTAAAAATGGTCACTAGCCTGTTAGTGACAATTTGGAAAGAAATGAGAGAGCATAACTACTGAGGTTCTGATTAGCAGAGCCTCAGTGAGACAGTTAGGCACCACACAGGGAACACATACATATAGGCCACAAACTTATGAGCACTGGGGTCCTGACTAGCAGGGTCCCAGTGACACATAACAAACATACTGAAAACATAGGGTTTTCACTATGAGCACTGGGCCCTGGCTAGCAGGATCCCAGTGAGACAGTGAAAACACCCTGACATACACTCACAAACAGGCCAAAAGTGGGGGTAACAAGGCTAGAAAGAGGCTACTTTCTCACAGGATCCGTCCACCAAAGGGGAAGTCTCTAGCCCTTTTTGTTCCTGCAGAAAGCTCAGCTTCTTCTGTCCAGTAGAAGCTTCTTTGCACCCACAGCTGGTATTTCCTGGGCATATGCCCATCTCCGACTTGCTTGTGACTTTTGGACTTGGTCCCCTTGTTCCACAGGTACCCTAGATTGGAAATCCATCGTTGTTGCATTGTTGGTTTGTGTCTTTCCTGCATTATTCCTCTAACACGACTTCTTTGTCCTTAGGGGAACTTTAGTGCACTTTGCACTCACTTTTCAGGGTCTTGGGGAGGGTTATTTTTCTAACTCTCACTATTTTCTAATAGTCCCAGCGACCCTCTACAAGGTCACATAGGTTTGGGGTCCATTCGTGGTTCGCATTCCACTTTTGGAGTATATGGTTTGTGTTGCCCCTATCCCTATGTGTCCCCATTGCATCCTATTGTAACTATACATTGTTTGCACTGTTTTCTAAGACTATACTGCATATTTTTGCTATTGTGTATATATATCTTGTATATATTTCCTATCCTCTCACTGAGGGTACACTCTAAGATACTTTGGCATATTGTCATAAAAATAAAGTACCTTTATTTTTAGTATAACTGTGTATTGTGTTTTCTTATGATATTGTGCATAAGACACTAAGTGGTACTGTAGTAGCTTCACACGTCTCCTAGTTCAGCCTAAGCTGCTCTGCTAAGCTACCATTATCTATCAGCCTAAGCTGCTAGACACCCTATACACTAATAAGGGATAACTGGGCCTGGTGCAAGGTGCAAGTACCCCTTGGTACTCACTACAAGCCAGTCCAGCCTCCTACACAGCTAGCAAGGCTTGATGGCGTTCTTTCGACGGGAAAACACTTCTGCACGACTCTCCACGGCGAGAGGGATCCGTCCACCAAAGGGGAAGTCTCTAGCCCTCTTCGTTCCTGCAGAAACCTCAGCTTCTTCTGTCCAGTAGAAGCTTCTTTGCATCCACAGCTGGCATTTCCTGGGCATATGCCCATCTCCGACTTGCTTGTGACTTTTGGACTTGGTCCCCTTGTTCCACAGGTACCCTAGATTGGAAATCCACCGTTGTTGCATTGTTGGTTTGTGTCTTTCCTGCATTATTCCTCTATCACGACTTCTTTGTCTTTTGGGGAACTTTAGTGCACTTTGCACTCACTTTTCAGGGTCTTGGGGAAGGCTAATTTTCTAACTCTCACTATTTTCTAATAGTCCCAGCGACCCTCTACAAGGTCACATAGGTTTGGGGTCCATTCGTGGTTCGCATTCCACTTTTGGAGTATATGGTTTGTGTTGCCCCTATCCCTATGTGTCCCCATTGCATCCTATTGTAACTATATATTGTTTGCACTGTTTTCTAAGACTATACTGCATATTTTTGCTATTGTGTATATATATCTTGTGTATATTTCCTATCCTCTCACTGAGGATACACTCTAAGATACTTTGGCATATTGTCATAAAACAAAAGTACCTTTATTTTTAGTATAACTGTGTATTGTGTTTTCTTATGATATTGTGCAAGTGACACTTGTGGTACTGTAGTAGCTTCACACGTCTCCTAGTTCAGCCTAAGCTGCTCTGCTAAGCTACCATTATCTATCAACCTAAGCTGCTAGACACCCTATACACTAATAAGGGATAACTGGGCCTGGTGCAAGGTGCAAGTACCCCTTGGTACTCACTACAAGCCAGTCCAGCCTCCTACAGGGTTAGAAAAATAGCCCACTCCAAGACCCTGTAAGGTAGGTGTAAAGTGCGCCTACAATCCCCAGAGAGCACAGAAGTCGTGATAGGGGGATTCTGCAAGGAAAACCAACATCAACAAAGCAACAACAGTGGATTTCCTGACCTGAGTACCTGTAAGAGAAGGGGACCAAGTCCAAGAGTCGCGACAGTGTCGAGAGTGGGCAGATGCCCAGGAAATGCCAGCTGAGGGTGCAAGGAAGCTGCCACCGGATGGAAGAAGCTTGGTGTGTTGCAAGAACGAAGAGGACTAGGAACTTCCCCTTTGGAGGATGGATGTCCCACGTCGTGAAGAAGCTTGCAGAGGGTTCCCATGCGGAAAGACCGCAAACAAGCCTTGCTATCTGCAAGGGTCGCGGTTAGGGTTTTTGGATGCTGCTGTGGCCCAGGAGAGACCAGGATGTTGCCACTTGGATGAGGAGACAGAGGGGGCGCCCAGCAAGTCAGGGAGCCCTCACAGAAGCAGGCAGCACCCGCAGAAGTACCGGATCAGGCACTTGGAAGAGGAGTGAACCGGAGTCCACCCGAAGTCAGAAAAGGGAGTCCCACGACGCCAGAGGACAACTCAGAAGGTTGTGCACTGCAGGTTAGAGTGTCGGTGACCCAGGCTTGGCTGGGCACAAAGGAAATCCTGGAAGAGTGCACAGGAGACGGAGCAGCTGCAAATCAAGCGGTACCCAGCAATGCAGTCTAGCGTGGGAAGGCAAGGACTTACCTCCACCAAACCTGGACTGAAGAGTCACTGGACTGTGGGAGTCACTTGGAAAGAGTTGTTGAGTTCCAGGGACCACGCTCGTCATGCTGAGAGGGGTCCCAGAGGACCTTTGATGCAGTCTTTTGTTGCCTGCGGTTGCAGGGGGAAGATTCAGTCGACCCACAGGAGATTTCTTCAGAGCTCCTGGTGCAAGAAGGAGGCAGGCTACCCCCAGAGCATGCAACACCAGGAAACAGTCGAGAAGGCAGCAGGATAATGTAGGAGGCTGGACTGGCATGTAGTGAGTACCAAGGGGGTACTTGCACCTTGCACCAGGCCCAGTTATCCCTTATTAGTGTATAGGGTGTCTAGCAGCATAGGCTGATAGATAATGGTAGCTTAGCAGAGCAGCTTAGGCTGAACTAGGAGACGAGTGAAGCTCCTACAGTACCACTAGTGTCACTTGCACAATATCATAAGAAAACACAATACACAGATATACTAAAAATAAAGGTACTTTATTTTTATGACAATATGCCAAAGTATCTCAGAGTGTACCCTCAGTATGAGGATAGCAAATATACACAAGATATATGTACACAATACCAAAAATATGCAGTATAGTCTTAGAAAACAGTGCAAACAATGTATAGTTACAATAGGATGCAATGGGGACACATAGGGATAGGGGCAACACAAACCATATACTCCAAAAGTGGAATGCGAACCACGAATGGGCCCCAAACCTATGTGACCTTGTAGAGGGTCGCTGGGACTATTAGAAAATAGTGAGGGTTAGAAAAATAGCCCACCCCAAGACCCTGAAAAGTGAGTGCAAAGTGCACTAAAGTTCCCCAAAGGACATAGAAGTCGTGATAGGGGAATTCTGCAGGAAAGACACAAACCAGCAATGCAACAACAATGGATTTCCAGTCGAGCGTACCTGTGGAACAAGGGGATCAAGTCCAAAAGTCACAAGCAAGTCGGAGAAGGGCAGATGCCCAGGAAATGCCAGCTGTGGGTGCAAAGAAGCTGCTACTGGACAGTAGAAGCTGAGGATTCTGCAGGAACGACAAGGGCTAGAGACTTCCCCTTTGGAGGATGGATCCCCCACGCCGTGGTACCCCTTGGTACTCACTACAAGCCAGTCCAGCCTCCTACATTGGTTGTGCAGCTGTGGGATAAGTGCTTTGAGACTACTTACGACTCTTGTCATTGTACTTTTCATAAGAGAAAAATATACAAAACAAGTTCAGTGTGTGTACACATAACTAAAAAGTTTTGCATTTCCTCTTTTCACTCTTTTCTAAGTGCTGAAAAGTACTTCTAAACTTGCTAAAAAGTTCTAAAAAGTTTAAAAAGTTTTGTCTGTCTTTCTACAAGTTCTGAAAACTTTTTTCTCTTTTTCTATCACTTTAACTCTCTCTAAAAATGTCTGGCACAGGCCAAAATGTTGATCTGTCCAAAATTGCATATGATCACCTTAGCTGGAAAGGAGCAAGGAGTCTCTGCATAGAGAGAGGTTTGAGTGTAGAGAAGAATCCTTCCTTGGAATTGTTACTTAACATGCTTAGAGAACAAGATAAGGCCAAAAGGGCCCCATCTGTTGAAAAAGTAGCTAATGGTTCCCAATCTGATCCAGGGACTCCCCTAGGAAAAGATTCAGGAAAGAAACTTCATAGCCTGCCCATTACTAGACAGTCTAGCATAGTTGGTACTGAGGTTGAGTCACACCATACAGATAGTGTTGTCTCACATCATAGCAAGAGCATTCATTCTCACCACAGTAGAAGTGATGTTTCTGTTAACCAAGCTTTTAGGGTGCCTTCTGTAAGGGATAGGTCTCCTTCTGTCCATTCTCACCATACTTCTGTTTCAAGGCATGTCCCTCCCACCCACCCAGATGACAGATTGTTAGAAAGGGAGCTCAATAGATTGAGAGTGGAACAAACCAGACTGAAGCTCAAGAAGCAACAGCTGGATTTGGATAGACAGACCTTAGAAGTATAGAAGGAGAGACAGAAACTGGGTTTAGAAACCCATGGTGGCAGCAGCAGTATTCCCCATAGTCATCCTGCAAAAGAGCATGATTCCAGGAATCTGCACAAGATAGTTCCCCCTTATAAGGAGGGGGATGACATTAACAAGTGGTTTGCTGCACTTGAGAGGGCCTGTGCTGTACAGGATGTCCCTCAAAGGCAGTGGGCTGCTATCCTATGGCTATCATTTAGTGGAAAAGGTAGGGATAGGCTCCTTACTGTGAAAGAAAGTGAAGCCAATGATTACAAAGTTCTTAAGAATGCACTCCTGGATGGTTATGGCTTAACCACTGAACAATGCAGGATAGAGTTCAGAGAAACCAAAAGGGAGTCTTCACAAGACTGGGTTGATTTCATTGACCATTCAGTGAAGGCCTTGAAGGGGTGGTTACATGGCAGTAAAGTTACTGATTATGACAGCCTGTATAACTTGATCCTGAGAGAGCATATTCTTAATAATTGTGTGTCTGATTTGTTGAACCAGTACTTGGTGGACTCTGATCTGACCTCTCCCCAAGAATTGGGAAAGAAGGCAGACAAATGGGTCAGAACAAGGTGTGAGAAGGTAGCCTCTTTCTAGCCTTGTTACCCCCACTTTTGGCCTGTTTGTGAGTGTATGTCAGGGTGTTTGTCACTGTTTTCACTGTCTCACTGGGATCCTGATAGCCAGGCCTCAGTGCTCATAGTGAAAACACCATGTTTTCAGTATGGTTGTTATGTGTCACTGGGATCCTGCTAGTCAGGACCCCAGTGCTCATAGGTTTGTGGCCTATATGTATGTGTCACTGGGACCCTGTCACACAGGGCCCCAGTGCTCATAGGTGTGCATGTATATGTTCCCTGTGTGGTGCCTAACTGTCTCACTGAGGCTCTGCTAACCAGAACCTCAGTGGTTATGCTCTCTCATTACTTTTAAATTGTCACTGACAGGCTAGTGACCATTTTTACCAATTCACATTGGCTTACTGGAACATCCTTATAATCCCCTAGTATATGGTACTGAGGTACCCAGGGTATTGGGGTTCCAGGAGATCCCTATGGGCTGCAGCATTTCTTTTGCCACCCATAGGGAGCTCTGACAATTCTTACACAGGCCTGCCACTGCAGCCTGAGTGAAATAACGTCCACGTTATTTCACAGCCATTTTACACTGCACTTAAGTAACTTATAAGTCACCTATATGTCTAACCTTTACCTGGTAAAGGTTAGGTGCAAAGTTACTTAGTGTGAGGGCACCCTGGCACTAGCCAAGGTGCCCCCACATTGTTCAGAGCCAATTCACTGAACTTTGTGAGTGCGGGGACACCATTACACGCGTGCACTACATATAGGTCACTACCTATATGTAGCTTCACCATGGTAACTCCGAATATGGCCATGTAACATGTCTATGATCATGGAATTGCCCCCTCTATGCCATCCTGGCATTGTTGGTACAATTCCATGATCCCAGTGGTCTGTAGCACAGACCCTGGTACTGCCAAACTGCCCTTCCTGGGGTTTCTCTGCAGCTGCTGCTGCTGCCAACCCCTCAGACAGGCATCTGCCCTCCTGGGGTCCAGCCAGGCCTGGCCCAGGATGGCAGAACAAAGAACTTCCTCTGAGAGAGGGTGTAACACCCTCTCCCTTTGGAAAATGGTGTGAAGGCAGGGGAGGAGTAGCCTCCCCCAGCCTCTGGAAATGCTTTGTTGGGCACAGAGGTGCCCAATTCTGCATAAGCCAGTCTACACCGGTTCAGGGACCCCTTAGCCCCTGCTCTGGCGCGAAACTGGACAAAGGAAAGGGGAGTGACCACTCCCCTGACCTGCACCTCCCCTGGGAGGTGTCCAGAGCTCCTCCAGTGTGCTCCAGACCTCTGCCATCTTGGAAACAGAGGTGCTGCTGGCACACTGGACTGCTCTGAGTGGCCAGTGCCACCAGGTGACGTCAGAGACTCCTTGTGATAGGCTCCTTCAGGTGTTAGTAGCCTTCCCTCTCTCCTAGGTAGCCAAACCCTCTTTTCTGGCTATTTAGGGTCTCTGTCTCTGGGGAAACGGTAGATAACGAATGCATGAGCTCAGCCGAGTTCCTCTGCATCTCCCTCTTCACCTTCTGATAAGGAATCGACCGCTGACCGCGCTGGAAGCCTGCAAACCTGCAACATAGTAGCAAAGACGACTACTGCAACTCTGTAACGCTGATCCTGCCGCCTTCTCGACTGTTTTCCTGCTTGTGCATGCTGTGGGGGTAGTCTGCCTCCTCTCTGCACCAGAAGCTCCGAAGAAATCTCCCGTGGGTCGACGGAATCTTCCCCCTGCAACCGCAGGCACCAAAAAGCTGCATCTCCGGTCCCTTGGGTCTCCTCTCAGCACGACGAGCGAGGTCCCTCGAATCCAGCGACACCGTCCAAGTGACCCCCACAGTCCAGTGACTCTTCAGCCCAAGTTTGGTGGAGGTAAGTCCTTGCCTCACCTCGCTGGGCTGCATTGCTGGGAACCGCGACTTTGCAAGCTTCTCCGGCCCCTGTGCACTTCCGGCGGAAATCCTGTGTGCACAGCCAAGCCTGGGTCCACGGCACTCTAACCTGCATTGCACGACTTTCTAAGTTGGTCTCCGGCGACGTGGGACTCCTTTGTGCAACTTCGGCGAGCACCGTTTCACGCATCCTCGTAGTGCCTGTTTCTGGCACTTCTCCGGGTGCTACCTGCTTCAGTGAGGGCTCTTTGTCTTGCTCGACGTCCCCTCTCTCTGCAGGTACAATTTGCGACCTCCTGGTCCCTCCTGGGCCCCAGCAGCGTCCAAAAACGCCAAACGCACGATTTGCGTGTAGCAAGGCTTGTTGGCGTCCATCCGGCGGGAAAACACTTTTGCACGACTCTCCAAGGCGTGGGGGATCCATCCTCCAAAGGGGAAGTCTCTAGCCCTTGTCGTTCCTGCAGTATTCACAGTTCTTCAGCCTAGTAAGAGCTTCTTTGCACCAACCGCTGGCATTTCTTGGGCATCTGCCCATCTCCGAGCTGCTTGTGACTTTTGGACTTGGTCCCCTTGTTCCACAGGTACCTTCAGACAGGAATCCATCGTTGTTGCATTGCTGATTTGTGTTTTCCTTGCATTCTCCCTCTAACACGACTATTTTGTCCTTAGGGGAACTTTAGTGCACTTTGCACTCACTTTTCAGGGTCTTGGGGAGGGTTATTTTTCTAACTCTCACTATTTTCTAATAGTCCCAGCGACCCTCTACAAGGTCACATAGGTTTGGGGTCCATTCGTGGTTCGCATTCCACTTCTGGAGTATATGGTTTGTGTTGCCCCTATCCCTATGTTTCCCCATTGCATCCTATTGTAACTATACATTGTTTGCACTGTTTTCTAAGACTATACTGCATATTTTTGCTATTGTGTATATATATCTTGTGTATATTTCCTATCCTCTCACTGAGGGTACACTCTAAGATACTTTGGCATATTGTCATAAAAATAAAGTACCTTTATTTTTAGTATAACTGTGTATTGTGTTTTCTTGTGATATTGTGCATATGACACTAAGTGGTACTGTAGTAGCTTCACACGTCTCCTAGTTCAGCCTAAGCTGCTCTGCTAAGCTACCATTATCTATCAGCCTAAGCTGCTAGACACCCTATACACTAATAAGGGATAACTGGGCCTGGTGCAAGGTGCAAGTACCCCTTGGTACTCACTACAAACCAGTCCAGCCTCCTACATTGGTTGTGCAGTGGTGGGATAAGTGCTTGAGACTGCTTACCACTCTTGTCATTGTACTTTTCATAAGAGAAAAATATACAAAACAAGGTCAGTGTATATACACATAGCCAAAAAGTTTTGCATTTCCTCTTTTCACTCTTTTCTAAGTGCTGAAAAGTACTTCTAAACTTTCAAAAAGTTCTTAAAAGTTTAAAAAGTTTTTTTTTTCTGTCTTTCCAAAAAGTTCTGAAAACTTTTTTCTCTTTTGCTATCACTTTAACTCTCTCTAAAAAATGTCTGGCACAGGCCAAAAAGTTGAACTGTCCAAACTTGCATATGATCACCTTAGCTGGAAAGGAGCAAGGAGTCTCTGCATAGAGAGAGGTTTGAGTGTAGGGAAGAATCCTTCTTTAGAACTGTTAATTAATATGCTTAGAGTACAGGATAAGGCCATAAGTGACCAATCTGTAGAAAAAGTAGCTAATGGTTCTCAATCTGATCCAGGGACTCCCCCAGGAAAAGGTTCAGGAAAGAAACTTCTCAGCCTGCCCATTACTAGACAGTCTAGCATAGTTGGTACAGAGGTTGAATCACATCATACTGATGATGTGCTCTCACATTATACTGGTAGCCAAGCTGTTAGGGTGCCCTCTGTAAGGGACAGGTCTCCTTCTGTTCATTCCCATCATACCTCTGTATCTAGAAATGTCCCTCCCACCCACCCTGATGACAGATTGTTGGAAAGGGAGCTCAATAGATTGAGAGTGGAGCAAACCAGACTGAAGCTCAAGAAGCAACAGCTGGATTTGGATAGACAATCTTTAGAAATAGAGAGGGAAAGACAGAAGTTGGGTTTAGATACCCATGGTGGCAGCAGCAGTATTCCCCATAGTCATCCTGCAAAAGAGCATGATTCCAGGAATCTGCACAAGATAGTTCCCCCTTATAAGGAGGGGGATGACATTAACAAGTGGTTTGCTGCACTTGAGAGGGCCTGTGCTGTACAGGATGTCCCTCAAAGGCAGTGGGCTGCTATCCTATGGCTATCATTTAGTGGAAAAGGTAGGGATAGGCTCCTTACTGTGAAAGAAAATGATGCCAATAATTTTACAGTTCTTAAGAATGCACTCCTGGATGGTTATGGCTTAACCACTGAACAGTACAGGATAAAGTTCAGAGAGACCAAAAAGGAGTCTTCACAAGACTGGGTTGATTTCATTGACCATTCAGTGAAGGCCTTGGAGGGGTGGTTACATGGCAGTAAAGTTACTGATTATGAAAGCCTGTATAACACAATCCTGAGAGAGCATATACTTAATAATTGTGTGTCTGATTTGTTGCACCAGTACCTGGTAGACTCTGATCTGACCTCTCCCCAAGAATTGGGAAAGAAGGCAGACAAATGGGTCAGAACAAGGGTGAACAGAAAAGTTCATACAGGGGGTGACAAAGATGGCAATAAGAAGAAAGATGGTGAAAAATCTCAAGATAAGCATGGGGATAAGGGTAAAACCAAAGATCCCACTTCAAATCTTAAACACTCTTCAGAGGGTGGGGATAAAACAAATTCTTCCTCTTCTTCCCAACCTGCACACATTAAAAAGCCTTGGTGCTTTGTGTGTAAAAACAGAGGCCATAGGCCAGGGGATAAGTCCTGTCCAGGTAAACCCCCTGAGCCTACCACCACTAATACATCAAGCTCTAGTGCCCCTAGCAGTAGTGGTACTAGTGGTGGGACTGCTGGCAACAGTCAAGCAAAGGGTGTAGTTGGGTTCACTTATGGGTCCATAGTGGAAACTGATGTCATCAGTCCCAAGACAGTTTCTGTCACACCTAGTGGCATTGGCCTTGCCACACTGGCTGCTTGTCCCCTTACAATGGATAAGTACAGGCAGACAGTTTCAATAAATGGTGTTGAGGCCTTGGCCTACAGGGACACAGGTGCCAGTTTCACTTTGGTGACTGAAAACCTAGTGCCTCCTGAACAACACATCATTGGACAACAGTATAAGATTATTGATGTCCATAACTCCACTAAGTTTCTTCCCTTAGCTATAATTCAGTTTAGTTGGGGTGGAGTTACTGGCCCTAAGCAGGTGGTGGTATCACCTAGCTTACCTGTAGACTGTCTCTTAGGTAATGACCTAGAGGCCTCAGGTTGGGCTGATGTAGAGTTTTATGCCCATGCAGCCATGCTGGGCATCCCTGAGGAATTGTTCCCTCTCATTTCAAGTGAAATGAAAAAGCAAAGGAGAGAAGGCCTGAAAACTCAGGATCCCTCTCCATCAACAGGTAAAAAGGGTATCACAGTATCCCCTAACCACCCTACCATTCAGGATACTATTCCTGTGGTGGGAGAAACCTCTCCTGGGGTGGCACCTGTTCCAAGGGAATCATCAGCTGGCAAAGCTGGACTCCCTGAGGTGGAAGTACCTCTCTGTGGGATAACTAACATTGGTGAGAAAAAGAGCACCATTTTAGTTAACATGGAGCATCCCTCCAACCCTCCCAGAGAAACTTTAGTGCAGAAACTCTGCACTGCCTCACAACACTTAGGACAGCATCCCTGCCCTAGTGTGGAGCTGATAGGACAGCATCCCTGCCCTGCTCCAACCCAAGAGAAACAGCATCCCTGTTCTCTCTTCCAGCCATATGGACAAAGTTTTTGCCCAGCTATGGCTTTTCTGAGACAGCATCCCTGTCTGGCATTTCCATCACTACAAATAGGTTCAGTGGACAATTCCCACTGCTCTAAACTAAAACTTACTGATAGAAACTCTGAAAATACATCTTCACATTGTTGCTTAGCTAAAAAACTTCAAACAGGGTGGTTTACATCCCCACAGGGAAGTAACCATATAGTGGATGATAAAGGGAGTAACCAGTCTATTGCAGAGCTACTCTCTACTTATCACCACTTAGACAATAAAGTCTCAACTGGCCAAGGTTAGCCTTATTGTCCTTCGTTTGGGGGGGGGTTGTGTGAGAAGGTAGCCTCTTTCTAGCCTTGTTACCCCCACTTTTGGCCTGTTTGTGAGTGTATGTCAGGGTGTTTGTCACTGTTTTCACTGTCTCACTGGGATCCTGATAGCCAGGCCTCAGTGCTCATAGTGAAAACACCATGTTTTCAGTATGGTTGTTATGTGTCACTGGGATCCTGCTAGTCAGGACCCCAGTGCTCATAGGTTTGTGGCCTATATGTATGTGTCACTGGGACCCTGTCACACAGGGCCCCAGTGCTCATAGGTGTGCATGTATATGTTCCCTGTGTGGTGCCTAACTGTCTCACTGAGGCTCTGCTAACCAGAACCTCAGTGGTTATGCTCTCTCATTACTTTTAAATTGTCACTGACAGGCTAGTGACCATTTTTACCAATTCACATTGGCTTACTGGAACATCCTTATAATCCCCTAGTATATGGTACTGAGGTACCCAGGGTATTGGGGTTCCAGGAGATCCCTATGGGCTGCAGCATTTCTTTTGCCACCCATAGGGAGCTCTGACAATTCTTACACAGGCCTGCCACTGCAGCCTGAGTGAAATAACGTCCACGTTATTTCACAGCCATTTTACACTGCACTTAAGTAACTTATAAGTCACCTATATGTCTAACCTTTACCTGGTAAAGGTTAGGTGCAAAGTTACTTAGTGTGAGGGCACCCTGGCACTAGCCAAGGTGCCCCCACATTGTTCAGAGCCAATTCACTGAACTTTGTGAGTGCGGGGACACCATTACACGCGTGCACTACATATAGGTCACTACCTATATGTAGCTTCACCATGGTAACTCCGAATATGGCCATGTAACATGTCTATGATCATGGAATTGCCCCCTCTATGCCATCCTGGCATTGTTGGTACAATTCCATGATCCCAGTGGTCTGTAGCACAGACCCTGGTACTGCCAAACTGCCCTTCCTGGGGTTTCTCTGCAGCTGCTGCTGCTGCCAACCCCTCAGACAGGCATCTGCCCTCCTGGGGTCCAGCCAGGCCTGGCCCAGGATGGCAGAACAAAGAACTTCCTCTGAGAGAGGGTGTAACACCCTCTCCCTTTGGAAAATGGTGTGAAGGCAGGGGAGGAGTAGCCTCCCCCAGCCTCTGGAAATGCTTTGTTGGGCACAGAGGTGCCCAATTCTGCATAAGCCAGTCTACACCGGTTCAGGGACCCCTTAGCCCCTGCTCTGGCGCGAAACTGGACAAAGGAAAGGGGAGTGACCACTCCCCTGACCTGCACCTCCCCTGGGAGGTGTCCAGAGCTCCTCCAGTGTGCTCCAGACCTCTGCCATCTTGGAAACAGAGGTGCTGCTGGCACACTGGACTGCTCTGAGTGGCCAGTGCCACCAGGTGACGTCAGAGACTCCTTGTGATAGGCTCCTTCAGGTGTTAGTAGCCTTCCCTCTCTCCTAGGTAGCCAAACCCTCTTTTCTGGCTATTTAGGGTCTCTGTCTCTGGGGAAACGGTAGATAACGAATGCATGAGCTCAGCCGAGTTCCTCTGCATCTCCCTCTTCACCTTCTGATAAGGAATCGACCGCTGACCGCGCTGGAAGCCTGCAAACCTGCAACATAGTAGCAAAGACGACTACTGCAACTCTGTAACGCTGATCCTGCCGCCTTCTCGACTGTTTTCCTGCTTGTGCATGCTGTGGGGGTAGTCTGCCTCCTCTCTGCACCAGAAGCTCCGAAGAAATCTCCCGTGGGTCGACGGAATCTTCCCCCTGCAACCGCAGGCACCAAAAAGCTGCATCTCCGGTCCCTTGGGTCTCCTCTCAGCACGACGAGCGAGGTCCCTCGAATCCAGCGACACCGTCCAAGTGACCCCCACAGTCCAGTGACTCTTCAGCCCAAGTTTGGTGGAGGTAAGTCCTTGCCTCACCTCGCTGGGCTGCATTGCTGGGAACCGCGACTTTGCAAGCTTCTCCGGCCCCTGTGCACTTCCGGCGGAAATCCTGTGTGCACAGCCAAGCCTGGGTCCACGGCACTCTAACCTGCATTGCACGACTTTCTAAGTTGGTCTCCGGCGACGTGGGACTCCTTTGTGCAACTTCGGCGAGCACCGTTTCACGCATCCTCGTAGTGCCTGTTTCTGGCACTTCTCCGGGTGCTACCTGCTTCAGTGAGGGCTCTTTGTCTTGCTCGACGTCCCCTCTCTCTGCAGGTACAATTTGCGACCTCCTGGTCCCTCCTGGGCCCCAGCAGCGTCCAAAAACGCCAAACGCACGATTTGCGTGTAGCAAGGCTTGTTGGCGTCCATCCGGCGGGAAAACACTTTTGCACGACTCTCCAAGGCGTGGGGGATCCATCCTCCAAAGGGGAAGTCTCTAGCCCTTGTCGTTCCTGCAGTATTCACAGTTCTTCAGCCTAGTAAGAGCTTCTTTGCACCAACCGCTGGCATTTCTTGGGCATCTGCCCATCTCCGAGCTGCTTGTGACTTTTGGACTTGGTCCCCTTGTTCCACAGGTACCTTCAGACAGGAATCCATCGTTGTTGCATTGCTGATTTGTGTTTTCCTTGCATTCTCCCTCTAACACGACTATTTTGTCCTTAGGGGAACTTTAGTGCACTTTGCACTCACTTTTCAGGGTCTTGGGGAGGGTTATTTTTCTAACTCTCACTATTTTCTAATAGTCCCAGCGACCCTCTACAAGGTCACATAGGTTTGGGGTCCATTCGTGGTTCGCATTCCACTTCTGGAGTATATGGTTTGTGTTGCCCCTATCCCTATGTTTCCCCATTGCATCCTATTGTAACTATACATTGTTTGCACTGTTTTCTAAGACTATACTGCATATTTTTGCTATTGTGTATATATATCTTGTGTATATTTCCTATCCTCTCACTGAGGGTACACTCTAAGATACTTTGGCATATTGTCATAAAAATAAAGTACCTTTATTTTTAGTATAACTGTGTATTGTGTTTTCTTGTGATATTGTGCATATGACACTAAGTGGTACTGTAGTAGCTTCACACGTCTCCTAGTTCAGCCTAAGCTGCTCTGCTAAGCTACCATTATCTATCAGCCTAAGCTGCTAGACACCCTATACACTAATAAGGGATAACTGGGCCTGGTGCAAGGTGCAAGTACCCCTTGGTACTCACTACAAACCAGTCCAGCCTCCTACACAAGGGTGAACAGAAAAGTTCATACAGGGGGTGACAAAGATGGCAACAAGAAGAAGGATGGTAAGTCTTCTGACAAGGGTGGGGACAAATCTAAAAATGAGTCTTCATCAGGCCCACAAAAACACTCTGGTGGGGGTGGTGGGCCCAAATCCTCTTCTAATCAGAACAAGGAAAAGAAACCATGGTGCTATTTATGTAAAATAAAAGGCCATTGGACAACAGATCCCAGTTGTCCAAAGAAAAGCACCAAGCCTCCTACCACTACAACCCCTACTGCTACACCTAGTGTCCCTACTAATAGCAGTGGGGGTGGGAGCAAACCTACTAATAGCCAATCCAAGGGAGTAGCTGGGCTCACTTTTGGTAACTTAGTTGGGGTTGGTCTTGTTAGGGAGACCACAGAGGCTGTGTTAGTCTCTGAGGGGGCCATTGATTTAGCCACCTTAGTTGCTTGTCCCCTAAATATGGATAAGTACAAGCAGCTACCCCTAATAAATGGTGTTGAGGTTCAGGCCTACAGGGACACTGGTGCCAGTGTGACTATGGTCATAGAGAAACTGGTCCACCCTGAAGAACACCTACTTGGTCACCAGTACCAAGTAACCAATGCTCACAACAACACACTTAGCCACCCCATGGCTGTTGTAAATCTCAACTGGGGGGGGTTACTGGTCCAAAGAAAGTTGTGGTAGCCACAGATTTACCTGTAGACTGTCTACTAGGAAATGATTTGGAGACATCAGCTTGGTCAGATGTGGAGTTGGAGGCCCATGCAGCAATGCTGGGCATCCCAGGGCATATTTTTGCTTTAACCAGGGCTCAGGCCAAAAAGCAAAAAGGACAGGGAAACTTGGATCCTGGAACAATGGACCAAGTGCTCCCTAAAGCTAGGGCTAGTAGAAGTAAAGCACTTCCTACTATCCCTCCCTCTACAGTGGAATCTACTTCTGAGGAAGAAGAATTTCCACCCTGTGCAGAACCTTCACCAGAGGAGCTGGAAGCAGACACTGCTGAGCTTTTGGGTGAAGGGGGGCCTGCCAGGGAGGAGCTGAGTGTGGCACAGCAAACCTGTCCCACACTAGAGGGTCTAAGACAGCAAGCTGTCAAACAGGCTAATGGGGATGTCAGTGACTCTCACAGAGTTTCCTGGGAGGACAACCTCTTGTACACTGAAGCAAGGGATCCTAAACCTGGAACTGCCAGGAGGTTAGTGATTCCTCAGGAGTACAGAAAGTTCCTCCTAACTCTAGCCCACGACATTCCACTAGCTGGACATCTGGGACAAATGAAAACATGGGACAGACTTGTTCCCTTGTTTCATTGGCCTAGGATGTCTGAGGACACAAAAGAATTTTGTAAGTCCTGTGAAACCTGTCAAGCCAGTGGCAAGACAGGTGGCACCCCAAAGGCACCCCTTATTCCACTGCCTGTGGTTGGGGTTCCCTTTGAAAGGGTAGGGGTTTACCTAGTTGGCCCCCTTGACCCTCCTACTGCTTCAGGCAATAGGTTTATCTTGGTGGTAGTGGACCATGCCACAAGATATCCTGAAGCTATTCCTTTAAGGACCACTACAGCACCTGCAGTGGCAAAGGCCCTCCTGGGAATATTTTCCAGGGTGGGTTTCCCAAAGGAAGTAGTATCAGACAGGGGAAGCAATTTCATGTCTGCATACTTAAAGGCCATGTGGAAGGAGTGTGGTGTGACTTACAAGTTCACTACACCCTATCATCCACAAACAAATGGACTGGTGGAGAGATTTAACAAAACTCTCAAAGGCATGATTATGGGTCTCCCTGAAAAACTCCGCAGGAGATGGGATATCCTGTTACCATGCCTCCTTTTTGCCTACAGGGAGGTACCCCAGAAAGGAGTGGGCTTCAGCCCCTTTGAACTCCTCTTTGGACACCCTGTTAGGGGTCCACTAACACTTGTCAAGGAGGGTTGGGAACAACCTTTAAAAGCTCCAAAGCAAGATATTGTGGATTATGTACTTGGCCTCAGATCAAGGATGGCTGAGTATATGAAAAAGGCCAGTAAAAACCTTCAGGCCAGCCAAGAGCTCCAGAAGCAATGGCATGACCAGAAGGCTGTTTTGGTTCAGTACCAACCAGGGCAGAAAGTGTGGGTATTGAAGCCTGTGACCCCAAGAGCACTCCAAGATAAATGGAGTGGACCCCACACAATTGTTGAGAAAAAGGGTGAAGTCACCTACTTAGTTGACTTAGGCACTGCCAGGAGTCCCCTTAGGGTGCTCCATGTCAATCCCCTGAAACCCTACTATGACAGGGCTGATCTCACCCTGCTCATGGCAACTGATGAGGGACAGGAAGAAGACAGTGATCCTCTACCTGATCTCTTCTCTTCCACAGAACAAGATGCTGTAGTGGAAGGTGTAGTTTTGGCAGATTGTCTTACTGCTGAGCAGAAAGACCATTGCATAAATCTCCTGGGTCCGTTTTCTAAACTCTTCTCTACTGTGCCAGGTACCACTTCTTGGTGTGAGCACACTATAGATACTGGAGACAGCTTGCCTGTCAAAAGTAAGATCTATAGGCAGCCTGACCATGTCAGAGACTGCATAAAGCAAGAGGTGCAGAAAATGTTAGAACTGGGAGTGGTTGAGCACTCTGAAAGTCCATGGGCTTCTCCTGTGGTACTTGTACCAAAACCCCATTCCAAAGATGGAAAGAAGGAAATGCGGTTTTGTGTAGACTACAGAGGTCTCAACCAGGTAACCAAAACTGATGCTCACCCTATACCCAGGGCAGATGAGCTCATAGATACACTGGCATCTGCCAAGTATCTAAGCACTTTTGATTTGACTGCAGGGTATTGGCAGATCAAATTATCAGAAGATGCTAAACCTAAAACTGCATTTTCAACCATTGGAGGACATTACCAATTCACAGTAATGCCTTTTGGATTGAAAAATGCACCTGCCACTTTTCAGAGGTTGGTGAACACAGTCCTGCAAGGGCTGGAAGCTTTCAGTGCAGCATATCTGGACGATATAGCTGTCTTTAGCTCCAGCTGGGATGATCACCTGGTCCACCTATGGAAAGTTTTGGAGGCCCTGAAAAATGCAGGCCTCACTATCAAGGCTTCAAAGTGCCAGATAGGGCAGGGTAAGGTGGTTTATCTGGGACACCTTGTTGGTGGGGAACCGATTGCACCACTACAGGGGAAAATCCAAACAATTATTGATTGGGTTCCCCCTACTACTCAGAGTCAGGTGAGAGCCTTCCTAGGCCTCACTGGGTATTACAGGAGGTTCATTAAGAACTATGGCTCCATTGCAGCCCCTCTTAATGACCTCACATCCAAGAAAATGCCTAAAAAGGTATTATGGACAGCAAACTGTCAGAAAGCTTTTGAGGAGCTGAAGCAGGCCATGTGCTCTGCACCTGTCCTGAAAAGCCCTTGTTACTCTAAAAAATTCTATGTCCAAGCTGATGCATCTGAATTAGGAGTAGGGGCTGTCCTATCACAACTTAATTCTGAGGGCCAGGATCAACCTGTTGCTTTTATTAGTAGGAGGTTGACCCCTAGAGAAAAGCGTTGGTCTGCCATAGAGAGGGAGGCCTTTGCTGTGGTCTGGGCACTGAAGAAGTTGAGGCCATACCTGTTTGGCACTCACTTCATTGTTCAGACAGACCACAAACCTCTACTTTGGCTAAAACAAATGAAAGGTGAAAATCCTAAATTGTAGAGGTGGTCCATATCCCTACAGGGAATGGACTATACAGTGGAACATAGACCTGGGAGTAGCCACTCCAATGCAGATGGACTCTCCAGATATTTCCACTTAGACAATGAAGACTCATCAGGTCATGGCTAGTCTTATTGTCCTTCGTTTGGGGGGGGGGGTTGTGTAGGAAAGTACCACCTTGCCTGGCATGTTACCCGCATTTTTCACTGTATATATGTTGTTTTAGTTGTATGTGTCACTGGGACCCTGTCAGCCAGGGCCCCAGTGCTCATAAGTGTGCCTGAATGTGTTACCTGTGTAGTGACTAACTGTCTCACTGAGGCTCTGCTAATCAGAACCTCAGTGGTTATGCTCTCTAATTTCTTTCAAATTGTCACTAACAGGCTAGTGACCAATTTTACCAATTTACATTGGCTTACTGGAACACCCTTATAATTCCCTAGTATATGGTACTGAGGTACCCAGGGTATTGGGGTTCCAGGAGATCCCTATGGGCTGCAGCATTTCTTTTGCCACCCATAGGGAGCTCTGACAATTCTTACACAGGCCTGCCACTGCAGCCTGAGTGAAATAACGTCCACGTTATTTCACAGCCATTTACCACTGCACTTAAGTAACTTATAAGTCACCTATATGTCTAACCTTTACCTGGTAAAGGTTAGGTGCAAAGTTACTTAGTGTGAGGGCACCCTGGCACTAGCCAAGGTGCCCCCACATTGTTCAGGGCCGATTCCCCGGACTTTGTGAGTGCGGGGACACCATTACACGCATGCACTACATATAGGTCACTACCTATAAGTAGCTTCACAATGGTAACTCCGAATATGGCCATGTAACATGTCTATGATCATGGAATTGCCCCCTCTATGCCATCCTGGCATAGTTGGCACAATCCCATGATCCCAGTGGTCTGTAGCACAGACCCTGGTACTGCCAAACTGCCTTTTCAGGGGTTTCACTGCAGCTGCTGCTGCTGCCAACCCCTCAGACAGGTTTCTGCCCTCCTGGGATCCAGCCAGGCTTGTCCCAGGATGGCAGAACAAAGGACTTCCTCTGAGAGAGGGTGTTACACCCTCTCCCTTTGGAAAATGGTGTGAAGGCAGGGGAGGAGTAGCCTCCCCCAGCCTCTGGAAATGCTTTCATGGGCACATTTGGTGCCCATTTCTGCATAAGCCAGTCTACACCGGTTCAGGGACCCCTTAGCCCTGCTCTGGCGCGAAACTGGACAAAGGAAAGGGGAGTGACCACTCCCCTGACCTGCACCTCCCCTGGGAGGTGTCCAGAGCTCCTCCAGTGTGCTCCAGACCTCTGCCATCTTGGAAACAGAGGTGCTGCTGGCACACTGGACTGCTCTGAGTGGCCAGTGCCACCAGGTGACATCAGAGACTCCTTCTGATAGGCTCCTTCAGGTGTTGCTAGCCTATCCTCTCTCCTAGGTAGCCAAACCCTCTTTTCTGGCTATTTAGGGTCTCTGTCTCTGGGGATTCTTTAGATAACGAATGCAAGAGCTCATCCGAGTTCCTCTGCATCTCTCTCTTCACCTTCTGCCGAGGAATCGACTGCTGACCGCGCTGGACACCTGCAAAACTGCAACATAGTAGCAAAGACGACTACTGCAACTCTGTAACGCTGATCCTGCCGCCTTCTCGACTGTTTTCCTGGTGGTGCATGCTGTGGGGGTAGTCTGCCTCCTCTCTGCACTAGAAGCTCCAAAGAAATCTCCCATGGGTCGACGGAATCTTCCCCCTGCAACCGCAGGCACCAAAGAACTGCATTACCGGTCCCTTGGGTCTCCTCTCAGCACGACGAGCGAGGTCCCTTGAATCCAGCAACTGTGTCCAAGTGACTCCAACTGTCCAGTGACTCTTCAGTCCAAGTTTGGTGGAGGTTAGTCCTTGCCTCCCCACGCCAGACTGCATTGCTGGGAACCGCAACTTTTGCAGCTACTCCGGTCTCCATGCACTTCCGGCAGAAATCCTTTGTGCACAGCCAAGCCTGGGTCCATGGCACTCTAACCTGCATTGCATGACTTTCTAAGTTGGTCTCCGGCGACGTGGGACTCCTTTGTGCGACTTCGGGTAAGCACTGTTTCACGCATCCTCGTAGTGTCTGTTTCTGGCACTTCTCCGGGTGCTGCCTGCTGCTGAGAGGGCTCCTTGTCTTGCTCGACGACCCCTCTGTCCCCTGACGCAATTGGCGACATGCTGGTCCCTCCTCGGCCACAGCAGCATTTAAAAACACTAACCGCACGATTTGCAGCTAGCAAGGCTTGTTGGCGGTCTTTCGGCGGGAACACACTTCTGCACGACTCTCCACGGCGTAAGGGATCCGTCCTCCAAAGGGGAAGTCTCTAGCCCTTGTCGTTCCTGCAGAAACCTAAGCTTCTGCTGTCCAGTAGCAGCTTCTTTGCACCCACAGCTGGCATTTCCTGGGCATCTGCCCATCTCCGACTTGCTTGTGACTTTTGGACTTGGTCCTCTTGTCCCACAGGTACCCTCAACTGGAAATCCATCATTGTTGCATTGCTGGTTTGTGTCTTTCCTGCAGAATTCCCCTATCACGACTTCTATGTCCTTTGGGGAACTTTAGTGCACTTTGCACTCACTTTTCAGGGTCTTGGGGTGGGCTATTTTTCTAACCTTCACTATTTTCTAATAGTCCCAGCGACCCTCTACAAGGTCACATAGGTTTGGGGTCCATTCGTGGTTCGCATTCCACTTTTGGAGTATATGGTTTGTGTTGCCCCTATCCCTATGTGTCCCCATTGCATCCTATTGTAACTATACATTGTTTGCACTGTTTTCTAAGACTATACTGCATATTTTTGGTATTGTGTACATATATCTTGTGTATATTTGCTATCCTCATACTGAGGGTACACTCTGAGATACTTTGGCATATTGTCATAAAAATAAAGTACCTTTATTTTTAGTATATCTGTGTATTGTGTTTTCTTATGATATTGTGCAAGTGACACTAGTGGTACTGTAGGAGCTTCACTCGTCTCCTAGTTCAGCCTAAGCTGCTCTGCTAAGCTACCATTATCTATCAGCCTATGCCTAACGTGGACAGTATTTCACTCAGGCTGCAGTGGCAGGCCTGTGTAAGAATTGTCAGAGCTCCCTATGGGTGGCAAAAGAAATGCTGCAGCCCCTAGGGATCTCCTGGAACCCCAATACCCTGGGTACCTCAGTACCATATACTAGGGAATTATAAGGGTGTTCCAGTGAGCCAATGTAAATTGGTAAGATTGGTCACTAGCCTGTTAGTGACAATTTGAAAGAAATGAGAGAGCATAACCACTGAGGTTCTGGATAGCAGAGCCTCAGTGAGACAGTTAGTCATTGTAGGAGGCTGGACTGGCTTGTAGTGAGTACCTAGGGGTACTTGCACCTTGCACCAGGCCCAGTTATCCCTTATTAGTGTATAGGGTGTCTAGCAGCTTAGGCTGATAGATAATGGTAGCTTAGCAGAGCAGCTTAGGCTGAACTAGGAGACGTGTGAAGCTACTACAGTACCACAAGTGTCACTTGCACAATATCATAAGAAAACACAATACACAGTTATACTAAAAATAAAGGTACTTTATTTTTATGACAATATGCCAACGTATCTTAGAGTGTACCTTCAGTGAGAGGATAGGAAATATACACAAGATATATATACACAATAGCAAAAATATGCAGTATAGTCTTAGAAAACAGTGCAAACAATGTATAGTTACAATAGGATGCAATGGGGACACATAGGGATAGGGGCAACACAAACCATATACTCCAAAAGTGGAATGTAACCACGAATGGACCCCAAACCTATGTGACCTTGTAGAGGGTCGCTGGGACTATTAGAAAATAGTGAGAGTTAGAAAAATAACCCTCCCCAAGACCCTGAAAAGTGAGTGCAAAGTGCACTAAAGTTCCCCTAAGGACAAAGAAGTCGTGTTAGAGGAATAATGCAGGAAAGACACAAACCAACAATGCAACAACGATGGATTTCCAATCTAGAGTACCTGTGGAACAAGGGGACCAAGTCCAAAAGTCACAAGCAAGTCGGAGATGGGCATATGCCCAGGAAATGCCAGCTGTGGGTGCAAAGAAGCTTCTACTGGACAGAAGAAGCTGAGGTTTCTGCAGGAACGAAAAGGGCTAGAGACTTCCCCATTGGTGGACGGATCCCTCTCGCCGTGGAGAGTCGTGCAGAAGTGTTTTCCCGCCGAAAGAATGCCAACAAGCCTTGCTAGCTGCAAATCATGCGGTTAGCATTTTTGGACGCTGCTGTGGCCCAGGAGGGACCAGGAGGTCGCAAATTGGACCAGGAGGTAGAGGGGACGTCGAGCAAGACAAGGAGCCCTCTCAGCAGCAGGTAGCACCCGGAGAAGTGCCAGAAACAGGCACTACGAGGATGCGTGAAATGGTGCTCATCCGAAGTTACACAAAGGAGTCCCACGTCGCCGGAGACCAACTTAGAAAGTCGTGCAATGCAGGTTAGAGTGCCGTGGACCCAGGCTTGGCTGTGCACAAAGGATTTCCGCCGGAAGTGCACAGGGGCCGGAGTAGCTGCAAAAGTCGCTGTTCCCAGCAATGCAGTCTAGCGAGGTGAGGCAAGGACTTACCTCCACCAAACTTCGACTGAAGAGTCACTGGACTGTGGGAGTCACTTGGACAGAGTTGCTGGATTCGAGGGACCTCGCTCGTCGTGCTGAGAGGAGACCCAAGGGACCGGTAATGCAGCTTTTTGGTGCCTGCGGTTGCAGGGGGAAGATTCCGTCGACCCACAGGAGATTTCTTCGGAGCTTCTAGTGCAGAGAGGAGGCAGACTACCCCCACAGCATGCACCACCAGGAAAACAGTCGAGAAGGCGGCAGGATCAGCGTTACAGAGTTGCAGTAGTCGTCTTTGCTACTTTGTTGCAGGTTTGCAGGCTTCCAGCGCGGTCAGCAGTCGATTCCTTGGCAGAAGGTGAAGAGAGAGATGCAGAGGAACTCGGATGAGCTCTTGCATTCGTTATCTAAAGTTTCCCCAGAGACAGAGACCCTAAATAGCCAGAAAAGAGGGTTTGGCTACCTAGGAGAGAGGATAGGCTAGCAACACCTGAAGGAGTCTATCAGAAGGAGTCTCTGACGTCACCTTGTGGCACTGGCCACTCAGAGCAGTCCAGTGTGCCAGCAGCACCTCTGTTTCCAAGATGGCAGAGGTCTGGAGCACACAGGAGGAGCTCTGGACACCTCCCAGGGGAGGTGCAGGTTAGGGGAGTGGTCACTCCCCTTTCCTTTGTCCAGTTTCGCGCCAGAGCAGGGCTAAGGGGTCCCCTGAACCGGTGTAGACTGGCTTATGCAGAATTGGGCACATCTGTGCCCAAGAAAGCATTTCCAGAGGCTGGGGGAGGCTACTCCTCCCCTGCCTTCACACCATTTTCCAAAGGGAGAGGGTGTAACACCCTCTCTCAGAGGAAGTCCTTTGTTCTGCCATCGTGGGACAAGCCTGGCTTGACCCCAGGGGGGCAGAAACCTGTCTGAGGGGTTGGCAGCAGCTGCAGTGAAACCCCAGGAAAGGCAGTTTGGCAGTACCAGGGTCTGTGCTACAGACACTGGGATCATGGGATTGTGCCAACTATGCCAGGATGGCATAGAGGGGGCAATTCCATGATCATAGACATGTTACATGGCCATATTCGGAGTTACCATTGTGAAGCTACATATAGCTAGTGACCTATATGTAGTGTAGCGTGTAATGGTGTCCCCGCACTCACAAAGTCCGGGGAATTGGCCCTGGACAATGTGGGGGCACCTTGGCTAGTGCTAGGGTGCCCTCACACTAAGTAACTTTGCACCTAACCTTTACCAGGTAAAGGTTAGACATATAGGTGACTTATAAGTTACTTAAGTGCAGTGTAAAATGGCTGTGAAATAACGTGGACGTTATTTCACTCAGGCTGCAGTGGCAGGCCTGTGTAAGAATTGTCAGAGCTCCCTATGGGTGGCAAAAGAAATGCTGCAGCCCATAGGGATCTCCTGGAACCCCAATACCCTGGGTACCTCAGTACCATATACAGGGAGTGCAGAATTATTAGGCAAATGAGTATTTTGACCACATCATCCTCTTTATGTATGTTGTCTTACTCCAAGCTGTATAGGCTCGAAAGCCTACTACCAATTAAGCATATTAGGTGATGTGCATCTCTGTAATGAGAAGGGGTGTGGTCTAATGACATCAACACCCTATATCAGGTGTGCATAATTATTAGGCAACTTCCTTTCCATTGGCAAAATGGGTCAAAAGAAGGACTTGACAGGCTCAGAAAAGTCAAAAATAGTGAGATATCTTGCAGAGGGATGCAGCACTCTTAAAATTGCAAAGCTTCTGAAGCGTGATCATCGAACAATCAAGCGTTTCATTCAAAATAGTCAACAGGGTCGCAAGAAGCGTGTGGAAAAACCAAGTCGCAAAATAACTGCCCATGAACTGAGAAAAGTCAAGCGTGCAGCTGCCACGATGCCACTTGCCACCAGTTTGGCCATATTTCAGAGCTGCAACATCACTGGAGTGCCCAAAAGCACAAGGTGTGCAATACTCAGAGACATGGCCAAGGTAAGAAAGGCTGAAAGACGACCACCACTGAACAAGACACACAAGCTGAAACGTCAAGACTGGGCCAAGAAATATCTCAAGACTGATTTTTCTAAGGTTTTATGGACTGATGAAATGAGAGTGAGTCTTGATGGGCCAGATGGATGGGCCCGTGGCTGGATTGGTAAAGGGCAGAGAGCTCCAGTCCGACTCAGACGCCAGCAAGGTGGAGGTGGAGTACTGGTTTGGGCTGGTATCATCAAAGATGAGCTTGTGGTGCCTTTTCGGGTTGAGGATGGAGTCAAGCTCAACTCCCAGTCCTACTGCCAGTTCCTGGAAGACACCTTCTTCAAGCAGTGGTACAGGAAGAAGTCTGCATCCTTCAAGAAAAACATGATTTTCATGCAGGACAATGCTCCATCACACGCGTCCAAGTACTCCACAGCGTGGCTGGCAAGAAAGGGTATAAAAGAAGGAAATCTAATGACATGGCCTCCTTGTTCACCTGATCTGAACCCCATTGAGAACCTGTGGTCCATCATCAAATGTGAGATTTACAAGGAGGGAAAACAGTACACCTCTCTGAACAGTGTCTGGGAGGCTGTGGTTGCTGCTGCACGCAATGTTGATGGTGAACAGATCAAAACACTGACAGAATCCATGGATGGCAGGCTTTTGAGTGTCCTTGCAAAGAAAGGTGGCTATATTGGTCACTGATTTGTTTTTGTTTTGTTTTTGAATGTCAGAAATGTATATTTGTGAATGTTGAGATGTTATATTGGTTTCACTGGTAATAATAAATAATTGAAATGGGTATATATTTGTTTTTTGTTAAGTTGCCTAATAATTATGCACACCTGATATAGGGTGTTGATGTCATTAGACCACACCCCTTCTCATTACAGAGATGCACATCACCTAATATGCTTAATTGGTAGTAGGCTTTCGAGCCTATACAGCTTGGAGTAAGACAACATGCATAAAGAGGATGATGTGGTCAAAATACTCATTTGCCTAATAATTCTGCACTCCCTGTACTAGGGAATTATAAGGGTGTTCCAGTAAGCCAATGTAAATTGGTAAAATTGGTCACTAGCCTGTTAGTGACAATTTGGAAAGAAATGAGAGAGCATTACCACTGAGGTTCTGGTTAGCAGAGCCTCAGTGAGACAGTTATGCACCACACAGGGAACACATACATATAGGCCACAAACTTATGAGCACTGGGGTCCTGACTAGCAGGGTCCCAGTGACACATAACAAACATACTGAAAACATAGGGTTTTCACTATGAGCACTGGGCCCTGGCTAGCATGATCCCAGTGAGACAGTGAAAACACCCTGACATACACTCACAAACAGGCCAAAAGTGGGGGTAGCAAGGCTAGAAAGAGGCTACTTTCTCACAGTCATAACACAGGTAACACAGTCAGGCACACTTATGAGCACTGGGGCCCTGGCTGGCAGGGTCCCAGTGACACATACAACTAAAACAACATATATACAGTGAAAAATGGGGGTAACATGCCAGGCAAGATGGTACTTTCCTACACAACCCCCACCCCAAACGAAGGACAATAAGACTAGTCATTCCCTGATGGGTCTTCATTGTCTAAGTGGAAATATCTGGAGAGTCCATCTGCATTGGAGTGGGTACTCCCAGGTCTATGTTCCACTGTATAGTCCATTCCCTGTAGGGATATGGACCACCTCAACAATTTAGGATTTTCACCTTTCATTTGTTTTAGCCAAAGTAGAGGTTTGTTGTCTGTCTGAACAATGAAGTGAGTGCCAAACAGGTATGGCCTCAACTTCTTCAGTGCCCAGACCACAGCAAAGGCTTCCCTGTCAATGGCAGATCAACGCTTTTCTCTAGGGGTCAACCTCCTGCTAATAAAAGCAACAGGTTGATCCTGGCCCTCAGAATTAAGTTGTGATAGGAGTACCCCTACTGCTAATTCAGATGCATCAGTCTGGACATAGAATTTTTTAGAGTAACAAGGGCTTTTCAGGACAGGTGCAGAGCACATGGCCTGCTTGAGCTCCTCAAAAGCTTTCTGACAGTTTGCTGTCCATAATACCCTTTTAGGCATTTTCTTGGATGTGAGGTCATTAAGAGGGGCTGCAATGGAGCCATAATTCTTAATGAACCTCCTGTAGTACCCAGTGAGGCCTAAGAAGGCTCTCACTTGAGTCTGGGTAGTAGGGGGAACCCAATCAATAATTGTTTGGATTTTCCCCTGAAGTGGTGCAATCTGTTCCCCACCAACCAGGTGTCCCAGATAAACCACCTTCCCCTGCCCTATCTGGCACTTTGAAGCCTTGATAGTGAGGCCTGCCTTTTGCAGGGCCTCCAAAACTTTCCATAGGTGGACCAGGTGATCATCCCAGCTGGAGCTAAAGACAGCTATATCGTCCAAATATGCTGCACTAAAAGCTTCCAGCCCTTGCAGGACTGTGTTCACCAACCTCTGAAAAGTGGCAGGTGCATTTTTCAATCCAAAAGGCATTACTGTGAATTGGTAATGTCCTCCAATGGTTGAAAATGCAGTTTTAGGTTTAGCATCTTCTGATAATTTGATCTGCCAATACCCTGCAGTCAAATCAAAAGTGCTTAGATACTTGGCAGATGCCAGTGTATCTATGAGCTCATCTGCCCTGGGTATAGGGTGAGCATCAGTTTTGGTTACCTGGTTGAGACCTCTGTGGTCTACACAAAACCACATTTCTTTCTTTCCATCTTTGGAATGAGGTTTTGGTACAAGTACCATAGGAGAAGCCCATGGACTTTCAGAGTGCTCAACCACTCCCAGTTCTAACATTTTCTGCACCTCTTGCTTTATGCAGTCTCTGACATGGTCAGGCTGCCTATAGATCTTACTTTTGACAGGCAAGCTGTCTCCAGTATCTATAGTGTGCTCACACCAAGAAGTGGTACCTGGCACAGTAGAGAAGAGTTCAGAAAACTGACCCAGGAGATTTATCCAATGGTCTTTCTGCTCAGCAGTAAGACAATCAGCCAAAACTACCCCTCCACAAGAGCATCTTGTTCTGTGGAAGAGAAGAGATCAGGAAGAGGATCACTGTCTTCTTCCTGTCCCTCATCAGTTGCCATGAGCAGGGTGAGATCAGCCCTGTCATAGTAGGGTTTCAGGCGATTGACATGGAGCACCCTAAGGGGACTCCTGGCAGTGCCTAAGTCAACTAAGTAGGTGACTTCACCCTTTTTCTCAACAATTGTGTGGGGTCCACTCCATTTATCTTGGAGTGCTCTTGGGGCCACAGGCTCCAAGACCCACACTTTCTGCCCTGGTTGGTACTGAACCAAAACAGCCTTCTGGTCATGCCATTGCTTCTGGAGCTCTTGGCTAGCCTGAAGGTTTTTACTGGCCTTTTTCATGTACTCAGCCATCCTTGATCTGAGGCCAAGTACATATTCCACAATATCTTGTTTTGGAGCTTTTAAAGGTTGTTCCCAACCCTCCTTGACAAGTGTTAGTGGACCCCTAACAGGGTGTCCAAAGAGGAGTTTAAATGGGCTGAAGCCCACTCCTTTCTGGGGTACCTCCCTGTAGGCAAAAAGGAGGCATGGTAACAGGATATCCCATCTCCTGCGGAGTTTTTCAGGGAGACCCATAATCATGCCTTTGAGAGTTTTGTTAAATCTCTCCACCAGTCCATTTGTTTGTGGATGATAGGGTGTGGTGAACTTGTATGTCACCCCACACTCCTTCCACATGGCCTTTAAGTAAGCAGACATGAAATTGCTTCCTCTGTCTGAAACTACCTCTTTTGGGAAGCCCACCCTGGAAAAGATTCCCAGGAGGGCCTTTGCCACTGCAGGAGCTGTAGTGGTCCTTAGAGGAATTGCTTCAGGATATCTGGTGGCATGGTCCACTACCACCAAGATAAACCTATTGCCTGAAGCAGTAGGAGGGTCAAGGGGGCCAACTATGTCAACTCCTACCCTTTCAAAGGGAACCCCAACCACAGGCAGTGGAATAAGGGGTGCCTTTGGGGTGCCACCTGTCTTGCCACTGGCTTGACAGGTTTCACAGGACTTACAAAAATCTTTTGTGTCCTCAGACATTCTAGGCCACTGAAACAGGGGAACAAGCATGTCCCAAGTTTTCATTTGCCCCAAATGTCCAGCTAGGGGAATGTCGTGAGCAAGAGTTAGGAGGACTTTCTGTACTCCTGAGGAATCACTAATCTCCTGGCAGCTCCAGGTTTAGGATCCCTTGCCTCAGTGTACAAGAGGTTGTCTTCCCAGTAAACTCTGTGAGAGTCACTGACATCCCCATTAGCTTGTTTGACAGCTTGCTGTCTTAGACCCTCTAGTGTGGGACAGGTCTGCTGTGCCACACTCAGCTCCTCCCTGGCAGGCCCCCCATCACCCAAAAGCTCAGCAGTGTCTGCTTCCAGCTCCTCTGGTGTAGGTTCTGCACAGGGTGGAAATTCTTCTTCCTCAGAAGTAGAATCCACTGTAGAGGGAGGGATAGTAGGTAGTGCTTTACCTCTACTAGCCCTAGCTTTAGGGAGCACTTGGTCCACTGTTCCAGGATCCAAGTTTCCCTGTCCTTTTTGCTTTTTGGCCTGAGCCCTGGTTAAAGCAAAAATATGCCCTGGGATGCCCAGCATTGCTGCATGAGGCTCCAACTCCACTTCTGACCAAGCTGATGTCTCCAAATAATTTCCTAGTAGACAGTCTACAGGTAAATCTGAGGCTACCACAACTTTCTTTGGACCAGTAACCCCCCCCCAGTTGAGATTTACAACAGCCATGGGGTGGCTAAGTGTGTTGTTGTGAGCATCGGTTACTTGGTACTGGTGACCAAGTAGGTGTTGTTCAGGGTGGACCAGTTTCTCTATCACCATTGTGACACTGGCACCTGTGTCCATGTAGGCCTGAACCTCAACACCATTTATTAGGGGTAGTTGCTTGTACTTATCCATGTTAAGGGGACAAGCAACCAAGGTGGCTAAATCAATAGCCCCCTCAGAGACTAACACAGCCTCTGTGGTCTCCCTAATCAGACCAACCCCAACTAAGTTACCAAAGGTGAGCCCAGCTACTCCCTTAGATTGGCTATTAGTAGGTTTGCTCCCACCACCACTGCTATTAGTAGGGACACTAGGTGTAGCAGTAGGGGTTGTAGTGGTAGGAGGCTTGGTGCTTTTCTTTGGACAACTGGGATCTGTTGTCCAATGGCCTTTTATTTTACATAAATAGCACCATGGTTTCTTTTCTTTGTTTTGATTTGAAGAGGATTTTGGCCCACCACCCCCACCAGAGTGTTTTTGTGGGCCTGATGAAGACTCATTTTTAGATTTGTCCCCACCCTTGTCAGAAGACTTCTTCTTCTTCTTCTTATTGCCATCTTTGTCACCCCCTGTATGAACTTTTCTGTTCACCCTTGTTCTGACCCATTTGTCTGCCTTCTTTCCCAATTCTTGGGGAGAGGTCAGATCAGAGTCCACCAAGTACTGGTGCAACAAATCAGCACACAATTATTAAGAATATGCTCTCTCAGGATCAAGTTATACAGGCTTTCATAATCAGTAACTTTACTGCCATGTAACCACCCCTCCAAGGCCTTCACTGAATGGTCAATGAAATCAACCCAGTCTTGTGAAGACTCCTTTTTGGTCTCTCTGAACTTTATCCTGTATTGTTCAGTGGTTAAGCCATAACCATCCAGAAGTGCATTCTTAAGAACTTTGTAATCATTGGCTTCATTTTCTTTTACAGGAAGGAGCCTATCCCTACCTTTTCCACTAAATGATAGCCATAGGATAGCAGCCCACTGCCTTTGAGGGACATCCTGTACAGCACAGGCCCTCTCAAGTGCAGCAAACCAGACTGAAGCTCAAGAAGCAACAGCTGGATTTGGATAGACAGACCTTAGAAGTAGAGAAGGAGAGACAGAAATTGGGTTTAGAAACCCATGGTGGCAGCAGCAGTATTCCCCATAGTCATCCTGCAAAAGAGCATGATTCCAGGAATCTGCACAAGATAGTTCCCCTTTATAAGGAGGGGGATGACATTAACAAGTGGTTTGCTGCACTTGAGAGGGCCTGTGCTGTACAGGATGTCCCTCAAAGGGGTGGTTACATGGCAGTAAAGTTACTGATTATGAAAGCCTGTATAACTTGATCCTGAGAGAGCATATTCTTAATAATTGTGTGTCTGATTTGTTGCACCAGTACTTGGTGGACTCTGATCTGACCTCTCCCCAAGAATTGGGAAAGAAGGCAGACAAATGGGTCAGAACAAGGGTGAACAGAAAAGTTCATACAGGGGGTGACAAAGATGGCAATAAGAAGAAGTCTTCTGACAAGGGTGGGGACAAATCTAAAAATGAGTCTTCATCAGGCCCACAAAAACACTCTGGTGGGGGTGGTGGGCCAAAATCCTCTTCAAATCAAAACAAAGAAAAGAAACCATGGTGCTATTTATGTAAAATAAAAGGCCATTGGACAACAGATCCCAGTTGTCCAAAGAAAAGCACCAAGCCTCCTACCACTACAACCCCTACTGCTACACCTAGTGTCCCTACTAATAGCAGTGGTGGTGGGAGCAAACCTACTAATAGCCAATCTAAGGGAGTAGCTGGGCTCACCTTTGGTAACTTAGTTGGGGTTGGTCTGATTAGGGAGACCACAGAGGCTGTGTTAGTCTCTGAGGGGGCTATTGATTTAGCCACCTTGGTTGCTTGTCCCCTTAACATGGATAAGTACAAGCAACTACCCCTAATAAATGGTGTTGAGGTTCAGGCCTACATGGACACAGGTGCCAGTGTCACAATGGTGATAGAGAAACTGGTCCACCCTGAACAACACCTACTTGGTCACCAGTACCAAGTAACCGATGCTCACAACAACACACTTAGCCACCCCATGGCTGTTGTAAATCTCAACTGGGGGGGGGGTTACTGGTCCAAAGAAAGTTGTGGTAGCCTCAGATTTACCTGTAGACTGTCTACTAGGAAATTATTTGGAGACATCAGCTTGGTCAGAAGTGGAGTTGGAGCCTCATGCAGCAATGCTGGGCATCCCAGGGCATATTTTTGCTTTAACCAGGGCTCAGGCCAAAAAGCAAAAAGGACAGGGAAACTTGGATCCTGGAACAGTGGACCAAGTGCTCCCTAAAGCTAGGGCTAGTAGAGGTAAAGCACTACCTACTATCCCTCCCTCTACAGTGGATTCTACTTCTGAGGAAGAAGAATTTCCACCCTGTGCAGAACCTACACCAGAGGAGCTGGAAGCAGACACTGCTGAGCTTTTGGGTGATGGGGGGCCTGCCAGGGAGGAGCTGAGTGTGGCACAGCAGACCTGTCCCACACTAGAGGGTCTAAGACAGCAAGCTGTCAAACAAGCTAATGGGGATGTCAGTGACTCTCACAGAGTTTACTGGGAAGACAACCTCTTGTACACTGAGGCAAGGGATCCTAAACCTGGAGCTGCCAGGAGATTAGTGATTCCTCAGGAGTACAGAAAGTCCTCCTAACTCTTGCTCACGACATTCCCCTAGCTGGACATTTGGGGCAAATGAAAACTTGGGACATGCTTGTTCCCCTGTTTCAGTGGCCTAGAATGTCTGAGGACACAAAAGATTTTTGTAAGTCCTGTGAAACCTGTCAAGCCAGTGGCAAGACAGGTGGCACCCCAAAGGCACCCCTTATTCCACTGCCTGTGGTTGGGGTTCCCTTTGAAAGGGTAGGGGTTGACATAGTTGGCCCCCTTGACCCTCCTACTGCTTCAGGCAATAGGTTTATCTTGGTGGTAGTGGACCATGCCACCAGATATCCTGAAGCAATTCCTCTAAGGACCACTACAGCTCCTGCAGTGGCAAAGGCCCTCCTGGGAATCTTTTCCAGGGTGGGCTTCCCAAAAGAGGTAGTTTCAGACAGAGGAAGCAATTTCATGTCTGCTTACTTAAAGGCCATGTGGAAGGAGTGTGGGGTGACATACAAGTTCACCACACCCTATCATCCACAAACAAATGGACTGGTGGAGAGATTTAACAAAACTCTCAAAGGCATGATTATGGGTCTCCCTGAAAAATTCCGCAGGAGATGGGATATCCTGTTACCATGCCTCCTTTTTGCCTACAGGGAGGTACCCCAGAAAGGAGTGGGCTTCAGCCCATTTAAACTCCTCTTTGGACACCCTGTTAGGGGTCCACTAACACTTGTCAAGGAGGGTTGGGAACAACCTTTAAAAGCTCCAATACAAGATATTGTGGAATATGTACTTGGCCTCAGATCAAGGATGGCTGAGTACATGAAAAAGGCCAGTAAAAACCTTCAGGCCAGCCAAGAGCTCCAGAAGCAATGGCATGACCAGAAGGCTGTTTTGGTTCAGTACCAACCAGGGCAGAAAGTGTGGGTCTTGGAGCCTGTGGCCCCAAGAGCACTCCAAGATAAATGGAGTGGACCCCACACAATTGTTGAGAAAAAGGGTGAAGTCACCTACTTAGTTGACTTAGGCACTGCCAGGAGTCCCCTTAGGGTGCTCCATGTCAATCGCCTGAAACCCTACTATGACAGGGCTGATCTCACCCTGCTCATGGCAACTGATGAGGGACAGGAAGAAGACAGTGATCCTCTTCCTGATCTCTTCTCTTCCACAGAACAAGATGCTCTTGTGGAGGGGTAGTTTTGGCTGATTGTCTTACTGCTGAGCAGAAAGACCATTGGATAAATCTCCTGGGTCAGTTTTCTGAACTCTTCTCTACTGTGCCAGGTACCACTTCTTGGTGTGAGCACACTATAGATACTGGAGACAGCTTGCCTGTCAAAAGTAAGATCTATAGGCAGACTGACCATGTCAGAGACTGCATAAAGCAAGAGGTGCAGAAAATGTTAGAACTGGGAGTGGTTGAGCACTCTGAAAGTCCATGGGCTTCTCCTATGGTACTTGTACCAAAACCTCATTCCAAAGATGGAAAGAAAGAAATGTGGTTTTGTGTAGACTACAGAGGTCTCAACCAGGTAACCAAAACTGATGCTCACCCTATACCCAGGGCAGATGAGCTCATAGATACACTGGCATCTGCCAAGTATCTAAGCACTTTTGATTTGACTGCAGGGTATTGGCAGATCAAATTATCAGAAGATGCTAAACCTAAAACTGCATTTTCAACCATTGGAGGACATTACCAATTCACAGTAATGCCTTTTGGATTGAAAAATGCACCTGCCACTTTTCAGAGGTTGGTGAACACAGTCCTGCAAGGGCTGGAAGCTTTTAGTGCAGCATATTTGGACGATATATCTGTCTTTAGCTCCAGCTGGGATGATCACCTGGTCCACCTATGGAAAGTTTTGGAGGCCCTGCAAAAGGCAGGCCTCACTATCAAGGCTTCAAAGTGCCAGATAGGGCAGGGGAAGGTGGTTTATCTGGGACACCTGGTTGGTGGGGAACAGATTGCACCACTTCAGGGGAAAATCCAAACAATTATTGATTGGGTTCCCCCTACTACCCAGACTCAAGTGAGAGCCTTCTTAGGCCTCACTGGGTACTACAGGAGGTTCATTAAGAATTATGGCTCCATTGCAGCCCCTCTTAATGACCTCACATCCAAGAAAATGCCTAAAAGGGTATTATGGACAGCAAACTGTCAGAAAGCTTTTGAGGAGCTCAAGCAGGCCATGTGCTCTGCACCTGTCCTGAAAAGCCCTTGTTACTCTAAAAAATTCTATGTCCAGACTGATGCATCTGAATTAGGAGTAGGGGTACTCCTATCACAACTTAATTCTGAGGGCCAGGATCAACCTGTTGCTTTTATTAGCAGGAGGTTGACCCCTAGAGAAAAGCGTTGATCTGCCATTGACAGGGAAGCCTTTGCTGTGGTCTGGGCACTGAAGAAGTTGAGGCCATACCTGTTTGGCACTCACTTCATTGTTCAGACAGACAACAAACCTCTACTTTGGCTAAAACAAATGAAAGGTGAAAATCCTAAATTGTTGAGGTGGTCCATATCCCTACAGGGAATGGACTATACAGTGGAACATAGACCTGGGAGTACCCACTCCAATGCAGATGGACTCTCCAGATATTTCCACTTAGACAATGAAGACCCATCAGGGAATGACTAGTCTTATTGTCCTTCGTTTGGGGTGGGGGTTGTGTAGGAAAGTACCATCTTGCCTGGCATGTTACCCCCATTTTTCACTGTATATATGTTGTTTTAGTTGTATGTGTCACTGGGACCCTGCCAGCCAGGGCCCCAGTGCTCATAAGTGTGCCTGACTGTGTTACCTGTGTTATGACTGTGAGAAAGTAGCCTCTTTCTAGCCTTGCTACCCCCACTTTTGGCCTGTTTGTGAGTGTATGTCAGGGTGTTTTCACTGTCTCACTGGGATCATGCTAGCCAGGGCCCAGTGCTCATAGTGAAAACCCTATGTTTTCAGTATGTTTGTTATGTGTCACTGGGACCCTGCTAGTCAGGACCCCAGTGCTCATAAGTTTGTGGCCTATATGTATGTGTTCCCTGTGTGGTGCACAACTGTCTCACTGAGGCTCTGCTAACCAGAACCTCAGTGGTAATGCTCTCTCATTTCTTTCCAAATTGTCACTAACAGGCTAGTGACCAATTTTACCAATTTACATTGGCTTACTGGAACACCCTTATAATTCCCTAGTATATGGTACTGAGGTACCCAGGGTATTGGGGTTCCAGGAGATCCCTATGGGCTGCAGCATTTCTTTTGCCACCCATAGGGAGCTCTGACAATTCTTACACAGGCCTGCCACTGCAGCCTGAGTGAAATAACGTCCACGTTATTTCACAGCCATTTTACACTGCACTTAAGTAACTTATAAGTCACCTATATGTCTAACCTTTACCTGGTAAAGGTTAGGTGCAAAGTTACTTAGTGTGAGGGCACCCTGGCACTAGGCAAGGTGCCCCCACATTGTCCAGGGCCAATTCCCCGGACTTTGTGAGTGCGGGGACACCATTACACGCTACACTACATATAGGTCACTACCTATATGTAGCTTCACAATGGTAACTCCGAATATGGCCATGTAACATGTCTATGATCATGGAATTGCCCCCTCTATGCCATCCTGGCATAGTTGGCACAATCCCATGATCCCAGTGTCTGTAGCACAGACCCTGGTACTGCCAAACTGCCTTTCCTGGGGTTTCACTGCAGCTGCTGCCAACCCCTCAGACAGGTTTCTGCCCCCCTGGGGTCAAGCCAGGCTTGTCCCAGGATGGCAGAACAAAGGACTTCCTCTGAGAGAGGGTGTTACACCCTCTCCCTTTGGAAAATGGTGTGAAGGCAGGGGAGGAGTAGCCTCCCCCAGCCTCTGGAAATGCTTTCTTGGGCACAGATGTGCCCAATTCTGCATAAGCCAGTCTACACCGGTTCAGGGGACCCCTTAGCCCTGCTCTGGCGCGAAACTGGACAAAGGAAAGGGGAGTGACCACTCCCCTGACCTGCACCTCCCCTGGGAGGTGTCCAGAGCTCCTCCTGTGTGCTCCAGACCTCTGCCATCTTGGAAACAGAGGTGCTGCTGGCACACTGGACTGCTCTGAGTGGCCAGTGCCACAAGGTGACGTCAGAGACTCCTTCTGATAGGCTCCTTCAGGTGTTGCTAGCCTATCCTCTCTCCTAGGTAGCCAAACCCTCTTTTCTGGCTATTTAGGGTCTCTGTCTCTGGGGAAACTTTAGATAACGAATGCAAGAGCTCATCCGAGTTCCTCTGCATCTCTCTCTTCACCTTCTGCCAAGGAATCGACTGCTGACCGCGCTGGAAGCCTGCAAACCTGCAACATAGTAGCAAAGACGACTACTGCAACTCTGTAACGCTGATCCTGCCGCCTTCTCGACTGTTTTCCTGGTGGTGCATGCTGTGGGGGTAGTCTGCCTCCTCTCTGCACTAGAAGCTCCGAAGAAATCTCCTGTGGGTCGACGGAATCTTCCCCCTGCAACCGCAGGCACCAAAAAGCTGCATTACCGGTCCCTTGGGTCTCCTCTCAGCACGACGAGCGAGGTCCCTCGAATCCAGCAACAAGTCTGTCCCATGTTTTCATTTGTCCCAGATGTCCAGCTAGTGGAATGTCGTGGGCTAGAGTTAGGAGGAACTTTCTGTACTCCTGAGGAATCACTAACCTCCTGGCAGTTCCAGGTTTAGGATCCCTTGCTTCAGTGTACAAGAGGTTGTCCTCCCAGGAAACTCTGTGAGAGTCACTGACATCCCCATTAGCCTGTTTGACAGCTTGCTGTCTTAGACCCTCTAGTGTGGGACAGGTTTGCTGTGCCACACTCAGCTCCTCCCTGGCAGGCCCCCCTTCACCCAAAAGCTCAGCAGTGTCTGCTTCCAGCTCCTCTGGTGAAGGTTCTGCACAGGGTGGAAATTCTTCTTCCTCAGAAGTAGATTCCACTGTAGAGGGAGGGATAGTAGGAAGTGCTTTACTTCTACTAGCCCTAGCTTTAGGGAGCACTTGGTCCATTGTTCCAGGATCCAAGTTTCCCTGTCCTTTTTGCTTTTTGGCCTGAGCCCTGGTTAAAGCAAAAATATGCCCTGGGATGCCCAGCATTGCTGCATGGGCCTCCAACTCCACATCTGACCAAGCTGATGTCTCCAAATCATTTCCTAGTAGACAGTCTACAGGTAAATCTGTGGCTACCACAACTTTCTTTGGACCAGTAACCCCCCCCATTTGAGATTTACAACAGCCATGGGGTGGCTAAGTGTGTTGTTGTGAGCATCGGTTACTTGGTACTGGTGACCAAGTAGGTGTTCTTCAGGGTGGACCAGTTTCTCTATGACCATAGTCACACTGGCACCAGTGTCCCTGTAGGCCTGAACCTCAACACCATTTATTAGGGGTAGCTGCTTGTACTTATCCATATTTAGGGGACAAGCAACTAAGGTGGCTAAATCAATAGCCCCCTCAGAGACTAACACAGCCTCTGTGGTCTCCCTAACAAGACCAACCCCAACTAAGTTACCAAAAGTGAGCCCAGCTACTCCCTTGGATTGGCTATTAGTAGGTTTGCTCCCACCCCCACTGCTATTAGTAGGGACACTAGGTGTAGCAGTAGGGGTTGTAGTGGTAGGAGGCTTGGTGCTTTTCATTGGACAGCTGGGATCTGTTGTCCAATGGCCTTTTATTTTACATAAATAGCACCATGGTTTCTTTTCCTTGTTCTGATTAGGAGAGGATTTGGGCCCACCACCCCCACCAGAGTGTTTTTGTGGGCCTGATGATGACTCATTTTTAGATTTGTCCCCACCCTTGTCAGAAGACTTACCATCCTTCTTCTTGTTGCCATCTTTGTCACCCCCTGTATGAACTTTTCTGTTCACCCTTGTTCTGACCCATTTGTCTGCCTTCTTTCCCAATTCTTGGGGAGAGGTCAGATCAGAGTCCACCAAGTACTGGTTCAACAAATCAGACACACAATTATTAAGAATATGCTCTCTCAGGATCAAGTTATACAGGCTGTCATAATCAGTAACTTTACTGCCATGTAACCACCCCTTCAAGGCCTTCACTGAATGGTCAATGAAATCAACCCAGTCTTGTGAAGACTCCTTTTTGGTTTCTCTGAACTCTATCCTGCATTGTTCAGTGGTTAAGCCATAACCATCCAGGAGTGCATTCTTAAGAACTTTGTAATCATTGGCTTCACTTTCTTTCACAGTAAGGAGCCTATCCCTACCTTTTCCACTAAATGATAGCCATAGGATAGCAGCCCACTGCCTTTGAGGGACATCCTGTACAGCACAGGCCCTCTCAAGTGCAGCAAACCACTTGTTAATGTCATCCCCCTCCTTATAAGGGGGAACTATCTTGTGCAGATTCCTGGAATCATGCTCTTTTGCAGGATGACTATGGGGAATACTGCTGCTGCCACCATGGGTTTCTAAACCCAGTTTCTGTCTCTCCTTCTATACTTCTAAGGTCTGTCTATCCAAATCCAGCTGTTGCTTCTTGAGCTTCAGTCTGGTTTGTTCCACTCTCAATCTATTGAGCTCCCTTTCTAACAATCTGTCATCTGGGTGGGTGGGAGGGACATGCCTTGAAACAGAAGTATGGTGAGAATGGACAGAAGGAGACCTATCCCTTACAGAAGGCACCCTAAAAGCTTGGTTAACAGAAACATCACTTCTACTGTGGTGAGAATGAATGCTCTTGCTATGATGTGAGACAACACTATCTGTATGGTGTGACTCAACCTCAGTACCAACTATTCTAGACTGTCTAGTAATGGGCAGGCTATGAAGTTTCTTTCCTGAATCTTTTCCTAGGGGAGTCCCTGGATCAGATTGGGAACCATTAGCTACTTTTTCAACAGATGGGGCCCTTTTGGCCTTATCTTGTTCTCTAAGCATGTTAAGTAACAATTCCAAGGAAGGATTCTTCTCTACACTCAAACCTCTCTCTATGCAGAGACTCCTTGCTCCTTTCCAGCTAAGGTGATCATATGCAATTTTGGACAGATCAACATTTTGGCCTGTGCCAGACATTTTTAGAGAGAGTTAAAGTGATAGAAAAAGAGAAAAAAGTTTTCAGAACTTGTAGAAAGACAGACAAAACTTTTTAAACTTTTTAGAACTTTTTAGCAAGTTTAGAAGTACTTTTCAGCACTTAGAAAAGAGTGAAAAGAGGAAATGCAAAACTTTTAGTTATGTGTACACACACTGAACTTGTTTTGTATATTTTTCTCTTATGAAAAGTACAATGACAAGAGTCGTAAGTAGTCTCAAAGCACTTATCCCACAGCTGCACAACCAATGTAGGAGGCTGGACTGGCTTGTAGTGAGTACCAAGGGGTACCACAGCGTGGGGGATCCATCCTCCAAAGGGGAAGTCTCTAGCCCTTGTCGTTCCTGCAGAATCCTCAGCTTCTACTGTCCAGTAGCAGCTTCTTTGCACCCACAGCTGGCATTTCCTGGGCATCTGCCCTTCTCCGACTTGCTTGTGACTTTTGGACTTGATCCCCTTGTTCCACAGGTACGCTCGACTGGAAATCCATTGTTGTTGCATTGCTGGTTTGTGTCTTTCCTGCAGAATTCCCCTATCACGACTTCTATGTCCTTTGGGGAACTTTAGTGCACTTTGCACTCACTTTTCAGGGTCTTGGGGTGGGCTATTTTTCTAACCCTCACTATTTTCTAATAGTCCCAGCGACCCTCTACAAGGTCACATAGGTTTGGGGCCCATTCGTGGTTCGCATTCCACTTTTGGAGTATATGGTTTGTGTTGCCCCTATCCCTATGTGTCCCCATTGCATCCTATTGTAACTATACATTGTTTGCACTGTTTTCTAAGACTATACTGCATATTTTTGGTATTGTGTACATATATCTTGTGTATATTTGCTATCCTCATACTGAGGGTACACTCTGAGATACTTTGGCATATTGTCATAAAAATAAAGTACCTTTATTTTTAGTATATCTGTGTATTGTGTTTTCTTATGATATTGTGCAAGTGACACTAGTGGTACTGTAGGAGCTTCACTCGTCTCCTAGTTCAGCCTAAGCTGCTCTGCTAAGCTACCATTATCTATCAGCCTATGCTGCTAGACACCCTATACACTAATAAGGGATAACTGGGCCTGGTGCAAGGTGCAAGTACCCCCTTGGTACTCACTACATGCCAGTCCAGCCTCCTACATTATCCTGCTGCCTTCTCGACTGTTTCCTGGTGTTGCATGCTCTGGGGGTAGCCTGCCTCCTTCTTGCACCAGGAGCTCTGAAGAAATCTCCTGTGGGTCGACTGAATCTTCCCCCTGCAACCGCAGGCAACAAAAGACTGCATCAAAGGTCCTCTGGGACCCCTCTCAGCATGACGAGCGTGGTCCCTGGAACTCAACAACTCTTTCCAAGTGACTCCCACAGTCCAGTGACTCTTCAGTCCAGGTTTGGTGGAGGTAAGTCCTTGCCTTCCCACGCTAGACTGCATTGCTGGGTACCGCTTGATTTGCAGCTGCTCCGTCTCCTGTGCACTCTTCCAGGATTTCCTTTGTGCCCAGCCAAGCCTGGGTCACCGACACTCTAACCTGCAGTGCACAACCTTCTGAGTTGTCCTCTGGCGTCGTGGGACTCCCTTTTCTGACTTCGGGTGGACTCCGGTTCACTCCTCTTCCAAGTGCCTGATCCGGTACTTCTGCGGGTGCTGCCTGCTTCTGTGAGGGCTCCCTGACTTGCTGGGCGCCCCCTCTGTCTCCTCATCCAAGTGGCAACATCCTGGTCTCTCCTGGGCCACAGCAGCATCCAAAAACCCTAACCGCGACCCTTGCAGATAGCAAGGCTTGTTTGCGGTCTTTCCGAATAGGAACCCTCTGCAAGCTTCTTCACGACGTGGGACATCCATCCTCCAAAGGGGAAGTTCCTAGTCCTCTTCGTTCTTGCAACACACCAAGCTTCTTCCATCCGGTGGCAGCTTCCTTGCACCCTCAGCTGGCATTTCCTGGGCATCTGGCCACTCTCGACACTGTCGCGACTCTTGGACTTGGTCCCCTTCTCTTACAGGTACTCAGGTCAGGAAATCCACTGTTGTTGCTTTGTTGATGTTGGTTTTCCTTGCAGAATCCCCCTATCACGACTTCTGTGCTCTCTGGGGATTGTAGGTGCACTTTACACCTACCTTACAGGGTCTTGGAGTGGGCTATTTTTCTAACCCTGTAGGAGGCTGGACTGGCTTGTAGTGAGTACCAAGGGGTACTTGCACCTTGCACCAGGCCCAGTTATCCCTTATTAGTGTATAGGGTGTCTAGCAGCTTAGGTTGATAGATAATGGTAGCTTAGCAGAGCAGCTTAGGCTGAACTAGGAGACGTGTGAAGCTACTACAGTACCACAAGTGTCACTTGCACAATATCATAAGAAAACACAATACACAGTTATACTAAAAATAAAGGTACTTTTGTTTTATGACAATATGCCAAAGTATCTTAGAGTGTATCCTCAGTGAGAGGATAGGAAATATACACAAGATATATATACACAATAGCAAAAATATGCAGTATAGTCTTAGAAAACAGTGCAAACAATATATAGTTACAATAGGATGCAATGGGGACACATAGGGATAGGGGCAACACAAACCATATACTCCAAAAGTGGAATGCGAACCACGAATGGACCCCAAACCTATGTGACCTTGTAGAGGGTCGCTGGGACTATTAGAAAATAGTGAGAGTTAGAAAATTAGCCTTCCCCAAGACCCTGAAAAGTGAGTGCAAAGTGCACTAAAGTTCCCCAAAAGACAAAGAAGTCGTGATAGAGGAATAATGCAGGAAAGACACAAACCAACAATGCAACAACGGTGGATTTCCAATCTAGGGTACCTGTGGAACAAGGGGACCAAGTCCAAAAGTCACAAGCAAGTCGGAGATGGGCATATGCCCAGGAAATGCCAGCTGTGGATGCAAAGAAGCTTCTACTGGACAGAAGAAGCTGAGGTTTCTGCAGGAACGAAGAGGGCTAGAGACTTCCCCTTTGGTGGACGGATCCCTCTCGCCGTGGAGAGTCGTGCAGAAGTGTTTTCCCGTCGAAAGAACGCCAACAAGCCTTGCTAGCTGTGTAGGAGGCTGGACTGGCTTGTAGTGAGTACCAAGGGGTACTTGCACCTTGCACCAGGCCCAGTTATCCCTTATTAGTGTATAGGGTGTCTAGCAGCTTAGGCTGATAGATAATGGTAGCTTAGCAGAGCAGCTTAGGCTGAACTAGGAGACGTGTGAAGCTACTACAGTACCACTTAGTGTCTTATGCACAATATCATAAGAAAACACAATACACAGTTATACTAAAAATAAAGGTACTTTATTTTTATGACAATATGCCAAAGTATCTTAGAGTGTACCCTCAGTGAGAGGATAGGAAATATATACAAGATATATATACACAATAGCAAAAATATGCAGTATAGTCTTAGAAAACAGTGCAAACAATGTATAGTTACAATAGGATGCAATGGGGACACATAGGGATAGGGGCAACACAAACCATATACTCCAAAAGTGGAATGCGAACCACGAATGGACCCCAAACCTATGTGACCTTGTAGAGGGTCGCTGGGACTATTAGAAAATAGTGAGAGTTAGAAAAATAACCCTCCCCAAGACCCTGAAAAGTGAGTGCAAAGTGCACTAAAGTTCCCCTAAGGACAAAGAAGTCGTGTTAGAGGAATAATGCAGGAAAGACACAAACCAACAATGCAACAACGATGGATTTCCAATCTAGGGTACCTGTGGAACAAGGGGACCAAGTCCAAAAGTCACAAGCAAGTCGGAGATGGGCATATGCCCAGGAAATACCAGCTGTGGGTGCAAAGAAGCTTCTACTGGACAGAAGAAGCTGAGCTTTCTGCAGGAACAAAAAGGGCTAGAGACTTCCCCTTTGGTGGACGGATCCTGTGAGAAAGTAGCCTCTTTCTAGCCTTGTTACCCCCACTTTTGGCCTGTTTGTGAGTGTATGTCAGGGTGTTTTCACTGTCTCACTGGGATCCTGCTAGCCAGGGCCCAGTGCTCATAGTGAAAACCCTATGTTTTCAGTATGTTTGTTATGTGTCACTGGGACCCTGCTAGTCAGGACCCCAGTGCTCATAAGTTTGTGGCCTATATGTATGTGTTCCCTGTGTGGTGCCTAACTGTCTCACTGAGGCTCTGCTAATCAGAACCTCAGTGGTTATGCTCTCTCATTTCTTTCCAAATTGTCACTAACAGGCTAGTGACCATTTTTACCAATTTACATTGGCTTACTGGAACACCCTTATAATTCCCTAGTATATGGTACTGAGGTACCCAGGGTATTGGGGTTCCAGGAGATCCCTATGGGCTGCAGCATTTCTTTTGCCACCCATAGGGAGCTCTGACAATTCTTACACAGGCCTGCCACTGCAGCCTGAGTGAAATAACGTCCACGTTATTTCACAGCCATTTTACACTGCACTTAAGTAACTTATAAGTCACCTATATGTCTAACCTTTACCTGGTAAAGGTTAGGTGCAAAGTTACTTAGTTCAGGGCCAATTCCCCGGACTTTGTGAGTGCGGGGACACCATTACACGCGTGCACTACATATAGGTCGCTACCTATATGTAGCTTCACAATGGTAACTCCGAATATGGCCATGTAACATGTCTATGATCATGGAATTGCCCCCTCTATGCCATCCTGGCAGAGTTGGCACAATCCCATGATCCCAGTGGTCTGTAGCACAGACCCTGGTACTGCCAAACTGCCTTTCCTGGGGTTTCACTGCAGCTGCTGCTGCTGCCAACCCCTCAGACAGGTTTCTGCCCCCTAGGGGTCAAGCCAGGCTTGTCCCAGGATGGCAGAACAAAGGACTTCCTCTGAGAGAGGGTGTTACACCCTCTCCCTTTGGAAAATGGTGTGAAGGCAGGGGAGGAGTAGCCTCCCCCAGCCTCTGGAAATGCTTTGTTGGGCACAGATGTGCCCAATTCTGCATAAGCCAGTCTACACCGGTTCAGGGGACCCCTTAGCCCTGCTCTGGCGCGAAACTGGACAAAGGAAAGGGGAGTGACCACTCCCCTGACCTGCACCTCCCCTGGGAGGTGTCCAGAGCTCCTCCAGTGTGCTCCAGACCTCTGCCATCTTGGAAACAGAGGTGCTGCTGGCACACTGGACTGCTCTGAGTGGCCAGTGCCACCAGGTGACGTCAGAGACTCCTTGTGATAGGCTCCTTCAGGTGTTGCTAGCCTATCCTCTCTCCTAAGTAGCCAAACCCTCTTTTCTGGCTATTTAGGGTCTGTGTCTCTGGGGAAACTTTAGATAACGAATGCAAGAGCTCATCCGAGTTCCTCTGCATCTCTCTCTTCACCTTCTGCCAAGGAATCGACTGCTGACCGCGCTGGAAGCCTGCAAAACTGCAACACAGTAGCAAAGACGACTACTGCAACTCTGTAACGCTGATCCTGCCGCCTTCTCGACTGTTTTCCTGGTGGTGCATGCTGTGGGGGTAGTCTGCCTCCTCTCTGCACTAGAAGCTCCGAAGAAATCTCCCGTGGGTCGACGGAATCTTTCCCCTGCAACCGCAGGCACCAAAAAGCTGCATTACCGGTCCCTTGGGTCTCCTCTCAGCACGACGAGCGAGGTCCCTCGAATCCAGCAACTCTGTCCAAGTGACTCCCACAGTCCAGTGACTCTTCAGTCCAAGTTTGGTGGAGGTAAGTCCTTGCCTCACCTCGCTAGACTGCATTGCTGGGAACCGCGACTTTTGCAGCTGCTCCGGCCCCTGTGCACTTCCGGCGGAAATCCTTTGTGCACAGCCAAGCCTGGGTCCACGGCACTCTAACCTGCATTGCACGACTTTCTAAGTTGGTGTCCGGCGACGTGGGACTCCTTTGTGTAACTTCGGATGAGCACCGTTTCACGCATCCTCGTAGTGCCTGTTTCTGGCACTTCTCCGGGTGCTACCTGCTGCTGAGAGGGCTCCTTGTCTTGCTCCACGTCCCCTCTCTCTCCTGGTCCAATTTGCGACCTCATGGTCCCTCCAGGGCCACAGCAGCATCCAAAAACGCTAACCGCACGATTTGCAGCTAGCAAGGCTTGTTGTTTCGGCGGGAAAACACTTCTGCACGACTCTCCACGACGAGAGGGATCCGTCCACCAAAGGGGAAGTCTCTAGCCCTTTTCGTTCCTGCAGAGACCTCAGCTTCTTCTGTCCAGTAGAAGCTTCTTTGCATCCACAGCTGGCATTTCCTGGGCATATGCCCATCTCCGAGTTGCTTGTGACTTTTGGACTTGGTCCCCTTGTTCCACAGGTACCCTAGATTGGAAATCCACAGTTGTTGCATTGTTGGTTTGTGTCTTTCCTGCATTATTCCTCTAACACGACTTCTTTGTCCTTAGGGGAACTTTAGTGCACTTTGCAGTCACTTTTCAGGGTCTTGGGGAGGGTTATTTTTCTAACTCTCACTATTTTCTAATAGTCCCAGCGACCCTCTACAAGGTCACATAGGTTTGGGGTCCATTCGTGGTTCGCATTCCACTTTTGGAGTATATGGTTTGTGTTGCCCCTATCCCTATGTGTCCCCATTGCATCCTATTGTAACTATACATTGTTTGCACTGTTTTCTAAGACTATACTGCATATTTTTGCTATTGTGTATATATATCTTGTGTATATTTCCTATCCTCTCACTGAGGGTATACTCTAAGATACGTTGGCATATTGTCATAAAAATAAAGTACCTTTATTTTTAGTATAACTGTGTATTGTGTTTTCTTATGATATTGTGCATATGACACTAGGTGGAACTGTAGTAGCTTCACACGTCTCCTAGTTCAGCCTAAGCTGCTCTGCTAAGCTACCATTATCTATCAGCCTAAGCTGCTAGACACCCTATACACTAATAAGGGATAACTGGGCCTGGTGCAAGGTGCAAGTACCCCTTGGTACTCACTACAAGCCAGTCCAGCCTCCTACAACATACATATAGGTCACAAACGTATGAGCACTGGAGTCCTGACTAGCAGGGTCCCAGTGACACATAACAAACATACTGAAAACATAGGGTTTTCACTATGAGCACTGGGCCCTGGCTAGCAGGATCCCAATGAGACAGTGAAAACACCCTGACATACACTCACAAACAGGCCAAAAGTGGGGGTAACAAGGCTAGAAAGAGGCTACTTTCTCACACAACCCCCCCCCCCAAACGAAGGACAATAAGGCTAAACTTGGCCAGTTGAGACTTTATTGTCCAAGTGGTGATAATGTAGAGAGTAGCTCTGCAATAGACTGGTTACTCCCTTTATCATCCACTATATGGTTACTTCCCTGTGGGGATGTAAACCACCCTATTTGAAGTTTTTTAGCTAAGCAACAATGTGAAGATATATTTTCAGAGTTTCTTTCAGTAAGTTTTAGTTTAGAGCAGTGGGAATTATCCACTGAACCTATTTCTAGTGATGAGAATGCCAGACAGGGATGCTGTCTCAGTAAAGCCATAGCTGGGCAAAAACTTTGTCCATATGGCTGGAAGAGAGAACAGGGATGCTGTTTCTCTTTAGTTGGAGCAGGGCAGTGATGCTGTCCTATGAGCTCCACACTAGGGCAGGGATGCTGTCCTAAGTGTTGTGAGGCAGTGCAGGGTTTCTGCACTAAAGTTTCTCTGGGAGGGTTGGAGGGATGTGTAGGAAAGTACCATCTTGCCTGGATTGTTAACCCCATTTTTCACTGTATATATGTTGTTTTAGTTGTATGTGTCACTGGGACCCTGCCAGGCAGGGCCCCAGTGCTCATAAGTGAGCCTGACTGTGTTACCTGTGTTATGACTAACTGTCTCACTGAGGCTCTGCTATCCAGAACCTCAGTGGTTATGCTCTCTCATTTCTTTCAAATTGTCACTAACAGGCTAGTGACCAATTTTACCAATTTACATTGACTTACTGGAACACCCTTATAATTCCCTAGTATATGGTACTGAGGTACCCAGGGTATTGGGGTTCCAGGAGATCCCTATGGGCCATTTACCACTGCACCTAAGTAACTTATAAGTCACCTATATGTCTAACCTTTACCTGGTAAAGGTTAGGTGCAAAGTTACTTAGTGTGTGGGCACTCTGGCACTAGCCAAGGTGCCCCCACATTGTTCAGGGCAAATTCCCCAGACTTTGTGAGTGCGGGGACACCATTTCACGCGTGCACTACACATAGGTCACTACCTATATGTAGCTTCACAATGGTAACTCCGAATATGGCTATGTAACATGTCTATGATCATGGAATTGCCCCCTATAGTTGGCACAATCCCATGATCCCAGTGGTCTGCAGCACAGACCCTGGTACTGCCAAACTGCCTTTTCAGGGGTTTCACTGCAGCTGCTGCTGCTGCCAACCCCTCAGACAGATTTCTGCCCTCCTGGGGTCCAGCCAGGCCTGGCCCAGGATGGCATAACAAAGGACTTCCTCTGAGAAAGGGTGTTACACCCTCTCCCTTTGGAAAATGGTGTGAAGGCAGGGGAGGAGTAGCCTCCCCCAGCCTCTGGAAATGCTTTCATGGGCACAGATGGTGCCCATTTCGCATAAGCCAGTCTACACCGGTTCAGGGACCCCTTAGCCCTGCTCTGGCGCGAAACCGGACAAAGGAAAGGCGAGTGACCACTCCCCTGACCTGCACCTCCCCTGGGAGGTGTCCAGAGCTCCTCCAGTGTGCTCCAGACCTCTGCCATCTTGGAAACAGAAGTGCTGCTGGCACACTGGACTGCTCTGAGTGGCCAGGGCCAGCAGGTGACGTCAGAGACTCCTTCTGATAGGCTCCTTCAGGTGTTGCTAGCCTATCCTCTCTCCTAAGTAGCCAAACCCTCTTTTCTGGCTATTTAGGGTCTATGCTTTGGGGAATTCCTTAGATAACAAATGCAAGAGCTCATCAGAGTTCCTCTGCATCTCTCTCTTCACCATCTGCCAAGGAATCGACTGCTGACCGCGCTGGAAGCCTACAAAACTGCAACAAAGTAGCAAAGACGACTACTGCAACTCTGTAACGCTGATCCTGCCGCCTTCTTGACTCTTTTCCTGGTGGTGCATGCTGTGGGGGTAGTCTGCCTCCTCTCTGCACTAGAAGCTCCGAAGAAATCTCCCGTGGGTCGACGGAATCGTCCCCCTGCAACCGCAGGCACCAAAGAACTGCATCACCGGTCCCCTGGGTCTCCTCTCAGCACAACGAGCGAGGTCCCTTGAATCCAGCAACTGTGTCCAGGTGACTCCCACAGTCCAGTGACTCTTCAGTCCAAGTTTGGTGGAGGTAAGTCCTTGCCTCCCCACGCCAGACTGCATTGCTGGGAACCGCGAGTTTTGCAGCTACTCCGGCCTCTGTGCACTTCCGGCGGAAATCCTTTGTGCACAGCCAAGCCTGGGTCCACGGCACTCTAACCTGCATTGCACGACTTTCTAAGTTGGTCTCCGGCGACGTGGGACTCCTTTGTGCAACTTCGGGTGAGCACCATTTCACTCTTCTTCGTAGTGCCTGTTCCGGCACTTCTGTGGGTGCTGCCTGCTTCTGAGAGGGCTCCTTGTCTTGCTCGACGCCACCTCTGTCCCCAGACGCAATTGGCGACATCCTGGTCCCACCTGGGCCACAGCAGCATCCAAAAACCCTAATCGCACGATTTGCAGCTAGCAAGGCTTGTTGGCAGTCTTTCGGCGGGAAAGCACTTCTACACGACTCTCCACGGCGTGGGGGATCCATCCTCCAAAGGGGAAGTCTCTAGCCCTAGTCGTTCCTGCAGAATCCTCAGCTTCTACTGTCCTGTAGCAGCTTCTTTGCACCCACAGCTGGCATTTCCTGGGCATCTGCCCATCTCCGACTTGCTTGTGACTTTTGGATTTGGTCCCCTTGTTCCACAGGTACCCTCGACTGGAAATCCATTGTTGCTGCATTGCGGGTTTGTGTCTTTCCTGCAGAATTCCCCTATCACGACTTCTTTGTCCTTTGGGGAACTTTAGTGCACTTTGCACTCACTTTTCAGGGTCTTGGGGTGGGCTATTTTTCTAACCCTTACTATTTTCTAATAGTCCCAGCGACCCTCTACAACCCTTGGAGTATATGGTTTGTGTTGCCCCTATCCCTATGTGTCCCCATTGCATCCTATTGTAACTATACATTGTTTGCACTGTTTTCTAAGACTATACTGCATATTTTTTGGTATTGTGTACATATATCTTGTGTATATTTGCTATCCTCATACTGAGGGTACACTCTGAGATACTTTGGCATATTGTCATAAAAATAAAGTACCTTTATTTTTAGTATATCTGTGTATTGTGTTTTCTTATGATATTGTGCAAGTGACACTAGTGGTACTGTAGGAGCTTCACTCGTCTCCTAGTTCAGCCTAAACTGCTCTGCTAAGCTACCATTATCTATCAGCCTAAGCTGCTAGACACCCTATACACTAATAAGGGATAACTGGGCCTGGTGCAAGGTGTAAGTACCCCTTGGTACTCACTACAAGCCAGTCCGGCCTCCTACATTGGTTGTGCAGCGGTGGGATAAGTGCTTTGAGACTACTTACCACTCTTGTCATTGTACTTTTCATAAGAGAAAAATATACAAAACAAGTTCAGTGTGTGTACACATAACTAAAAAGTTTTGCATTTCCTCTTTTCACTCTTTTCTAAGTGCTGAAAAGTACCTCTAAACTTTCTAAAAGTTCTTAAAAAGTTTAAAAAGTTGTTTTTCTGTCTTTCTAAAAGTTCTGAAAAACTTTTTCTCACTTTTTCTGTCAGTTAAACTCTTTCTAAAATGTCTGGCACAGGCCAAACTGTGGATCTGTCCAAACTTGCATATGATCACCTTTGCTGGAAAGGAGCAAGGAGTCTCTGCATAGAAAGAGGTTTGAGTGTAGGGAAGAATCCTTCTTTGGAATTATTGCTTAACATGCTTAAAGAACAAGATAAGGCCAGAAGGGCCCCATCTGTTGAAAAAGTAGCTAATGGTTCCCAATCTGATCCAGGGACTCCCCTAGGAAAAGATTCAGGAAAGAAACTTCCTAGCCTGCCCATTACTAGACAGCCTAGCATAGTTGGTACTGATGTAGAGTCACATCATACAGATAGTGTTGTCTCACATCATAGCAAGAGTATTCCTTCTCACCACAGTAGAAGTGATGTTTCTGTTAACCAAGCTGTTAGGGTGCCTTCTGTAAGGGACAGGTCTCCTTCTGTCCATTCTCACCATACTTCTGTTTCAAGGCATGTCCCTCTCACCCACCCTGATGACAGAATGTTAGAAAGGGAGCTCAATAGATTGAGAGTGGAACAAACCAGACTGAAGCGCAAGAAGCAACAGCTGGATTTGGATAGACAGACCTTAGAAGTAGAGAAGGAGAGACAGAAATTGGGTTTAGAAACCCATGGTGGCAGCAGCAGTATTCCCCATAGTCATCCTGCAAAAGAGCATGATTCCAGGAATCTGCACAAGATAGTTCCCCCTTATAAGGAGGGGGATGACATTAACAAGTGGTTTGCTGCACTTGAGAGGGCCTGTGCTGTACAGGATGTCCCTCAAAGGCAGTGGGCTGCTATCCTATGGCTATCATTTAGTGGAAAAGGTAGGGATAGGCTCCTTACTGTAAAAGAAAATGAAGCCAATGATTACAAAGTTCTTAAGAATGCACTCCTGGATGGTTATGGCTTAACCACTGAACAATACAGGATAAAGTTCAGAGAGACCAAAAAGGAGTCTTCACAAGACTGGGTTGATTTCATTGACCATTCAGTGAAGGCCTTGGAGGGGTGGTTACATGGCAGTAAAGTTACTGATTATGAAAGCCTGTATAACTTGATCCTGAGAGAGCATATTCTTAAAAATTGTGTGTCTGACTTGTTGCACCAGTACTTGGTGGACTCTGATCTGACCTCTCCCCAAGAATTGGGAAAGAAGGCAGACAAATGGGTCAGAACAAGGGTGAACAGAAAAGTTCATACAGGGGGTGACAAAGATGGCAATAAGAAGAAGGGTGGTAAGTCTTCTAACAAGGGTGGGGACAAATCTAAAAATGAGTCTTTATCAGGCCCACAAAAACACTCTGGTGGGGGTGGTGGGCCCAAATCCTCTTCTAATCAGAACAAGAAAAAGAAACCATGGTGCTATTTATGTAAAATAAAAGGCCATTGGACAACAGATCCCAGTTGTCCAAAGAAAAGCACCAAGCCTCCTACCACTACAACCCCTACTGCTACACCTAGTGTCCCTACTAATAGCAGTGGTGGTGGGAGCAAACCTACTAATAGCCAATCCAAGGGAGTAGCTGGGCTCACCTTTGGTAACTTAGTTGGGGTTGGTCTGATTAGGGAGACCACAGAGGCTGTGTTAGTCTCTGAGGGGGCTATTGATTTAGCCACCTTGGTTGCTTGTCCCCTTAACATGGATAAGTACAAGCAACTACCCCTAATAAATGGTGTTGAGGTTCAGGCCTACAGGGACACAGGTGCCAGTGTCACAATGGTGATAGAGAAACTGGTCCACCCTGAACAACACCTACTTGGTCACCAGTACCAAGTAACCGATGCTCACAACAACACACTTAGCCACCCAATGGCTGTTGTAAATCTCAACTGGGGGGGGTTACTGGTCCAAAGAAAGTTGTGGTAGCCTCAGATTTACCTGTAGACTGTCTACTAGGAAATGATTTGGAGACATCAGCTTGGTCAGAAGTGGAGTTGGAGGCTCATGCAGCAATGCTGGGCATCCCAGGGCATATTTTTGCTTTAACCAGGGCTCAGGCCAAAAAGCAAAAAGGACAGGGAAACTTGGATCCTGGAACAATGGACCAAGTGCTCCCTAAAGCTAGGGCTAGTAGAAGTAAAGCACTACCTACTATCCCTCCCTCTACAGTGGATTCTACTTCTGAGGAAGAAGAATTTCCACCCTGTGCAGAACCTACACCAGAGGAGCTGGAAGCAGACACTGCTGAGCTTTTGGGTGAAGGGGGGCCTGCCAGGGAGGAGCTGAGTGTGGCACAGCAGACCTGTCCCACACTAGAGGGTCTAAGACAGCAAGCTGTCAAACAAGCTAATGGGGATGTCAGTGACTCTCACAGAGTTTACTGGGAGGACAACCTCTTGTACACTGAGGCAAGGGATCCTAAACCTGGAGCTGCCAGGAGATTAGTGATTCCTCAGGAGTACAGAAAGTTCCTCCTAACTCTTGCTCACGACATTCCCCTAGCTGGACATTTGGGGCAAATGAAAACTTGGGACAGGCTTGTTCCCTTGTTTCATTGGCCTAGAATGTCTGAGGACACAAAATATTTTTGTAAGTCCTGTGAAACCTGTCAAGCCAGTGGCAAGACAGGTGGCACCCCAAAGGCACCCCTTATTCCACTGCCAGTGGTTGGGGTTCCCTTTGAAAGGGTAGGGGTTGACATAGTTGGCCCCCTTGACCCTCCTACTGCTTCAGGCAATAGGTTTATCTTGGTGGTAGTGGACCATGCCACCAGATATCCTGAAGCAATTCCTCTGAGGACCACTACAGGTCCTGCAGTGGCAAAGGCCCTCCTGGGAATCTTTTCCAGGGTGGGCTTCCCAAAAGAGGTAGTTTCAGACAGAGGAAGCAATTTCATGTCTGCTTACTTAAAGGCCATGTGGAAGGAGTGTGGGGTGACATACAAGTTCACCACACCCTATCATCCACAAACAAATTGACTGGTGGAGGGATTTAACAAAACTCTCAAAGGCATGATTATGGGTCTCCCTGAAAAACTCCGCAGGAGATGGGATATCCTGTTACCATGCCTCCTTTTTGCCTACAGGGAGGTACCCCAGAAAGGAGTGGGCTTCAGCCCATTTGAACTCCTCTTTGGACACCCTGTTAGGGGTCCACTAACACTTGTCAAGGAGGGTTGGGAACAACCTTTAAAAGCTCCAAAACAAGATATTGTGGATTATATACTTGGCCTCAGATCAAGGATGGCTGAGTACATGAAAAAGGCCAGTAAAAACCTTCAGGCCAGCCAAGAGCTCCAGAAGCAATGGCATGACAAGAAGGCTGTTTTGGTTCAGTACCAACCAGGGCAGAAAGTGTGGGTCTTGGAGCCTGTGGCCCCAAGAGCACTCCAAGATAAATGGAGTGGACCCCACACAATTGTTGAGAAAAAGGGGGAAGTCACCTACTTAGTTGTCTTAGGCACTGCCAGGAGTCCCCTTAGGGTGCTCCATGTCAATCGCCTGAAACCCTACTATGACAGGGCTGATCTCACCCTGCTCATGGCAACTGATGAGGGACACGAAGAAGACAGTGATCCTCTTCCTGATCTCTTCTCTTCCACAGAACAAGATGCTCTGGTGGAGGGGGTAGTTTTGGCTGACTGTCTTACTGCTGAGCAGAAAGACCATTGCATAAATCTCCTGGGTCAGTTTTCTGAACTCTTCTCTACTGTGCCAGGTACCACTTCTTGGTGTGAGCACACTATAGATACTGGAGACAGCTTGCGTGTCAAAAGTAAGATCTATAGGCAGCCTGACCATGTCAGAGACTACATAAAGCAAGAGGTGCAGAAAATGTTAGAACTGGGAGTGGTTGAACACTCTGAAAGTCCATGGGCTTCTCCTGTGGTACTTGTACCAAAACCTCATTCCAAAGATGGAAAGAAAGAATTGCAGTTTTGTGTAGACTACAGAGGTCTCAACCAGGTAACCAAAACTGATGCTCACCCTATACCCAGGGCAGATGAGCTCATAGATACACTGGCATCTGCCAAGTATCTAAGCACTTTTGATTTGACTGCAGGGTATTGGCAGATCAAATTATCAGAAGATGCTAAACCTAAAACTGCATTTTCAACCATTGGAGGACATTACCAATTCACAGTAATGCCTTTTGGGTTGAAAAATGCACCTGCCACTTTTCAGAGGCTGGTGAACACAGTCCTGCAAGGGCTGGAAGCTTTTAGTGCAGCATATTTGGACGATATAGCTGTCTTTAGCTCCAGCTGGGATGATCACCTGGTCCACCTATGGAAAGTTTTAGAGGCCCTGCAAAAGGCAGGCCTCACTATCAAGGCTTCAAAGTGCCAGATAGGGCAGGGGAAGGTGGTTTATCTGGGACACCTGGTTGGTGGGGAACAGATTGCACCACTTCAGGGGAAAATCCAAACAATTATTGATTGGGTTCCCCCTACTACCCAGACTCAAGTGAGAGCCTTCTTAGGCCTCACTGGGTACTACAGGAGGTTCATTAAGAACTATGGCTCCATTGCAGCCCCTCTTAATGACCTCACATCCAAGAAAATGCCTAAAAAGGTATTATGGACAGCAAACTGTCAGAAAGCTTTTGAGGAGCTCAAGCAGGCCATGTGCTCTGCACCTGTCCTGAAAAGCCCTTGTTACTCTAAAAAATTCTATGTCCAAACTGATGCATCTGAATTAGGAGTAGGGGCAGTCCTATCACAACTTAATTCTGAGGGCCAGGATCAACCTGTTGCTTTTATTAGTAGGAGGTTGACCCCTAGAGAAAAGCGTTGGTCTGCCATTGAGAGGGAGGCCTTTGCTGTGGTCTGGGCACTGAAGAAGTTGAGGCCATACCTGTTTGGCACTCACTTCATTGTTCAGACAGACCACAAACCTCTACTTTGGCTAAAACAAATGAAAGGTGAAAATCCTAAATTGTTGAGGTGGTCCATATCCCTACAGGGAATGGACTATACAGTGGAACATAGACCTGGGAGTACCCACTCCAATGCAGATGGACTCTCCAGATATTTCCACTTAGACAATGAAGACCCATCAGGGAATGACTAGTCTTATTGTCCTTCGTTTGGGGGGGGTTGTGTAGGAAAGTACCATCTTGCCTGGCATGTTACCCCCATTTTTCACTGTATATATGTTGTTTTAGTTGTATGTGTCACTGGGACCCTGCCAGCCAGGGCCCCAGTGCTCATAAGTGTGCCTGACTGTGTTACCTGTGTTATGACTAACTGTCTCACTGAGGCTCTGCTATCCAGAACCTCAGTGGTTATGCTCTCTCATTTCTTTCAAATTGTCACTAACAGGCTAGTGACCAATTTTACCAATTTACATTGGCTCACTGGAACACCCTTATAATTCCCTAGTATATGGTACTGAGGTACCCAGGGTATTGGGGTTCCAGGAGATCCCTATGGGCTGCAGCATTTCTTTTGCCACCCATAGGGGAGCTCTGACAATTCTTACACAGGCCTGCCACTGCAGCCTGAGTGAAATAACGTCCACGTTATTTCACAGCCATTTACCACTGCACTTAAGTAACTTATAAGCCACCTATATGTCTAACCTTTACCTGGTAAAGGTTAGGTGCAAAGTTACTTAGTGTGTGGGCACCCTGGCACTAGCCAAGGTGCCCCCACATAGTTCAGGGCAAATTCCCCGGACTTTGTGAGTGCGGGGACACCATTACATGCGTGCACTACACATAGGTCACTTCCTATGTGTAGCTTCACAATGGTAACTCCGAATATGGCCATGTAACATGTCTATGATCATGGAATTGCCCCCTCTATGCCATCCTGGAATAGTTGGCAAAATCCCATGATCCCAGTGGTCTGTAGCACAGACCCTGGTACTGCCAAACTGCCTTTTCAGGGGTTTCACTGCAGCTGCTGCTGCTGCTAACCCCTCAGACAGATTTCTGCCCTCCTGGGGTCCAGCCAGGCCTGGCCCAGGATGGCAGAACAAAGGACTTCCTCTGAGAAAGGGTGTTACACCCTCTCCCTTTGGAAAATGGTGTGAAGGCAGGGAAGGAGTAGCCTCCCCCAGCCTCTGGAAATGCTTTCATGGGCACAGATGGTGCCCATTTCTGCATAAGCCAGTCTACACCGGTTCAGGGACCCCTAAGCCCTGCTCTGGTGCGAAACTGGACAAAGGAAAGGGGAGTGACCACTCCCCTAACCTGCACCTCCCCTGGGAGGTGTCCAGAGCTCCTCCAGTGTGCTCCAGACCTCTGCCATCTTGGAAACAGAGGTGCTGCTGGCACACTGGACTGCTCTGAGTAGCCAGGGCCAGCAGGTGACGTCAGAGACTCCTTCTGATAGGCTCCTTCAGGTGTTGCTAGCCTATCCTCTCTCCTAAGTAGCCAAACCCTCTTTTCTGGCTATTTAGGGTCTCTGCTTTGGGGAATTCCTTAGATAAAGAATGCAAGAGCTCATCAGAGGTACTCTGCATCTCTCTCTTCACCTTCTGCCAAGGAATCGACTGCTGACCGCGCTGGAAGCCTGTAAAACTGCAACAAAGTAGCAAAGACGACTACTGCAACTCTGTAACGCTGATCCTGCCGCCTTCTCGACTGTTTTCCTGGTGGTTCATGCTGTGGGGGTAGTCTGCCTCCTCTCTGCACTAGAAGCTCCGAAGAAATCTGTCGTGGGTCGACGGAATCGTCCCCCTGCAACCGCAGGCACCAAAGAACTGCATCACCGGTCCCCTGGGTCTCCTTTCAGCACGACGAGCGAGGTCCCTTGAATCCAGCAACTCTGTCCAAGTGACTCCCACAGTCCAGTGACTCTTCAGTCCAAGTTTGGTGGAGGTAAGTCCTTGCCTCCCCACGCCAGACTGCATTGCTGGGAACCGTGTCTTTTGCACCTACTCCGGCCTCTGTGCACTTCCGGCGGAAATCCTTTGTGCACAGCCAAGCCTGGGTCCACGGCACTCTAACCTGCATTGCACGACTTTCTAAGTTGTCCTCCGGTGGCGTGGGACTCCTTTGTGCAACTTCGGGTGAGCACCGTTTCACTCCTCTTCGTAGTGCCTGTTCCGGCACTTCTGCGGGTGCTGCCTACTTCTGAGAGAGCTCCTTGTCTTGCTGGGCGCCCCCTCTGTCCCCTGACACAATTGGCGACATTTGGCGACAAACAGTGCAAACAATGTATAGTTACAATAGGATGCAATGGGAGCATATAGGGATAGGGGCAACACAAACCATATACTCCAAAAGTGGAATGCGAACCACGAATGGACCCCAAACCTATGTGACCTTGTAGAGGATCGCTGGGACTGTAAGAAAACAGTGAGGGTTAGAAAAATAGCCCACCCCAAGACCCTGAAAAGTGAGTGCAAAGTGCACTAAAGTTCCCCAAAGAGCACAGAAGTCGTGATAGGGGAATTTTGCAGGAAAGACCAACACCAGCAATGCAACAACAATGAATTTCCAGACTAGAGTACCTGTGGAACAAGGGGACCAAGTCCAAAAGTCACGATCAAGTCAAGAGTGGGCAGATGCCCAGGAAATGCCAGCTGTGGGTGCAAAGAAGCTGCTACTAGGCAGTAGAAGCTGAGGATTCTGCAGGAACGACAACGGCTAGAAACTTCCCCTTTGGAAGATGGATGTCCCACGTCGTGAAGAGTCGTGCAGAAGTGTTTTCCCGCCAAAAGACCGCCAACAAGCCTTGCTAGCTTCAAATCGTGCGGTTAGGGTTTTTGGATGCTGCTGTGGCCCAGGAGGGACCAGGATGTCACCAATTGCGTGAGGCGACAGAGGGGGCGTCCAGTAAGAGAAGGAGCCCTGTCAGAAGCAAACAGCACCCGGAGAAGTGCCGAAACAGGCACTACGAAGTGGAGTGAAACGGTGCTCACCCGAAGTTGCACAAGAGAGTCCCACGCCGCCGGAGGACAACTCAGGAGGTCGTGCAATGCAGGTTAGAGTGCTGTGGACCCAGGTTTGGCTGTGCACAAAGGAAATCCTGGAAAAGTGCACAGGAGCCGGAGTAGCTGCAAAAGACGTGGTTCCCAGCAATGCAGTCTGGCGTGGGAGGCAAGGACTTACCTCCACCAAACTTGGACTGAAGAGTCACTGGGCTGTGGGAGTCACTTGGACAGAGTTGCTGGATTCAAGGGACCTCGCTCGTCGTGCTGAGAGGAGACCCAGGGAACTGGTGATGCAGTTCTTTGGTGCCTTCAGTTGCAGGGGGACGATTCCATCGACCCACTGAAGATTTCTTCAGAGCTTCTAGTGCAAAGAGGAGGCAGACTACCCCTACAGCATGCACCACCAGGAAAACAGTCGAGAAGGCGGCAGGATCAGCGTTACAGTGTTGCAGTAGTTGTCTTCGCTACTTTGTTGCAGTTTTGCAGGCTTCCAGCGCGGTCAGCTGTCGATTCCTTGGCAGAAGGTGAAGAGAGAGATGCAGAGGAACTCTGATGAGCTCTTGCATTCGTTATCTAAGGAATTCCCCAAAGCAGAGACCCTAAATAGACAGAAAAGAGGGTTTGGCTACTTAGGAGAGAGGATAGGCTAGCAACACCTGAAGGAGCCTATCAGAAGGAGTCTCTGACGTCACCTGCTGGCCCTGGCCACTTAGAGCAGTCCAGTGTGCCAGCAGCACCTCTGTTTCCAAGATTGCAGAGGTCTGGAGCACACTGGAGGAGCTCTGGGCACCTCCCAGGGGAGGTGCAGGTCAGGGGAGTGGTCACTCCCCTTTCCTTTGTCCAGTTTCGCGCCAGAGCAGGGATGAGGGGTCCCTGAACCGGTGTAGACTGGCTTATGCAGAAATGGGCACATCTGTGCCCATGAAAGCATTTCCAGAGGCTGGGGGAGGCTACTCCTCCCCTGCCTTAACACCTTTTTTCCAAAGGGAGAGGGTGTAATACCCTCTCTCTGAGGAAGTCCTTTGTTCTGCCTTCCTGGGCCAAGCCTGGCTGGACCCCAGGAGGGCAAAAACCTGTCTGAGGGGTTGGCAGCAGCTGCAGTGAAACCCCTGAAAAGGCAGTTTGGCAGTACCCGTGTCTGTGCTAGAGACCCGTGGGATCATGGGATTGTGCCAACAATGCCAGGATGGCATAGAGGGGGCAATTCCATGATCTTAGACATGTTACATGGCCATATTCGGAGTTACCATTGTGACGCTACACATAGGTAGTGACCTATGTGCAGTGCACGCATGTAATGGTTTCCCTGCACTCACAAAGTTCGGGGAATTTGCCCTGAACAATGTGGGGGTACCTTGGCTAGTGCCAGGATGCCCACACACTAAGTAGCATGGAACCTAACCTTCACCAAGTGAGGGTTAGACATATAGGTGACTTAAATATGTTACTTATGTGCAGTGGTAAATGGCTGTGAAATAACGTAGACGTTATTTCACTTAGTCTGCAGTGGCAGGCCTGTGTAAGAATTGTCTGAGCTCCCTATGGGTGGCAAAAGAAATGCTGCAGCCCATAGGGATCTCCTGGAACCCCAATACCCTGGGTACCTAGGTACCATATACAAGGGAATTATATGGGTGTTTCAGTGTGCCAATGAGAATTGGTAAAAATTAGTCACTAGCCTGCAGTGACAATTTTAGAAAGCAGAGATAGCATAAACACTGAGGTTCTGGTTAGCAGAGCCTCAGTGATACAGTTAGGTACCACACAGGGAACACATGCAGGGTATACATTATGAGCACTGGGGTCCTGCATAGCAGGATCCCAGTGACACATGGGCAAAAACAAACATACATACAGTGAAATTGGGGGTAACATGCCAGGCAAGATGATACTTTCCTACACAACCCCCTCCCCCACAAACGAAGGACAATAAGGCTAACCTTGCCCAGATGAGTCTTCATTGTCTAAGTGGAAATATCTGGAGAGTCCATCTGCATTGGAGTGGGTACTCCCAGGTCTATGTTCCACTGTATAGTCCATTCCCTGTAGGGATATGGACCAACTCAACAATTTAGGGTTTGTGGTCTGTTTGAACAATAAAGTGAGTACCAAACAGGTATGGTCTCAACATTTTCAGTGCCCAGACCACAGCAAAGGCCTCCCTCTCTATGGCAGACCAACGCTTTTCTCTAGGGGTCAACCTTCTGCTGATAAAAGCAACTGGTTGATCCTGGCCCTCAAAATTCAGTTGTGATAAGACTGCCCCTACCCCTAATTCAGATGCATCCATTTGAACAATGAATTTCTTGGAGTAACAAGGGCTTTTTAGGACAGGTGGAGAGCACATGGCCTGTGTGAGCTCCTCAAAAGCTTTCTGACAGCTGGCTGTCCATAATACCTTCTTAGGCATTTTCTTGCTAGTGAGATCATTAAGAGGGGCTGCTATGGAGCCATAATTCATTATGAATCTCCTATAGTACCCTGTGAGGCCTAAAAAGGCTCTCACCTGGGTTTGAGTTGTAGGGGGAACCCAATCCATGATACTTTGGATTTTCCTCTGTAGTGGTGCAATCTGTTCTCCACCAACCAGATGGCCCAGATAAACGACTTTCCCCTGCCCTATCTGGCACTTTGAGGCCTTGACAGTGAGGCCTGCCTTTTGCAGGGCCTCTAAAACTTTCCATAGGTGGACCAGGTGATCATCCCAGGTTGAGCTAAAGACAGAAATATCATCTAGATATGCTGCACTGAAAGCTTCCAACCCTTGCAGGACTGTGTTCACCAACCTCTGAAAAGTGGCAGGTGCATTTTTCAAACCAAAGGGCAGTACTGTGAATTGGTAGTGCCCTCCAATGGTAGAAAATGCAGTCTTGGGTTTAGCATCTTCTGATAATCTAATCTGCCAATACCCTGCAGTTAGATCAAAAGTGCTAAGATACTTGGCAGAAGCCAGTGTATCAATGAGCTCATCTACCCTGGGTATAGGGTTTTGGTTACCTGAGTGAGCCCTCTGTAAGCTACACAAAACTTCATCTTGCTTTTTCTATCTTTGGTGTGAGGTTTTGGTTCAAGCACAACTGGGCTAGCCCATGGGCTTTCAGAAGGTTCAGTCGCCCCTAAATCCAACATTTTCTGCACCTCCTGTTTAATGCAGTTCCTGACATGGTCAGGCTGCCTATAAATGTAACTTTTGACAGGCAGGCTGTCTCCAGTATCAATTGTATGTTCACACCAGGATGTTGTACCTGGTATAAGTGAAAAGAGATCTGAAAACTGGCTTAAGAGATTGATGCAGTTGTCTTTCTCTTCTGCAGTCAGACAGTCTGCTAAGACTACTCCTTCCACTAAGCCATCAGCTTCAGTGCTGGAAAAGAGATCAGGGAGAGGGCCACTCTTTTCTTCCTGTCCCTCATCTGTAGCCATGAGTAGGGTGAGATCAGCCCTGTCATAGTAGGGTTTTAGGCGGTTGACATGAATCACCCTAAGGGGACTCCTGGCAGTGCCCAGGTCTACCAAGTAGGTCACCTCACCCTTCTTTTCAACAATAAGATGGGGTCCACTCCATTTGTCCTGGAGTGCTGTTGGTGCCACAGGCTCCAATACCCACACCTTCTGTCCTGGGTGGTACTGAGTCAGGACAGCCTTCTGGTCGTGCCATTGCTTTTGCAGCTCCTGGCTGGCCTAAAGGTGTTTACTGGCCTTTTTCATATACTCAGCCATTCTGGATCTAAGGCCAAATACATAGTCTACTACGTCCTGTTTAGGAGCTTTTAAAGGTTGTTCCCAACCCTCCTTCACAAGAGCAAGTGGACCTCTTACAGGGGGGTGCCCAAAGAGGAGTTCAAAGGGGCTGATGCCCACTCCTTTTTGAGGTACGTCCCTGTAAGCAAAAAGGAGGCAAGGTAACAGGACATCCCATCTCCTTCTTAGTTTTTCAGGGAGTCCCATTATCATACCTTTGAGAGTTTTATTAAACCTCTCAACCAGACCATTTGTTTGTGCATGGTAAGGGGTGGTGAACTTGTAGGTTTCACCACACTCCTTCCATATTGCTTTTAGGTATGCACACATGAAGTTGCTACCTCTGTCTGACACCACTCCCTTAGGAAACCCCACCCTGGAAAAGATTCCCAGGAGGGCCTCTGCCACTGCAGGAGCTGTAGTGGTCCTTAAGGGTATGGCTTCATGATATCTTGTGGCATGGTCCACTACCACTAAGATAATCTATTGCCTGAAGCTGTTGGAGGGTCAAGGGAGCCAAATATGTCAACCCCTACCCTTTCAAAGGGCACCCCAACCACTGGAAGCGGAATTAGAGGGGCCTTTGGAGTGCCACCAGTCTTGCCACTGGCTTGGCAGGTCACACAAGATTTACAAAAGTCTTTTGTGTCCTCTGACATATGAAGCCAGTGAAACAAGGGGACAAGTCTTTCCCAAGTTCTCATCTGGCCCAAATGCCCAGCCAAAGGAATGTCATGGCTAGGGTGAGAAGAAACTCTCTGTTCTGCAGGGGAATGACCAAGCTCCTGGCAGCTCCAGGTTTTGGGTCCCTTGATTCTGTGTACAAGAGGTTATCTTCCCAGTACACCCTATGGCTATCACTCACATCCCCATTCTGCTGTTTGACAGCTTGCTGTCTTAAACCCTCTAATGTGGGACAGGTTTGCTGTGCCACACTCAGCTCTTCCCTGGCAGGCCCCCTGCACCCAAAAGCTCAGCAGTGTCTGCTGCCAGCTCCTCCGGTGAAGATTCTGCACAGGGAGAGGATTCCTCTTTCTCAACAGGGGGATCTTCTGTAGAGGGAGGGATAGTGGGCAGGGATTTACCCTTTCTACCCCTAGCTTTTGGGAGCACTTGGTCCATTGTTCAGGGTCCAAGTTTCCCTGTCCTTTTCGCTTCTTGGTCTGAGCCCTTGTGTAGGAAAGTACCATCTTGCCTGGCATGTTACCCCCATATTTCACTGTATATATGTTGATTTAGTCTATGTGTCACTGGGACCTTGCCAGGCAGGACCCCTGTGCTCATAAGTATGTGCCTTGTATGTGTTCCCTGTGTGATGCCTAGCTGTCTCACTGGGGCTCTGCTAACCAGAACCTCAGTGGTTATGCTTTCTCTGCTTTCCAAATTTGTCACTAACAGGCTAGTGACTAAATTTACCAATTCACATTGGCATACTGGTACACCCATATAATTCCCTAGTATATGGTACTGAGGTACCCAGGGTATTGGGGTTCCAGGAGATCCCTATGGGCTGCAGCATTTATTTTGCCACCCATAGGGAGCTTTGACAATTCTTACACAGGCCTTTCACTGCAGCCTGCGTGAAATAACGTCCACGTTATTTCACAGCCATTTACCACTGCACATAAGTAACTTTTAAGTCACCTATATGTCTAACCTTCACCTGGTGAAGGTTGGGTGCAAAGTTACTTAGTGTGTGGGCACCCTGGCACTAGCCAAGGTGCCCCCACATCGTTCAGGGCAAATTCCCCAGACTTTGTGAGTGCGGGGACACCATTACACGTGTGCACTGTACATAGGTCATTACCTATGTACAGCGTCATAATGATAACTCCGAACATGGCCATGTAACATGTCTAAGATCATGGAATTGTCCCCCCAATGCCATTCTGGCATTGGGGGGACAATTCCATGATCCCCCGGGTCTCTAGCATAGTACCCGGGTACTGCCAAACTGCCTTTCCGGGGTCTCCACTGCAGCTGCTGCCAACCCCTCAGACAGGTTTCTGCCCTCCTGGGGTCCAGGCAGCCCTGGCCCAGGAAGGCAGAACAAAGGACTTCCTCTGAGAGAGGGTGTAAAACCCTCTCCCTTTGGAAATAGGTGTGAGGGCTGGGGAGGAGTAGCCTTCCCCAGCGTCTGGAAATGCTTTGATGAGCACAGATGGTGCCCATCTCTCCATAAGCCGGTCTACACTGGTTCCTGGATCCCCCAGCCCTGCTCTGGCGCGAGACTGGACAAAGGAAAGGGGAGTAATCACTCCTCTGACCTGCACCTCCCAGGGGAGGTGCGCAAAGCTCCTCATTGTGTCCCAGACCTCTGCCATCTTGGAAACAGAGGTGTTGGGGGCACACTGAACTGCTCTGAGTGGCCAGTGCCAGCAGGTGACGACAGAGACTCCTTCTGATAGGCTCCTTCAGGTGTTGCTAGCATATCCTCTCTCCTAAGTAGCCAAACCTCCTGTTCTGGCTATTTAGGGTCTCTGCTTTGGGGAATTCTTCAGATAACGAATGCAAGTACTCATCAGAGTTCCTCTGCATCTCTCTCTTCACCTTCTACCAAAGGATCGACCGCTGACTGCTCATGACGCCTGAAAAACCGCAACAAAGTAGCAAAGACGACTACTGCAACCTTGTATCGCTTCATCCTGCTGGCTTTCTCGCCTGTTTCCTGGTAGTGCATGCTCTGGGGGTAGCCTGCCTTCTTCTTGCTCCAGGAGCTCTGAAGAAATCTCCCGTGGGTCGACAAAATCTTCCCCATGCAACCCCAGGCAACAAAAGACTGCATCACCAGTCCTCTGGGTCCCCTCTCAGCATGACGAGCGTGGTCCCTGGAACTCAGCAGCTCTGTCCAAGTGACTCCCACAGTCCAGTGACTCTTCAGTCCAAGTTTGGTGGAGGTAAGTCCTTGCCTCCCTATGCTAGACTGCATTGCTGGGTACCGCGTGATTTGCAGCTGCTCCGGCTCCTGTGCACTCTTCCAAGATTTCCTTCGTGCACAGCCAAGCCTGGGTCCCCGACACTCTAACCTGCAGTACACAACCTTCTGAGTTGTTCTCCGGCGTCGTGGGACTCCCTTTTCTAACTTCGGGTGGACTCCGGTTCACTCCTCTTCTAAGTGCCTGTTATGGTACTTCTGTGGGTGCTGCCTGCTTCTGTGAGGGCTCCTTGACTTGCTGGGCGCCCCCTCTGTCTTCTCATCCAAGTGGCGACTTCCTGGTCCCTCCTGGGCCACAGCAGCATCCAAAAACCCTAACCGCGACTCTTCAAGCTAGCAAGGCTTGTTTGCGGTCTTGCTGCGTGGGAATACCTCTGCGAGCTTCACCGTGACGTGGGACATCCATCCTCCAAAGGAGAAGTTCCTAGTCCTCTTCGTTCTTGCAGAAACCAAAGCTTCTTCCATCCGGTGGCAGCTTCTTTGCACCCTCAGCTGGCATTTCCTGGGCATCTGCCCACGCTCGACATTGGTAACTCCGAACATGGCCATGTAACATGTCTAAGATCATTAAATTGTCACCCCAATACCATTCTGATATTGGGGAGACAATTCCATGATCCTCCGGGTCTCTAGAACAGAACCCGGGTACTGCCAAACTGCCTTTCCGGGGTTTCCACTGCAGCTGCTGCTGCTGCCAACCCCTCAGACAGGATTCTTCTCTCCTGGGGTCTAGGCAGCCCAGTCCCAGGAAGGCAGAACAAAGGATTTCTTCTGAGAGAGGGAGTAACACCCTCTCCCTTTGGAAATAGGTGTGAAGGGCTGGGAAGAAGTAGCCTCCCCCAGCCTATGGAAATGTTTTGATGGGCACAGATGCTGCCCGTCTCTGCATAAGCCAGTCTACACCGGTTCAGGGATCCCCCAGCCCTGCTCTGGTGTGAAACTGGACAAAGGAAAGGGGAGTGACCACTCCCCTGTCCTGCACCTCCCAGGGGAGGTGCCCGGAGCTCCTCCAGTATATCCCAGACCTCTGCCATCTTGGATTCAGAGGTGTTGGGGGCACACTGGACTGCTCTGAGTGGCCAGTGCCAGCAGGTGACGTCAGAGACCCCTCCTGATAGGTGCTTACCTCTTTCAGTAGCCAAGCCTCCTTTCTTAGTAGCCAAACCTCCTTTTCTGGCTATTTAGGGTCTCTCATCTTGGCTATTCCTCAGATAACGAATGTAAGAGCTCACCAGAGTTCCTCTGCACTTCCCTCTTCGACTTCTGCCAAAGATCGACTGCTGACTGCTCCAGGACGCCTGCAAAACCGCAACAAAGTAGCAAGACGACTACAATCAACATTGTAGCGCCTCATCCTGACAGCTTTCTCGATTGTTTCCTGGTGGATGCATGCTCTGAGGGCTGTCTGCCTTCACCCTGCACAGGAAGCCAAGAAGAAATCTCCCATGGGTCGACTGAATCTTCCCCCTGCTAACACAGGCACCAAATAACTGCATCTTCGGTCCTCTGGGTCCCCTCTCATCCTGATGAATGTGGTCCCTGGAACACAGGAGCTGGGTCCAAGTGTCTCCGACAGTCCAGTGTCCCTTCTGTCCAAATTTGGTGGAGGTAAGTGTAAGAAAGTACCATCTTGCCTGGCATGTTACCCCCATTTTTCACTGTATATATGTTGTTTTAGTTGTATGTGTCACTGGGACCCTGGTAACCCAGGGCCCCAGTGCTCATAAGTGTGCCTGAATGTGTTACCTGTGTAGTGACTAACTGTCTCACTGAGGCTCTGCTAATCAGAACCTCAGTGGTTATTCTCTCTCATTTCTTTCCAAATTGTCACTGACAGGCTAGTGACCATTTTTACCAATTTACATTGGCTTACTGGAACACCCTTATAATTCCCTAGTATATGGTACTAAGGTACCCAGGGTATTGGGGTTCCAGGAGATCCCTATGGGCTGCAGCATTTCTTTTGCCACCCATAGGGAGCTCTGACAATTCTTACACAGGCCTGCCACTGCAGCCTGAGTGAAATAACGTCCACGTTATTTCACAGCCATTTTACACTGCACTTAAGTAACTTATAAGTCACCTATATGTCTAACCTTTACCTGGTAAAGGTTAGGTGCAAAGTTACTTAGTGTGAGGGCACCCTGGCACTAGCCAAGGTGCCCCCACATTGTTCAGAGCCAATTCCCTGAACTTTGTGAGTGCGGGGACACCATTACACGCGTGCACTACATATAGGTCACTACCTATATGTAGCTTCACAATGGTAACTCCGAATATGGCCATGTAACATGTCTATGATCATGGAATTGCCCCCTCTATGCCATCCTGGCATAGTTGACACAATCCCATGATCCCAGTGGTCTGTAGCACAGACCCTGGTACTGCCAAACTGCCCTTCCTGGGGTTTCACTGCAGCTGCTGCTGCTGCCAACCCCTCAGACAGGCAGCTGCCCTCCTGGGGTCCAGCCAGGCCTGGCCCAGGATGGCAGAACAAAGAACTTCCTCTGAGAGAGGGTGTGACACCCTCTCCCTTTGGAAAATGGTGTGAAGGCAGGGGAGGAGTAGCCTCCCCCAGCCTCTGGAAATGCTTTGTTGGGCACAGATGTGACCAATTCTGCATAAGCCAGTCTACACCGGTTCAGGGACCCCTTAGCCGCTGCTCTGGCGCGAAACTGGACAAAGGAAAGGGGAGTGACCACTCCCCTGACCTGCACCTCCCCTGGGAGGTGTCCAGAGCTCCTCCGGTGTGCTCCAGACCTCTGCCATCTTGGAAACAGAGGTGCTGCTGGCACACTGGACTGCTCTGAGTGGCCAGTGCCACCAGGTGACGTCAGAGACTCCTTGTGATAGGCTCCTTCAGGTGTTGCTAGCCTATCCTCTCTCCTAGGTAGCCAAACCCTCTTTTCTGGCTATTTAGGGTCTCTGTCTCTGGGGAAACTTTAGATAACGAATGCAAGAGCTCATCCGGGTTCCTCTGCATCTCTCTCTTCACCTTCTGATAAGGAACCGACTGCTGACCGCGCTGGAAGCCTGCAAACCTGCAACATAGTAGCAAAGACGACTACTGCAACTCTGTAACGCTGATCCTGCCGCCTTCTCGACTGTTTTCCTGCTTGTGCATGCTGTGGGGGTAGTCTGCCTCCTCTCTGCACCAGAAGCTCCGAAGAAATCTCCCGTGGGTCGACGGAATCTTCCCCCTGCAACCGCAGGCACCAAAAAGCTGCATTACCGGTCCCTTGGGTCTCCTCTCAGCACGACGAGCGAGGTCCCTCGAATCCAGCGACTCTGTCCAAGTGACCCCCACAGTCCAGTGACTCTTCAGCCCAAGTTTGGTGGAGGTAAGTCCTTGCCTCACCTCGCTGGGCTGCATTGCTGGGAACCGCGACTTTGCAGCTACTCCGGCCCCTGTGCACTTCCGGCGGAAATCCTTTGTGCACAGCCAAGCCTGGGTCCACAGCACTCTAACCTGCATTGCACGACTTTCTAAGTTGGTCTCCGGCGACGTGGGACTCCTTTGTGCAACTTCGGCGAGCACCGTTTCACGCATCCTCGTAGTGCCTGTTTCTGGCACTTCTCCGGGTGCTACCTGCTTCAGTGAGGGCTCTTTGTCTTGCACGACGTCCCCTCTCTCTTCAGGTCCAAGCAGCGTCCAAAAACGCCAAACGCACGATTTGCGGCTAGCAAGGCTTGTTGGCGTTCTTTCGGCGGGAAAACACTTCTGCACGACTCTCCACGGCGAGAGGGATCCGTCCACCAAAGGGGAAGTCTCTAGCCCTTTTCGTTCCTGCAGAAACCTCAGCTTCTTCTGTCCAGTAGAAGCTTCTTTGCACCCGCAGCTGGCATTTCCTGGGCATCTGCCCATCTCCGACTTGCTTGTGACTTTTGGACTTGGTCCCCTTGTTCCACAGGTACCCTAGATTGGAAATCCACATTGTTGCATTGCTGGTTTGTGTCTTTCCTGCATTATTCCTCTAACACGACTTCTTTGTCCTTAGGGGAACTTTAGTGCACTTTGCACTCACTTTTCAGGGTCTTGGGGAGGGTTATTTTGCTAACTCTCACTATTTTCTAATAGTCCCAGCGACCCTCTACAAGGTCACATAGGGTTGGGGTCCATTCGTGGTTCGCATTCCACTTTTGGAGTATATGGTTTGTGTTGCCCCTATCCCTATGTTTCCCCATTGCATCCTATTGTAACTATACATTGTTTGCACTGTTTTCTAAGACTATACTGCATATTTTTGCTATTGTGTATATATATCTTGTGTATATTTCCTATCCTCTCACTGAGGGTACACTCTAAGATACTTTGGCATATTGTCATAAAAATAAAGTACCTTTATTTTGATATTGTGCATATGACACTAAGTGGTACTGTAGTAGCTTCACACGTCTCCTAGTTCAGCCTAAGCTGCTCTGCTAAGCTACCATTATCTATCAGCCTAAGCTGCTAGACACCCTATACACTAATAAGGGATAACTGGGCCTGGTGCAAGGTGCAAGTACCCCTTGGTACTCACTACAAGCCAGTCCAGCCTCCTGCATTGGTTGTGCAGTGGTGGGATAAGTGCTTGAGACTACTTACCACTCTTGTCATTGTACTTTTCATAAGAGAAAAATATACAAAACAAGGTCAGTGTATATACACATAGCCAAAAAGTTTTGCATTTCCTCTTTTCACTCTTTTCTAAGTGCTGAAAAGTACTCCTAAACTTTCAAAAAGTTCTTAAAAGTTTAAAAAGTTTTTTTCTGTCTTTCCAAAAAGTTCTGAAAACTTTTTTTCTTTGTCTATCACTTTAACTCTCTCTAAAAAATGTCTGGCACAGGCCAAAGTGTTGATCTGTCCAAACTTGCATATGACAAACTTAGCTGGAAAAGAGCAAGGAGTCTCTGTATAGAGAGAGGTTTGAGTGTAGGGAAGAATCCTTCCTTGGAACTGTTACTTAACATGCTTAGAGAACAGGATAAGGCCATAGGTGCCCCATCTGTTGAAAAAGTACCTAATAGTTCCCAATCTGATTCAGGGACTCCGCCAGGAAAAGATTCAGGAAAGAAACTTCCTAGCCTGCCCATTACTAGACAATCTAGCATAGATGGTAATGATGATGAGCCACACCAAATAAATAGTGTTGTCTCACATCATAGCAAAAGCATTTATTCTCACCATACTGGTAGTAATGTTTCTGTAAACCAAGCTGTTAGGGTGCCTTCTGTAAGGGACAGGTCTCCTTCTGTTCATTCCCATCATAGCTCTGTTTCTAGAAATGTCCCTCCCACCAACCCTGATGACAGAATGTTAGAGAGGGAACTCAATAAGTTGAGGGTGGAACAAACCAGACTGAAGCTTAAAAAGCAACAGCTGGATTTGGATAGACAGTCTTTTGATTTAGAGAAGGAAAGACAGAAGTTGGGTTTAGATACCCATGGTGGCAGCAGCAGTATTCCCCATAGTCATCATGCAAAAGAGCATGATTCCAGGAATCTGCACAAGATAGTCCCCCCTTATAAGGAGGGGGATGACATTAACAAGTGGTTTGCTGCACTTGAGAGGGCCTGTGTTGTACAGGATGTCCCTCAAAGGCAGTGGGCTGCTATCCTATGGCTATCATTTAGTGGAAAAGGTAGGGATAGGCTCCTTACTGTGAAAGAAAATGATGCTGATAATTTCCAAGTTCTTAAGAATGCACTCCTGGATGGTTATGGCTTAACCACTGAACAGTACAGGATAAAGTTCAGAGAGACCAAAAAGGAGTCTTCACAAGACTGGGTTGATTTTATTGACCATTCAGTGAAGGCCTTGGAGGGGTGGTTACATGGCAGTAAAGTTACTGATTATGACAGCCTGTATAACTTGATCCTGAGAGAGCATATTCTTAATAATTGTGTGTCTGATTTGTTGCACCAGTACTTGGTGGACTCTGATCTGACCTCTCCCCAAGAATTGGGAAAGAAGGCAGACAAATGGGTCAGAACAAGAGTGAACAGAAAAGTTCATACAGGGGGTGACAAAGATGGCAACAAAAAGAAGGATGGTAAGTCTTCTGACAAGGGTGGGGACAAATCTAAAAATGAGTCTTCATCAGGCCCACAAAAACACTCTGGTGGGGGTGGTGGGTCCAAATCCTCCTTTAATCAGAACAAGGAAAAGAAACCATGGTGCTATTTATGTAAAATAAAAGGCCATTGGACAACAGATCCCAGTTGTCCAAAGAAAGGCACCACAGCTCCTACCACTACAACCCCTACTGCTACACCTCGTGTCCCTACTAATAGCAGTGGTGGTGGGAGCAAACCTACTAATAGCCAATCCAAGGGAGTAGCTGGGCTCACTTTTGGTAATTTAGTTGGGGTTGGTCTGATTAGGGAGACCACAGAGGCTACTTTAGTCTCTGAAGGGGCTATTGATTTAGCCACTTTTGGTTGCTTGCCCCCATAACTTGGAGAAGTACAAGCAACTAACCCTAATAAATGGTGTTGAGGTCCAGGCCTACAGGGACACAGGTGCCAGTGTCACAATGGTGATTGAGAAACTGGTGCACCCTGAACAACACATACTTGGACACCAGTACCAAATAACCGATGCTCACAACATAACACAAAGCCACCCCATGGCTGTTGTAAATCTCAACTGGGGGGGGGGTAACTGGTCCAAAGAAAGTTGTGGTAGCTTCAGATTTACCTGTAGACTGTCTATTAGGGAATGATTTGGAGACATCAGCTTGGTCAGATGTGGAGTTGGAGGCCCATGCAGCAATGCTGGGCATCCCAGGGCATATTTTTGCTTTGACAAGGGCTCAGGCCAAAAAGCAAAAAGGACAGGGAAGCTTGGATCCTGGAACAATGGACCAAGTGCTACTTAAAGCTAGGGCTAGTAGAAGCAAACCACTTCCTACTATCCCTCCCTCTACAGTGGATTCAACTTCTGAGGAAGAAGAATTCCCTCCCTGTGCAGAACCTACACCAGAGGAGCTGGAAGCAGACACTGCTGAGCTTTTGGGTGAAGGGGGGCCTGCCAGAGAGGAGCTGAGTGTGGCACAGCAAACCTGTCCCACATTAGAGGGTCTCAGACAGCAAGCTGTCAAACAGGCTAATGGGGATGTCAGTGACTCTCACAGAGTTTACTGGGAGGACAACCTCTTGTACACTGAGCATAGGGATCCTAAACCTGGAGCTGCCAGGAGATTAGTGATTCCTCAGGAGTACAGAAAGTTCCTCCTAACACTGGCACATGACATTCCCTTAGCTGGGCATCTAGGACAAATGAAAACTTGGGACAGGCTTGTTCCCCTGTTTCATTGGCCTAGGATGTCTGAGGACACAAAAGAATTTTGCAAGTCCTGTGAAACCTGTCAAGCCAGTGGCAAGACAGGTGGCACCCCAAAGGCACCCCTTATCCCACTGCCTGTGGTTGGGGTTCCCTTTGAGAGGGTAGGGGTTGACATAGTTGGCCCCCTTGACCCTCCTACTGCTTCAGGCAATAGGTTTATCTTTGTGGTAGTGGACCATGCCACAAGATATCCTGAAGCTATTCCTTTAAGGACCACTACAGCACCTGCAGTGGCAAAGGCCCTCCTGGGAATATTTTCCAGGGTGGGCTTCCCAAAGGAAGTGGTATCAGACAGGGGAAGCAATTTCATGTCTGCATACTTAAAGGCCATGTGGAAGGAGTGTGGTGTAACGTACAAGTTCACAACACCCTATCATCCACAAACAAATGGACTGGTGGAGAGATTTAATAAAACTCTCAAAGGCATGATTATGGGTCTCCCTGAAAAACTCCGCAGGAGATGGGATATCCTTCTACCATGCCTCCTTTTTGCCTACAGGGAGGTACCCCAGAAAGGAGTGGGCTTCAGCCCCTTTGAACTTCTTTTTGGACACCCTGTTAGGGGTCCACTCACACTTGTAAAGGAGGGTTGGGAACAACCTTTAAAAGCTCCTAAGCAGGATATTGTGGATTGTGTACTTGGCCTCAGATCAAGGATGGCTGAGTACATGAAAAAGGCCAGTAAAAACCTTCAGGCCAGCCAAGAGCTCCAGAAGCAATGGCATGATCAGAAGGCTGTTTTGGTTCAGTACCAACCAGGGCAGAAAGTGTGGGTCTTGGAGCCTGTGGCCCCAAGAGCACTCCAAGATAAATGGAGTGGACCCCACACAATTGTTGAAAAGAAGGGTGAAGTCACCTACTTGGTTGACTTAGGCACTGCCAGGAGTCCCCTTAGGGTGCTCCATGTCAACCGCCTGAAACCCTACTATGACAGGGCTGATCTCACCCTGCTCATGGCAACTGATGAGGGACAGGAAGAAGACAGTGATCCTCTACCTGATCTCTTCTTTTCCACAGAACAAGATGCTCTTGTGGAAGGTGTAGTTTTGGCTGATTGTCTTACTGCTGAGCAGAAAGATAATTGCATAAATCTCCTAGGACAATTTTCAGAACTCTTCTCTACTGTGCCAGGCACCACTTCTTGGTGTGAGCACACTATAGATACTGGAGACAGTTTACCTGTCAAAAGTAAGATCTATAGGCAGCCTGACCATGTCAGGGACTGCATAAAGCAAGAAGTTCAGAAAATGTTGGAACTAGGAGTGGTTGAGCACTCTGACAGTCCATGGGCTTCTCCTGTGGTACTGGTACCAAAACCCAATTCTAAAGATGGAAAGAAGGAAATGCGGTTTTGTGTAGACTATAGAGGTCCCAACTTGGTAACCAAAACTGATGCTCACCCTATACCCAGGGCAGATGAGCTCATAGATACACTGGCATCTGCCAGGGTATTGGCAGATCAAATTGTCAGAAGATGCTAAACCTAAGACTGCATTTTCTACCATTGGAGGACATTACCAGTTTACTGTAATGCCTTTTGGTTTGAAAAATGCACCTGCCACTTTTCAGAGGTTGGTGAACACAGTCCTGCAAGGTCTGGAAGCTTTCAGTGCAGCATATTTGGACGATATAGCTGTCTTTAGCTCCAGCTGGGATGATCACCTGGTCCACCTATGGAAAGTTTTGGAGGCTCTGCAAAAGGCAGGCCTCACTATCAAGGCTTCAAAGTGCCAGCTAGGGCAGGGTAAGGTGGTTTATCTGGGACACCTTGTTGGTGGGGAACAGATTGCACCACTTCAGGGGAAAATCCAAACTATTATTGATTGGGTTCCCCCTACCACTCAGACTCAGGTGAGAGCCTTCCTAGGCCTCACTGGGTATTACAGGAGGTTCAATAAGAACTATGGCTCCATTGCAGCCCCTCTTAATGACCTCACATCCAAGAAAATGCCTAAAAAGGTATTATGGACAGCAAACTGTCAGAAAGCTTTTGAGGAGCTGAAGCAGGCCATGTGCTCTGCACCTGTCCTGAAAAGCCCTTGTTACTCTAAAAAATTCTATGTCCAAACTGATGCATCTGAATTAGGAGTAGGGGCAGTCCTATCACAACTTAATTCTGAGGGCCAGGATCAACCTGTTGCTTTTATTAGTAGGAGGTTGACCCCTAGAGAAAAGCGTTGGTCTGCCATTGAGAGGGAGGCCTTTGCTGTGGTCTGGGCTCTGAAGAAGTTGAGGCCATACCTGTTTGGCACTCACTTCATTGTTCAGACAGACCACAAACCTCTACTTTGGCTAAATCAAATGAAAGGTGAAAATCCAAAATTGTTGAGGTGGTCCATATCCCTACAGGGAATGGACTATACAGTGGAACATAGACCTGGGAGTAGCCACTCCAATGCAGATGGACTCTCCAGATATTTCCACTTAGACAATGAAGACTCATCAGGTCATGGCTAGTCTTATTGTCCTTCGTTTGGGGGGGGGTTGTGCAGGAAAGTACCATCTTGCCTGGCATGTTACCCCCATTTTTCACTGTATATATGTTGTTTTAGTTGTATGTGACACTGGGACCCTGGTAACCCAGGGCCCCAGTGCTCATAAGTGTGCCTGAATGTGTTACCTGTGTAGTGACTAACTGTCTCACTGAGGCTCTGCTAATCAGAACCTCAGTGGTTATGCTCTCTCATTTCTTTCCAAATTGTCACTGACAGGCTAGTGACCATTTTTACCAATTTACATTGGCTTACTGGAACACCCTTATAATTCCCTAGTATATGGTACTAAGGTACCCAGGGTATTGGGGTTCCAGGAGATCCCTATGGGCTGCAGCATTTCTTTTGCCACCCATAGGGAGCTCTGACAATTCTTACACAGGCCTGCCACTGCAGCCTGAGTGAAAAAACGTCCACGTTATTTCACAGCCATTTTACTCTGCACTTAAGTAACTTATAAGTCACTTATATGTCTAACCTTTACCTGGTAAAGGTTAGGTGCAAAGTTACTTAGTGTGAGGGCACCCTGGCACTAGCCAAGGTGTCCCCACATTGTTCAGAGCCAATTCCCTGAACTTTGTGAGTGCGGGGACACCATTACACGCGTGCACTACATATAGGTCACTACCTATATGTAGCTTCACAATGGTAACTCCGAATATGGCCATGTAACATGTCTATGATCATGGAATTGCCCCCTCTATGCCATCCTGGCATAGTTGACACAATCCCATGATCCCAGTGGTCTGTAGCACAGACCCTGGTACTGCCAAACTGCCCTTCCTGGGGTTTCACTGCAGCTGCTGCTGCTGCCAACCCCTCAGACAGGCAGCTGCCCTCCTGGGGTCCAGCCAGGCCTGGCCCAGGATGGCAGAACAAAGAACTTCCTCTGAGAGAGGGTGTGACACCCTCTCACTTTGGAAAATGGTGTGAAGGCAGGGGAGGAGTAGCCTCCCCCAGCCTCTGGAAATGCTTTGTTGGGCACAGATGTGCCCAATTCTGCATAAGCCAGTCTACACCGGTTCAGGGACCCCTTAGCCCCTGCTCTGGCGCGAAACTGGACAAAGGAAAGGGGAGTGACCACTCCCCTGACCTGCACCTCCCCTGGGAGGTGTCCAGAGCTCCTCCAGTGTGCTCCAGACCTCTGCCATCTTGGAAACAGAGGTGCTGCTGGCACACTGGACTGCTCTGAGTGGCCAGTGCCACCAGGTGACGTCAGAGACTCCTTGTGATAGGCTCCTTCAGGTGTTGCTAGCCTATCCTCTCTCCTAGGTAGCCAAACCCTCTTCTCTGGCTATTTAGGGTCTCTGTCTCTGGGGAAACTTTAGATAACGAATGCAAGAGCTCCTCCGGGTTCCTCTGCATCTCTCTCTTCACCTTCTGATAAGGAACCGACTGCTGACCGCGCTGGAAGCCTGCAAACCTGCAACATAGTAGCAAAGACGACTACTGCAACTCTGTAACGCTGATCCTGCCGCCTTCTCGACTGTATTCCTGCTTGTGCATGCTGTGGGGGTAGTCTGCCTCCTCTCTGCACCAGAAGCTCCGAAGAAATCTCCCGTGGGTCGACGGAATCTTCCCCCTGCAACCGCAGGCACCAAAAAGCTGCATTACCGGTCCCTTGGGTCTCCTCTCAGCACGACGAGCGAGGTCCCTCGAATCCAGCGACTCTGTCCAAGTGACCCACACAGTCCAGTGACTCTTCAGCCCAAGTTTGGTGGAGGTAAGTCCTTGCCTCACCTCGCTGGGCTGCATTGCTGGGAACCGCGACTTTGCAGCTACTCCGGCCCCTGTGCACTTCCGGCGGAAATCCTTTGTGCACAGCCAAGCCTGGGACCACGGCACTCTAACCTGCATTGCACGACTTTCTAAGTTGGTCTCCGGCGACGTGGGACTCCTTTGTGCAACTTCGGCGAGCACCGTTTCACGCATCCTCGTAGTGCCTGTTTCTGGCACTTCTCTGGGTGCTACCTGCTTCAGTGAGGGCTCTTTGTCTTGCTCGACGTCCCCTCTCTCTTCAGGTCCAATTTGCGACCTCCTGGTCTCTCCTGGGCCCCAGCAGCGTCCAAAAACGCCAAACGCACGATTTGCGGCTAGCAAGGCTTGTTGGCGTTCTTTCGGCGGGAAAACACTTCTGCACGACTCTCCACGGCGAGAGGGATCCGTCCACCAAAGGGGAAGTCTCTAGCCCTTTTCGTTCCTGCAGAAACCTCAGCTTCTTCTGTCCAGTAGAAGCTTCTTTGCACCCGCAGCTGGCATTTCCTGGGCATCTGCCCATCTCCGACTTGCTTGTGACTTTTGGACTTGGTCCCCTTGTTCCACAGGTACCCTAGATTGGAAATCCACAGTTGTTGCATTGCTGGTTTGTGTCTTTCCTGCATTATTCCTCTAACACGACTTCTTTGTCCTTAGGGGAACTTTAGTGCACTTTGCACTCACTTTTCAGGGTCTTGGGGAGGGTTATTTTGCTAACTCTCACTATTTTCTAATAGTCCCAGCGACCCTCTACAAGGTCACATAGGGTTGGGGTCCATTTGTGGTTCGCATTCCACTTTTGGAGTATATGGTTTGTGTTGCCCCTATCCCTATGTTTCCCCATTGCATCCTATTGTAACTATACATTGTTTGCACTGTTTTCTAAGACTATACTGCATATTTTTGCTATTGTGTATATATATCTTGTGTATATTTCCTATCCTCTCACTGAGGGTACACTCTAAGATACTTTGGCATATTGTCATAAAAATAAAGTACCTTTATTTTTAGTATAACTGTGTATTGTGTTTTCTTATGATATTGTGCATATGACACTAAGTGGTACTGTAGTAGCTTCACACGTCTCCTAGTTCAGCCTAAGCTGCTCTGCTAAGCTACCATTATCTATCAGCCTAAGCTGCTAGACACCCTATACACTAATAAGGGATAACTGGGCCTGGTGCAAGGTGCAAGTACCCCTTGGTACTCACTACAAGCCAGTCCAGCCTCCTACAGTAAGTCCTTGCCTCCCCACGCCAGACAGCAAACCTGTGTACTGCATGATTTGCAGCTGCTCTGGCTTCTGTGCACTTTTCCAGGACTTCCTTTGTGCACAGCCTAGCCTGGGTCTCCAGCACTCCGTCCTGAATTGCCCAACTCGCTGAGTTGGACTCCGCCGTCGTCGGACCCTCCTTTGTGACTCTGAGTCGACTGCTGTCCTCAGATTTTCCAAGTGCCTGCTCCGGTACTTCTGCGGGTGCTGCCTGCTTCTACGAGGGTCTCTGAGTTGCTGAGCGCCCCCTCTGTCTCCTCCTCCAAGGGGTGACATCCTGGTCCTTCCTGGGCCCCAGCAGCACCCCAAATCCTCAACCATGACTCTTGCAGCTAGCAAGGCATGTTTGTGGTATTTCTGCCTGGAAACACTTCTGCAACCTCCAGCACGCCGTGGGACATCTTCCACCCAAAGGAGAAGTTCCTAGGCCTTTTCGTTGTTGCAGAATCTTCGGCTTCTTCCACCCAACGGCAGCACTTTTGCAGCTTCATCCGGGGTTTTGTGGGCTCCTGCCCCCCCTGGACACTTTTGTGACTCTTGGACTTGGTCCCCTTCCTTTACAGGTCCTCAGGTCCAGGAATCCGTCTTCAGTGTTTTGCTGGTGCTTGTGATTCTTGCAGAATCCCCTATCACGACTATTCTGTCTTTCTGGGGTAGTAGGGTCACTTTACTCCTACTTTTCAGGGTCTTGGGGTGGGGTATCTAGGACACCCTTACTGGTTTCTTACGGTCCATTCGTGATTCGCACTCCACTTTTGGAGTATATGGTCTGTCTTGCCCCTAGACCTATGTCTACCTATTGCATTCTATTGTGATTCTACATTGTTTGCACTACTTTTCTTACTGTTACTTACCTGTTTTGGGTATGTGTACGTATAATTTGTGTATATTACTTACCTCCTAAGTGAGGGTATCCTCTGAGATACTTTTGGCATATTGTCACTAAAATAATGTACCTCTGAGTATTTTGTTTTCTTGAGATATTGTGCTATATGATATAAGTGGTATAGTAGGAGCTTTGCATGTCTCCTAGTTCAGTCTAAGCTTCTTTGCCATAGCTACCTTCTATCAGCCTAAGCTGCTAGAAACACCTCTATTCTACTAATAAGGCATAACTGGACCTGGCACAGGGTGTAAGTACCACAAGGTACCCACTATAAGCCAGGCCAGTCTCCTACACTACCAGTATGCATCTGATTGCGATGTAATGGCCTTCTTTATCTGTGTTGTCTTCTTCTAACTGGAATAGTAGCTTAGGTCAAATTATGATTGCCACTCCTTTTGTCTTATTTCGTGTGGTGTGAAATGGTACAGGAAAGCAAGATGAACGTATGAGTCCGTAGTCAACAAATGTGCATTCTGAAGGAGTTCAATATCTACTTCTTTCATATGTAATCATCATAAAATTGATTTCCTCTTAACCTGGATTGAATCATGTGTTAAAGAAGATTATAGTAATCAGCTTCATGGTGGGTGTTAGTTGTGATCTTCTCTTATGTAGTGGTCTGCACGGCCTCCAAGCAGTTTGCAGTTTGCTTGATTATCTCGTATGCAAATATTCCTCAACTGTGGGAACTGCCCTATAAAGGGTGTGCGAATATTAAACATGGGTAAATTGTATCACAACATTTTGCGCGCTATCAAGATATGTAGAATATGTAATATTCTGTGCAAGATGTTACTTGGTGTCTGGGTTTACAAAACTATCTGTACGGCCTGTACTATCAATTTACTGTTATGTTTTGATGTAAATCTTAGCCAAACCCTCTCATCATTGAAAACAACATACTTACCAAGTGCACTTTCATAATCGGTCAGGGGAGGGGCGGGAAGGGTGAAGCACAACATTCACAACATTGCAAGCATGCTACATACTACAACAAGTTTACACAAATGATTTCTATTTAACTAAATCAATCATTTATATGACCTTATTTCAGGTATATTATGATACAGTAAGTACCACAGAGTTGTGTAACAATAAACATATTTTTTCAGTGCCAAGATATACATGGATGAATGTGTGCTTTACAAATACACATTATGTTAGCAGTAAGCTCTGTCTGGAATTCTTTAATAGATGAAGTAATTTTTAAAGGTCCGTAACCATGATATAATACATTTGCTAAGAAGGGGTCATTCCAAATATATGTATTCTGATGTATTTATTTAGTGCACGTTAATATAAACATGTTTTACCTAGTTTTCTGTGCCACTACAATAACTGGTAGCGAGGCCATCCTCCAATGGAACCACCCCCAGAATCATAAGCACACTTTCTTCTGAGAAGCTGGAAGGCTCCAGTCCTTCCAATGTATTTTCTGAAGTTTCAAAATCTCTATTTAAAAGGCTTGTTTTATGACACGATCTCCAATTTTGGATATCTGGGTTAGGAAATTGTGTGAAGTGTGTCTGCTTTTGGTCTCATTTTCCATTATTTGTAGCGTTAGGAACAAGGAAATACTCTTTGCCAAATTTAGCTGTAGGACACTTCAGATACTCAACAGACTTCATGACTTTCATAACATGTGCCATTTTTTTTTACAAATCTTTCTTTTGTGTTATCATTAAACTATCCATCTGCATCGAACAACTGTTGTAGCTGTACCCCAGTTCAGACTCTGTGCTTTCGTACTTAACTGTTGCAATATAAGGCACACAGTAAAAAAAAAAGCTGGAATGGTAGAGTTTCATTTTAGTAATAGCTCTTAATCCTGCAAATTCTGCAAATTCTGTGGTTAACAGGAAGGAATATGGGCAATTTACTGCTTCGCTATATTCTGAAATAATCTCCAATTCAACTTTGAGCGCTGCAAGAGCTGTATCAATTGTTTTGAATGTACTACACTCTGGATTATTGTTCACAAAATAAAAAACATATTTTTCTTGTCAGCGAACCAGTTTGGAATTTAAAAAAAAGTAGATTGTTTTATAAATTGTTCCTATCTATATGTAGGTCTCAGGCTTTAAAAGAATACATGCAGCTTCACCATTGCCTTCACCACACTGTATCACATTCTCATGTGTGATTAGAATGAGGTCAACATCAATCTCCTGCCGTATCCGAAATTTTAAGGGTTTCAAGGGTTTCCAGATGTTTTTTACATCTTAACATGAACAGCTGTAATGTCTCCAGATCTGCAAATGGTGCTGCATCTAAAATCTCGCCAATATTTAACATTTTGGTATAGGGATTAAACACACCGTTGCAATTCTTTAATAGATAATTTGGTTCAACAGCATTTTTAAAGTTAGCTTCTTTGCTGCCATTGTCCAGACACCCAAACACTTCATCAGTTTTCAATAGTGCACAATGATTTAGTTTACAGAGTAACTGTTTTCTAGAATCTTGTGTGTTTTTTCCTTAAAGACTGTTTACTATCTTGCCACACAAGCTCCTTAGCAGCATCAAAGAATAGATGCTCAAGACCGCAAAGTAATAAGTTATTTACAGATTCACATTTTTATGCTGTCTATTTTTGCAGATATATGCTCCAAGAGAATCCATACATGCTTTCCACGATCACATTTAACTCTCGGAAGGCCAATGTAAGTTTTTGTCAGCTCCACTCCACTACTACGTACTTTTTCTAAAGATTCTAAACTATCTCAAAAGTTTACACCACAAGTAAATGGCACTGAAAGACGAACATCCAATCAATTGTCACGATCATTAAGTACTGCTTTACACTCTTTGGCCTCTCGCCTGTATTTCAAAAGCTCATAGTAAGAACTATGCCTCTCATTTATTCCATCTAAGAACTCATACAGCTGACTATAGTGTTTCTGTTATTCTGTTACTGCATGGTACTTTAACCATTCCTGGAAAGTAGAATAGAAATTAGACTGCTACTGGTAGCCTGTTTGCCCTCTAAGTAATTGAGAGTAAAGAGAGCCATCATGCCACAGCATGCTGTGGAAAGTTGGATCCCCTACTAAATAGGAGATTCTATTCTCAATAAACGGAATTGTTTCCATTATCACTTTGAGATCTACAAATGAGCCTACAGCTTTAGGTTTCAGCTTTGTCTTAAAACTAGGCCTTAAATTAACTCTATTCAAAAACTTGCGATATAGCAAGACATCTTTGCATGGGCACGCTTGTGTTTCCTTAAAAGTCTTGATAAAATGGTGGAGAATGGATTCACAAGTTATAATTTGTTCCCGCAAAGCTGCCAAGAATGCAGATTAATCTGCCTTTTGCAAAATATGTGATATCTCACTAATAAGATAAGCAGATTTGCTCAGTGGTTCACTGTTGACTTGAACAGAAAATGAAGTTTGCTCAGAATTTCTTGTTGAGTTACTCTTTTTGAGGTTCTTCTTATTTCTGAATATGTTATTGGTCCACTGTCACTGACACCAAAGGAGAAAGGGGTAAGACCACTTAGCAAGGAAGGGTGGTTTTCATTGCATTCTTTCCTCTTAGACACAGAAATCAGCAATTTGGTATTTTCGTTGGCACATGCATCTTTTTTGTCTAATGGAGTCATTCTGTCTGAAAAACCAAGACAGGAAACATGTTCTGTATTTACCCTTTCATTGTTTGCTATATTTGTGTCATTTCCACTCTGTTTTTCATAACTGCTTTCTAGTGAATAACATTCAAAGCTGTATATTTCCTTATCAGGCAAATCTAAGTCATCTAAATGAGTAGGGCTTGCAAAGACCGGGATTTCAGGGACAGAAGAAAAGTATTTTGGTATACTGGCTGAGCTCTACTACAAATGTCACCATCCTTTCCACTAGAGATAAACATCTTGTTTTGCACCACTGGAAAAACGGAAGGCATTGGTTCAATTATCCTAGATTTCTACTTAGCAACAGAACCTGGAATGCCAGTTAGCAAACGGGGGGCTGTTGTGTGGGGAGTGTGGTTTGATATATTATGCTTTTCACTTTATCCTTTATTTTGGAAAGTGTTTCACATTTAAATGAAGAATATAAACTGTTTTTCACAACCAAGCAAATTATCCTAGATTCTGTATTTTGTTTTCAAGGTCATATGATTCCAATACATTTATAAATGCTACTTTGTAAGATCTTGTCAATTGGTCTCTTCGAAGCATGGCCATTTTTGCTACTAGCTGTAAAGATTGCTTAACCCTCTTTCGAGTTTTTCTAAGCTGAATTATAATTCTGTCCATTTTCTTTGAAAAACCCTCACTTTTACACAAAGACATTTCATCACAAACAGTATCAAGAACATTGTAATGTGTTTTTCAGACACTGAAAATGTTTTCATTGTCACTGCAGAAAAAAATCCAACCATTTTAGTTGGTGGGTTATATGGTCTTTTTGATATCTTGCAGTGTTCTGAGTGTCCTCGGGCAAGTTGTCTTGTTCTTGTGTTTTGGGGTGTGTGTTACTGTGAGAAACGACAATTGATGAGGGCTTTCTTTTTAAAGATTTTGTTATAGGGCAGTGTGGGCCTTGGGTGAGATCCGTTGTTCCTTCATTAGAAAAGTTACTTTCTAATGTGCTTCATCAAAAAATGTATCCCAGCACCACAAGTGTGAGTATTTTTTTCAGGCACACAAATCAAATCCAATCCCAAAATGTGGGTGCCGGCAACAGGGTAATTGATTATTTGAGAATTTGCACCACCACCGATTTTCTCCATATTTTCTTTGATGATCATCTTTTGGCATGCTTTTTCTGCTGCATGCTCATCAAACCTTGCTATTTGGATCTATTGCTTTCCCAGGTGGTTACTGCATTTTTTTAAAGTTTCGTGTATCATACGTCAAAGACACATCTGCATACCTCTCACCTATCTGCTTTGTGTTAAACACTTTGTGTGTACCTGGGCAGGTAAATTCATCTCTTAAATAAAGCATGGTTTGTTGTGTGGGAAATAAAGAAGATTCCTCTTCATTTCTCAATAAAACTTGCATATCGGGGAAAACTCTCATACCAGTGGGTTTCACATAATTTTGTTGTATTATTTTGTACAAATTGGTGGCATTTGTAAATAAATATTCTTCTGTACTTCCAAACAGACTCTTCCAATTTATACGATTTGTTAACATTTTTAATGATTGGTACTCTGTACTCTGGCATGGCTGCTGGATGTCCTTCCAACTTACTGATGAGATTTCAATAATAGCTTCCACATCCAAATTCTGAAGAAACAATCGTCTGCAAAATCCTTCTTTTAAACACAACATTTTTTCTGATTCTTTTGTATGTTTTCTAGAATTAAACCAATGATATTTGTTTTTGTGAGTTCAACAGCCTGAATCTCCTTACAGTTAGTGTCGCCAGTAAAAGAAGGTATATTAGAAAATATGTTGCAACTGTTTTCAACTCCACTTGTATCATTTTCTGAAAGTGTCATGGGGCTACTAGATTCTTTTGACTTTAATGACTTTTCCAGATTAAGATTAGTTTTATTGTTCTTTGTGTCCTTGTAAACTATGGATTTTTCGGTTGATGGTACTGCTGGAATGTCTGCATTTTTGTTTGTACACTTCCAGATACCAGCTAACCAGCTGAACTCTTCTTTACAATAAATGTGTATTTCCTTTGAATTCAATTCATTATTCATCAACATATTCGTTTTCTCTGCCACAGTTGAGCGCTGTAATATGTTGTGATTATCGTGCATGACCTTGGTAAATTTTTCCCCTCCACCTTCTAATGCACCCACGGAAAATGAAACAGGTGGGCCATCTGGCCGATGTTTTTTTTTCAAGGTTGTGTCAATATTTTCCTTTTTGACCAGTAAAAGCTTATTTTTATTGCTTAAGTCAGTAGCCAAAAATACCATATCTTCATTTCTTTCTTGAACTTGGGGAATGTGAAAGGCCTCTTTTCATTTATCTTGGCTAGTTATCTGGGCTTTTGCATAATCATTATTTTTTACAACTTCAGCACAACTCAGAAAGCCTGCGAGATTTTTTTGGTCCCCCTCAGCCTTGTTCCCAGTTTTAAGAGTAGTATGGTTCATCCTAAAAGAAACGTCTTCCATAGAAATAGGGTTTTCTGGATTTTATGAAGCCTTCTTCACCACTGTCTTTAAAGGAGAATTTAATAAGGCCCGTATTTATACTTTTTTTAGCGCCGCATTTGTGCCGCTTTTTGACGCAAAACGGCGCAAACCTACAAAATACAATGGTATTTTGCAAGTTTGCGCCGTTTTTGCGTCAAAAAACGACGCAAATGCGGCGCAAAAAAAGTATAAATACGTTTTTTTTTAAGAAAGACAGTAACTCCTGATGGAGTGATGGTATTTTCAGCAGAGTTTATCATGTTACCTTTATTTTCTTCACTCTGCAATGCTAAAATAAAATCTGATTAACTGATGACACTATCAAAGATGCTACAATCCTCTTTTACAGGGCTGCTATTTTTTTCAGTCGTATTTCTTTCCATTGTGGAATGTAAGGGAACTTTATTATTTTTTGGTATACATTTGAGTTCTTCGAAGCATCTTTTATTTTTTTTCAGAACTATTTCAGGATGTCCTTTTAAAACAGACCCAGTGTATTTTTTACATGCTGACTGTCCTAACCCATTGTCAGGACAAACTAATTCTCCTGGGGCTGCTGTCTGCACCCCATTGTCTTCCCCAGGCAACCGCATGCACAAGCTCTTCGGAGTAGAGCGTTTACGATTTTTACTCCTCATGTCTCTGTACCAGTTCACTAAACTTGTATTACCACAACCTGTGTCTATTATGGTTTCTTCTTCCCTTTGTTCTCCTGAAGGGATATTGGCTGATGTTCTGTGTGTTTTTGCAGTTTTGGCGATTGGTGAAAACGTGTCGTCATGAGAGCATTTCACTAGAGAAACTGAAGATGTTCTGAACTGAGAACATAAATATTTACTCCTTGCAGAAGATCCATCTGACACAGATCCAGTGCTGGCTTGGCAGGCAGAACTATAGTGAGACATGGTGTTAACAGATATTTTCGTTGCCTTTGGCATATTATCTACACATTTAGAAGACCTACTATTTTTTCCCCTCAAACTTTTACATGACTGTGATCTCGTTTTACCATCACACATTCCTATATCTTTTTTATGTATTTTCAAATATCTTTCATAACGTTTAATCCTTTGGAAAAGTTGTTTCTTTTCTTTTTTGGACGGAGTGTTCATAGAATCATGTTTTGCCTTCCTGCACTGATGGGATACATTTGAAAGTGATGAATGTTTCATTAGTTTCAGCTTCAACGGACTCTCGTGTATTTTTAGTTCTTCCGAAAACAATCCTTTTTTGACATATGGTGACAACTGGTTATCCGGAAAATGTACCTCTGGTTGATTGGTACCTTTCATTTTGGTACAAAGAAGCATGCCATTTTTTAGATCATTTTGGACTCTTCCACCTTCTAATGTGCCACCAGCAGAACAGCCTACATACGTGCTAACCTCTTCTTCTGCTTCATGCAGGAGTAGCCCTTGGGCTAGTGTGTTTGTCGTCTGATCTGTCTTATTTGCATCCTTCTTTGCTTCATTATGTGCATTTACATTTTCAGAAAAAACATTCCATGTGTCTGGGAGGTTTTGTTTCGCCACGTTTTTAACTTTTGGGATGTGCTCAGATGGCAGACTCCCTACTAAAGACATCTCAATCTTCTCATTAAAAGTAGCCAAACTCCTTTTCAAAAGGCGTGGATCACTGAGTAGTTTTGAGGCGATCAGAGTTGACTGGAGGCCATTGCTGACTATCGAATGCGGATTTAATGGGGTCTGGTTTGTTAATTGGCTGCTTTCGTTCCCTGTAACACATCCCAAAGTATTCAGGTGGACACTTTCTTTAGATGAAAACGTATCTTTTCTGTGCATAATGTCATGAAAAGAAGGTTCATATGAGACACAGGAATCACCAATCGCATTGATTAAGGCCGTTTTTGAAGTCCTTTGTGATCTTTGCTTTTTCTCTGTGCCAACGAACTTTGTGCTCACACGTGTCGAGTCTTGGTTTTCCTGTTTATCTGGAACGTTGCACAAGCACTTGTTCAGAGTCTTGTCAGCCAGCCCTGCTGCACATTTTGTGATTTTTTCATAAATAATTGTGGCATCATTCCCCTTCCCAATCCTTTTCACTACTGTGCAGTTTTTCAACACGTGTCTTCCTGAGCAAGAGAAATAAAGGAAGGTGCAGCATGTCAAAAGTGGATTATAAATGAGCCAAAAAGAAAGCAAGTGGACAAAGGTTAGATTTTTACAAAGCTGCTGATCTATTTTCATAATTTTCAAGGGAAATATGCGTTTTGTAAAACTATACAGGCAAGGACATCCTCTAGACAAACTCAGAAAAAGTGTCATACTTACACTTGCATGTCCCCAGTGCTGAATCTGAGCTGATGGTTTCCGGTGCGGGGCACCAGAACTTACTTTTGAGGGCTGGCACTTATTTTTCTGTATCAGGCATTTACTGCGAGCAAAAGACACACATGGAAAAGACGGAGGAAGAGAACAACGAAAAAGTATCACAAAGCGAAAAAGCAGAAAGCTGCAGGAGTGACCTGAAGGGGCAGGGAGTTACTGTAAACGGATTAAAGAGCCCCGAGATGGCTTCAGGATTACGCTGACTCAGTATTCCGTGCTCGCACATTTAATTGCAGCAGCTGCGTGTTTCAGAGGAGAGCTTTGGACACCAGCACGTTTTTATTTACAAATTAAGCACTCCATGTACCCCTGACAACAATTATAGGTCCTGACAAACCACTCTTTTTTACACTGAAATGATGAGTGCTAACATGGCTATGCCAGACTTGCACATCCTCTATGTTTTAGAAAGCACCATAGCTCTAAGGGTCTGACATGCTTGTAGGAGGCTGGACTGGCTTGTAGTGAGTACCTAGGGGTACTTGCACCTTGCACCAGGCCCAGTTATCCCTTATTAGTGTATAGGGTGTCTAGCAGCTTAGGCTGATAGATAATGGTAGCTTAGCAGAGCAGCTTAGGCTGAACTAGGAGACGTGTGAAGCTACTACAGTACCACAAGTGTCACTTGCACAATATCATAAGAAAACACAATACACAGTTATACTAAAAATAAAGGTACTTTATTTTTATGACAATATGCCAAAGTATCTTAGAGTGTACCCTCAGTGAGAGGATAGGAAATATACACAAGATATATATACACAATAGCAAAAATATGCAGTATAGTCTTAGAAAACAGTGCAAACAATGTATAGTTACAATAGGATGCAATGGGGACACATAGGGATAGGGGCAACACAAACCATATACTCCAAAAGTGGAATGCGAACCACGAATGGACCCCAAACCTATGTGACCTTGTAGAGGGTCGCTGGGACTATTAGAAAATAGTGAGAGTTAGAAAAATAGCCCTCCCCAAGACCCTGAAAAGTGAGTGCAAATTGCACTAAAGTTCCCCTAAGGACAAAGAAGTCGTGTTAGAGGAATAATGCAGGAAAGACACAAACCAACAATGCAACAACGATGGATTTCCAATCTAGGGTACCTGTGGAACAAAGGGACCAAGTCCAAAAGTCACAAGCAAGTCGGAGATGGGCATATGCCCAGGAAATGCCAGCTGTGGATGCAAAGAAGCTTCTACTGGACAGAAGAAGCTGAGGTTTCTGCAGGAACGAAAAGGGCTAGAGACTTCCCCTTTGGTGGACGGATCCCTCTCGCCGTGGAGAGTCGTGCAGAAGTGTTTTCCCGCCGAAAGAACGCCAACAAGCCTTGCTAGCTGCGAATCGTGCGGTTAGCGTTTTTGGACGCTGCTGTGTCCCTGGAGGGACCAGGAGGTCGCAAATTGGACCAGGAGAGAGAGGGGACGTCGAGCAAGACAAGGAGTCCTCTCAGCAGCAGGTAGCACCCGGAGAAGTGCCAGAAACAGGCACTACGAGGATGCGTGAAACGGTGCTCACCCGAAGTTACACAAAGGAGTCCCACGTCGCCGGAGACCAACTTAGAAAGTCGTGCAATGCAGGTTAGAGTGCCGTGGACCCAGGCTTGGCTGTGCACAAAGGATTTCCGCCGGAAGTGCACAGGGGCCGGAGTAGCTGCAAAAGTCGCGGTTCCCAGCAATGCAGTCTAGCGAGGTGAGGCAAGGACTTACCTCCACTAAACTTGGACTGAAGAGTCACTGGACTGTGGGAGTCACTTGGACAGAGTTGCTGGATTCAAGGGACCTCGCTCGTCGTGCTGAGAGGAGACCCAAGGGACCAGTAATGCAGCTTTTTGGTGTCTGCGGTTGCAGGGGGAAGATTCCGTCGACCCACGGGAGATTTCTTCAGAGCTTCTAGTGCAGAGAGGAGGCAGACTACCCCCACAACATGCACCACCAGGAAAACAGTCGAGAAGGCGGCAGGATCAGCGTTACAGAGCTGCAGTAGTCGTCTTTGCTACTATGTTGCAGGTTTGCAGGCTTCCAGCGCGGTCAGCAGTCGATTCCTTGGCAGAAGGTGAAGAGAGAGATGCAGAGGAACTCGGATGAGCTCTTGCATTCGTTATCTAAAGTTTCCCCAGAGACAGAGACCCTAAATAGCCAGAAAAGAGGGTTTGGCTACTTAGGAGAGAGGATAGGCTAGCAACACCTGAAGGAGCCTATCACAAGGAGTCTCTGACGTCACCTGGTGGCACTGGCCACTCAGAGCAGTCCAGTGTGCCAGCAGCACCTCTGTTTCCAAGATGGCAGAGGTCTGGAGCACACTGGAGGAGCTCTGGACACCTCCCAGGGGAGGTGCAGGTCAGGGGAGTGGTCACTCCCCTTTCCTTTGTCCAGTTTCGCGCCAGAGCAGGGCTAAGGGGTCCCCTGAACCGGTGTAGACTGGCTTATGCAGAATTGGGCACATCTGTGCCCAACAAAGCATTTCCAGAGGCTGGGGGAGGCTACTCCTCCCCTGCCTTCACACCATTTTCCAAAGGGAGAGGGTGTAACACCCTCTCTCAGAGGAAGTCCTTTGTTCTGCCATCCTGGGACAAGCCTGGCTTGACCCCAGGGGGGCAGAAACCTGTCTGAGGGGTTGGCAGCAGCAGCAGCTGCAGTGAAACCCCAGGAAAGGCAGTTTGGCAGTACCAGGGTCTGTGCTACAGACCACTGGGATCATGGGATTGTGCCAACTATGCCAGGATGGCATAGAGGGGGCAATTCCATGATCATAGACATGTTACATGGCCATATTCGGAGTTACCATTGTGAAGCTACATATAGGTAGTGACCTATATGTAGTGCACATGTGTAATGGTGTCCCCGCACTCACAAAGTCAGGGAAATTGGCCCTGAACAATGTGGGGGCACCTTGGCTAGTGCCAGGGTGCCCTCACACTAAGTAACTTTGCACCTAACCTTTACCAGGTAAAGGTTAGACATATAGGTGACTTATAAGTTACTTAAGTGCAGTGTAAAATGGCTGTGAAATAACGTGGACGTTATTTCACTCAGGCTGCAGTGGCAGGCCTGTATAAGAATTGTCAGAGCTCCCTATGGGTGGCAAAAGAAATGCTGCAGCCCATATGGATCTCCTGGAACCCCAATACCCTGGGTACCTTAGTACCATATACTAGTGATTTATAAGGGTGTTCCAGTAAGCCAATGTAAATTGGTAAAATTGGTCACTAGCCTGTTAGTGACAATTTGAAATAAATGAGAGAGCATAACCACTGAGGTTCTGGTTAGCAGAGCCTCAGTGAGACAGTTAGGCACCACACAGGGAACACATACATATAGGCCACAAACTTATGAGCACTGGGGTCCTGACTAGCAGGGTCCCAGTGACACATAACAAACATACTGAAAACATAGGGTTTTCACTATGAGCACTGGGCCCTGGCAGGCAGGATCCCAGTGAGACAGTGAAAACACCCTGACATACACTCACAAACAGGCCTAAAGTGGGGGTAACAAGGCTAGAAAGAGGCTACTTTCTCACAATGCTTTATCTGAACCCTTCCCCAAATATATCGAGTATTACTCCAATGAGAACCCCATCATTCTAGAGGGATGCACCTTTTTGTCAAAATAATGATTGAAGAAATATAGGAGGGAAGGTTTGAGCAATTTAATGGTGCAGCAATAAAATGTAGTCATTGGAGCTCTAGCAAAAAATCCTACAGCGCTTGTAATTAGGTAGTTGAATCTTTCAGTCTTTGCCTTGTTGATTCAAGTGCATCTGTCATAAGGAATATGTTCTTCTAGTACGCAAGTGTCAAGCAGTAAAGCACTCCTAAATGCGAGAGGGAAGCAGTAAATCAGGATTTGTAGCAAGATGGCTGACTTTCATTACCTCTGCAGTCCACAATTATGTGAAAAACAGTATAATGAACCTATTATCTCTGAGACAAAAATTCGAGGTCAAGAGATGATTGTACAACTTAGCAGAATACTCGAATGTCCAAAAGCCTTTCTGATCAACTTTATTCTTGAATCCGAGGAATCAAAGCAACTTCATATTAATCCAATAGCACAGAACTTAAGTGACCTCGATCCCCCTACCTTTGCAGCAGTGGGATCAACTGAAAATAAGAAACAGAGGTATTGCTGTAATCATCATATCTTAATCGTAGACGTCTGTCAGGTATTGTCTTCCACTCTTAAATTAAAATGAGAAACTCAGCAGGGGATCTCCCCACCCCCTTCTGTTTGCCTTGTCATTTTAGCTGCTGGCTTGGTTGGTCGGGTCGGATTTCCTTGCTAAAAGGCTGGGATTCCCATACAGGGTATAACATGTTCTTGGTATGCTGCCAACATCCTATTGCATCAACCAGAACCCATGCAGTTGGTCAATAGTTTGGAGCATATTTTCCAAGACGATGGGCCCCCCTCGTCAGTGATGCTGAAACATTTCTAAGAGAGGGACTGCTGCCATCAATGTTACAATACAGAAGTCACAGGTCTGTGAAAAGTTCAAGTGCCACTAAAGCAACAAGAGTAGCAAACGAACAATGCCTATTCAGCAGAAGAGTGGTAAGAGTGTGATATGTGACCAGTGATACATTTTGTGTGCACACTCACAAACATATCACTAAAGCATTATGTGCAGTAGGGCAATGTTGTTTAAGACAGCACCATTTTCACTACGTTTGCACAGACACAGACTATGTAGCTCACAAGTGATGTGTAGAAAACAGGTTTCAGATAATATTTGTAATTTGCTCACCACCAAGTAGTGTCTTGATTTGTTTGAATCTTATTAAAATATTTGTTTCCATCACACTTCAGAATTAACAATGCACCTCAGTTATGCTTTCCTTGCAGCTGAAGTATTTTGAATATGTACTGTTAATTTACAGTTATTTAAATTTTGTTGTGTTAGAAAAAACTGTCAACCAACACTTTCCTTTCATGCTTCTTGTACCCTAGCATGACTGTCACATAGTTTAGTATAAAAACTCCTCTCAGTTTGCACTCAAGAAAGAAAAGTAAACACCAATATTCCTTTTTTGGGATAAGAAGCAATTTACACATTACAAATGCATATTTGAAAGTATCAGTAGTAAATGGGATACCTTTAATCGAACTCAAAAGGAGTGGTTTGAATATGTGATGAGTGGTTACGCCCCAGAAGTCCCTCACCGAAAGTGACATCACTTCCGGCTCATGTGACCCAGCAATGATGTCACCAGTGAACCCATAACCAAAAGTGTCATCACTTCAGTCCCATATGACCAGGTGGTGATGTCGCCGGTGACCCCTAAACTGGAGGTGACGTCACTTCCGGTTCTTGTGACCAAGTAGGGATGTCAGCTGTGACCCCTAATGCGGAAGTCCCTCCTCCAGAAATGAAGTAATTGAAATATCACTTGCGGCTCATGTGACCAGGTGGGGCTGACACTTGTGACCCATAACCCGGAAGTCCCTCCACCGGAAATTAAGTCAGAAAGACGTCACTTCTGGCTCATGGGACCAGATAGAGATGTCACCTGTGCACCCTAACCCTTGAAGCGCCCAGGAACCCACACCCTCGAAGTGACATTGCTCAAAACGTATTCCACAAAGCAATGCACCAGAAATCACATAGCTGGTAACCATGAGAGTTCATTGGTATTTTCCAAAGGAAAGAGAAATGCGAATATGAAGGAATGTGTGTGTGTGTGTGTGTGTGTGTGTGCGCACGCCTGAGCCAGGGCTTATGTATGTTAGTTTATTTGAATTTGCATATAGTACGTGTCTGTCGCCATCTGTCTGGGTAGCATTACGTATATCAACAGGCTCTTTTATAGTGCCTTGAAAAAAAATACTAACCATGATGTTTTCTGTAACAGTGCAACAAGCAGAAAAGTGTAACACTTTTTTAAAGTGTGTGAGAAATTGAAATTAACTCAGGGCTATTTTTAAAATTGTGCAAGAAATGTAAAAGAATGTAACAAGTTTTAACATACAGTGAATTAGGCCTTTTTTAAACAGCAAGGATTATAACTAAGTCCATGGTTATTTTTAAAACTACAAGAGAGGAGACCTTTTGGGGTTTGTTTGGCCCAAAACCTGTACTGGATGACTTCATTGCTCACAACATTTTTAAAAAATAACTTTTTTCTTAACACATAAATCCATGACTCATGGTTCAGCTCTAAAAGTGGTCTCTTATTAAAAGATTTCTTGAATGACCTTATTGCAAACAAAAACGAAAACAAAGATGTAGCCTTTGCAGACAGAAAAGACTTGCATGAAGTTGGCTCTGAATATACTATACCAAAGTGAAGTATAGTGTCCACAGAGTCCAGGGGTTCCCCAGAGGCTTTACAGAGGCTAAAGTAGATTATACTAATGCTTTCTTTGGTGCCAGTGTGGTCGAGCAATTAGGTATATCAGAGAGTAGTGTTAAGCATTTGTTGTACACACACAGTCCAGGAGGCACACACTCAATAACTAACTCCATGCTGTAGGAGGCTGGCCTGTGTTGTAGTGGGTACCAAAGGTACTTACACCTTGTGCCAGGTCCAGTTATCCCTTATTAGTAGAATAGAGGTGTTTCTAGCAGCTTAGACTGATAGAAGGTACCTATGGCAAAGCAGCTTAGGCTGAACTAGGAGACATGCAAAGCTCCTACTATACCACTTATATCATTTGCACAATATCATAAGAAAACACAATACACAGAATTACTAAAAATACAGGTACTTTATTTTTATGACAATATGCCACAAGTATCTCAGTGAGTACCCTCAGTAAGAAGGTAAGTAATATACACAAGTTATATGTACACAAACCAAAATCAGGTCAGTAAGAGCAAGAAAAGTAATGCAAACAGTGTAGATCTACAATAGGTTGCAATAGGCAAACATAGGTCTAGGGGCAACACAAACCATATACTACAAAAGTGGAATGCGAATCACGAATGGACCCCAGACCTATGTGAGCTTGTAGAGGGTTGCTGGGACTGTAAGAAAACAGTCAGGGTGTCCAAGATACCCCACCCCAAGACCCTGAAAAGTAGGAGAAAAGTACACCTACTACCCCAAAAGAGCACAATAGTCGTGATAGGGGGTTTCTGCAAGGACAACAAACACCAGCCATGCACTGACAACGGATTTCCAGACCTGAGGACCTGCAAGGCAAGAGGACCAAGTCCAATAGTCGCGACAGTGTCCGGGGGAGCAGGAGCCCAGAAAACCCCGGATGAAGGAGCAAGGAAGCTGTCTCCGGATGGAAGAAGCTTGGAGTTCTACAAGAAAGACGAGGACTAGGAATATCTCCTTTGGATGGAAGCTGTCCCACGTCACGATGAAGCTTGCAGAGGTGTTCCCACTCAGAAATACCGCAAACAAGCCTTGCTAGCTGCAAGGGTCGTGGTAGAGTTTTTGGGTGCTGCTGAGGACCTGGAAGGACCAGGATGTTGCCTTTTGGAGGAGGAGACAGAGGGGGCGCTCAGCAACTCAGAGAGCCTCACAGAAGCAGGCAGCACCTGCAGAAGTACCCCAACAGGCACTTAGAATAAAAGTGAACCGGAGTCCACATGAAGTTACAAAAGGGGGGTCCCACGATGTCGGAGGCCAACTCAGAGGGTTGTGCACTACAGGACGGAGTGCTGGGGACCCAGGCTAGGCTGTGCACGAAGTAAATCCTGGAAGAGTGCACAGGAGCCGGAGCAGCTGCAAATCACGCAGTACACAGCTTTGCAGTCTGGAGTGGGGAGGCAAGGACTTACCTCCACCAAACTTGGACTGAACAGTCACTGGACTGTAGGAGTCACTTGGACAGAGTTGCTGTGTTCCAGGGACCACGCTCGTCAGGATCAGAGGGGAACCAGAGGACCGGTGATGCAGTCTTTTGGTTCCTGCGTTAGCAGGGGGAAGATTCCGACGACCCACGGGAGATTTCTTCTGAGCTTCTGGTGCAGGGTGAAGGCAGGCTACCCCAAGAGCATGCACCACCTGAAAACAGTTGAGAAAACTGGCAGGATTAGGCGCTACAATGTTGCTGGTAGTCGTCTTGCTACTTTGTTTCGGGTTTGCAGGCGTCCTGGAGCAGTCAGCAGTCGATCCTTGGTAGAAGGCGAAGAGGGAGATGCAGAGTGTAGGAGGCTGGACTGCCTTGTAGTGAGTACCAACGGGTACTTACACCTTGCACCAGGCCCAGGTATCCCTTACTAGTGTATAGGGTGTCTAGCAGCTTAGGCTGAACTAGGAGACGAGTGAAGCTCCTACAGTACCACTAGTGTCACTTGCACAATATCATAAGAAAACACAATACACAGATATACTAAAAATAAAGGTACTTTATTTTTATGACAATATGCCAAAGTATCTCAGAGTGTACCCTCAGTATGAGGATAGCAAATATACACAAGTTATATGTACACAATACCAAAAATATGCAGTATAGTCTTAGAAAACAGTGCAAACAATGTATAGTTACAATAGGATGCAATGGGGACACATAGGGATAGGGGCAACACAAACTATATACTCCAAAAGTGGAATGCGAACCACGAATGGATCCGAAACCTATGTGACCTTGTAGAGGGTCGCTGGGACTATTAGAAAATAGTAAGGGTTAGAAAAATAGCCCACCCCAAGACCCTGAAAAGTGAGTGCAAAGTGCACTAAAGTTCCCCAAAGGACATAGAAGTCGTGATAGGGGAATTTTGCAGGAAAGACACAAACCAGCAATGCAACAACGATGGATTTCCAGTCGAGGGTACCTGTGGAACAAGGGGACCAAGTCCAAAAGTCACAAGCAAGTCGGAGATGGGCAGATGCCCAGGAAATGCCAGCTGTGGGTACAAAGAAGCTGCTACTGGACAGTAGAAGCTGAGGATTCTGCAGGAACGACAAGGGCTAGAGACTTCCCCTTTGGAGGATGGATCCCCCACGCTGTGGATAGTTGTGCAGAAGTGTTTTCTCGCCAAAAGACCGCCAACAAGCCTTGCTAGCTGCAAATCGTGCGGTTAGGGTTTTTGGATGCTGCTGTGGCCCAGGAGGGACCAGGATGTCGCCAATTGCGTCTGGGGACAGAGGGGGCGTCGATCAAGACAAGGAGCCCTCTCAGAAGCAGCCAGCACCCGCAGAAGTGCCGGAACAGGCACTACAAAGAGGAGTGAAATGGTGCTCACCCGAAGTTGCACAAAGGAGTCCCACGTCGCCGGAGGGCCACTTAGAAAGTCGTGCAATGCAGGTTAGAGTGCTGTGGACCCAGGCTTGGCTGTGCACAAAGGATTTCCGCCGGAAGTGCACAGAGGCCGGAGTAGCTGCAAAAGACGCGGTTCCCACCAATGCAGTCTGGCATGGGGAGGCAAGGACTTACCTCCACCAAACTTGGACTGAAGAGTCACTGGACTGTGGGAGTCACTTGGACACAGTTGCTGGATTCAAGGGACCTCGCTTGTCGTGCTGAGAGGAGACCCAGGGGACCGGTGATGCTGTTCTTTGGTGCCTGCGGTAGCAGGGGGAAGATTCCGTCGACCCACAGGAGATTTCTTCGGAGCTTCTAGTGCAGAGAGGAGGCAGACTACCCCCACAGCATGCACCACCAGGAAAACAGTCGAGAAGGCGGCAGGATCAGCGTTACAGAGTTGCAGTAGTCGTCTTAGCTACTTTGTTGCAGTTTTGCAGGCTTCCAGCGCGGTCAGCAGTCAATTCCTTGGCAGAAGGTGAAGAGAGAGATGCAGATGAGCTCTTGCATTCGTTATCTAAGGAATTCCCCAAAGCAGAGACCCTAAATAGCCAGAAAAGAGGGTTTGGCTACTTAGGAGAGAGGATAGGCTAGCAACACCTGAAGGAGCCTATCAGAATGAGTCTCTGACGTCACCTGCTGGCCCTGGCCACTCGGAGCAGTCCAGTGTGCCAGCAGCACCTCTGTTTCCAAGATGGCAGAGGTCTGGAGCACACTGGAGGAGCTCTGGGCACCTCCCAGGGGAGGTGCAGGTCAGGGGAGTGGTCATTCCCCTTTCCTTTGTCCAGTTTCGCGCCAGAGCAGGGCTGAGGGGTCCCTGAACCGGTGTAGACTGGCTTATGCAGAAATGGGCACCATCTTTGCCCATGAAAGCATTTCCAGAGGCTGGGGAAGGCTACTCCTCCCCTGCCTTCACACCATTTTCCAAAGGGAGAGGGTGTAACACCCTCTCTCAGAGGAAGTCCTTTGTTCTGCTATCCTGGGACAAGCCTGGCTGGACCCCAGGAGGGCAGAAACCTGTCTGAGGGGTTGGCAGCAGCTGCAGTGAAACCCCTGAAAAGGCAGTTTGGCAGTACCAGGGTCTGTGCTACAGACCACTGGGATCATGGGATTGTGCCAACTATGCCAGGATGGTATAGAGGGGGCCATTCCATGATCATAGACATGTTACATGGCCATATTCGGAGTTACCATTGTGAAGCTACATATAGGTAGTGACCTTTATGTAGTGCACGCGTGTAATGGTGTCCCCGCACTCACAAAGTCCGGGGAATTTGCCCTGAACAATGTGGGGGCACCTTGGCTAGTGCCAGGGTGCCCTCACACTAAGTAACTTTGCACCTAACCTTTACCAGGTAAAGGTTAGACATATAGGTGACTTATAAGTTACTTAAGTGCAGTGGTAAATGGCTGTGAAATAACGCGGACGTTATTTCACTCAGGCTGCAGTGGCAGGCCTGTGTAAGAATTGTCAGAGCTCCCTATGGGTGGCAAAAGAAATGCTGCAGCCCATAGGGATCTCCTGGAACCCTAATACCCTAGGTACCTCAGTATCATATACTAGGGAATTATAAGGGTGTTCCAGTAAGCCAATGTAAATTGGTAAAATTGGTCACTAGCCTATTAGTGACAATTTGAAAGAAATGAGAGATCATAACCACTGAGGTTCTGGATAGCAGAGCCTCAGTGAGACAGTTAGTCATAACACAGGTAACACAGTCAGGCACACTTATGAGCACTGGGGCCCTGGCTGGCAGGGTCCCAGTGACACATACAACTAAAACAACATATATACAGTGAAAAATGGGGGTAACATGCCAGGCAAGATGGTACTTTCCTACACAACCCCCCCCCCCCAAACGAAGGACAATAAGACTAGTCATTCCCTGATGGGTCTTCATTGTCTAAGTGGAAATATCTGGAGAGTCCATCTGCATTGGAGTGGCTACTCCCAGGTCTATGTTCCACTGTATAGTCCATTCCCTGTAGGGATATGGACCACCTCAACAATTTAGGATTTTCACCTTTCATTTGTTTTAGCCAAAGTAGAGGTTTGTGGTCTGTCTGAACAATGAAGTGAGTGCCAAACAGGTATGGCCTCAACTTCTTCAGTGCCCAGACCACAGCAAAGGCCTCCCTTTCAATGGCAGACCAACGCTTTTCTCTAGGGGTCAACCTCCTACTAATAAAAGCAACAGGTTGATCCTGGCCCTCAGAATTAAGTTGTGATAGGACTGCCCCTACTCCTAATTCAGATGCATCAGTTTGGACATAGATTTTTTTAGAGTAACAAGGGCTTTTCAGGACAGGTGCAGAGCACATGGCCTGCTTCAGCTCCTCAAAAGCTTTCTGACAGTTTGCTGTCCATAATACCTTTTTAGGCATTTTCTTGGATGTGAGGTCATTAAGAGGGGCTGCTATGGAGCCATAGTTCTTAATGAACCTCCTGTAATACCCAGTGAGGCCTAGGAAGGCTCTCACCTGAGTCTGAGTAGTAGAGGGAACCCAATCAATAATAGTTTGGATTTTCCCCTGAAGTGGTGCAATCTGTTCCCCACCAACAAGGTGTCCCAGATAAACCACCTTTCCCTGCCCTATCTGGCACTTTGAAGCCTTGATAGTGAGGCCTGCCTTTTGCAGGGCCTCCAAAACTTTCCATAGGTGGACCAGGTGATCATCCCAGCTGGAGCTAAAGACAGCTATATCGTCCAAATATGCTGCACTAAAAGCTTCCAGCCCTTGCAGGACTGTGTTCACCAACCTCTGAAAAGTGGCAGGTGCATTTTTCAATCCAAAAGGCATTACTGTGAATTGGTAATGGCCTCCAATGGTTGAAAATGCAGTTTTAGGTTTAGCATATTCTGATAATTTGATCTGCCAATACCCTGCAGTCAAATCAAAAGTGCTTAGATACTTGGCAGATGCCAGTGTATCTATGAGCTCATCTGCCCTGGGTATAGGGTGAGCATCAGTTTTGGTTACCTGGTTGAGACCTCTGTAGTCTACACAAAACCGCATTTCCTTTTTTCCATCCTTGGAATGAGGTTTTGGTACAAGTACCACAGGAGAGGCCCATGGACTTTCAGAGTGCTCAACCACTCCCAGTTCTAACATTTTCTGCACCTCTTGCTTTATGCAGTCCCTGACATGGTCAGGCTGCCTATGGATCTTACTTTTGACAGGCAAGCTGTCTCCAGTATCTATAGTGTGCTCACACCAAGAAGTGGTACCTGGCACAGTAGAGAAGAGTTCAGAAAACTGACCCAGGAGATTTATGCAATGGTCTTTCTGCTCAGCAGTAAGACAATCAGCCAAAACTACACCTTCCACTAGAGCATCTTGTTCTGTGGAAGAGAAGAGATCAGGTAGAGGATCACTGTCTTCTTCCTGTCCTTCATCAGTTGCCATGAGCAGGGTGAGATCAGCCCTGTCATAGTAGGGTTTCAGGCGGTTGACATGGAGCACCCTAAGGGGACTCCTGGCAGTGCCTAAGTCAACTAAATAGGTGACATCACCCTTCTTTTCAACAATTGTGTGGGGACCACTCCATTTATCTTGGAGTGCTCTTGGGGCCACAGGCTCCAAGACCCACACTTTCTGCCCTGGTTGGTACTGAACCAAAACAGCCTTCTGGTCATGCCACTGCTTTTGGAGCTCTTGGCTGGCCTGAAGGTTTTTACTGGCCTTTTTCATGTACTCAGCCATTCTTGATCTTAGGCCAAGTACATAATCCACTATATCTTGCTTTGGAGCTTTTAAAGGTTGTTCCCAACCCTCCTTGACAAGTGTTAGTGGACCCCTCACAGGGTGTCCAAAGAGGAGTTCAAAGGGGCTGAAGCCCACTCCTTTCTGGGGTACCTCCCTCTAGGCAAAAAGGAGGCATGGTAAAAGGATATCCCATCTCCTGCGGAGTTTTTCAGGGAGTCCCATAATCATGCCTTTGAGAGTTTTGTTAAATCTCTCCACCAGTCCATTTGTTTGTGGATGATAGGGTGTAGTGAACTTGTAAGTCACACCACACTCCTTCCACATGGCCTTTAAGTAAGCAGACATGAAATGGCTTCCCCTGTCTGATACCACCTCTTTTGGGAAGCCCACCCTGGAAAATATTCCCAGGAGGGCCTTTGCCACTGCAGGTGCTGTAGTGGTCCTTTGAGGAATTGCTTCAGGATATCTTGTGGCATGGTCCACTACCACCAAGATAAACCTATTGCCTGAAGCAGTAGGAGGGTCAAGGGGGCCAACTATGTCAACCCCTACCCTTTCAAAGGGAACCCCAACCACAGGTAGTGGAATAAGGGGTGCCTTTGGAGTGCCACCTGTCTTGCCACTGGCTTGACAGGTTTCACAGGACTTACAAAAATCTTTTGTGTCCTCAGACATTCTAGGCCAATGAAACAAGGGAACAAGCCTGTCCCAAGTTTTCATTTGCCCCAAATGTCCAGCAAGGGGAATGTCGTGAGCAAGAGTTAGGAGGAACTTTCTGTACTCCTGAGGAATCACCAATCTCCTGGCAGCTCCAGGTTTTGGATCCCTTGCTTCAGTGTACAAGAGGTTGTCCTCCCAGTAAACTCTGTGAGAGTCACTGACATCCCCATTTGCTTGTTTGACAGCTTGCTGTCTTAGACCCTCTAGTGTGGGACAGGTCTGCTGTGCCACACTCAGCTCCTCCCTGGCAGGCCCCCCTTCACCCAAAAGCTCAGCAGTGTCTGCTTCCAGCTCCTCTGGTGTAGGTTCTGCACAGGGTTGAAATTCTTCTTCCTCAGAACAAGAATCCACTGTAGATGGAGGGATAGTAGGTAGTGCCTTACTTCTACTAGCCCTAGCTTTAGGGAGCACTTGGTCCATTGTTCCAGGATCCAAGTTTCCCTGTCCTTTTTGCTTTTTGGCCTGAGCCCTGGTTAAAGCAAAAATATGCCCTGGGATGCCCAACATTGCTGCATGGGCCTCCAACTCCACATCTGACCAAGCTGATGTCTCCAAATAATTTCCTAGTAGACAGTCTACAGGTAAATCTGAGGCTACCACAACTTTCTTTGGGCCAGTAACCCTCCCCCAGTTGAGATTTACAGTAGCCATGGGGTGGCTAAGTGTGTTGTTGTGAGCATCGGTTACTTGGTACTGGTGACCAAGTAGATGTTGTTCAGGGTGGACCAGTTTTTCTATCACCATTGTGACACTGACACCTGTGTCCCTGTAGGCCTGAACCTCAACACCATTTATTAGGGGTAGTTGCTTGTACTTATCCATGTTAAGGGGACAAGCAACCAAGGTGGCTAAATCAAGAGCCCCCTCAGAGACTAACACAGCCTCTGTGGTCTCCATAATCAGACCAACCCCAACTAAGTTACCAAAGGTGAGCACAGCTACTCCCTTAGATTGGCTATTAGTAGGTTTGCTCCCACCACCACTGCTATTAGTAGGGACACTAGGTGTAGCAGTAGGGGTTGTAGTGGTAGGAGGCTTGGTGCTTTTCTTTGGACAACTGGGATCTGTTGTCCAATGGCCTTTTATTTTACATAAATAGCACCATGGTTTCTTTTCTTTGTTTTGATTAGAAGAGGATTTGGGCCCACCACCCCCACCAGAGTGTTTTTGTGGGCCTGATGAAGACTCATTTTTAGATTTGTCCCCACCCTTGTCAGAAGACTTACCATCCTTCTTCTTGTTGCCATCTTTGTCACCCCCTGTATGAACCTTTCTGTTCACCCTTGTTCTGACCCATTTGTCTGCCTTCTTTCCCAATTCTTGGGGAGAGGTCAGATCAGAGTCCACCAAGTACTGGTGCAACAAATCAGACACACAATTATTAAGAATATGCTCTCTCAGGATCAAGTTATACAGGCTTTCATAATCAGTAACTTTACTGCCATGTAACCACCCCTCCAAGGCCTTCACTGAATGGTCAATGAAATCAACCCAGTCTTGTGAAGACTCCTTTTTGGTCTCTCTGAACTTTATCCTGTACTGTTCAGTAGTTAAGCCATAACCATCCAGGAGTGCATTCTTAAGAGCTTTGTAATCAGTGGCTTCACTTTCTTTCACAGTAAGGAGCCTATCCCTACCCTTTCCACTAAATGATAGCCATAGGATAGCAGCCCACTGCCTTTGAGGGAGATCCTGTACAGCACAGGCCCTCTTAAGTGCAGCAAACCACTTGTTAATGTCATCCCCCTCCTTATAAGGGGGAACTATCTTGTGCAGATTCCTGGAATCATGCTCTTTTGCAGGATGACTATGGGGAATACTGCTGCTGCCACCATGGGTTTCTAAACCCAATTTCTGTCTCTCCTTCTCTACTTCTAAGGTCTGTCTATCCAAATCCAGCTGTTGCTTCTTGAGCTTCAGTCTGGTTTGTTCCACTCTCAATCTATTGAGCTCCCTTTCTAACAATCTGTCATCAGGGTGGGTGGGTGGGACATGCCTTGAAACAGAAGTAGGGTGAGAATGGACAGAAGGAGACCTATCCCTTACAGAAGGCACCCTAACAGCTTGGTTAACAGAAACATTACTTCTACTGTGGTGAGAAGAAATACTCTTGCTATGATGTGAGACAACACTATCTGTATGGTGTGACTCTACATCAGTACCAACTATGCTAGGCTGTCTAGTAACGGGCAGGCTAGGAAGTTTCTTTCCTGAATCTTTTCCTAGGGGAGTCCCTGGATCAGATTGGGAACCATTAGCTACTTTTTCAACAGATGGGGCCCTTCTGGCCTTATCTTGTTCTTTAAGCATGTTAAGCAATAATTCCAAAGAAGGATTCTTCCCTACACTCAAACCTCTCTCTATGCAGAGACTCCTTGCTCCTTTCCAGCTAAGGTGATCATATGCAAGTTTGGACAGATCAACAGTTTGGCCTGTGCCAGACATTTTAGAAAGAGTTTAAGTAATAGAAAAAGTGAAGAAACAAAAGTTTTTCAGAACTTTTAGAAAGACAGAAAAAAACTTTTAAAACTTTTTAAGAACTTTTAGAAAGTTTAGAGGTACTTTTCAGCACTTAGAAAAGAGTGAAAAGAGGAAATGCAAAACTTTTTGGTTAGGTGTACATACACTGACTTTGTTTTGTATATTTTTCTCTTATGAAAAGTACAATGACAAAAGTGGTAAGTAGTCTCAAAGCACTTATCCCACTGCTGCACAACCAATGTAGGAGGCTGGCCTGGCTTGTAGTGAGTACCAAGGGGTACTTACACCTTGCACCAGGCCCAGGTATCCCTTATTAGTGTATAGGGTGTCTAGCAGCATAGGCTGATAGATAATGGTAGCTTAGCAGAGCAGCTTAGGCTGAACTAGGAGACGAGTGAAGCTCCTAAAGTACCACTAGTGTCACTTGCACAATATCATAAGAAAACAGAATACACAGATATACTAAAAATAAAGGTACTTAATTTTTATGTCAATATGCCAAAGTATCTCAGAGTGTACCCTCAGTATGAGGATAGCAAATATACACAAGGTATATGTACACAATACCAAAAATATGCAGTATAGTCTTAGAAAACAGTGCAAACAATGTATGGTTACAATAGGATGCAATGGGGACACATAGGGATAGGGGCAACACAAACCATATACTCCAAAACTGGAATGCGAACTACGAATGGACCCCAAACCTATGTGACCTTGTAGAGGGTCGCTGGGACTATTAGAAAATAGTAAGGGTTAGAAAAATAGCCCACCCCAAGACCCTGAAAAGTGAGTGCAAAGTGCACTAAAGTTCCCCAAAGGACATAAAAGTCGTGATAGGGGAATTCTGCAGGAAAGACACAAACCAGCAATGCAACAACAATGGATTTCCAGTCGAGGGTACCTGTGGAACAAGGGGACCAAGTCCAAAAGTCACAAGCAAGTCGGAGATGGGCAGATGCCCAGGAAATGCCAGCTGTGGCTGCAAAGAAGCTGCTACTGGACAGTAGAAGCTGAGGATTCTGCAGGAACGACAAGGGCTAGAGACTTCCCCTTTGGAGGATGGATCCCCCACGCCGTGGAGAGTCGTGCAGAAGTGTTTTCCTGCCGAAAGACCGCCAACAAGCCTTGCTAGCTGCAAATCATGCGGTTAGGGTTTTTGGATGCTGCTGTGGCCCAGGAGGGACCAGGATGTAGCCAATTGTGTCTGGGGACAGAGGGGGCATCGAGCAAGACAAGGAGCCCTCTCAGAAGCAGGCAGCACCCGCAGAAGTGCCGGAACAGGCACTACGAAGAGGAGTGAAACGGTGCTCACCCGAAGTTGCACAAAGGAGTCCCACGTCGCCGGAGGGCCACTTAGAAAGTCGTGCAATGCAGGTTAGAGTGCCGTGGACACAGGCTTGGCTGTGCACAAAGGATTTCCGCCGGAAGTGCACAGAGGCCGGAGTAGCTGCAAAAGTCGCGGTTCCCAGCAATGCAGTCTGGCGTGGGGAGGCAAGGACTTACCTCCACCAAACTTGGACTGAAGAGTCACTGCACTGTGGGAGTCACTTGGACACAGTTGCTGGATTCAAGGGACCTCGCTCGTCGTGCTGAGAGGAGACCCAGGGGACCGATGATGCAGTTCTTTGGTGCCTGCGGTAGCAGGGAGAAGATTCCGTCGACCCACAGGAGATTTCTTCGGAGCTTCTAGTGCAGAGAGGTGGCAGACTACCCCCACAGCATGCACCACCAGGAAAACAGCCGAGAAGGCGGCAGGATCAGCGTTACAGAGTTGCAGTAGTTGTCTTAGCTACTTTGTTGCAGTTTTGCAGGCTTCCAGCGCGGTCAGCAGTCGATTCCTTGGCAGAAGGTGAAGAGAGAGATGCAGAGGAACTCTGATGAGCTCTTGCATTCGTTATCTAAGGAATTCCCCAAAGCAGAGACCCTAAATAGCCAGAAAAGAGGGTTTGGCTACTTAGGAGAGAGGATAGGCTAGCAACACCTGAAGGAGCCTATCAGAAGGAGTCTCTGACGTCACCTGCTGGCCCTGGCCACTCAGAGCAGTCCAGTGTGCCAGCAGCACCTCTGTTTTCAAGATGGCAGAGGTCTGGAGCACACTGGAGGAGCTCTGGGCACCTCCCAGGGGAGGTGCAGGTCAGGGGAGTGGTCACTCCCCTTTCCTTTGTCCAGTTTCACGCCAGAGCAGGGCTGAGGGGTCCCTGAACCAGTGTAGACTGGCTTATGCAGAAATGGACACCATCTGTGCCCATGAAAGTATTTCCAGAGGCTGGGGGAGGCTACTCCTCCCCTGCCTTCACACCATTTTCCAAAGGGAGAGGGTGTAACACCCTCTCTCAGAGGAAGTCCTTTGTTCTGCCATCCTGGGACAAGCCTGGCTTGACCCCAGGAGGGCAGAAACCTGTCTGAGGGGTTGGCAGCAGCAGCAGCTGCAGTGAAACCCCTGAAAAGGCAGTTTGGCAGTACCAGGGTCTGTGCTACAGACCACTGGGATCATGGGATTGTGCCAACTATGCGAGGATGGTATAGAGGGGGCAATTCCATGATCATAGACATGTTACATGGCCATATTCGGAGTTACCATTGTGAAGCTACATATAGGTAGTGACCTATATGTAGTGCACGCGTGTAATGGTGTCCCGCACTCACAAAGTCTGGGGAATTTGCCCTAAACAATGTGGGGGCACCTTGGCTAGTGCCAGGGTGCCCTCACACTAAGTAACTTTGCACCTAACCTTTACCAGGTAAAGGTTAGACATATAGGTGACTTATAAGTTACTTAAGTGCAGTGGTAAATGGCTGTGAAATAACGTGGACGTTATTTCACTCAGGCTGCAGTGGCAGGCCTGTGTAAGAATTGTCAGAGCTCCCTATGGGTGGCAAAAACAATGCTGCAGCCCATAGGGATCTCCTGGAACCCCAATACCCTGGGTACCTCAGTACCATATACTAGGGAATTATAAGGGTGTTCCAGTAAGCCAATGTAAATTGGTAAAATTGGTCACTAGCCTGTTAGTGACAATTTGAAAGAAATGAGAGAGCATAACCACTGAGGTTCTGGATAGCAGAGCCTCAGTGAGACAGTTAATCATAACACAGGTAACACAGTCAGGCACACTTATGAGCACTGGGGCCCTGGCTGGCAGGGTCCCAGTGACACATACAACTAAAACAACATATATACAGTGAACAATGGGGGTAACATGCCAGGCAAGATGGTACTTTCCTACACAGAGGAACTCTGGTGAGCTCTTGCATTCGTTATCTGAAGAATTCCCCAAAGCAGAGACCCTAAATTGCCAGAAAAGGAGGTTTGGCTACCAAGATAGGAGGATTGGCTATCAAGAGAGGTAAGAGCCTATCAGTAGGAGCCTCTGACGTCACCTGCTGGCACTGGCCACTCAGAGCAGTCTAGTATGCCCCCAACAACTCTGTTTCCAAGATGGCAGAGGTCTGGGACACACTGGAGGAGCTCTGGGAACCTACCCTGGGAGGTACTAGTCAGGGGAGTGGTCACTCAACTTTCCTTTGTCCAGCTTCACGCCAGAGCAGGGCTGGGGGATCCCTGAACCGGTGTAGACTGGCTTGTGCAGAGATGGGCACCATCTGTGTCCATCAAAGCATTTCCAGAGGCTGGGGGAGGCTACTCCTCCCCAGCCCTTCACACCTATTTCCAAAGGGAGAGGGTGTAACACCCTCTCTCAGAGGAAATCCTTTGTTCTGCCTTTCTGGGTCAGGGCTGCAGGGACCCCAGGAGGGCAGAAACCTGTCTGAGGGGTTGGCAACAGCAGCAGCTGCAGTGGAAACCCAAGAAAGGCAGTTTGGCAGTACCCGGGTTCAGTGCTAGAGACCTGGGGGATCATGGAATTGTCCCCCCAATACCCAAATGGTATTGGGGTGACAATTCCATGATCTTAGACATGTAACAATATCATAAGAAAACACAATACACAGATATACTAAAAATAAAGGTACTTTATTTTTATGACAATATGCCAAAGTATCTCAGAGTGTACCCTCAGTATGAGGATAGCAAATATACACAAGATATATGTACACAATACCAAAAATATGCAGTATAGTCTTAGAAAACAGTGCAAACAATGTATAGTTACAATAGGATGCAATGGGGACACATAGGGATAGGGGCAACGCAAACCATATACTCCAAAAGTGGAATGCGAACCACGAATGGACCCCAAACCTATGTGACCTTGTAGAGGGTCGCTTGGACTATTAGAAAATAGTAAGGGTTAGAAAAATAGCCCACCCCAAGACCCTGAAAAGTGTGTGCAAAGTGCTCTAAAGTTCCCCAAAAGACATAGAAGTCGTGATAGGGGAATTCTGCAGGATAGACACAAACCAGGAATGCAACAACGATGGATTTCCAGTCGAGGGTACCTGTGGAACAAGGGGACCCAGTCCAAAAGTCACAAGCAAGTCGGAGATGGGCAGATGCCCAGGAAATGCCAGCTGTGGGTGCAAAGAAGCTGCTACTGGACAGTAGAAGCTGAGGATTCTGCAGGAACGACAAGGTCTAGAGACTTCCCCTTTGGAGGATGGATCCCCCACGCCGTGGAGAGTTGTGCAGAAGTGTTTTCCCGCCGAAAGACTGCCAACAAGCCTTGCTAGCTGCAAATCGTGCGGTTAGGGTTTTTGGATGCTGCTGTGGCCCAGGAGGGACCAGGATGTAGCCAATTGCGTCTGGGGACAGAGGGGGCGTCGAGCAAGACAAGGAGCCCTCTCAGAAGCAGGCAGCACCCGCAGAAGTGCCGGAACAGGCACTACGAAGAGGAGTGAAACGGTGCTCACCCGAAGTTGCACAAAGGAGTCCCACGCCGCCGGAGGACAACTTAGAAAGTCGTGCAATGCAGGTTAGAGTGCCGTGGACCCAGGCTTGGCTGTGCACAAAGGATTTCCGCCGGAAGTGCACAGAGGCCGGAGTAGCTGCAAAAGTCGCGGTTCCCAGCAATGCAGTCTGGCGTGAAGAGGGAAGGGCTTACCTGCACCAAACTTGGACTGAAGAGTCACTGGACTGTGGGAGTCACTTGGACAGAGTTGCTGGATTCAAGGGACCTCGCTCGTCGTGCTGAGAGGAGACCCAGGGTACCGGTAATGCAGTTCTTTGGTGCCTGCGGTTGCAGGGGGACGATACCGTCGGCCCACGGGAGATTTCTTCAGAGCTTCTAGTGCAGAGAGGAGGCAGACTACCCCCACAGCATGCACCACCAGGAAAACAGTCGAGAAGGCGGCAGGATCAGCGTTACAGAGTTGCAGTAGTCGTCTTCGCTACTTTGTTGCAGTTTTGCAGGCTTCCAGCGCGGTCAGCAGTCAATTCCTTGGCAGAAGGTGAAGAGAGAGATGCAGAGGAACTCTGATGAGCTCTTGCATTCGTTATCTAAGGAATTCCCCAAAGCAGAGACCCTAAATAGCCAGAAAAGAGGGTTTGGCTACTTAGGAGAGAGGATAGGCTAGCAACACCTGAAGGAGCCTATCAGAAGGAGTCTCTGACGTCACCTGCTGGCCCTGGCCACTCAGAGCAGTCCAGTGTGCCAGCAGCACCTCTGTTTCCAAGATGGCAGAGGTCTGGAGCACACTGGAGGAGCTCTGGGCACCTCCCAGGGGAGGTGCAGGTCAGGGGAGTGGTCACTCCCCTTTCCCTTGTCCAGTTTCGCGCCAGAGCAGGGCTGAGGGGTCCCTGAACCGGTGTAGACTGGCTTATGAGGAAATGGGCACCATCTGTGCCCATGAAAGCATTTCCAGAGGCTGGGGGAGGCTACTCCTCCCTTGCCTTAACATCTTTTTCCAAAGGGAGAGGGTGTAACACCCTCTCTCTGAGGAAGTCCTTTGTTCTGCCATCCTGGGCCAAGCCTGGCTGGATCCCAGGAGGGCAGAAACCTGTCTGAGGGGTTGGCAGCAGCAGCTGCAGTGAAGCCCCTGAAAAGGTAGTTTGGCAGTACCAGGGTCTGTGCTACAGACCACTGGGATCATGGGGTTGTGCCAACTATGCCAGGATGGCATAGAGGGGGCAATTCCATGATCATAGACATGTTACATGGCCATATTCGGAGTTACCATTGTGAAGCTACACATAGGTAGTGACCTATGTGTAGTGCACACGTGTAATGGTGTCCCCGCACTCACAAAGTCTGTGGAATTTGCCCTGAACAATGTGGGGGCCCCTTGGCTAGTGCCAGGGTGCCCTCACACTAAGTAACTTCGCACCTAACCTTTACCAGGTAAAGGTTAGACATATAGGTGACTTATAAGTTACTTAAGTGCAGTGGTAAATGGCTGTGAAATAACGTGGACGTTATTTCACTCAGGCTGCAGTGGCAGGCCTGTGTAAGAATTGTCAGAGCTCCCTATGGGTGGCAAAAGGAATGCTGCAGCCCATAGGGATCTCCTGGAACCCCAATACCCTGGGTACCTCAGTACCATATACTAGGGAATTATAAGGGTGTTCCAGTAAGCCAATGTGAATTGGTAAAATTGGTCACTAGCCTGTTAGTGACAGTTTGAAAGAAATGAGAGAGCAAAACCACTGAGGTTCTGGATAGCAGAGCCTCAGTGAGACAGTTAGTCATAACACAGGTAACACATTCAGGCACACTTATGAGCACTGGGGCCCTGGCTGGCAGGGTCCCAGTGACACATATAACTAAAACAACATATATACAGTGAAAAATGGGGGTAACATGCCAGGCAAGATGGTACTTTCCTACACAACCCCCCCCCCCCCCAAACGAAGGACAATAAGACTAGTCATTCCCTGATGGGTCTTCATTGTCTAAGTGGAAATATCTGGAGAGTCCACCTGCATTGGAGTGGCTACTCCCAGGTCTATGTTCCACTGTTTAGTCCATTCCCTGTAGGGATATGGACCACCTCAACAATTTAGGATTTTCACCTTTCATTTGTTTTAGCCAAAGTAGAGGTTTGTGGTCTGTCTGAACAATGAAGTGAGTGCCAAACAGGTATGGTCTCAACTTCTTCAGTGCCCAGACCACAGCAAAGGCCTCCCTCTCTATGGCAGACCAACGCTTTTCTCTAGGGGTCAACCTCCTACTAATAAAAGCAACAGGTTGATCCTGGCCCTCAGAATTAAGTTGTAAAAGGACTGCCCCTTCTCCTAATTCAGATGCATTAGTTTGGACATAGAATTTTTTAGAGTAACAAGGGCTTTTCAGGACAGGTGCAGAGCACATGGCCTGCTTCAGCTCCTGTAGGAAAGTACCATCTTGCCTGGCATGTTACCCCCATTTTTCACTGTATATATGTTGTTTTAGTTGTATGTGTCACTGGGACCCTGTTCACCAGGGCCCCAGTGCTCATAAGTGTGCCTGAATGTGTTACCTGTGTAGTGACTAACTGTCTCACTGAGGCTCTGCTAATCAGAACCTCAGTGGTTATTGTAGGAGGCTGGACTGGCTTGTAGTGAGTACCAAGGGGTACTTGCACCTTGCTCCAGGCCCAGTTATCCCTTATTAGTGTATAGGGTGTCTAGCAGCTTAGGCTGATAGATAATGGTAGCTTAGCAGAGCAGCTTAGGCTGAACTAGGAGATGTGTGAAGCTACCACAGTACCACTTAGTGTCATATGCACAATATCATAAGAAAACACAATACACAGTTATACTAAAAATAAAGGGACTTTATTTTTATGACAATATGCCAAAGTATCTTAGAGTGTACCCTCAGTGAGAGGATAGGAAATATACACAAGATATATATACACAATAGCAAAAATATGCAGTATAGTCTTAGAAAACAGTGCAAACAATGTATAGTTACAATAGGATGCAATGGGGAAACATAGGGATAGGGGCAACACAAACCATATACTCCAAAAGTGGAATGCGAACCACGAATGGACCCCAAACCTATGTGACCTTGTAGAGGGTCGCTGGGACTATTAGAAAATAGTGAGAGTTAGAAAAATAACCCTCCCCAAGACCCTGAAAAGTGAGTGCAAAGTGCACTAAAGTTCCCCTAAGGACAAAGAAGTCGTGTTAGAAGAATAATGCAGGAAAGACACAAACCAGCAATGCAACAACTGTGGATTTCCAATCTAGGGTACCTGTGGAAGAAGGGGACCAAGTCCAAAAGTCGCAAGCAAGTCGGAGATGGGCAGATGCCCAGGAAATGCCAGCTGTGGGTGCAAAGAAGCTTCTACTGGACAGAAGAAGCTGAGGTTTCTGCAGGAACGAAAAGGGCTAGAGACTTCCCCTTTGGTGGACGGATCCCTCTCGCCGTGGAGAGTCGTGCAGAAGTGTTTTCCCGCCGAAAGAACGCCAACAAGCCTTGCTAGCTGCAAATCGTGCGGTTAGCGTTTTTGGACGCTGCTGAGGCCCAGGAGGGACCAGGAGGTCGCAAATTGGACCAGCAAAGAGAGGGGACGTCGTGCAAGACAAGGAGCCCTATCTGAAGCCAGTAGCACCCGGAGAAGTGCCAGAAACAGGCACTACGAGGATGCGTGAAACAGTGCTCGCCGAAGTTGCACAAAGGAGTCCCACGTCGCCGGAGACCAACTTAGAAAGTCGTGCAATGCAGGTTAGAGTGCCGTGGACCCAGGCTTGGCTGTGCACAAAGGATTTCCGCCGGAAGTGCACAGGGGCCGGAGTAGCTGCAAAGTCGCGGTTCCCAGCAATGCAGCCCAGCGCGGTGAGGCAAGGACTTACCTCCACCAAACTTGGGCTGAAGAGTCACTGGACTGTGGGGGTCACTTGGACAGAGTCGCTGGATTCGAGGGACCTCGCTCGTCGTGCTGAGAGGAGACCCAAGGGACCGGTAATGCAGCTTTTTGGTGCCTGCGGTTGCAGGGGGAAGATTCCGTCGACCCACAGGAGATTTCTTCGGAGCTTCTGGTGCAGAGAGGAGGCAGACTACCCCCACAGCATGCACAAGCAGGAAAACAGTCGAGAAGGCGGCAGGATCAGTGTTACAGAGTTGCAGTAGTCGTCTTTGCTACTATGTTGCAGGTTTGCAGGCTTCCAGCGCGGTCAGCAGTCGATTCCTTATCAGAAGGTGAAGAGAGAGATGCAGAGGAACTCGGATGAGCTCTTGCATTCGTTATCTGAGGTTTCCCCAGAGACAGAGACCCTAAATAGCCAGAAAAGAGGGTTTGGCTACCTAGGAGAGAGGATAGGCTAGCAACACCTGAAGGAGCCTATCACAAGGAGTCTCTGACGTCACCTGGTGGCACTGGCCACTCAGAGCAGTCCAGTGTGCCAGCAGCACCTCTGTTTCCAAGATGGCAGAGGTCTGGAGCACACTGGAGGAGCTCTGGACACCTCCCAGGGGAGGTGCAGGTCAGGGGAGTGGTCACTCCCCTTTCCTTTGTCCAGTTTCGCACCAGAGCAGGGCTAAGGGGTCCCCTGAACCGGTGTAGACTGGCTTATGCAGAATTGGGCACATCTGTGCCCAACAAAGCATTTCCAGAGGCTGGGGGAGGCTACTCCTCCCCTGCCTTCACACCATTTTCCAAAGGGAGAGGGTGTAACACCCTCTCTCAGAGGAAGTTCTTTGTTCTGCCATCCTGGGCCAGGCCTGGCTGGACCCCAGGAGCGCAGATGCCTGTCTGAGGGGTTGGCAGCAGCAGCAGCTGCAGTGAAACCCCAGGAAGGGCAGTTTGGCAGTACCAGGGTCTGTGCTACAGACCACTGGGATCATGGGATTGTGCCAACTATGCCAGGATGGCATAGAGGGGGCAATTCCATGATCATAGACATGTTACATGGCCATATTCGGAGTTACCATTGTGAAGCTACATATAGGTAGTGACCTATATGTAGTGCACGCGTGTAATGGTGTCCCCGCACTCACAAAGTTCAGGGAATTGGCTCTGAACAATGTGGGGGCACCTTGGCTAGTGCCAGGGTGCCCTCACACTAAGTAACTTTGCACCTAACCTTTACCAGGTAAAGGTTAGACATATAGGTGACTTATAAGTTACTTAAGTGCAGTGTAAAATGGCTGTGAAATAACGTGGACGTTATTTCACTCAGGCTGCAGTGGCAGGCCTGTGTAAGAATTGTCAGAGCTCCCTATGGGTGGCAAAAGAAATGCTGCAGCCCATAGGGATCTCCTGGAACCCCAATACCCTGGGTACCTCAGTACCATATACTAGGGAATTATAAGGGTGTTCCAGTAAGCCAATGTAAATTGGTAAAAATGGTCACTAGCCTGTTAGTGACAATTTGGAAAGAAATGAGAGAGCATAACCACTGAGGTTCTGATTAGCAGAGCCTCAGTGAGACAGTTAGTCACTACACAGGTAACACATTCAGGCCCACTTATGAGCACTGGGGCCCTGGGTTACCAGGGTCCCAGTGACACATACAACTAAAACAACATATATACAGTGAAAAATGGGGGTAACATGCCAGGCAAGATGGTACTTTCCTACACAACCCCCCCCCCCAAACGAAGGACAATAAGACTAGCCATGACCTGATGAGTCTTCATTGTCTAAGTGGAAATATCTGGAGAGTCCATCTGCATTGGAGTGGCTACTCCCAGGTCTATGTTCCACTGTATAGTCCATTCCCTGTAGGGATATGGACCACCTCAACAATTTAGGATTTTCACCTTTCATTTGTTTTAGCCAAAGTAGAGGTTTGTGGTCTGTCTGAACAATGAAGTGAGTGCCAAACAGGTATGGCCTCAACTTCTTCAGAGCCCAGACCACAGCAAAGGCCTCCCTCTCAATGGCAGACCAACGCTTTTCTCTAGGGGTCAACCTCCTACTAATAAAAGCAACAGGTTGATCCTGGCCCTCAGAATTAAGTTGTGATAGGACTGCCCCTACTCCTAATTCAGATGCATCAGTTTGGACATAGAATTTTTTAGAGTAACAAGGGCTTTTCAGGACAGGTGCAGAGCACATGGCCTGCTTCAGCTCCTCAAAAGCTTTCTGACAGTTTGCTGTCCATAATACCTTTTTAGGCATTTTCTTGGATGTGAGGTCATTAAGAGGGGCTGCAATGGAGCCATAGTTCTTAATGAACCTCCTGTAATACCCAGTGAGGCCTAGGAAGGCTCTCACCTGAGTCTGAGTGGTAGGGGGAACCCAATCAATAATTGTTTGGATTTTCCCCTGAAGTGGTGCAATCTGTTCCCCACCAACAAGGTGTCCCAGATAAACCACCTTACCCTGCCCTATCTGGCACTTTGAAGCCTTGATAGTGAGGCCTGCCTTTTGCAGGGCCTCCAAAACTTTCCATAGGTGGACCAGGTGATCATCCCAGCTGGAGCTAAAGACAGCTATATCGTCCAAATATGCTGCACTGAAAGCTTCCAGCCCTTGCAGGACTGTGTTCACCAACCTCTGAAAAGTGGCAGGTGCATTTTTCAAACCAAAAGGCATTACAGTAAACTGGTAATGTCCTCCAATGGTAGAAAATGCAGTCTTAGGTTTAGCATCTTCTGATAATTTGATCTGCCAATACCCTGCAGTCAAATCAAAAGTGCTTAGATACTTGGCAGATGCCAGTGTATCTATGAGCTCATCTGCCCTGGGTATAGGGTGAGCATCAGTTTTGGTTACCAAGTTGAGACCTCTATAGTCTACACAAAACCGCATTTCCTTCTTTCCATCTTTGGAATGGGGTTTTGGTAGCAGTACCACAGGAGAAGCCCATGGACTGTCAGAGTGCTCAACTACTCCTAGTTCTAACATTTTCTGGACCTCTTGCTTTATGCAGTCCCTGACATGGTCAGGCTGCCTATAGATCTTACTTTTGACAGGTAAACTGTCTCCAGTATCTATAGTGTGCTCACACCAAGAAGTGGTACCTGGCACAGTAGAGAAGAGTTCAGAGAATTGATCTAGGAGATTTATGCAATTATCTTTCTGCTCAGCAGTAAGACAATCAGCCAAAACTACACCTTCCACAAGAGCATATTGTTCTGTGGAAGAGAAGAGATCAGGTAGAGGATCACTGTCTTCTTCCTGTTCCTCATCAGTTGCCATGAGCAGGGTGAGATCAGCCCTGTCATAGTAGGGTTTCAGGCGGTTGACATGGAGCACCCTAAGGGGACTCCTGGCAGTGCCTAAGTCAACTAAATAGGTGACTTCTCCCTTCTTTTCAACAATTGTGTGGGGACCACTCCATTTATCTTGGAGTGCTCTTGGGGCCACAGGCTCCAAGACCCACACTTTCTGCCCTGGTTGGTACTGAACCAAAACAGCCTTCTGATCATGCCATTGCTTCTGGAGCTCTTGGCTGGCCTGAAGGTTTTTACTCGCCTTTTTCATGTACTCAGCCATCCTTGATCTGAGGCCAAGTACATAATCCACAATATCCTGCTTAGGAGTTTTTAAAGGTTGTTCCCAACCCTCCTTTACAAGTGTGAGTGGACCCCTAACAGGGTGTCCAAAAAGAAGTTCAAAGGGGCTGAAGCCCACTCCTTTCTGGGGTACCTCCCTGTAGGCAAAAAGGAGGCATGGTAGAAGGATATCCTATCTCCTGCGGAGTTTTTCAGGGAGACCCATAATCATGCCTTTGAGAGTTTTATTAAATCTCTCCACCAGTCCATTTGTTTGTGGATGATAGGGTGTTGTGAACTTGTACGTTACACCACACTCCTTCCACATGGCCTTTAAGTATGCAGACATGAAATTGCTTCCCCTGTCTGATACCACTTTCTTTGGGAAGCCCACCCTGGAAAATATTCCCAGGAGGGCCTTTGCCACTGTAGGTGCTGTAGTGGTCCTTAAAGGAATAGCTTCAGGATATCTTGTGGCATGGTCCACTACCACCAAGATAAACCTATTGCCTGAAGCAGTAGGAGGGTCAAGGGGGCCAACTATGTCAACCCCTACCCTTTCAAAGGGAACCCCAACCACAGGCAGTGGGATAAGGGGTGCCTTTGGGGTGCCACCTGTCTTGCCACTGGCTTGACAGGTTTCACAGGACTTACAAAATTCCTTTGTGTCCTCAGACATTCTAGGCCAATGAAACAGGGGAACAAGCCTGTCCCAAGTTTTCATTTGTCCTAGATGCCCAGCTAAGGGAATGTCATGTGCCAGTGTTAGGAGGAACTTTCTGTACTCCTGAGGGATCACTAATCTCCTGGCAGCTCCAGGTTTAGGATTCCTATGCTCAGTGTACAAGAGGTTGTCCTCCCAGTAAACTCTGTGAGAGTCACTGACATCCCCATTAGCCTGTTTGACAGCTTGCTGTCTGAGACCCTCTAATGTGGGACAGGTTTGCTGTGCCACACTCAGCTCCTCTCTGGCAGGCCCCCCTTCACCCAAAAGCTCAGCAGTGTCTGCTTCCAGCTCCTCTGGTGTAGGTTCTGCACAGGGAGGGAATTCTTCTTCCTCAGAAGTAGAATCCACTGTAGAGGGAGGGATAGTAGGAAGTGGTTTGCTTCTACTAGCCCTAGCTTTAGGGAGCACTTGGTCCATTGTTCCAGGATCCAAGCTTCCCTGTCCTTTTTGCTTTTTGGCCTGAGCCCTGGTTAAAGCAAAAATATGCCCTGGGATGCCCAGCATTGCTGCATGGGCCTCCAACTCCACATCCGACCAAGCTGATGTCTCCAAATCATTTCCTAGTAGACAGTCTACAGGTAAATCTGTGGCTACCACAACTTTCTTTGGACCAGTAACCCCCCCCCCCAGTTGAGATTTACAACAGCCATGGGGTGGCTAAGTGTGTTGTTGTGAGCATCGATTACTTGGTACTGGTGACCAAGTAGGTGTTGTTCAGGGTGGACCAGTTTCTCTATGACCATAGTCACACTGGCACCAGTGTCCCTGTAGGCCTGAACCTCAACACCATTTATTAGGGGTAGCTGCTTGTACTTATCCATATTAAGGGGACAAGCAACTAAGGTGGCTAAATCAATAGCCCCCTCAGAGACTAACACAGCATCTGTGGTCTCCCTAACAAGACCAACTCCAACTAAGTTACCAATAGTGAGCCCAGCTACTCCCTTGGATTGGCTATTAGTAGGTTTGCTCCCACCACCACTGCTATTAGTAGGGACACTAGGTGTAGCAGTAGGGGTTGTAGTGGTAGGAGCAGTGGTGCCTTTCTTTGGACAACTGGGATCTGTTGTCCAATGGCCTTTTATTTTACATAAATAGCACCATGGTTTCTTTTCCTTGTTCTGATTAAAGGAGGATTTGGACCCACCATCCCCACCAGAGTGTTTTTGTGGGCCTGATGAAGACTCATTTTTAGATTTGTCCCCACCCTTGTCTGAAGACTTACCATCCTTCTTTTTGTTGCCATCTTTGTCACCCCCTGTATGAACTTTTCTGTTCACTCTTGTTCTGACCCATTTGTCTGCCTTCTTTCCCAATTCTTGGGGAGAGGTCAGATCAGAGTCCACCAAGTACTGGTGCAACAAATCAGACACACAATTATTAAGAATATGCTCTCTCAGGATTAAGTTATACAGGCTGTCATAATCAGTAACTTTACTGCCATGTAACCACCCCTCCAAGGCCTTCACTGAATGGTCAATGAAATCAACCCAGTCTTGTGAAGACTCCTTTTTGGTCTCTCTGAACTTTATCCTGTACTGTTCAGTGGTTAAGCCATAACCATCCAGGAGTGCATTCTTAAGAACTTGGAAATTATTAGCATCATTTTCTTTCACAGTAAGGAGCCTATCCCTACCTTTTCCACTAAATGATAGCCATAGGATAGCAGCCCACTGCCTTTGAGGGACATCCTGTACAACACAGGCCCTCTCAAGTGCAGCAAACCACTTGTTAATGTCATCCCCCTCCTTATAAGGGGGAACTATCTTGTGCAGATTCCTGGAATCATGCTCTTTTGCAGGATGACTATGGGGAATACTGCTGCTGCCACCATGGGTTTCTAAACCCAACTTCTGTCTTTCCTTCTCTAGTTCAAAAGACTGTCTATCCAAATCCAGCTGTTGCTTTTTAAGCTTCAGTCTGGTTTGTTCCACCCTCAACTTATTGAGTTCCCTCTCTAACATTCTGTCATCAGGGTTGGTGGGAGGGACATTCCTAGATACAGAGGTATGATGGGAATGAACAGAAGGAGACCTGTCCCTTACAGAAGCCACCCTAACAGCTTGGCTAACAGAAACATTACTACCAGTATGGTGAGAATAAATGCTTTTGCTATGATGTGAGACAACACTATTTGTATGGTGTGGCTCATCATCATTACCAACTATGCTAGACTGTCTAGTAATGGGCAGGCTAGGAAGTTTCTTTCCTGAATCTTTTCCTGGGGGTGTCCCTGAATCAGATTGGGAACTATTAGGTATTTTTTCAACAGATGAGGCACCTATGGCCTTATCCTGTTCTCTAAGCATGTTAAGTAACAGTTCCAAGGAAGGATTCTTCCCTACACTCAAACCTCTCTCTATACAGAGACTCCTTGCTCTTTTCCAGCTAAGGTTGTCATATGCAAGTTTGGACAGATCAACATTTTGGCCTGTGCCAGACATTTTTAGAGAGAGTTAAAGTGATAGTAAAAGATAAAAAGTTTGTCAGAGCTTTTAGAAAGACAGAGAAAAAAAACTTTTAAAACTTTTTAGAACTTTTTAGAAAGTTAGAAGTACTTTTCAGCACTTAGAAAAGAGTGAAAAGAGGCAATGCAAAACTTTTTGGCTATGTGTATATACACTGACCTTGTTTTGTATATTTTTCTCTTATGAAAAGTACAATGACAAGAGTGGTAAGTAGTCTCAAAGCACTTATCCCACCACTGCACAACCAATGTAGGAGGCTGGACTGGCTTGTAGTGAGTACCAAGGGGTACTTGCACCTTGCACCAGGCCCAGTTATCCCTTATTAGTGTATAGGGTGTCTAGCAGCTTAGGCTGATAGATAATGGTAGCTTAGCAGAGCAGCTTAGGCTGAACTAGGAGACGTGTGAAGCTACCACAGTACCACTTAGTGTCATATGCACAATATCATAAGAAAACACAATACACAGTTATACTAAAAATAAAGGTACTTTATTTTTATGACAATATGCCAAAGTATCTTAGAGTGTACCCTCAGTGAGAGGATAGGAAATATACACAAGATATATATACACAATAGCAAAAATATGCAGTATATTCTTAGAAAACAGTGCAAACAATGTATAGTTACAATAGGATGCAATGGGGAAACATAGGGATAGGGGCAACACAAACCATATACTCCAAAAGTGGAATGCGAACCACGAATGGACCCCAAACCTATGTGACCTTGTAGAGGGTCGCTGGGACTATTAGAAAATAGTGAGAGTTAGAAAAATAACCCTCCCCAAGACCCTGAAAAGTGAGTGCAAAGTGCACTAAAGTTCCCCTAAGGACAAAGAAGTCGTGTTAGAGGAATAATGCAGGAAAGACACAAACCAGCAATGCAACAACTGTGGATTTCCAATCTAGGGTACCTATGGAACAAGGGGACCAAGTACAAAAGTCGCAAGCAAGTCGGAGATGGGCAGATGCCCAGGAAATGCCAGCTGTGGGTGCAAAGAAGCTTCTACTGGACAGAAGAAGCTGAGGTTTCTGCAGGAACGAAAAGGGCTAGAGAATTCCCCTTTGGTGGACGGATCCCTCTCGCCGTGGAGAGTCGTGCAGAAGTGTTTTCCCGCCGAAAGAATGCCAACAAGCCTTGCTAGCTGCAAATCGTGTGGTTAGCATTTTTGGACGCTGCTGAGGCCCAGGAGGGACCAGGAGGTCGCAAATTGGACCAGCAGAGAGAGGGGACGTAGAGCAAGACAAAGAGCCCTCTCTGAAGCAGGTAGCACCCGGAGAAGTGCCAGAAACAGGCACTACGAGGATGCGTGAAACGGTGCTTGCCGAAGTTGCACAAAGGAGTCCCACGTCGCCGGAGACCAACTTAGAAAGTCGTGCAATGCAGGTTAGAGTGCCGTGGACCCAGGCTTGGCTGTGCACAAAGGATTTCCGCCGGAAGTGCACAGGGGCCGGAGTAGCTGCAAAGTCGCGGTTCCCAGCAATGCAGCCCAGCGAGGTGAGGCAAGGACTTACCTCCACCAAACTTGGGCTGAAGAGTCACTGGACTGTGGGGGTCACTTGGACAGAGTCGCTGGATTCGAGGGACCTCGCTCGTCGTGCTGAGAGGAGACCCAAGGGACCGGTAATGCAGCTTTTTGGTGCCTGCGGTTGCAGGGGGAAGATTCCGTCGACCCACAGGAGATTTCTTCGGAGCTTCTGGTGCAGAGAGGTGGCAGACTACCCCCACAGCATGCACCACCAGGAAAACAGCCGAGAAGGCGGCAGGATCAGCGTTACAGAGTTGCAGTAGTCGTCTTTGCTACTATGTTGCAGGTTTGCAGGCTTCCAGCGCGGTCAGCAGTCGATTCCTTATCAGAAGGTGAAGAGAGAGATGCAGAGGAACTCGGATGAGCTCTTGCATTCGTTATCTGAGGTTTCCCCAGAGACAGAGACCCTAAATAGCCAGAAAAGAGGGTTTGGCTACCTAGGAGAGAGGATAGGCTAGAAACACCTGAAGGAGCCTATCACAAGGAGTCTCTGACGTCACCTGGTGGCACTGGCCACTCAGAGCAGTCCAGTGTGCCAGCAGCACCTCTGTTTCCAAGATGGCAGAGGTCTGGAGCACACTGGAGGAGCTCTGGACACCTCCCAGGGGAGGTGCAGGTCAGGGGAGTGGTCACTCCCCTTTCCTTTGTCCAGTTTCGCGCCAGAGCAGGGCTAAGGGGTCCCCTGAACCGGTGTAGACTGGCTTATGCAGAATTGGGCACATCTGTGCCCATGAAAGCATTTCCAAAGGCTGGGGGAGGCTACTCCTCCCCTGCCTTCACACCATTTTCCAAAGGGAGAGGGTGTAACACCCTCTCTCAGAGGAAGTCCTTTGTTCTGCCATCCTGGGACAAGCCTGGCTTGACCCCAGGAGGGCAGAAACCTGTCTGAGGGGTTGGCAGCAGCAGCAGCTGCAGTGAAACCCCAGGAAAGGCAGTTTGGCAGTACTAGGGTCTGTGCTACAGACCACTGGGATCATGGGATTGTGCCAACTATGCCAGGATGGCATAGAGGGGGCAATTCCATGATCATAGACATGTTACATGGCCATATTCAGAGTTACCATTGTGAAGCTACATATAGGTAGTGACCTATATGTAGTGCACGCGTGTAATGGTGTCCCCGCACTCACAAAGTCCGGGGAATTGGCCCTGAACAATGTGGGGGCACCTTGGCTAGTGCCAGGGTGCCCTAACACTAAGTAACTTTGCACCTAACCTTTACCAGGTAAAGGTTAGACATATAGGTGACTTATAAGTTACTTAAGTGCAGTGTAAAATGGCTGTGAAATAACATGGACGTTACTTCACTCAGGCTTCAGTGGCAGGCCTGTGTAAGAATTGTCAGAGCTCCCTATGGGTGGCAAAAGAAATGCTGCAGCCCATAGGGATCTCCTGGAACCCCAATACCCTGGGTACCTCAGTACCATATACTAGGGAATTATAAGGGTGTTCCAGTAAGCCAATGTAAATTGGTAAAATTGGTCACTAGCCTGTTAGTGACAATTTGAAAGAAATGAGAGAGCATAACCACTGAGGTTCTGATTAGCAGAGCCTCAGTGAGACAGTTAGTCACTACACTGGTAACACATTCAGGCACACTTATGAGCATTGGGGCCCTGGATACCAGGGTCCCAGTGACACATACAACTAAAACAACATATATACAGTGAAAAAGGGGGGTAACTTGCCAGGCAAGATGGTACTTTCCTACACCTGGGTATAGGGTGAGCATCAGTTTTGGTTACCAGGTTGAGACCTCTATAGTCTACACAAAACCGCATTTCCTTCTTTCCATCTTTGGAATGGGGTTTTGGTACAAGTACCACAGGAGAAGCCCATGGACTTTCAGAGTGCTCAACCACTCCTAGTTCTAACATTTTCTGCACCTCTTGCTTTATGCAGTCCCTGACATGGTCAGGCTGCCTATAGATCTTACTTTTGACAGGCAAGCTGTCTCCAGTATCTATAGGGTGCTCACACCAAGAAGTGGTACCTGGCACAGTAGAGAAGAGTTCAGAGAATTGATCCAGGAGAGTTATGCAATGGTCTTTCTGCTCAGCAGTAAGACAATCAGCCAAAACTACACCTTCCACAAGAGCATCTTGTTCTGTGGAAGAGAAGAGATCAGGTAGAGGATCACTGTCTTCTTCCTGTCCCTCATCAGTTGCCATGAGCAGGGTGAGATCAGCCCTGTCATAGTAGGGTTTCAGGCGGTTGACATGGAGCACCCTAAGGGGACTCCTGGCAGTGCCTAAGTCAACTAAATAAGTGACTTCACCCTTTTTCTCAACAATTGTGTGGGGTCCACTCCATTTATCTTGGAGTGCTCTTGGGGCCACAGGCTCCAAGACCCACACTTTCTGCCCTGGTTGGTACTGAACCAAAACAGCCTTCTGATCATGCCATTGCTTCTGGAGCTCTTGGCTGGCCTGAAGGTTCTTACTGGCCTTTTTCATATACTCAGCCATCCTTGATCTGAGGCCAAGTACATAATCCACAATATCTTGTTTTGGAGCTTTTAAAGGTTGTTCCCAACCCTCCTTGACAAGTGTGAGTGGACCCCTAACAGGGTGTCCAAAAAGAAGTTCAAAGGGGCTGAAGCCCACTCCTTTCTGGGGTACATCCCTGTAGGCAAAAATGAGGCATGGTAGCAGGATATCCCATCTCCTGTGGAGTTTTTCAGGGAGACACATAATCATGCCTTTGAGAGTTTTGTTAAATCTCTCCACCAGTCCATTTGTTTGAGGATGATAGGGTGTAGTGAACTTATAAGTCACACCACACTCCTTCCACATGGCCTTTAAGTATGCAGACATTAAATTGCTTCCTCTGTCTGATACTACTTCCTTTGGGAAGCCCACCCTGGAAAATATTCCCAGGAGGGCCTTTGCCACTGCAGGAGCTGTAGTGGTCCTTAAAGGAATTGCTTCAGGATATCTTGTGGCATGGTCCACTACCACCAAGATAAACCTATTGCCTGAAGCAGTAGGAGGGTCAAGGGGGCCAACTATGTCAACCCCTACCCTTTCAAAGGGAACCCCAACCACAGGCAGTGGAATAAGGGGTGCCTTTGGTGTTCCACCTGTCTTGCCACTGGCTTGGCAGGTTTCACAGGACTTACAAAACTCTTTTGTGTCCTCAGACATCCTAGGCCAAAGAAACAAGGGAACAAGCCTGTCCCAAGTTTTCATTTGTCCCAGATGTCCTGCTAGGGGAATGTCGTGAGCAAGAGTTAGGAGGAACTTTCTGTACTCCTGAGGGATCACTAATCTCCTGGCAGCTCCAGGTTTAGGATCCCTTGCCTGAGTATACAAGAGATTGTCCTCCCAGTAAACTCTGTGAGAGTCACTAACATCCCCATTAGCCTGTTTGACAGCTTGCTGTCTCAGACCCTCTAATGTGGGACAGGTTTGCTGTGCCACACTCAGCTCCTCCCTGGCAGGCCCCCCTTCACCCAAAAGCTCAGCAGTGTCTGCTTCAAGCTCCTCTGGTGTAGGTTCTGCACAGGGAGGGAATTCTTCTTCCTCAGAAGTTGAATCCACTGTAGAGGGAGGGATAGTAGGAAGTGGTTTGCTTCTACTAGCCCTAGCTTTAGGGAGCACTTGGTCCATTGTTCCAGGATCCAAGCTTCCCTGTCCTTTTTGCTTTTTGGCCTGAGCCCTGGTTAAAGCAAAAATATGCCCTGGGATGCCCAGCATTGCTGCATGGGCCTCCAACTCCACATCCGACCAAGCTGATGTCTCCAAATCATTTCCTAGTAGACAGTCTACAGGTAAATCTGTGGCTACCACAACTTTCTTTGGACCAGTAACCCCCCCCCAGTTGAGATTTACAACTGCCATGGGGTGGCTAAGTGTGTTGTTGTGAGCATCGATTACTTGGTACTGGTGACCAAGTAGGTGTTGTTCAGGGTGGACCAGTTTCTCTATGACCATAGTCACACTGGCACCAGTGTCCCTGGGACAAGCAACTAAGGTGGCTAAATCAATAGCCCCCTCAGAGACTAACACAGCATCTGTGGTCTCCCTAACAAGACCAACTCCAACTAAGTTACCAATAGTGAGCCCAGCTACTCCCTTGGATTGGCTACTAGTGGGTTTGCTGCCACCACCACTGCTATTAGTATTGACACTAGGGGTAGCAGTAGGGGTTGTAGTGGTAGGAGGCTTGGTGCTTTTCTTTGGACAACTGGGATCTGTTGTCCAATGGCCTTTTACTTTACATAAATAGCACCATGGTTTCTTTTCTTTGTTTTGATTAAAAGAGGATTTGGGCCCACCACCCCCACCAGAGTGTTTTTGTGGGCCTGATGAAGACTCATTTTTAGATTTGTCCTCACCCTTGTCAGAAGACTTACCATCCTTCTTTTTGTTGCCATCTTTGTCACCCCCTGTATGAACTTTTCTGTTCACCCTTGTTCTGACCCATTTGTCTGCCTTCTTTCCCAATTCTTGGGGAGAGGTCAGATCAGAGTCCACCAAGTACTGGTGCAACAAATCAGACACACAATTATTAAGAATATGCTCTCTCAGGATCAAGTTATACAGGCTGTCATAATCAGTAACTTTACTGCCATATAACCACCCCTCCAAGGCCTTCACTGAATGGTCAATGAAATCAACCCAGTCTTGTGAAGACTCCTTTTTGGTCTCTCTGAACTTTATCCTGTATTGTTCAGTGGTTAAGCCATAACCATCCAGGAGTGCATTCTTAAGTACTGTAAAATTATTGGCATCACTTTCTTTCACAGTAAGGAGCCTATCCCTACCTTTTCCACTAAATGATAGCCATAGGATAGCAGCCCACTGCCTTTGAGGGACATCCTGTACAACACAGGCCCTCTCAAGTGCAGCAAACCACTTGTTAATGTCATCCCCCTCCTTATAAGGGGGAACTATCTTGTGCAGATTCCTGGAATCATGCTCTTTTGCAGGATGACTATGGGGAATACTGCTGCTGCCACCATGGGTTTCTAAACCCAACTTCTGTCTTTCCTTCTCTAATTCTAATGACTGTCTATCCAAATCCAGCTGTTGCTTTTTAAGCTTCAGTCTGGTTTGTTCCACCCTCAACTTATTGAGTTCCCTTTCTAACAATCTGTCATCAGGGTTGGTGGGAGGGACATTCCTAGATACAGAGGTATGATGGGAATGAACAGAAGGAGACCTGTCCCTTACAGAGGGCACCCTAACAGCTAGGCTGACAGTGTAATGTGAGAGCACATCATCTGGATGATGTGACTCCACCTCAGTACCAACTATGCTAGACTGTCTAGTAATGGGCAGGCTAAGAAGTTTCTTTCCTCAACCTTTTCCTGGGGGAGTCCCTGGATCAGATTGGGAACCATTAGCTACTTTTTCAACAGATGGGGCACTTTTAGCCTTATCTTGTTCTCCAAGCATGTTAAGCAATAATTCCAAGGAAGGATTCTTCCCTACACTCAAACCTCTCTCTATGCAGAGACTCCTTGCTCCTTTCCAGCTAAGGTGATCATATGCAATTTTGGACAGATCAACATTTTGGCCTGTGCCAGACATTTTTAGAGAGAGTTAAAGTGATAAAAAAAAAGAAAAAAGTTTGTCAGAACTTTTTAGAAAGACAGAAAAAAACTTTTTAAACTTTTAAGAACTTTTAGAAAGTTTAGAAGTACTTTTCAGCACTTTAGAAAAGAGTGAAAAGAGGAAATGCAAAACTTTTTAGCTATGTGTACACACACTGAACTTGTTTTGTATATTTTTCTCTTATGAAAAGTACAATGACAAGAGTGGTAAGTAGTCTCAAAGCACTTATCCCACCGCTGCACAACCAATGTAGGAGGCTGGACTGGCTTGTAGTGAGTACCTAGGGGTACTTGCACCTTGCACCAGGCCCAGTTATCCCTTATTAGTGTATAGGGTGTCTAGCAGCATAGGCTGATAGATAATGGTAGCTTAGCAGAGCAGCTTAGGCTGAACTAGGAGACGAGTGAAGCTCCTACAGTACCACCAGTGTCACTTGCACTATATCATAAGAAAACACAATACACAGTTATACTAAAAATAAAGGTACTTTATTTTTATGACAATATGCCAAAGTATCTCAGAGTGTACCCTCAGTGAGAGGATAGGAAATATACACAAGATATATGTACACAATACCAAAAATATGCAGTATAGTCTTAGAAAACAGTGCAAACAATGTATAGTTACAATAGGATGCAATGGGGACACATAGGGATAGGGGCAACACAAACCATATACTCCAAAAGTGGAATGTGAACCACGAATGGACCCCAAACCTATGTGACCTTGTAGAGGGTCGCTGGGACTATTAGAAAATAGTGAGGGTTAGAAAAATAGCCCACCCCAAGACCCTGAAAAGTGAGTGCAAAGTGCACTAAAGTTCCCCCAAGGACAAAGAAGTCGTGATAGAGGAATAATGCAGGAAAGACACAAACCAGCAATGCAACAACAATGGATTTCCAGTCGAGGGTACCTGTGGAACAAGGGGACCAAGTCCAAAAGTCACAAGCAAGTTGGAGATGGGCAGATGCCCAGGAAATGCCAGCTGTGGGTGCAAAGAAGCTTCTACTGGACAGAAGAAGCTGAGGTTTCTGCAGGAACAAAAAGGGCTAGAGACTACCCCTTTGGTGGACGGATCCCACTCGCTGTGGAGAGTCGTGCAGATGTATTTTCTCGCCGAAAGAACGCCAACAAGCCTTGCTAGCTGCAAATCGTGCGGTTAGCGTTTTTGGATGCTGCTGTGGCCCAGGAGGGACCAGGAGGTCGCAAATTGGACCAGGAGGTAGAGGGGACGTCAAGCAAGACAAGGAGCCCTCTTAGCAGCAGGTAGCACCCGGAGAAGTGCCAGAAACAGGCACTACGAGGATGCGTGAAACGGTGCTCACCCGAAGTTACACAAAGGAGTCCCACGTCGCCGGAGACCAACTTAGAAAGTCGTGCAATGCAGGTTAGAGTGCCGTGGACCCAGGCTTGGATGTGCACAAAGGATTTCCACTGGAAGTGCACAGGGGCCGGAGTAGCTGCAAAAGTCGCGGTTACCAACAATGCAGTCTGGCGTGGGGAGGCAAGGACTTACCTCCACCAAACTTGGACTGAAGAGTCACTGGACTGTGGGAGTCACTTAGACAGAGCTGCTGTATTCAAGGGACCTCGCTCGTCGTGCTGAGAGGAGACCCAGGGAACTGGTGATGCAGTTCTTTGGTGCCTGCAGTTGCAGGGGGACGATTCCATCGACCCACTGAAGATTTCTTCAGAGCTTCTAGTGCAAAGAGGAGGCAGACTACCCCTACAGCATGCACCACCAGGAAAACAGTCGAGAAGGCGGCAGGATCAGCGTTACAGTGTTGCAGTAGTTGTCTTCGCTACTTTGTTGCAGTTTTGCAGGCTTCCAGCGCGGTCAGCTGTCGATTCCTTGGCAGAAGGTGAAGAGAGAGATGCAGAGGAACTCTGATGAGCTCTTGCATTCGTTATCTAAGGAATTCCCCAAAGCAGAGACCCTAAATAGCCAGAAAAGAGGGTTTGGCTACTTAGGAGAGAGGATAGGCTAGCAACACCTGAAGGAGCCTATCAGAAGGAGTCTCTGACGTCACCTGCTGGCCCTGGCCGCTCAGAGCAGTCCAGTGTGCCAGCAACACCTCTGTTTCCAAGATGGCAGAGGTCTGGAGCACACTGGAGGAGTCCTTTGTCCAGTTTCGCGCCAGAGCAGGGCTGAGGGGTCCCCTGAACCGGTGTAGACTGGCTTATGCAGAAATGGGCACCATCTGTGCCCATGAAAGCATTTCCAGAGGCTGGGGGAGGCTACTCCTCCCTTGCCTTAACACTCTCTGAGGAAGTCCTTTGTTCTGCCATCCTGGGCCAAGCCTGGCTGGACCCCAGGAGGGCAGAAACCTGTCTGAGGGGTTGGCAGCAGCAGCAGCTGCAGTGAAACCCCTGAAAAGGTAGTTTGGCAGTACCAGGGTCTGTGCTACAGACCACTGGGATCATAGGATTGTGCCAACTATGCCAGGATGGCATAGAAGGGGCAATTCCATGATCATAGACATGTTACATGGCCATATTCGGAGTTACCATTGTGAAGCTACACATAGGTAGTGACCTATGTGTAGTGCACGCGTGTAATGGTGTCCCCGCACTCACAAAGTCCGGGGAATTTGCCCTGAACAATGTGGGGGCACCTTGGCTAGTGCCAGGGTGCCCTCACACTAAGTAACTTTGCACCTAACTTTTACCAGGTAAAGGTTAGACTTATAGGTGACTTATAAGTTACTTAAGTGCAGTGGTAAATGGCTGTGAAATAACGTGGACGTTATTTCACTCAGGCTGCAGTGGCAGGCCTGTGTAAGAATTGTCAGAGCTCCCTATGGGTGGCAAAAGAAACGCTACAGCCCATAGGGATCTCCTGGAACCCCAATACCCTGGGTACCTCAGTACCATATACTAGGGAATTATAAGGGTGTTCCAGTAAGCCAATGTGAATTGGTAAAATTGGTCACTAGCCTGTTAGTGACAATTTGAAAGAAATGAGAGAGCATAACCACTGAGGGTCTGGATAGCAGAGCCTCAGTGAGACAGTTAGTCATAACACAGGTAACACATTCAGGCACACTTATGAGCACTGGGGCCCTGGCTGGCAGGGTCCCAGTGACACATATAACTAAAACAACATATATACAGAGAAAAATGGGGGTAACATGCCAGGCAAGATGGTACTTTCCTACAGAATGCGAATCACGAATGGACCCCAGACCTATGTGAGCTTGTAGAGGGTCACTGGGACTGTAAAAAAACAGTCAGGGTGTCCAAGATACCCCACCCCAAGACCCTGAAAAGTAGGAGTAAAGTATACCTACTACCCCAAAAGAGCACAATAGTCGTGATAGGGGTATTCTGCAAGGACAACAAACACCAGCAGTGCACTAACAACGGATTTCTGGACCTGAGGACCTGCAAGGCAAGGGGACTGTGAGAAAGTAGCCTCTTTCTAGCCTTGTTACCCCTACTTTTGGCCTGTTTGTGAGTGTATGTCAGGGTGTTTTCACTGTCTCACTGGGATCCTGCTAGCCAGGGCCCAGTGCTCATAGTGAAAACCCTATGTTTTCAGTATGTTTGTTATGTGTCACTGGGACCCTGCTAGTCAGGACCCCAGTGCTCATAAGTTTGTGACCTATCTGTATGTGTTCCCTGTGTGATGCCTAACAGTCTCACTGAGGCTCTGCTAACCAGAACCTCAGTGGTTATGCTCTCTCATTTCTTTCCAAATTGTCACTAACAGGCTAGTGACCAATTTCACCAATTTACATTGGCATACTGGAACACCCTTATAATTCCCTAGTATATGGTACTGAGGTACCCAGGGTATTGGGGTTCCAGGAGATCCCTATGGGCTGCAGCATTTCTTTTGCCACACATAGGGAGCTATGACAATTATTACACAGGCCTGCCACTGCAGCCTGAGTGAAATAACGTCCACGTTATTTCACAGCCATTTACCACTGCACTTAAGTAACTTATAAGTCACCTATATGTCTAACCTTTACCGGGTAAAGGTTGGGTGCTAAGTTACTTAGTGTGTGGGCACCCTGGCACTAGCCAAGGTGCCCCCCCATTGTTCAGGGCAAATTTCCCGGACTTTGTGAGTGCGGGGACACCATTACACGCGTGCACTATACATATGTCACAACATATGTATAGCGTCACAATGGTAACTCCGAACATGGCCATGTAACATGTCTAAGATCATGGAATTGTCACCGCAATGGCATTGGGGACACAATTCCATGATCCCCCGAGTCTCTAGCTCAGACCCGAGTACTCCCAAACTACCTTTCCCGGGGTTTCACTGCAGCTGCTGCTGCTGCCAACCCCTCAGACAGGTTTCTGCCCTCCTGGGGTCCAGCCAGGCTTGGCCCAGGAAGGCTGAACAAAGGACTTCCTCAGAGAGAGGGTGTTACACCCTCTCCCTTTGGAAAAAGGTGTCAGGGCTGGGGAGGAGTAGCCTCCCCCAGCCTCTGGAAATGCTTTGATGGGCACAGATGGTGCCCATCTCTGCATAAGCCAGTCTACACCGGTTCAGGGATCTCCCAGCCCTGCTCTGCCGCGAAACTGGACAAAGGAAAGGGGAGTGACCACTCCCCTGACCTGCACCTCCCCTGGGAGGTGCCCAGAGCTCCTCCAGTGTGCTCCAGACCTCTGCCATATTGGAAACAGAGGTGCTGCTGGCACATTGGACTGCTCTGAGTGGCCAGGGCCAGCAGGTGACGTCAGAGACTCCTTCTGGTAGGCTCTTACCTGTGTTGCTAGCCTATCCTCCTTCCTAAGTAGCCAAACATCCTTTTCTGGCTATTTAGGGTCTCTGCTTTGGGGAATTCTCAGATAACGAATGCAAGAGCTCATCAGAGTTCCTCTGCATCTCTCTCTTCACCTTCTGCCAAGGAATCGACAGCTGACTGCTCTGGACGCCTGAAAAACTGCAACAAAGTAGCAAAAACGACTACTGCGACCTTGCAAACGCTGATCCGGCCACCTTCTCGACTGTTTTCCTGGTGGTGCATGCTGTGGGGTTAGTCTGCCTCCTCTCTGCACTAGAAGCTCCGAAGAAATCTCCCGTGGGACGACGGAATCCTCCCCCTGCAACCGCAGGCACCAAAAGACTGCATCACCGGTCCTCTGGGTCCTCTCTGAGCACGACGAGCGTGGTCCCTGGAACTCAGCAACTCTGTCCAAGTGACTCCCACAGTCCAGTGACTCTTCAGTCCACATTTGGTGGAGGTAAGTCCTTGCCTCCCCACGCTAGACTGCATTGCTGGGTACCGCGTGATTTGCAGCTGCTCCGGCTCCTGTGCACTCTTCAAGGATTTCCTTTGTGCACAGCTGTAGGAAAGTACCATCTTGCCTGGCATGTTACCCCCATATTTCACTGTATATATGTTGTTTTAGTGAATGTGTCACTGCGACCCTGCCAGCCAGGGCCACAGTGCTCATAAGTGTGCCCTGTATGTGTTACCTGTGTTATGAGTAACTGTCTCACTGAGGCTCTGCTATCCAGAACCTCAGTGGTTATGCTCTCTCATTTCTTTCCAAATTGTCACTAACAGGCTAGTGACCAATTTCACCAATTTACATTGGCATACTGGAACACCCTTATAATTCCCTAGTATATGGTACTGAGGTACCCAGGGTATTGGGGTTCCAGGAGATCCCTATGGGCTGCAGCATTTCTTTTGCCACCCATAGGGAGCTCTGACAATTCTTACACAGGCCTGCCATTGCAGCCTGAGTGAAATAATGTCCACGTTATTTCACAGCCATTTACCACTGCACTTAAGTAACTTATAAGTCACCTATATGTCTAACCTTTACCTGGTAAAGGTTGGGTGCTAAGTTACTTAGTGTGTGGGCACCCTGGCACTAGCCAAAGCGCCTCCACATTGTTCAGGGCAAATTCCCAGGACTTTGTGAGTGCGGGGACACCATTACACGTGTGCACTATACATATGTCACGACATATGTATAGCGTCACAATGGTAACTCCGAACATGGCCATGTAACATGTCTAAGATCATGGAATTGTCACCCCAATGCCATTATGGCATTGGGGAGACAATTCCATGATCCCCCGAGTCTCTAGCTCAGACCTGGGTACAGCCAAACTACCTTTCCCGGGGTTTCACTGCAGCTGCTGCTGCTGCCAACACCTCAGACAGGTTTCTGCCCTCCTGGGGTCCAGCCAGGCTTGGCCCAGGAAGGCAGAACAAAGGACTTCCTCAGAGAGAGGGTGTTTGTGAGAAAGTAGCCTCTTTCTAGCCTTGTTACCCCCACATTTGGCCTGTTTGTGAGTGTATGTCAGGGTGTTTTCACTGTCTCACTGGGATCCTGCTAGCCAGGGCCCAGTGCTCATAGTGAAAACCCTATGTTTTCAGTATGTTTGTTATGTGTCACTGGGACCCTGCTAGTCAGGACCCCAGTGCTCATAAGTTTGTGGCCTATATGTATGTGTTCCCTGTGTAGTGCCTAACTGTCTCACTGAGGCTCTGCTAATCAGAACCTCAGTGGTTATGCTCTCTCATTTCTTACAAATTGTCACTAACAGGCTAGTGACCAATTTTACCAATTTACATTGGCTTACTGGAACACCCTTATAATTCCCTAGTATATGGTACTGAGGTACCCAGGGTATTGGGGTTCCAGGAGATCCATATGGGCTGCAGCATTTCTTTTGCCACCCATAGGGAGCTCTGACAATTCTTACACAGGCCTGCCACTGCAGCCTGAGGGAAATAACGTCCACGTTATTTCACAGCCATTTTACACTGCACTTAAGTAACTTATAAGTCACCTATATGTCTAACCTTTACCTGGTAAAGGTTAGGTGCAAAGTTACTTAGTGTGAGGGCACCCTGGCACTAGCCAAGGTGCCCCCACATTGTTCAGGGCCAATTTCCCTGACTTTGTGAGTGCGGGGACACCATTACACGCGTGCACTACATATAGGTCACTACCTATATGTAGCTTCACAATGGTAACTCCGAATATGGCCATGTAACATGTCTATGATCATGGAATTGCCCCCTCTATGCCATCCTGGCATAGTTGGCACAATCCCATGATCCCAGTGGTCTGTAGCACAGACCCTGGTACTGCCAAACTGCCCTTCCTGGGGTTTCACTGCAGCTGCTGCTGCTGCCAACCCCTCAGACAGGCATCTGCCCTCCTGGGGTCCAGCCAGGCCTATCCCAGGATGGCAGAACAAAGAACTTCCTCTGAGAGAGGGTGTGACACCCTCTCCCTTTGGAAAATGGTGTGAAGGCAGGGGAGGAGTAGCCTCCCCCAGCCTCTGGAAATGCTTTCTTGGGCACAGATGTGCCCAATTCTGCATAAGCCAGTCTACACCGGTTCAGGGGACCCCTTAGCCCTGCTCTGTGCGAAACTGGACAAAGGAAAGGGGAGTGACCACTCCCCTGACCTGCACCTCCCCTGGGAGGTGTCCAGAGCTCCTCCAGTGTGCTCCAGACCTCTGCCATCTTGGAAACAGAGGTGCTGCTGGCACACTGGACTGCTCTGAGTGGCCAGTGCCACCAGGTGACGTCAGAGACTCCTTGTGATAGGCTCCTTCAGGTGTTGCTAGCCTATCCTCTCTCCTAGGTAGCCAAACCCTCTTTTCTGGCTATTTAGGGTCTCTGTCTCTGGGGAAACTTTACATAACGAATGCAAGAGCTCATCCGAGTTCCTCTGCATCTCTCTCTTCACCTTCTGCCAAGGAATCGACTGCTGACCGCGCTGGAAGCCTGCAAACCTGCAACATAGTAGCAAAGACGACTACTGCAACTCTGTAACGCTGATCCTGCCGCCTTCTCGACTGTTTTCCTGCTTGTGCATGCTGTGGGGGTAGTCTGCCTCCTCTCTGCACCAGAAGCTCCGAAGAAATCTCCCGTGGGTCAACGGAATCTTCCCCCTGCAACCGCAGGCACCAAAAAGCTGCATTACCGGTCCCTTGGGTCTCCTCTCAGCACGATGAGCGAGGTCCCTCGAATCCAGCGACTCTGTCCAAGTGACCCCCACAGTCCAGTGACTCTTCAGTCCAAGTTTGGTGGAGGTAAGTCCTTGCCTCACCTCGCTGGGCTGCATTGCTGGGAACCGCGACTTTTGCAGCTACTCCGGCCCCTGTGCACTTCCGGCGGAAATCCTTTGTGCACAGCCAAGCCTGGGTCCACGGCACTCTAACCTGCATTGCACGACTTTCTAAGTTGGTCTCCGGCGACGTGGGACTCCTTTGTGCGACTTCGGGTGAGCACCGTTTCACGCATCCTCATAGTGCCTGTTTCTGGCACTTCTCCGGGTGCTACCTGCCGCTGAGAGGGCTCCTTGTCTTGCTCGACGTCCCCTCTCTCTCCTGGTCCAATTTGCGACCTCCTGGTCCCTCCAGGGCCACAGCAGCGTCCAAAAACGCTAACCGCATGATTTGCAGCTAGCAAGGCTTGTTGGTGTTCTTTCGGCGGGAAAACACTTCTGCACGACTCTCCACGGCGAGAGGGATCCGTCCACCAAAGGGGAAGTCTCTAGCCCTTTTCGTTCCTGCAGAAACCTCTGCTTCTTCTGTCCAGTAGAAGCTTCTTTGCATCCACAGCTGGCATTTCCTGGGCATATGCCCATCTCCGACTTGCTTGTGACTTTTGGACTTGGTCCCCTTGTTCCACAGGTACCCCAGATTGGAAATCCAGCGTTGTTGCATTGTTGGTTTGTTTCTTTCCTGCATTATTCCTCTAACACGACTTCTTTGTCCTTAGGGGAACTTTAGTGCACTTTGCACTCACTTTTCAGGGTCTTGGGGAGGGTTATTTTTCTAACTCTCACTATTTTCTAATAGTCCCAGCGACCCTCTACAAGGTCACATAGGTTTGGGGTCCATTCGTGGTTCGCATTCCACTTTTGGAGTATATGGTTTGTGTTGCCCCTATCCCTATGTTTCCCCATTGCATCCTATTGTAACTATACATTGTTTGCACTGTTTTCTAAGACTATACTGCATATTTTTTGCTATTGTTTATATATATCTTGTGTATATTTCCTATCCTCTCACTGAGGGTACACTCTAAGATACTTTGGCATATTGTCATAAAAATAAAGTACCTTTATTTTTAGTATAACTGTGTATTGTGTTTTCTTATGATATTGTGCATATGACACTAAGTGGTACTGTAGTAGCTTCACACGTCTCCTAGTTCAGCCTAGGCTGCTCTACTAAGCTACCATTATCCATCAGCCTAAACTGCTAGATACCCTATACACTAATAAGGGATAATTGGGCCTGGTGCAAGTACCCCTTGGTACTCACTACAAGCCAGTCCAGCCTCCTACAGTGTTACACCCTCTCCCTTTGGAAAAAGGTGTCAGGGCTGGGGAGGAGTAGCCTCCCCCAGCCTCTGGAAATGCTTTTATGGGCACAGATGGTGCCCATCTCTGCATAAGCCAGTCTACACCGGTTCAGGGATCCCCCAGCCCTGCTCTGGCACGAAACTGGACAAAGGAAAGGGGAGTGACCACTCCCCTGACCTGCACCTCCCCTGGGAGGTGCCCAGAGCTTCTCCAGTGTGCTCCAGACCTCTGTCATCTTGGAAGCAGACTCCAAGACCCACACTTTCTGCCCTGGTTGGTACTGAACCAAAACAGCCTTCTGATCATGCCATTGCTTCTGGAGCTCTTGGCTGGCCTGAAGGTTCTTACTGGCCTTTTTCATATACTCAGCCATCCTTGATCTGAGGCCAAGTACATAGTCCACAATATCCTGCTTAGGAGCTTTTAAAGGTTGTTCCCAACCCTCCTTTACAAATGTGAGTGGACCCCTAACAGGGTGTCCAAAAAGAAGTTCAAAGGGGCTGAAGCCCACTCCTTTCTGGGGTACCTCCCTGTAGGCAAAAAGGAGGCATGGTAGAAGGATATCCCATCTCCTGCGGAGTTTTTCAGGGAGACCCATAATCATGCCTTTGAGAGTTTTGTTAAATCTCTCTACCAGTCCATTTGTTTGTGGATGATAGGGTGTAGTGAATTTATAAGTTACACCACACTCCTTCCACATGGCCTTTAAGTATGCAGACATGAAATTGCTTCCCCTGTCTGATACTACTTCCTTTGGGAAGCCCACCCTGGAAAATATTCCCAGGAGGGCCTTTGCCACTGCAGGAGCTGTAGTGGTCCTTAAAGGAATAGCTTCAGGATATCTTGTGGCATGGTCCACTACCACCAAGATGAATCTATTGCCTGAAGCAGTAGGAGGGTCAAGGGGGCCAACTATGTCAACCCCTACCCTTTCAAAGGGAACCCCAACCACAGGCAGTGGAATAAGGGGTGCCTTTGGGGTGCCACCTGTCTTACCACTGGCTTGACAGGTTTCACAGGACTTACAAAAATCTTTTGTGTCCTCAGACATCCTAGGCCAATGAAACAAGGGAACAAGCCTGTCCCAAGTTTTCATTTGTCCCAGATGCCCAGCTCGGGGAATGTCGTAGGCAAGAGTTAGGAGGAACTTTCTGTACTCCTGAGGAATCACTAATCTCCTGGCAGCTCCAGGTTTAGGATCCCTATGCTCAGTGTACAAGAGATTGTCCTCCCAGTAAACTCTGTGAGAGTCACTGACATCCCCATTAGCCTGTTTGACAGCTTGCTGCCTTAGACCCTCTAATGTGGGACATGTTTGCTGTGCCACACTCAGCTCCTCCCTGGCAGGCCCCCCTTCACCCAAAAGCTCAGCAGTATCTGCTTCCAGCTCCTCTGGTGTAGGTTCTGCACAGGGAGGGAATTCTTCTTCCTCTGAAGTTGAATCCACTGTAGAGGGAGGGATAGTAGGAAGTGGTTTGCTTCTACTAGCCCTAGCTTTAGGGAGCACTTGGTCCATTGTTCCAGGATCCAAGCTTCCCTGTCCTTTTTGCTTTTTGGCCTGAGCCCTGGTTAAAGCAAAAATATGCCCTGGGATGCCCAGCATTGCTGCATGGGCCTCCAACTCCACATCTGACCAAGCTGATGTCTCCAAATAATTTCCTAGTAGACAGTCTACAGGTAAATCTGTGGCTACCACAACTTTCTTTGGACCAGTAACCCCCCCCCAGTTGAGATTAACAACAGCCATGGGGTGGCTAAGTGTGTTGTTGTGAGCATCGGTTACTTGGTACTGGTGACCAAGTAGGTGTTGTTCAGGGTGAACCAGTTTCTCTATGACCATAGTCACACTGGCACCAGTGTCCCTGTAGGCCTGAACCTCAACACCATTTATTAGGGGTAGCTGCTTGTACTTATCCATATTAAGGGGACAAGCAACTAAGGTGGCTAAATCAATAGCCCCCTGAGAGACTAACACAGCCTCTGTGGCCTCCCTAACAAGGCCAACCCCAACTAAGCTACCAATAGTGAGCCCAGCTACTCCCTTGGATTGGCTATTAGGAGGTTTGCTCCCACCACCACTACTATTAGTAGGGACACTAGGTGTAGCAGTAGGGGTTGTAGTGGTAGGAGGCTTGGTGCTTTTCTTTGGACAACTGGGATCTGTTGTCCAATGGCCTTTTACTTTACATAAATAGCACCATGGTTTCTTTTCTTTGTTTTGATTAAAGGAGGATTTGGACCCACCACTCTCACCAGAGTGTTTTTGTGGGCCTGATGAAGACTCATTTTTAGATTTGTCCCCACCCTTGTCAGAAGACTTACCATCCTTCTTTTTGTTGCCATCTTTGTCACCCCCTGTATGAACTTTTCTGTTCACCCTTGTTCTGACCCATTTGTCTGCCTTCTTTCCCAATTCTTGGGGAGAGGTCAGATCAGAGTCCACCAAGTACTGGTGCAACAAATCAGACACACAATTATTAAGAATATGCTCTCTCAGGATCAAGTTATACAGGCTATCATAATCAGTAACTTTACTGCCATGTAACCACCCCTCCAAGGCCTTCACTGAATGGTCAATGAAATCAACCCAGTCTTGTGAAGACTCCTTTTTGGTCTCTCTGAACTTTATCCTGTACTGTTCAGTGGTTAAGCCATAACCATCCAGGAGTGCATTCTTAAGAACTGTAAAATTATTGGCATCACTTTATTTCACAGTAAGGAACCTATCCCTACCTTTTCCACTAAATGATAGCCATAGGATAGCAGCCCACTGCCTTTGAGGGACATCCTGTACAACACAGGCCCTCTCAAGTGCAGCAAACCACTTGTTAATGTCATCCCCCTCCTTATAAGGGGGAACTATCTTGTGCAGATTCCTGGAATCATGCTCTTTTGCAGGATGACTATGGGGAATACTGCTGCTTCCACCATGGGTTTCTAAACCCAACTTCTGTCTTTCCTTCTCTAATTCTAAAGACTGTCTATCCAAATCCAGCTGTTGCTTTTTAAGCTTCAGTCTGGTTTGTTCCACCCTCAACTTATTGAGTTCCCTTTCTAACAATCTGTCATCAGGGTTGGTGGGAGGGACATTTCTAGATACAGAGGTATGATGGGAATGAACAGAAGGAGACCTGTCCCTTACAGAGGGCACCCTAACAGCCTGGCTGACAGTGTAATGTGAGAGCACATCATCTGTATGATGTGACTCCACCTCAGTACCAACTATGCTAGACTGTCTTGTAATGGGAAGGCTAAGAAGTTTCTTTCCTGAACCTTTTCCTGGGGGAGTCCCTGGATCAGATTGAGAACCATTAGCTACTTTTTCAACAGATGGGGCACTTTTAGCCTTATCCTGTTCTCTAAGCATATTAAGTAACAGTTCCAAGGAAGGATTCTTCCCTACACTCAAACCTCTCTCTATGCAGAGACTCCTTGCTCCTTTCCAGCTAAGGTGATCATATGCAATTTTAGACAGGTCAACATTTTGGCCTGTGCCAGACATTTTTCGAGAGAGTTAAAGTGCTAGAAAAAGAGAAAAAAGTTTGTCAGAGCTTTTAGAAAGACAGAGAAAAAAAACTTTTTACACTTTTTAGAACTTTTTAGAAAGTTTAGAAATACTTTTCAGCACTTAGAAAAGAGTGAAAAGAGGAAATGCAAAACTTTTTGACTATGGGGGTCATTCTGACTCCCGCCGGGCGCGGTCACCGTGCGCCCGGCGGGAGCCGCCAAAATACCGTACCGCGGTCGGAAGACCGCGGCGGGTATTTTGAGTTTTCCCCTGGGCTGGCGGGCGGCCTTCAAAAGGCCGCCCGCCAGCCCAGGGGAAAACGACCTTCCCACCATGAAGCCGGCTCATAATCGAGCCGGCGGAGTGGGAAGGTGCGACGGGTGCTACTGCACCCGTCGCGTATTTCACTGTCTGCTATGCAGACAGTGAAATACAAGCGGGGCCCTCTTACGGGGGCCCCTGCAGTGCCCATGCCATTGGCATGGGCACTGCAGGGGCCCCCAGGGGCCCCGCGACACCCCCTACCGCCGTCCTGTTCCTGGCGGGCGAACCGCCAGGAACAGGATGGCGGTAGGGGGTGTCAGAATCCCCAAGGCGGCGCAGCATGCTGCGCCGCCTTGGAGGATTCTGACGGGCAGCGGAAAACCGGCGGGAGACCGCCGGTTTTCCTGCACTGACCGCGGCCAAAGCGCCGCGGTCAGAATGCCCTGCGGGGCACCGCCGGTCTGTCGGCGGTGCTCCCGCCGACCCTAGCCCCGGCGGTCTGAGACCGCCGGGGTCAGAATGACCCCCTATGTGTATATACACTGACCTTGTTTTGTATATTTTTCTCTTATGAAAAGTACAATGACAAGAGTGGTAAGTAGTCTCAAAGCACTTATCCCACCGCTGCACAACCAATGTAGGAGGCTGGACTGGCTTGTAGTGAGTACCAAGGGGTACTTGCACCTTGCACCAGGCCCAGTTATCCCTTATTAGTGTATAGGGTGTCTAGCAGCTTAGGCTGATAGATAATGGTAGCTTAGCAGAGCAGCTTAGGGTGAACTAGGAGACGTGTGAAGCTACTACAGTACCACAAGTGTCACTTGCACAATATCATAAGAAAACACAATACACAGTTATACTAAAAATAAAGGTACTTTATTTTTATGACACTATGCCAAAGTATCTTAGAGTGTACCCTAAGTGAGAGGATAGGAAATATACACAAGATATATATACACCATAGCAAAAATATGCAGTATAGTCTTAGAAAACAGTGCAAACAACGTATAGTTACAGTAGGATGCAATGGGGACACATAGGGATAGGGGCAACACAGACCATATACTCCAAAAGTGGAAAGCGAACCACGAATGGACCCCAAACCTATGTGACCTTGTAGAGGGTCGCTGGGACTATTAGAAAATAGTGAGAGTTAGAAAAATAACCCTCCCCAAGACCCTGAAAAGTGAGTGCAAAGTGCACTAAAGTTCCCCCAAGGACAAAGAAGTCGTGATAGAGGAATAATGCAGGAAAGACACAAACCAACAATGCAACAACGATGGATTTCCAATCTAGGGTACCTGTGGAACAAGGGGACCAAGTCCAAAAGTCACAAGCAAGTCGGAGATGGGCATATGCCCAGGAAATGCCAGCTGTGGGTGCAAAGAAGCTTCTACTGGACAGAAGAAGCTGAGGTTTCTGCAGGAACGAAAAGGGCTAGAGACTTTCCCTTTGGTGGACGGATCCCTCTCGCCGTCGAGAGTCGTGCAGAAGTGTTTTCCAGCCGAAAGAACGCCAACAAGCCTTGCTAGCTGCAAATCATGTGGTTAGCGTTTTTGGACGCTGCTGTGGCCCAGGAGGGACCAGGAGGTCGCAAATTGGACCAGGAGAACAACTTAGGAGGTCGTGCAATGCAGGTTAGAGTGCCGTGGACCCAGGCTTGGCTGTGCACAAAGGATTTCTGCCGGAAGTGCACAGAGGCCGGAGTAGCTGCAAAAGTCGCGGTTCCCAGCAATGCATTCTGGCGTGGAGAGGCAAGGACTTACCTCCACCAAACTTGGACTGAAGAGTCACTGGACTGTGGGAGTCACTTGGACACAGTTGCTGGATTCAAGGGACCTCGCTCGTCGTGCTCAGAGGAGACCCAGGGGACCGGTGATGCAGTTCTTTGGTGCCTGCGGTAGCAGGGGGAAGATTCCGTCGACCCACAGGAGATTTCTTCGGAGCTTCTAGTGCAGAGAGGAGGCAGACTACCCCCACAGCATGCACCACCAGGAAAACAGTCGAGAAGGCGGCAAGATCAGCATTACAGAGCTGCAGTAGTCGTCTTCGCTACTTTGTTGCAGTTTTGCAGGCTTCCAGCGCGGTCAGCAGTCGATTCCTTGGCAGAAGGTGAAGAGAGAGATGCAGAGGAACTCTGATGAGCTCTTGCATTCGTTATCTAAGGAAATCCCCAAAGCGGAGACCCTAAATAGCCAGAAAAGAGGGTTTGGCTACTTAGGAGAGAGGATAGGCTAGCAACACCTGAAGGAGCCTATCAGAAGGAGTCTCTGACATCACCTGCTGGCCCTGGCTACTCAGAGCAGTCCAGTGTGCCAGCAGCACCTCTGTTTCCAAGATGGCAGAGGTCTGGAGCACACTGGAGGAGCTCTGGGCACCTCCCAGGGGAGGTGCAGGTCAGGGGAGTGGTCACTCCCCTTTCCTTTGTCCAGTTTCGCACCAGAGCAGGGCTGAGGGGTCCCTGAACCGGTGTAGACTGGCTTATGCAGAAATGGGCACCATCTGTGCCCATGAAAGCATTTCCAGAGGCTGGGGGAGGCTACTCCTCCTCTGCCTTAACACCTTTTTCCAAAGGGAGAGGGTGTAACACCCTCTCTCTGAGGAAGTCCTTTGTTCTGCCATCCTGGGCCAAGCCTGGCTGGACCCCAGGAGGGCAGAAACCTGTCTGAGGGGTTGGCAGCAGCAGCAGCTGCAGTGAATCCTCTGAAAAGGCAGTTTGGCAGTACCAGGGTCTGTGCTACAGACCAGTGGGATCATGGGATTGTGCCAACTATGCCAGGATGGCATAGAGGGGGCATTTCCATGATCATAGACATGTTACATGGCCATATTCGGAGTTACCATTGTGAAGCTACACATAAGTAGTGACCTATGTGTAGTGCACGCGTGTAATGGTGTCCCCGCACTCACAAAGTCCGGGGAATTTGCCCTGAACGATGTGGGGGCACCTTGGCTAGTGCCAGGGTGCCCACACACTAAGTAACTTTGCACCTAACCTTTACCAGGGAAAGGTTAGACATATAGGTGACGTTATTTCACTCAGGCTGCAGTGGCAGGCCTGTGTAAGAATTGTCAGAGCTCCCTATGGGTGGCAAAAGAAATGCTGCAGCCCATAGGGATCTCCTGGAACCCCAATACCCTGGGTACCTCAGTACCATATACTAGAGAATTATAAGGGTGTTCCAGTATGCCAATGTGAATTGGTGAAATTGGTCACTAGCCTGTTAGTGACAATTTGGAAAGAAATGACTGCTTCAGGCAATAGGTTTATCTTGGTGGTAGTGGACCATGCCACCAGATATCCTGAAGCTATTTCTCTAAGGACCACTACAGCTCCTGCAGTGGCAAAGGCCCTCCTGGGAATCTTTTCCAGGGTGGGCTTCCCAAAAGAAGTGGTATCAGACAGGGGAAGCAATTTCATGTCTGCTTACTTAAAGGCCATGTGGAAGGAATGTGGTGTGACATACAAGTTCACCACACCCTATCATCCACAAACAAATGGACTGGTGGAGAGATTTAACAAAACTCTCAAAGGTATGATAATGGGACTCCCTAAAAAACTCAGCAGGAGATGGGATATCCTGTTACCTTGCCTCATTTTTGCTTACAGGGAGGTACCCCAAAAAGGAGTGGGCTTCAGCCCCTTTGAACTCCTATTTGGACACCCTGTAAGAGGTTCTCTAACACTTGTTAAGGAGGGTTGGGAACAACCTTTAAAAGCTCCAAAGCAAGACATAGTGGACTATGTACTTGGCCTAAGATCTAGGATGGCTGAGTACATGAAAAAGGCCAGTAAAAACCTTCAAGCCAGCCAAGAGCTCCAAAAGCAATGGCATGACCAGAAGGCTGTTTTGGTTCAGTACCAACCAGGGCAGAAAGTGTGGGTCTTTGAACCTGTGGCACCAAGAGCACTCCAAGACAAATGGAGTGGACCCCACATTATTGTTGAGAAGAAGGGTGAAGTCACCTACTTAGTTGACTTAGGCACTCCCAGGAGTCCCCTTAGGGGGCTCCATGTCAATCGCGTGAAACCCTACTATGACAGGGCTGATCTGACCCTGCTCATGGCAACAGATGAGGGACAGGAAGAAGAGAGTGACCCTTTCCCTGAGCTCTTCTCTTCCATAGAACAAGATGTTCTAGTGGAAGGTGTAGTACTGGCAGATTGTCTTACTGCTGAGCAGAAAGACCACTGCATAAATCTCCTGGGTCGGTTTTCTGAACTCTTCTCTACTGTGCCAGGCACCACTTCTTGGTGTGAGCACACTTTAGATACTGGAGACAGCTTGCCTGTCAAAAGTAAGATCTATAGGCAGCCTGACCATGTCAGAGACTGCATAAAACAAGAAGTGCAGCAAATGCTTGAACTGGGAGGGGTTGAGCAATCTGAAAGTCCATGGGCCTCTCCTGTGGTACTTGTACCAAAACCTCATTCCAAAGATGGTAAAAGGGAAATGAGATTTTGTGTTGACTACAGAGGTCTCAACCTGGTAACCAAAACTGATGCTCACCCTATAACCAGGGCAGATGAGCTAATAGATACACTGGCATCTGCCAAGTATCTAAGCACCTTTGATTTGACTGCAGGGTATTGGCAGATCAAGTTATCAGAGGATGCAAAAGCAAAAACTGCATTTTCAACCATTGGAGGCCATTACCAATTCACAGTAATGCCTTTAGGATTGAAAAATGCACCTGCCACTTTTCAAAGGTTGGTGAATACAGTCCTGCAAGGGCTGGAAGCTTTTACTGCAGCATATCTAGATGATATAGCTGTCTTTAGCTCCAGTTGGGATGATCACCTGGTCCACCTATGGAAAGTTTTGGAGGCCCTGCAAAAGGCAGGCCTCACTATCAAGGCTTCAAAGTGCCAGATAGGGCAGGGGAAAGTGGTTTATCTGGGACACCTGGTAGGTGGAGAACCGATTGCACCACTTCAGGGGAAAATCCAAACTATTATAGATTGGGTTCCCCCTACAACTCAAACTCAGGTGAGATCCTTCTTAGGCCTCACTGGGTACTACAGGAGGTTCATAAAGAAATATGGCTCCATAGCAGCCCCTCTTAATGACCTCACATCTAAGAAAATGCCTAAAAAGGTATTATGGACAGCCAACTGTCAGAAAGCTTTTGAGGAGCTGAAGCAGGCCATGTGCTATGCACCTGTAGTGAAAAGCCCCTGTTACTCCAAAAAAATCATTGTCCAAACTGATGCATCTGAATTAGGGGTAGGGGCAGTCTTATCACAACTTAATTCTGAGGGCCAGGATCAACCTGTTGCTTTTATCAGCAGGAGGTTGACCCCTAGAGAAAAGCGTTGGTCTGCCATAGAGAGGGAGGCCTTTGCTGTGGTTTGGGCACTGAAGAAGTTGAGGCCATACCTGTTTGGCACTCACTTCATTGTTCAGACAGACCACAAACCTCTACTTTGGCTAAAACAAATGAAAGGTGAAAACCCTAAATTGTTGAGGTGGTCCATATCCTTACAGGGAATGGACTATACAGTGAAACATAGACCTGGGAGCACCCACTCCAATGCAGAAGGACTCTCCAGATATTTCCACTTAGACAATGAAGACTCATCAGGTCATGGCTAGTCTTATTGTCCTTCGTTTGGGGGGGGAGGGGGGGGGGGTTGTGTAGGAAAGTACCATCTTGCCTGGCATGTTACCCCCATATTTCACTGCATATATGTTGTTTTAGTTCTTTGTGTCACTGGGACCCTGCCAGCCAGGGCCCCAGTGCTCATAAGTGTGCCCTGTATGTGTTACCTGTGTTATGACTAACTGTCTCACTGAGGCTCTGCTAACCAGATCCGCAGTGGTTATGCTCTCTCATTTCTTTACAAATTGTCACTAACAGGCTAGTGACCAATTTCACCAATTTTCATTGGCATACTGGAACACCCTTATAATTCCCTAGTATATGGTACTGAGGTACCCAGGGTATTGGGGTTCCAGGAGATCCCTATGGGCTGCAGCATTTCTTGTGCCACCCATAGGGAGATCTGACAATTCTTACACAGGCCTGCCCTTGCAGCCTGAGTGAAATAACGTCCACGTTATTTCACAGCCCTTTACCACTCCACTTAAGTAACTTATAAGTCACCTATATGTCTAACCTTTACCTGGTAAGGGTTGGGTGCTAAGTTACTTAGTGTGTGGGCACCCTGGCACTAGCCAAGGTGCTCCCACATTGTTCAGGGAAATTCCCCGGACTTTGTGAGTGCGGGGACACCATTACACGCGTGCACTATACATACGTCACGACATATGTATAGCGTCACAATGGTAACTCCGAACATGGCCATGTAACATGTCTAAGATCATGGAATTGTCACACAATTCCATGATCCCCCGAGTCTCTAGCTCAGACCTGGGTACTGCCAAACTACCTTTCCCGGGGTTTCACTGCAGCTGCTGCTGCTGCCAACCCCTCAAACAGGTTTCTGCTCTCCTGGGGTCCAGCCAGGCTTGGCCCAGGAAGGCAGAACAAAGGACTTCCTCATAGAGAGGGTGTTACACCCTCTCCCTTTGGAAAAAGGTGTCAGGGCTGGGGAGGAGTAGCCTCCCCCAGCCTCAGGAAATGCTTTGATGGGCACAGATGGTGCCCATCTCTGCATAAGCCAGTCTCCACCGGTTCAGGGATCCCTCAGCCCTGCTCTGGCGCAAAACTGGACAAAGGAAAGGGGAGTGACCACTCCCCTGACCTGCACCTCCCCTGGGAGGTGCCCAGAGCTCCTCCAGTGTGCTCCAGACCTCTGCCATCTTGGAAACAGAGGTGCTGCTGGCACACTGGACTGCTCTGAGTGGCCGGTGCCAGCAGGTGACGTCAGAGACTCTTTCTGATAGGCTCCTTCAGGTGTTGCTAGCCTATCCTCTCTCCTAAGTAGCCAAACCTCCTTTTCTGGCTATTTAGGGTCTCTGCTTTGGGGAATTCCTTAGATAACGAATGCAAGAGCTCATCAGAGTTCCTCTGCATCTCTCTCTTCACCTTCTGCCAAGGAATCGACTGCTGACCGCGCTGGAAGCCTGCAAAACTGCAACAAAGTAGCAAAGACGACTAGTGCGACCTTGTAATGCTGATCCTGCCGCCTTCTCGACTGTTTTTCTGGTGGTGGATGCTGTGGGGGTAGTCTGCCTCCTCTCTGCACTAGAAGCTCCGAAGAAATCTCCTGTGGGTCGACGGAATCTTCCCCCTGCAACCGCAGGCACCAAAGAACTGCATCACCGGTCCTCTGGGTCTCCTCTCAGCACGACGAGCGAGGTCCCTTGAACTCAGCAACTCTGTCCAAGTGACTCCCACAGTCCAGTGACTCTTCAGTCCAAGTTTGGTGGAGGTAAGTCCTTGCCTCCCCACGCTAGACTGCATTGCTGGGAACTGCGTGTTTTGCAGCTACTCCGGCTCCTGTGCACACTTCCAGGATTTCTTTTGTGCACAGCCAAGCCTGGGTCCCCCGCACTCTAACCTGCAGTGCACAACCTCCTGAGTTGTCCTCCGGCGTCGTGGGTCTCTCATTTGTGATTTCGGGTGAGCTCTGGTTCACTCCACTTCGTAGTGCCTGTTATGGCACTTCTGAGGGTGCTGATTGCTTCTGAGTGGGCTCTTTGTCTTGCTGGACGCCCCCTCTGTCTCCTCACACAATTGGCGACATCCTGGTCCCTCCTGGGCCACAGCAGCATCCAAAAACCCTAACCGCGACCTTTGCAGCTAGCAAGGCTTGTTGGCAGTCTTTCTGCACGAAAACACCTCTGCACGACTCTTCACGACGTGGGACATCCATCCTCCAAAGGGGAAGTTACTAGCCCTTGTCGTTCTTGCAGAATCCACAGCTTCTACCATCCGGTGGCAGCTTCTTTGCTCACACAGCTGGCATTTCCTGGGCATCTGCCCACTCCTGACTTGATTGTGACTTTTGGACTTGGTCCTCTTGTTCCACAGGTACTCTCGTCTGGAAATCCATCGTTGTTGCATTGCTGGTGTTGGTCTTTCCTGCAGAATTCCCCTA